>NC_139616.1:33759953-35124109 GCF_964270895.1 Podarcis filfolensis | reverse complement strand
GCAAAAAAATCAATTGTTCTTGTTAACAAAGTATAAAGCAGGAATTCTCTGATAGACAACACATCCCAGGCAAATCCTCTTGGCTTGGCAGAGCCTTCAAATGGAAATTTCAGCCTTGCTTTGCCTTCAACAAACAACTAAGTCCTGCAGAATTTGTATTCCTCAGGCTCTCCCCACTTCACAACTGTAATCGGGATCCATATTACCTGGCTATATTTAGAGTCTTTGACCAAGGCTGTTGCCTGTCCTACAACACTGCTGTTAGTTCTTTTGTCTGGACTGACTTTTTGCTTTCCATGTAATCAGTCAACCACAATTTAACTCGCCAGTGGCAAGTGCTTTTTCCCTTTGGCAAGAAGCAATCCTACCCAAATTAGCAAACTATTGTTAGTAGAATCAGGTGGGTTTCTGATCGTAGTTTACCGCTACACAACTTGCTGATTCAGACATTGCAGCAAACTATAGTTTATGCTAATGGGGAGGAACACAAAAGTGCACTGAAGAGATTGCTAGTAGCTTAGGGGACAAAGCTTCTTCATCCTTACCCATGGCTACTAGGAGCAGAATTATGTAAAATAATAAATGCCAATTCCTTGACCTACATAATTCACATATTGCACAATCCAGTTTCTCCTGATGCAGACTTCTGATATTTGTTGCGAAGCCCATTTTGCCTTCTCTCCCGCTGTGCCCACATTACCTCTCAGCTCGCTAGCTCTGGTCAGCCTGCGATGGATCAGCCCCTTGACCATAGCCCTTCATGGTGTGTCTGTTAGGCAGAAGTTACAGGGCCAGCAGCTGAGTTTCTTTTGTGGACTTGTCATTTTGCACAGTAGCTCAGCTAGGCTACCAGGAGGAGGCTACATTGTGATGTCACCAGTCTCCTTGCACTGCATTTAAGCCAACACAGGCTACTCGCTCTTCTTCCTAGTTTTCAGTTTAACTCGGGAGGACACCAATTTGAACTACCTTTAGGGATCCGATCTCACACTTGGAGGCACCAAATCTCATGAAAGAGGTAAAAAGTGAAATCTCTCAAAACTAAAGCTCTCTCCTTGTCCTCATGGCATACTAGGGTTGCCCAGTCTCAAGAGTTTTAGTCTCCCACAGGGTCACAGGAGCAGAAGGGACAGCAAGTCAGGCAAGAACTTTAGCGACACCATCGGAGTGCCTGGCTGATGAGGCTACTTAGGGGGAAGTGCATGGAAACACGGATCAGGGCCTGACTGAGAGCCAGGAAGGGGTGGAGCCTTCACTTCCATGTAAGTTCCCAGACTAAGCTGTTGTGGTCTATGAGAGGGAAGAGGGTGAATGTCAACACACCACACACTTTCAGTCCTCCATGCCATGCTTTGGAGAATTTCTAACATGCTGCCTGAACTGAGTAAACAAGTTCAGGAGACTCACATCTCTGACATGCATTTATATACTTCTTCCAAAGCCCTTTTTCTCTCTGGCATCATCCCAAATCTTGTCACTGAACTACTGTGCAGGAGAAGAACCTAGGAGATCCCTCAGCCCCAAGCTGTGGTTTAATCTCTCACTCTCGCACATCCAGAAACATTTCCCATCAATTATCCAATATCAAAGAACAGATAACAAGCAGAAAAGGGAGCCCAATGTAGGCCATGCCTGTAAGACACAAAAAACACTTGGCAAGACAGATCAAGGAGCAAAAGCCACATGCTACAGTGAAGGGTGAAAAACTGCCGAGATACACCTGCTGGCCAGAGTGGAGAGGAAATGTGGGAAAGTTCAACAGAAGAATTTATAGTCATGGAGTATAAAAGACAAATTCAACAGTGCAACTCCAGCAAAGAAAAATCCTTTCAAATGAGCTCAAGTAGGGGATGAAATCACAAGGGTGCCCTTTACATCCTGAACCCTTGCTTAAGTGCCTTCCTGACTTTTATGACAGTAGAGGCTGAGTTGTGGAGTGATCACTGGCACAGGGGGGAAGCATGTTTATGTTCAGAATTGCCCCTCTAAACGGCAACTGTTTGTGAATGAGATGGAACACGAAGATGGTATCAAAAACAGAGTTCCATATGGTGGTATCAGCCTTTTGCCAAAGATGCAGTATCTTTTTACCGGTTAATTAAAAGCTGTATTTTTCATGCAATTTTCAGTTGACAACCAACATTCAGATTGTTCTTTCACAGCTTTCTGAGGCTAGTTTCCTTAAAGCCTAATGCTGCAGCAAGAGCCCACCAGCTTGGTCTCTCAAGCATAGAATCATAGAGTTGGAAAGAACCCTGAGGATCATCTAGTTCAACCCCTGCAATGTAGGAATAAGCAGCTGACCCGTATGGGGATCAAACCTGCAACCCTGGCTTTATCAGCATGACGCTCTAACCAACTGAGTTATCTCTG
Organism: Podarcis filfolensis; assembly: GCF_964270895.1. Taxonomy (NCBI): domain Eukaryota; kingdom Metazoa; phylum Chordata; class Lepidosauria; order Squamata; family Lacertidae; genus Podarcis; species Podarcis filfolensis. The sequence continues at coordinate 35,121,736 of NC_139616.1, read as the reverse complement.
ATCCAAGTCCATACTTTAAAGCTGTCTCTTGTTACCATTGCCTCACCCTCGTTTTCACCCATGCTTTCCTATCCAGAAAGGTCTCCTAGCAATTCCTGGGGTGCTCATCATGTCCTTAACTTTTGAGTCCCCACCTCCCCACAAAATGATAAATTTGAATAAGATGTTTGATCTTTGCTTACCTGCCCCAAGCTTTTGGGATGGCAGGGATTGATAAAAAGAGTGTTTATCATCCACACAGTGCATTTAAAGTGTTCAAAGTGCTTCACATTTGCTATCTCACTCATCCTTACAACAAACTGTAGAGAACATGCTTGCCATGCAAAGGGGCCACTGATTCAGTCCCTGACATCTCCAGATAACACTGGGAAAGATCCGTCTGTGAGGCCATGGAAAACTGCTGCCAGCCAATAGGCCTGGGCGATATATCAATATATTGCCCAGGACTGGTATGAGGGGCAGACCACAATGGTGGTTTCACTCAGCGGTATATAGCTACTGAAACTGCCACCGCTCCTGAGTCCCTCCAGCACCCAGCACAGCAACGGAGAAACAAGTTGCAGCTAGCAGCTGGATGCAGAGCAACTCAGAGCCACAGCAATATACAGTGGTACCTCTGGTTACGTACTTAATTCGTTCCGGGGGTCCATTCTTAACCTGAAACTGTTCTTAACCTGAAGCACCACTTTCGCTAATGGGGCCTCCCGCTGCCGCCGCACGATTTCTGTTCTCATCCTGAAGCAAAGTTCTTAACCCGAGGTACTATTTCTGGGTTAGCAGAGTCTGTAACCTGAAGCGTATGTAACCTGAAGCGTATGTAACCCGAGGTATCACTGTACCGCTGAGTGTAACCACCACTGCAGTCTGCCCCTCAGGCCAGCATAGAGTGAGAATCAAGCTGCATTGGCCAGGGCAGGCACAGTTTGTTCCTTCCTCCTCTTATTTCAACTGCTTGGCTGAGGAGAGTGTGGCTGCCCTCGCCTCAGCCAAGCAGTTTTACAGAGCCTCCAACTCTCTGCTTGCCATGGCACGCGAGCAGGAGAAGGATCTGGGCTCCCACAGCTGGGGAGCAGGAGGCTTTGTTAGGTATCCCAACAGTCTGACTTGGTATAAGACAGCTTCCTATGTATCAACATCCTCATTTTGCAGATGGGAGTGTGCAAGAGAACAGCATCTTGCCTAAGGCCTTCTAGTGAGTCTGTGATCACTAAGCTCTGCACAACCCCCTGACTATATGGAGGGGGTGATGACAGAGGCTAGATCTGAACCATGGCCTTCCAGGTTCACTGCTCATACCTGCATCCACCATGCTCGAGGAGTTCTCAGCAATAAACTGAATGAATAAGTATATAAAGAAATCTGCAGTGGTGCATGGTCTGCTATGCATGCGCAGTGAAGCTTCTGCTTCTCCGCAACCCTCACTGGCATCTGGCAGGGTCCAAAGTGGTCTTCAGCACATGCGCAATACACGGCTGTGATCTTTGCTGGGAGACTGCCCAGCATCATGCTGTCAGCAGCCTGCTGGGCCATCCTAACCAGAACATCTGCTGTTGTTTATACCATCAAAATTAGTGGACTGCCTACTGGTACCTGTTCATCTTTAGATCAAGTTTAGGAGGGAACAAATCCCGGGCCAAAAGTGCAGGAAGTAAACAGTTTGCAAGCAGGGACCTAAAGGACAAGGATTTGTCTCCCACAGCATTCACATAACATGACAAGGTTTCTGGATCGCAGCACCCCAGTGCTTTAGTGATGACAGGAAATCGGTGAGCTATGCTGAAAAGAGTGGGCAAGTGGTAGCCTATGCCATTAACAAACACTGTCATTTTAGAGATCACAGCATGAAAGGTGAGTTCTGAAGAGGAGCTTGATTACTGTTGCCCCGGTGCAAAGTAAAAACTGGCGAAAGACCAAACAACTGAGCAGATTCACAAAATACTTCACAAAATGTCTACTTTTAAGCAAAGACAAAGTGATTCAGAGCCAAGGATGACAGCTTTGCAGAGTTGCCATTGAAGTCTTTGCAGCATTTCAGCAAGTGCCCACCTTGGCTGATTTGCTGCCAAATTGCTGCACAAAGTGAGTCACCCTGGCTGCAGTCTGGGGTAGGCAGAGAATGAGATGGGGAGAAGCACTGCTGGAAATGCGATTCCAAGTCACAGATGCATCCTGCATCAGTGGGAAAAGCCATTGCTCAGAAGTAAAGCTCCTGCTTTGCATTCAGAAGGTCCGTGGTTCTATCCCTGGCATCTCCAATGAAAATGATCTTGGGTATCTGGGCTGGGAAAGGCCTAAGACCTGACGGAGAGCTGGCAGCCAGAAGAGTCTCATAAATTTCATAGTAACAAGGTCCCATGTTCAACTCAGCTCTCATTTTAGGAGGAAATTTTGCTTCTATTCTCAGTTCCCTCACTACAGCTATATGGAGAGCTTCAGCCTCTGCTGGCCCTAAAGTTGACAGATCTATACATTCCTGGCAGCTCCTGACACCAGCAGAAGCAGAATAAAATAGCAAAAATGCCAAATTATGCCAAATAAGAAATTGTGCTTATTTGGTAAATTAGCGTAATATATCAAAGTAAAAGAATTTAAATTTTCTGGGTGCATAAGGTGAGCAAGGCATAGAAAAAGATGGGATGGGAAGAATTCACACATAATGCACAAATAGAACATGAAGAAAGCAAACCTAAGGGATTCCCTAGCATTAACCTCATTCCTTGCTTCAATGACAATCAAAATACTGTCCGTAATTTAAGAGCATTTTTTTAAATCTGCTCAATTCTAGAGACAGAAATTCACAGCCCCTGTCTGCCTTTGAGGCACATTTAAAAAAAGAAAGGCACATACAGTAACAGAGGGAATAGAACAGCATCAGATGATCTTCAATAACAGAATCCTGCTGGGCGCAGCTACCCTACAGGCCATCACAAAGCTTTATCACACCCAAGGCAGAGGAAATGCTAATTAACTTCTCACTTTTTACTTGATTCCGTATGGGCTTAACTTTAAAAGGAGGGCCACCCACCTGCTTCCATTTGCCAATTTTCTATCTCTGTCTGGCACGCCAGCTCTAGACAAGTATAAGCTCTCACAAGCTCACAGGTTCAGAACAAGCAAGGTTTTTAAACAGTGGTTTAAGAACCTGGTTTGTTCCAGCCCTGGTAACCAGCTTCCTTGTTAATGCCATCGGAAACTGTGGTCAATTAATCCAGGAAGTGTTGAATTGCCTTACTCTGAGAAGGGAGGGGGAAGGGGCGGTGTGAGGACACAGCATGTGGGCACAAGGCTCATGGCTATATTGTCTAAGCTGAGAAATGTATGCCCAAACCAGTTTGGAGAAGTCCTCCATTTCTGGGCAGAGGAGAAGAATAGGCTCTTAACAATACAGCAGATTATGAGGTACTCCTTAGATCAGAGTTGCTTGTTACTCCAGGCAAGAGGCAGTCTCTATAGCTTTATTTGTACTGAGAGACTCCCTTTGCCTCTGCCTTGCTCTTTCCCGTACTGGGCAGGGGACAGGCTGACAACTATTTGAATGGTACACAGAAGATACCCCTTTACTAGAGCGTGTGTGTCACCAGGCATAGATAAAAAGCCTTGCGTGGCGAGTTCCCGCCCCCCCACCAGGATAAATAAAGACACGAGACACCGTAATTTGAGGTTAATTGGGCGAATTAGGCCACAACTTTATTGAATTCAGGAATGAGAGGCATTGGCTTAGGCATTGGTCCTAACGACTATCCGGCTCCAGCCCATTTGCTGGAGACACAGGGAAGGGTTAACACTGTATCGGGGGAGTCTCCTGCCGAGGCACGTCAGGCACGTCGACTAGGAGCTCCCCCGGGTCACCGCTCTGGGGCGTGCCTTTGGCCCACACCTCCATAGGCTTCGGACAGGGCCACGCCCCCCGGAGTCCTTTAACGGACCACCCTTCGCTCACTGGGGGGAGGTGATGGCGTTCCTCCCCACACACACATCCTCTTAACCCCTTCTTACCAATGCCTACCGCCAATGCCGAGAAGTTGTGACGAGTTGCTACGAGGTAGGTGAAAAACCAAAAGGCCAGAAATTGCCAATTGGGAAAAATTCCTACCATGCCCCTTGCGGCGACAGACCGAAGTCCATAGCAAAGTCAAAGACCTACCTAAAGCCTACTTAAAGGGAGGGAGGGTGGGAAAACGTGAGGGCGAGCCGGCGAAAAGAGGGCGAGTCCCCTCCGCGCCGGCCCTAAATAGGGCAGGCCACGCCCCCCCAGCCAGCTGATTGGCTGGCTGGGGGGGCAGACCCGGCCAGGATTCCCCTGCTCTCGCGGGGGCTGGAACCAGCCCCCGCTCACGTGGGGTGGACGTGAAGCCCGCAACCCCACCTCCTGGACAGGCCGGAAGTGGCTTTATTACATAGGACTTGAGCTGCTTAGGTTTTAATAGAAACAACAGGGCAATACCATTATAAGAACCAATGAAAAGGTTCTTCACAAGCTTTCATATTCTTTAAAACTATTCACAAGCTTTCATATTCTTTAAAACTATTCAGTTGGGCTGGATAGTAAGCAAAAACAAGTTAAAACCTCAAGAATTGCCTAACCTAGCTAATGCAATAGCTCCATCATTCCATTTAAAGATTATTACAAACTATGTTTTCAGATAGCCCACAAGATATTTTACTTTCCCCCCCGTGCTTTTTGTTTCCAGCATAACATCCAACCTGATGAATTCTGTGGAACTTGAAAGTTTTCTCACATTTGCTCCATGCAGATATTAATCTAGAGTCACTTTTGTATTATTATTATTTTTAATGGGACAGGAGGGCTATTTGCAAAATGTTATTTTATAGTTCAGTTTTCATTATGGCTACCTGCAAGGGTTATTTTATCGGCAGTAGAAACACAGTCCAAAAAAATACAAATCATTGCAACCCTTTAAAAATGCCATCAACTGAATGTATCTCAAAACTTTTTGAGTGCATTATTCGCACTGCCTAGGGAGGCTCTGGCATTGCATTTCTCAAACAGCTGTCCTTGGATGCAGCACAGCAAATCTCTTCTTGAAACAGGAGAGAGATTCAAGAGTGATTTTGTGATATGGCGCCCGAGTCTGCTGTTCAGATTCCACAATAGCTGCTTAGATCCTGGCCTTAGATAGCATCCTGGCCCAATCTAATGCCACAGTACACAATAAGATTCGGTCCCTTGTTATATCCTACACCATTTGTCAGAGGACACCACCAAAACCAGAGCACCATCAGTCTTCCAAGGACAAGCATGAATTGTGTGTCAGGGGAGAGAATAACTGAAACAGCTGTCTGGTTTTCTAGACTCTGGAAAAGCTCAGAGGGGAGTTGACTATTTAGAGTGTTCTCCATTAACCTCACAGTCTCCCTTTCCCCACCTCCTCCCTTTCCCCCTCCTGCTCCTAAAAGTATCTTAGGGCAAATGCAAGCACATGCAAAATTAGCTGCTTCAACAGCAGGAGTGCAGAGTGCAGCCTGTTGCCATGCTTAAAACCAGCTGACAGCCTCTGCCTTGCCTGTGGGAGGGAGGTGGGATGAAGGGACATGCAGCTGTTACAGACACTGCAGAAATGAAAGATCATTCCTCCACCCACCAGGCAGTGGGAAAGTTATTCTCTACGGCAAATGGCTAAATCTGAAGGCAATTGCATCCCTCTCTAGGGGAAAAAATTGCTAAGGCTAGTTTAGCGCTAGCTGTAACAGGCAACTTGCAAAGGAGTGGGCCACTATTTCTCAGCAGGCAAGAAGGAAACCAAACCTATTTTAATAATTCTCTCCTTTCAGTTACTTCACAGATCTACTTAGTAAATGTCTGCACTCCAAAGGGACAATTTGGAAGAACAAGCCACAGTTGGCACTGGGATCTGAGACAAGAGAGAAGGCCAAATTAGGTTGTTCCTAGGAAGCATTTACTGCCCAAGGATCAACACGGAGGAAACCGGATTCTGCCGTTCAAAGGTTTCAGGCCCACAGTGTATAACTATACGGGGATTTTAAAACCGTCTACCCCACTTTTCTAGTATACAGGGTCCTCACCTAACTTCATAAGGCAGGCAGATTTGAGCAGAAGGCAAGTCCTTATGGGAGATCCATGTAGCATGTATAGCCTTCAAAGAGGTGAGCAGGGAACAATGTGCAACGCCCTGCAACATGCAGTATCCTCTCTCCAGTTATTGCATTATATACTTACACTGAACATGAGATAGCATGTGAATAATCCTGAATATAAAGGCAGAGATTAGGGCTCATATATTCCTTACCTAACTGAACTTTGATACTTTTTTAATAAAAAAAATAAAGTACACTGCATGTTTGTTAAATTATATTATCACTTTGGTCCTAAGATTTGCAAAAGCTCATATTTAAGATCCCAGACTCACATGTATAAAGACATTAGGCCAAGATAAGAAACCTGTGGCCCTTCAAATAACAATTCCCATCATCTGTGACCACTGGCCATGCTGGCTGGGGCTGATGGCAGCTGTAGTCTGCAATATCTGAGAGACTACAGGCTCCCCATTCCTGCCCTGGATTCATATTTCAGATACCGTCAGATTCATATTTTAGACTTCAGACTCAGATTATATTCCTGAACCTTAGAACTAAAAAGCTGTGAAAGCTAAACAAGAACAGATATGGCTTGACCTTGCACACTGGGAAGCTTCAGTGCAACAACAAAGGTTGTTTAGGTTAAGGACTCTGGCACCTGCTGATAAGACAACTGAAGTACAGGACTTGGGTACTAATGAGAAGGATGGCCTTGACAAAGAGTCCCATGAATGGCACCTGCATTAATAATAGGGCAGAGAAGGTCCTAATTTGACAGTGCCACATCTGAAGAACCAACAACAATGCTACGAGCCTAAGAACGACAAGAAGGTGGCACAGGTGACCAGAAGTCCAAAAAAGATGTACCCATAAAGAACCTACCAACTAAATAACGGAGCCAGATGCTGGACATGTCAGAACAGCCTCAAAGGAACAAGGTTAAACATCCCCAAAGCAAAATATGAAAGTAAACAGGGCATATGGAAATCTCACCACTGTTTAGTGAATGGTCGGTCTCGCCCACCAGAGTATTATGTTTAGAGAACTCCAATTCAATTACCCCTTTAAGTGTTGTAAGGGTTTAAGGGTTAAGTTCAGGCTTTTAGTTTCTGATGCTAAGGACTTTTTCTTAAAGGACATATTACTACGCTTGTTTACCTCATATACATACAGTGGTACCTCAGGTTACAGACGCTTCAGGTTACAGACTCCGCTAACCCAGAAATAGTACCTCAGGTTAATAACTTTGCTTCAGGATGAGAACAGAAATTGCATGGTGGCAGCGTGGTGGCGGCGGGAGGCCCCATTAGCTAAAGTGGTACCTCAGGGTAAGAACAGTTTCAGGTTAAGAATGGACCTCCGGAATAAATTAAGTTCTTAACCCGAGGTACCACTGTATTTAATAATTTAACTGCCAGATTTAACCTCCCAGAGAAGCTTCATGATGCTTTAACCTTGGTTTAAAACAAAACAAAAAACAAGCAATGTGCAGAGAAGTGGATTTAGCATCTTGAGTCTTCGGCATTTAGAATCAAGAGGAATACAGGGAGGCGCTGAGGGGAAGTCAGGTCATTTAACCACCAACTATGTCAGCAACACAACTAGTTACTTTGCTCACTGCTTCTGTAGGGCAAGCTTTCTTAACAGCATGTCTTTTGTTTTAGCTCAAGTTTCTTTTACATTTCATCTCACTGCTACCAAATCATTCAAAGAAGTAATGCAAAGCAATTAATCCCATACTAGTTGCAGATCTGTACCATTTGTCATTAAAAGTATGCGTTCCTGTAGCCACCATGCAAACTATTGCCTTTTCTATGCCTTTTAAAATGTGATTTGTTAGACTGAGTCTGGCGTGCTGTTTTTGTCCCTCTTTGGACCTGGCTTTGATACCCTCTGGGGCATTTCAGACCCAAATGAAGTCCAGAGTCTGCAAATTATAATTAGGGTGATCACAATTTCCGCACTTTGAATCAAGACAAAACAATTTATGTGCTGCTAGCTAATATGAATGTGAACCAGGCTTCTAACACTGCCCACTGTAAACACACACACACACACACACACACACTTGCATCTAAATATTTTAGACTATGCTACCACTCAGTGGATTTGTAACTGGCTGACTGACCGAACCCAAAGGGTGCTCATCAATGGTTCCTCTTCATCCTGGAGAAGAGTGACTAGTGGGGTGCCACAGGGTTCTGTCTTGGGCCCGGTCTTATTCAACATCTTTATCAACGACTTGGATGATGGACTCAAGGGCATCCTGATCAAATTTGCAGATGACACCAAACTGGGAGGGGTGGCTAACACCCCAGAGGACAGGATCACACTTCAAAATGACCTTGACAGATTAGAGAACTGGGCCAAAACAAACAAGATGAATTTTAACAGGGAGAAATGTAAAGTATTGCACTTGGGCAAAAAAAAAATGAGAGGCACAAATACAAGATGGGTGACATCTGGCTTGAGAGCAGTACATGTGAAAAGGATCTAGGAGTCTTGGTTGACCACAAACTTGACATGAGCCAACAGTGTGATGCGGCAGCTAAAAACGCCAATGCAATTCTGGGCTGCATCAATAGGAGTATAGCATCTAGATCAAGGGAAGTAATAGTGCCACTGTATTCTGCTCTGGTCAGACCTCACCTGGAGTACTGTGTCCAGTTCTGGGCACCACAGTTCAAGAAGGACACTGACAAACTGGAACGTGTCCAGAGGAGGGCAACCAAAATGGTCAAAGGCCTGGAAACGATGCCTTATGAGGAACGGCTAAAGGAGCTGGGCATGTTTAGCCTGGAGAAGAGGAGGTTAAGGGATGATATGATAGCCATGTTCAAATATATAAAAGGATGTCACATAGAGGAGGGAGAAAGGTTGTTTTCTGCTGCTCCAGAGAAGCGGACAAGGAGCAATGGATCCAAACTACAAGAAAGAAGATTCCACCTAAACATTAGGAAGAACTTCCTGACAGTAAGAGCTGTTCGACAGTGGAATTTGCTGCCAAGGAGTGTGGTGGAGTCTCCTTCTTTGGAGGTCTTTAAGCAGAGGCTTGACAACCATATGTCAGGAGTGTTCTGATGGTGATTCCTGCTTGGCAGGGGGTTGGACTCGATGGCCCTTGTGGTCTCTTCCAACTCTATGATTCTGTGATTCTGTGATTTTTGGAAAATTCTGAAAAAAGGCTGAAGGCCAGTTGTAAGAGCATTTTAATTTCTCGTGCTAATTTTAGACGCTTATACCAACAAAGTATCTAACTGAACAGTTTCTATTTCTCCAAAGTGTTTTTTTCTCCTTTTTTTATTAAGCTATGCAATACATATTGCTAAAGAACACCTCTTCCCTATCTCCTTGCCAAACTTCTTGTGGTTCTTTTCTCTCTGCCTTTGTACGGTATGACACAATGCTCAGAGGCAGCAGCAGTGGCAAAGGGTAATATCTCCTGGGTCCAGCATGATCTCATTGGCTCTTCTTGATGAGATAAGAGGACAATGTTGGCCAAAACAGATTTCACTGCTGATCCCAAAATTTGCACATTTTCAATGACTGACTGAGCTTCTCCAGGGCCAACTCTTCTGATACCAGCGGGGAGTCTCTTGAGAAAGAGTCATGGCTCAGTGGTACAACATCTGCCATATCCGCAGAAGGTCCGAACTTCAATCTCCCGCATCTCCAGGAAGGGCTGAGGAAAACCCCTGGGTCAGAAACTCTGGAGAGCTGCTGCCATTTTGTGTAGACAACACTGAGCTAGATGGACCAATGCTCTGACTCAGTATATGGTAGCTTCCTAGATGCATATCCTGTGTTCCTAGCATGAACACAGAGGCATCAGAGACCTTCACACACTTCAGAACAGCTCCAGGTGGAAGAGCAGAACTCTGAAATCCATAATTCACAAAGAATGCTTTAAATTTGCTCCCCCACTGCCCCCCCAAACTCCTCTGATAGCTCATTTTTCCACAGGCAGTGAAGTTTCCTAGCCTCCTAAGCAGCCTCTCTCTTATTTATTTATTTTTAAAGCAACCCTGACATATGGTTTATTAGTGCAATTAAGGGAAGAGAGTTCTCAAAAAGCAGAACACCGAACTGCTTCAGTGCCTCCATGTGTTCAATGGGCTAGAATCAACCTCCAAGCATATTTTAGCACTGCGGACAGTGGCTTTGAGCCAAGGGGCTTTGATTTGCAAATGTCCCACTGGAAGTTTTGGATATATTCCAACCCTCCCTATGAAAACTCAAGCCACAATAAGCTAGCCAGCTTCTTGCAGCACCCAAAGTTTGAAAGCAATAGTAGCACAATACTTTTATGCCAACCAAATAAAGCAAAAAGCAAGCTGTAACTTCTCCCAAGCCCTTCCCCTGCACAGAATCAGACCATTGATCCATTTAGCTCAGTACTGTCCACACTGACTGACAAGCTGTTTGGGACCAGGGGCTTTCCTAGACATAGAAACAGTTAAGAGTGGCAGCTTGAAAGCTCATTGGAGCTTCTATACAGGCACAAAGTGGAGCCATTCCAAATCTCAGCATCTGTGTAGTGAAAATCCAACCTGTTTTGCAGCAAAAGCTAGTGTGGAAAACCAGTTCAATTTAAGACAGGAAGTACAAATAAGGACTTGAGCGATGTGTCACTCTAGGCTTTCCAGTTTCAGACCAAATGCAATTACACATCAGGAACTCCTATATTTCTGATTAATATGGCAAAAAGCAGCTAATTATCTTTGCTCTGCCCCACTTCAACACCTAGGGGCAATTAGTCACTAAGGGAGAGATAGGATAGCCTGAGATAAACAGCAGATGGAGAAAAGCAATCAATGGCTCTATGGTCCTCTTTGCTTGCATCTGGGATAACACAGAATCCTCAGCTTTCAGAGCCTGACTTACATGTGGCTACTTTCCACATGGTGAGTATAACATATAAACCAGGCTCAAATGTGCATATGAAGAAGGCTTCTGAGAAAAGAGTCTAGAATTCTGGGTGTGATGGAGCTAGTTCAGGCAAGACCTTTCCCAAGTTGAAGCACCCACAAAACAGGCAGCCAGTACAGATGTCTGGTTCCCTGAAGAATCTAGTTATCCATTTGCCAAACTTAGAGCGGTAAGCCCTGGCTTGTAAAGGATGAAGGGTTTTTTTTGCCAGTGACTGGCTGCCTAGATTGTTATTCAGCTGGGGTCTACACTGCAATCTGTAGCACTAGTAAATAAAGTCAAGAGGAAGAGCAGAGGGGGAAATGGGTCAGCAGAGCTGTCTGCTTGGATCAGTCACACCTCCGCTACATACATCTCAAGAGTACAGCCAACCACTGCACTTCAGCCTCCAAAGCTCAGCACACACTTGTCTCTCACTTTGGAAGCTGCCTTGCCTCTGCCATGGCAAAGAGGCTGGGCATATTCATGTCTGGGTAGTGTCATGACCAGGGCACACAGAGGAGGAGGAATCAGCAGGCCAGCAGCAGAAGCCACGGTGGTGCTGAACCCAGACTCTGGCTCCAACACCAGCCTGAGCCAGTGTCTGTCAGCCAGGAGCTACTTGAACCAGAGGCCCCTGAACTAAGATCACTCTCCCCCCATCCCTGGCCCATTCCAAGCCAGCACTAGGATCATCAACTTATGATCTACAGGCATCAATATCATGACAGAGTGAAAGCTGTATGTGGCAGATAGGCCCACCCACCCAAGATCACTCAATTTTGCCAGTGGATTTTAAAATGCAGCAACTACAACCATCACAACCCTCTGATTTCCCCACCTATAATGAGAAATGTCCATTCAAATCTACATTACAAATGGTTGTGGAATGAAGGGGGAGGAGTTAAAGGAACATATATTTTTATTATTTATCACATTTATATCCTGGCTTTCTTCTAAAGAGCTTAAGGTAGTCTCCCATTCTCCCCCATCCCCGGTTGCCCCCTAAGTCCCATAACTGACTGGGGATTTGAACCAAGGCCTCCACACTCTAGTCTAACCACTACATTGCATTTGCTGTCTTTCATGTTAACCATCCTGACTGAGGAAGAGATGTGCATATTGGATCACGGGAGTAATCTGTTTAAAATATTCTCAAATACACAACACGTGAACAGAAAGTTGTAACACCATTTCCACCCACCGTGCTACTTCTGTTCAGATTTGTGAACACCCATCATGAACTGTTGTCCTAACAGGTAAGCGATAGGCTTACACACTTTGATTGACTCTGGAGCGAATCCACAGCCAGGATGTTCCAGGAAAGTCCTGCAAGAGGGGCCTTTTTAGACTAGTGGGCACATTTTGAATTTTGAGAGTGTGCTAGGGGCATCAGACACAAGATGGCTACCATGGAAGGGGCATAGCATAACACAAAATGATTGTCCTGGGAAATGTAGGAGAACACAAAATTAAGAGAGGCAACCACCCCTGACAATCTTACCATGAGAAGTCACCTAAGTCCTGTTGCTACTGGTTGTGGAGATAAGACACCACATCCCTCTCCTATACACACACAAACACAGAGAGGCTGTGGCAGTCTAATAACAGAGTACTGTATTCCTCAGTACTAGGAAAACCCCACTGATTTCAAAGAAATTGCTTAGAAGGTATCTGCACATTTTGTCCCACAACATTCTTTTGAAGAGGGCTAAAGAATTACAGTGGTACCTCTGCTTACGTACTTAATTCGTTCTGGAGGTCCATTCTTAACCTGAAACTGTTCTTAACCTGAAGCACCACTTTAGCTAATGGGGCCTCCTGCTGCTGCTGTGCTGCCACTGCACAATTTCTGTTCTCATCCTGAAGCAAAGTTCTTAACCTCAGGTAATATTTCTGGGTTAGCGGAGTCTGTAACCTGAAGCATATGTAACCTGAAGCATATGTAACCCGAGGTACCACTGTACTTTTAAAAAGAAAGAAAGAAAATGCTCAGAGTCTAGGGCACCTGGATGGCAATCCGTGCCCTACAAGGTTAGGACAATTTTATTCAGAGTGGCACTCTTTATTGCTCTCTTCATGGGGTTTTCTTCTCTCCAGTTTGAACACTATGTAAGACAAAATTATTTTGTTTACCTTCCTCCTGCCTACCTTCATTTCTTAGAGAGGCTTATGTATAGCCTCTGAGTAGCAGCTTATGCCCTCCCCGGTGCCAGCAAAATGTCCCTTCGCAGCAGCTCCAGGAATAGCACCGTTATCAGATACTTTAAGAGCCAGCACAGGAATGTAAAAAAACACTGCCTAGGTTAAGGGACGCTCAAACTGCGAGCTGAGCAAGGAGAAAAGGAAATTCAGCTCAGAATTGCAAATGCTGCTCTGGCCAAGCTGTGTGGACAGCTTGAGGTGCCCAAACGATGGGCAGGTGAGTCAATTCCCCCCACTGCTCACAAATCTCCAAAAGGTTCTCCCCCAAAATAATGCAGCATTATAGACACAAACCATCCACCTGCTGCCCATTATCCAGACAGCTGGCATTCTACACTGAGAAGTATGATGATTCTGGCAATAGGTGAACCCCTTGATAACAGACAAGTAGAGTCCCTTTCTTATCAACTCCCTTCACACTTTATATGCCCTTCCTCAGACAGCTGCATCTCCAGCCATCAGCTGGGAGAACTGTTCTGCAGCTGTTTATGAATTCTCCAACAAATTTGCTTTGGAGAATGCCTAGACCACTCACAACTTTCTCTTAATTCTTCCCCCACCCCAGACATTAAGCACATAATTAACCTTTCCCCATGTGCAGAACACAGCCAAGGTCAGAAATACAGTAGTGGTAAGGATTAAATGCAGGCTACAACTCTGGTTGCAGGCACAGCCTCTTGCAAACAAATCTTTTGTAATCTTGGCACAAGCCAGTACATGTGCTTGGAACGGAGGGCGGGGGAGACCAAGTGATGAGATGCTGTAGGCCTACAGGTCACAGATGGAGAGCCAACAAAAGACTTAAAGCTTTGCTAGACAGATGGGTGCTGTCATCCACTGTGACCTTGCTATCCTACCATGGAAAGTGCCAGCCTATGGGTGAACACAGCATACAGGGAAGCAGGAAGGATAAGCATCACAATATCTAGGAACTTAAAAGCCCCCCTACCCCAAGATACCTTTGTCTATGCTGCTACTTTAAAATAGGCTATCCTATAGCTAAGCCATTCTTGGTTGATATTTGATCATTCACATTTTCAAAACTTCAGCATAAACATAATCCATAAATCCTTAAGAACAGCCTTCTCCTACATGAAGCTGTCTATCAATTAAAACCTTAATTTGAGGTCCTTCTCCAGGTACCTCCCTCAAGAGGTGGAACAAGTTGCAGGAGCAGCAGAGAGGGCTTTTTCTGCTGTGGCACCCCAGTTGTGGAATTCCCTCCCTAGGAAATTTCTCCTAGTACTGACATTGCCATCATTCAGACACCAGGATAGGTCCATCCAGTTTGCCCATGTTTTTAATAGCATTTGCAATTCCTAGTTGCTGGTGCTTCTCATTTGCATTTTTATTGCCTGTTTTAATTAATTCTATTTTATTTGTTTTTATTGCTCTTATAAGCCACCTTGAGGGCTTGTTAAAGCTGAAGAGTGGGAAGGAAATCCCTTCAATAACAGAATGAATAAACAGGCGGTTCTTTTTATATTTGGAAAGGCTTCCCTAACGTTTAACTTAAAATCTACATGTCTACAATTTAAATCCAGTGTTTCTATTCTAGTAGATATGGGTAAATAATGGTTCTCTCACGTCTTACCTTTTAAAAACAAAATGTGAAAATCAACACGTGTCCGTTCTGTATTTTTGTGTGTGCTAAAAGTAGTATACTTTGCTTGGTATGTGTGACTTTTAGACTGTGCTACTATCTTTGTACCTCTCCTTTGCTTCAAAGCTTCCAATATCCCTCTTCAATGCTGGTGCCCCCAAATGTGAAGGTGGTGGGAGCTTCACTCCAAATGAGATCTTACCAGCACCTTACCACTGCAGTCCCAGAAACATTATTAATGCAATCTTTTAAAATAGAGATATTACCTCTGGCAAGGTACCATGTCATTGATTTACAGTCTTTCAAGCCTGCTCTTCTCACTACTACAGCCCTAAAGTCCATCTGAACAGAACTATGCCTAAGAATGTCAGCAATACAAAATTTTACATTTGTACTCATATTTATTTTATTACTATCCAATAAATCAATAGCAGTGGAGCAGGTTTCTGCAGTTTTTGATAATCTGCTTAAGTGCTGTAATATATACTACACTACATCTAGCTGCCAGAGCTAAACAGAGGGGGTCCTTAGTACATGTGTGTGTGGGAGAAAATGCTCTGCTTGTGCAGCGATTCCCAAATGCATTCCCAGAAACTCAAGTTTCAGGGTCGAGGGAATCATTTTGTTTCCCCCATGCAAAGGAGTCCTTGCCTCTTGACAGTCCCAAGGCAAACAGATTTCAAGGCAAGGCAGACATTTGGCTACACAAGAAATGCACCCACTCCCATGAG
Organism: Podarcis filfolensis; assembly: GCF_964270895.1. Classification (NCBI taxonomy): domain Eukaryota; kingdom Metazoa; phylum Chordata; class Lepidosauria; order Squamata; family Lacertidae; genus Podarcis; species Podarcis filfolensis. The sequence continues at coordinate 35,106,232 of NC_139616.1, read as the reverse complement.
AAGTAAACCATGACTTCAGTATCAAAAATCATGGCCACACAATGAAAATTAAGGCTAAACTATGCAAATTCTGTGCTAGTTCTTTTGCCCACATTTTTATAAAGCCGAAGAGAGTATATAAATTATGGAGAGCTTGTTATTAAAGTAAAATTGGGCCCTTGGGTATGAAGAGCAGTAAAATGAAGATTATACAAAACAGATTTGATTCACTGTTCCAAGAAGCTCTATATACAGGCCTGTATGTTTCACATGTACTTCACCAGCATACAGATGTGCTTATTCTAAACTCATGATTGGTGTTGATTTTTTTTAATTGTTACCAGGTATGGTGAAGTGGCAGCAGCAGCAGCAGCAGCAGCAGCAGCATAGGAAGCTGCCTCATAAGCAAGTCAGATCACTGGTCCCTCCAGCTTAGTACAGTCTATACCAACTGACAGTGGCTCTCTAGTGTCTCAGACAAGAGTCTTTCCCAGCTCTACATGAAGATGCCAAGGACTGAACCTGGGATCTTCTGCATTTGCTCTACCAATGAGTTACAGCCCCAGGAGAGGAAAACAGCAACAGGAGCTATGTGGGACGGTGGAACAATTTCCACCCACACAAAACTTCCTCTCCTCCCACACCCAGCCCCCCAATCTGTTCCAGCAGTTTGCATAACCCTCAGAGGAGATTTTTTTTGGGGGGGGAGGCACAAAGAAAGGAGAGAGGGGCGAAGTTATGTTGAGCAAGTGGAAGTGTTTCAGCTCAGGAAATGAATTGTGGGTTGCAACCAAAAAGTTCCTCACTCTGAACATGGGGCCTTTGACAAATAAACCCTACATGTTTCACAAATATCACCATAACCACTAAGCCTGTGTTTATATATTTGCTTTTAATAATTGTTATTTTTATTAGAAAAGGCTGGGTGTGTCTGGGTTCTTTGTCAGCAGTCAGATTATGCCTCGTTTTGCATACAGGGAGACCAGTAATGGCTAAACCACCACCCCTTTCACTCAATTTCGAACCAGCTCAGAATTATTTATGAGCTTTTTCAGATGACTCTTTTGAAAAAGGCCACCTTTCTCTGAGAGTTCTCTCGCAGCTCATAACGTTTGCTGCACATTATTGTATTGTCTTATCATTTTCAACCACCGATCAAAATGACATCAATTCTTTTTGTCAACGTCTTGGGCACTAATCGCAGCTCAGGCAGACCTGTGCAAACAACCCACTTTCAATTTCTGCGCAATTTGCTTAGCTGTTGAATGAAAGATTCTCTCACACTGAACACACACTTTTGCACATGCACCTCCTACAAAGCAGCCTATTCAGACCGAAAGCTGACTGGGCATTTGAAGCATCACATTTTGACATTCAGAGCTAGAGAAAAGCTTCTTGGGGGAAGACTTTGATCTGTAGTGTCTCTAAACATTACAAGCTGAGTACATGACCATTCTGAACCAGATATTCATGGACTTTGCCAACATTATTGTCAAGGGAAACATGGAAAACTATCTTCTTTGACCATAGTTCCACTTAGTGCCAAGGCAGCTCCCTTAAGCCTTATAACAATCAAGTCTTATATGTTCCAGGGCTGCTTTATACCCCTTCATGTCAAAAATATTATTTGCTTCAAATCAATGTACTTTCAGTCCTGACTATCCCTACAGACAAAAACAAAAACCAGTTATTAGTGCAGTTTTGCATCTTGCAGAGAGCAATTAACTGGGGGTGGGGGAGGAGCTCCACAAGTCCAACAGAAATTCCCAATCAATGCACAGTGACAAGTTGCATTGCCTATTTTGTTAGCCACAGGTTATGACTGTTTTGCGAGCAGATGTTGTGTTTGTTTGTACTGAATTATTGCACCTTGCACAATCTGGTGGCAACTAATAAGGAGGTTTAGCTAGTGGGAGCTACAGAGGTCTCAGCATGGCCAGACAGCCGCAGTACTGCAGCTGAGAAGCTGTACCATACATCAATACAGAAGAGCAGCTGCTTCTCTGCTTGGGATCAGGCAGGTGTTTGGGATCCAGGTAAACTGTCAGCTTGTTCTCTGCTCTACAAAGACTTCAATAGGGCCTTAAGCGTGGATGCAGAGGCTATCTGGGTGTGTGTTATGTTCACTTGGAACACTAAAGGCCTGTGATGCAAATGAAAGAGGCTTATTTTTCCAGAGTAGTTAATAAGGACTTCTCTTTAGTTGCTTGATCCAGTGCCAGCTAAATGAGAAGAATTTATTTTGCTGGCAGAGGGACTGCAACATACAAGTCAGGCACTGAAGCTGGCCTAGTTCTACCAGCTACACGAGTTACATATGGCTGTGTATAGAAAACACAGATGGGATATTGCCAATATTTTTAAAAGGGGGGTTAGCTCCTCTGGGGCACCTCTCCATAAGGCGATTTTATACTTGAAAGCCAGGGAGCGGGAATTGTAGGGTCTACGCAAAGGAGGAAAAGATGGGAAAATCCCAGACACCCACGGCCAAGAAACATGATGCTGCCCCCCCCACTCACCCAGCCAAATGGGCTGCTGGCGCCTAGGAATGCAAAATACATTTTCTAGCCCACGGGAAACTGATGTAAATTGAATATAAAAATCTAAAGAGGCTAACAGTAAGCAGCGTTATAGTGTCATCATTGCCTGCATTTTTCACTTCCTTCTCTTATTCCCTTCAGAGAGCATGAGGATTCAGAAAGCTTTTGCGAATGAGGAGCTCTCTAATTTGTCTCCACTAACCCCCAGGCCACATTGCATGGAAAGCGCGCCCTCAGGCAAGACTGAAGACGATCTCCATGGAGCCCATCAACCTCTCACTAAAAGAAGGCAGGAAGAGCATCGCTGCCTGTGGGTTTGGCTTGACAACAACTTGCTTTCTCTGTTCATCAGGAGCATATGAATTAGCACCAGGGAAGGGGGCATGAGGCTACTTGCCCATTAAAATCTAACTGAAGTTAATCAGAATTCAGATGGTGTCAAGCATCCAATGTAAGAAGGGATGACTACTATCCCTTATTCTAAAAAAGAGTTTCATTACACAAAGTAAAGGGGAGACATGCCCTCAAAGTACATAGCAGACACACACTAAGAAAGTACTAGGGGATGGACACCAGGGGATCAAAACATTTTTGTAATCTGGCCAGTCAAATAATCACGAAGCATTTCTAAATCATCACATGGAAGACCCCCCTTCCCTCCTCATTTTGCAGCAACAATCCCCCATTGCTGCTTTCGCTTCCCCATCCCTATCAATCCACTTCTGTGGCCTCCCAAATTGTAGCCACTTTCTTTCTTCCTTACCTTCTCACTCTGTAGTCTTAGCAGAGAGATGCTGAGCACCTGAGCCTGTCACAACCTCCCCACTTCCCAGAACCTTTCATTGCTAGGCCATGCCCAGCATACTAGCCACTGCTGCCTAACGCCCCACTCTGATTAGCCCAAGCAGGAAGGGATGGGAGAATGCTGACAGAGGGCAGCTCACATGCTGAGAGCACTTCTTGGCACATATGGGTTGGGTGGGAACAGATTGTAGTGACCAATCATGCTTACTAGAAGGAAAGGAACTCTTGCTACAACAACTGGTATTCGGAAGCATACTGTGTCAAACAGTATAGGCAGAACAAAGCTATTAGAGTTAGTAGCCACTGTTACCCGTATCCTACATGAACTTACGTAATCCTCTTTTAAAGCCCTCCCAAGTTGGGGGCCATCGCTGCCTCTTTCGGTAGCAAAGGGAATGCATTGTGTGAAAAAGTACTTCCTTTTGACTATGCTCACAAGTTCAGCTCCCCCAATCCTCCACGGGTGTTAAGTCTGTGAACCAGCCCCCAGGTGCTACATACAGGATCAGTTATACTGCAGTAACTGTTTCCTGAAGTTGGAGTTGGGGAGAATCAGACATCCTTGGCAAGAGTAAAAACCTGGAGCCCTCCTCATCCTCCCTGGACATGGCAGGTGCAAGGAACCTTTGGCTGAAATACAACTCTCATCATCCCTGGCCATGCTTGCTGGGGCCGATGGGAGTTGCAGTTTAGCAACATCTGGGGTGGGTGATTGTTCCCTACACTTGGGATAAGGGGTCATGAAAACAGCAGCAGGATCATCTCTACTGGATGGGATTCAAAACTCCACAGAGAAATTACAGCTACCTGCAGACAATTTGAGAAAAGTCAGCAAGCATAAGCATTCTGGAACCTGAGAAAACACTCTCTGAATCTCATTTGTGTATATGAGCCTGCAGCCTAACCAACAGGGTTGTTGCAAGAATAAAATTATACAAGTGAAGCTTTTGGATTAGGGTACAGAGATAATTATGTAAACCAACTGGGACATTGCTTCTGCTTTAGCACACGAGGTGCAAAAGAGATAAAAGATGGAATCTTTCACTGGGCCAAATTAGGGTGCTTGCAATCCAATTAACTACCTTGGTCAGAGACCTCCTTGAGTCTCAGAGCAATCAGGCCACCCAAGCCTGTATGACTTAAGAACAGAAAATTAATTTTACTTTAATCCTATGGTAAATGGTCATGCCCAAAGAACTTGGTGTGGTCTGAATGCTTGCAGAAACAGTTTGAACAGGCAGAGCCAGTTCTATAACAGATGCCCCTTTTACTTAGGCTTTCATTACTAAGTCAGTTATGCATCTTGCATACCATGCAGAATTTCGCAGATGTAATGCACTATATAGCTGAGGCTGCTGGTGCTGTTTAAAAAACCAACAAAAAGAGTCCTTGGAAAAAGCTATAATGAGAATTTGGCACAGAATCCTTGACCTTCATGTATATCTTAGTCCCTTTTGGCCTTCAGCATTAAAGATGCACAAGCTCTGAGGCCTGTAAAAAGACACACAGAGCAACAATGAAACACATATCACTACTCGCAAAGAGAAAGAAAAAGCCAAGAAAGCTAAGGCGCTTCTTCAAATACAGGACAACCTGCACTGTCTCCAAGGATGCTCAAAACAACTGCTGCCTCCTCCTAACACTACCTAAATCATATTCTAATAAAAGTACTGCTGCTGAAATTGTGAAGTCTACTGCGGCTAAAGCACTTAAATTGGAAGCCATATAGTATGCAGATATGGCAGCTTCTCATAATCCCGGCACAGTGCTGTGGAATACATAACAAGGAACATAGAAAATGTCCTAGGAAGAGGCCTTTTTTGTTGTATACCTCCCAAGAAAGTGGGCTATGGCTGCATTATGGGATATATGGGGTAGTATAGTCCCAGAGTAGTTGACCCCAATTCACCTGAAGAGCTGTTGGTGTCCTTAAAGCACAGAACTGGAATCTGAGGCCCTCCAGACATTGCTAGACTACAACTTCCATCATCCTTGGCCATGCTAACTGGGTTTGGTGGGAGCTGGAGCCCAAAATATCAGGGGCCACAGGTTCGCCATCCCTGCCTTTAAGTACTGTTGCCTTGCTCTGCACCTGCTGAGTCTTATGGCATGGGGATGAAGAGAACTACCCCAGAGTGAATCTTATGTATCTGAGGAGCCAGAAATAGCCATGACTTCTGATATGGGAGAACCAGGTAGGGGAATGGAGTCTCCTGGTCCAGGTCATCCTCTGTGCTTCAAAGGGGGTGGACTAAGAAAAAAGAAGCTGGGGGGGGGGGAATCAGTTTCAGGGTTCAAAGCTTACAAAGACTGATAGAAGTCAGGTGGGGAGTCAGCCTACAAGCAACCCACCTACTCAGCAGTGACAATATGAAGGAACTATAGGGAAGCCAATCGGATTAGTCACTTATAGAAGTTCAAGGTCACTCTGGATCACTGGCCTGAGCAAAAAGGATGTCTTGCTCTTGCACTTCAGACTAGTCTTATTTCCCTCAAGACAACTTGATATGAGATAGCTCTGACAACTAAAAGCTCACCCCAACCCCTAGGCAAGCACTATGATTTTGCTTCAACCGAGGAACATAGCGTGCAGATGCTCTAGCTCTCCCCTCTAATAAGCAGAGTGCAAAGTACTAACCTTTTCTCTTACTCAGCAGTTTGTAAACATGCATACATCAGAGAAGCAATCAAGGAAACACACAGAAAGGCCTGAATTATATTAGATATGCAAAGCAGGTGGAAAATTCAAATGCACTGGAGCAGTACCTCTAAATAAAAGCTGTGTAAACATGCTCAGTGCCAATTCAGAAGGTATCAGTTCCTACAATATTCTCCTATCAGTGGACAGAACTGCAACTTTCTGTTTTCCAAGACTATCAAGCCAACATCAGTCACTAGCACATGTTACCTCTGACTATCCCTGTGAGCCTTATTATTAGCACTTTCTCTTCAGGAAACTTCCCCAGCTTTATGTTTAAAATAGCCACATTCTCAAGAACTGGGAAACTTTTAAAGCCAATGATTAAAATTAAGCAGAAGCGCATCACTCACTGGCTTCAGACACCCGCATCTTGCATACTGGATGGCCAAACTGCTATCTCTCAAATACTGGGTTTCCACATGTGCCTGGTTCACTTTCCAGCTCTCTGAGCAACAGAGTACCCATGGCAACAAGAAACACGTTGTCAAATGTCCATTTAAGCTGAAAATTAGCCGCATTTACCAAAGTTGACAGCAAGGAACAATGTGATAAGCTCAAATGTCAAATATAGTTATGCAATACACTTGCAAGTGATTCCAGTCCTACCAGACCTTTTTGGAGGGTTCTGCTTAGTTCTAGTATCTCTCTCTGACCCTGACTCCCAGCTTGCTTTATGGTGCTACTTCCTGGATTGCTTTTTCTGGTCCTGATTGCTCATGGACTTGTACTGAGCTGCCTCATGGCCCCAGGTTCCTAGGCCACCTCAGACTGCTGCCCCAACAACGCCTCAGGAAAGATGAAGATCATTGTATTTTTGACCTTCTTCTAAGGAGCTCAAGACAGCATAAATAGTTCTCATCATCCCATCTCCTCTACATTATCAACATAGTAACCCTGTGAGGTAGCGGAGACTAGATTTCTCCAACCTGGTGCCCTCCAGATGCTGATAGAACACAACACCCTGCCCCATTTGCCATTCTGGCAGAGGTTGATGGGAGCTGTAGTCTAAAATCACCAAGAGAGCACCAAGGTGTAGAAGACTGACTTGAGACCAAGAGGTATTTACTGACCCCAGTGAGCTTCACAGCTCTGCCAGGATTTGTACCTGGAACTTTCTTGGTCATAGTGTGGCATTCCAACCTCTACACTACACCACACTGGTTCCCACTCTTAATCTCATTTCCCACACTTTTAGATACCTATTTCAGAAGATTACTGAGAGATAAGAACAGTTTACTGTGTAGGAACTCTGTGAAGCCTCAAAGTCTCAGGTTTGTTCAAGTATTGAGGGCCACCACCAAGTTTTATCAATTTCAAAGAAACTTGACAGCTTTAAAGAGTAAAGGTTTGCTGATCAAGAGGCCAACCAACCATGTAATTGACACTGCTGTGATTCACAGATGAAAGCAATGGTTTGTTGACTATTATTATTATTATTACTACAATCGTACTTTAGTTTTCAAACAGCTTATTTCTTGAACGTTTTGGCTCTTGAATGCCGCAAACCTGGAAGCGAGCGTTCTGGTTTGTGAACTATTTTTGGAAGCCGAGCATCTGATGGGGCTTCTACAGCTTCCGATTGGATGCAGGAGCTTCCTGCAGCAAATCAGAAGCCGCACTTTGGTTTTGGAACGTTTTGGAAGTTTAACGGACTGGATTCCGTTCAGTTTCCAAGGTACGACTGTATTATTCTCCATTGAAATGCATGCTGGAATTTCTTAGAAGCTTTCCAAGACTCCTTGTTGAGGAGGACAATAACAGCAGAAATACTTTCCTAACAAATACTGTATTTTTCGCCCTATAGAACACACTTCCACCCCCCAAAAAATGAAGGGGAAATGTATGTGCATCCTATGGGGTGAATGCAGGCTTCAGGAAGCTATCCACAAGCCGTGGGAGAGCTGCGCGACTTCGCGCAGCCCTCCCACAGCTTGCGGAGAGCTGCCTGCACCCAGAATCCTGGGGAGCACTGAGCTCAGCGCCCCAGGCTTTGCGCAGCTCTCCCACAGCTTGCGGATAGCAGCCTGTTCTGGGGACTGGGGGGGAAATATATTTTTTTTCTTTATTTCCCCCCAAAAAAACTAGGTGCGCCCTATGGGCCAGTGCGCCCTATGGGGCCAAAAATACTGTAGTTTGCCTATCTTCTCCTACAATGTACAGATAAAGGTTACACTGTTAGGGTGTGACACGTTGCACTACATGCTCATGGTGGGCTAAAGTGAGACTTTCTAGACCTGTCCAGTGCTCCATGTGATCTTAGTGCTAGATTCTAAGACTTGTTTTGTTTTTTTCATTTGGAGCATCAAAAATTGCAGGATTACTCAGCACAGCCTGGGTACATACTATGTCAAATTTGATTCAAATCACTCTCTGTCCCCCGGGTTCATCCAGTTCTTTGCAGGGAGATGCAGAAGCCATTTGGCAATTACAGCACATCCCAAGGGATTTGCAAAATCCCCCTGCGCATGCTTACATCTTGCCTGGCATTGCCCACGTGCAGACAGATTCACTTGAGTACTCCAAAGTTTTTAGGGGAAGGGAGGGAAACACATATTCCTGATGGGTTCCACAAGGGCCCTACCTGACTTAGAGCACGTACCCAGCTTCACACTATTTAAAATAAACAGATTAAAAGCCAGACGAAGGTGCAAAACAATTTGCTCAGAGAGAATTAAGATATAGGCAAAGCACCTTCACAGAAGCCAGATATTTAGCCATGCATGAAGAGTACCAGAGCTAAGGTGGCTGAAATGAAAAACATGGAAATAGTCCCTCTCACCAACAGAAGAGCTTTTTAAAATAGGGCAGAGCAGAATGAGAACGACCATTTTTTTTAAAAAAAATTAAAAACAGTTTATGGCTCTTATGGTTCCAGAAGTTTTAAGACTAAGACCACTAAAGGTTAAAAAATTGGGAGGACACAATAGGTGACCAAGTTCATTGCACTGTTTGACTCTGGTGATGATTTATTTTACATCTATTTAATGAGATTTTTCAGTAGGCAATCCAAGTATTTCATGTGTGAACATATCAGTTTCAGAATGGGAGTACAAGAAAGGCACGACTTCTGACTCAACAGGAAGACTATTCTACTTAATTTGATATCTGGAGCACAGGTGCTTGGTTCTTTCTGAATTAAAACTGGAGGCATATCTTACCCCAAAAAGAAAAAGAAAAGAAAAGAAGTATTGTGGAAGCAGAGTGTCTATCTTCTTTGATCATTCTGCAGACCAATGGGCAGGCATCTTCCTTGCAACAGCAGAATAGCTTGGTTAATAATACTTGCTCTCTTGGCATGCTGCCATCTCCCTTTGTCCTGTCTGTCAGGTTCAGGACGGCACCATGCTTTCCAGGCAACACTGATTCATCTGGGACGCTCACATGCCCATGAGCTGCAGCACAGGCTGCATCAGGGAAACCAGTGCTGCACAGAAGCTCCTCACCTTGAGGGGCCCAGTGGTGACTGCATCCAACATGATGTCTTATTTTATTCCGTGTGCTCTTCAGTCTTTTCATGGCATACCAATGAACTTTGGCATACTATGTAGGAAACACTGCCCCACACCAAGAGATGTCAGAACACTAAAGAGATTCCACTTCTCCAATGTTTACATTTAACATTCATAATGGTATCAAAGCAAACAGCGAAGAAAATATTTGAAGAGTCTTGCACTTCTCTTTGACATGAAGACTACACTAGCCAACAGAGACAGCCAAAAGCAACCTGGTGTCATAGCAGGAGTATTACAGCTCACAGGAACCAGTGGTAAATCATCACTTAAGACCACCACAACCCCTCAGTATGGGCATCCCCTCATTTTCGTAGAATCGTAGAATTGTAGAGTCGGAAAGAATTCCGAGGGTCATCTAGTCCAATACCCTGCAATGCAGGAATCTCAACTAAAGCATCCATGACAGATGGCCTGCCAACCTCTGCTTAAAAACCTCCAATGAAGGAGAGTCCACAGGCTACTGAGAGAGTCTGTTCTTGAGATAGGGGATTAAATATACACCCACATATTCCAATACATTATTTTCTGAAAGAGACTTCTTTTTGCCTGCATGCAGAATTTCAAACGAAACCATTTTAAGGTGGAGCTTGGACATTTCCACCTAAGTCTAAAAGGGGAGAGATATAACACCACATATGCTGCTCAGAGTGCCTCAGACTAGTGACAGGAAAACACCAAAATGAATAAGGGGCATCTTCTACCATAGACTAAGTTAAATAGACAGTGTTCTGGCTACGGGAAAACATCTTTGAGCAAGCACTTCTAGTCTCAGTCCATGTTTTGGATGAGCCGTATCAGCTGAGCAACACAGTGCCCCAACAGAGGGGCCAAGGATAATGCCACATCCATGCAAATGATGTAGCAATAAGTATGCAAATTAGCTATTGCCCCCTGGCTCATGATTGGCTTCCAGTGCAGTCTCTGTGCTGAAGCAAGGTGCCTCCCAACTGTTTAAAGGCCATCTGCATTATCCTAGTCAAACACAAAATGGAGAATATCTTTTCCCTTATCAAGCTCTGCCTGGAAATCACTGCACAACACTGGTCTAATGAATCCTTGGAAAAACAATGATTAGAAACGTCTTTTTTAGACTTGCAGAATAACTCCTGGGGGTGCCCTGAATCATAAGAGATTCACAGGAATAGCCAAGTATATCTCCGACTTCAGACTGTCTGCACAGTAGTAATTCAAAAGCCAGGTTAACAAAAGTTGAAAGGAAAACTGCTTCTGCTTGGTTTTTAAAAACTTGAGTCATTGCTTATACAGTGGTACCTCGGGTTACATACACTTCAGGTTACATACACTTCAGGTTACAGACTCCGCTAACCCAGAAATATTACCTTGGGTTAAGAACTTTGCTTCAGGATGAGAACAGAAATCATGCGGTGGCAGCAGGAGGCCTCATTAGCTAAATTGGTGCTTCAGGTTAAGAACAGTTTCAGGTTAAGAATGGACCTCCGGAACGATTTAAGTATGTAACCAGAGGTACCACTGTAGATCTTGATCAAGCCATAAAGAAGTACTCCATACCACCATCTCAGCTGCCTTGAAATGCAAACTGAACTCACCCAATTATTTATCATTTTTATTTAAAACATATACACCATCAATTGAAAAATGATATTCTACCACCTGAATATGGAACTTAACTTTGGAAGATGAGTACTTAACTTCGAACTACAAGTTAATATTGCCCAAACTGACTTCTAATGACTCCGCACCTATTGCCCCCTAAAACTGATCTCCAGCCTTGCAAATATAAAGCCTATTGTCTTTCTCCTTACTTCGGTTTTCTGCCTCACAAGGAATTTGTGTAGTTCAACTAGTACTAAAGACAAGGAACAAATAGATGTCATATTTTCAAACAATGAGGAGAGAAACCATTTCCCCCCCATGACTTATTGATTTTCTCAGCTACAGTATGAAGTAGGTTCAGACATGGACTATTCCAGATTCACACAGTGAGCTTTATGGCAGAGTTGGTAACTAAACCTGGGTCTCCATGCTCTTATATTGACACTCAAGCCACACCATCACACTGGCTCTCTATGAAAACAGTACTGTACACTGTGTCCACCATGATACTGAACTCCTTCAAAGAAGGGCAAGATCAAATCATAATAAATGAACAAGCAAGCCACCATGAAGGCTAAGAATCAATTAAACCTCCCTGTGATAGTTGGCCTTAACTTGTGCAGGTAAGATGCATGCAAAATTCATGTTACAGCATGCAAAATTCATGTTACATCAATAGTTCTGCTTTGATACAATACTCAGACAAAGCAGCTTTTTCTCTCCCCAGCAGTTGTGCTAAACACCGCACCCACAAGTAAACTAGTCTTAGATGCATTTATAGGCAGCTTTCACCAACTGTCAAAGCCAAGCAGGTAGCAGTTTTAAATCAAAACTGAAGTGTCCCACAATGCCCTACCACAGCACAAAGGTTTTTAAGCATGCAAAACTCGGTATTTGGAATTGCTAGCAGAAGCAACTCATGGAATCTGAAGTGGTTGTAAAAACAGAGGACAAAACTCCTGGATTCTTGCTAAAACTTATTGCTGTTTGCTACCTTGTTGGCTATAACCTATAATCCATGCTTTCCCCATCTCAGTTCTCAGTATTCAAAAGTGTATTTCTGTAGGACTTGTCGCTTCATCTGTGTCCTGCTTCTTCCTCTTCATCACAGGAAGTTTTAAAAGCTCAGTCAAAAGGGAAAGCAATACAAAAGGCACATAATAGGGAACTAGCAGCAGTTATACAAAACTTCCTCTTAATATTACCAACATGCTGGTTACATGACACAAAACATGCCAGAGTTGCAACCACTGAAACACTGGCAGGAAATTCAAGACCAAGCTGTAAAGTGCAAAACTGTGGGATTACCGGTAATTTGCCACAGACACTCCTCCAAGCCTGTTCTAGATAAGATGCAAGCAGCAAAATCCTTGGAGTTTGCACCAACAGGCATGAGGCACACAGCACAAAGCAAATGTTTTTCAACACAAGCAACTCAGGGACAGAAGCAAGCTGCTGTTTTTAAACAGATGGCAGTCTCCATACAGGCTAAGGAAGGCACACAGTCATTCAATAAGCAGGAAGAAAAGCTATAAAAAGCAAGCATTAATCAGAGGCTCCAATATTCTTAGCACACACAACACGGCAGCTTTCAACAGCCAAGGCTCCCCGGGCAGCACACTGTTAGATGCTTTCGACATACCTCTCAACCTAAAAAAAAAGCCCCTAACCATGAAGGTAAACCTTCATTGGAGGGTGTGATGAGGTGAACAAGCATTTTTTAATTATTATTAGCCAGCGGTTTGATTAGTAGGTTTCACAAGGGGTAAAATCTTGAGAGTTAACTCTCCACAGTTCTGCCTTCTCAGGGACATTTGTCATGAAAACAACACTTCTAGATATTAATGGTTTACGGGGACCTTCTAAGTGTATCCTTTCCAATTTTAAGATAAATTCTGTTAGCCTTGGCTATGACAGGTGGCATTATCCAAATTAGACCTGGAGAAGGTGTTCTCCAACACAGGGTCCCTCAGGTCAGTGGCTGGAGTCTGGGTTGTTTGCCTTAGAAAATGGGGATCTGAAACCTAGGAGGCAAGAATTAGTTCCCTGGCCATGAACTGAAAAATTGACTTGATTGATGTGGATAAATTCCCCTTCAGGGTAGGCTTTACTAAGATTTCAGCTAATGACTACTTCAGTACTGGAGGGTATGTGTCAAAACGCTCCACACAACTTGCAGTTTTTGTGCCTGTGAAAGCAGCAAGTTGAGGATGTGACATTATTAACTCAGTTGCCCCACCATCTCAATGTTAAAAGGAATTATTTATTTTTGCTTTGGGGGGGAATGATGTCATGGATATTGGTCAATGAACAAAAGATAGGTTTTGCTTCTTGTCGACACAACTACGGCAATTATTGAAAGCTAGCTAAGATGAAGTTAGTGGAAATTTTGGTGCGGCTTCAACTGGACCATGGCTAGAGCCTACAAGACCCCAAGGTATACAATCCTAGGTTTCAAACCGAGCTGAGAGGTATGAGATCAAGCTCTTTCCCTTGCTTTCTTACCTTCGTGCCCGGTGATTCATGTGCTGATGCTGCCGTGTTATAAGGGCACTTTCCCATACAGGGCCACTGTGGCTACTCCTATACCAACTTGCAGCCAGGTGCCCTGGGTAGGTTGGGCCAGTGAAACCATGGTCCGACTCCGTCTCGGCGGCCAGCGATGAGGCTGAGCTGCCCATAGCTCCCCTCAACCCTGGCTGGGCCAAGATTTATAGGTTAGGTCCAAGCCAGAGGCATGAGCAGTCGGCCCGCAAGGGTGAGAAGTTGCAGCATGGACTGGCGTAAAAGTTCCCAACACTGGAGAAAGGAAAGCTGGTGCTGATTGAAAAAAGAAAAAGAAGAACACAAAACAAGAGGAAAGGGAGAGGAGAGAGAGAAAGAAAGAAAGAAAGAAGTAAGGTATGATTTAAACCAATGAAGTGACATTTCTAAAAGCCTGTTAATAACAGAGGTGGTGCCCTAGCCTACCAACATGCCACACTTGATTCAAAGGAAGCCAGCCTATAGAAACTTAAATGTGTGAGGGGGTCGGAAGAAGAGAATGGAAGGTGCTACTGTGGCTACATAATATAAAGGGCCTATTCCCAGGTTCTGTTGGCCAATTTAACCATTCTTTCTTCCGTTTGCATGTGGAAACAGGGTAGCCCAGTGGTTTTCAAACTGTGTTCTGGGGAAACCTGAGATTTCTTAGATGTATACGGGGGAAACTCAGTGGGAAGGTCAGTAACAGCAGACAAACCTCCCTGTAAAACAGCACAGCAGCAAGGAAATGGTGGGCAAACTCACATGGCCCTTAGCAAGCCTAGCCAGTGTGAATGGAAAACACTTCCTAAAAAAAAAAAAAAAACCACCCCACTCCCAGAATCCTCTGAAACACTCAGGGGTAAATGTACTGTGGTTCCTCAGCAGACCAAGATAATTTGGAAAACGTTTCCTGAAAGAAGAAAGTTTGAAAACCACTGGGGTAGCCAATACAAATATAAGGAGGTCTGGTGCTCTAGTATTAAGTAATATGGGGAACCAAATGCCAATTTTCTGGTAGCATTTATATAAATATTGCAACCAGTAAAGGGCCTGCACTTAGAACTAACAAAATGTCTCACATATGATGGATAATGAGTAGAATGGTCTTTCCCCAACATCTTGTGAGCATGCATATGCCCTGAGGGATAGCTAAATTGGTAGAGCAAGAGACCCTTAATCTCAGAGCCATGGATTCAAGTCTCAAACTGAGCATAAGATTCCTGCATTGCAGGAGGCTGGACTAGATAATCCTTGTGGACCTTCCAACTCTATAATTCTGTGATTCTATATAGCTATAAATGCACATGCATATAGCAAGACTCAATCTCATTAATTCATGCCTGCTACACCACTCATCCTATTCAGCACATATTCCCCTAAAGCAGCGGTTCTCAACCTGTGGGTCTCCAGATGTTGTTGGACTACAACTCCCATCATCCCTGAGCTCTGGCCTTGCTAGCTAGGGGTGATGAGAGTTGTAGTTCAACAACATCTGGGGACCCACAGATTGAGAAAGGCTACCCTAAAGGCAGGATGAGCTTGTTGCTCATGAGCAGACCCAAATGGAAGATGAAGCTTGACCACGCTGAAAATAATAATGGTTTGACCTGTCCTTTCACCACCATGGATGGATGGAAGGAAGAACAACAGCATCATCATGGAAGAGACTGCACTCCATCTGCTGCTTCCTTCCTTCCCTTCCAAGAGTTGTATGGACCAGTTCGGCTGGATCATGGCTAACAGGCAGGGCAAAAACATCTGGATTCACTTTAACCATCTTGAATTTGCAAATGTATTTAAGAGTCAGGCTGGAAGCTGAAAGGAGTTGGAAAAGTGCAGAAAACCTTCAGCAGATTCAGTGGCTTCTCAAACCTCTAGCAGCCACAAGTTCAGTGTTACTGCTCCTCCATGGCCATTTGGACATTTGGTGGCATCAACATACACACTACTTGCTTTGCGGCAGCAGCCCAAATTCCTGTACCCAGGTTTGCCACCAACCAGTGTTAGAAACTCAAGATATATAAGCTAATCGCCAAATGGCACCCTAAACTGAGGTTATGGTTGCTGCAACAGAATGTGCGGGCACCTTTTTCCAGTGAAATTTGTTGCTGTTGTTAATTTCTATACTGCTTTATATTTTTAAGGGTAAAATCTCAAAGTGGTTTACAACACATTAAATTACCAAATAAAACAATCCAGAAGAAAACAAATTCAAGCTTCAAGGAAAATATTTCAGACCCTTCTCTAAGTGACATTTTGCTTCCCTCATATTTATTTACCTACTTACTGTATTTTTTGCTCTATAAGACTTACTTTTTCCCTCCCAAAAAGTAAGGGGAAATGTGTGTGCGTCTCATGGAGCGAATGCAGGCTGTGCAGCTATCCCAGAAGCCAGAACAGCAAGAGGGATTTGCTGCTTTCACTGCGCAGCAATCCCTATTGCTGTTCTGGCTTCTGAGATTCAGAATATTTTTTTTCTTGTTTTTCTCCTCCAAAAACTAGGTGCGTCTTGTGGTCTAGTGCATCTTATAGAGCGAAAAATACGGTAATTTATAGAGCTGCCCTACAGCAGAAGTACTCTATGAAGCCAGTGTGGTGTAGTGATTAGTGTGTCAGACTAGGACCTGGGAGATCAGGGTTCAAACACCTGCTGAGTCATGAAGCTCACTGGGTGACCTTGGGTCAGTCACAGCCTCTTAACCTACCTCACAGGGTCGTTGTAGGGATTGACTGAGGAATGAATGGGGTGAACCATGTACTCCTTGGAGGAAAAAGGTTGGAGATAAATGCAATAAATAAGCTCTCCTGATTATCTGACATATGGAGATGTCAGTCGCCAACCAGGCATCCAGAGATCTCCACATGTTCACAATTGGACCCGCACCAGTAGCAAAACATGCCTGGTGCCTGGCTAATGTCTAACACTGCCACCAACCATCTAGCTTAGCCACATAAGTAAGCATTTCAAGCAGGCCCCTTGCTTCCATTTCCCTGACTCACACCTTAGTGAGTCAAACTTTCTGAAAATAAGGGCAGCATCAGGGATTAAATAGGTATATGAGAAAAGGCAGGTGCCTTTTCTTATGTGGGGGCGGGGGAGAAAACCTTTAGTGTCAAGATTTGTGTTGGAAGGGAAAAGAGCAAGCCAACAATTAGTACAGTAAAAATAAAGAAATGAGGAAGAGAAGAAAAAATGCCACTGTTGAGCTTATTCAGTTACCCACCAGGATTTGGAGAGAGAGGCAGAAATGAGCTGTGGTAAGAAATGAGCTATAAATAAGAGAAATGTTCAAGCAATAGAGATTCTTTGCAATGAAAGGGGTTGATACAAAGCTGCTCACATGGAAGATTTTCAACGCCAAGGCTGTTCCCAAAGGGAACTTGGTATATAGTAATTCCCACTCTTCAGTCCATATAACAAGTGCCAGTCCGATAGATGGCTGACACCACAATTGTGTGCATTAAATGGGCTTCATTTAAAAACAAGTTGTTTTTCTTTACTGTTCACAACAGCTTATAATACGATGAGGCTGCCAGAAATCTTTACCCTCCAGGCTACTTCCCTCCCTGCATGCACATGGCAATATCTGCTCCTTCCACTTCTACTGCCAGCAGATGGAGCTCATGGGCAAATATGGGCCTGGGAAATGAGTCACAACATCTTGCCACCAGGGCGCTGGATCTAATACCTGCGTACCCACAGACAAAGCTATAGCTCTCTCAACCTCTATTCTCCCGACTTATTTCATCACTATATTTTTTACTAGTGGCTACCACCCCTGCCTACCCCTTTGCGCTTCCCCCACACTTGACCAAATCTCCTCCCCTTAAAACTCACCCACCCTCTTGACTGTCCTTCCACAGCATGCTCCAAGTCCATCCCCCGGTAAAGGAAGTAAGAGGTGCAAAGGGCCTCCCCTGCTACTTTAAAACTTGCCACAGGCGTGTTCAATGGAGGCAGGAGGTACTCCATACAGTAGCTTGATAAACCATTGGTGTGAAGCGCCTCCCCTCTCTCCATTAAACCTCACTGCAAGCAAATTTAATAGAGGAGGAGCTTCACAGCCTGTCGGCTGTTTCTCATGCTGCAGCTGGCATGGTCGCCAACAGGCAACCACACAAACTGCAGAGCATGACAACACTTCCAACATTTCCATGTGTGTAGCAATATATGGCTTGGGTGGGGGTTGTTTTTCAAAATTAAAAGCAACTTAAAATTTTAATTAATTAATAAATAAATCTAAAGAGAGGCTAACAGTAACTAGGAGTTTTGTGAGGAAAAACAGGATAAAATGGGGCAAGGGAGAAGAACCTTGAGTTTCTTAGAGGAAAGGTTAAATATAAGCATAGTAAGCAAACAAGGCACACAAAGTGTGAGAGCACGACTCTCTGTTCCTTTTCCTGTTGCACAGGAAAGGACGTATTTTACACATTTCATTACAAAAAGAAAGAGAGCAATGAGCTTGGGTTTTTTGTTATTCCATACACTGGATAAAAATTATTAGCCCTTTTTTGTGAATGAGCACTTGGAAGCTACAGCACTCCCTTAGACTCCTGTTACCACATGGAGGAAAAAGAGTTCTCCCACAAAGGCACTACTGATAATGAATTGATGTTTCAAAATTATTACTTTTTGTCCCATTGCACTAAAAGATGAAAACAGTGCCAACCCAAGACATTTGCTTCCTGAAGAGAGGTCCAAATGGCACTTCTAGTCATGGACTGCTGGATGCAGTACAGAGGAGAAGTGGGAGGCACCAGCTGATGGTGATGAGTGGTCAGAGGGACAAGAGGTTTAGTGAGCAGGAAGAGGCTGTGGCAAAGAGCAGTTCAGACTCTTGAGGCTGAAGAGAAAGCTGGAGAGGAGGGGGGAAAGAGGCAGTTGGGATGGGCTGCTGAAGAGTCCAGGTAGTCTCTCCCTCCTGCTGCGACCAACTCCTCCCCCTAACCAGGTCTCCTAGAACAAGCAAGAAAATTGAAAAGAGCAGAGACTGGTTGTGTGCAGATGCAGTTTACAACTGCTCGGGGAAGACTCTGGAGGAGGAGGAGCCTTATAGAGTGGTAGGAAGGTGGGGAACTTCAGTCCTCACAACCACCTCATTGGAGCAAGACCTGCAGGGAAGAATTGCTAGGATCACTAGTCCTGTTTTGTTTCGGTTTTTTTTGGGGGGGAGTTAACTGCACTGACAGAGTATTGTCTATTTCTGACCTATGCTTGACTCTGACTTCCGACACCTCCCCTGATAGGGTCAACACTTTAAGAAGTCCTGATACACCAGTTTGCCTTCACATATTCTACTCTACCATCACTATGGAACCCCATTAAGAAATTTATGTACCCTACTGGATGGCAGAGCAACCATGGACAAAGATCCACCAGGGACCAAAATGAGTTGTTCCTCCTGACTCTCAAAATAATAAAAAGGATATAGTGTGTGGAAACCCAGCTTCCACAAACAACAAGCAAGAGGTGGTGGCTCAAACAACGGTTAAGCCTTTCTAGTGCTATACCATACAAAAATAGTTCAAAGCCAACACTTTCACAAATCCCTCAGCACTCTTACCTGAGCTAGAAAGACTAAGAAATGCACCCATCTTGCTGTACATAAAAGATAAGCACCCACTGAAGCGCTGCAGATTTGGCTAACTGAGAAATACACTGCCTGCCAGACCAGCAACTATGCAAGCAACAAAATGCATTGCTGCAGATTTCTTTCCCTTAAAAAGGAAGCATGAATCCATTGCTGAGCATGTGAGTGTACTGCAGGACAGAAGGGGAACAAGAAGCCTGCTTTAACATTGCTGAGAAAAGCTCTGCAAAGAGATGAGAGCTGGGTTCAGGAAGAACAGATCTATAAATAGGTACAGGATAACCCAGCTAAGCTGCAAGTCTCAAATACCGTTCAGTAATACAGGACTACTTTCCAGGCCATGTGCTCCAGGAAATCTGCTTCATCTAGTCAAAAGCATAATGCACAGAAATTCCAGGTGTGAGAGTTACACTGTCCAGAGGTTTCCCAAACTTTGGTATAACAGGCCACTAAGTCTGCAAAAGTGTTGGAGATGATTAAATAAAAAATAAAGTCTCACTGGAGGAATCTCATTCTTGCCTCCAAGGGCAAGAAACAGAGGTCTAAAGAACTGAGATGGAAAAATTTTTAAGGTCTACTTTGACTCACAACATGGTTTTACAGGTCCCAGAGAGAGACTAGAGAAGAAAAAGTAGTGGTGGTGGAAGAAACCACTTGCCTGCAGCACTGATACTGAAACACTATGCTTTTCTGGATCATTGATTTCTTCCCACATTTATATCCTGACCTTTCCCCAGGGAGCTCAGGGCGGCAAAACCACGGATTTGCCCCCATTGATCCTCACAACCACACTGCAAGGTTGGCTAGGCTGAGAGACAGGGCCAAGATTACACAGCAAGTTTAAAAATTGAAGAAGTAGTATCTGAGCCCAGTTCAAAACCAACAGTTAACCCACTGCTCCACACTGACTCTGGGTGTTGTGTAAAGTGTCGAAGCAAACAGGGAAACAATTAAATGTTTGCTCAATCAAAACATATACCCAAGGTCATTTCACACATTAAGCTGGAGAAAACCAAGATTTGCCATGGAACGTGAAGTCACAGCTAACCTCATTTCCCCTGAGAAGTGTACTATAGGACATATTTGCCATAGTCACACTTTACACTTTTAAGGATGTGTGTAGACACACAAAGACTCGTATAATTCACCAGGGAAGTAAACTTCACACTTTAAACTTTAAACATTGCTTGCCTAACCCAGGACTAGAGCAGAATATGCCAGCCTTAATAATGGTAATTTATTACTGGCTTTTCCTTCTAACAAATGACTCATAAATCTTCTTCATTAAGATTGTCACACTTCTTCCATACTTTCAAATACACCTATACAGTGGACTGTATTGAGATTGCCCATAACTGATTCAATTGGTTAAGGCAAACAACCCTATTTACAATGTTTAGCTAGCAAAAGAAGAGTGACTGAACGCACCATTTACTGCCTTAAACTAAAAATGGTCTGGGCAGAAGACCAGAACCACACTAAGTGAAAATTAGTGTGGCTCCTGTGTTGGGCTCAGGAAAAAACAGGTCAGGCTCAGTCACGGGCCCACAGAGGTGGCCTTTCACAAGTCACAGAGCTGGTGAAGACCCTCACTAGAGTCTGCCCTTTACATGCTCCCTCTCATTGGGAAAGATCTCACCAATCTTAACCATGGTTAAAGATTGGCAGGTTTTGAAGCTGGTTAAAAATTCCAGTAACAGCAAAACACAATCAGCGCTAGGTATTACTAAAAACAAGTTTTCTGGAAATTTTAACCATTGTGAAGGTTGGGGGAGGCAAGGAAAAAAGGGTACATGTAACCCCACAGCCCAAGACCTTAGCCATGTGTAAGAAAAAGCCACATTATGTCTACACACCAACTCATTCTTTCAGCTCCCATTCCTCATCAATAAATTGGGAACAAGTCAACTTCCTTTTGAACAGAATACACACATAGATAAGAACTATAAAGTTCTTTGCACACTAAAGCAGCAATAATAATTGGCTTCCCCCATCGTTTCTGAAGTATAAAGAACCTGTATCTGCTTGAGAACAAAAGCCTAGGGCTGTGTGTGCATGCTGGTGATGTTTTAATCGCAATCTACCCTCTGCCAAAAGAAAACCAACAGGTAAAGCAATATAGGTTCTAAGTAATTATATGCCTGTCTCACTGCAGTTTGTGTGTTGATTTATTGTTTGCACAGGGCTGTGAAGATGAAAAACACCTAGAACAGTGCTGAGCATTATTCAAAGTATTGGGTTCAGTGGCCTGCAAAATTCATGGGGGCCAGAGGGGAGGCCCCACAAAGACATGAAGTGGCAAAAATAAGATTTGCTAAATATTTAACAAGCAATAATGGGAACTGCAGAAAACATACAGATACACACATCTAAATAATATCTCTGCATTAGGGTGTGGGCAGGACCAACCCTCCCCATATAACTAAATACATCACTGCTTGAGTTAATCTAATTTGGGAGACCCAATGCTGCAACAACAATGGAAAAAGACAAATAGGGGATTTAACTAATAGAAACAAATAGTTAAGCACCTATTTTGCTTCCTTTTGTGGTTTTAACGCATAATTACTACGATTCAAGTGTTAAAGTTAATTATGCCTGCAAGAGCATTTCTAGAACAAATAAACTGATCTATTATGAAGCAATTTACTCCTTCCTATTCTCTGAACCATTTCCTCCCTCCCTTCCTTCCCCCACACAAGCACTTACAACAGATTAGGAGAAAGGAGACAGATAGGGAAGCTCTCCAGTCCCATCCAGGCAAGGGGCTCTTCTTATTTCCTAGACCCAAAAGAGCATCCACAAGAGGAACACACTTGATTGCTGCCACTGAAGTCCCCTCTTCAGACCAAGGCGGAAGCAGCAGCCAGTCCTTTGGTCTCTGTTACCAAACACTCATCACTGATTACGAATCAAAGCGGTAAAAAGCAGGCAGTACGGCAGGTCTTATTCGACTCTTCTCTACACCGGTACTGATTAAGAGCACCTGTGAGGTAAATAGATCACAGAGTTTGCTTATCCTGTAGCCTCCAAGACGAGATGTTCCCAAGTAGAGAGAGACGAGTGTGCCTTTCACAATGCATGCCAAGGGGGTGGGGCATCCCACTGGTCTAAAGCAGCTGCATCCAGCCCCTAAACCTAATCACCCAGCTTTGTCCAGGGCAGTTGTTAGCCAAGGCTGGGAGTCTGTATTTGCAGAGGCAAAAGCAGTAGGAGCAGTGGCGTAGCGTGGGTTGTCAGCACCCGGGGCAAGGCAAGTAATTTACACCCCCTAACCCGTGGATTTGCGCCCCCTAACCCGTGGATTTGCGCCCCCTAACCCATTGATTTGCCCTAACCCCAGATGTTGCGCCCGGTGCGGTCCGCCCCCCCTGCACCCCCCACGCTACGCCACTGAGTAGGATGAGCCAAGTAAATACTTTGCCCAATCCCTTACTGTCCAAGGGTACCCATCTTTTCTACCTTAGGGACCAGACACCACAAGGGCTTGCCCTGAGTGTGCACTTTCGTTACCAAAGCCAATCAAGAACATAAGAGAATAAGGAAAACGTTGCTGGATCAGACCAGTGGCCACCCCGAAGCTTATGGGAAGCCTGCAAATAGAATCTGAGTAAAACAGCACTCTCCCCTCCTGCAATTTCCAGCATCTGGTACTTGTGTTGCCGGAAATATCCGAGGGCTCCCTTGGACAAAAAGTAAAGACACCAACCAGGATAACTTGGAGCAAAACAGCAGCCTGTAGGCTTGGCCTTTATTGAACTGTTGCAACAGGGTGTTCCCCTCACTTGCAAGAGAGAGGAAAGACCCAGAAAAATAGTGTGCAAGGTCTTATAAAACTTTTTGAAATTCCCCTCCTCTAGGTCAAGCCCACCCCCAGAAACATCATGCATACATTACAGAAAGGAGGGGTTGAGGGAGGAGTTGGTGGTAACCTGAGTGTCTTGTCACCTGGCTAGTTCCTCCTTTCCCCCCTCCCCATGAGTCACTTCCAGGAGACAAAGGGGAGTTTGCAGTTTCCTGCCCCCAGAGGGAAGATCTGATCATTGTCCTTTGTTTCAGTCCATGCTGAATCCACTCCCATATGCAACTTCTTTGTGATCTTGATTGTCTTCTGTCTGGGATCATCAGGGTTGGCATAGCAACTGGGCAGGGCTCCTGTGGATGTGCTGAGACGGTGAAGGGATTATGGCTGACCAGGACCAAGGCACCCCCCTTTGATAGTTCTTGTCATATGGAGTAAAATAAAATGGAACAGTGCAAATCCGATGTATGGTTGATTTTCTATGAATTTATAACAGAAATGTGGCGAATGTAGTGTGTGAGGGTGTGTGTGTGTGTGAAGTTTGTACAAACAGAATGATTGGGGTGGGGGGGTTCCTGCTACACTTGGAAGCATATTTCCTCGACATTGGAGGTAGAACATAGCCTTATCCTCTTTTAAAGCCATCCAAGCTACTGGCCATGACTGCATCTTGTGGGGACAAATTCAACCCTTTAATTAATAAATACTTTCTTTTGTCCAACCTTAATCTTCCAACATTATTTTTCATTGGATGTCCACAAATACTAGAGTTATGAGAGAGGGAGAAAAATTTCCCTCTATCCAAGTTCTCCTTGTCATACACAATTCTATACAGCTTTATAATGTCATATTTTACTCACCTTATCTCTAAAATAAAAAGCCACAAATGCTGTAACCTTTCCTCACAGGGGAGATGCTCTACCCCCTTGATCATTTTAGCTCCCCTTTTCTGAATTTTTTCCAACTCTACAATATCCTTTACAATATATACTACACAGTGTTCCAAGTGCAGTTGCATCACTGTTCCAATTCCTGGAACGAATGTTAACTTTCCATTTGGGTCATTCCACATCAAATCAATGCAAAAAACAAGGGTTTCGCCACCCACCATCTCGGATTTTGATGAAACTTGGTGTACACCCTTCCCTTATGGTTAAAAGAAACCCCCTTAAATTTTCCCCCTGTGTCTCAAATGGTTTTAATTTTAAAGCACTTCAAAGTTAGGTGAAATCTGTGTTTCTGTCCCTCTTGCGATCCTTGGTCTTGTGTGCATTTTAATTTTTTTCTCCATAACCAATGATCAGATCTTTTTGAAATTTTACACAGAGCTCAATAACATGATGAGGATTTCAGGGAAAAATACAGCAGTACTCAAAAGATTTTATAAATGCCTGAAAAAATGTATAAATGTAGTTTTTTTGGTGGAAAAATGAGGTTTAGAAAACCTAAATTTTCAGCGTAAGTGCACGATGGAATCAAAAGTTTTTGATGGTGAAAATTATTGCAAAGATGTGCTCTTTCTCAACAAAGAATAAAATTCATGGGTCTCTTATGTCTTTTAAAAAAAAATTAAGTTTTTGGGACATCTTGGGGGGGGAATGGCTACTGGGTACAACTTCCTTACAATCCATAGCTGTAATAGAAAAAATTAATGAAACAAAGTTGTTCATCTTAAAATCTAAAATAATATTGGTTATTATAGGTTGTTGTTGTTTTCAAAAGTGCAGGCTTGTTTTTCAGTTTGGGGGTATTTAAAAGTATGAAAATTGGCTATATCGTGAGCTCTGTGTAAAATTTCTTTCAACCATAAGGGAAGGGTGTACACCAAGTTTCATCCAAATCCGAGATGGTGGGTGGCATGACCACGTTGAACTGACGTGGAATGACCCGTTTGCATGCGCAGAATGCCTTCACTACTGACTGAGCAACAGCAGTCTGCCTCCACATATTTCAGAGAATACAGAGAAGGACCAAATCTCAGTGGTAGAGCACCTGCTTTACACGCAGAAGGTCCCAAGTTCAATCTCCCAGGCATCCCTAGTTGGAAAAATCAGGTAGCAGATGCTTTCAGTGGAGAGTCATGTCCAGTCAATTGCAGAATTAATCTGACAGTTCCCAATATTCCCAAGGAACATGATTCCCAGAGCAAATGGCCTAGTTCCTTGGGTTTAATTTCCAGAGCACGCCAACAAACATTTTCACTAAGGCAGCTCATGAAAAAGCCCACTGCAATAGTCAGGTTTCAAGAAGAGGTGATGGTTGCTCTGTTCAAGCAAGCAAGAAAAGTTTGCAACATTTACCAAGGGACAGAAGTACCCTGAACTCATATGGGCACAGTCATCCATGCTCTGATAACATCCAGGTTAGGTTACTACAATGCCCTTTATGAGGACATAATTCATAAATGCTGGTTCCAATTTAAAAATCCCAAAACTGAACGCCCACCTGCTCCTGGGTAAGTCTGTTGTTGAAACCTCTGTGGAATGCCCCACCTTCTGAGATTAGGTGGGTGCTTACCAGGGATAGGGCCTTTTTGGTGGTGTCACCTCATCAATGGAACTCCCTCCTGATATCCATTCAACTACTGCCGACTTAATGGCTTTTATGAGCTAGGTGAAAACATTTGTGTTTGCCCAGAAACCTAATGGCTTCTAACCTGATTTACTGACTATTTTAGCTGCACTGCTGTTTTTAAGTATGTTTGTATTTACTGTTAATAATGTTCAGTTTTTACATGATAGTTTTATTTGTAATATATTGCCGATTACAACATTATTAAAGCAATATAATAATGTTGTAATCCACACAGTGATCCATGGTGAATGGTAGGGAACATATTTTTTAGAAGATAAAGTTAACTGCAATTGCAATAAGAATTTTAGGTGATAGCCTGAAAGACCAGAGGAAGCTGAACTGGAGAACTTCAAAGCACACACACCCTTAGATGCCCTGCCAATTGCTAGTAGCACTTAAGGATTCTCTGAGGAACTGGATACTATATTCTCAAGAGGGGAGGGATTGTCAAAACTGCATTACCAACACTTACATTTCACAAACATTCTGGAGGAGTGGCAATCATCTTCAACACAGACAGAATCACAAAAGTGAAGTGTTTTGTATTCAAAAGCTGATCAGCACCAAGGTCAGGCGAGTTAAAACTTTTGTTTCAAACATAAAAAACAGCAAGCTCTCAAGCACAGAGGAGGTAAATAAAAGGCTCCTGAAACTTCTACAAGCACCAACTCACCAGCCACAGGTTAACTAGAACTGTTACAAGTGACTGCAAAGAGACACTGCAGAAATAATTCCAGGGCAGTGTCCAAATCAGATTGGATCATGGACGTACAGCACATATGAAAATAAGAAAACACACTCAGTTTCCTTGCTTGGAATGAGAACCACATGAATGATGGATCCTGCCTTCTCTTTAGAAAGTAGAGCAGGAGGTCTTAGCTATCGCCTTGTCATTCAACCTAGAGGTCTGATGAAGCCTTATGAATCCCGTATCCTGTACTTTGAGCTAATGCTGAGACCTTGTTCTGATTTCTTGAATAAAGCTTTCAGATTTCCTCAAGCTAAGAGCCTGAGGACTGCATCTGATACTAAGCAGGACTGTTCCTGCTTATGTTGTGTTTCTGAGGAAGGACCATAGCTCAATGGTAGAGAATCTGCCTTGAGTGCAGGAAATCCCAGGTTCAGTCCATGATGACTAAGGAGAGGGTTGGGAGAAACTCCTGCTCAAAATCTCTGCTGCCAGTCAGAGTAGGTAATACTGAGCTCGGCAGACCAATGGTCTGACTCGGTATACAGCAGCTTCCTATATTTCTATTCCTATCTGAACCAACTTGCAATAAAACAAAAAAGGAAATTCTTATTAACACCTATAGAAAAACACTTTTGCTACCAATTTAGAAGCTGGAAGTTCATTCTGAAAGCTAAGCAAGCCGTCAGTGATTAAACAGAACCCAATACATAATTTCAACAACAACAAAATAAATAAATACTGTATAAGCCTGTGCTCTACTAAGCCAATTAACATTATTCCAATGAGGGACATCAGGGCACCTCATATTTTCCAGTTTATTAGCCAACTGTGCAGGGATTTTCTTATTTTAGTGTGCTATTAACAAAAGTGTGTGTGGGCTGGCATGGTTTGGCTCATTAGCTACCTGGCAACAATTTAAGCAGCTCCCACACATGCACACACACATGCACAAAGAGGAGGAGGAGGAAATAAAACCATCCATGGCCATGCTATTTAGCAGGGGTTCCCCCCTGCAGCTCAAGGATTACATTCAGCCCTTGGCCTAATTTCATGCAGGTGGAGGAAGCCTGGAGGAGAGAAGCAAGGGAGTAAAATAGAGGGAAGAGCCAAAACGGATGGACTGGTGGTGGGGAAGAAGCTCTCTGCAAGTGACCAAAAAACTGGCAAGAATGGGGGGAAATGGTGGGGAGGAAAAGCCCTCAGCAAGTGGTCAGTTCAGATCTCTGACAAGAGTGAACTGTCCCTTGAAAAGAGAGGTAGAGAGAAAAGAAGGTGTTAGAAAGAAAAAGTGGCAGCCTGCACACTTTTAGCTCTGGTGTGACTATCTGCCAGAATACAGCCTGCATTAGAAAACTGGTTCCCTACCCTACACCGTATCTACAGGGATTTCATAAGCTAGAAATCTCAACTTCTGGAGTTTTTTGCTCCTGTCCCTTATGACACACCTTCACTGTTTCACCTGGTCGCAGAAGAAGCAGCCATTAAATCAGCTCCATAGCCACAAATGTTTCTTAAGTTGTTGAAACCAGATGCATTATATGATTGAAAGCTTTAATCTATGCAGTGGGGGTGTGCTATTAAATGCTACCAAGGCTTGACAGGAGAAGTCTTGTTAGGAGAAATCTTCGTACAAAAGAAAGCAACTTGGCCCTGCGTACTATGCTACTGCAGTCTTTAAGATCCATCTCAGGCTGTAACCCTATACATACCTGCAAAGATGTTGGTCCCACTGAAATGAACAGACATATACAGGATGGCACCATCGAAGTCCTACTTTGACCATATAACTCACATAGGTTCATGAGTTCATCAAAACCATAAATTAAATTACATGACACCTAATGCCCAGGTGGCTTTCACTTCCACTGAACCACGATCGAACCTTGCATTCAAATGCAGCAATGATCTGTGATCAAGCCAGCAACTTTGAACCACAAACCATGTTTGAAATAGGCTAGCAAGCCAGTATTTATGTGAGGTATGGTTGAATGTATGGTTTTATACAATATCTGGACTGAAAATAGTTATGGCAGCTACTCCACTTTGTTTGTTTCTTCATATTGTTGTCAAACCGATAACCCTGAAGACAGGCAAGCCTACTCAGTTCCTTGATGCAGTTCGGTCTTGGTGCACTTCTCCTGCAATAACAGCACAGCTCTCATCTGCTACAACTGGGTGCTGATTGGGTAAGCTACAGACCTCCCCATCTGAGGCTGTGCCAGTCTGTTCAGAGCAGCACTGTTGCTATTGCACATTCGCAGCCAAGAGATAAACATGACTAAGAGCCAGGCACAGTCTTCCTACAATATCTGCTGCACTGGGTTGCTCATGATTCAGCATTCAGGAACTCTGTACCCTGCCAAGAGCAGCCAGGGCAAAAACACAAGTAACAAACAATGAAGCCAAGTATCAGTGAATCTGACTCCAGATTTGGCCTTGTAATGTTAAGGGATATCTATGAATACTACACCTTTTATTTATTTTTTACACAAGATACTGCAGTAGGAAATCAGTTTTCCTCACTGTAGTTATTTTACTTCTTTTGTTTGTTTTATTACTTTTTAGCACATTGTTTTATTCTGGACTGTAATACAATTTGTTTTTTTAATAAAATAAAAAGGCAGTACGAATGAAAGGCAAACTTTCACTTGCAGCAAATACAGCTTCTCTCTAAAGAAGGCAAGTTAGAGTTTCCACTTTTCACTGAGGTAGTAACACTCTCTCTGGGCTACACCGTTTCAGACTGAATATCCTCTGTACTGTACACAGAAAGCTAGCATGCTATGGAGAAAGATTTGGCATGCTGGCTTTCTATTTGCAGGAGTATTTATGAATGCTGGAGCAGTCAGTCATGCGACAACACACACCCCGTCCAGTCTAAAGTGATCCAGCCCAGACGCAAGGTTACTATCTCAGTGAGAACTATGCCTCAAATACAGACTAGACTAGAGAGACAGACCAGGGTCTAAATTCCAACTAGACCACGAAACTAAGTAGCCTTGGGCTGGCATCTGTTTCTCAAGATAGCCTACCTCAAGCAGTTGTTTGTGAGGTTAAAATGAAACTTCTGCTTCTTGAAGATAGGGTGGACCAAAATGTGATAAATCATAAAAGTGATACTTTGGACCATGACCCCAAGCTAGGGAAGAAAGGTGTTATTTCCTAGGACAAAGTATTGTACAAAACTAGGGAAATATTTCATAGCTGAGGAGCTACAGATGAAACAGACTTGCAGAAATTCAAATCTGTTGTTTTTTCCCCTTTCTCACTTAAATTCACCCACAAGAGTAAAAGTAAATTAAATCTAACTTGCTAAATTCAGTAATGCTATGCTTTTTCCAAGTCTCCAGAATCCAATATGATCTATCATCAGAAATGGTTCATCTCAGGTGCACTCGTGATCAGCATTCATAGTGCTGAAGTTTAGAGGGCAACATGACCATACATTATTAAGGAAGATAAGGAAAGCGAACATAGCAGTAAAAGGTGTGTCTTGTTCTAAAGCAGCATAGTGTTGCCAAAAAGTCTGTTTATGAAGTTATGTATGAGGAAATAGCTTGGGGCACCAGCTATGCAAACAGGCAGTATGAGAAGAAATAAACAGGCTTCTCATTCGCAACACGAGCTAGTTTATGGAAGAGTAATACACCAAATTCTCTTGGGGGGGGGGTGAACAAGGAACAGATACTAGTCTAGATGTAAAGCAGCAGAATGCAGCAGAATGAGGCGAGACTGAGGAAGCAGAATGGGCAGCACCAATTCTGATTGAAAGTTTCTTTAATGCTGGCCTGTGTTCGTTTTGTTAAAAATCTTTGCAAGTAAGAGGCTAACGCAGCAGGGAGAAAGATTCTAACCACCCCTTTGCACACTTTATTTGTTTTCTAGGCACAGGGTGTTTGTAATGTAGGAAAACATTCAGACAAGTCATTCCCTTAATTGCAGTCTTAAGTGGCACAGCCCATCCTTCCACTTTATCCTGCTGCATGTCTACATGGGAATTTGTCATCATCTCTTTATACTTCCAACAATCACACACACACCCCAACTGCAATTTAAATATCACATGCGGATATTTATTGCACATATGTGCTGCTCTTCTTTGAGGACAGACGTGGCACATAGAAAGGTATTTCGTATCCCACAACCATGGAACACTCACTCTTTAGAAATTCATTGAGCCCAATTAGCTTTCAGAACCGGCTCAAGATATATTTTGGGGGAAATGTAAATGAATGAAATACATGGAAGGCAAATATATTTTCCCCCAAAGGAATCCTTCACATTCCTAGGGTTAGGCTACACATACACACACAAGATCACCCAGCCTCACAGAGACAAAATCTCCAGTCTCCATTAAAACCCTCACACAGCAGATGATCTCATAAGATCAGGCATTATTCTTCCTCAGAATTTGTTATCAAATGGTCTTTGGAAAACTCAAAACTACAAATTTGACAGTAGTTTGTCTTGTCTATTTGCAAGGAAGATGCCAAGATTCATATGAGCCATGCTGCCCATCATAATTATTGTAAAACTGCTCTACATCCTTTAAAAAGCACATATGCTTTACTTTTGCCTCAACATACGTATGAAGTAGGTAATGAATATCCCAATTTTACATACATAGGAATGAGACTGAGAATAACTGATCCGGAATTGAACCCACTTCTTTCAGGATTACTTACAGGACCACACTGGTTCACAGCTCTGTTTATGTCCATATGTTGTGTACAAAGCTATACTCTGTTCAAGACAGACTGATGCCGCCAACAACAACTTGTTT
The DNA here is from genome assembly GCF_964270895.1 of Podarcis filfolensis. Lineage (NCBI taxonomy): Eukaryota > Metazoa > Chordata > Lepidosauria > Squamata > Lacertidae > Podarcis > Podarcis filfolensis. The sequence continues at coordinate 35,075,154 of NC_139616.1, read as the reverse complement.
TACAATACACTTTATGAGGTAGTTAATATAATAAAGAAACCTCGTTTCTGATCCCAGTGTTTCAATATTGCTGTCATCTCCCAACTCAAATCGTTCACTGTGTTATAATTTCCTCCTTGCTGTCCTAGATTTCAGATGGTTGATATCTCTGAGAGGGCCGGTCTCAAGCTGGCACAGAGGTAAGGTTAACTTCAGACAGAGGAAGGTGACAATTTAATTAAGAACTACCATATGCATACAAAATGGAACAGAAGGCTCCACCCACCACAAGCATACCATCTCTCACAAAAGCAAGAGAAGGCTTTTCATATTGGTAATCTCTCTCTCACACAGACAGAGAGAAATCCTAAGTACTATGGGCTGAATACAAAATAGAGGAGTGTTACTTCATTAAAACTCAAACAGTGTATTACAAAGATAAAGACAATAGGGTAAAAAAAATCCCAAATACATCTCCCAAAACAACCAAGTGCAACTGAAACCATACCTCCTTCCAGGATAAGGGTCATATTCAAAGCAGGATCGTATAAGGGCTCTAGGAAGGTACTGGTAATTACAACTCATAAGGGTCATAGATAGGGAGCCACAGGTTCTTCTTGGCAAAGCAAGTTACTTTCCAACAAGTCACAACATGAAAACAGGATTGATAGTATGTAGAAGCCCAATCAGTGATAACAACAACAGAGACTGGTTAGTGAGCAAACTGTTACCACCACCAATTAGTAGCAGTGCTAGGTGTGAGCAGAAGAGAAAGTGAACACCTGTGAGAGGGAAGAACATCACCAGGAGGCGAATTAGTCAGTTCCATGGGAATTCATTTAGCAGTAGCACAGGCTTTGCAACCATGGGCCCAGCAACCAACTTCTCCCTTTCTATACTAGATTTTCACACATCTTCATCCAAGACTAGATGGCAAGTTCCTACAGAAAACCACTTCCCCACAGGCATCAAACAAATAAAACCAGTTAGTGCCCAGCATACTCGATTAGTTCCTGGTTCACTTGTGAATCAGATTCAGAAAGCTCTGGAAGACTCTGCTTGCTTCTGTGATAGCGAAGATGAGCAGATTACAGGTGGATGGTTGCAAGATGAAGGACAAAGAGCCCTAGATTCCAACTAATGACTGGTGGCATGAAAACTCACTTCAATGGAAAACAAAGCTCATCCTAGCAAAACACTTGCTACTCTGCGAAGCAAAGGAAGAAGAAAATCCAAATTGTCCAGAACAGTATAATAACAATAATAATAATAATAATATCTTTATTGTCATTGCCCCCTCTCAGGGACAACGAAATTACTTGACTGCTCCATAAAAACACTAATTAAAACAATACAGTATAGTACAGCAAGGAAGATTAGATGACTTTCAAAGTCCAGGCTTCCCATTCAGGGCCGAGATCGCTCTGGAGAAGAAGCTGTTCTTAAGACGGCTCATTCTTGTCTTCATCGTCCTGTATCTCCGTCCCGACGGCAGGAGCTCGAAGAGACAGTGACCAGGATGCAATGGATCTTTTACTATGTCCAGTGCCTTCCTATGGCACCTTGTGGCATAAATCTGCTCTAAGGTGGAGAGTGGGCAGCCAACAATGCTCTCTGCTGCCTTAACAACTCTGCACAACCCCATCCTGTCCTGGGTAGTACAGCTTCCGTACCACACACATAAGCCATAAGTGAGCACGCTCTCAATGGCACAGTGATAGAAGTACAAGATCAAAGTGAATGAGGTCTCTATAGCTCAAGCCACTGGGGTTTGTTAGGGGTGGGGTGGGGCAAAGGGGTCAACCCATTATGCTGTGGAAGAACCAAATTTGACTCTGAGTGGCATAAACCACATCAGTCTATATCCAATTAGTCCCTCTGCTACTCTTCTTTGTATCAGACTGCCCCTAAGTATTCCTCCCACATGCTGGCAGGTAAAGCAGCAAATGGAACCTCAGATTCCTCCCTTTTATGGTCAGCCACTTAAAACTTATCCAATTCAATGATGCTTGCCTGAGCTGGTTGACCCAAGGTCTTATATGCTCCCATAGCAACACTCTGGTGCACAGACAGCACAGCTAAGGTCACCTAACAGCAAATTGTGGTGAAAGGCAAGCAGAACACAGCACACATATACAGGAGGTAGATATCGGAGAAAGTGAGAAATAATTCCACAAAACCACCCATTCTTTGCACTGTTCTATGAGACGTCTAATACAAATGGGCTTTGAATTCTGGCTGACTTTGATATTCTTTGGGGCACATTTTAGCCTTAACTCCACTGTATCAATGTATGCTGTGGACTATGGATTGAAGTCTGGTCTTAACTAGAAAGTAGTAAAGGACATCCCGGTTATATTTTATAATAATATTAATTTATTACTTATACCCTGCCCATCTGGTTGGGTTTCCCCAGCCACTCTGAAAAGCTTTGGCTAATGCTGCTTACAGCAGGCTTGCCTTTAGTCATCAGCCTTATCCAAACTTCTGTATCTACTATGTGGTTCCTTCCACTACATCATCTACATATTTTCAATTAACCCAAGCTTGTTTTATTATGCCATCATTTTAAAATGGTTCAATAAAAAGCATCCTCTTATCTTTTTTGCATGTCTCACTCTAGGTATACCAACAACCACAACCAAATTAGAGATCTGCTGCTTGAGATACCCTAAATATGAACTTTTTGTCTTCTTGGATCTCTTTTTCAAAAGTCATCATGTACAGTGGTACCTCGGGTTAAGTACTTAATTCGTTCCAGAGGTCTGTTCTTAACCTGAAACTGTTCTTAACCTGAAGCACCACTTCAGCTAATGGGGCCTCCCGCTGCCGGAGCACAATTTCTGTTCTCATCCTGAAGCAAAGTTCTTAACCCGAGGCACTATTTCTGGGTTAGTGGAGTCTGTAACCTGAAGCGTATGTAACCCAAGGTACCACTGTATATAAAATATGGGTGCAGAGTTGTGTAACCAATGCAATTAATGGCAAACATCAGATTATATGCCATGAGACTCAGAAAGGTTCATGCAAAACACAGTTATGTCTAAACCTTGATCTAGATATTATTCGTGGAGTCCGAAGAGAAGAAAAGTACTGGAAATTCAAGGTGATACAAAACAGGCCTTTCTCTCATCCCAAATTCATTATTCAGATTCATTTTTTTAAACAATTGCGACCAACCCTCACCCAGAAGGTCTTAGTAGGTACAGCCATTTTACAAGGATCATGATCTCAAAGTAGCCCCAAGCTAACACAACTCCGAACAATCATCCACATCGCCAAACATATGTTTCCCTACAAGCAACTGCTGATGTTTTTCAGAGGGGAAAAAATTCATTTGAAAAGTTCATTAGTAACAATGAATGGATGCCAACTGCAAAATAGAAAGTTTGACCATTTCAAAATGTTTAGTTTTGTTTACTAAACAAATATTTCCAAGCAATTTGGATGTTTGGATGTTTTCATGTATGTGTGCACTCTTATGTAAACTTTCACCTACTGTATGCAGTATCTAGTTGAGACACCTGTACTGCAGGGGCCTGAGGGGTCCCTTCCAACTCTACTATTCTATGACTCTGTGCTAAACTAGATCACTCTACAGGGTGTCACAAAAATGTTCAATGTAAATTGAATTTTTTTGGATGCAAATTACCCAAATTTCCACAGGGTTCCCGCCCCCCCCCCGAAAACCCACATTCCTGGCAGCTTCCTACAGAATGACAACGATGTGTGGGTGTGGGTGCATTTGTGAGAGAAAGTGCCAAGGCCAGGAGGAAGAACAGCTGGCTCCTTCATCAATGAGCCACAGGGCTGCTAGTTCTTAGAACCGCCACTATGGCAGAATGCTTCATTTCATCTGGAGCATGCCTTCTGTCCCTTCCCAAGAGTTCAGGAGGACAATATATAGCAGGTGTGGGTTTTCCTTGTCACCGCCACATTGTTCACTTTTCATAAATGTCTTCTCAAAGATTGAAAAAGAACAGAACTACAGTCCTAAAATTCAGCAACTCCCAGTAATTGAAGGCTTGGTATCAAGTGAGTGAGTGAGTGGTGAATGTGTAAATCCATTTTAGAAGAAAACCACATTTGCGGCTTTTTGAAGAATAATAGAACTGTAGAGTCAGAAGGGACTCTGAGAGTCATTTAGTCAAATTCCTTGCAATGCAGGAATCTTCTGCCCAACGTGGGGCTCGAACCCATGACCCTGAGATTAAGCAATCATGTCACATTTAGTCCTCAGTTTCTGATGCACTGAGTTACAAATCAATAAATAAGAAGGGGAGTGACAATTTAGACTAGATACAAGAGTTTAATTTTAATTTCCCAAACACTCTGTGTACAAGGTAGCCAATGCTACCTTGTTCTTCTGGTGTGTACTCCTGTTATGATACAGAATTTCATTCTGTATTTCTAATCTGTTTAAAAGTGCTTCCCAGAGGAAAGCAGTAAGCATTTTAAAGTCCAGTCACATGCAGCTGTAACGAAGCTACACCCCTCCAAAATAGTAGAATTAGCTTGCCTCTGCTTGCCAGAAACAAGTGTTTCCTTTATGGAAAGACTGCTACCCCATCTCCACTGCAAACAGCAAACTCCCCTCTCCTGACTCAGCAAGCTGCATCTAGCTATAAGGTCTGTACTTGCTATCTGCTAGTAGTAAAGTGTTTTTTCAACCTGTATTTGCAAGTTGCAAAAGACACAAATGGACAAGAACTCAAAAGCCAGATTCGTATCAATGTTTGTTCAACTATTGTTTTAAAGATGGGAAATAGAAGAGTGCAAGGGAAATAGAAGAGTGCAAGGGAACAAGTTACTCTCCCTTCCCCATGCCCTCTCTTGTCTTCTTTCAAATGAATAATACTTAGCACACTTACATAGGGACTGATATCTTAAAAGTGCTCTACTTACAGATCAGCTAGTTAATGTGTCACTTGGCAGAGTATTTATAAAGATTTACCTTCCTTGTAAACCTTATTTAATGGGGGCGGACAGATTTTTCAGCAGCAAGAGAATAGGGTGGAGAAGCCTGTTATCTTTTGGAGAGATAAGGCCTAGGCTAGCCTGGTAATTAGATGGGAGACTGCAATAAGTCTGAGGCTTTAGCTGGAATGCTGCTCTCTGGACAAGGTGAGCCTTCAGGAAATGTGTTGTCTGAAAACTAGTACGGTGTATAAGTGTCTCAATTATTCGATTATAAATTCACATTTCAGATATCAGATCAGCCCCAGGCCGTAGTCCCAGGTAAGCCACAATCTCTTAAGCTTCAGTTCTCCTTCTCCAATACTGTACAATGTCACAGGGTTATTGTAAAGCTTATTAGACTAAGAATAATTTGAAAGATCCTGTAAAAAAAACAAAACAAATGAAAATGCAGAAAGAAGAACACAAACCCCTGAAAATGCCTGGGTGTCCATCGGAAGGAACCCATGAAACAGTCTGAAGTTAGGGATCCTGGGTCATTTCTTACATTTGCACCCCTTTCCTAAATAATAGAATACCAAACACAGGTATTTATTTATTTTATTTATTTTTATTAGAGTTATATACTGTCCTTCATCAAAAGATCTCAGGGCAGTTCACAAGAAAAAAGACACAAGAGAAAAGCAGAAAAAAATAGTCAAAACAGAAGCAACACACATTTTAAAAAAGCACACACATTTAAAAGGCTGTAGAATATGAATCCACCAAAGGCATGGCTGAAGAGGAATGTTTTTGCCTGGTGCCTAAAAATATATAATGACAGTGCCAGACAAACCTCCCTGGGGAGAGCATTCCATAAATGGGGGGTCACTGCAGAAAAGGCCCATTATTGTGCTGTCACCCTGCAGACCTCACATGGAGGCGGCACTTGAAGAAGGGCCTCAAATTATGTTCACAATGTCCAAGTCGGTTCCTATCAGGAGAGTTGGTCCTTGAGGTACTGCGGTTCTGAGCTATTTAAGGCTTCATAGGTCAAAACCAGCATTTTGAATTAGGCCCTGAAACTAATTGGCAGCCAGTGCAGTTGGGCCAGGATTGATGTAACATGCTCAAACTGTCCTTCCCCAGGGAGCAACCTGACCACTGAATTCTGCACCAGCTGGAGATTCTGAACCATCTTCAGAAGCAGTCCTACATATAATGTGTTACAGTAATATAACCAAAAGGTTACCAGAACATAGATAACGAAAGTTAGGCTAACCCTGTCCAGAAAGGGGCGCAGCCGTGCCACCAGCTGAAGTGGATGAAAGGAACACCATGCTGCTGAGGCCACCTGAGCGTCAAGGAGTACGCCCAAGCTATGTATCTGCTCCTTCAGAGGTAGTGTAACCCAATCAAGAGCAGGCAACCTCTCATCCACCTGATCTAGGGAACCACTCACTAACAGTGTCTTAGTCTTATCTAGACTGAGCTTCAGTTTTTTGGCTCTCATCCAGTCCATTACCTAGATAAGACAACCGCCTGGCACATTCATTCAGGTCCTGACAGATGTTGTTTCAAAGACGGGTAACATCAGGTGTCTTCAGAATATTCCTGGGACCACAATAGTGCTTTGTTTAAATACAAATTTACTTTGAACCAAATGTGAATGTAAGAAACATGGTTTTATTGTCAGCAGTTATTTCTGAATAACACTAAACTATGGCCTCAGATGCAGAAGGCTACAGGCTCAATTTCTCACATCTCCAGTTAAAGAAAAGAGCTTTGCTGCTTTGTAAGTAGAGCTGGACTAGATGGATCACTGGTCCATTTTTGTACAAAGTAGTTCCATGCAGGCAAACATCTAGAACTGGGCTAAACAGCTGCAAAAAGAACAAACAAAACTATTTTCTTGAAATGGCTTCATAGCCACTTGGATACAAAAAAGGGCAATGTGATCTGAGGGTAGAATTTTTCAGGTTTCTGTTTTCAAAAAACCATCGACTACGAACATCTTCCACACACATACCCTTCAGCAGCTTCCCAGATAATGGAAAAGCCTCCCAGGCTTAAAGCCAAATACTAGCACTAAGAACCAGTTAACTGGGAAAGCCACAATCTCCCTTCTGCCAAATCAGAACAGCTTCCCAATCACCGAAGTTATGTTAGCTAGATTTAAAGCAGAAAGCATACACTGCCCCTGAGCCAGACATCAACTCGCCTGCCCTTCTAATTACATCAATATAAATGCATTATCTTTGCTGTCAAAGTTTGGCTTTCACTAAAATAGCAGCAGACTTGTGCAATGTAAAACTCAAAGGCGGGGACTGCAATCTAGAAATCCTTTCTTTAGGCCAATTGCAATCTGGATCCTACTCTGTTCCCCACAAGCCTCTTCAGTCTCACACTGATTTCGGAAGAAAAGCCTCTGTGTGTCTAACAGAACAATAGCAATAAGAGAAGCAATAATAATGCACAGCTACTCCTTTCCATTCTTTTCCTGTGTCAGGAAAGAGCACTTCAGCACTTGGTATTTCCCTTCATTGAAGCTTCAATGAATGGGAGACTGGAGAAAGCAAGTCTACATCCTCTCTCCTTTTGTCTCCTTAACGGTAGCCTAACCATCAAGCAAATGATAGTGAATGCAGGTAAAAACAAATATTCTTCTTAGAAGGGATTAGCTACCCAGGAACCAGCCCCACTATGAGGCTAGCATACCAAGATATATTAGATATAAAGCTAGCCTGAAAACAGCAAGTCACAGGTCAGGACAACACAGGAAAAGCTTATTGGGATCTCAATGAAAAGGACTGTTTAAGGGCAACCAGGAACCCCAGCCTTGCTAACTAACTACAAGCAGGTAGGGCCAATTCACAGAGGTTTTACTATTTATTTGTATTCCACACTTCAATGAGGCGAGACGATCTCTCCCTTTGATGAAAGCAACCCTTAGCACTGGTACTTTATGGCAATCAGTTTTAGCTTATAATTTTTAACTGCTGCCTCCTGCATCGTTTTTGCTGCATTAACAGCACCAAAGTGACCTATCCAGGGTGCAAGCCTGGGCGGTGTGTATGGAGATCTTGGGCCGCACACAGGACAAGACCCCCCCCTCCTTGGCATCACTGATGTGGTCCAAAGGAAATGAAAACAATACATTTTGCACCAGTTTGGCCAGAAGGAAGCATACCCCGGTCAATAACGCCATGGTGCACCTGCAGCAGCACAACCTTCATCTGCCCCAGAGCTGCAACAAAACATGGCTCTTCCATATTGGTATTTACAGCCACAGCAGGTAGTATAACTCTCCAACAGTTTGGCTTCACCCCCAAAGGCACACTCTTCCATTGTCTCACGAGACAGACAGACGTCAACCAACCACAATCCAAAGGAAAACTGGCTTCCAGACAGGTAGCAGCACTTGAAATTCCAAATAAAATGAAAAGCAAAAGGTTTCTTGGCGAACAGGGTTATCCACAGGCCTGGATCCAGCTATAATGGAGAGGTGCCTGGCTACTACTACCCTTCCCTTTGATGACCGCAGTGATGTCAGTGGATAACTGAAATGAAGAGACTATCAACGAATCTGGATCTTAGGCATCACGGAGTTCTGACCTACTTTACCTACACACCTGTCAGCAACAGCAAGAGTGACTAAGTGGTTAAAAACCTGAACTAGAAATGGAGAAACCTACGTTCAAATCTCTACTCAGCCATAAAGTCCACTGAGTGAACTTGGGACAATCACCTCCTCTTTCATCCTCACAACAACTCTATGAAGTATGTTAGGACATGAAATAATCAAATATGCCACCTAGAGCTCTTTGAAGGAAGGATAGCAATAAGGTATGAAAGGGGAAGAGGGACGAGACACCAACAATTTCTTCCTTTCAGTGCCACAACAAGAGTTCAAGCACATTATGGCATTTCCATACATAGAATTGTAGAGTTGGAAGGGACCGCAAGGGTCATCTAGTACAACCCCCTGCAATGGAGGGATCTTTTTGCCCAACATGTGAGTCTTTCTTGCATTATGTAAGAATCTGATAAATTGGGAGAGAACTCAAAAAGAAAACAAAATGTTCAGTGCATCCAAAGTACAAATCACATTTATATAAGGAAGTAATTTAACCTCAGATGTGGAATGCCCTTTGAAGTCCACTGTTCAGGCTCTGAATCTACCCAAATGGCACAGTTGCTTGTTGTTCAATGTAAGCAATCTAAAAAGGAAACTGAATGGAGAAGCTGGAGCTCTTTCCATCTCTAAAAGGTCCCTGACCACTTCAAGCCCAGCTTGCTTCCCTTTTCGTAACAAGTCAGTATTTTAATTTACTTCCAAATAAGCAAGCTTAGGATCAAAGCTCCACCGTGTTAATGGGGCTTATTCTGAATTTAGGCTGCATAGTTAACTAAGCTTAGTACAAATGACACTTAAAGCTTAAACACAGCTTAGGCACTAGATATGTTTCATGGGTCTATGAAATGTTTTTTTGCCAGTTCAGGGTTACATCTTCTGTACTCCCTATTTAAAAGACAATACCAGGGAGTGGGGGAATAATAATAAAGAATGAATGAATCATATTGAAAACATTCTTCCTATATAATTCAACAAGCAATCAGGCTATGCTGGCGATTAAACCACTAGCCCAGAATTGGAGAGAAACAGGGTAGACTTTGTCCAAAAACAAAACAACAAGACAAAAAGAGGTGAAGACCTTCATGCTTCCTTCCAACTCTACAATTCTATAGAAAAATATCCAGGTGTACTATGAGTAGAAGTGTCAGAAAAGAAACTAAGACAGAATCAAAGATTTCAAGTCATTTTTAAGAAACAAAACAAAACAAAATTCTCACAAAGCAAAACCCGTTATACAGTACTGTATATGCTACAGCCAGACGCACAATAAATGCTAAAGGGCCAGGTTTTAAATTTCCAAAGCAAGAGAAATGGAGGACAAAGAGGAAGCATGGTATTCCACTATAATGCCCAAGATGCAGCATTCACTACACCCATAACTATGCTGAAACTATGTGAGCACCACCACAAATCAGGATGGCGCCACAACAACACATGGGCACTGCCTCACTGCTGCAGGGCTCTTGTAATGTTTGTTTTTATTTAGAAGAGAACAGACACGTCAGACTAAACGCTAGGTTTCATGGTATCGGTACATCCATTCATCACATTTGTATCCTGCACTTCCTCGTAAGAGCTCAGGACAAGTCACATATATTTATCCCTTTTTGCCCTAACAACAATTCTGTGAAGTAAGCAAAGCTCAGAAACAGTGATTATGCTTAAGGAGACACAGTTGAGCATCGTCAAAGAGCAGTGATATGAACTCAAGAGTTCCTGGTCAGCAGTTGAATGCTGTCCACTATGTAACTTTGGCTCAAGTTCAGCAGAACTCATCTTGAACTATGTAATCACTGGGGCTTTTGGATTTCCACCCCACTACCCACCATGCGCCATTTATGGCTACCTGCATATTTTCTTCATGACGTAGACATTCACTGTTCCTTTTCACTACTGGAAAGCCAGAAAAAAATGCATTTTGAGAAAACACGCAACTGAACAAACACAGTGCCTTAGTTTACACAGCACACTAAAGCAGCTTTGTATGTAGGGATGCATAAGTATTCAGTGAAATATATTGAAGATTTACACTGATCACAACCTTGAACCCCCCTGCAAAAAGCCTACCCAACAAACTTCTCATAATGCACCATTACCACATATCTGAACAATATTCTGCAATACTAGCTGTAGGTACAACCAAGGCAAACCAGAATTTGTTTAAATACAGATTGTTGTCAGTGTTAGAAAATAGCCAGGTGTGTTTTGTGACTGGTGCAGATCCAATTGCGACTACGTGGAGATCTCTGGATACCGGGTTGGCGACTGGGGAAAGCAAAATGTCACTTAGAGAACGATCTGAAAGATTTTCCTTGAAGCTTGATTTTTTTTTTATTCTAGATTGTTTTGTTAGATGTTTTAACCACTTTGATATTCGTTCTTTAAAATACAAAGTGGTATAGAAATGAAAACAACAACAACAACAACAAACCCCACTAACGGAACAAACAGCGCCTAGGTATGCTATTGTGGCGACCGTAACCTAGGCTCAAGGTGCAATTTGCTGATTAGATTATATATCTGAGTTTCTAACACTGATTGTTGTACTGAGGTAGCATGTGAGAATACTAAAACTGGCATTAGAAATCAGCATATCACCCACCCACTAAAATTCAGGCATAAAAGACAACAGGTCAGGGATAACAAGGCATTTCCACCAACTGCGGATTCCAGACCAGAAACCTAAACTTCATTCATTCAACTAGAGACACTGTCCCCTGTCCAGCACCAGGACAGGGGACCAAGAATCTTATATTGCACTTCTGGCTCTGCCACTGAGTCACTGTTTGACCTTAGACCAAAACACTACTTCAATCCAGCGCATCTGTTTCCCTGTCTTATTGGCGCCAGCAACACTTCCTTGCCTCAGAGCAGGATTTCTCCTGTTTGAGAAATGCACAGTTCTTCAGAAGAAACTATGATTAACACTGTTGTGGTACAATTAATAAAATTCATTAAAGAGTAGAGCAAGGATTCAGTGCAACCCTCAAAAGTGCCTGCCTTCTAATTTATAAGATGTTTTGAAAACAAATATATACAGTCATCAACTCCAAGAGTCTTCAAAAGGATAGGCATAAAAAAACCAAATCACTGAGAACACTTTACACAAAGACATTCACAGACATCCTAGACAACCAAGTGCATATTTAGATATGTTTGCATCTCACTGCTTCCAAGTGCTTTTTATTCCAAGGCTTATTTCGGTGATTAAAACATGTTGATTTCCCAATGTTCTAGGGCAACTTCTTTTTTAAAAATTTAAAGACTGACATACATTCATATTTTCCTAGAAAACCACACTCTACTCAGCATTACTCACATATATAATGCATAAGAAATTCTACAGGAACCACTTCCCCCTCTGACTTTTTGTCCATTGATCTCATGTTTTGTGCCCCTATAACAGTACAGGAACTCCAACATGGATAAGCTCAATGGGGGTAGGGAGGAGAAAGTAAAACTCATTTTCATTATTGTGACGCCACACAGCATTTTTAAAGAAACCACCTTCTATGCTTCAAACTGTTATTCAGGGGTTAGTGTTTGAGTCAAAGAGGGCAGCAAAGAGGGGAGAATCTCTCCAAGATATGACTAGTTCAAACAGGATTTTTATTTATATAAAATTACACTGCTTAATATAAAAGTCTCTAAATTGTTTACTTCAAGATTAACAATAATGCAAGAACATTCAATAACATTTCTTAAAAACTAGATACAAAGTGCAACTGTATATCACTAATAACATTGAGTAGCTGAGGTCCGGCATGCGCCAAAGCGCATCGCTAGTTAGGAGTCCCCTCACCATTGCACTCCCATGGTTGTCTAGAAAGGTGGGCAGGAGGGCGAGAAAGTCTCGCACCATCTCAAAACTTCCCAGGCACTCCACAAGCAACATACAGAAGACCTGGAGAAGCACATCCCTCACTTGATGAGGAATACCCCGAAAGGTTGGAAGCAGTGGGAGATATGATGCACACTGCATTGTAGCAGAGAAGAACTGAGAACTAGGTGCACATCAGAATGGGACTAGGAAGGGGACCGGTCCCTCGATAAGTTAATGCTTGCTCTCCAAGGCTCTGGGACAGTCTCTCAGATCAAACCCAAAAATGCTTCCTCAGACACCCTCAACCAGTTAAGGGAGTCTGTTGAGAGGCCCTTGACTCCTGGACAAAACCGTCATCTCCAAAGTGGTCCCTAACTATGGAACAACCTCCCAAGAGAAATTCTTCTGACCCAACCCTCTTAATAAGTTTTAATTTGATCAGACGGTTTTTTAATACGTAACTTCCAATGTTATGTTTTTCATCTGTGAATTCTGAAATAGTTTTTACAACAATGTTTGTGTCTGCACTTGTTCTTGTGGTTTTCATGATGACGTTTTAACTATTTGTCTGGTTTTTATTGTTAGCATTGCATTTTAAAAGCAAAAGAAAAAATCTTGTGAGCCTTTCTCCACCTCAAATTTGATGATGATGTTGATGATGATTAGTTTTAAGAGGCAGGATATAAATATTAAAACAAGCAAAGCAAACAGAGAAGCAACAGCAGCCTCTGGGCCAAAAGGGGTGTGTGCTCACATTCAGTCTCAACCTCAGTGGTGGTGGTGTGCCCTCTGCTGTGAGCTATTTATTCATTTTCTTCCATTTATATCCTGTCTTTCTTCTATCATGAAACCCAAGGCGGCATACATGTGGCTTTCCAGGCAGTCTCCAATCCAGGGACTAAACAGACCCAGAACATTAGTTCCATTATTTTTGTTTTGTATTTGAAATTCATATAGTGTTCCACAACATTAGGGCTCGTTTGAGCACCTTCGGCTTCTAAACTGGTATTTTAATTTTGGGGGTGTGACAGGCTTTATCTTTGCTGTTACCCATGTTGCTTTTCATTTCACAGTGCATGCCTGACATTCGTTTTTTTATAATTACTGCATGCCAATTATGACAAAACATGTTACATGATGGGGTGGTCCACAAATACTGTTCAGCCAGTGCGACGAAGCAGTTAATAGCATTATATAGACTATGACATGGGAGAACAGGGTTCAAATGCCGCCCCCCCACCCCCCAACTCTGTCATGCAGCGAGCTTCATGACCTTGAGCCAGTCACCACCTCTCTGCCTTAGCCTACCTCACAGGGTTGTTGTGAAGATAAAATTGAGGGGGTGGGTGGGTTAGAACCATGCAGGCCACCTTCAGCTCCTTGACAAAAAGGCGGGGATAGCAATGCAATAATACAAATGAACAAAACCCAACAGATACAGCTTACAACAAAATAAATGAATGAACCAAGAACAGAAGTGGGGCTGAGGGGGGAAAGCGGATATCCCTCTTGGGGAGATTATTATGCAGAAGGAATGAGGAAGCTTTTATTTTTATTTGTGTGTGTTTGACTATCTCTCGCCTCATTAAAAAAAAAAAATAGGGAAGGGGCGACTCACCTAGCCCACCACCGCACGCCCCCCCTCCAGAACCCGCACGCGCGCCTCCCCCTCACCGGGAGCGCGCCTTCCCTTCCCCCACATTCTCTGCCCCCCCAACTCACTCTCTCGCGCGCGCGCTCTTTGGCGTTCTCTCCCTCCCTCCCCCTCCCCCCCCCGCGAGGGTCGCGCGCTCAGACTGACCGTTGCTGAGGGACGCGGCGGCGGCGGCGGCGGCTTCAACGACTGTTTGCTGGCTTGGCGGCAGGCTGACCGGTTTCCTTTCTCTCCCGTTCTCCTCAGCCCCGTTTCCGCACTACTCACCGCCACTACTACCACCTACCCCGCCTTGGGCGGCCGAGTAACTTTGACCCCCACCCTCCCGCCTCCCACCCCGCCCGGCTCTCTCCCGCCTCCTCAGGAAACCGTTTCCTTTTTCTCTTTCCTTTTTTTTTTAACCCCCCTCAGCCCCAAAGCGGAGGCAGCCAGCTATAACAACCGCCCCCCCCACGCTCCTCCTCTCAGAGTCCAGAAGCCGGCCCCTTACGCCGCTTCCGTAGCGTAGCGACTCACCGAGAAGCGAAGAGCCCGCCCTGCGGAAACAGCGCCGAAAGCCGTCGTGAATACGAAGGTGAGGGACTACAAGCCCCAGAGGGCCTGGCGGGAGGCGGGAAAACGGATGTGGTAGCCCTCGGTGGTGAGGGAGGCTCGCTTCGGGAGTTGTGGTCCTGCAAAGGAGGGAGGTTTTTATTTTTACCTCAGTCAGGAAGGGGTTGAGAAAGAGCGCGTATATGCTGATTAAAGGCGAAAGGGAGGCGAGCTGTTTTTGAGGTCGCGATGTCCTGACAGGAGTGTTACCCAGGCCTGGAAAGGAAACATAGTTTTGACTACAACTCCCAGGATCCTCTGCGCCTCCCACCCAGCCTGGCAGCTGTGCGGCAGCGGCGGCTCACCTGGGGCTCAGCTGGTGGGCGGGGCTAAGCGTGATGCAAAGCTATGCGCTGCCCCAGGCAGCTCTCCCGTACCTTTTACGTGCGCTTTATGCGGTCTTCGGTAGCTGCAGCCGCCCACCGCCATCGGGAAATAAAAAGCACCCAAAAAGCTCATTGGAAAAAGCAGTGCCGGAACGACGACGCGTCAGTTGAAGGCGCTACTCGCACAGGCACGGGCAACTTGTAAAAGCAAAACAATGGCAATAGGAATTGAGAACTAGGATCTGATTTTTCCCCACCTCAGCAATACCACTTTACATCCAAAGCTACGCACATCTAAGCGATAAATAATCAAGAGCCCACCCACAGTCAGAGGTGCCAGTTTTTTATTTATTTAAAAGTACTTCTAAAGCACTTAACTAAAAAAAAGAAAAAAGGCTTCAGCAGAGTCACCCTTGTTTCAATGACACTTTAACATACTGAAGCCAAGAACTTGAGGATTCAACCCTGAGCACGAGTACTCCAGACTACAATATTTTGATGCAGGACCCAGTTGAAAAGTACAGTTTGAAAATACATTGACCTTGAAATCAAAGGAGTGCTCTCAGCTTCAATTACCTGCAGTTTTCAATATCAAATGGAAAACACATAGCAGCTTCCTTTTCAGAAGCTAGCTGTTATCTACTGGCCATTTTAAGTTTACCCATTAGCAATTTGGCTCTTCAAAGCTTTTCTCTGCCTATGGCAGTTCCAAGCAAGAACTTGGGCCTGCACAACTGAGGAAGTAAGCACAGATGTTTGTGAGGTATCTTCATTAGAGATGGGCTTACCCTCATTACCTATGGAGGTGTAAGGACTCTAGATATGTGTAATTTGTACACAAGTACAAGTATGTTTGTTTGTTTGTTTGTTCAGTCATCCTGAGAATAAAGCACTGGGCCCAGAAAGCAATAGTCAACGTTAAGACCTCACATTCAGGATCTGCACATGAAACTTATGACAATGCAGTTCTAGAGTCTCTTTTCACCTCAGTGAAAAGATTTAGTCCCAAATACCTTTTGGGAGGAAATCAAAAGTATCATGGTTGCTCTTCTATGCCTTCATTCGCCTACAAAACAGAACATTTAGGAGTTCTCCCTTCCTCCAGAACCTTAACATGCACTCCTTGGGTTTTCCTCAACCTCCTTTCCCTGTCTCTCCTGCCCTTTATCTTTGCCTCCTCTCCATGTTCTTTATTTTCTCTGGTTTAAGGGAACATAAGCCTTTTGTTCCCCTTTCAAGACACTTTTTTTCACAATTTAGGAGGGTTGAAACAGACTGCTGTTTGGGGAACCATAGTATATGTGGCTCAAGGGAATCTAAAAAGACTTACCTACCCTACACAGCCTTTGCTTGGGAACAAAAATGGCCCTCAACTTGTATGAAAACAGACTACCCAACCATAATTAATGCATAAGGGCCCTGAGAACCTTGGTAACCAATCTGATCTCTGAGCTCCCAGATCACCATGAGCACTTGAGAAGGTCTTTCTATATTTTTCTCACACCGTTTCCCCCTGTGGTATCCTGTCCTTTAAAGGATACCTGGTTTCTCTTGTCCTTCATCATGCCTAGGCAGAGAGGTCACATCTCCCCTCCCTTGGATTATAATAGTTAAGTTGCTGAAAACTTGTGGTTTCACAAAGAAACTGAACTGCTGTGGCAGTAATAAACACTTTGATAGCCACCATCTCCTTGCCATGGACACTTTCATTGCTTAATCCTTTATATGCCCAATAGCTGGGCTATGTGCAGCTCGTGAGATTGGCTGCTTGGAGCCCCTTGTCAGTCGGAGGCCACCTGGGTAAAGAGCACTTAAAAATGGGACACCAACGTCCCTTTGTCCCTCCTCAGCCATCCAAGAAGATGCTAAGTTGCTCATGAGCAGACTATAAGCCTGCATGAGTAATGTAAAGGTAAAGGGACCCCTGACAATTAGGTTCAGTCGTGGCCGACATGTGGCCAAAAGGGAGGGGGTGTCACCCAGAGAAACCGATTGCCAAGGGATTAAATGTAAAGGTAAAGGGACCACTGACCATTAGGTCCAGTCGTGGCAGACTCTGGGGTTGCGGCGCTCATCTCGCTTTATTGGCCAAGGAAGCCGGCGTTTGTCTGCAGACAGCTTCCGGGTCATGTGGCCAGCATGACTAAGCCGCTTCTGGCGAACCAGAGCAGCGCATGGAAACACCGTTTACCTTCCTGCCGGAGCGGTACCTATTTATCTACTTGCACTTTTATGTGCTTTCGAACTGCTAGGCTGACAGGAGCTGAGACCGAGCAACGGGAGCTCACCCCGTCGCAGGGATTCGAACCGCCCACATTCTGATCGGCAAGTCCTAGGCTCTGTGGTTTAACCCACAGTGCCACCCGCGTCCCTTAAAAAAGTAATTGGGTAAGTGGGTATACTGAAAATGTTTATTTTTTCAGTATGTTATTCTGCCTTTGTGCTTTTACTCTCATAAGCCAAATTTTTAATAAACTCTCTGAAAATTGGCTGCTGGGGACTTGGTGTATGTTTGAGCTCACCTCACTGTTCCCAAATCTCTTTGGTATTTGTGTCTAGGGAAAATATGAGGAAAGCAAGCTGTTCTGATGTTGATGCTACAATTGCTCCGTATGCATAAGTGCACACCCAGCACTTAAGCAAACAATAGATTACTCGTGTTTACCGGTATGTGTCAGAATAATGCATAGGAGACATACCCCCCCCCCCCGATTTCTGTAAATTCTAGGGATTATACTAGCATAAAACATATGAATTCAAAATCTCAAGAAATACAGTCTTTTTAAAACCCCACTTTTATTTTTTTTAACCACACAAAGGTATATTGCACGAAAGCATAGTAGACAATTATATAATGACATAACCTGATGGTTTCCTAAAGAGACAGTCAGAGCAAAATACACAGAGAATAAAAAGAGCTTAGAAGAACTATCAGGATATGCTTGGATGCTTACAAATGATTTTCTCTATCAACCAGGGAGTTCTGTGAAAAAACCTGCTTGCTACCTAAATTTCTCCTATATTTATATTTATATTAGTTTGTGGTAGGTTTGTATGTGATATCTTGCACAAAGCTTCTAGCTGCTCACAGTTGTATCAGAAAGCCTCAATCTTGATCAGGGAATTTTATGTTTCCAGTACCGTTCTTGTTTTAATCTCCAAAGTAAGATTGTCAAGGTGGGCAAAAGTTCAATCTTGTTTACAGTAACAGACCAACAACCAGGTAAAAGACCGTGAAAGGTTAAAAGAGGACAAAGGCATCTACTGGAATGATGTCCTTGAAGCTGCATTCCAGAGAAGAACAGGCACAGGTTGAGTGCTCCAGCATCACCCTAATCATTCATAGCCTTGAGCATCTGCTCCTGTCTCAAGGTCAGAGGAGGAGCTGGTGGTACTGGTACCTAATAGTTGGAGACATAAGCTAGTTCTGTTTCTAGTTAGGGAGGTAGTGGAAAGGGCAGTATCTGTAATCTTCCTCTGTCCCTCCCTCTCCCTCTGCATTCTACCTGACTTTCTGCCCTACCCCTTGTGGCCCAAACTCGGCCACTGGCATTTTAAGTTTGTTCCATTGTGTCTAGGCCTGCCAGATCCCTAGTACCCTCCCCTCTTATTATTTAGGAACAGCAGTTTCTCCTGCCTCTTTACAACTAATCAGTGCACATGGCACATGCAACATTGATGCAACCTGTGAAGTGGTAGGAAAAGCAGGATATGCCTCATCAGTAACATTGCGGACCCCCTTCCTAGAATATTCAGATAATGTTTACAAGAAAAATGTTTTAATTGTTTTACTGCAGGAGGTGTATGCCGGGGGGAGGGGGCGAGAGAGATTGTTGGCAGCAGTGCTCCTACTTGTTTCCATTTTCCAAATCAATAAATGGAAAGGGCATGTGGATGACTGGCAGGCACTTGGCATATTTTAAAATGATGTTAAAATGTTATTGAATGTCATTACAATGAATTCAACATCTATTTTTAAGATATTAGATGCCTTGTATTAATTTTTTTAGGTAAAGGTAAAGATACCCCTGCCCGTTCGGGCCAGTCTTGCCAGACTCTAGGGTTGTGCGCTCATCTCACTCTACAGGCCAGGAGCCAGCGCTGTCCGCAGACACTTCCGGGTCACGCGGCCAGTGTGACAAGCTGCATCTGGCAAGCCAGCGCAGCACACGGAACGCCGTTTACCTTCCCACTGCTAAGCGGTCCCTATTTATCTACTTGCACCCGGAGGTGCTTTCGAACTGCTAGGTTGGCAGGCGCTGGGACCGAACGATGGGAGCGCACCCCGCCGCGGGGATTCGAACCGCCGACCATGCGATCGGCAAGTCCTAGGGGCTGAGGTTTTACCCACAGCACCACACGCGTCCCATTAATTTCTTTACTGACTTGCTTTAACTTACAAGTCTTCCCACCCTGCTGATGAATCCTTAGCCCTCACCACTTCCCAACATTATTATCTCTGCTGGTTAGCTACCTCAAACAATGAACTGGAAAGACACTCAGCTAAGGCTTTAGATTGTTAATCACATTGATCAACCAGCTAAGCTAGCTCCAGCAGTTACCAAAGAGGCTGAGTTCACAGGTCTGTCGGAACAGGAAGGAGAAAAAGAAAAGCTGTTAGCTTCTTTCTTCTTCATCTATTACAGCAGTAGCATAAGAAAAGAAATATTGCAGGTACTGTCAGTTTTTGACTTGTAGCCCCACCCTTCCTCCTGGCCACACTCATTTGTCACCATTGCCATTTCCTGGTTATGCCTCTCATTTAAATAAACAAGATACATTGTCATCATAAATAGCAAAGCAGGCCTGTGGCCCTCCAGAGGTTGTTCATTTCCCGTCAGCTCTAACCACGATAGCCAATGATCTGGGATGATGGATGTTGTACCCATTCAACATATGGAGGGCTAGAGGTCCCCCATACCTATGATAAAGTACATACCTCAGAGGATGTACACTGGCCTTCACCAACCTGGGAGCATCTCTGTCCAAGAGCAGCCACAGCTGGGGTACCAGCTGTAACTAGTACAGGGCACTCCTAACAAGTGAATCCATCTGAGCCACAAGTGGAAAAGATAGATCCAGGAGATGGAATTGGGTTAGGAAAGGATGCAGTGTAAAGTTAGAAGTAGGGTCTCCTGCAAATTCTCTCTCTCTCTCTCTCTCTCTCTCTCTCTCTCTCTGTGTGTGTGTGTGTGTGAGAGAGAGAGAGAGAGAGAGAGAGAGAGTTTAAATCAAGCAGTAATTCAAACTCTCCTCACAACATGCTGAGAAAAGCAGCCAAGGCCTTTTTGACATCTTCATTTCATAGCTTATGGTGCTGGTACTTTCCCTACCTGACTGTTGCACAACTTTGTGCTTGCACTCTGTACCTTGCCGCCTTTGCTCACCGTCATTAGTGGTGGTTTCACAATGCAGCACTGGTTTCTTCACCTAGCCCAGGGCAATCTTTCAGTGCTCTTTGACCCAGAGGTAATTAGATAAATATGACAATTAAACATTTGCACTGTGAATGCGGTTTAGGTGACAAGTGCAGTTAGAGGGTGGAAAAAATTAGTGACCTTTAACCCAAGGTGTGCAGTACTTCTCCCCAATCCATTTTTCCAAGCTGGAGGGTGTTGTTCGGCTTAGCATCAAGCCTCTACAACAAAAGCCCACCTAAGGAAATGGCCACCTCAGCTTCAGAGTAACTGGAGTCCTGCAGTCTGAGACAATTTTAATCAATAAGTGTTGTTTTTAAAATGCTAACCTTTCTATTTAATAAGGAAGAGAGTTTCCCCTGTGAATTTCATATAATATGATTTGGGGGCTGCATCCACTGCTAGTCCTACCCAGAGTAGATCCACTAAAAATAATGGTGATGGCTAACTTAGGTTATTAATTTCAACAGGTGCGCTCTGAGTAGAACCTCCTTGGATACAACACTCATTATTTATATAGTGCAATCAATGTGTATAGTGCAGGAAAATAGGTCTCTGCCTGGAGGAGCATGCAGTCTAAAATTTATCACTCACTCGAACATACTTTGCTGCTCACTGGGGAAGAAACAGCAGTAGTTATGGACAGAAAGCCACAGACACTTTTGAAGCAGCCAGTGTGAAAAATTTGGTCACACAAATTTCCAAATGCTGCAATGGCCAAAATATCTGCTTCAGGAGGAGACACACTGGTTAGGCAGCTTTACAACAAACACTGTTACGTAAATATTATTCATGTGAACATTTTATTATGACCACAGCACTGGGGTTTCCTTGACACATCCAGTACAAGGAAGCCTGATCCCTTTCCTTGAAATCTCAGTCATCAAGTCACAGAAACTGATTCATCATTGCCCTTCCTTAGTCATCCACATCCTCCTCCATTTGTACCTTCCTGCTCTCAACCTAGAGAAGAACAGGAATGTGCAGCAATAAGGCATGACGGTGCCAGCATCCTCACTCCCCACAATTCCTGGCTCAGTCATGCATTGATTCTATTTACTGTGTTTCATGCTTCCCACCTGGCCACTTCCCCAAAGAACCAAAACTTCAGGGGGCAGTTCTTACTGGGTCAGCTTCCTTCTTCAGAAGAAGTACAAAAACCTTGTAATATTTTTAAAGAACATCCTACTGTTTATGTTCATTGAACTAAGCTGAGCACCCAAAAAATAGCCAAGCAAAGCTAGTCTTTAAAGTGGAGAGACGGAAAGAAGAGGTGATGTAAGGATAGTGGAGAAGGCATTATTGGTGAAGCTAACAGGTTTTGATTATGAGGGATACAGGAGGATGAGGAGATGGCTTTGCGATCAAATTGTGATTTCAAGGCCATCAGACTTTTTTGTCCCATGCTGGGTTTGTAGCGCTGCTTTTGGCATGCATGGTACCAGTGTTCAGGTTGGGAATGTATCCGAACAGCCATGACTCAGCAGCTTACCTCAGGATGGGAGAGAAGTTCAATTCACTTTACATTTAAAGCAGAATCTGTCAAATTCACACTTTCCAAAGCACAGCTATCCCTTTAAATTCATATATCTCTGAATTTTGTGATGCAATTCTCCAACCAAAGGAGGTTTACAAAAATCCATACGTTAGGAGAAAGTGTGCCAGTGTGGTGTAGTGGTTAAGAGTGGTAGTCTCGTAATCTGGGGAACCGGGTTCGTGTCTCCGCTCCTCCACATGCAGCTGCTGGGTGACCTTGGGCAAGTCACACTTCTTTGAAGTATCTCAGCCCCACTCATCTCACAGAGTGTTTGTTGTGGGGGAGGAAGGGAAAGGAGAATGTTAGCCACTTTGAGACTCCTGAAGGGGAGTGAAAAGCGGGATATCAAATCCAAACTCTTCTTCTTCTTCTTACGTTCTTATTATAATGGAGCTTTTCTTATAATATGGAAGAAAATGTACAACTTGCAATTATTAAAGAGAAGCTACCATTAATTGTTAGAAATGACATTCATCTTTCATGTTTTCTTTTCAATTCTGTTACAGTTAATCATAACAGAATCAAAATAGTCTGTACAAGATGAACAGGTGTGCCCTTAATTCTGAGCATTTTTAATACCAATAAAAACAAATTAAAATGTGGAGTTCAACCCCTTCTCCCATCCCATTTAGAAAAGAGTACTGGCCTCAGGTAGGATGCATTCAAGAAAAACAGGATACAGTGTTCAAACTCTTTGGAATAGCATTAGTTGGATTTCTACCCTGTCTTTTAATCTAAAATGATCCCCAAGGGCCCCTTACATAGAATAAGAACAGCTCTTCTGGATCAGGCAAAAGGCCTATCAAGTCAAACATATTGTTTCTCATAGGAGCAAACCAAATGCTATTCAGTTATTGGAAACTCACAAGCAGAACACCCTCCACAAATTCTTCTAATCTTTTAAAGCTGTATAAGTTCATGGCTACCACTGTTTCTTTGAGCACGTAGTTTAATAATGGGATTTGTAGCTGCATCTACCACTCCTCCATTTCGGGGGGGGGGGGCAGCTTTTCTCTATCTACTTCCGCCACACCATGCATAATTTAATATCATGTCTCTCCTTACTTTTCTCTCCCCAAGCTTAAAAAAGCCTCAAACACAGTAGCTTTTTCTTGTGGGGAAGTTGCTCCAGCCCACTAATTATTTGGGTAGTTCTTTTCTGCATCTTTTCCAGCCCTGTAATATCCTTTTTTGAGGTGAAGCAGCCAAGTATTCCACAGTGTGGTCACACCCCAGATTTGTATGAAGGTATTATGCTATTAGCAGCTTTATCTGAGATTCCTTTCCCAACTATCCTCTACAAGGAATACGCAGTTTTCACAGGAGCTGCATATTCGGTCAAAGTTTCCATAAATCTTCCTTATTTTGAGTGTTCTGATTAGTTGCCAACACAAAACTAAAAAAAGAAATTTTCCATAAATCTATCTACAACAGTCTCAATATCTCATTCCTGTTTAGTCACTGCCAGCTCAGACCCTGTGTGTGTGTGTGTGTGTGTGTGTGTGTGTGTATCTCCGTGTATCCGTATCCAGTGTGTCCCCAGTATGCATCACCTTCGTGAGATAAATTGAAATTTGGGGCTTCTTCCATCTACACAGGCACACAGGCACTGCTTTGTGATCAGTTTCCTCCTTTCCCCCAAAACCAGTCAATTCTCTTTAGGTTCTTGTGGCCATTCTTACCCCATTCATCCCATTTCACTCTGGCAACTGAGTTATGTGTCTCTGTTTGCATGCGCCTTAACTCCCACCCAGGTCTGTACCCCTAAGTACAGTATACATCCTGTTATACATACATGACTTCTTATTAAATGCATGCATTTACAATATAGATTCAATTATTTCATTCTGTTTACAGGCTCAGAAGAATTCCCATCGAGGTAGAGGTTAGCCTGAGCTTCTGTTCTGTGCCAAAATAAATATTTAAAATGGGTGTGTGACACTGCCCCAGCATTGCTGCTGCTGTCAGTTAAGCTCCCCTACACTTAATGACACATTCTATAACAGAACACTCTTTAGTTTGCTTGAACAAAAAATAGCAGGTGGTGTTGAAAACAGGTCTCCTTTCACACCACATTGCTGGACCTCATCATTGTCCAGAATGTTTATCCATTTAATTTGAAACTTGCTACAATATAGTAACAACGTTAACAGGTTGTGGAAGTACCCTTATGAAGAAGTTGCAGTAAAGAGTGAAAAATCAGATTAGAAATTCAGCTTTATAGGTCTCAAATGCTGCTCACATTCTTTAGATATCTCCAAATCCAAACACCAATAAACCTATACATTCAAACTTGTGGATTTTGTAAGTTTAGATTTGTACATGAAACACAAGACTTGCTATATTTTTGAGTCATAAATGACTCCAAAAGGGTATACCATATGTGAAGCTTTCCCAACCAGTATCACTTCATATATTCTGCAATAAAATATGTCAATTGTTTTATAGTGTTTCAACACATTGCAACTTTTCAAAAATAAAAAGGGTTTCAAGAGTACAAAATGGAGTAGCTTTACCTACAGTATAGGAATCTGTAGTCCAAATATCACAGAATATGACTTTATGGTAAAAGGCATGTTTCCAGTACCTGTACAGAGTATCTTATTTCTAACCATTGGGACAAACCATATATTTGCTGGGCAGGTGCTGCTTATGGTTTTGCTTACTTTGGAGACAAATGCCTGGCAAACAATTTCATGGAGCGCTTGTATCAGTTGCACTGGGGGTATGAGCACTTAAATGAGCTTAAGCCTTTCCAATGCCTCACTTATTTTAAATGAATAATTTACTGAAAGGAGAAGAGGGAGACATGATTACTTCCAAAGACCAGAATTAAAAAGGCAGCCTCGCAGCTTACCACCTTGTCATAGATTCACCCTCCTGTCAACCTTCATTCTCAAGGCAGCTTCTTACATCTCATTTTCTCATAAACACCAGGTTTGCAAGTCACAGGGGAAATGCAAGCCCTAATGAAGAGCTGTGGACAGTGCCAGAGCAACCTGGAAAACAGACAGGACTTGGGGGCGGGGACCAATGGAAGCCAAGAAATCCAGGTCAGGAAAGAAAAGTCAGCCAGGCAATCCTTGCAGAATCAGCCGTCTGACCAAATTAATATCATGGAAGTTTGCCAAAGGCTGAAGGGGAGATGGGACGTCTCACCACTGCCTCCAGTGAGCAAGCAGCAAAGGCTCCTGGTGTTCCACAAAGGAGGGCTGCCGTACAAACAGGAGGGTCGGTGTTTTCACGCTGCTGACATAAGAGCTGAAGCTTCTAAGCTGATCCCCAAACTTTTGAAAATCAAGATAAGAATGGCCTTCTGGCATCCATCTGTCATGAGACAACAGAAGAATGTGCCTTCAGGGATAAAGCCAAACTATTGGAGAGTTACAGTGCCTGCTGTGGCCGTAGTGACCGCTATGGGAGAGACCTGTTTCGTGGCAGCCGGGGCAAATGAAGGCCTCTTGTTGTTCTGAGGCATGTGTACCATGTTGTTTCTTCTCTTCGCTCCTGCCAGCTGTCATCCCTCCCCTGGTCATGGTCTTGCTGTGTATGTTAGACACAGGTGAACATAGACAGTGCCAAGCATGGTAAACAAGTATGCTTAACACAAAAGTTGAGCCAGAGTAAGACCCCCACTCCGGTGTCCTGTTCCACGGGAGCTTGAAACTCACTGGAGAAGTGATCAGGGTAGACAAGAACAGGACCTTGGACAGCTCCAAGGGGTCCTGCTAAGGCAACTCTAGGCGATGTTGCGTCATTTGTTTATTTATTTTTTTAACTCATTTGTTTATTTTCACCACATGGGTTTCAAAGCAGCTCACAACAATAAATATACAATATGCAGAATTTAAAACAAACCTGCAAAATTTAAAAAGTCGAGAATTTAAAATCTCTCTCTCTTTTTTTTAAAGTAAAACATCTGAGGACTCAAGAGGGCAAAGGACTCTTGAAATGTAAGTTTTGACCAGACATCTGAAACTCAGTAGGGCCGGTGCCTGTCTTCTTGTAGGAGGGGCTTCCATAGGCCCACAACACTGAATGTGTGACGTGACTTGGGTACGAGTCATGCTTCTGGCCTATAGGCAACCACTAATGGTGCTCAGGGATCGACCTGGGGTGTACAGAGTAAGACAGTCCTTAAATGACCCTAGGCCTAAGTTGTGTAGGGCTTTGCACACTAGTACCTTGAAACTGGCCCACTTGCAGACAGGAAGTCAGTTCAGTTCTTTTAACATCAGCCTTATGCAGGCTATCCAGACCTGGAGTGTGGTGGGCTCCCTGGAGAAGCTTGTCTGTGTCTCTGAGTCAGAGGAAGATAATACGGTTGGTCTCAGCTGGAAGGGGCCCGAATAAGGTACGCCCAAGGAAATAGCCTGAACCTCATCTTATTCCTCTGCTCTACACATTGCAAGGAGCCAGGGTCATTGGTCATCTATCTCTTGCCCCATTCTGCCACCAATGTTTAAGTAAATTCTTTTCCCTTCACTGTGAGAGCTTAAGAACATAAGCAGAGCCCTGCTGGATCAGGCCAGTGGCCCCTGTAGTCCAGCATCCTGTTCTCACAGTGGCTAAGCAGATGCCCATGGCAGGCCTACAACCAGGACCCAAGTACCACACCACTCCGCTCCTGTGGTTTCTGGTATTAAGATTAAAATGTATTTATCTGCATAGGCCTTTGCAAGCATGAGGGAACTGCTGCTTCGTTGCTGCTATGAACTAAGCATTTTGTTTATATGTTTGTGAGATTTTACTGTAGATCATTTCGGGTGATAGTAAGTTGCCTCGAGGGTCTGTCTTGGCAGACAGGCAGAGTGGAAATGCTTTAAATAAATAAGAACTAAAACAGGGATAGGACAATGTTTCAAGGGCAACCATGACTGAGAGGTTTCTTTATTTAAAAGTGAAGTGGTTTGCTCCACAGGGTCCAAAGACACAGAAGTAGAAGTCATTTTGGGAATTTGGAGAACCAACATGATGTAGTGCTTAGCGTGTCAGACTAGGACCTGGCAGTCATTAACAGTCATCAACGGGTTTACCACACCTATCAGCCAATCACCCATTCCCACCACCCTTCTGAGTAATACCCCTCCCCTCCCTCTCACTATATATAAAGGTCTGGTGGCTTCTGTTTCAGTGTATCTGAAGAAGTGTGCATGCACATGAAAGTTCATACCAAGAACAAACTTAGTTGGTCTCTAAGGTGCCCCAATATATGAAACGGGTGATAAGAAAAACCCTGCCAATTATAGACCCATTAGTTTGTTAGATGTAGCCTCTAAACTATATGCCAGGCTCCTTCTTGGGAGACTGGAAGAATGGGCAGATACAAAAAGGTGGTATCTGAAGTCCAGGCAGGTTTCCAAAGAGGGAAATCCACATTGGACCAGTGCTTTGTGATGAACTTTCTGCTATGTAAATATGTCCATAATTTGAAGCAAAAATTATATGTCACTTTTATCGATCTAAGGTGCTACTGGACTATTTTATATATATATAGATATATATATAGATATATATATATCTACTGCGTCAGACCAACATGGCTACCTACCTGAATCTAGGACCAGGGAAATCAGAGTTCAAATCTCCACACAGACATTAAGCTCACTGTGTTACCTTGAGCCAGTCACTGCCTCTCAGCCTAACCTACCTCACAGGATTGCTGTGGAGACTAAATGAGAAGGGGGAGAACCACATTGACCACCTTGAGCTCCTTGGATAAAGTGGGATATAAACAAACAAACAAATAATAAGAGATTCACAGTCAATCTATATAAAATGCTCAGTTCTTAAAACTGTCACAACCAAACAAGGCCCAGGAAGAGGCTATGCAAATAGGAGTAATCTCAGTTTTCAGGTGTCCAAGGTCACTATGGTTAGGTGAGCATGTATTCTACTTTACAGAGGCTGTCCAGTTAAAGACAAAGAACCAAAAAGGGGGAGAACCAGGGAGGAGGAGGACTGAAGTTGCCCATCAGCCATGAGCACCTGGACAGCAGGTAAGGAGGCACACAGGTCACTTGCTGTTTGTCTTATCCAGTACGGTAAGAAGTAGTCTCTTTCTGGATAATTAAATACAGTGATTATTTCTAAATGTGCATCTGTAACATAAAATAGGACATGTTATGTTTGGCAATGCACAAGTGGCCACTCTCCATCAAGGGCAGGGGGCAGATGAAGCCCAGTAGTGTCACTAGATGCACCACTTTGCCACACACTTTGATAGGGAAAATGAAAGGCAGCACTAGGAGACACTGGTAAGGTGCATGCAAAATTTACCTCCACCACCACCTCTTGCTGGCCCAGCACTTACTGTCAGCAACTCAACTGAGGAGTCCCGCCCCCCGCCTTCTCCCATACATTCTGCAGTGAGCTAGCAATCAAATTCCAGCAGCTCTTTGATGCCATCTAGTGGCAGAACAAGAGAAGTGTCATCAGCCTTGCATAATTGTCTATGAGGTTAATATCTTTTTTAACATGAGTTTTCAAATCACTTCTAGGAACTTATGTTAGGCCTCTGTTAATACCTTAGGGAAGTGTGCCTGTTGTGTGAATATGCTCAATACTGGAGAAACCATAAAATATCCCCACCAAATGTACAAAATTCTCTACATGAAGAACTTGCTCATGTGTGTGTATATATATCTCAACATCTTGGCTTGAATGCAGATGAATGTATCAGAATGAATCACCCCGTGTAGCGATGTGTGTTTTATTATAATCACATACAAATGCACATGTGGCACTTCCAGGGGCATGTTTGACTAACAATGGCAGATAACCTCTGGTTAATATCCTGGGTGCAGCTTCCTGGGGCCAAATTCTGCAAAGCCCACATGAAGACTCACCCAAATAGCCTGATGCTCCCAGTCAACTCCCATTCCCATTACAGGTAGGCTGTGGCTCCTGCCTCTGCACCAGGAGTCCCCCCCCACCTCTTATTATTTCCATATTTCCCTGGTGCATTGCAACACAAAAGAGAACAAAAACTGAGACAGAGAGAGACTGGCCTCCAGCAAAGAGACGGTAACAGCTTTTAATCAGACAAGAGTCAGTACACCCGTTAAGACAAATACTGTTCGCCTCTTTCTGGAAGTTCCTTCACATACCAGCAGGGAAGAACAGGTTTCCTCAGGAAATTAAAGCAGTGTGCAAGCCAGTGCTTCACTTTTGTTGGTTTATTATTATAATTTTCCCCCTCCTGTGACTATTTACATTACAGTACCTCTTTGTGATCAACCGGGAGGGCTGGGAGAGGAGTGTGTGTGTGTGTTATCGTGGGCATAGATGCCCAAGTCAAGAAAGGCAGATCTGCTTATTTATAGATTTGTACATTATACATATATATATATGTGCGTGTGTGTGTGCATGTGTGTGTGTATACACAGATACATTGCTCTCTTTTTTTGAAGTATTAAAAAATTGATCAGCCATCAATCTATAAAAAATACCTAACTCTACAAGGTAGAAAAAGAAAAGCCTTCCTTCTCCAAGTATACACTGATTTACACCCAAGAGTCCACTGGAAATGTACAATACGCAGATTCTTTCTCCAGATTTCAGGGGTGGTTGAGTGGGCACAGCAAGGGGATAAATGTGAAGGTGGGTGTTTGAGCTCAAAGAATCGCTGTCCAGGTGGAGAAGCAAACACTTCCACATTTTTTGTCCCTGTGTTCCTCACCCCCCACTTGATCTAGCTAGAAATTATAGAGCATGAATCCACTGATTATAATAATACAAAAAAATAGTTCCACATAATCTGGCCATGGTGCCGCAATTCATCCTGGGAACCTGGTAAATGCAATTGAGCTCAATAGGAGCAAAACCCAGTGACCTTGGATTGGGGTGCTCACTTTGGTGCATTTTTTATTTTAGAAAAAAAACAGAATAGGATTGTTGCTTTCCCTGTACATCAGGGGTTGAGAACAAACACTTTATGCTTTCCAGGAGGAAGGAGATATGTCAGCTTTCACTGCCCACTTCTGCTCTCCATGAGAGCCAGTTGCTTAGATGGCTCAGGCAAGTATGTGGGGTACTGCTACATACCTTGTGCCTAAATGCGTGTGCTTTAAGAGAGGGCGGGGAGATCTAAGAGAGAGAGGGAGAGAGAAGGCACCCAGAAAAAGCTCAGAACTCTCAGCTCCATCCCAGAACCAAACCTTCACTGGGAGTCCCAGGCACTGGCTAATCAGTGCCCCTTCTTAGGGGGTCCTGAATGTTATCTATGTACAAAGCAGCAGGATCCATCAACAACAGATTTACGCTCCACCTTCCCTGTTCCCTAGTTGTGCCATTAAAAAGAGAAACCCCAAAGCAAAACATGATTTAAAACCAACCCCCAGGGCCAGATTTTAAAATATATATATATACATACAGAAGAACACCTTAACCTTCTGGTTCTGTGGAGACAGCATACCTTTTAGGTATGGGAAAAACCAACCTTTTCCTATAAAATTTGGAATGGGGAGGTGGGCAACATACGTTTTTTCTTCCAACTGGGCTTAGAGAGAAGGAGAAGGGAAGAAGGAAAAGAGGATTAAGTTGCAACACATCCATCTCTCTCATCCTGTCCCAAAGGGTATGCAAAATGAAGCAAACAACCCAAAATCCTGCCAGCTTTAACCATTTTAGATTTGACTCTTGGTATGGATATGATGGCAAAAGCTTCATTTCTGGTTAATGGAACATTCTTGTGCAGCAAGACATGGTTATGTCAGCAGCTGAACAGCTTGCTTCTCTGTCTGAAGTATCTTAAATCTCCTCTCTCCTCCTCCCGCAAAAAAAGTTGGGATAGAACAGTCACCATTCCTGTCTTAAAGTGACCAAACTGCTGCGAAAATAAAAGGATAAGATAAAGGTGTGCAGTGAAGGTGAAGGGATGTGGCGGCGGCTGCTGCACCTGAGGGGAAAAATAGCTCTGCCTCCAGTGCTGAAGTATCATCAGCTGAGCATCCCCCCTCCCCGGTGCCTCCAGCAGACCAACCACATCACGTGGTGGGCAGCTGGCCTGCAGAATAGCCATCAGCTGCGACTAGGTCTTCAAGCAGAGAGGGTGTCAGTGGGCAATTTTTTAAAACTATAATGCCAGAAAGCCCCTCTCCTGTTTCCCCACCTGCCAGAACCTGTTCACCTCCCTGCAACCTCTGATAGGAAACAAGCCAGCTATGTTTTCTTTAAGGCAGTTTGCCAAACAAAAGGGGTCGGGGATCACACAAACTACAAGCAAGCCCCCTCCCTCAAATATTTTGATGGGGAATGCTTCTGCAAGCTAGAGAGACCAGGTTGGGACCAGGTAAGGGCCCTTTTCTCCCCTTCCACTGGTTCAATGATAAAAGTCATCCACGTGTCTTGTGGCCTTGACCCCTCTTGGAGGGTGCCCACAGCTTCAAGAAGGGAGATGCTGCAGAGTGCAACTGATGTGTCTCCCAGTGAGTTTTCAGGAAGGATGGGGTGGGCAAGGCAAGGGAG
Source organism: Podarcis filfolensis (assembly GCF_964270895.1). Taxonomy (NCBI): domain Eukaryota; kingdom Metazoa; phylum Chordata; class Lepidosauria; order Squamata; family Lacertidae; genus Podarcis; species Podarcis filfolensis. The sequence goes on along the minus strand of NC_139616.1, from coordinate 35,043,826 downwards.
GGAGGGAGGCAGTGGAGAACTTCTCTTCTTCTTCATCTCCCCTGTGATGGCTGCTGCGGGACAAGAGAGATTTGGACCTCTTTTCTCTCCCCTTGTGCAGGGCAGGGTTGTAAGCTTACAGGAAGAGGGTTTCAAGTTGCAGCCCAGCACGGCAGGCTGCTGGTGTACGTTCCCATTCCCCCACCCCCTTTTCCCACTGTGTTCTGCGCCTTGCATTTTTTCCCTCCAGGTTTCCTTTTGCCCACCCCCACCCAACCCTTGTGAGTCACAAGGGCTCAAAAACACACTGGAGTCAGCACAGCCAGGCTCAATAGCCGTCTCTCTCTCTCCCACAAGTCCACCAGGTTCCACCACCTAACCAATTTCATGACGTGAGGCTTCCCGCGCCTTCTTTGCAGAAGAGCCAAGACTTGCCAGCATCTCCTCAAGAGCAGCAAATGCACGGCACCCAAGTGTCACTCAGGACCGCAGTTCTCAGCCTCCTACTTGACCTCCAGGATGGATGGGTTGGTTTCCATGATGGCCACAATGATCCGGTCAATGTAGTCCTGGAGACGGAAATTGATTTCTTCTTGTTTCTGAATCGCCTCCATTAGCTGCAGGGAGGAGGGAGAGAAGGGAAACATGTTACATGAAGGCTATTATTCTGAGTCGGCAAACTCTGGGCTGAACAGCTTGTCCAAAGGCACAGTACAATGATGAACTGCTGCACAGAGGGCCATAGCGCAGTGGTTCCACATCTGCTTTGCATGCAGAAGGTCCCAATCTCCAGCATCTCCAGACAGGGCTGGGAGAGAATCCAGCCTCAAATCCTGGAGAGCCGCTGCCAGTCAACGTAGACACTACTTGAAGGACTGAGTATAAGGCAGCTTCCTATGTTTCTGTGCAGAAAAAGCTCCCAAATACAAGAGCAGCAAACCATTACCAATAGTCCTTCCTAATGGAATCTCAGTGGAATCAATCCAGAGCTTGTTCTTGCACCTTCGATGGAACATACCAATCACAAAGTAGCAGCTGCCATGTGTCATCTCCCTTCATGCTTCTCAATGTTTCCTTCAGTGGATTTTAAAGCTGGATGACATCTGAAGTTGTATGTTGTCGTAACTGACATCCCTTACAACTAAATATGCAGAGTGAGGCCCACCTGCACCCCAATTCTGCATGGTTATTAGGGAAAGATTTTGAAATGAATCCCAGGGTAACTGCTTTATGTACCACTCTAACACTGCCTCTTCCAGAGAGAACTTACATGACTGTTTACTGAACAGTTTTTTACTAATCAGCTTTCACTCACAAAATACAGCTTCTATATTTTCTGATTTAAGACCCCTTGCAGCAGCTTACAACTCTTAAAATGCATCAATAAAACCATATTTAGAGAGAGAAATAATAATAAAAGCACAAAAATGGCACAAACCCCACCCCCATATACCTATTTTATCATTACAGTGGGTTGTAAGTGACAAGGAGAGTACTGCAGAAGGGTGGTCCACAAATTAAAATTTAAAGATTCTGGTCTAACTTCCATTTTCTCACCGGAATAAATACTTTTCAACTTCCTAAAGGCCAGAAACTTTTGTTTGTTTTTGAGGGGGGAAGAAATACAGTTTCTGTCTCATCAGGATTCATACCTGCCAAGTTCCATGTAGGCACAGCACTTCAGTGCAGCACCAACAGCGAAAACTCAGCATTATGCAGAACACTGTTGAATTGGATTATTTGTTCCAAATTAAAACAGGAGGGGGGGGCTTGCATCTGGCAAACTGATAATTTATAATGTATTTACACTTGGATATGGGGAAAAGATTTAAGTCCTTAGTCTTCCTCAAAAAACCCAAAGTATTGAAAGGTTTGAGTTCTGACTGCAAAATTTTACCACCACACTTTTGATTTCCCTTTCATATGAATTTAATTTCACCTTTACTGCTGACAGGAAAGTGGTACCCAGAGTTTCCCACAGACCCTCCCACAGTACCTCATCTCTGGAGACGGAGCTGATTTCTGCAGCCAGAGATTCAGAGAAGGAAGCAGAGAAGAGGTTCTTGGCGCCTTGAATACTGAGGTTTATGATCTGCCCATTCAGCTCATCATTCTGTTCCTTCAAGTTTCGGTTATCCTGTTGGCAAAAAGAAACCCAAAATGTTGCAACTGTTACCACTACCAGCTCCTTCCACTATGAACAAATGTGTGAAGCTGCCTTACTGCAGATGCCCACCATCTAGTTCAGAATTCTGACTGACAGTGTTTGTGATACACTTTCATGTAGCCTTTGCAAACCTCACATCCATTCATGCCACAAATTGACAGCACACATCAAATATCTTTCAAAACTAAAACATATGTGCAATGAGTTCTATCTAATGCTCCCCGTGCATTGCTTTGCTGGCACAATGGGACTCTTTCTCTCCTCCCCTCGTGCGTCCCACAAACCCTCAGAGCAGATTTTGATGGCACATGGGGCGCTGTAGAAGAGAGGACAGGAAGAGAAAGCTGCAAATCTGTTGCACTAGTGCATTGGATACAACCTCATAAACCTCAGCTGAATTAAAAATGATTATAAAATTAATTCAGATGCATGATCATAATTTCCTGGCAGCTGTGACAAATAATGCCACCATATAAGTAATATAAAATTGGTTCTCCAACAACAACCGTGACATGTTTCATCCTGGTAATATACAATAATGCTTGACAAAAAATATTCCCTTGAGTCTGCAGAATAAATAGCAATCTATATCTTTAATGTAAATGCATTTTAAAATGCATTTTTGATCCTGCAGTGGGATGCCTTATAAAGAAGTTGACCATCTAGATATGCTCTGCAGATACGTGGATGACATTACTTGGCACCTACAATCTGTAAAAGATCCGTAAATGGCAGAAGATCTAAGTTTAAGAATAATGTGCCATGGAATGATTATTTTAGCATACCACTGGGAGAAGTGTATATGATTAATGAGTGCGCAATTGTTCTGCTTAGCCAACATACCAAATCCTAAGGGCACAATAATGGTTTAAGGACCAAAGATTCAACAGTTTAGTTATAAACTTGCTCATTTATTTTGACCTCTCTCCACCAACATCTGACCTTTAGTTGTTCCAGCCAGCACATTTTTTTAGCATCCTCTTGCATTTAATTTGAACCAGTCTCTGAAATGCAGGGCCAGTAGAGCTATACTGAGACCCACAATGCTCTCTCCTCCCAGTACCCAATTCAGATACAGCATAGAAGTCTGTAAGGGAAGCTCAAGTACCTGCTTGAGCCGCCTGATCTCTTGTTCCAGTTCTGTCTCCCGCGTCCGGCTGTTATATTCCTGGAGGCCTATGCTGCTGCTCCTGCCCCTTCGCTGTTCTGCTTCCAGCTTGAAGAGCTGCAGGTGCTCCAGCTGTTTCCTGAGGTCCTCAATCAACTGCAAGGCAAGGGAGGCAAACTAGATTAGTGGAGGACTATCACCAAAGAGCACTAACCCATACACACAAAGCGACTCTTTGCTGCAAGGGGGCTGGTGCACTAGGTGTGTAAGGCAAAAGGCACAAATGCCTCTGTACTGATAACAATGTAATATTTATTCAAAAAGGAGAGACAGACAGACAGACAGACAGACAGACAGGAGGCCTTTGATAACCTTACACCCACCCTGAAATGAAGTCTTAAACATAATCCTATGATCTACAACTAGTTCCACCCAAAACTGGAGATCAACAGCCAAGGGCAGGACTGATAAGGGCCAAGACTTTACGGCAGGGATGGGGAACCTGTGGCCCTCACTATGCTGCTGGGATTCTTAACTCCTATCAGCACCAGCCAACACGTGCTGATGGGAGTTGTAGCCCAAAACATCTAGAGTTCACCAGGTTGGCAAAGCAATGCATTTTGCTAAACATAGTGAAAAAAGACAAGGAAAAAGCCTGCTCTGGAGGGGATGGGGTGGGTTTTTGTTTCTTTGTTCTTGTTCTTATCATGTATTTTGTGCTTTTATATTGTATTTTTATGTCGTGAACCGCCTCAAGATCTGTGGATGAAGGACGGTATACAAATTTAATAAACAATACAAATAATCTAGTCAGAAGATGAGTGAGATACATGGGGGTGGAGGTGAGGCAGGAAAGCAGGGAGTGCCCGATGGTGCAGTCCCCCTCTGGAAGCCAGCAGGCTCTGCTCACCTCCTGGGTCGATTCCTTGTCCTTTTGGAACTGGTGCCTCTCGTGGGTCAGCTTGTCTCCCAACTTCCTCTTGTTCTCCTGCTCCTCATTGAGCTGCATAGTGAGGTCTTCTATCTCGTCTAGCAACTTCTGCTTCTCCTGAAAGAAAGCCAGGGAAATGAAACTGTGACCCTCCCAACACTCTAGCCGCTTCCAAGCACCTCTGAAGTCCAGCAAGACCCCATGCCTTCCTTCACTTGGAAAAGGGACACTGCAGGACTGATTGCTACCAAGCTCAGTTAATATCCCTATATCCCAAAATACACAACATTGGTATCCAATTCAAGGCTGTTTGAGCTGACACACTGTCCACAAGCAGTTCATGATGCTGAGAGCAGACTTGAGGAGGAGCCCACAACCAGCCATGTCAAAATTTGTTTTGGCAACTAAAAACATTGGCCTGCCACTAGAGGGCAGAATGGCAACAAGCAAGGAACGTAAGAAACCTGCTTTAAGCAAGGCAAAGGGGTTAGAAATGCACAAGTGATCCAGACAAGGGAACACATGCTATTAGTTGGGTTTTATTATTATGGATGCTGCCTGAAACTGTCTCCTTATAGGGTCAGCAAAAGCGGGAGACCCCTTGGCCAAACATGAATGTAATAGGGGGCCTTAGTCATATCTTCCTCTCAGCTTTGTCATCCCACCCGCATCTGTAACATGAAGGTAACACTGGCCTACTTTACGAGATTGTTGTACACTCTTGGTCTTCACAACCCTCATTAAAGGTTTATAGAAACTGGTATCTTATTAAGTGGAATAAAGTGACAATGCATGTTGCAAAAAAGCAATTAAAAAAGAACTTCTATTAAATTTCTAGCAAGCGGCGGGGGCCACTAGGTGGCGCATCGGAAGATGGCTGACAATAACATCTCTCCGACCCACACGAGGTAATTTGGAGGCTATGATGGGGGTAATTAGCCTCCTTAAACCCCCCCAGGATTGTGGGGGGGACGGCCCTTGCCTGCTGTGCCCTATACCACCCCCGAATTTGTGGGGGTGGGGGCACTAGGCACAAAGCCCTCCTGTGGGATTCCGGCACTCCTGGACGCCGTCCCTGATTCGCGCCGCTAGTTGCAAACATCTTCAAAAGAAACAATTTGGACAAGATAAATTGCACATGCTTCAAGGAAAAAGGGGAGTAAAGACTGCTGACAGAAGAGATCTCTGATAACAAGACAAGAATAAAATATGAGAAGATACGTCAAGATACGGTATGACTGAGGGGGGAGGGGGGAAAAAACCTGCCTTCCTTTTTCTTATGTGATTTAACAAGAATCCCCTCCCCTAATGAGTCAGAAACTAAGGACTTAAGCTGTGGATTTAAGGCTGTGTGGAGATAAACTTTCGAACCAAAGCAATGTTTCAAGATGAAGCTGGAAAGCTAAGAGTTTTGGAATGACGCAGTTAAAAATGCCGTCGCCATTTTGGGAGGCATTGTTGGAGCTCTTGGGTCTGGGAGGAGAAAGAGAGAAATAGAGTTGTTTACATATCGTGGATCAACTTCTCGGTGGGACTTAAGAGCGACAAATGCCAAATTTATGATGGAAAGAGTGATGTTATCTACGAAGGAGATATATGGAAACCATCTGGACTTAGTGGAGGAACGGGAAATCCACACAGGATTATTATTTTGCTTATCGGCTTAAGGAGACTAACAGAAGAGATCGTAAAGGAAAAATAGAAATTATATGAACAAGATATGATGTGGAAACACCAAGATAAGACTGGATAGAATTATGAATTTTGTTTGGACTGATTGGGACTGATTTGGACATTAACGCAGTAATAAGAAGATGATCTGAATCCCCCTTTGGATCTTGAAGTATGGGTTCCCCCAACAAAATTTAAAAATTTGGCTTTGTAATTTGGAATTTATGTGATGTGATTTAATTTGATGTGATTGGCCAGTTAATAAAAATTATTTAAAAAAAAATCTAGCTAGCGGCAAAGAAGTTACTGAGATGAGTTCTTACCACAACTATCAGCTTGTCTTTTTCAGCATTCTCTAAAATGTTGACCAGATATGCTTTACATGATGGAATAACCACCAGTTTTCAACATCAAACCAAAACAATTATTTGCTACCAGTAACCATTAGTAACTAGAAGCCTAACTGAAGGTTTAAATTCAATACTCTAAGTATCCAACAATGCAGCAAAAATAGCCAAATTAAGCTTCCAAAAAGCAGGACAGAAATAGCCTCTTGGACTGAAAATCACAGAACAAACAAAAGTGTAGATTTTTAGACAAGGAGACAAGAAACCTTTCTTTTTTAAAAAATGTATCGTCCAGAAACCATTACTCTCAAGTTAAAAGGACAAAAACTGAAGGCACATACTATTAGCTAACATTTGAAAAAAGGTGTCGGAATGTCTGGTTTTGATACCAAGGGAAATCCATCTGTGCATATTGCCCATTTTGTATAAAATCACAGAATTCATCAACAATGTTAATTTCCCAGTTACAGTATATACAGGATGAGTCCTTTAAAAGAGGCCCCGTGGATACAGAGTACACATTTTCCACGGGCCTCTTTTAAAAGCCTCACCCTGTACTTGGATACAAGCTCTACTTGAAAATCACCAATTACCTGCTACTAAATTCCCTTCTCCCCTTTCCTTTCCTTTCCTTTCCTTTCCTCTTTTCTGAAGGAGCTGAACACTTGTAGCCTGCATCCCAAAATAAAAGTCTCACTCACTTGCACTATGTTTTGTATCTTGGATTACAGGTGACCCACCCCTTGCCCCCACAAAAATTAAGCCAAGATCTAATCACAACCCCTCCAACCCCTCCTTCCACTTGATCATATAATTCCAGTTACAGATAGGTAGCCGTGTTGGTCTGCCATAGTCAAAACAAAACAAAAAAATTCCTTCCAGTAGCACCTTAAAGACCAACTAAGTTAGTTCTTGGTATGAGCTTTCGTGTGCATGCACACTTCTTCAGATACCTTCTTCAGGTATCTGAAGAAGTGTGCATGCACACGAAAGCTCATACCAAGAACTAACTTAGTTGGTCTTTAAGGTGCTACTGGAAGGAATTTTTTTGTTTTGTTTTGATCATATAAGAGAAAGTTGATGCAGTATCATCTTAGGATAACGGCTCTAGCAAACCACAGGAGATACAGTACATCATACATTTCTATGCATATTTACTCCAAATAAAACCCTGCTATATTCAGTGGGGTTTACTACAAGGTAATTGGACTCTGAAAGTGACAGGTTTGAAGTTACAAGGCAGCCTAGGCTCGCATTCATAGAAAGGCTAGTATTTGACCTCAGGGGGAGACAAATAATCAGAGATTTGCATAAGTGCATGGCCTAAAGCAGGTGTGATGCACCTCTGGCAAGAGCAAACTGAGCACAGCTTGCTCTGAAGGCAAGGATGCTGAGTAAGGGTGGGATCATTAATGCTGTGTCACTGAAACATAGAGCCATATGCATTTTTCTTTACCGCTGAGAAGTGCTGGTCCAGAGGAAAGCACACCACCCCTTTTATTTTTAAGGCACACAGAGGCATATTACAAAAATCTCTGCCCGGCAGAGGCACCTCACCTCCTCTAGCCTCTCAATATTGGCTCTCAGGCAAGGGACGCAGGACCGAAGTTCGCCGTTCTCATCATCCAGCTGCTGTATCCTGCAGTTCACAGAAACAAGCATAAGCTTGGAAATGTATTGCCATCCCTGCAAGCAGGAGGCCTCTCTGCCTGGCCCTTGTGACTCTCCCCAGGCCACACCCCTCACTGGCCTTGAACCCTGATCTTGCTTCTCGCTTGCCTGGATGGAGAATAGAGAAGTGTGTGAGCGTAAATAACTGTACAAAGCCTAAAAATTACATCCGTTGCTCCGCCCACCTTTAGCTCTGGTCCAAACCACCCCGGCATGTGAACCCCTGGAAGGCTGTCCAAAGGGGAATGTAGCTCCACCAGCACCAACATGTGTTAACTATATGTTGTACGAATAAGGGCTTCCTTTTTTACGTGCTGAATCTTCTGCCAATGCATGTAACTGGATGACCCCGAGTATGGATGTGCCTAAGCAGAGTCTCCACACATTTGCCAACCGTACCGGGCTTGGAGGTTCTCGATCTCAATGCTCTTCTCCCGCTCCATCTTGCTCAGCAGATCCCGCTGTTTCCGGATTTCATCCATGAGAACCTCATCTGATTTCAGCTCCTGCTCTTTCAGCTGCTCCTCCAGGGCGTTCGCTCTGTGGAGACATAGAAAGGTTGTGGAGTTCAGTGGCTGACACTCCACAGGGCAACTCCCCCTGGAGCACAACTGCTCAGGCAAAAAAGCATTTTGCACACAAATGAAGGAAAATAACATTTGGTATAGGGGTCATTTCACCATGCCGATTCTAACATGTAATTTTCTTATTGTGTATACTTGTTTTAAAGTTGCTGGTTTTATTTATATTTTGACAAAATACGACATTAAATTTGTTTTTACTGTTCGCTCCTATCAATATTATTTGCTTACTATTTCAGGTAGTTCTTTGTAAATGCTTAGAAACATAGAAATTGTGTTTAAATAAATAGGAAGTATTCTATTTGAAATGGCACACATGCACACCACACCTAAAATACTGGGGCATGGAGGGGAAGCATGAAGCCCATAATGAAATCCACAAACTGCACACCCTATCCTCACAATATTAGCTGAATCATGTCCCCCACCCAATGATTTGAGCATTGGCCTAATTTCTTTGTTTAAACCAGGGGTCTCCTGCTTTATAAGTCGATCAACTTACATAGCTGCCATGGACCCTAACAGACCTTACCAAAATAGAGAACCACAATAACTAAATAAAAGAGAAAAATTATATTGAGTATAGAGGAAAATGGAACACTGAGTTGACCTTGATGCTTTCATACACCCCAAACCAGAACCAGTTCTCCTCTTTCTCATTGTCTCCACCAGCTAAATAACAGAGCATGATAAAGTAATTTCTACTAACAATTTATAGGGCTGTGTCATGTCTCAAGCCCTGTCATTCCACACAACTGTGTCACATGCCATTTCTGAATACACAGACAGGCTCGTCTCAAAGCTGACACCTGACATGCAAGCCAACCTCCCACCCACCCGATTTTTACCTGTGCACCAGCTGCAGGTTTTCCTGCTTTAAGCGGCTGTGCTGCTCCCCATTTGCCGCCGTGTCCTTTTCCAGCTCTGTCACTCTTTTCTCTAGGAAGATCACCTGCAGAAGGAGCAGTGAGAGTCAAGCATTAAAAGGCCTGTCCTTCCTGCTTCACCCATAGGGCATGAAAGCCAGTCTGGGGCCAGAGGTTTTGGTCCAATTCAAGAGCAAGCAGCTCTAACCAGTTGTGCACTTTGTTTCCTTTGCACTTAATGGTCCTTTGCTTAGCATCATATTATCATCCTTGGCTCCTTAATCTGTAATACCCAAAGCCTCACCTTTTGGGAGAGATTTAAAAATAGAATGCTACTTCTTGGTAATCCATTTGAGTCAATGCTCAGCGCTGCTGTTTCAAAATCCTTAAGATGCTGGACGCTCGCATATCCTAAGCCAGTGCTCCGCAGCAGCAGCAGCAGCTGGGAAAGTGTGAGGTGGCTTTCTTGTAATCATTGTTAGGGAACCTGTGGCCTTTAATAAAGGATGGGTTAGAAATTTTTCTAAACACATAAAAAGTAAAGCATCCCACTGGCCATGCAGGCTGGGGCTGGTGGGAGTTGGGAGCCCACAATTGTCTGGAGCAGTACTGCAGCAGCATTACACCCTTATGGGAGGAGGGTGTCTGGTGCCTCTCTGTATGAGTCACCGGTCTGTGTTAGTTACACATACCCAGATCTTTAACAGAGAGACAGACAGACAGAGAAGAAAGCATTTGCTTCCACACACTCTAACAGTAATGCTTTCCAGCTGTAAAACACACCCACCTTATCAGTGATGTCCTCTTCCAGGCATTCAGTGTTGTTCCGGAAGGGTTCCTCCATGACATCCAGAGGGAGGGTTCCTGTCTGGTGAAGGTGCCTGTAACGAAGACAGACCAGGCCGATCCAAAGCAAGAAGACAATTAGAAGGACCATCATCACAGAGGAGAACACCAAACTAGCACAGTTGTGCATGGGTTAACATTTCCACCTTGCTCCTTTCCCTTCCTGCAGGGGATTCCATCATCAAGTGCAGTTTAGAAGCCCTGTCTGACTACCAGAGTTGGATTTCTCAATTTAAAAACCCCAAACACTTCTATTTCACAGGCTACTGCCTGCCCACTCACAGCAACCCTCAATAGTCCTCTAAGCTGAACAAGGTTGTCTGGCACCTTTGTGGGGTGGCAGAGAGAACAATAGTGTATTACCAGGTATCCACACTTACACACCTTTCCCCCTTTGCTCTTTGGAATATGGGATGATTAAGATCTGACTTTCTCCCACTTAATTTCTTTCTGATCTTCATGGCAGCGAGATAAAACACGTTCTTAAGAGCAATAAAGAACATGAAAGAGGAAGGACCGTGGCTCAACGCTGCAGCTTATATACTTCGCAGGCTGGATGTCCCAGAATAAATTGCTGGAGTGGCCAGTTTGCATCTGGGAATCCTACATTCAAATCCTCACCCACTCTAAAGCCTATTAGACAGCCTTGGGCAAGCGGCTGTATTTCAGTCTAATCTACTTCGTGGGAAGAGCTATAGCTCAGGAGCACAGCACCTGCCTTGCATTCAGAAGTTCCTAGGTTGAATCCCCACATTTTCAGGTAGGGGCAGGAAATTTCTCTGCCTAAAACCCTGGGGAGCCACTGGCAGTCAGTGTAGACCATACTCAGCTATGTGGAAAGCATAAGGCAGCTTTCTGTGTTCCCTAAGAGGCAGGCTGGGAGGCAGAGAGCAAATTGGTAAAGCAAGCCCTCCCATCATGTTGAGGCTCCCGCATTGCAGGGGGTTGGACTAGATGACACTCGTGGTCCCTCCCAACTCGACAATGCTACGATTCTATGCCCCCACACCCATGGAAGCTGCTTCCATTTTAACACTTCTCCCTGTGTGCCTCTGTTGTGGTCCAAAGGCCATCATTTTATGACACGACACCTAGGTCAGACATTTATCAGCTGTTAACTAGTAATGCACTTTATCACTTAAAGAGTGTTCAATATTCCACCCAAAGGACAAGGGGGAGGCAGGCTTTGGGTGTCCTCTGCCTTCCCCACCCACCATGCAAAGCCTTAACACAGAAATCCATGCACCGAAAGACTGTGAACGCATTGTGGTGTTTGAAGGGTGGTTAATAAGAGGTGGTTAATGATAGGTTACAGGTGGTTAATAAAAGTTACATGCTGATGAACCAAAGGAAAGCATGAAAAATATACAGGCAGCTTGGAAGCTATGGACCTCATTCCAGATCTCCCTCCACAGCAGCAAAACCTGTCTCTTGCAAACAAGGCAGAGCCAGAGTCAGGTTTAGTAAAGAAATGCCACCCCAAAAGCCCTGCAAGAGGGCAAGCACAGCCTCCTCCCTGATGGCCCATTAAATCTGAGCCAGGCCATATGGCAGGGACAGCCAACCTAACCCAGAGGTTGCTGGACTACAGCTCCCATCATCCCTAACCACTAGTCCATGTTAGGTGGGGCTGATGGAAGTTGGGGCCCAGCAACATTTATTTGGAGGATGCCATGTTAGTTACCTCTGGCTGTGGTGGCAGGAGGAGGACACAGCGGTGACTGGGCAATCAATATTGTCCCAACCAGTGTGCATGTCAGAAAGAAACTGGTCCCACTGGCCAGCTAGCGTGAGAGGGTTGCTGAGCTGCATCCTGCCCCCCAATAAACGAGGAAAGTGAAGTAAAAGCTCCAGTCTTACAGGCATCTCTCATGGGTGTTACCTGGGGCAGGGGTGTGTGAGGAGCCCCTCCCATGTAGTTTTTAAATGCTCCCTCTCTCTCCACTTCAGAGGCTCAGGTTGGGTATGTAATAAATTGAAGAGAATTTAAAAACAGTGTGTGTCTGTGTCACCTACTTTGCGGGAGGGAGTTGCTGGTGTTTTAGCTGCTTAGATGTATCCACCTAAGTTTTAGTCAGAGTAGACCTATTGAAAATAAAGGAACTAAGTTCATCATGTCCATTAATTTCAGTGGGTTACTCTGATTAAAGCTAACCCCTTTTCCCAGACCCAAAATTGCAGCGAAAGCAACATCTAATCCAGTGAAGAACACCCACCCCTTGTGCAACTTTCACAGTTTAATCTTGAGTCCTGAAGGGCGGACCAACAGATGGGTATCCACATGCTCTGGTTGAATTTTGGCAAATCAGCAGGAGGATGCTATTCCATAATGCTGGGTTGGGGGAAGAGAGCGAACGAGAGCAGGAAGAAGCCCTAAGAATGCCCTTTCTCACACTTTGTTCTTATTGCAACCAATGTGTAGAGAATAATCATTAAGACAAAGTGCGTCCTGGTGGATGTCTGAGATACTTTAACAGGAGAGCCCCACGTGGAGAAAGCAGTCTCCCAAGGGATGCTGGGCAGAAGCCTTACAGCTTTTACCCCTGAGACAAGGTAGCCTTCCAAATTTAAGTGCTAGACTGGTAACAAGGAGCAGCATGTCAGTTCGTGAGTAGGGCAGATGGAGGACAGGCCAAGCAATCCGGCCCTCCTGAGCACCCAGCAGAGAAACCAAACAGGCTACAGGGAGGAGAGAAGCCCCCTCCTCTGTACCCAGTGTGGAAATGCGGGTTCGCTGTGTCCCCCTTCTCCACCAGCCCCCCGCAGACGAGTAAAAAAATGGCAACCCTCCCAAACTGCAAGACTCCTCAAATCCAAGCAAAATATAAATAGAGCCTCCAGGAGTACCTTCATCAATTCCCTCTGGGACAAGGAGAAAACACACCAAACAAAGACCACCCACATGCACTTCTAGCATGCAATGCCGAAAGATGTAACTGCTCAGGAGATGTACTTTTTTAAAAAACAAGGAAAGAAACTGCCCTCATGCAGTCACTAAAAAGAGAAGGTGGAAGGAGAAAGAGTGACCCCCACCACATGGGGGGGGGACCCATGCAAGGAAGCTGTCGAGTGGGCTTTGAGAGCAAGCGCAGGGAGAGTAAAAGGAACATCAGAGCATACCTGGCTACCTTCTTGCTTGAGAGCCTCTTATTTGGACTGTGGAATGAACAACAGGAAAACTAAGTCAGGAAAACTGACACCCAAGAGCAACAAGCGAAACAGGAAGCAAGCGAAGACAGAGCGGCAGGGGCATATCCTTTACAATTCACGGCACAAATGCACAACACAGCACACCCAGGCCATGCACGGCATGTCCCACCCCATCCCGCCCCAAATCTAAACCCAGCCAGAGGCAACATCTTTTCTGCAGACGTTTTTAGCAGTGCCGCAACATCGGAACGGAACAAAACGGGCCCTCTGCGGTGCCTGGAGCGTCCACCGCTCCTCTTCCCCCCGCGTCCGTTCACTGGCCAGTCCTGAAAACAGATCCCGAGGCTAAGAATAGAACTTGAGTGTGGTGGGACTTTCGGCTTCTGCTGGATTTAAACCCACCTGTCAGCCAAGCGGGCATCTGAACCCCCGATAGCAAGGTGCAGGGAGTGCCAAGCAACGTACCTCAAACAGGCGCACCACAGAAAAGGTCTGTGGCACACAGAGGTGAAGCCAAATGCACACACCTGAAAAAGCCCCACTACGAAACAAGGCTGGACGTGCCTTGGCCATCTTTCTAAGCAGGAGCTTCTGTCAGAGAAAGAGGAGAAGGGGCCGGAAGGATGACTGGAAACACGACAAGAAGCAGAGAGAGGAGAACCCAAACCTAGTAAGTAGTGGGGCTGAGAGAACTCTTAAAGGTCACCCCTAGGAAAAAGGTTTCTAGCCCAAATCGTGGCATCACCTTTTCTGACCTCTAGAGGTGTGTATATCTGTTTCAGGGACTACGTTTTAACTGCTAAGATATATAACACTTAGGAGCAACAGCTTGCCCAAAATATTTTTATCCACTGAGGCAAAGGACAAGAGGGCATCTGTCCCCCATCTCCCACAATTCCAAGAGCAGAATCTGACCGGGGTCACATCTGCACCATGCATTTAAAGCACTATGGTGCCACATTAACAGCCAGTGCTTCTCTCAGAGTTCATTGGGAAAGGTGAATTGATTGTTAAAGCACTTGGGGAACTGTAGCTCTGTGAGAGGAAGAAAGGGTCTCCTAACAACTCTCAGAACCCATAACAAATGACATGTCCCAGAATGCTTTGGGATAAGCCATGGCTGTTAACATGGCAGCATAGTGCTTTAAATGTTTGGCGCAAATGTGGCCTGGACTGGGACTTTAATCTTGCTTCAACACTGGGAAAGGATTGTGTCCTCCACCACACATGAAGGCAGCAGGCTAGTTTAGGGGGTGCATAACAAGTCTCTAGCACACATAGCTCTGACCTCCACCAGAGGAGAATGCCCAGGAGGCTCAGCAGGAATGGCTGAAGGTGCTGCTGCTGCCGCCACCCACCTGACAGCATCCACCACCTGAGGCGACTGCTTCACTTTGCCTAATGGTAGGGCTGGTCCTTAAGAGCAGAACATAATATATGCAAACACACAGAGAGGAATGGATTGACCGTTGCGATAGGTTTTTAAGCTGGGCAGCCGCCTATCAGAGAAGCTGTAGGAGTGGGCTTCTTGCATCAACAGAGAGTCACTAAAAGGTATTGGAGGTCCTTTTCAATGCTGAGATTCTATATATAGCACCCTTAATGCATGCAGTGCTGTACAGAGAAACATGCAAACAAAGGTCAGCCTCTTCTTGGCATTTACAACCTAAGTTCCAGTGGAGAGAAAGGGGAGGCATCTGCGTGTAAAAACGGCAACATGGATTTGAACATACTTTAGCAGTAGGCATGTCATACAGGCATACGCAGCCAGCAGTGGCCGCAGGTCCCTGTTGGCAGTGGCACATGGCACCAAGACGTCCTTGCCATGTTCAGAGGTGGCTGCTGCCCACTTGAACCGGTAAGGTGGAAGACAGGGGGAGGGACCAACAGTAGGTGGAGCCAGAGCCAATGACAGGCACAGCCAGAACTAGAGTCAAAGCCAACTTTTGTCGCCCTCCTCCTCCCTGCTGAGTGCTACAAGGGGCAACCCGGAGCCTAAGGAGAAGGAAGCTGATTGGCTGTGCCATTCCTTAGACTGGCAATGTGTCGGAGTGGGCAGGTGGGGACTGGCTGAGGGTAGGCTGAGGTTAGAGGGCCAGTGCTCCACTTGCCCTGATATAGCAGCCTCCACTGTCACACCATCTCTTCCCCAAACCATGCCTTCTGTGACTTCCCCTTGTGAACATCCACCAGAAGGAGCTAGGGATGTTGGACATTCAGCATAATATAATTGCTGGAAATCTATGAAGCAGTATGAAAAGGGGGTTCTTGGAATACATGACATCTCCATTCACAATGTTTGCAATGCTGTCATAAGCCTTTGATCTCGGCACACCGATCTAATGCAATCATTTCCTTCAGGCTGGAAGGGGCTGGTATCTGAGTGGCAGGACACCTGCTTTGCATGCAGAAGGTCACAGGTTCAACCCCCAGCATCTCCAAATAAGGACTGGGGAAGAGCCCTGCCTGAAAAACTACTGCCAGTCATTGTGCGGACAATACTGAGCTAAATACCACATTAACTCAAATGTAAAGCGCACCTTTTTTGGCCAAATTACATCGTGAACATTAGGGTGCGCACTAGATTCAATGGCACATTAGATTCGAGTAAATGCAGTAGATCAATTGACAAGACTACAAACCTGCACACGTACTCAATTAAGCTTACTTATTGAGTAGAGCTGCATAGGATTGCACTGCAGCAAGGCCTCTCGTGTTCCTCTCTTATTTGCCTCATTGCCTCCACCCATCTGCCATACCCAACTCCATGCCTTCTGCCATGGCTTATCCCAACATTTGCCAACATCTGTGCTGACTGAGGCTGATGAGAGCTGCTATCCAAAGCAGGTGGAGGGGGCTAGATTGCTGACAGCTGCCTCATGGCTTGCAGCGATCGCTACGGTCTCCATTTACCAAGCCAGCCCAACATATTCATCTACAATTCTCAACCTGCTTTCTAGAACCACCATTGCGTTGTCTTGCTTGAAGCCCCCCACCTCTTTCGCTAGCTGCTGCCATTCCCCACGCCCCGTTCTCCTTAGGCCAGCATAGATCACAAAGGCACCAAGGAGGAATCCAGAAACGCCACATTTGCTTCAGACACACAAATTAGTTCATGCAAAGGAGATTAATTGCAGAGCAGAGAAAATGCAAAAAGGAGGATTCTCACTGGCAGTGTTCTTCCTGGTTTTGAGGGGCTAGAGATAGGGTGTTTTCACATGCAGCGCTAACAAACACCTCCATCTCCTAACATTTTTTTAAGGGCAGTCAACTGAGTGCAAGTTGCACAGTCACTGATGTGTCAGCAGCCAGTGATCAAGACTGCTATTGAGAAACAGCCTTACTCCATGAAGATATACACACAGGCAGTGAAGAAGGTGATGGGGAAGGGCTGTGGCTCAGTGACAGGGAAGCTGCTTTGCATGCAGAAGGTCCTGGGTTCAATCTCTGGCATCTCCTGATAGGGCTGGGAGGGACCCCTGCCTGAAATCCTGGACAGACCCAGACCAGAACTGACATAAAGGGGTCAACAGCCGGACTCAGTATAAGGCAACTTCCTATGGCTTGTCTCCAATGCCAAGCTCTACTTAAGAGTCGATCCACTGAAATTAATGGACAAAACTAACTTGGATCTATTGCAGTGGGTCCACTCTTGAGTATGACTGGGGGGGGGCACAACCCTATGTTCTTATCTTATGCAAGAAAATGGTAGACTTGATATTACTAAGAGGATGTGGGTGAGGGTGGGGAAAACCACAACTGAATAATACACTTTGGCAGGCAAGCTGCTCCATCATCACACTTAGCAGTTTTAAATTTGTTATTTTTGTAGATAAGCTCTGGGGTTTAATTTTATTACAATCGAGTGGTGTATAAAATAAATCTTGTGAAATAAACTAACCAACCAATTTGGCAAACCTTGAAGGAAACAGGCCCATCCTGCAGCGTAAGCGCCCCAAATATCAAATGGTTTCAATAACAGGGGCCAAATATCACTTAAAGCTGCCTGGTAGGCAGATTGGCAGAGGCTAGATTCGAACTGGAGACTTCCTGATTCACGGTTCAGCCTTCGACAATAGACAACAGCAGTTCAGGGCCCTTCCTCTGTACGTACTGCAGACGTGATTTGTTAAAAAAGAAAGGAAGGAAAAAAGCGAGCACCCATGCTTAGCAAACCATGCGAGTCCTACTTTCCCAAGAACATATAAATCATGCAACTTTAAAAAGAAGAGTGTCTCATGCCCCAAACGAGTTACCTATTCATTTCAAGATCATTTAGGCGAGCAGACAGGTCCTCGAGGCGGTTGATTTGTTTGTGGCACTGGGTACAGTAAAACTCAAACGCCTCATCAGTGATAATGCTGTGCAGTTTCGCCGCAAGTGGGTTGGTGCTAGAAAAATCACAAGTGTGTCATTCTTGTAAAAAAGGAGAACATTCAGGCAGAGCCCCTCGATTCCACCTGTGGCTTCCAGAAGTTGAAAGAGAAGAAGACGGATGCTCTCGAGTAGCCAATTTTGGAGGCAGGTGGTGTTTTGTAGAAGAAAGGCGTGGGGTAGTTAATGCCATTTCAAGGAGATAATGATTTGCTGCCTCTTTCCAACAAACTGCCACTTCACCCCACAAATCACTTGAAGATTTGCTGAGCGTCTTAGAAGACCACTTCATGATTTTTCTGCCTGTTGCAGAAACTGTAATGCACTGTGCATGATTTTTAATTGTATTATTACTGCTTCTTTTCTTTCTTTTAATACGAATTTCACTGTATTATAATTTGAATTCCATGAACTGGTGGCCACTCATCCAGCACACAAACAAAGACCCTACAGGACAAACTGCAGCATTCCCTAACATATGGTTGGATCCACATTTTCCTTCTTATCGATTTTAACAACTTTCAGTCTCTCCCCACTTCAGTGCTTGTGCATGGACTTTACATCTGAACTGTGCCTTTGGGTTGAGGAAAAGGGTGTGCGTGTGCTCAGTTGGTATTTTTTCCCAATTAAAAAAGCACCAAGAAAAATACCATTCTAAATCAATATGGATATTTAATGTGGTGTATGTGCCTTCTCTCATCTTCAACCACAAATCCATAGACAACACGCCGTGAGCCACCTAAATGAAGCTTGCAGACCACTGGTGGTCTGTGAACTGCAGTTTGGGAATGCCTGCAATAGAGTGTCCCAACTGATGCTCATCTGTCTTGCTAGAAGCCTTTGCAAAGGTCATTATCAGGAGAGCCGGATCCCATCCACACTATATAGGATACTGGATGGGAACGTCAAACCCAGGAGCCAAATATAGCTCTCCAGGCTATTCTGTGTGACCCTTGGAACTCTCCCCAAGCCAACGTAGTTGCAATTGATCTGTGCCAACATTTACACATGTAGTGATCTGTGGCAGCCATTTTTCATACTGTGACAGCTAAAAAAAAATTGCAGTAAGGATTTAAAATATGTTTGAGAGAGGCAGGTGGTTATACCTCCCCTCCACTGAAATAAACTTCTGGAAGCCACAAGGTTTAAATCGGAGATAAGGTTAATAGTGAAAACCACAAAGGAGAGGTTTAATTTAAATACACACACACACACGCAAACACAAACATAGACACACAGAGGTGTGAGCTGGTAGAAACAAGGTTAAATTTACAAACACCTGGAAAGACAGTAAATGACTTGGCTCAGTTCCTACTGTTTTGCTGAGCAACTTACATCTCAAGAGGAGGCTGCAAGCATCTATTCGGATGGAAAGAAGCAACAAGCCAAGCAGCATCAGCCCCGGGGTTTGGAGGGCCCCTCTTTGTGCCCCCTCAGTGAATGCGCATCCTTTACTGCAGCTGGTCCAGGGGGCTCTTGTCAGAGGGACCCCTGCAGGAATATGTGGGTCTGTGGCAGATGCCCAAACATGCTGCCCTATGGTGCCAGAACTGAAGCCATTGCAAACTACAGGAGCTTCACACTTCTTGGTGTGCAGTCAAAAAGCTTTGGCACTGTATGCATAACAGCATTCTTATACCAAGCTACTGATTTCAGATGAAGTTCTTCTAAAATGTGCAACAAACTCCCACAATTGATCCCCTTCCTACCCCCAAAGAAGCCATTCACTTTTTTTAAAAAAAAAAATTTTTTTGAACACTGCGGCCTAGCAGGAGCTGAAGCTTGCAAGGCGGAGGAAAAAAGCACAATGAAGAATCAAACCTAGAGAAGAACAAGCTCTGGTGCTAACTGATACAACACTTTCCATTTCGCTCCACACGATTTGGAATGCAATGCTCCTTCCTTGAGAGCAGGAAAAGCTTGAAACTTGTTAACTGCAGAAACACCCTGCTCTGGAAATCTGGACTCAAGAACCACCTCTGCACAAGTTGCAAAGCAAAATGTTCCTCTCTTTGTAAATGCTACAGAAGAAGAGTTTGGATTTGATATCCCGCTTTATCACTACCCGAAGGAGTCTCAAAGCAGCTAACATTCTCCTTTCCCTTCCTTCCCCACAACAAACACTCTGTGAGATGAGTGGGGCTGAGAGACTTCAGAGAAGTGTAACTAGCCCAAGGTCACCCAGCAGCTGCATGTGGAGGAGCAGAGACGCGAACCCGGTTCACCAGATTACGAGTCTACCGCTCTTAACCACTACATCACCAAAAGCTGTTGCTTTTGCTTAAGTAAGGGCAGCACTGCGGGGAAGACTGGGAGAAGAGAGCAAAACCAAACCGCAAATAGAAGAAGCACTCTGTTCAGCATAGAAAGATGTTCAAGTCATTCTCAAGCGACACCACCATTGTGTTGCAGCATGGAGGGTGGCTGTTCCGGAGTCCACCTCTCCACTTGCTCTCTCCCCCATCCTACAATAAACAAGCATTCTGTGGTCGCTAAGCCACCCCTCCTGTTTTTTCCTGTTTTTTTTTTGTATTTCCACTTGGGATTTAAATGAAGGGGTTTTTTTAAAAAAAAAAACAACACACAAATTGCTGCAGAAATGAAGAGAACTGAATTCAAGGTTGGAAAAAATGAGAAGCAGAGAGAAGTCAACTGACAGATCCATCCATCCTTAAGTATAACAACCTCAGGAGTGCAGAGAGTAGAGGACATATTTGCATGCAGTAGACTTGCTTGCTGGGACAAGATGGCAGCTTCTGAGCTAGGAGAGGAGTAAGATGCATCTTCCTGTTCACATCCCCATAGGAAATCCCTGCTCCTGCTGGACCACTGACAACAGGAAGCCCTTCAACCCATTTGTGCAACTCTCCCTATTTTCTCCTGCTCACTCAGCAGGACTAGCCAGCGCCAAGCATCCTGTCAACAACTACACAAGCTGTTAGCAGCCGGTAGCCAGAGTCCAGCTCAGCATCTTTCAGGGGCATCCCCTTTGGCAAACAGCCTTAGGACCAGATAGCCTCAGGTTCATTCCCAGGTTGCATCTGCAAGCTAGAGACTAGGAGAGACGCTTGCTTGAAATGCAGGAGAGCTGCTGCCAACCGGTGGTCTGATAAGGCAGCTTCCTCTGTTCCTATGACAAACTGGCTCCTCCTGCTTGCCTCGTTTCCCAGCAGGTTTATTTGGCACCAATGCATGGTCAATCTGCACATGGCCTTACTTAGATCCCATCAAAGCACTCATTTCCTTGCATGGAGTGAAGATATGTTTGCACTAAGCTGCTGGGTGATTTGCTAGCACACTTGGCAACCTATTGCATGCCAAGAGCACTGGCCAGTGTGCCGCAGGCACATGTAATCCAGGTAGAGAAACATCTGCACAGATATGGGAGAAATGCCCTAAAATGAAGGCATCTCTATGGACTGCATGGCAAAGGCAGGAGAAAGGTGCTTTATTCTGCTCAGAAGGCATCAGAGAAGGTATGCGACACCCATCATCTTCCATAGCTATTTCGTGCAGCCGAAGAAAGTATCGCTCTCTCACACAAATCATTTTCTCCCTGCTTATTAGGAGACATTTATATGGATCTGTAGAGGTGAGAGAAGCAGGATTTGTGGTGCACAGGGCTTTTTGTCACAGCTCAGTGGTAGAGCATCTGCTTTCCATGCATAAGGTCAGGCTGGGAAGGACCCTTCTCTGAAACTCTGGAAATCTGCAGCGAGTCAGTGTAGACAATACCAAGCAAGATGGATCAATGCAACGCACCTTCCTATGTTTGCAGAAGGAGAGCACCTCTGCTTTTCGTGTGGATGCTGTCAGCTTAAAACTCCAGGTAGAACAGGGCAAGAGTTCTCTCCAAAATCTTGCAGAGCCAGTAAGTACAGACAAGATTGAGCCAGATGGACCAACGATCTAACTTGGGGTGGTGCAGCTTGCTATGTAGCACAGTCACTTTCTTCCTGCTGCCTGTGTGTTATTGGCTCACAGCTATTCCCCTGCACATTCAGCACACAGAGGGGAGAAAACTGTGGCAAGGTGTGCCCTGACGGCTTCAGAGTATCAGGCTGGTAAACAAGCCAACTCGATACCAGCAAAAACCTGTTTGGTAGAAGTACCCAATAGCCAAGCTAACCCCAGCTGGGTGGGGAGTTCTGAGAATGTGGAGACAGTGCTGGGAACATGCTGAAACAACCAGACCTTCCCATCCGCCACTTGACCCACGTTTGATATGCTAGTGTGCCGCTGCTGAAAGTACGCCCAAGTGCTTGTGGAGCTGTGATCAGGATGTGTGTGTGGGAGCAAAAAAATTTTATTAGTCTTCAATTACAGTCTAATAATAGCCCCATTATAACAATACCAATTTATAATACAATTATTAATACCAATTGTTCAAATACTGAATTATATAATTTAGATGAAGTAGGCCCCTGCATGCTGGATTTGATGGATTGATTATTTGCATTATTTCTGCGTTCCAAAATCTTATTAATTTCAATTACATTCCGGTCATAATAATAATCCCTTATACAACAGCTGCAGTATTAATAACTTCTATTCGTGTTGACACATTAAATGATTTATAAAACTACAAGTGAGGAACTCAAGCTTTATTCTTGTTCTTCCTGTGTGTGGCAATTATTCTGTCCACGGTGTTTCTTCCTGTCCTCGTAAGATGTTATGTCTTTCTTTCCCCCAGTTGTTGTTGTTATCCATCATGCCTTGGACGGAGCTGATATCCCATTGTTGTTCCAGAAATTTCTCCCTCACCCTGTCCCGTGCTTCACTGTTTTGTAACTTTAACAACAGCTGCAAAAGTCACTCTGTCCCAATAAATAACCTGTTGTCACCATTTTTCCTCTCAGCCTGGGAAGAAGAGTGATCTGTCAAGCTGTAGATGACTCAATAAAAACCTTATCAGTTCCTTGGCAGTTCACAGACTCCTTTCATCCTTCCTTCCAACTGAAGATATATGAGCAATTATACTTCCAATTAAATTAAATTCCAAGTCCTCTTAGTGTTATTCAGTTCACTTTAAACAATAAAGAATGGGGAAGAATCAGCTCTAAGTTTCCATCATAAACTTTTTGCAAAATAGAGCTTTCCTCCCTTTTTGCTTTTTTTACACTCACAGTTTCGTTTGATGTTATATTCCGTATTTATAATCCAATTTCTTCCATCCTTGCTTGTACAAATATAATTTGAACTAATGTTCAGAGGAGGGTTGCCGAATCATAAATGTAGAGAAGAAAACTTTAAATAAAGAAACTGTAGGCTCCCCTCCCCCTGTCTTTTGCACCGAATGAAGTCTTATCTCAAGTTCAAACTTTAAAGTCCTTGCAGTTGGGTTGGCTCTGGAATTTGTGATCTCATCTCTTCTAGCATGCGCCTGTACTTTAGTTCAATTAAACTCTAACAGGAGAACCTCTGCTTCTTAATGGCAGCTTTGGAGGGTTTTCAACAGGCAAAGTGCTTTCCTTGCCAGAGCGAGAGCCAGATACCAAGATGAACTGCGAGTAAAGCCCATTCCCCCTGTCCCGGGGGGGGGGGGATTTGCAAGGATAATTACACTTAATCATCCTTGTTTTTCCTTCACCAATGATCTCCTGCTGTCGTGGGGCCTGCCTCCCTTAAAGCAGAGCAGAACTGGAAGCCGTGTGCTGGAGCAATCTCATGACTGTTCACCAATACTGCTAACTGCACAGCTCTAATAGATTTCCCTCCGGCCAATATTTACTGCAGCCTTTGCCAACCTGTGCCCTCCAGATGTTGTTGGACTACAACTCCCATCAGCTTCAACTTGCGTAGCATGCTGGCTAGGGCTGACAGGAGTTGTAGTCCAACTTTATTGAGGGCACCATATTGGGAAAGGTTGGTTTAGCGGCTGGCTCAAAGACATATAACCAGAGTTATCTGCAACAGTTATTTTCGACACCACAACCAGTGGTGCTGGTGCTGAAGACAGGCTACGGAAGAAGCTTAGAGACAGGCACCAGCCAGTTGAGAAACGCTCAAAATGCAGCAACATGAGACACAGGTTCTGGCCATCTTACCTGGGAGAGAGGAAGGATGAACTGCTGAAGCCACTTTCTCCGTTGCACAAGCTGTCTGAGAAGAGATCCACCTCATTCCCTTCCCCGTAGTCCTCAAAGTGCTCCTCCCCGCTAATTACGGTAACAATGGAGTGATTGTTAATGTCCGAGGTCAAAGGAAGGTCATGAGGGTGAGATCTGTTGGTGGAAAGGGAAGTCAGTATCTCAAGAGAAGGAATCAAGGAGTTCACCACACCCACCGCTTCCAACAAATGACGGCAGAGAGCAGCATTGATGGAGTCATGCTCAAAACTGCTGCCTGCATTTTTTTGCTGCCAAAGGACCGCCATATTATTATTTATGACATTTATCAGTCATTATGTAATCATTTATGTATTATTACATTTATCATGTGGCTTCACCACAATGGCATTCAGGATCCAAGCCTGAGGCTCCCTATTCTTGACCTGTATCATCTACAAATTGGCTTCCCATTATTTAAAGCCACCAAAGTCTGTACATGGCCATCACCATGACTTCCTGCAGCAGTGAATCCCACAGTTACACCCGATGGCATAGAAATCCTTCCATTTTTCTATCCCTAATCCCTTGGCAAGGGACGTGGGTGGCGCTGTGGTTTACCACAGAGCCTAGGACTTGCTGATCAGAAGGTCAGCGGTTCGAATCCCCGCGACGGAGTGAGCTCCCGTTGCTCGGTCCCTGCTCCTGCCAACCTAGCAGTTCAAAGTGCAAGTAGATAAATAGGTACCACTCCCGCTGGAAGGTAAACGGTGTTTCCTTGTCCTGCTCTGGTTCGCCAGAAGCGGCTTAG
Source organism: Podarcis filfolensis (assembly GCF_964270895.1). Classification (NCBI taxonomy): domain Eukaryota; kingdom Metazoa; phylum Chordata; class Lepidosauria; order Squamata; family Lacertidae; genus Podarcis; species Podarcis filfolensis. The sequence continues at coordinate 35,019,277 of NC_139616.1, read as the reverse complement.
TCATGCTGGCCACATGACCCGGAAGCTGTACGCCGGCTCCCTCAGCCGATAAAGCGAGATGAGCGCCGCAACCCCAGAGTTGTCCGCAACTGGACCTAATGGTCAGGGGTCCCTTTACCTTTACCTTTAATCCCTTGGCAATCGGTTTCTCTGGGTGACACCCCCTCCCTTTTGGCCACATGTCGGCCACGACTGAACCTAATTGTCAGGGGTCCCTTTACCTTTACATTACTATATATTTTGGAAAGTTGTTAGTTCATTCATTCACTACGCATTTCAGCACCTCTTAAGATATCATAATCAAATTTTGCATGATGATCCCCGAGATCAAAGAACAGGTTTCTGTCAGTGTTTGGATACGGTTGCACATCATTTTGAACCAAGGCGGCAGACTGAACTGATCAAAGCAACGGTGTTGATTTTATGCTTTCTTAGCAATGCCTGAACAATGCCACTTACGGGGTCTGCTAGTAGATAAATATTTTGGGCTGACTTGGTTAACAGGAGCAGCGGTGATTGCTGCAAGCTAAAAGGGAGCTTTTATGAACTTGGTGCCTTCCAGCTGCATTGGACTCATAGTCCCATCAGCCTCAGCCAGCAGAGTGCGAAATGCAGGGAGAGCCAGGGGCCTGCATGGCAGTCTTCTGCAGATGGCAGAATGGCATCTGGCTGGCTATTATGGGAACAATGCTGGATTCAATGGACCTTTGGCCTGATGCAGCAGGACTCTTACATTGGATGCAATCCTCCCCTCTTCCTTGTTTTAGTTTGGTGACCAAACCAATCACTGCTCTGTCCTGTACACCACTCAAGCTGTGCATTCGCACAAGGCCAAGGCATGTGACACATGGCAGAGCTTGCATGCATACACCCAAGGCTGCAAATCTGCACAGACCCAGCGTTGCAGAAGGTGCTGTGAATGCCCAAGCACAACGCAAATATATCTGGGCCAAGCAAAACTTATGTCCTTTGTAGAAAGTGCATACAATAAGGCAGTGGCTGTATGGCAGGCAACCAATCTAAGAGGTGGCTGAATCAATGGTAAAATATTTTCAGCTGCACAGCCAACCCACATATTAAAGTGCTGCGGCATTTAGGACTGCATAATCCTATTAAGGGCCCAGGAACACGCTTTTGAGCAGTGTAACTTGTCAAAGGCACAGACGCCAGGCTTATTTCACAGATACCAGCATTCCGTAACAAAAAGCACGCCATTTGTACATGGGTGCACAGCCTAGCAGACAGAGTCACAGAAGCGAGTCCTCGTTTGCCATTTTAACCTAGCTGAGTTGTCACTGGACAGGCCTTGGGACGTGGTCCTGCAGCCTCACTTCCCTGACTGGAAAGTGGGCCTAAGGGCCACCCACTTTGCAAGGTAAATGAGGTTGAATCTTCAGGTGAGCTGCAGGTCTTTCAGGACTGAAGAACTTTAAAGACTTGGAAAGGCTCTTCAAATATAATTTCTAAATCAGAGTAAGAAGTAGCTTTAAAAAAAAGGACCAAACCCCTGCACCTCTGTGTGGATGAGAATTCGTGACACTGGTCCTTCCTTAATTCAAAAACAGGAAACCCAGAGTTATCAGCAATTCTAGGGATGTAAAAGTGTGTGCACATTTTGTGTTAACAGTCGTGCTATCATCCAGGAAACAGGAGGAGGAGTGAGGCTGTGTTCCTCACTGCTGATGAAAAATTCTCAAAAGCAAAGGCAATACAGAGATTCAGCTTGAAGTACTCCAAAACAAAGTACACATGATGAAAAAGCTATAAGCACTGCCCAAGGATAATATACAATTATGCTACTTTTGGGATTTGTTCCATTGTGTTTTAAGGTTTGTGTGTATCTGTGGGGTCTGGGTGTGTAACTGCATGCTAGTGTTATGAAAAGATTACAAAATTCTGGGAAGCAATCTTCAAAAGAAATAAGTAAAATCAGTAAAATCGGTCATCTAAACTGGGCTCACAACTTGGGTTTAATTTTGATATTTGCGGAAGAGAGTAAAAATAAATACACTACACAAGGAACGAGTGACCTCTCCTCTGGCAGCAGTGGTACCACTCTGTTGGTAGTGTCACTTCCAGTTGCTGCTCAGCTGGTGTTCACCTGTGACAGGGCCCTTTCAGCGGTGGTTCCCGATCTGTGGAGTGCCCTCCCTCATTACTGACTTTCAGAAGAAATTTTGAAACATTCCTGTTTAGCTAGGCATTTTTGATGGCTCAAAAGTACTGGCCATGGTAAGTAAGCTTCTGGAAAGGGAGAGGAATGTGTCCCTATTTTGGTAAAGATCCCTAACGCACTAAAAACAAGGGAAGTGCATGAGCAGAAGGCAGCAAGATGGGAGTCAAATCTCTGGACGTCAACAAGGAGAAGATCTTCTGACCACCAGCAAAACAGAAATAAGGAAGAGGGGATCAAGACCCCAGTGCAGGAAGGAAATATTGGAGGAAAGTAGATATTAAAATCTAGTAAGCCCCAGTGAGGGAGGGAGGGAGGGAGGGAGAGGAAGAGCGAGAGAGAAGTGGTCAAGCCAATCTTATGGGAGGCAAATCCCTGTCAAGATCAAGGCAAGGCCAGTTATGCAAAAGGCTCAATTTCTGCTTCTCTTCATATGTCATATCAGTCAAACAGCTCAAATATTCAGGGAACACATTCTAGGAGAGTTCAAATTTGGACCATATATATTTACTATATCCAATGTCATATTTCAGATCCTTGTCAACAAAATAAGGAAGTGCCCATGTGGATGAACTATAGTTTGTAACATAGAAAGGGGAGCATTTTTATCAACAGGTATATAGTCATACTCTAGGAATGACCACTAGCATATTAGAAATAGATGGCACAGAGTGTCCATCAAGTTTTGGGTTGTTGTTGTTTTAAAAAAATAATTTAGTTTGTCCACACTAAAAAGTGGGGGGGACATTCCAAGGCAGCTCTAAATAATTAAGACACACTATTATAAAAAAATTGTCTATTATTATTGTATGCTGCTGCACTGACAATTGCCCTGGGCTCTCGTGAGAAGCCATCATAATAATCATTCCTGCCATTTTGACTGAGAGCAACATTCCCATAGATCAGTTAGGATCATGTGGATGGCAGCAAAAATAAGTGTGGGCTGGAAAATGGAAATGTCAACCAATTTCAGCTGAATGGGAATGGTTATTAAAATGTCTGGAGCTGGCAGAAATGGATAAACTGTGCCGCTCCATCCAAGGGAGAGAAGGCAGACTGTGGAAGAGCCATCTGGTCGGGAGATGGACTTGCTTTGTTAAGCACTGGAATGCAAAATATGGAAATGAAAGGCTTGAAAGGAATCTGTTCCTGTAATGATTGATGATGGCAATAATAATAATAATAAACGAAAAATCACCACCCATTCTTTTTCCTTCTAGTCATCATACCACTGACTTCTTGCAGCAAATGGAGGGTGTCCAGGCTCATTCTATGTATGTATGTATGTATGTATGTATGTATGTATGTATGTATGTGTCAGAGATCAAAAAACCCCTCCTCCTAGGACATACCATTCCTGGCTGGGCAATACAATGCCTACCCAGGAGCATATGACGCTGCCCCCCCCCCCGCACTCAAGTTTTAGCTTCAACTTCTTTTCCACCCTAGCACATCTATTAATCCCACACATAACTCTTTATAAGACTTGCAGGAATGGCATTTTCCACCTTGCTTTGTAAAAAGCAGCGGTGATGTTAATTTGCTGGCCGCTTGACCTTGCGTCTCCAGTGCTTATAAAGAAAGCACTCAAAAGCTACACACACAGAACCGCCACTATCCTGGTCAAACACAGCAACTCCACTTTTAAAAAGACAAATATCCCACCCACCCGCCTCCAAAGAAAGGCATTTGTACCTACAGGCAGGAGAGTCCAATGCACTGAGCCATACTCCCAGGAGGCCGGGCAAGGCGAACGCAAGCTGGCATGCTTGCTAATTCTCTCCAGGAAAAAAAAAGGCCCTTGGTGGCCTCGCAGCTCAGAAGCTGATTACGGACTGAGGGTTAGCAACCACTGAGCCCAGCTCATTTCAGCAAAGAAAGCGGCAGGAGGCTAATCCCAGTCCCCCCTCTTAATCTGCAGGGCCTCCAGCAGGAAAAACACTCTTTCAGCCCCGGATCACAATCAGAACCTTCTCCAGCTCCTTGTGGGCATATGGGAAGTCCTCCTTCAGGTGCTCCAAGTAGAAAGTGAACAGGGTTTTTTGGGGGGTGGGGAAAAGAAGCTTTGCCTAACCCTACACTAGTGCAAAGGCACAGCTTAAGTCCCAAGTCAACTTAAAAAACAACAACATCCTGATACCCAAAATGGAAAACCTGAAGAGTCTTCCCTTCTCATGCATACATATGGTGGCTTATGCCCAACAGGGAACTAGTCGGATAGGGCTATAGTTAAGTCAGCCTCAGTCAGCTCCTGCCAGAGAACCTGGAGAATTACAAGAAACCAGAGGCTTTTCTCTTGGGCATAGTCGGCCATTTGGTGCCAAAGAAGGACAGAACTTTTTTTATGTATGCTACAACGGCAGCAAGAATACTCATAGCAAAGCACTGGAAGACGCAAGATCTACCCACTCTGGAAGAATGGCAGATGAAGGTGATGGACTGTATGGGACTGGCAGAAATGACTGGCAGAATCCGCGACCAGGGAGAAGAGTCGGCAGAAGAAGATTGGAAGAAATTCAAGGACTATTTACAGAAATACTACAAAATTAATGAACTCTGAAAAGATGCTGGATTGAACTTATGTGGTTTCTAGCTGTTATGATAAAGATAACTGGGATTAAAATTGTTTAAGTCATAAAATTTAAAAAGTTGATTGGAAAATAAGGTGTTAGTTAAAAGGAATGTTAAGAGATTAGGATTTGCTGGATTAACAATTTGAACTAGAAAACAAGAAGGGGAGGTATGAGGAAGTCAAAGAAACATGTTACTGAAAAATTGTTATTGAAATTGATTTGTTTTTAATATTTTTCTTTTTCTTTGTCTTTTTGTGTTTGCATAAAATTGGAAAACTTAATAAATATTTATAAAAAAAAAAAAAGAGAACCTGGAGAATTACTGCCAGCCAAAACCCCAGCCAGGGCTTGTAGCTTGGTGGTCGGGCGCAGACTTTGTAGGAAATCTTTTTTTTTTTTTTAAATATTTTTATTTTTCCATATAAACACCATACAACAAACATAAACATACAAAAACAAAAACAAAACAAAAAACATGTATCATTTCATATCCTAATTTCATATCCTATCTTCCCCGACTTCCTCATGCTTCCCCTTTCTGTATTCCAAATTCTTATCGATTGTTCAGCAAATCTTCCCTTATTTTAATTTAAATTTAGACTATTCTTCCTTATTTTCCTTGTCTTAACCATTACTAATAGTAACCATTTACTTTCCAGTCCAACATCATTCTAACTTTCATTAACTTTGTAATATTTCTTTAAATAGTCCTTGAATTTCTTCCATTCTTCTTGCGCTGCTTCTCTTCCCTGGTTTCGGATTCTGCTCGTCATTTCTGCCAAGCCCATATAGTCTATCACCTTCATCTGCCATTCTTCCAGTGTGGGTAGTTCTTGCGTCTTCCAGTACTTCGCAATGAGTATTCTAGCTGCTGTTGTAGCATACATAAAGAAAGTTATATCCGTCTTTAACACCCCTTGGCCGACAATACCCAAGAGAAAGGCCTCTGGTTTCTTGGGGAAAGTATATTTAAATACCTTTTTAAGTTCATTATAGATCATTTCCCAGAATGCCTTAATCTTCGGGCAGGTCCACCAAAGATGAAAAAATGTACCTTCAGTTTCTTTACATTTCCAACATTTATTGTCAGGCACATGGTAAATCTTTGCAAGCTTGACTGGGGTTATGTACCACCTATATATCATTTTCATAATGTTTTCTCTTAAGGCGTTGCATGCCGTAAATTTTATCCCGGTGGTCCACAACTTTTCCCAGTCAGCAAACAAAATATTATGACCAATGTCCTGAGCCCATTTAATCATGACCGATTTAACCGTTTCATCTTGTGTATTCCATTTCAGCAGCAAATTGTACATTTTGGACAAATTCTTAGTACTGGGTTCTAACAGTTCTGTCTCCAATTTTGATTTTTCCACCTGGAAGCCAATTTTACTGTCCAGTTTAAACGCTTCATTAATTTGATGGTAGTGGAACCAATCTCTCACCTTCCCTTTTAATTTCTCAAAACTCTGCAATCTCAATTTGTCCCCTTCCTTTTCCAAAATTTCCCAGTATCTTGGCCACTTGGACTCCATATTTAACTTTTTAACTGCCTTAGCTTCCATTGGCGACAGCCACCTTGGAGTTTTATTTTCCAGCAAGTCTTTATATCTGTCCCAGACATTTAGTAGTGCTTTTCTGACAATATGATTTTTAAAACTTTTATGTGCTTTAACCTTGTCATACCACAAATATGCATGCCACCCAAAAATGTTATTAAAACCTTCCAAATCCAAAATGTCTGTGTTTTCAAGAAGTAGCCATTCTTTCAGCCAGCAGAAAGCTGCCGCTTCATAGTAAAGTTTAAAGTCTGGCAGGGCAAACCCCCCTCTTTCCTTTGAATCCGTTAGTATCTTAAATTTAATTCTGGGCTTTTTGCCCTGCCAGACAAATTTAGATATGTCTTTTTGCCACCTCTTGAAACAATCCATTTTATCAATTATTTGCAATGCTTGGAACAAAAACAACATTCTTGGCAATACATTCATCTTTATAGCTGCAATACGGCCTAACAAGGAAAGCTTCAAGTTGGACCAAATCTCCAAATCTTTTTTCACTTCTCTCCAAGTTTTTTCATAATTATCTTTAAACAAATTCACATTTTTAGCTGTCATATTTATACCCAAATATTTCACTTTTTTAACCACAGTCAACCCTGTCTCATTCTGGAACCTTTCCTTTTCTATCTGTGTCAAATTTTTCTCCAAAACCTTTGTCTTAGACTTATTCAATTTAAATCCTGCCATTTGACCAAACTCTTGAATTATTTCCAAAACTCTTTTCGTGCTAGCTTCTGGCTCTTGCAATGTAAGTACTAAGTCATCTGCAAATGCTCTCAGTTTATATTGTTTAGCTCCGACCTGAATCCCTTTAACCAACTGGTCCCTCCTAATCATATTAAGCAAAACCTCCAGGACCGATATAAAAAGTAATGGGGAGATAGGGCACCCCTGACGTGTCCCTTTTTCAATCTTGAACTCTTCTGTAACCACATTATTTACAATTAGTTTGGCTTTCTGTTCAGAGTATATTGCACCTATACCATTTTCAAACCCTTGGCCTACCCCCATCCCCCGGAGGTTCTTCAACATAAAACTCCAAGAAATGTTGTCAAAGGCTTTCTCGGCATCCACAAATATCAAAACAGCTTTAGTGTTTATGTTCACTTCCAGCTTTTCCAAAATGTCAATTATATTCCTTACATTGTTCGACAAGTGCCTTTTTGGGAGAAAGCCCGCTTGGTCCCCGTGAATCTCCTCCATCAAAACTCTCTTCAGTCTTTTTGCCAAAATATCAGCAAAGATTTTGTAATCCACATTCAATAACGAGATGGGTCGGTAGTTTTTAAGTTGGGTCTTTTCAGTCTCTGTCTTTGGTATAAGTGTAATGTAAGCCTCTCTCCACGTATCGGGTGCCCTTTTCCCCTCCATAATCTCATTGCAGACTTCCTTCAAAGGTTGTATCAACCCTTCCTTCAAAACTTTGTAGTATTTGGAAGTCAGTCCATCCGGTCCAGGGGATTTGCCCAGCGTCATGCCTTGAATGGCATCTTCTATTTCTTGTGCTGATATCTCCTGGTTCAATATTATCTTACTTTCATGCGAAACCTTTTTCAGCCCATTTTCCTCGAGGAACTGTTGTATGTCCATTTCTTTTTGCGGCCCTTGTGTGTAAAGTTGTCTAAAGTAGTTCTGAAAACAGTTCCTAATTTCCACTGGGTTGCTTATGTTTTTTCCTTCCACTTCTATATTTGTTACCGTGTTGAGTTTTTGTCTCTTCTTTATTTGCCAAGCCAGTAACTTGCCACATTTATCAGCAGATTCAAAAGTCTTTTGTCTCATTTGTTTAATTCTCCACTCTAATTCTTGATTCATCAGTTCCATATATTGTGTTTGATGAAATTTGATTTCTCTTAGAATCTCTTGGGATTTTGGCTTCGATCTTAATTGTTTTTCCCCTTCTTTTATCTTTTCCAAAATTCTCTCCTTTTTCTCATTTTGCTTTCTCTTCTTTAAAGTATTTTGCTGAATCAAAAACCCTCTCATCACGGCTTTGCTTGCGTCCCATACTATTCTTTTTTCTACTTCAGACCTTAAGTTGATTTCAAAATAGTCTTTCAAGGTTTTTTGGGCCTTCTTACAGATCTCCTCGTCTCTAAATAAGGTGTCATTCATTCTCCATCTGAAGGAACCAGTTGTTGTTTGCCTCATCACCATCTTTACAGCATTATGGTCGGAGAAAGTTTTTGGGCAGATTTCTACTTTTTTTATATTCGGAGCCATACTGCTAGTCACCCAGATTTGGTCAATCCTTGTCCATGTCATTTTGGCTTCAGAAAAGAAGGTTCCCTCTCTTTCTAATGGGTGTTTTGTTCTCCAAATGTCAATCAAGTCCATATTGTCAGTCATTTCAAAAAAAGTCTTTGGTAGTCTTCCATCTTTTGTTATTACCTGTCTTTGTGCCTTGTCCATATTTGTTGAAACCACTCCATTCATATCTCCCATCAAAATTAAGTTGTAATCCATATGGTCCATCAAAGTTTCATGCAACTTCTTAAAAAATTCAGCTTTCCCTTCGTTTGGTGCATAGATTCCCACTATCAAATACTTCTCTCCTTGGGATTGAATTTCAATTGCCAAATATCTTCCTTGATCATCTTTAAAAATTTGTTTCGGTTGCAATTTTTCTTTTGCATAGATCACCACTCCTCTCTTTTTTACTCTGTCTGAAGATATAAATTCCTGTCCCAGTCTTTTATTTATTAATAATTTTCTGTGTGCTCTTGTCACGTGGGTCTCTTGTAGGCAAATCAAGTCCAATTGGTCTTTCTTTAAGGCATGAAATATATTTTTTCTCTTCCTGGGAATATTTAAGCCATTACAATTCCAGGTTAGAAGTTGCAGAGCCATGATGGGATTATTTACTCCTTCCTCCTACAGCTCCCTGTTTTTGTTCCTCATCTGTCGGTGGTACCGTGTTCGTGTCCAGTGATGGATGCCCTTGTCCTGGAAATGTCTCTTTCTGTAGGTCTTCTTCGTGTTCTCCCAAGAACTTGTCTTTATCACTTACAGTCTTTATTCTTCTCTTCTTTCCCTTATATTTAAAAGACAAGCCTTGGGGAAATTCCCACCTGAATGGTATGTAGTTCTTCTTCAGCAGTGTCACCAGGTCTTTATAATGTCCTCTTGCGTCCAAGATACTCTTAGGGATGTCTTTAAAGATCTCAATAAAAAAGTCTTCAATTCGAAGGGCTGTTTGGTAGTGCAGGTTCAATATTTTATCTCGCTCCTCCTTTGATCTTAAGGTAATAAGACAATCTCTGGGTCGATTTCTCTTCTGTCTTATTCCCAATCTAAATGCACTTTCTATCTTAAAATCTTCTTTCTTCAGCTCCTGCTTCCAAAAATCAGAAAATTCTTTTGTCAAATCATCCACCAAGTTCTCTCCTTCCTTTTCCGGCACAAGTCTGATCCTCAGGTTCCTCTCCTTGCGTTGCATATCCTGCATAGAGAGTGCCAGTTCATATTCATCCAATTTCTTGTAAACTGGTGGAAATTTTTCCTCCGCAGCAGTTGCAATTTCCTTAGCTTCCTCGGCTATCTTTCGTGTTATAGATGAATCTTCCAATAATTTCCCAATTGCTTCTGCATTTGAGTTCACTTTACTCCCTAGGTCAGTTATACTTTTAGTATTTAGGTCAATTTTCCCAGAGATTTCTTCAATTTTTTTATTTGTTTCAGCAACTTGTACTTTAGTTTCAGCAACTTGCAATTTAGTCTCCGCACCTTGCTTTTTTAGTTCCTCCAAAGAGTCATTTATCTTCTCCAATACCTTGGCAAATGATTCTTCTGTAGACATTGCTTTCGCTTTTGGCTTTGCAGCCACTATAGTTCCAGAGGCTCCTGTTACAGAAGCCCTTCTTTGCATGTAAGTGTCAATTTTGTATTGTCTGCCAGATCTCAAGGTTGTTTCTTGTAACTCCCCTTTCTCTTTACCATCTGCCATAACAAAGTCTTTTAGTCAAGGTCATTCCCAGACTTTGAAACTCACAAACAAAGTTCTCAAATTTTAAACTCCACTTGTTGCTGAAACAATTTGTAGGTCCTCTAGGGGGCGTAGAGTCAGTTCTATACTTCTCAAAGTAATCCCACACTCTTCAAAAAAGAAGGAATAAAAGTTTCCTAGTCCCTTTCAATTTTTCTTTCCTTTTTCAAGGGGATCCCAGTCAATAGTGTCCTGTAAGTAACTTTGTAATACCACAGAAACAGTGTTTCAAATTGGAAGTAACCAAAGTCAATTTGAGATATTTTTTAACTTCTTATAGCAACAGTCCTTAGCCGGTTCCTTTTCTCCGGCAGTCCGATCCCAGGTTAAAGAGCAGCGATACTTAATCCAATTCTTTTAAATTGGCAGGGAAACACTTTTAAAATCTTCTTCCCCCCCCTCCTGCCTTCGGGGGGGGGAGTTCTTTGCTTTGGTGGTGGATTTCTTAAATCCCGCAAGTTTCCTCTCAAGCAGTTACAGCTAGAGTGCCTTTCGCTTTGATCTTGCTACAGAACGGAAAGCAGACTTCCTTTTTAGTGCTTGTCCGTCTCGGTGCCCAATTTCTTTACTTTTAGTGTCCAGTTATATTTTAGCGATCAATCCTACTCACGGATAGTTGTTCTTTTAATCCAATTTCCCGGGAAGAAGTCAGCGCTCTCCGCTAATGGCGACGCGGCTTCGCTTCGCAGGCTGGGTGAAGACGACTCTCAGCACCGCTCCAAGACCCCTCCGCTCCTCCGGAGCCTTTAAAAAGGCTATTTCGCAGCGTCGGGGGGGCGCAAAGGTGCCCGCCGAGTCTCCAGTTCACAGGCAACGCGCCTGTGATTTTTAAGGGTCCCCGCTTCGCCGTAGCTGACAGGACCCGAACCCACGAAGCAGATCTCTCCCGGAGCTCCGGTTGAGATCCGCCATTAAGCGCCGGCGCTAACCGGAAGTCCCAGACTTTGTAGGAAATCATCGGTACAATTCCTGACAGCGTAGACATTCCGGGCCCAAGAAGGCCAGTGGTCTGACTTCACCAAGAATTTTCTCCCCTGTGCAAGCCTTATCGGGACGAATGATTGCTATGATCAGGTTAGATCACACTCTGGACACTTTTGAGAGAAGGTGGGAGGTGGATATATGAATGCACTGTTTTCTTTCACTGAACAGGTCAAATTTTAAAAGGGGGTGGGGGTACCAGCATGACTGCCTTTTCAAAAAGACACAAAATATCCCCAACCTCAGGGGTGGAAATTAGCATGCACTTCCCCAAAACTTCGACTTTGCTCTGCACAAGACGAACCTTGCAGATCAACACAGCAGGGGTGCCAACTTGAATAAAATACTGGGGGGAGGTAAGCCCTGCCCCTCATAATCAATCACAGGACATGGTGCGCACACACCATTTGAATGCCAATGCCCATGAACTTTGGGGGGCCCTGTTTCCTTTTTCCTTTCCCGATATTTTACTGGGGGCCCCCAAAGACCCCTTGGCCCCTAGGAGCTGGCTCCTATGCAACACAGCTAGTTGCCAGTTTGAGCCCCCATTCACCTTTCTAGTCCTTTAGTCCTAACACCACTGTCTTAATTCCCCAGGAAAGAAGGGAAATTTCTTCCAGAAACCCACAGGCCTCATTTTTGCCTGTGCTTTAAGACCAGTGCCTGAGGCCATGAGCAGTTGGCCTGCCCTTAAAATTTACTTACTTATTGCATTTATATACCACCTTTATCTTCCAAGGATCTTGGGACAGTGTACATGTTTCTCCTCCTCCCCTTTTCATCCTCACAGCAACTCTGTAAGGTCGGTTAGTCTCAAAGATGGTGACTTGCCCAAGGTCACCGAATGAGCTTCATGGCTGAATGGAGATTTGAACCCTGCTCTCCTAGGTCCTAGTTAGATTGTTGGGGACATGAGGCAAGGCCACATTTAAGAAAGTGTTATAATTGTTCACGCTACTTCTCTGTTGTGGCTCTCAAAACTGTTTTTATACTGCCTGAATTGTATCTCAACATAGTGCCTCTTTTCTTTTTAAATTTTAAAGTGCTATTATTAGATTACTGTATTTTTATGGTTCGTTTTCCGTTTGCCACCTTGGGCGGAGCTGATCTAGAAAAGACACCTGATACAAATGTTTAAATGAAATAAATGCAAATTCCATAAACCAGGGATGAGAAGCCTATCAGCCTGCAGCCACCTGTGGGTCCACGACCAATGGCAAAAACAGACAGAATAACGGAAGTACTTCTTCACGCAGCAGATATAAATGCATGGGAACTTGTTGCCATGAAGGTGTGATGATGGCAAGTGGCTTAGATAGCTTTAGAAAGGGGATTAGACACATCCAGGGAGGATAAGGCTATTAATGGCTACCAACAAGTTACAATGGCTGTGCTGCCTCCAGAATTGGGCGTGCCCTGAATATCAGATGCTAAGATGCAACGCTGGGAGACAACGGCCGGCTTCTGGTTAGCCACTGCGGGAAACAGATTGCTAAGCTTGATGGGCTGCTGATCAGATCCAGCAAGGCTCCCCTTGGCCCAGTTCACATGCCATGGTAAAACGTTGTCCTGGCTCTCTGTGCCAGATGCAGAACTCACACACATCACTGTGGCTGGAAGTTTTAAAAGGTTTTTATGATCATTTAGCTAAGAATAAACATAGGTTTTAGCACTGCGGCTGGTCTGGAACAAACCCAACCACAATCAGTGCAACGGACACAACCGCGAAGCCAAGGACAGCGGGCTGTTTCTTCCTAGCATTGGTAGAGAGAGATGAGAAACAGGTGTGATTGGCTCTCACACAGTAAAGCGTGGTTTTATGGCTTACCGTGATGCATGAACGCAGCCCTTACATTTTGCAGAGGGGAGAAATGGCGACTTACCCCTTTGTTTTGTGCTTCCTAAGGCTGGTCTGCCAAGAAACTAAGCTTCCAAATCTCTGCTTTAAGTTCCCAGTTAGGCTCCTGCTGTCCCACCCATCACCAAGATAAAAGCACCTACTCGTTCTCAGGCTCCTCGATGGGGTCCGTGAACTCCGAGTGCACAGTGGAATCGATCGCGCTGTCCGTTTCTACTTCATCATGCATCTCGTGATGCACCAGGGTGCTGGTGTCTTCGTCTGTGAAAGTTTCACACTCGCTATAGGTGCTCTCTGAGCCCATGTACGCACTGTCTGTCACTTCATTTGCCTGTTGCAGAAAAGAGGAGAAAAAGCAACATAAGGGCACAGAGAAAGAGAGAGATCTCATGACAACTCCAAATCACAACTATGTTTTCTTTCAGCAGAAAGCATTTTCTGGAGGAAGGGCTCTCTCTCAGTGGTAGAACAACTGCTTTGAATGCAGATGGCTCCAGGTTCAATCCCTGGCATCTCCATGTGGGGTCGGGAGAGGCTCCTGCCGAAGCTCTGGAGAACCGCTGCCAGTCAGTGTTGTCAATACTGAGCTAGGCAGACCAATGATCTGACTCAGTATTGGGCAGCTTCCTATGTTCCTGGAGCAGGAACGAAAGGAGAGGGGTGGAGTACTGAATGGAGTAAGCCATTTTGAGAAGGAGGGTCTTAACATACCTCCTTCACTGAAGGTACACATGCACTCTTTCTGTTGCATACTTCTTCATGAACTCTCCCATTACAATGGCCTCATCTGCACGCAACACAAAGCCCAACTATGGCTTAGCATGAAAGAGGAAGTACACTGGTGCACAGGGAGAAAATTTTGGCCACTGCGCTCCTCCCCAACTACTGGGAGCAAAGCCCTGGTTTGGCTTAATGAAAGTGATGGGTGGCACCTGTTGGGACTGGTAGGGTGGAAGGCAGGGAGCCCAACAGTAGGGGGAGCCAGAGGCATGGACAGGCAGAGCCAACTAGTTCTAGGTTTGTTCCCATCCTCTTCCTCCTTGCTGAGTTCTACAAGGGCAACCCTCAGGCTGAGGAGGAAGGTGACAAGCAGGGCCACCCCTTGGGCTGGTTGTATGTAAGACTACAGGCAGGTGGAGGCCAGCTGAGAATCAGGCCTTCCTTTCCCTTCAATTCCTCAACTGTCTTTCTCCCAACTGACAGTTAAATCCCAACTGACAAGAACCTCCAGCCAATCAGGTTATGCCACCATCCAGACCAATCAGAATGCACTGATCCAGGCCCCACCTAACATTCTCAAAGCAATCACCTATCTCCCTCTCCTCTCAGAACTTGGTCACTAAGCACCACTGCCAACCAGGCTTGTAACATCATTAACAGTACAAGGCCTTGGGTTTTCAGAGTCACAGAATATTTCTTCTCCCATTTAAAACACAAACGTAAACAGACATATCTATAGCCAGCCCTACCATTTGCCTAGGACCCTCGTACCTACGGGACCGCCTCTCCTGGTATGCCCCACGGAGAGCCTCAAGGTCCATAAATAACAACACCCTAGTGGTCCCAGGCCCTAAGGAAGTTAGATTGGCCTCAACCAGAGCCAGGGCCTTTTCAACTCTGGCTCCGGCCTGGTGGAACGCTCTGCCTCATGAGACCAGGGCCCTGCAGGATCTGATTTCTTTCCGCAGGGCCTGTAAGACAGAGTTGTTCCGCCTGGCCTTTGGCTTGGAGCCAATTTGATTCCCTCCCTCCCTCTCTTTCTTTTTTCTTTTCCTTCTCCTCCTGCGATGAGGCTACATTTTAATATTTTAATGTTCCATTATTTTAATGTATTTTATTTTTGTTTTTAAGTTGTAATCATTCATCTTGTTTTTATTATTGCTTGTAAGCCACTCTGAGCCCGGCCTTGGCTGGGGAGGGCGGGGTATAAATAAAATATTATTATTATTATTATTATTATTATTATTATTATTATTATTACATTCCACTATGAACAAACCACGAGGCGTGACCAAGGTTTGTTCTTGGCTTACCACACATGGTTTGTTTGGATCAAAACAAACCACGAGGCTGGATTCAGACGTTAGAGCGTTAAACCAGATAAACGAAGCAGGTAACTGAAATATTTGCGATCTGTGTCCTGCCATTAGGAATGGTCCCAGGGCAGGATTCAGAAGACATGTGATGCGGCTAATCTACTCAGGCTAAGTGGATCTGATCTGGTCAGTGACTGGGAGACACAGCCTGGGAACCCCCAATGTAACAGTGCCATGAGTTCCACAGCAGGACAGGTGGACAGACATGTACTAAATCTACTATATATTTTAGAAAGTTGTTTCTTCACTGCGTAGCTGGACACCTCTTAAGACATCTTATCCAAATTTTTGCACAATGGGTCCTGAGATCAAAGAGCAGGTTTTCATCTATGTTTGGATACAACTAGATGCCCATTTTAATCAAGATCGCCAATGGAACATTTCAAAACTGCACTGCTTTTATTGTTTCTTAGAATTCCTGAACAACGTTGGGTACAACGCTCTAGTAAATAAAAACAAAAGCCTTCAGAGTGTATTGTTTTTCGAGCCATTAAGGACAGACCCTTTCAACAAGCAAGCAAGAAATCCAGGTTACACATATCCATTTGTGTTACAACACCTTTTTTTTTTTAGGGCAGTTATTTCTGGTGAACAGACGTCAGAATAATCTCTGGGAGAATACTGCTTATTCCCTTCTACTCCAAAGAGAATGCAAAAGCAGGCAAATTACTCCTGAAGGTCATCTTGACTCTTGACTATTAAATTTGCACACCAGGGGAAAACAAATAAATACACACCCATATCAAGTTCAGAGGAGCTTTTTCAAAAACACTGCAGAGTTCTGTATCAAGAAAGGTTAGCAAAGGAGACACCATGTGCTTAGCAGCAAGATTTTGCAAGCTTTCATGCCACTTGCTTAAATGCCAAAGGCGCACATGAGACAGGTAAACCGAGGATCACTCCAGAATTGTATTTCTCTCTAGATTTTCAGCATACAATCCTGAAGCCTTGAGCTGAAGTGTGAAAACTGATCACAGTCCCCTTAACAGAGTAACATTAAACTATTTTTTAAAGAACTAAAACCCTCTGCCAGCTTGCTTAACCATAGCCCCCGTCCCCATCAAAAGCCAGTTCAAAACCGATAGCTCTTGTCAATGCTCCTGTTTTTTTTAGATTTGTTACTCTTATATCATACCTTTCTTTCACAGAACTTATGGTAAAGTTTCTCCCTGTTTTTCCCTCATGACCACCCTGAGGGATAGGACAGATTCCAGGCTTCCTCAGCCTCAGCCCTCCAGATGTTTTTGGCCTACAACTCCCATGATCCCTAGCTAGCAGGACCAGTGGTCAGGGATGATGGGAATTGTAGTCTCAAAACATCTGAAGGGCTGAGATACTAGACCCAGGTCAGAAGCCTGAGGTAGGTTTCCCCAGTTCTGGTTCAATACTCTAATCCAGGCATCCCCAACCTGCGGCCCTCAGCCTACAACTCCTATGATCCCTAGCTAACAGGACCAGTGGTCAGGGATGATGGGAATTGTAGTCCAAAACATCTGGAGGGCCGAAGGTTGGGGATGCCTGCTCTAATCAATACATTCATCCGTTTGCAACCCCACATTCAAGGGCAGCCCCACAGAGGGAGGAACGCAGTAGCTCAGCTTTCATTTGACGAAGGCATGGGTGACTGTTTCTTGGTCCCCTCCATTGGGCAGAAAAGGGGAAACTAAGTGGCTGAGGTTGGTGGGAGTTGTAGTTCAAATATCTGGAGGGCACCAGGTTGGCAAAAGCTGCTTTAAAGTCGCAGGTATACACCAGTGTTTGTGTGCATTGCACCACTGAGCGGCTTCCACCCCTCAATAGGCAAAGTAGAGAGAGTTCTAAGTTTCAGCCACTGCTTTGGAGCAACAGCAGATATAGCCTTGCCTGGTCATGTCTGTTTCCTTCCCTCCAATTAAATATTAAACCCCCAGCCAAGATGCCAGGGAGACAGGCTCACATTCCTAACCTAGATATCCATTTACCAAAAAGCAAAGCCTCCAAAAAAACTGCTGTTGCAGCAAGAGGGGAAAAAAACAGTTAAACTGTCACCTTTGGGGGGGGGGAGATCCACCTCCCTGCCTGCACCTCGCCCCCATTTTACAGCCTCAGGAAGGGCAGCTGGTTTCCAGGGCAGCTGTTGAAAGACCTTTGCAGATTCCTCAGCTAAGGAAGTTTGTTTTTTGTGTAACCAGCAGGCCTGACCTCAGCACATTCTACAGATAAATCTTTTCTGTGATCTGCCCATGCAACGTTGAACAAATACTCAGTTTGAAAGGGAGGGGGGAGAAAGAAGTGGCAAATGGAGTCTTGAAAACAAAAACACATATAAACAGTAAAAAATAAGATAAAGGCTCAGTCGAAGTCTTTACATTTTGCATTCAAGGTAATATCAAATACAGCAGTAACTCTTGCATTCTCTACAAAAACAACCTGCTAACATAGCAGAGGTTGAGGGGTTTTTGCCCCTTCTGTCAGCCAGTCTTTAATGTTTTCAACATAGGTTGAAATACATAAAAAAATAGTAAAATAGTCCAGTAGCACCTTAGAGACCAACTAAGTTTGTTCTGGGTGTAAGCTTTCATGTACATGCACACTTCTTCAGATACCTGAACCTGTGCAAGTTTCTTTGTGAGGTTGATAAGAAAAGGTATCTGAAGAAGTGTGCAAGCACACAAAAGCTTACACCCAGAACAAACTTAGTTGGTCTTTAAGGTGCAACTGGACCATTTTCTTATTTTTTTATTTATTTCGACTGCGTCAGACCAACACTGCTGGCTACCTACCTGAATCTTCACCACAGGTTGTGAGGAAACAAACAACACCACACTGTAGTTACAAAAAGTTATATTCACAATCACAATGTATTTTTTATTGCATCGTGGACAAGCTTAAGAGCAGCTATCAAGGATGCCTGCCCCAGTTACACCACAGGTTCCATTCAATGCAATAGCTCAGGTCCGGTACCCTGGCCTGTTATGTTTGCTCACACATCCTAAAGTACTGCAGAGCCCCATCTTAGTCTAAGAGCACCTGTACTTCATGCACGTTCAATCTCTGGCATCTCTGGGTGGGGCTAAGAGAGATCCATGCCTGAAACCTTAAACAGCTGCAGGTCAGTATGTAGACCAAGGGTGGCTGCAAGCCACATACAGATGCTTAAACATGCGTTTGTAGCTCAGTGCTAGAGCAGCTGTTATAGATGCAAAAGGCCCCAGGTTTGATCCCCACCATCTCCAGGTAGGGCTGGGACTGTCCACCACCTGAAACCTCATGGAGCCACTGCCGGCCAGTGTTGACAATACTGAGCTAGATGAACCAGTGGTTTGGGCTCAGTATAAGGCAGCTTCCTATGTTCCCTTATAAGCCTATTCTTTCCATACACACCCCAACCTTAACAGCACGTGGAATTGGCTTCAGGGAACATCATTACCACTAGCTCTGATAAGATCTCCATCCTCCCCTAATGGAAAAGGACCCCAGAGTCTCTGGGAAGAAAAGCCAAAGGATTGGTGGTAGCAAGGGAAAGGGTGGGGGAAGCATATATAAAAAAGCAACTTTCTTATGGATACTGAAAACGTCTGCACTTAATGCTTGCAGAGTAATCAAACGAAGGAGGAGATTTCATATGCACACCTTCACCATGAGTTCCCGGGGTGGGGTACACCAATTAAAAAATTACAGTATTAAAAGCAGTGCAAACAAAACTACAGCCAAGAGAATACGGTGGGTCCTATATAGGTAGAGAGAGAGATCAGATGTCGTAGGTAAGAGGTACACAAGAAAAACAACATAATGAAAGTGCCAGATGCGAGGAGGGAATCCCTCAGCTTAGGGGAGGCCACAGAGAATGCCCTCTCCCTGGCCGCTGCCACCTCAAACTTCTGAGGACTGTAGAGCTGTAAGGTGCAAACTACTGCTGACCAAAACTTCAATAAAGAATGAGGCGAAATTATAATTTACTTGAGAGACCACTGTTAGCAGATGAAAACACTAGCAGGATTGCAATAACACTTGTAATGTAGAAGATTCTATGGATAAACTGGAGACACATAAAATTTGGATGATGAAATAATATGCAGTTGAAAAGGGTTACACAGTAGTAGGATTCATGGAGGGGAAGGTGGAAGTCTAGAGATTCAGAGCAATCTTTAAATATGGATATGTATTTTGCATTGTTATAACTCTACACCTGTAAAATCAAATAAAAATTATTTCAAAAAAAAACACCTTGGTTGATTGCTGAACAGCATATTTTATGCAAGGACCTTCCTCTAATTCCCAAACTCCGCAGGATCCATAGTGCATTAATTCTGCAACCATTCGAAGAAATGATTTACATCGGTTGCTTGTGCTGGCCTCCCTGCTCCCCAGCCTCCCCACAGAACCGGTTTCTCTGTTGCTCAATAGATCCAAACCCTTTTCCTTCCTGGATGAGCTCAACGATACTGGGAGAGCACAAACCACCACAGAAGTTTACCCAAGTACACCCTTCTTTTAAAACATGCACACACACACACATACAAGCTCACAGGTGGAGAACGCCATGTCTTAGCAGGCTCAGGGAAAAGCCTGACTAGGTATGGCTCCCTACTGATACCAAAGTGTTATGGGCGGACAGACGGACAGGCAAGTACCCCTCCCGACACAGGCTGAACTGCCTAGGAACCCACCTGAGGGAAGGTGCTAGAGCATTCCAGAGAGGACCAGAATCCGGACCATGTTAGCACCTCAGATTGGCACCGCTTTCCTCTTAAAGCCAAGGGATAATCTTTTACCTGAAGGCAGGCAAAGTTCCTACTCTGAAAAGCGAAAGTCCAACTCTGGATACGCTTACTTAGAAACACACACACCTCCTGGCTTTCTGCTGGGGGTGGGGAGGAGGCAAGAAGCGATCAGGAAGTACAAACTGGGCTGGTTTGAACAAACTGGCCTCTGCTCTCTCAACAGAGTTCCTTTTGTTCTTGAACTCCCCAGATAACAGCCTACAGGCTAATCTCCCCCCCCAAGCCCACCCCCATTTCCCTGCCGGTGTTTCACTGGGAAGGCTCAATTCTTGCAACTAAATGCAGACCTCAGCCACCTTTGGACAAAGAGAGCTAAGTTTTAAACTTGTGTCAAAGGAACACACCCTTTTCTAGCTCAGGAACATTTCTCTCTCCCTATATGAAAAGGGAGGGGGTCACCCAAAGAAACCAATTGCCAAGGGATTAAAGGTAAAGGTAAAGGGGGCCCCTGACCATTAGGTCCAGTTGCAGACAACTCTGGGGTTGCGGTGCTCATCTCGCTTTATTGGCCGAGGGAGCCAGCGTTTGTCCACAGACAGCTTCCGGGGTCACGTGGCCAGCAGGACTAAGCCGCTTCTGGCGAACCAGAGCAGCGCACGGAAACACCGTTTACCTTCCCGCCGGAGCGATACCTATTTATCAACTTGCACTCTGACGTGCTTTTGAACTGCTAGGTTGGCAGGAGCAGGGACCAAGCAGCAGGAACTCACCCCGTCACGGGGATTCGAACCGCCGACCTTC
The DNA here is from genome assembly GCF_964270895.1 of Podarcis filfolensis. Classification (NCBI taxonomy): domain Eukaryota; kingdom Metazoa; phylum Chordata; class Lepidosauria; order Squamata; family Lacertidae; genus Podarcis; species Podarcis filfolensis. The sequence goes on along the minus strand of NC_139616.1, from coordinate 34,998,548 downwards.
TGATCGGCAAGTCCTAGGCTCTGTGGTTTACCCACAGCGCCACCCGCATCCCTTGCCAAGGGATTAGGGATAGAAAAATGGAAGGATTTCTATGCCATCGGGTGTAACTGTGGGATTCACTGCTGCAGGAAGTCATGGTGATGGCCATGTACAGACTTTGGTGGCTTTAAATAATGGGAAGCCAATCTGTAAATGATACAGGTCAAGAACAGGGAACCTCAGGCTTGGGGGCTTCTCCATTTGCTCCCCACCAGGTCTCTCTCCATCCTTACTTCACACCCTCCTTGCGTATTTTTGCCTGGCTAGACTTTATAATTGAACTCTTATAATGCTTCTTGCTTGCCTGGATCATAGAACTGTAGAGTTGGAAAGGACCCCAGGGGTCATCTAGTCCAACCCCCTGCAATGCAGGAATCTCAACTCAACCATGCAATGGCCATCCAATCTCTGCTTAAAAACCGCCAAGGAAGGAGAGTCCACCACCTCTTGCGGGAGTCTGTTCCACTGCTGAACAGCTCTTACTGTCAGAAAGTTCTTCCTGGTGTTTAGTCGGAACCTCCTTTCTTGTACAGTGGTACCTCGGGTTAAGAACTTAATTCGTTCCGGAGGTCTGTTCTTAACCTGAAACTGTTCTTAACCTGAAGCACCACTTTAGCTAATGGGGTCTCCTGCTGCTGCTGCCGCGCCGCCGCTGCACAATTTCTGTTCTCAACCTGAAGCAAGGTTCTTAACCCGAGGTAATATTTCTGGGTTTGCAGAGTCTGTAACCTGAAGCGTCTGTAACCTGAAGCATCTGTAACCCGAGGTACCACTGTATCTTGAAGCCACTGGTTTGAGTCCCATCCCCCGGAGCCGGAGAAAACAAGCTTGCTCCTTCCATGTAACAGCCCTTAAGATATTTGAATATGGCTATCATATCTCTTCTCAATCTCCTCTTCTCCAGCCTAAACATACCCAGCTCCCTCAACCGTTCCTCATAAGGCTTGGTTTCTAGACCCTTTATCACCTTGCTTGCCCTCATCTGCACACCTTCCAGTTTGTCAATATCCTCCTTAAATTGTGGTGCCCAGAATGGAGGATAGATGGATCCATGGGTGTGGGTGTGCAGAAACAAGCCTACTGTACAGAGGTAAAATTAGCTTCCATGGCCCCACCCACTTTTGTCTCTGGCCCCACCCACCACTGCCATGCGGCCCCCCAGGAGGTTCCTTTGAGGGAAATGCAGCCCTCTGGCTGAAAAAGGCTTTGCCACCCACTTTTGTCTCTGGCCCCACCCACCACTTATAGGTCTATCTCCTGAAGCTAGACATGGTTGCTAAGCCGAGCCACCATATCTAGAATCACTGTACCTCAGAGTAACAGATGCTGGGGACACAGAAGAGCTCCCAGAGCTTTCTGGTTGGCCATTACTGCCGTATGTGATGGGGTTAATCAAGGACAGCCCCACCCAGATATCTAGGGCGTAACCTTGTTTATCTAGAAGTAATTGGTGATGCTACAGTAGGTCCAAGATTTATGGGGCTGTGTGCAACTGCAGATTTCACACGTGATTCGAAAAAAGCACATGACTAATGTGCATGGTTGAGCTCTCTCTCTTGCTCCCTTTCTCCCTCCCCCCACAAAAAAAAATGTTTTCACAGAAAGTACGCTGTGCCCCAGAGGAAGCAATGTCCAAGCTTAAGGAGATAAAGGGATTCAGTCAACTTCAGCCACCTGACATTCCTCACATCACTGAGCACACAGGAACATAGTCCTTAAGTAATCATTGGCAAAAGGCAACAAAAGACAAGTTGCGATTAGAAGGCGGCTCTCCTTCAGCCCCAGAATGAGCAGAGCTTCTCTAAATCAAGACTGACAGGCAGACAAGTCAAGACTCCATATATCCAGTGCAGTGGCTAGACAAGTTCATGAGAGACAAAAGCACTATAGTAGATGAAAAGTGTCAAGAATGGTAGTGTCTACTACGGTAGCGGAAAGGGTCTGGTTCTGCCCAGGCATTTGAAGAAACTAAAAAAAAACAACGTGATTTTTAAATTGATACTGTGATTTATGAGTTTTGGGGCTAGACACACACACACACACACACACACACACACACACACAATGAAGGACTCAGAGCATCTGATGGGAGCCATAGATTGGCAAAAATCTCCTCCTGCATCTCAAGAAACCTTGTTTGTAACTGTCATGCCAAACTGCGTGAAGTCAAGCCAAAGTCCTGCCAAATGTGGGGACAGTATCTTCACATTAGCAGAGTTAGGACCTGCCCTGCCAAAAATCAGGTAAAGTCACGTTTTGGCCAGCCATCTTGATTCAAAATGGTGCCCAGCATCCCAGCATCGACAAAGACTGCCACCTCGGGAACCTGTGTGTGCTAATATCTCAAGAGGTGTCCAAACCCACAGTGGACAAACGGACAGATAGGCAAACCATTTTCCAAAAGTATAGCAGATTACTGAAGCATATCCTCTACGGCTGGCCATGGTTTCACTTTTATGCTGAAGAGTTCTGCATCAGATACTCCACTGCTTTACACACCGTTCAATTCATAGGCTGTCTGAATGTGTGGCAAATTTTTCTCTGAGAGCCTGAGCTTGGCACTAGTGGACAGCTGGACTTTGCTGTTTCCTTCTAGAACACTTTAATCCTGTTCCACGTACTTTAACGGCTTCTTTTTTAATGGCTGACTTTCTAAGCATTTCCCTACCCTGTAGAAGCTGGGGATTGAACCCTCCTGCATACAAAAGCAGGTGTTTTTAGGGGGTTTTGAATGTTTTATGTAGTTTTTATGTAGTTTTTATGTAGTTTTATGTAGTTTTTCAATTTCATTGTTCTGCAAGGGACAATGACAATAAAGATATCGTATCGTATCATCGTATCGTTCTGCAACTGTGCTATGGGTCTTCTTCATTTTAATTCAGAATCAATATTGTCTGCAGGTCTAGTAACCAGCACTATCACTGTCATTAGTATTAATTTATATACTGCTTAACAGCCAGCGAGGCTTCTAAGCACTTTACAAGTATAAAGTATACTTGTGGACAAGCATAAAGGCCAGGTTGCATGAAGGGTGTTTGTTCATAGTTAATAGAACAAAAGCGAGCTTTACAGGACTCCGGTGCTTTCCACTCATTATACACAAATCCTTCACTTTCAGTGATCTAATACAAGCTCTCAATAATACAATACAGCCTCTTTCAGTCTCTTCCGAAGTCAGTCCAGCACAATTATGCCACTTCTCATATTTCCACCACCACTCATTTCATCCGATCTTGGTTCAAGTTGTGTTTTTGACCACACCTTGATTGCCTGTCTTACAACTGTGTTCCACAAATAAAGGGATTTTTGTTGTTTCTGCTATTCCGTTTTTTTAATGCATTTTAAGATTATCACCCAAGTGTATTATATTGGTCGGTCAGCAGAGGGCAGCGTTGCCAACTCAGAGAGAGAGAGAGAGAGAGAGAGAGAGAGAGAGAGAGCGAGCGAGCAGGGAGAGGTTTGTTTACTTATTTTCATTATTTACCGTATTCTTTAATATGAGAAATGCATGCTCTCTTATGGTTCTGGCAACTTGCTTTTTGGCCAGGGGGTGCGGGGAATAACAAATGATCTACGCCTGGCTAAAAGAACAAAATATAAAGACTCTTTTGTGGCACATTGGCACTGTTTTATTGTTTGGAGATTAAATACAAAAGTGTCTCCTGTAAGCATTCTGGCTGCTATGAATATTGTGAACCTGAATTTGGATACTTTCGGAAAGAATGCACCATCAGATTGATGTTTTTGATATATTTTTTTTCACTTTACACTCTCCTTGTTCTGTCAACAAAATGAAAAGGGGATTATTCTGAACTATTAAACAGTTATTAATATAAATGTATTTTAAAAAAATTAAAGGGGGGGAGAATAAAAAGAAAGGGCCTCATCTCCTGTGGCAACCACCGACTCGCAAGGAGCAATGGCCACACTAAAGTTGCATCACCGCCACTAGGCCTCACTCCAGCGTTGTCTTTGGGCAGAAGCAGCTTCCAGCCAAACTCTGATCTTGTAACTGGAGAGTCTGAGGCACAGGAGAGAACCTCTGTTTGAACCTTCTCAAGTGTCATTAGGAGAAAACAAAGCCAGATGGATTTAGCTGCCAGTCACTCTGCCTGACCGTGGGATGTATTTGCAGAGGCGGCAAGATCTAAGTGGGGATGAAAGGGGGTGGGGAGTAGAGCCGTATGATCTGCATGCAGTTTTTAAATACCTAAGGGCACGACCTCAGGGAAATAAATTGAGCTTGAAAAAATGTAGTTGTCACGCTGCCCCCCCCCCCGCCCCCATTTGCTGGTTACGCTGCTCTTTTGAATGGAGTGGAAAGATCACAATTTGCAGCAACCCAGTAGCCACAGGCTTCAACATCCCTGCACCCTGATCTGCCCCAGGCAAATGACTAGCATGAAACAGAGCACTCATGTCATCAAGACAGGCCGACAGACATATATTTCAATCCTCCTGCAAAGCTTCCTTAATGCATAACCAAAGGAAGCGGTGGGGGAAATCCATGTTGGAGACAAGGCCTGACACTGGATAAAGTGAGGCAAATAAAGATTTGTACTTCCCCAGTCTTTCATGCTTGCAATAGGTAAAGGTAAAGGGACCCCTGACGATTAGGTCCAGTCGTGACCGACTCTGGGGTTGCGGCGCTCATCTCGCTTTATTGGCCGAGGGTGCCGGCATACAGCTTCCGGGTCATGTGGCCAGCATGACTAAGCCGCTTCTGGTGAACCAGAGCAGCACATGGAAACGCCGTTTACCTTCCCACCAGAGCGGTATGTATGTGTATGTATAATGCATGTATGTGTATGTATATATAGCACACAACAATGTTATTTTCACAAACATATGCACACTTTAGTACATGCATTGTTGCACAGATAACTTGGCTGGAGACCTGCATTGCAAAATTTGGAAAAGAGCAAATTCTGAAGGATAAAAGGCAAGCTTGCCTTTAAACTGAATGGCATTTCCCCCCATCCCTAGCTGAGACCCATGACCATGTGGCCTGGTTTAAGGTGGGTCGCCACAGCAGCACTCCCACCAGGTAACAAATTGACGAATTAAGCAACGAGGTCCCCAAATACATGTTTGGGTTTAGGGCCAGTCTTCTGGGCCTGAAAAGGCTGGAGACGGCTGCTGTAAAGACTCAAACCCTGTACAGGCCTTAGTCACTAGGGGCAACCAAAAGGCTTTGTGTTCAGACACTCACCTCAAATGTGACAAAGTCATCAAACTCATCAGGACAGGCAGATGGTGGTTCATCATGGGCATATCCCATAGTGCAGAGCTGGCTGTCAGGAACTGCTGAAAGGGGGTGAGAACACACACACAGCAAAATATTATTACAGGATGGAAAGGCAGTTTTTTTTATTTAAAAAAGCAACATTGAAGGTTGGAACACTCCTCCAGTGAAGTCTCAAGCAGCAGGAGAAGCATCAGATGATGAATGCAAAGGACATTCTGTAAGCCCAAAGCTTCCACCCACAGAGGAGGGTGTCCACCAGGGGTGCCCGCTTAAATAAAATATTGGGGGGTTCCAGGTAAGCCCTACCCTGCATAATTGATCACATGACGTGGCACACACAAACCATTTGAATGGGAATTCCCTTCAACTCGGGGGGGGGGTGGCCCCCTCAATTATTTTAGGGGGGCGAAGGGGCCTTGGCCCCTAGGCTCCTCTGGTGCCCGCTGTGCCTCTCTCCTTGCCTTTATCTCCGCTTCCAGTGGGGAAAACCATGTTGCATCTCTAGGTGAGGTGAGCTGCAATGTTCAATCCCTGCTGATACAGAGATGGAGTAGAATCGCCTCCCTCTGAGAGGCAGCATGCCTGCTATTATGAGATAGTTCCTTGAAAATATCGTTTGCTTCTCGTTGGAGTAAAATAAATTTTATTTAATTAAAAATACGTCAAAGGTTGTATTAAACACTAGGTATACTCAGGAGTAGAAATTTGTTGGAGCCAATGCAAAAATAATATTCCAGCAAGAGATATAGGTAAAGGTAAAGGGACCCCTGACAGTTAGGTCCAGTCGTGGCCGACTCTGGGGTTGTGGCGCTCATCTCGCTTTATTGGCCGAGGGAGCCGGCGTACAGCTTCCGGGTCATGTGGCCAGCATGACTAAGCCGCTTCTGGCGAACCAGAGCAGTGCACGAAAATGCCGTTTACCTTCCCGCCGGAGCGGTACCTATTTATCTACTTGCACTTTGACGTGCTTTCAAACTGCTAGGTTGGCAGGAGCTGGGACCGAATAAAGGGAGCTTACCCCGTCACGGGGATGCGAACCGCCGACCTTCTGATCAGCAAGCCCTAGGCTCAGTGGTTTAGACTGCAGTGCCACCCGCGTCCAAGCAAGAGATATAAACTGACTCAAATATTAAAAGAAAAAGACACGTATAGAATCTTGGCACCTCTGAAGCTGAAAAGGGGCTTTGCTTCTTGAACAAATGTTGCTTTAACACACAGCATTCCTCAACTTAGTCGTGAAAAACACCTGGAGGGCACCCCAACACCTTCAACTCTCAAGATACCAAAATCCAAGAGATATTGATTAGGAACATAAATACAGAATTTACAATGCATGTTCCAAGAGGAGGTCAAAAAGGCCATTTAAGATTTTGGTCAGATTCCAAAAGCTGAGCTCAGGAAAATCTCTTTTTTTAAAAAAAAAATATTTGCAGTTAAGTTTAAAGAAACAAACTTTAAGTTTTAAAATCTTGTGGCTATATGTTAAAAGCAACAAGTTAGTGGTCAAATATAAGATGCCCATACCCAGAAATCTAACACAGTTGGAAGTGTGGTGTGGTGATGTTTTGGGGATGCAAATTCAAATTAGACTATAGAAAATTATAATTTTATGTCAAAAATAAGAAAATTGCAAAATTTCATAGTGTGGTCAAAGGAAACTGAAAATGCATTTGTTAAATATAATTAACTTTGAAAAGGTAAGAAAATAGTTATAACGGTGGATAAAAAATATTAATAATCTAGAGTGGGCATAGAGAATGTATCAGTTTGCTGCTACCACACTGACCCTGGCAGATAAAAACATAGGTAAACGGCGTTTCCGTGCGCTCTGGCGCTCGTCACAGTGTTCCATTGCTCCAGAAGTGGTTTAGTCATGCTGGTTACACAACCTGGAAAGCTGTCAACAGTATTTTCTTGAGAATCTTCCCCCCCCCCCCACCCCATGAAAACATTTTTCTACCTATACTTGGCGCTTCCCTACCCCGGGATTACAAATTTGTTCATGCAATAGTTTTCCTCCGCAAAAGCAACACAAGTGAAAAAGTTCCTAGAGGAAAAACCATTTTTACACTAGTACAAAGTTACTCTTCGCCATGTTAGAAATATAGGAAGCTGTCTTGCACCTTCTCAGACCCAATCTCTGTACAGTGGTACCTCGGGTTACGAACTTAATTCATTCTGGGGGTCCATTCTTAACCTGAAACTGTTCTTAACCTGAGGTACCACTTTAGCTAATGGGGCCTCCCGCTGCCACCGCCACTGCTGTGCGATTTCTGTTCTCATCCTGAAGTAAAGTTCTTAACCCGAGGTAATATTTCTGGGTTAGCGGAGTCTATAACCTGAAGCGTCTGTAACCCGAGATACCACTGTATGGCCTACACCAGGCTTCCTCCACCTCGGCCCTCCAGATGTTTTGAGACTACAATTCCCCTCATCCCTGACCACTGGTCCTGCTAGCTAGGGATCATGGGAGTTGTAGGCCAAAAACATCTGTAGGGCCGAGGTTGAGGAAGCCTGACCTACATTGACTGGCAGCGGTTCTCCAGGGTTTCAGGCAGGGGGACATTCCCAGCCCTACCCTGAAGATGCCAAGGAGTGAAGCTGAGTTCCCCCACCCCTGAGCTACAGTCCTTCCGCTCTTCCTCTTCTGCGACACTGTTCCCTATAATATGGAAGCGGAAAAGGCTATTCTATCAGGATCAGTCCACTACAGCTGAAGTCTAGCACATGGCAGCCTGATAAATTAGATCTCTTAAACCGGGGTCTGCGGCTGCCAAGGGCAATACCGTAATTCATGCTGAGAAACGAGCTTGGGTCCCGTCTTCAGCCAGTAGCGCCGCCTGAGCAGCAAGGAGTATAGCTGGCTCATCGTTTCAATACACAAGCCGTGCTTCTCAAACGGCGGTTTTACGGCTGCTTATTCTGCACATTCCAGCCGGTCTGGATTGCAACAATTCCCCTTTCGAGGCTTTGTAAATTTCTGCTCTTCTGAAATCACATCCAGGAGGAGGCCATTACATCCTGGAAAACCTATCTTAAATACTTTTTATTAAAGATTTTCATCATCTACAAAAGAACATGCAATGTCTCTCCCTTTTTTTGTTCAGATTATAAAGTCTTTTGGTTACATTCAATGTAAGACATTATGGCACCCAAAGGGGAGGGGGGAGAGTAGAGGGGAGAGGGCGAGTGATAAATTTGCACATTATTTTTTCATTTCCCCAAATTGGTATATGGGTGAGGTTTTTATGTCGGCGTCATTTGGGTAGGTTCTCTTTCTATACATTTGTTGGTTTATGTGGGCAGTGAGAGAAGGTTGAGGGGGCCCTGGGGCATGGCTGTTTGCCTTTGATTGACCGCCATGAGATTCATTTGCATGTGTGGAAGGGAGGAATGAATTCTTGGGTCAAGTTAGCCATACTGATCTGTGTGCTGCTGGTAGATCCCTGCTATCATTATTGTCATTTTGACCTGTGTGTGTAATAAAGGGGAGCCGAAGATAAACCTATCCATTCTGAAGGAAATCAGCCCTGAGTGTTCACTGGAAGGACAGATCCTGAAGCTGAGGCTCCAATACTTTGGCCACCTCATGAGAAGAGAAGACTCCCTGGAAAAGACCCTGATGTTGGGAAAGATGGAGGGCACAAGGAGAAGGGGACGACAGAGGACGAGATGGTTGGACAGTGTTCTTGAAGCTACTAACATGAGTTTGACCAAACTGTGGGAAGCAGTGGAAGACAGAAGTGCCTGGCGTGCTCTGGTCCATGGGGTCACGAAGAGTCGGACACGACTAAACGACTAAACAACAACAACATCATACCAGGGTGAAGGTGTCCCCATGTCAGTTTCTCCATTTTATTTGTCCCCATGTCAGTTTCAATCTATCGGTTAGCTTTTCCATTAAAGCTGTTTCCCTATACAATTTGGTGCCCAAAGTCCATGTTTACTCCTGACAGGTCTCTCCAGTGTCCAGCTATGATGTTTCTGGCTGCTGAGAGTAGGTGGGTTATAAGCTCTTTCTACTGTGAGTGAGCATTTCTGTCTGGGAAAATATTCGATAGGGTCAGTTCTGGGGTGGGTTCCAATACCTGCTTAGTTACTTTACATATTTCTTGTAGGACTGCTGTCCAAAAGGGTTGGATTCGGGGACAGTCCCACCACATGTGGACGTACGTGCCTGTAGAGGTACAGCCTCTCCAGAATTTTGGTAAGGTTCCTGGATGTATTAGCACCAATTTCCTCAGTGTAAGATGCCATCTATAGATAAGTTTCAAAGTGATTTCCCTTCTTTTGGCTGAAATGGATTTAAAGGGAGGTTTGGACCACATTCTAGTCCATTAGGTAGTTTATCTCGTAACCTATGTCATGCTCCCATTGTTTTTTAATTGTGTTAAGGGGGTCTGCAGAGTTTTGGAGCAGCATTTTGTATACTGCAGATGGAAAATGATTTTAAATAGAGCGAGTTGCAGTTCCTCAACCCCCTTTTGAAATGCGTTGAGCATTTTTAAAATGAAATAATAATTTTGTTCTTTTGGTATGGTTGTTAGGAGCAGCATATTCCCAGAGTATGCTACAGTTTGGACTATTACTCTGGTGCGAGACCCTAATTAGTAACTCTCCACTGGCATAGCCAAGAGATACGTGTCAGGATGTCTGCTCATTTAAAGGCAGAAAAAGACTTTGAGATCAGAAGGTTCTTTTACACAATCAGGTCTCTTGTTACCACAACTCTTTCTCCCACTTGACCACATATTAAAGTTTACAGCTTTACATGCTCAGGAACTGAATGAACCAAATCTACCAACCACAACACAGCTTGTAAACTATCATTTTTGTCCTGGGGTAAATTAACTGCCAAGTTCTCATTTATTGCAGCAAATCCAATAAAATAATGATGCCGTGCGTTTTGAGTTTGCTGCAGTAAAAAACTCCCTAGACTTACTGCAGCAGATTTACATTGCGTCAGATGGTACACTGGGTTAGAGAGGCAGTGTGGCGTAGTGGGTGGAGTTTGTGCAAAGCACCTGATCTCCCTCATTCCAAAAAGGTAGGTACAGAATTGGAGAATGACAATAACTTCTGAAAGGATGTTGTGAACACTCTCACAAAAGGTTTTAAAACAAACAAACAAAAAACACACGTTATGATAATCCCAAATTGATGATGCACCTATTACACATAGGCACATAGTTCAGGGCTTTGCATGGAGAAGAAGTCAGGCCCAATCTCAGGTATCTCCTGTTCAAAGGCTCGGGTAGCACAGGTGTGGGCTACCTATGGCTCTGGGAGTTGCAGTTTCTTAAAGGTCCTGAAAGTTTGTAAGTGACCCCCATGTTCCCCTCACAGAGCCATAGTTCCCAGACTTCCTTGGCAACAGGGACTGATTGTTAAACCACTCTGAGAACTGTTCCTTTGCCCCACCAAAGGGCAAACATTTCCATCCTGAGGGCCATATTCCCTTCTGGGTGACCTCCTGAGGGCCACACACCAGAGGCAAAAGTAGGTGGAGCAATTTATGCAAATTACACCTTCGTCCAATGGGCTGGTTTCTTCACACAGTCCTCCATCCAGAAAAGCAAGAGACATCGTCAGTATTTATGGACACATTCCACCCAGGCAAAAACACCCAGAAATAAAAAGAAGAGCCAATGCAGGGTATTGCCTGGAGAGAGGGGAGTGTGGCCTGGAGAAAGACCCAAGAAACAGACAGAGAGGCCCCTGGAGCCTGAAGTTATAGATCAGAGGTTTTCAACCATTTTGACTCCAAGGCTCCCTTTCTTGCAGAGTTGGCAGCCTCTCACCCTTTTTCAAACACCCTCCCTTGTGGAGTGTTTCCTCAGCCTCCTCTCCTCTCCCCTCTCCTTGGGAGTCCTCAGGGCAGCCGCTGCCACCGCCCCTGGTACCTGAGCTGCCCCCCCCCGCCCCAAAGAGAACTGCCCCCTCACACTGGCCAGCCCCAGAGGCACCATTTGCCTGGGGAGCACGTAGCCAGGGTTACTGCTGCAGCAAACAGCTGTGCAAGCCTTTGGGAGAAAAAGACAGGAGAGGGCATCAGATGAAGGAGGGAAGGAAAGAAAAGAAAAGGAGGCTAGTGTTGCCCAAGGCACCCCTGGCCATCCTTCAAGGCACCCCAGGGTGCCACAGCACACTGGTTGAAAACCACTGCTATAGATCTAAACTGGTTTCAACATACTATTTTCTCCCTATTTAACTTAGGTGATGTTGGGGATTTGGGAGCTGGGCGAGGGGGAGGAGTAGATTGCAGCTAGGGATGTTTTGCAGAATGCGCTCTCAGCAAATACTACAATTCCCAAAATTCTCTGGGGTAAACCTGAGCAGTACAAATGCTTTACAGTCATACCTCGGGTTGAAGTAATTTCGGGTTGCGCTCTGCGGCGACCCAGAAGTAACGGAACACGTTACTTCTGGGTTTTGCCGCTCGCACATGCGCAGACGCTCAAAATGACGACATGCGCATGCGCGGAAGCGGTGAATTGCAACCCGCGCATGCGCAGACGCAGGTTGCGTTCGCTTCAGAATGCGAACGGAGCTCCGGAACGGATCCCGTTCGCATCCAGAGGTACCACTGTATTTTAAATGCATGCTACCCAGCTTTTCCCACATGAGCGCCTTTTTGAAATCCAACATCTCTCCTCTGTATATTCATTAGCATCTCTAGAATTAGGGTCTCAGAACGGCTGACAGGCCACCCCTCAAGCCCACCCACCCACCCAATCAAACTGTTGTTCTGCAGTTGCAACAGAGACACAGCAGGGAGCTGGCTGCCTGCCAACCTCTTCACAGGTCCAGGACCAACGGCACAGAAAGGACAAGCTCAACATGGCTTGGAGTCATCTACCAAACTCATTATTGCATCTCTCTTGGTGCAGGTCTTCCTCCCCCCCCCCCCCAAGCATATGGCACATTGTATACAGTTGATGTTGCTATGGTGACCTCACCCAACGGTCCCTGCCAACACAATAGGCTACATGAAAGCTTTTGAATCCCTGTTCAAATGAGCGTTAAAAAACCCACAAACCCTCGCTGCTCATTAGCAACACAAACCCACAAAGGACTCCCCATCTGCACATTACAGGCGCACGTGCTGTCGAGCATGGTCAACGGGACCTTGTAGCGCTGGTGCGCCCAGAAATACAATAGCTAAAAAGAGAGAGAGCATTGGTACAGCAACAGAGCACTTGGGATTTGCCATCCCGACTGCCGTGTCCCAAGAAGATCCCCAAAAGCCACATGGGCACAGCCGGCACCCCCAGATGTTTGCCTTCTGGCTGACAACCAGTCCAGGCCCTGGCTGCCCTCCTGCTCCCGAGTCTCAGCTGAGTGCAGTCCTAATGGTCAGTTTCCTCCTCTTTGGCCTCGGTTCTGCCCTTTCAGAACTGAGCAGGAGTGTGGAGACAAAACTAGAACTACAGTGGTACCTCGGGTTAAGAACTTAATTCATTCTGGAGATCCGTTCTTAACCTGAAACTGTTCTTAACCTGAGGTACCACTTTAGCTAATGGGGCCTCCCGCTGTTGCCGCACAATTTCTGTTCTCATCCTGAAGCAAAGTTCTTAACCCGAGGTACTATTCTGGGTTAGCGGAGTCTGTAACCTGAAGCGTCTGTAACCCGAGGTACCACTGTAGTTGGCTCTGCTTGTTGTTGCCTCTGGCTCCCCCTACTGTTGGGCTCCCTGCCTTCCACCCTACCAGTCCCAATGGGCACCACAGCCACCACTGACACACAGTCATCAGAGCCCTCAGGTTTTAACCAGACACAAGTCTCTCATTCGGCTTTGCTCACTGCAATACAATGGAGCCAATATCCATTTTCCTCTAACAGTTGCTGGAGTGAGATGGGTGCTTGCACACGGGATATGACAACATTTGTGAAATGAGCAAGGGCAGCAAAAAGCAACGTGTCGATCAGGACCGGAGCCATGTTTGCTTTTCCCCTGCTTCGCATAGGCCCAACCTACAACAATAGAAGCTTTCAGGAGCATTAAGTCAGCTGGGAGAGCATTATGGCCTTGTGGCGCCTGGGAGACACGCCGCCGAGACCAGGGGGGCTGGAGCAGAATAGTTTCGAGAGCTGAGGCAGGAAGATAGGCTATTGTGCCAACGGACTGCGGAGACAGGACCAGACTGGGGAAGCAAAGCCCCGGGGATGTCACAGCATTGCACCAACTCTGCATCAATTGTTGCCATTCCGTAAGATCCAGCAACCCGAGTTGGGAAAGGGCGAGATTCCATGGGTTCTGCTGTGACAGGCCAGCTCCATCAGGCCTCCTCCTCTCCTCTCAACGGTCACCTGGGGCCAGCCATTCCACCAGACTGCCTCTGTGGGAGAGACAGGAAGCAGGGCTCATTTCATCAGCTTTGCTGGCACCTCCACCCCCTCAGCTGTGCCAGCTGGGCATTATAGGAACAACTGTTTTGATTTTCCTCTTCCCCTCCTTGTCCCTCGTGTACTGTGTTCTTTTAGATTTTACCCTACGGGTAGGGACTGTCTCGTTGTGATTGTACGTAAACCGCTCTGGGAGTTTCTTTCGCCGAGGAGCGGGGTACAAATGCTATAAATAAATAAATAAATAAATAAATAGAAAGAAAGAAAAATAAAATGTCACCCAGCTGCTTCTAGCTTTTTGGAAGGAAAATTAAATAAAAAGCACCCAAAGCAACATGCTCCATACAGTGGTACCTCGGGTTACAGACACTTCAGGTTACAGACGCTTCAGGTTACAGACTCTGCTAACCCAGAAATAGTACCTCAGGTTAAGAACTTTGCTTCAGGATGAGAACAGAAATTGCGTGGCGGCAGCGGGAGGCCCCGTTAGCTAAAGTGGTACCTCAGGTTAAGAACAGTTTCAGGCTAAGAACAGACCTCCAGAACGAATTAAGTTCTTAACCCGAGGTACCACTGTACTGCCATTCTTCAGATCAGGGGTGGGAAGCCTCAGGCCTGGGGGCCAAATGCAGCCCCCACCTCTCAATCTGGCCCTCAGAACTCTCCCCAGGGCCCTCACTGGCCCTGCTTGGTCACCTGAGTTTTTGTGCCTGACTAAAGCATGTCCTTGAACTGATCATGCCTTTTGCTAGTGTGGACGAAGGATAGAATGGGCTGAGGGTGTGGAAGCAGAATCTAGACTACAGTGGGGGGCGGGATACATCAGCTATTCTGCTGACCAGCGTGTAGCCAGTGTTAGACATTAGCCAGGCGCCAGGCACGTTTTGCTACTGGTGTGAGTCCAATTGCGACCATTTGGAGATCTCTGCATGTCAGGCTGGTGACTGACATCTGCATCTGGCTAGCTCCTCCAGCTTTCTTAAGCATATAAGCAGAACAACTTATTTACTGCATTTAGATCCCACCTTTTTCTCCAAGGAGTACATAGTTCACCCTCTGCATCAGTTAAACCCCGACAATGACCCTGTGAGGTAGGTTAAGAGACTGTGTCTGGTCCAAGGTCACCCAATGAGCTTCATGACTAAGTGGGGATTTGAACTCTGATCTCACAGGTCCTAGGTCCAACACACTAACCACTACACCACACTAGCTTCCTAGAACACTTCTGCTACGGGGCAGCACTATAAATTAAATAGGTAAATAAACAGGGTGAAAGCAAAATGTCCCTGAGAGAAGAATCTGAAATATTTCGCTTGAATCTTGAATTTGTTTTAGTCTGAGTTGTTCTATTCTGGCGATCGTAACCTAGGTTTAAGGTGTCATTGGGCAATTACATTATATATCTGAGTTTCTAACACTGCATGTTAGATATTCTGATAAATCGTTATCAAGATATGCCACAGTGGATAACTGAGTCTAGCATTCTTCCTGTGCTGATGGCTTGGTGCTAGAACTGCCCAGTGAATACAGCAGAAGAGCAGAGTGGAAAAGAAGACAGGCAGAAGCTTCGAGAAGGCCAGAGATTTTCCTGCAAATCCTTCATTCGGCTGGAGCCTCAAGGCTGTGATGTCAACGCAACGACCTCAATGCTCCACATCTGGGTAGCTTCCTGCCATCCCCATTTTGAGTTTGCAGTAGCAAAGGCAAACCGACATCACTGTTACAAACTTCCTTGCCGCTTCTCCTCTCGGAAAAAGTAGGTCAACACATTGGATCATCTGCTCAAATGCTGCTAAGCTAGTAGAGAAAGTAGAGGCTATGAAGACCGCCAGATCACTGGTGAAAATGCGGGAGGAGTCTATCCTGCAAGCTTCTTCCTCCTTAGTCTTAAGGTTGTCTTTACGGACTTCACCAGAGACTCCTGAGTAAGTTTAGCGGACAAGAAATAACAGGAGAAGTCCTCTTGTGGATCAGGAATTGGTTAGGCTGCAGGAAGCAAAGAGTGAGAATAAATGGGCAATTCTCTGAATGGAGAGAAGTAGAAAATGGAGTTTCCCTCCAAAGGATTGGTATTGGAATCTGTGCTTTTTAACTGGCTCATAAACAGTCTAGAATTAGGAGTGAGCAGTGAGGTAGTCAAGTTTGCTGATGATGACAAATCAGTGGTTTTCAACCAGTGTGCCATGGCACCCTGGGGTGCCTTGAATAATGGTCAGGGGTGCCGCGGGCAACATGGCCTCTGTCCCTCTTTCTTTCCTTCCCTCCCCTGATGCCCTCTCTGCCTCCCAAAGGCTTGCACAGCCGTTTGCTGCATCAGTAGCCCTGGCTACGTGCTCCCCAGGCGAATGGTGCCTCTGGGGCTGGCCAAGGGGTGCTTCCAAGGCCTCTGTGGGGCACTGTGAGGAAGCACGTCTCCTTGGGATTGGGGAGGGGCAGCTCAGAGACCAGGAGCAGCAGCAGTGGCTGCCCAGAGAGGCTGTCCTAAGGAGAGGGAAGAGGAGAGGAGGCTGAGGGAACACTCCACAAGCGAGGGTGTTTGAAAAGGGGTGAGATGAGCGTCGCAACCCCATAGTCGCCTTTGACTGGACTTAACCGTCCAGGGGTCCTTTACCTTTCCACTAGCTTTCCACTTATAAAGAATTTCTTTTCTTTTATTGGGGGTGGGGTGGGGTTTGTGCACAAAGGAGTTCGCTCATCAGCAATCTGATGTGGTTCAGCCTGACTATCATTTCTGGGCTCTACCACCACTGGATTTTGCCCTAGCATGTTCACAGAAGCAGCATTTGAGCCAAGGACAACTTTGGCTTATAGTTTAGAGTCTTAAACAATCTGGATCTGATATTATTGTATATATATATAAAAATTAATTCCAGGTAGGGAGTTTCCCCCTGCCCTACCCATCCATGTGACCAAACAACTTCCAATTTCCCTTCAGCTGAGAAAAAGTGAACTGCAATGCAGATATATCACAAGGGGGTGGGAAGAAAGTTAGCATTTGTGTCAGCAGACTAAGCAAGAAAGGCTAGGTATAAAAAAAGATATTTTGTTTGTTGCCAACTGCATCATGTACTTTCGGGTGTGACATTAGTCAGCAAAACCTGCTTGCTTCACCAGTGGAAGCTTTAAGAATTGCTGTCGGGAGGAAGCCAACAACGGCTTTGTGCAGGGTAGGCATCGGAAACACATCACGCCTCAAGGCTGCCAAATTGCCAGGAACTGGGCTTCTCCCCTGCTTCAGTTTCATGGCTATGCTCAGCTGCCGCAGTGGAAGGCAAATGCTTCTGAATACCAGTTGCTGGAAACCACAGAAGGGGATGGTGCTCTTGTGCTTGAATCCTCAGTCCTAGAGCATCTATCTGTCTTGCATGCAGAAGGCCCACGTTCAATCACTGGTATCTGTAGGTAGGGCTGGGAGAAGACCCTGTCTGATACCCTGGAGAGCCACTCTCACACAGTGTGGACAATTCTGAGCTGGATAGACCAATACTTTGAGATTCAGTATAAGGCATATTCCTATGTTCAGCACATTACTCCAAATGAGGTGCCACCTTCACCTGCTGTCCCAGTACCAACACCTTGGGAGAAACTACCACTATTCTCAAACCAAGAGGCTCTGGAATCTCTTAATGTCTCTAGTTGTCGACAGGAAGAAAGAAAGAACAGGGTTTGATGGATACTTCAAATTCAGCCACTGTAAGAAAGCCCAAAATTATGCAACTCCAAATACTCATAGTTAAGGGAGCCCTGAATTAAAGGGTTTTGTTAGCTGTTACTTCTATCTAATTAGCGCAACACCATGATACTGCAAGCAATGAATTATGGAAAGAAACCTGAAGCCATGTCTCCGAGAAAGCTGTTCTAGAGAGCATAGCGCAAACACTCGTAAGACTTCCATTGCCCCCTCCCAAGCTGTATCTTTTAAACATACATTTGTAGTGACAGCTTTATCCTGGGACAATTGCCCCTAAAGTGTTTGGAACTGAGCAGAGGTTGTTCCGATGTCAATTTTCGAAGATTCTAAAGTTAGTGTTTCCTCTGATGTGCCCATGGTTCTGTAGCACAGAACAGAATTTTCAGTCCTCCTGGCCACAGATACAAAGAGGACAGCGTGGCGCATTCCAAAGCGGCAACCTTCGGACGCTCTACACATTGCAAGGGAGTATTTATCTTTTATGACTTTATAGAAAGTATTTATATGCTGCCAACTCAAATATCAAGGCCCTGTAAGACACTTAAGTTTGACAGAACATAAAATGCCGCTGAGAACAATACAAAATAGTCATTAAAATGGATTAATCAAAGAAGTTTAAGCACCTGCACAGGCCTCGCAGCATGAAAAGGTCTTCAAGTAATGTCTGAAAGTCAACAGCAAAGATGCTTGCTGAAAAGAGTATTCACCTCAAAAAGGATATTGTAGAGTTGGAAAAGGTTCAGAACAGGCCTACCAAAATGATCAAGGGGGTGGAGAGATTTCCTTTGTGAGGGAAGGTTGCAACATTTGGGACTTCCTAGCTTGAAGGAGAAAAAGTAAGTAAGAGGCAACATGCTAGAAGCTTATGAAATTATACATGGCATGAATGAAGGGAGTGGATAGAGGAAAGATTTGATCCCTCTCTCATAACAGTAGAACTCATGGAAATTCAGTGAAGCTGAACATTGGATAATTCAGGACAGATAATTCAGGACTTCTTCATATAAGTTCATAGTTAAAACTCTGGCACTTGTTCCCACGGGAGGCAGTGATGACCACCAACTCGGATGCCTTTAAAAGAGGATTGGACAGATTCGTGCAGGATAAGAAGAAGAAGAAGAAAAGTTTGGGTTTGATATCCCGCTTTATCACTACCCGAAGGAGTCTCAAAGCGGCTAACATTCTCCTTTCCCTTCCTCCCCCACAACAAACACTCTGTGAGGTGAGTGAGGCTGAGAGACTTCAGAGAAGTGTGACTGGCCCAAGGTCACCCAGCAGCTGCAGTGGAGGAGCAGAGACGCGAAGCTGGTTCACCAGATTATAAGACTACCGCTCTTAACCACTACACCACACTGGCTCTGAATGGCTACTAGTCATAATGGAGGCTGTGCTCTGCACCTTCACAGTCAGAGGCAGTATACCTCTGAATCCCAGTTGCTGGAAGGGAGAGCGCCCTTGTTCTCAGGCACTGCTTGCTGGTTTCCTGCACAGGCATCTGGTTGGCCACTGTGAGAACAGGATGCTGGTCTAGATGGGCCACTGGCCTGATCCAGCAGGCTCCTTTTACGTTCTTAAAGCATGAGAGCAGCAACACGAAATGTCACAACTTCTCGTTGAGGCCAATCAGGCTTCTGAGACCCAGGGGAGCTGCCAACAGTGCTTGAGGGCTTTGTATATGAATACAAGAGCCATGAACCTGGAATTGCCTTGAGACAAAAAGTAGTCAAGTCAACACTCAGAAACAGACTGGAACTTGGCGCATGTGACACAGCACTGGCCAGTCAGTTCATCTAGTCCTTTACTGTCTGCTCTGACTGGCAGCAGCCCTGCAGTGACAGATACAGTCCTTTCTCAGTACTGCTCTCCAAACCCATCTTTTAACCAGAGATGATTAGCCATCCAAATTGGTGACCACCACTGCTTCTTGTGGGAGCGGATTCCATAATTTAGTGATGCACAATGCCTTCCCTCCCAACTCCCTGTGTTACTCCCTAGTACACAATCATCATAATAATAATTTATTATTTGTACCCCGCCGATCTGGCTGGGCTTCCCCAGCCACTCTGGGCGGCTTCCAACAAAGATTAAAAATACATTAAAGTGCCACACATTAAAAACTTCCCTGAACAGGGCTGCCTTCAGATGTCTTCTAAATGTCGGGTAGTTGATTATCTCTTTGACATCTGGTGGGAGGGCATTCCACAGGACTCAGTACATAACAGCGGGTGCCACTACCGAGAAGGCCCTCTGCCTGGTTTCCTGTAGCTTTGCTTCTCGCAGTGAGGGAACCGCCAGAAGGCCCTCAGCACCGGACCTCAGTGTCCGGGCAGAACGATGGGGGTGGAGACGCTCCTTCAGATATACTGGGCCAAGGCTTTAAAGGTCAGCACCAACACTTTGAATTATGCTCGGAAACGTACTGGGAGCCAATTAAGATTTTTCAGGACCGGTCTCAGTGGCCACTCCCAGTCACCAGTCTAGCTGCCGCACTCTGGATTAGTTGTAGTTTCCGGGTCACCCTCAAAGGTAGCCCCACAGAGAGCGCATTGCAGTAATGACCTAAACGAACACACACACACCCTTATCTCTTATTTCTTTCAAAGGAGGACACTGACATTTCAAGGAAGAGGCATGAAATACCCTGGGGGAGGGGATGGGGTACATCAACAATGTCAGGAAATGCCTCGATGCACGAAAGGTTCAGGAAGTGCTTGGGCTGCCTTCCTCCCAATCTTGGGGCCTAAGAATAAAAACCAACCTCCGTTCCTGATAGCTGAGATTCCTCGATAGAAGTCTTCAAAGCTGATTACTCCAAGCCCAGCGGGGTCTAAGAACTTGGTCAGGTCTTTCACCTGCAGGGGGAAAAAACCCAAAAGTAAATCAATGATCCAGGTTTACACAGCTAGACTAGAGCCTAAGCTTGGGCTTTAGACCAGGCGTAGGCAAACTCCGGCCCTCCAGATGTTTGGGACTACAATTCCCATCATCCCTAGCTAACAGGACCGGTGGTCAGGGATGATGGGAACTGTAGTCCCAAACATCTGGAGGGCCGGAGTTTGCCTATGCCTGCTTTAGATAATACTTTCCTGGAGGGCTGTCAAGAAAGAGCAGAACAGAATCTAACAGGGTTAAGGTGCATTTCTGCACTATGCATTTAAAGCAGCATCGTACCACTTTAAGCTGTAAGCATCCCCAAAATAATTCATGCAAGGTGTTTTGAACATTTCACCTGCTAGAAATTTTGAAACGAGGGGACTTATTTTTAGTAAGCTGTTGCAATAATCATGCCCCTTTAAAAGGCCTTTTATATTTGGTACCAGCTGTGTTTTTTGGGGACAATACGCAGCCTGACATGGTGTCCCAATTAAGAGGGTTCTACATTTAGAAGCTCGACAAAACAATGCCCGTAATAGAAAATTTTTGTAACCACGTAGCAATTAGTGGGAAGTGGCGGAAATCAGGTTAGCAGGCGCCGGGGTTCTGGCAACGTAACTGGGAGGCAGAAAGGGGGTATTTAGAATCAAGCAGTATCAGAGGGAGAGATGAGGCAGCAGGGATTCTCCACTGGCTCAGCTGAGAGACCAGCAAATTTGAACTCCTCCTGCCTTTCAATAGTTTGCATTCTGGGAATTCCGCAACTAGGAACAAGCACCAGCATTTGCTTTTGCTTCCCGCCCCCCTTTCCCCTCCCAATCACTTTTCCTTGTGTGTTGTGGTCCTTGGGTTGTGTCCAACATTAGCCATACCTAGTGTAGACTCAATGAAGTTAATGAGTGTGACTAACCTAGGTCTTTTCGTTTCGATGGGTTTACTCCAAGTAGAACTTATCTGGATGCAACTCTTTGACTGTATATCTAAGGTCAGGAGCTATCTTTATTGCTGATACAGTGGTACCTCAGGTTACATACACTTCAGGTTACAGACTCCGCTAACCCAGAAATACTGCTTCAGGTTAAGAACTTTGCTTCAGGATGAGAACAGAAAACGTGCTCCGGCGGCGCGGCGGCAGTGGGGGGCCCATTAGCTAAAGTGGTGCTTCAGGTTAAGAACAGTTTCAGGTCAAGTATGGACCTCTGGAACGAATTAAGTACTTAACCCGAGGTACTACTGTACATCTGCAAGCTGCTCTGAGAATCCTTCCCACCACCTCACCACCCAATATAAAATACTTTGAATAAATGAGTTTAGAAATAATCTAATCTAGTGCAGAAGTCAGGTTAAGCATCCTACTCATAGACCGACTGAAATTAAGAGGCTTATGTTAGTCATGTTCATTAACTTCAATTGGTCTGCTCTGACTAGGGCTTGTGTTGGATGATGTGGCTTTTACTAAAAAAATCTTGGAGGTGGCCTTTACCAGGGATGGGGACTCTTTTCCAGACACAGGGCCACATAATATTTTCTGGGCATCACCCCAGGGCCACATGCCAGTGCTGGAGCAGAAGCCAACCTGGGCAGTGGATCTTCCATCTGAGCAACCAGGGATTGTCCAAATTCAAGGGCCCATTTCCAGCCAGGCAAAAACACCCAAGGAAGATGTGAGGCAAGACCAGTGAGGGCTGTGGCCTGGGAAGAGTCCTGAGAAGCAGACAGAGATCTGGAGGGCCACATTTGAAGTTCCTCACCTCTAGTCTAGATTAATAGCATCAGCTCCCACCCACCCCCCTGCTGCTGCCGCCACCCCCAAATGTTTTTTAGTTGTTTGGGGAGTGAAAGTCTCCCACCAATGCACTCACACGCAGTGACTCATTTCAACCCTCACAAAAGCCATCAGTCATCACTTCCTTTCTGTACCGTTCAGGGCATGTGGAAATTACAGCATCTACAGGTAACATCAACCCTTGAGCCCATCAGCAGCACGGAAAAGTAAAAAGATGCATGCAGACTTCTGCCGTTCTTGCATTCCTCTGCGGAAAGTTTTGCTTTCAGCACACAACAAACAGGAAGCAGATCAGAAGTTTTGAGAAAGGGGCACTACAGAATAACACACTGTCACGTTAATTTGCAACTGATTTGCAAGCTGTTTTAGGAAAGGGAGAAATTGCTTACGGTGGTGTTCACCACCTCGGCATTTCTCTTGGTGAACTTTCATCACATGAAGTTCTGAAGTTGCCCTATGAGCTGGGCCCTCAAACTTAGTCAGGTGTCTGATTTACTCTCCCCAAATACCAGAAGGAAAGGACAAGAGACAGGAAACACACATCCCTTTGTCTGCTCCATCAAATGCATGTTCTACCTAATGAAAACCATGTGCAGAGAAGCAAGGAAAAACCCCGATTCAAGCCATTCTGTGCCAGATTTTAAACGAGATTTTATTGATATAATGCACTTAGGCGCTCAAAGAGCAGGCCAACTAAAAAGCTTAATATCTTGCAGGTACACTAAATGGCACCCATATGGCACAGCGCAACCCATAATCGGATATCGTGAAGCTTATACGGGCTTCATACTAAACAGCCGTTTTCTCTTAGGAGGATAATTCTCTTCCCTGGCATCATGGCCTAAGACAGCAAGCGCCACGGGGAGGCAAAAAGGCACACTATAAGCAACCGGCAGGCAAGAGCACCCTCAGAAGCCCCTTATTAGGCAGGTGGGGCCGGCTCTACCATTAGGCAGATATGATGCTGAAGCCCCCTCTTCCTAAATTTCCCAAGCTGCCAGCTGTCCCAAGTCAGGAAGCAAGGCAGCCAGGCTCCCCAAGCCAGTATCGCCTCTCTCATAAACCTATAAAGAGCCCTGCCGGATCAGGCCAAAGGAGGCCCATCTAGTCCTGAATCTCATTCTCGCCATGGACAACCAGGTGCCCTTGAGAAGCCTGAATGCAGGACTTGAGTGCAACAGCAATGGGCGTACTCCAATACTGGCATTCAGAGGCATACTGCCTCCAACAGTGGAGGAAGCCATCGTGGTTAATTGTAGGTGTAGCCCATGGGGTGCCCTGTGGGTGCGGCTGGACCACAGCTCCCATTCACCCCTGACCACTGGTCGTGCTGACTGGGGCTAATGGGAACGGGAGGTCATCATCATCAAACCTTTTATTGGCATCACATACAAACTTCCAAAACAAATCAATACAGAATTACCACTTCCCCAGTGGCACAAAACATTTGCTAAAAGAAAGGAGGCAGAGCAGTCTATCGTCATATCTCTAGGTCTCCAGGGAGATCAGAAGTCTGCAGTGTATTTTGACGAAAAAACCAAATAGAGATATTTAGCCACTAACTTGGTGAGCTCCTGATCATTCCCCAGTAATAGAAACTGTATGACCTCCAACTCTGGTTTCCATTTTGGGATACAGAGTTGATCTAGAAATTGCTGGCGGAGATCAGCATATAGTTTACAATTAAGAACCATATGTGTAAGGGTTTCCACCAAGTGGTCTCCACATGGGCAAGTTCTTTCTCCTTCCACCCTGCCTGAGAACCTTCCCCAAAGGAGGTTTGATGGATTTGAATTAAACCTGGCCAGCAAAAATGCCCTTCTTTCTTGAGGGTTAAGCAGAAATTCAAGGTAATTGTGGTTAGTTTTATGTGCCCAATAAAGTTGAAAATAAAGAGGGGAACATGTTTTCTCTGCTGCTACTGTTAGTTCTTAGCATTCAATATCCCACAACCTAGTTTTTATTATAGCCTTGGCAGATGATAGCCATTGGGGTGTCCTGTGGGTGCGGCTGGACCACAGCTCCCCTGACCACTGGCCGTGCTGACTGGGGCTGATGGGAACAGGAGGTAACTGGGGTGCAGTAACACCCAAATAGCACCACACTGGCTGTCTCTGAACTGGAGCAACAGCATGGGGGGAAAGCAACATGTTTTTGTTCCTCCCATGATGCAGAGGGATCCTCCCATTATTTTCGGGGTGTGGGAAGGTACATGCCACAGACGTATTGCACGCAGGGGACCCTGAACTCCATCCAGACTGCTGTTTTATTGCAGGTGTATACAGCAACATGCTGCTAACACAAAGCATGTTTGAAGTGGATTTATCATCTATGCATCAGCCTGCTTTATCAGTTGCTCTGTATTAGCCCCATTCAACATTTTCCAAGACATCAAGGTGGATTCTCACTATTTTGCATGCAGAGCAGATGGTCTAAGCACTAAGCTATGGCCCTTCCCCAAAACTAAGCTCTGCAATGCTAATAATGCAAAACGTTACAGTTCCCGGAGGTGTTCCCTGGAAGGAGCCACAACCCACAGGTAAGGTGCCAAATCACCAACAGCTCAGGTTGTCCGGTTTGCTAACCCAGCTCAGAAGCCCTTTCTGCTTTCCTGTTGTTAACCAAGCTAACTGCGGGATTAAACGTCTGTTAATATGCAACCCTGCATTTTGCCAGGAGCACGTTTCCGTTCTATTGCAATTATAGCCAATCAATCAATCATTAAAAAATCCCCTCCAGGGACCCTATCCAATCACAGCAATGGCGAATTATAAAGGGAGCAAAGGCAGGTTCTCTATCCAAGTTAAAACAAAACTTAGCCAATTATCTGTTGGGTCAGACTGAGTATACTGATAATGATTCTTTAAAAATAATAATCTTTTAGATAGCAATCAATCTGATTGCTACACTGAAGCCTTGGTGTTTAATCCAGTGTGGTGTAGTTCTCTGAGTGCTACACTAGGGCCTGGGAAGCCAGGATCCAATCCCCTAACTCAGGAAGCTAATTGGGTGACTTTAGGCTGTCTCTCAGCCTAACCTACTTCCCCAGGCTGTTTAAGAGGATAAAATGTGGAAGGGGAGAAGCATGGATTCCACCCTGGAAGTCCTTGGAGGAAAGGTGGGATAACACCAAAAAAGCAAGATCCTTTCCAGGGAAGTGACTGTGCAGGTAAAGTTTATTGTGCTGTTCAAAAGGGTTGTTTTAACTTCTATCAAACTTGGGAGAGAGCTATAACATTAACCCTACAATCCCATGTATGCTTATGATGGGGTTAAGTCTCATAAACCCAACCACACATACCTACAAGCTATCCAGCTTTGGAGGGGGCAACAAGCTATCCCCTTCTGGAATAAAATCATCAGCCAACATCACCTTAAGCTCTTCATGGCGAAAGTATGGATTTCTAAGGACTAGGATGGCAACCAGTCTGCAAAGCCATGGGTCAGCTCCGGAAGATGCAAACCCCAGAAGAGTGCACCTAAGCACACAGAGCTATAAGCTTAGCATGGAGTTGGAGAACCTGTGGCCCTCCAGATGTGGCTGGACAAAGACCTCCATCATTCCTGACCATTGATCATGACTGCTGAAAATGGAGTCCAGCAGCATCTGGAACAACTTCATGAGCTTAGCATTTACAGACTGTGTAATACAGAGACACACACTCTCTATGTGTGTGTTAGGCAGCCCGGGACACACATACACACACATTCCTTAGACAGAAGGTTATGCATAGGGTGCCAGGAAGCACATTCCTTGCCTCTAGGTGAAATGTTTCCATTATTGATATTGTTCTGTACTGAAGCAACGAAGAAGGGATTTCAGATCCCCGCACGGGCGCCAGTTAAAATGAACTGAGAAAAGTGTGCATCGCAGAGAGGAAGTTGGCAGGAGAAACCCAAACCAGAAAGAAAAACAAGAGGTGCAATTGAGAACAGGAGCCTTGTATGTAATAGCACGTATTGCCCCTCCTAAATCAAGGGTTTCACCATATGGATTTGGCTGGGCACAAGGCGGGGGGGGGGGGGAGCAAGGATACTGTTTCTGTCAAGAGCCCAAGCTTTTCAAACAGGAAGGAATGGGTGGGATCTGAGCCAAAGCACACACACAAGGCTGTATAGAACGGGGCCGACACCCTCCAGGAAGACAGTAGACCTACTGTATACAAGCCTTCGCCAACCTAGCACCCTCCAGATGTTTCGCGCGACATATCCCATCAGCCCAAGCCTGCACATTGGGCCAAGGCTGGTGTCTCCCTTCTTTTAGCCATCATGCTGGACCACAGCCCCCCGTCCTCAAAGAGCTTCAAGCAAGGTTGGGTGAAAGGCCAGGCCAGCAAAAAGGACATACAGGGCTGTCTCCCCGTTACTGTCAGGCTCCTCAACAATGAAAGACTGAAAGACTTAGCGACACGCCCCCTCAAAAGCAGCATAGATTTGTTTCCTTTTCCTGTATTCCACATAGGTCTTCTGAGATCACTTGTAGGGATGAACACACCTCCTGTCACAGTTCAGAAAAGTTCTCTAAAGCCCGTACTTGCAATCATAAAGACTAGAAGCTTGGCTTTCAATTATTCTGAAAGATCAGGATCCTGTTGCCAACACCAAATCCATTGGCTTTTTTCTGTGCTTCTTTTTTTTTCAGAACCAGAGAAGACACAAAGTGCTATAGATTGGCATTATGTGCCAAGAGGGTCACTGTTTTGATTCAGCACTGGTTGAAGTTACAGCACATAAGCAGAGACAAGGCTCCCCCCCCCCCAAAAAAACCCCATTTGAAGCAAATTTCTAATTCTTTATCTAACATATGTGATGCCTTTATAACTAAGTGTGAACTAATTCCCGATGTCCTTAATGCTACTACTCTTGTATCTGCAAAATGCTGCATTCAAAAGTGAAAAACTTACACCTTCAAATTATTTTTGTTACCATCCTGTCTTAACCATGGTATGTTCAGCGCTCACGTAGTGCTTAACCATGTTTAAACAGACTTGTCCACAAAGTATGGTTTCACATGCTGGTTGGCCATCCCAACCATGGTTTAAGCATTCAAAAATGGGAGACTTGCTCTTGCTCAACCGGGGCGGGGGACAACCATGGTTAAAATGTTTAATCTTCATATGTGCGTCTTACCAAAATAAGCAACCTTTGATGTACAAGGTATTGTTCAAATTTTACTCTATTTATAATTGCTTGCCGAAGAACTCAGGACAAGGGAGATCTCCTTGAATAATTTGTAACAGGACCGCAGAAGAGGAAACCAGTTCTTTCTTCTTGACAAGGGTTGGCTTTCAGGCACACCAAGTGTTTGCCCTCTGCAGGAATATTTACTTCTGGCAAAACCAACGGAGCTGAAGTCTGATACAATCTACAGAGAACAATTCCTGCACTGTGGCTCCTGTTTCAGGGGCAGTCCAGAAAGGATCTTATTCTCACTGAGAATTCCTTTATCAAGCTTCCTTTACAGAAACCACCAAAATATTTCACCCTGGCCAGGCAGATGGAGAGGAAGGGCGGGGGAAGCCCATCAAAAGCTTTATTGAAGTTCAGGTCTTAAAAATTACACCAAGAAAGGAAAAAGTAAGCCTACGAAGTAAAAAAAGAAAAGAAAATATTCCCGATTCCTTAACCGCCAAGCTGCAATGCCAAAGCAAGGAACTCCGAATGAACGGGTGTGTCCAAACAGTAAATGAATTAATTTTCCTGTGTTCAGAAAGTTAAACATGGTTCAACCTTGAATCACAGTACTTACTTTCTTGAGAGAGAGAGAGAGATCTTATTTTTCGCTCCATAAGACGCACCTGACCATAAGACGCATCTAGTTTTTAGAGGAGAAAGGGGGGAAAGCCCTGTTTTGGGGGGGATCAGCTCACAGTTGTGCAGCTTCTTTTGCAAAGGGGAAAAGCCCCTTTCTTGAGGATCGGCTCACAGTTGTTGAGCTTACTTTGCAAAGGGGAAAAATTTTGTTTTTATAGGGGCCAGAGCTGGAAAGGGAGCCAGCAACTGACCACACATTTGCTCCATAAGATGCAGACATTTCCCCTTACTTTTTAGGAGGGAAAAAGTGCATCTTATGGAGCAAAAAATACGGTGTGCATATATATATATATATATATATATATATATATATATATACACACACACACACACACACACACACACACACACAAGTTTTATATAAGGGAGATAAATTAGACAAAAGCAAACAAACAAACCACCTACAATGGGACGTTCTCAATGGGACTTTCAGGCTGGAAGATATGCACCCCTGAGCTCTTTATGCACTTGAATACAGTACTGACTAGAGATGGGTGTCTGTCAATTCAGTTTCTTCAAGTTGCAGATTTTTCCGAACTTAAGATCACTTTGCCACATTTCCATATCAGTCTACGATCCTCCCCCCACCGCAAGTCCTCACGAAAATAAATAAGAATTTTAGTGCTAATTTCTCCAACATACACTTTTTTGTCTGCAATTTCCCCCAGTAAAATTCATTTTGTTATTGTGCATTTTAATGCACATTTTTCTGCAGTTTGTGTAGTTTTGTACAGAATACATGGCTAGAGAGCCACATTGCAAAATCTGGAGAAATGCGAATCTCAAAGGATGGCTGAGCTTCCGTTCACATATTGTTTTGGAAAGCGCGAATAAAGTAGATCCGCCTTTCAGTGCGAACTGAATCCAATTTCTCTTCCCCCCACTATTACTCCTGCATGAATATATGAACTGGCGCTGTTAAAAAGAACTGTGTTTGAGGAGATGGAAGACAAGCTCTGCCTGTGCTTTATCTTAGGGCTTGTCCGCCCAAGAAATCGCTGTGTGATGCCACAGGAGTGTTTGCCATATGTTGCAGACTTCCACTCCCAACAGCCCCAAGCCAGAGTGGTCCATAGTCAGGGAGAATGGGAGATGAAGTCCAGCAACATCTGGAAGGCGCTACGTTGGCTACCCTATGTGGTGTCTGTGGAGCAATGGGAGAAGTCCCTTGCCTACCTCACAGGGTTGTTGAGAGGATAAAATGGGAAGGAGGACAGAACCACGTACGGCACCGCAAGCCCCTTGAAATGAAAAAGTGAGATATAAATATAGAACCAGCTGTGGTTCCTGACCTGCCAATTGAAGATCAACAGGGGAGTGAGTTGCCCTTGACAGTAATGGGGAAGAGCTTTAGCTTAGCGGTCGAGCCTCTGCCTTGCTTGCAGAACATCCCAAATTCAATCCCCAGGCAAGTCTGGAAAAGACCCACGGCCTGAAACCCTGGAGAGCTGCTGCTGGTCAGTACAGACCAGTGTTCCCCAAACTTGGGTCTCCAGCTGTTGTTGGACTACAACTCCCAACATCTCTGACCGCTGGTCCTGCTAGCTAGGGATGATGGGAGTTGTAGTCCAGCAATAGCTGGAGACCCAAGTTTGAGAAACTGTGGTGTGGACAATGTTGTGCTAGCTTTTTATAATTCAGCTTACTTGTCGCTAACTGTTCTTGAACATTTTGGGACATTGCTGAAAGCTCTCCGTTTTCCCCCCTCCATTCCTATTCCCTTGGAAGTCTCGGCTTTTTTAAAGTTTGCAAGCCCGAGGCAGAGACTGCGTATTCCCATGTAGTGCCTACAAATTGTAAGCACTTTAACCGTGTTAAGCTTGCTACGTGAACAGCATTTTGGTGCATAAAATCCTTTCACGTACTCAAAAATAATGATAATCCCAACCCCTCTGGGCATAAGGGGGAAAGGAGAAGCTGTTAACTTATTCCACACTGTAGGTTAACATTGCAGATCTGTATTAGCAGGCGCTGCTCTCCACCCAAGGCCCACATAAATTGCAGCACAACAATATATACCCCTGGAGATCTGCACTGCTATGCAAAGCCAATGGAGAACTACAGTTCTCGGCTTCCTATTAATCATTTTCCACCCTCATGTTATGACTGTGGGGGCAGGCATAGTGACTATAATGAAGCTATGAGTCAGTAAACCCCAGGTTCAAATCTCGCGTCTGCCACAAACTCACCAGTCACTGGCTCTCAACCACAAGCCTGCCCCCATCTGCAATAAGGGAGATGGGCTTATCTTATTGCACATTTTAATTGCGAGTGCTTATTTTAGTATTTTGGCACAACTGTTTGTTTATTTTGCAACAGGCTTTATATTTGTAAACCACTTTGGCAATTAAGTGGTATATGATTACTTTGAGAGATATACTCACACACACACACACACACACACACACACAAACACACACTTGTTTCTTTTGTAAGAAAATGTATTTTTACTGCTTGATTTTAATTACCTGCGGGTGTCTTTTTAAATACCCGTTTGTTGGAAAACTGCCCAGGGAATACTTATTGATGGGCGGCCACATACATTTAATTTATAATTTCCAAGATACCCAAAGGTGGTGAAGGAGGGCGATCTAGTCTTTATAGCTAAAGGGGCAGAGTAAAGGAAGAGAACTCTCTGTGCTCCCAGCCCTTCAGGAAACTTTTGTTATAGTCTGGACTCATTGGGAGAAAGTGCATGAAGAGGCAGAAGTCACAACTGCACCATACATTTCACTGTCATGAAGGCCCCCAAAGAATCATGGGAAGTGTTGTTTGAAGGGTACTGAGATTTCTTCGCAGACCCATCCTCCTCTCCCAAACCTACAGTTCCAAGTGTTTTAACAAAAAATCCCTCTTCTCAGAGAACTCTGGGAACCATAGCTCTATGAGGGGAATCAGGGATCTCCTAACAGCTCTCAGCGCCCTTAGCAAGCTACAGTTCCCATGGTTCTTTGGGGGAAGTCATGGCTGTTTGAAGTGGTCCAGAGAACCACTTCAGAGAAGCTCCAGAGAAGCGGACACTGCTCCAGAGAAGCGGACACGGAGCAATGGATCCAAACTACAAGAAAGAAGATTCCACCTAAACATTAGGAAGAACTTCCTGACAGTAAAAGCTGTTCGACAGTGGAATTTGCTGCCAAGGAGTGTGGTGGAGTCTCCTCCTTTGGAGGTCTTTAAGCAGAGGCTTGACAACCATATGTCAGGAGTGCTCTGATGGTGTTTCATGCTTGGCAGGGGGTTGGACTCGATGGCCCTTGTGGTCTCTTCCAATTCTATGTTTCTATGATTCTATGATTCTATGTATGTTACTGCTTTAAATGTCTGGTGTGGGCAGCACATAGGAAGAGAGAGATGGTCCGTTCTCTTCAGCCATTTGCTCCTTTTGTGGTAAAAAGTAAACCTTACCAGCACTCACTCACTCCCTCGCGCGCGCGCGCGCTCTCTCTCACACACACACACACGATAGAGACCTCAATGTTTATTACATCTGTCCCACCTTGTCCTGACAGCCACCCTATGAGGTAGTTTAAGCCATGGGATATCAACATGGTGCCCTCCAAATGCCATAAACTCCCATCAGTCCCACCCAGCCAGTATAGCCAAGGGTCAGGCATGGTGGGAGCTGAAATTCACAACACCTGAAGGACAACACATCAGCTACTTCCTGGTTTAGGACAGGCAGTGGCCTAGCAAACATGTCTGCTCCATCATATGGAGTCTGGCCCCAACAGAAAATCCAAGTTGCTCATACCATCAACACAGACAGATTCACATAGGGTACAATTCCCCACTGCTCCCTCAACACAGTTCCAGTTAACATCCATGGGGCTTGTGCAGACAAATCTCCTGTGGTGTGGGTCATAAGATCTCCCCTTGGCACAGCCTTTCCCTAGATGCTGTCGGACTACAACTCCCTTAATCTTCAGCCAGGATGGTCAATGGCCACAGATGATGGGATCTGTAGTCCAGCCTCATTCAAAGAGACTCCAAAGCCATTCCCCAAGGAAGACATTTCACGGAGGGGCCAGCTATTCAGAAAACAAATTGGAAAGGCTTCTTTCAAGCAAACTGTTTCAAGATCACTAACACCATTAAGAAAATTTATTTTTTTGTTCTGTGTAGCACTGATCTGCAAATAAAGAACAGCAGGCAGACACACACACTTTGGCATAGTTGACGGAAGTATATATTTATATTTTAAAAGACGCCATTCTCCAGGACTGTACTTTGAAGCTGTGTGAGCAAGTCTTTCTAGCGTAACATATACACTAGCAAGCTACCAAATTGTTCCAGGCCCACAAAGGGCAGCCGGGGAGGGGGTGGGGAGGATGGTATGTACCCCTTTCACATCCCATATTATGACTATGTGGTATTACAACACACTTGGCAAGAGATCTCCAATGAGTCAGAAGCTGGTCACAGCACATTTGCCCTCCTCTCATGATCAATCTTTGCCTCATTACTACAGCATTACAGAAGTTTACCAAATTTAAATCATCATCAAGAAAAGGGCATTTCAAAAAAAAACACCTCCAAAACAATGGAAACCAGGTCAACAAGTTCTCTTCTTCACCCGAGGAAATATCCCCCCCCCACCCTCCCCAAACTGCTGCACCTGTCACAAAAACTGTGAAGAGAAAGGAATTATAGGGGCAGAAAATACACGGGAGAACTGGCCAAACCAGCTCCTATTTCAGATCCTGGCAGCAATGCCTGCTTGTGCCCTGAGGATTCCTGAGATCTTTGCCCAAACTCAGTCACCCTCACAGTGGGAAATGCTCCGCATGCATGGGCCCAAAAGGGAGGCAGGGTGGGAATGTTCCATTCTGGACATGTCCTCACCTGCTGTCTGAAACTATTTCCAGATTATTATTTTTTATTATTTTATGAGTCACCAACTTGAGC
Source organism: Podarcis filfolensis (assembly GCF_964270895.1). Lineage (NCBI taxonomy): Eukaryota > Metazoa > Chordata > Lepidosauria > Squamata > Lacertidae > Podarcis > Podarcis filfolensis. Next base: position 34,965,844 of record NC_139616.1, on the reverse strand, counting down.
CTGCAGCTATCGCCAGGTTAAGAAGCGACTCATACCAGGAGCAGCAAGGCAGCACCTTCTCTATGCATTCAGCATATTCACACCAAGCATTTAAAGCACTATGGTACCATTTTTAGAGGTCATGGCATCCCCCAAAAGAATTCTGGGAGCTGTAGTTTGTTAAGAGTGCTGAGAGCTGTTAAGAGACCCGCTATTCCCCTTTAAGAGCTACAATTTATGGAGTTCACTGTAGACTGATTGTTAACATTGCTCTGGGAATGGTAGCTCTGGGAGGGAGCAGGGGTGTCCTAATATTTCTCAGCACCCTCAAACTACAGCTCCCAGAATTCTTCAGAGGAAAGTGGACTGTTTAAAGCAGGGTAGATTTGATTTAAATCAAATCAATTTAAATCACAATTTAAATCACTAGTCAGTAAGACTTGATTTAAATCATTTTTTAACAGAAAGTCTCATTCTTGCTGGTATAATCTTAATATTTACAACCAGATGAAGGTTTCATTTTTGAAATAATAAATTTTCAGAGTAGTTTTTACAGTTATATCACAAATTACTGATTTGGTTATACTATTAGAAATACAAAGACAAGTAATTATGAAATTACTGTTTATACAGTATTTGGACAACTTTTCTGCTGATTTCTTACCCACCCTTTATCGCAAGGTCCGGGGGGTGGGCGGCAATGTTCACAGCAACAAGTTATAAGATCATGTAACAAATAAAACAGTTGCAAACATAGAAGTTTGCAACTTCTATGCTATGTTCTAACAACAACAGCAAAAGCAGACCCTTCCTCCATATAAAAGGAAAGGGGGACATTCCATTTATAAAAACAATACAAATGTTTAAAAGCATTTTTAAAAAAAAAATCATTCCAGTACAGATGCAGACCAAGATAAAGATCTCCACTTAAAAGACTTGTTGGAAGACGAAAGTCTGCAGCAGACACACCCAAAAGACAACAGAGACAGTGCCTGCCTAATATTTAAAAGAAGGGAATTCCAGAGGGTAGGTGCCACCAGCTAAAGACCTAAACATACCAGTCCACCTTTCTCTTCTTAGGCTCTGGAAGAGGAGAGGCATTTCTGCCATTGGGAGATGGAGAGAGAAATTCTTCCAAAATAATAATTGAGCACACTGAGCTTGAAAGCAGCCCAATTTTTCGCGACTTCCGGGTTAGCGCCATCGGCGAATGGCGGAGTTCCTCCGACAGGAGGAACTGGCTCCGTAGAAACTGGGTCTACCCGCCGCGGCGAAGGTGGGGACCCGTTAGAAATCCCAGGTGGAAGAAGCCTGGGAACATGGGGTTCGGCAGAGCACCAGGAGCGCCTCCCCTACTCGCGGGGAACCCCATTTTGGGGCTCCGGAGCGAAGTAGGGTGAATGGCGCGGTGCTGCGAACGGACTGCTATTTTCACGGAGGGAAGCCGCATTGCCATTGCCGGAGAGCGCTGACTTTTTCCTGTCGACAATTGGACTCTACATAAGTACCCGTGAGTAGAAACGGAAAATTGGATCAAGAAATATCCTAATTTGGCACCGAAGCGGGAAGGTTCAAAACAGGAAGTCCGTCTTCCGCTTTTTGTAACTAGACTGAAGAAAAAACCTTGTAAGCTAATAGCCTGGAAAGTTGTTTTACAAAGGTCGAAATTTCCTTCATTTATAACCACTAAAACCCCCTTGGAAGCAGGAGAAAAGGGGGGGGGGAATTTAACTGTTCAAGCCTGCAGGAGAGGGAGTAAAGGAAAATAAGTTTCCACCGTCTCAACCCTGGGAACGGGGTGTCAGAGGCAGAAATTATCGGAGACGTCCATTGACTGTGAACGGAACATTTTGACAGATAGCAAAAAAAGAAAAAAAAAGAAAAAAAGGAGAAACAAATTGATTTCAATGTTGCCTTTTGCATTATAAAGAAACAAAATATTTGAAAATTGAAAGTAACTTTCTTTTGTTGGACATGCTTTAAAAAGATGGACACAAATAGAAATTGTATCCTCTAGAGGGAGCTTGTCAAATTGCTGCTGCAGTTTACTTGGGGACTTCACAGCAGTGAGATTAACATCGTGGGACCAGACTGTGACCTTGAATAAAAATGTGTTTGGAAGAAGTCCTGGTGCTTGCTTTTTGCAAGACAAGTGCTTTGTTGGAGCAGCTGCATGAGAAAGTGGATTTGATGAACGAGAAGTTGGATTTGATGACTGCTGTAATCAGTGAATGTGGACAAATAGGGAATACTGATATAGAAATCATACAGGGACCAATCCAGGAAACTGGTTTGACTGGGCAAATGCAAGGGCAGATAATAATGGAGGAAGTTACAGTGGTACTTCAAGCAATACAAATGGAGAGACCCGAGGCCCTGCAGGAGCATAAGCCGCTGTTTTGGAAGAATGATCTTGGAATGGGCCAGAGGGAGTCTGGAGCTGAGGAGGCTCTTAACTTTGGAGAGATTTTGAAATATGCTGCTAAAGATCTTCTGGATTATATTGATGGCTGTGGGGAGTGGGACTGTGGGGAATGGATGGGTCTGACGAGGGGAGATGGAGATAAGTATGGGCGGAAATCCCCCGGAGACCTACTCCTCAATGAGAAAGGAAAGAAACTAAGAAAGAGACCAACAAAAGGCAAGGAAAAGTGCAAATATGAAGAAGAAGAAGAAGATCCGCAGAAGGGGCATGGAAGAGATTTAAGGGCCTCGGACATAAGACTACCAGGTTGATGGACTAGATGGAATGGATAGTAAGGACTGACATAACCCGAGACCAGGAAGAAGGGACGTTGGATGAAAATTAGAAGAGTCTATAAAGAAAAATTCTTATTTTGGGAATTAGTGTAAAATTAATTAATATTAGGGAGAATGTTGGAACGAAATTGTCTGGCTTTAGTAGAAATGATATAAGGAGTTATGTATAAATAAGCATTAAGTTTTTAAGTTTTAAGGTATTTTATGGTAAGATAAGGTTAGATAAAGTAAGGCAAATTGAATAACAGAATATGGTGAAAGATGGATAGGATGTATAAATTATTGAATGTTAGAATGATGCTGTAATGAATTAACTGGTTTTAGCAGTAATGTTACAAAGGAGTATGCAAAAATGGATTGTTAACAGGTAAGAATGTAAAGTTATAATATATCAAGATAAAGGATTAAGATAAAAACAAAGAGGGAAAGGATTTGTTGAATTAACAAACTGAACTGGAATACAAAAAAGGGAGGTGTGAGGAGGTCAGGGAAACAAGTAAATGAAAGACAAGATATGGAAAGATGGATTTGTTTTTAATTGTTTTTATTTTTCTGTATTATGTATTTTTTGTTGCTTTTGTCTTTCTTTTTCTTATTTTTGTAATTTTTTCTGAAACTTTAATAAATATCATTTAAAAAAAAGAAAAGAAAGAAAGCAGCCCAATTTTTATATAAAAAAGGAGGAACAAAATTCTCCCTCCCACCACCCCAGATATATTTTCCCAGCCCCACCACTTCCTGCCTTTTGCACATTAATTACTCATTTTTTTTCAAGGTGGGGGGGGGGGGGTAGTGGAGAAACACTGCTTGCAGAATTTAAATTTTCAAGGAAGCGGCCAAAAACAGAATGCAGGGTGGCGGGGTGGAGATCCACCACCACCAAATGAGCTAGGAGCACAGCAAAGTATGCAAGAATCACTGTGCAAAAGCAGCCAATAGGTCTGGTTATGTAAGTCTCAGGGCCTCGCCAGAAAAACCAAACACCTTTGATTACTGAGCTTCTTGTCGGCCATAGAGCACCTTTTCCCCTCCCCTCCGAAACTGCTGAACACACACACACACCAACAAAGCCAAACAAGCAGAACTGAACATAAAAATCAGAGATAAGAGCGGAGTCAACATATGCGGAATGTGGTTTGACATTAACAAAGCAAAGAAGCCTGGATTTCAGAGGGGCAAACCTGCAATTTTTCTGCACTGCAACCGTTTCAAAAGTCATCCTCGTCACCTCAATACACGACACCAGCATTTCTCAACGCTGTTTAAACATAAATAAGCCATGCACCCCTCGTGAACCTATATATTGTTGGCTGCTGCACTGGGCTTACGGCAGGGATGAGGTACTGGTGGCTCTGTAGATTCTCCTGGACTCCAACTCCCATCAGTCCCAGCCAGCACAGCTGACAGTCAATGGTCAGGGGTGATGGGAAGCCTCTGAGTCCAGCAAGGGCTGGAGGGCCACAAGTTCCCCACCCTTGGCATCTGGGGAAAGCCTGGTCTGTGCCACTGGCAAACCTCAGCAATGGCACAGGCCGGCAATGGCCACATTCACAGCATACATTTAAAGCACCAAGATATCACTTTAAACAGTCATGGCTTCCCCCAAAGAATTCTGGGAGCTGTAGTTTGTTTTTAGGAGACTTCCCATTCCCCTCACAGAGCTACAATTTCCAGAGTGGTGTAATTCCTCTTTGAAGGGAACTCTGGGAATTGTAGCTCTGGAAGGGAAATAGAGGTCAGCACCCTTAACAAACTACAGCTCCCAGAATTCTTTGTGGAGACGGTTTGAAGTGGTAGAATATTGCCTCAAATGCATGGTGCAAACATGACCAGAGAGTAGCAGCATAACATTGTGCACTGATGAGAGAGGGTCACCATGAGCTAGTATATTTTTATTCTTAAAGAATGCGTTGTTTCCCAAGCGCTATCAATAAGGTGGAGGCAGAGTTTAATTTCCCCTCTCAAGAGAGGTCCCAGCATCCTTTGCAAAGTTTTCTCACCATGCGCGTTCTGCAAAGTACCTCATTGGTGATTGGTATTCCTCCAAAAAAACCACCAACTCCGTGGCTGCCCTGTTGAAGCTGGCCATGGAGACAGGTCATCTTTGTTAAAGAATAGAGCACAAAACTGAACTGGCAAGTTTTTAGTTATTTGCTGCCCTTTCAAGCAAAGGCTTTCATTGCCTGGAACCAATAGCTGGGATAATACAATGCTGCTGTTGACTTTACCAGAGGGGGACGGGCAGGACACAATGGGGGAAGGGCAGGAAATCATTTCGTGCTTCTATACACATGCTCTGGACCAAAAGTCTGGACAGACTACTGTTCTGGCTGAAACGACAACCGCAAATATGAACAGCCTCAAATCAATTTTTCCTCTTCCTGGAATTATGCAGCGAGCTCTGTTTTCAAGATATTTCCTCCACCACCTACTTTGTTCCAAAACGAGACACTCCTCCGAGTTCTCACTTGTACCTTGAGATAGGCGTGTATCACAAGTGAAACGTCTTTCTTCGGATGGTTAAGTGTCAGGAAGAGACTGATGGGCATTGCAAAGGTCTGATTCTTTTTCCGTTTGCTGCCAAATAAGCAGAAGCTGTGAGCTCTACTCCTTTCCCCCTCTCCCCCCAAAATAACCTAATAGTCAACAGTTAAGAAAACTCAGGTTTCTGCAAAATGGATATACGTTTTCAGAGGGCTGCTTTGATTTATCCTGCTACCCCTTGGCAAAGGACGAAAGGATGGGGTGCTGTCTATGTGGAGTAGCTGATTAGGACCAGGGAGACCCAGGCGCGAACCCTCACTCAGTTCACTGTGTGCCTTGGGCTTCTCACTCAAGACATAAATTATAGGGTTGTTGTGCGGGTAACAGCAGAAGGTGCAGAACTCTATATAGCCACCAGGAGCTCCTTGGAAGCAGAAGGGATAGGCAAAGAAGTGTTGCAGGATGAGGCAGGGCAACCTTTCTGACCGCCCGTGACCACATGTGCCAAGGTGACCAGGGACCACATGCCAATGAGTATTGGAGCCAGCAGTGGGCATTGCCTGGGCTCATTCATTCACCCTCACTGGGAAGAGTAACCCCTCTCAAGGCACCAGTCTCCCCTTTGCAATAACACTCCTCCCAGCCCAGGGACTGAATACACACCATACATTTAAAGCATGTTGAAAAAAACATGCCCCTCCAAACAAATAATAGTGGGAACTGTAACTTGCTCCCACTGAGCTACAATTCCCAGCACCCTTAAACTACAGTTCCCAGGATTCTTTGGGGGAGAACGTGATTTACATCTACAGTATGCAGGCAGTCCTAGTAACCTTCCCTGTGCACCTTCCTCCTCATTGCAATGGGGCTCCCAACACTGTGAAAAGCATGGGAGCAGAAAAATTTGGGTAAGACACATGGTGGCTTGGGTGTCCCCCTATGGACCACACTGATTTCTCTCTCTCTCTCTCTCTCTCTCTCTCTCTCTCTCTCTCTCTCTGTGTGTGTGTGTGTGTGTGTGTGTGTGTTTGTGTACCAGTTATAATGCAATTTATAATTTACAAATAACAACCACAGAAAATAATCAGGAGCTGGTGCAGACTATGGGAGACCCGCCCTCTTCAAGACATCCCTTCCCCATAAAGTGTTTCCAGGTTTTCAAAAAACTTGTGTCCCAACAGTGGAACATACCTACAAATCAGGTGCTCTTTTTTCTCATGTGCTGCCTTCAAACCTCCTTCCAAAGCCACAAGCACTGCAAGGCTTTTCATTGTCATTTAAAACAATTAAACCCGAAGGATGAATGTCATGTGTTCGTTCCAGAGCGCAAGTTAAAGGCCTGTGCCTTTAACTGCATGGGCAGCAGCATGCTGGAAATCTGCCGGAAGAATGACTTACTGCACTCCAGAGAAGAGAGGCATAAAGGTAACTAACCCACAGCTCCCACCACAGTAGGAGTGAGATAATTGGCCCTCCAAGTGGCTGGACCACCCCATGGCAGCCTGAGATCAGAGGGTACGGAGTTCTGCAACGGCAGCTTCCGTGGCCAGGCCTGACGCTGGCTCTCAGCCCGATAAATCCTTTCAGCCAAACTAGACTCTGGGAGGATCCCGCTCTTCTCTCTTGCACCACAGAAGAAAAACCGCAATATTCAGAAGAGAAGGGAGGGAGGGTAATCTACATCCTTGTTAGGCCTGCCAGCGTCTTTTCCCCTACATTATTATCACTACGGCAGAGTTCTTGGCAGAAGCAACCTGGAGCAAAGAGAGCTCAGAGCGTTGCTTGGAAGCCCAAAGGGCTTTGGTCAAACAGCTCACTTAGCGCAAGACAGGGAACTCCTGGGCTTTCCTTTTTCGCCAGCTGCTGAAGGAGGAGTCCATTACATTCTAAAATCTCTCCAGACATGTTATGAGCAGAAGGAGCTGCCTTCTACTAAGTCATAACATTGGTCCATCTAGCTCAAGACTAGCTTCACTGACCAGAAATGGCTCTCTGGGGTGTCAGGACAATAATTTTTCCAATTCCTACCTGCAGATGACGGGGATTGAACCTGGGTGGAAAGAAGATGCTCAACTGCTGAGCTATGGCCCTTCTACAAGAGCAGAAAGCCTTTTTCAGCTCAAGGGCCACATTCCCTTCTGGGAACCTTTTGGAGGCCACATGCCAAAGATGGCAGGGCCTGCAGAAAAAGTGGGCAGAGCAAGAAATATGAACACAGTGGTACCTCTGGATGCGAACAGGATCTGTTCCAGAGCCCCGTTCGCATCCTGAAGCAAACGCAACCCGCGTCTGCAGGTCGCGATTGGCCGCTTCCACACATGATGTCATTTTGAGCGTCTGCACAGGCGCAGAAACCCAGAAGTAACGCATTCCATTACTTCCGGGTCGCCGCAGAGCCTAACCTGAAAACGCTCAACCTGAAGTATATTCAACCTGAGGTATGACTGTACAATAAGCTACTTTCTATGCATGTTCCTTCTGTCCTCTAGCCAGGCAAGCAAGAGGCATTATGGGAGTTTAAGGACACACGACCATCAGGCAGGAACATTCAAGGAGGGTTCAAAGTAGCACCGGTGAGGGGCGTGGCTTGGGGAAGATTTCCAAGGTCCAGATAGGGAGATTGGAGGGGCCTACATACTCTATAGACCAGGGATGTCCAACAGGTCAATTGCGATTTACCGGTCGATCAACCACTTTGGCTTACCCTCCCCCAAGAAAGCTCAACAACTCTGGTCAATCCAATGGGTAGATCACTGCCAGTTTATTTATAGTGGGAGTAGACTGCAGTCTCCTGGAAGTTGGACACCCCTGCTCTAGACAAACAAAATCACAGGTAATGAAGAGTGCGGCCTGGGTAGAACAGGGGGACCAGGGAGCCTCCCAAGAGCCAAATAGAGAGACTTGGAGAGGCCAGAGTTCCAAACCCCTATTCAGATGGGCAGCAGTGAGAACGTTCAGCAAAAACTGAACGGAGTAAGAAAACAGTCCAGTGAAGATTGAACCTGATCAGCAGCCACAGAACACAGACCAATATTATTTTTTTGGGAGGGGGTGTATGAAATGAAATGGAGTTCCCTGAAAGAAGGCTCGCCAGCTGGCAACACGAACAGAAGGATTCCATGTTTCCACAGTACTTCCAATTGTATTCCATAATTTAGGTTATCTTTAAAATGAAAATCTAGCACACTCTTCCAAGGATACAGCTGTTCAGTTCAATGCAGCTTTTCAATGTGCAGCCCTAAGTACTGCACATCCAGGCAACCACCATTGCGAGATAAAAGGCAAACTGGAATTTATTTATTTATTTATTTATTTATTTTTATCATTATCATTATTATTATTATTTATATGCCGTCCATCTGACTGGGTTACCCCAGGCACTCTGGGTATTAAATTACAAATTAAAACACAGTAAGATATCCAGACAAAAAGCTGCAGGGTCAAATAATTTTAAAAGGCATTCCTGGAATATTTTAATACCAGATATGAACCCCACCCTAACCCCACAACCTGCTGGGCCTTGTATTTGTATATTTTATTCTGCTGCCTTGTTTTATAGTACAGTGGTGCCTCTGTTTGCGAATGCGATCCGTTCCAGAACCCCGTTCACAACCTGAGAGGAACGCAACCCGCGTCTGCGCACGCGCGGGTCGCAATTCGCCGCTTCTGTGCATGTGCGTGATGTCATTTTGCACGTCTGCACATGCACGAGTGGCGAAACCCAGAAGTAACCTTTTCCAGTACTTCCGGGTTGCCGCGGGACACAACCTGAAAAGATGTAACCTGAACTGAACATAACACGAGGTATGACTGTATTGGTCTTCGATTTTGTGAACTGCCTTGTCATCATCTCCGTGAGCGGTGGAATAGAAAGGGTTTTAAATACATGCAAGATGGTTGAATTAAACTCAGGGTGAAGGAACGGGTCAGAGATAATAGCTTTGCAAGTGACCAGGGCAAAGCAGCAACTGATTGGAAGCTGCTGGTTTGGTACATGAATATTTGAACGATCTCTTTTTCAAGGCAGAACAGAAAACCCCCATGGAAAACGATATATAGTGGGGAAGAAGAGGATGAAATTTAAGGAGAGAGATTGAAGGGGAGCATCAATCTATTATTTTTTTAAAAAAACACCAGGTAGGATTTAAAGTTAGGATTAAAACCTGAGACTGCAGGGAATTGTTCTTTCCTGTCTATTTGCAAGCTGACGAATTTCTGCCTGTCACAGAGGATCATAACAGAGGAGAGAAAAGCATTTCTCCAGATGTAAGAACATAGGAAGAGCTCTGCTAGATCAGGCCAATGGGACATTTAGTCTCAGCCTAACCTACCTCACTGGTTACAGATAGGTAGCTGTGTTGGTCTGCCATAGTCAAAACAAAAAAAAATTTTTCCTTCCAGTAGCACCTTAAAGACCAACTAAGTTAGTTCTCGGTATGAGCTTTCGTGTGCATGCACACTTCTTCAGATACACAGGTGTATCTGAAGAAGTGTGCATGCACACGAAAGCTCATACCAAGAACTAACTTAGTTGGTCTTTAAGGTGCTACTGGAAGGAAAAAAAAAATTTGTTTTGACTACCTCACTGGGTTGTTCTGCGATGATTGACAGATGATTCCAGACTACTGTTAGGTGGGGAAAGTCATGTCCCACTCTCAAAGCTGATCTGCAAGGGTTAGTATAGGGAGAAAAAGCTCTGGCTTGATGAGCCAAAAGTGTTCCCCACCCCTAACCCAGTTGAACAGTATGAACTGCTCTAAGGCAGCCGCTTATACTCCTATCCAACTGGAAAAAGTGGAGGGCAGGGGAACAGAAATGTGCTTCGATCCTTCCAACCATGCTCAGATATCTGAAGTGAAGGCAGGGAATGGTTCAGGCTGGTTGGTGGTTCTGGGCTCCAAAAGAACAAAGTTTGGAACAAGCTTGGGGCTAAATGCTCTGCCCCACACACACTGTTTTTGACATGAAAATCCATGATTCACAGAGGTGCCTGAACCAGTAAACTCTAGCTTGGTTTAAGCCCAGTTCCGGTGGAACAAGGAACTCTGGCTTAATAGAAAACCAGGATCTTCGGGACGGAGCCAGCATTCATTGAGAGGTGGTGATGGGAGAGTGATCTTTGCTAGGAACACTGGAAGTGGCCTTATACAGAGTCAGACCACTGGTCTGTTTAGTCTAGTATTGTCTACACTAACTGGCAGAAACTCTCCAGTTTTTAGCCCTACCTGGAGATGCCAGGATTGAACGTGCAGCCTTCTGCATGCAGACCATATGCTCTGCCTCTAAGCTATGTCCCATCCCAAACCAGGCCAACAGCAGAAGCAACCTTCTAAAGATGATGGAGGAGACCTTTCCATTGACTAGAGAGTTTTGACAATACTACTGGTCAACCCAGAAGTTCATGCCCAATATCATTTTGGAGGTTCAACTAGGGGACTAACATTTTCAAAGCAAAACAAAAGAAGTAACCACTTCAGCGGTTAACGCTACCTAGACAATGCTTTTCTTGTCAGGATTCCTCCAAGTCTGCCGATAGCTCCCTCCAGTGTGTAGGTGCTGCCGTTTTGGCTACAGAAAGCAATGGCAGTCACAGCCTAAGCATCAGAATTACACAATTGTTGCAATGACGTCCAAGATCACATTGGCACACCTCTTTGAAGAGTCTCAAATGCACACTATGGGAGCCCCAAGGGTGATTAATTGCAATTAAGGTGACTTCGAAGAATGGTTGTTTTTTTAAAATGCAAACCTGTGAGATAAGCACGACGACCTGTAATGAGAATTAAATCCACGTGAAGGAATGCCATCTCAGCCAACTGTTTAGGCTGAATAGCTCCCATATGGTGTGTGTAATAGAGCTATATATACACCCACACAAGCCTTGATGTAGAACGCCTTTGACATCTTGCCTTCGAGACACTGCTGGATTACTCTCATTTTTATTATGCCACATTACTCCACTCAGACATCCTCTCTTAGAACTCCCATTTCCAACATCTTCTAAGCAAACAGATAGGTAAGGTGTCTAATTTGGATTTTTTTAAAAAAGAGACCAATTACGTACAGCATCTTCACCGAGAATAAAGTAGGCTACCTGCAACTGCACATCTGAAGAGTTACACCCAGGCACACACCCTACAGAATAATGATTTGTAGCACAGTTTTAGGCTAGCATTATGCAAACACGTGCCAGAACTCCTCCTGCTCTTTGGAATCACTGTTTACCCTTCACTATTCACCCCCCCCACCCAATTTTTGATTGCATCACATAGACAATCGCAGCAGGTTTCACCTGCAGCAAAGTGATATTCTGAAAGCTAAAGCCATGCCAGTATCAATGCAAACAGATAGCAAATTTCCCAAACCTAGTAACATTTGTTTTAATGGGAATCTAGGGGGAAGATGGGGAGCGGAGGACCAGGTATGCAATTCATGTTTCCCAGGTGTCTCCAGGTGTGCACAATTTGGCATCGCAAAGCTGATGCTCTGCTTAACATTTTTGCTCCCATCTGCAGTAGAGGCTGGTCCACTAGGGCGATTGGGGCATTGCCCCCCACCAATTTCAGGCATCCCCACTTGCCTCCCTTCTTACTTACAGCCAGTCAGGGGGTTGCTCCTGCCTGTCATTGGCCCTGGCGCCACCTGCTGTTGGTCTCCCTGCCTCCTGCCCTACCAGTCCCAGGGGGCACCAGTTGCCACTGCCCACCTGTAATTAATGCAGGCACAGTTTGTCCCTGAAGAACAAACAAAGAAGTCAGGCATACAGTCAGAAATGTTATCACGGCATGACTTTTTACTCCCACCTTTCCTACAAGGAGGTCAAGGTGGCATAGGCAGTTCTCACCCTACAAAAATGTATTTTATCTTCAAAATAACCCTGTGAGGTAGGACAGACAAAGAGGCTAGCCTGAGGACACTCAAGCAAGATTCTTCAGTAAGGAGGCATCTGAAACTAGATCTCTCCTCAGCTTGACCCTCAAACCACTGCACAACACTGCCCCGCTATGGCTATGAGGTAGAATCCTTGGTTGGTGGAGCAGCAGAAACTGAACTAGAAGCAGCCACAAATTCATGTAGACACGAGCAGCTTATTTCTTTTTCTTTCCCCATTCCCCCCCCTCGTATTTTTTTTTAAAGCACATAGGTTTGAGAAATTGCTTGCACATTTATTCCTTACATTTCCGCAAGGGTGAGAGACCTCCAGAAGACAGCTGAAAATTCAAAGGAAAGGCTTTGGTACACACAAGCCAGTCCTATTTCTGACGCAGGCATTTTAAAATGAAAGGTAGAGAGAGGCCCTAGACCAGGAGTGGGGGAAATCTCCAGATTTTGCTGGACTACAACTCCCATCATCAGCTCCAGTCAGCACAGCCAAAGATCAGCAGCGATGGGAGTTGTAGTCCAACAACATCTGGACTACATCCCCCAATGTTGTTTTTCCAGCAGCTGGGCTCCCTTCCAGTTTGTTAGAGAAGGCCAAGATGGTATCTTCCATGTTTTAGACTTCAATAAGCTCTTGCAAGCACTGACAAGGGTCAGGGATGATGGAAGTTGTGGTCCATCAGTTGGAGGGTACCATGTAGGCTAGCCCTGTGTTAAGAGTATGGGAGGAAAACTAGGGGGAGGGGTTTGCAAGGGACAGCTGGGTAGGTGGGGAAAACAGGAAACACGCCTTCCAACCTGCAAATTCTCCTTACAAGTGTCCCCCTCTTAATGGCGGGATTTGTTCTACCTCCACTGTTAGAGGCATTTTGCCTCTGGGTACCAGTTGCCAGGAATCTCAGGTGGGCAGAGTGCACTCATGTCCAGCTTGCAGGCTTCATGAAGGCATCTTGTTGGCCGCTATGAGAACAAGATGCTGGACTAGATGGGGCCATTGGCCTGATCCAGCAGGTTTGTCTTATGTTCATACTATTGAGGTACAAATAGGGTGAGACACCCAGTGTTGCTTTTATCACATCAGGCTTGGGTTAGAAACCAGGTGCACTGCTGGTATGCACAGGCCTTGGTCTCACGACATACTGAGCCAACCTTTGGTGACAGCTCAGCATGGTGCAACAAGCAGAATGGACTAGGGACAAGCCCAAAAGCTGCAAGCCATGATTTAGAGCATGGGTAGGCAAACTACAGCCCAGGACTGGATCCGGCCCAATCGCCTTCTCAGTCCGGCCCGCAGATGGTCAGGGAATCAGGGTGTTTTTACATGAGTAAAATGTGCCCTTTTATTTAAAATGCATCTTGGGGTTGTTTGTGGAGCATAGGAAATCATTCATTCCCCCCCCAAAAAAATATAGTCCGGCCCCCCCACAAGGTCTGAGGGACAGTGGCCTGGCCCCCTGCCAAAAATGTTTGCTAACCCCTGATTTTGGGTGTCATGCAAGCCAGGCCACAGGAGGAGAGATTGCAGAGCAAATATATATACTAGGTGCTCAAGTGAAAGAGCCAGGCCACACTCTTCAATGGCATGTAGCAGGGCACAGTAATCAAGCATGTTCAGTAGCCAACAGGACTTGGAAAGAAACTCGAGGCACTTCCAGACAGGCACTATTTTCCAAGCAGCAACAAGGCACTTCCAGACCATCACTGTTTTCGGGTGGCACTCAATAGCATACTGACAAATTCAGGTAGCCAATTTACGGTTGATCTTTGTGGAAGCAGGTCTTGCGCAACAAACCTGCTTCCACAAAGGACTGGACTTTTTTGCAACAAGCAAAGCAACAACAACAACAAAAATGCACTGGGAAGTGTCAGATAACACTCACTTTCATGCAACGCTATCTAACCTCCTGGAAAACAGATCAGAATGAATGCTCATTGAATAGCCAATGTTGGCTAATCTCCCTGCAAACCAATAAGGAGGAATGTTCAAAAACCTGGTCTTCTGCAGGTGTCCTCAGAAGCATTCAAATATGCTGGGCAGTTGGGAGCAACAAAAAGACATTTGGTACAACACCATCCTTTCTCTTACGAACAATCATCCCAAAACCGCAATGGAAGTGCAAATCAATGTCACTGCAAGATCGTAAGAAGGTAATCCCTCCCCTTAACACATACAGGGTGGGGGAAGAGTAGAGAAGTCTTTAACACAGCAACAAAACATGACCAGGCATTGCCAGCAAAGTTGCTTATTGCAGCCAGCGAGTCGTCCAGATTTATCATCACTACCAGGCAGCACCAGGCTCAAACATGCCCAAAAGCCACGGAGAATTCATATTTGCCACAACAGCACTTTGAAAGGGCAAAATTAAAGTCCCAGTTTGAAAAGAAGCGTGCGCACTTTCAAGCAGTCTTCAGTAAGTCCCTTAAGAATAGGTGGCACTAGACAACCGACATTTCACCCCAGGTTAAACCTAGTAGGTAAAAACAGCAGACCCTCCCAGCCAATTAAAGAAAGTTAAGTTGGCACACCTGTGGCAGATCTGAATTTGCCCCTCACATCACCTCTAGTCTTTTTACTGTTTCATCAGATCTCTACAGCCAATTGGAAGACTGACAGCACAAACCAAACCACAGCTACTCAGAAGTAACTCCTACTGAATTCAATGGGGCTTACTCCCACATAAACAGGGTTAGGATTGCAGCCTTATGTAAAGAAGGCTACAAAGGCAATTTTCCCCCAATCCCTTCCTTTCGTGGTTCTCTCTATTGTTCAAGATGAGAGTGCCTATGGAAACAGATACACACCAAGCACAAAAGTAGATATCAAATTTGATCAGATTCCATAATACCACTTAAGAGTAGGTGGGATCACAGTTACACACATAGGTGATGGTCACAGCAAATGAAGAAATTAAAAGCTTCCAGAGCCTTTGGCCCCATTTCTATATACAAAAAATAAAAATCAAGCCACAAGTTGGGGGTTTTTTCATGGCCTATGTCATTTTTTCCTACAGGTCAAAACAGCCATGTGTGAATGCTTTCCCCATCCAAACACACAGTGGAAAATACCTTGTATATATGGTAGAGCAGACATAGGCAAACTCGGCCCTCCAGATGTTTTGGGACTACAACTCCCATGATCCCTAGCTAACAGGACCAGTGGTCAGGGATGATGGGAATTGTAGTCCCAAAAAACTTCTAGAGGGCCGAGTTTGACTATGCCTGCAGTAGAGAGCTGGCTAGGCCTCACCTTCTCAGTGGCCTAAAACAGACAACCTCAAAAGAAAGCCTTCTTACTGGTATAAACTGGGCCTAAGGCTGCACTCTTCTTACCCGTACTAAGTCAGCGCTGGTCCTGCTATTAGACATCATGAGACAGCCTCCCCAGGCAACCAATTTAGGACATCATGAAAGACTAAGTCATTAGTTATTTGTTTTCGTTATCATAAGTCAATTATCATTGTATATTTACTCCCAGGGAAAGGCACTTGTGAGACTTTCTGTCTCAGGTGTCAATGTAACTTGGCTACACGAGTACTAAGTTCCACTTGACGTAAGGTGGCTGTGCAGTAGAATATCTTACCAGACTTGACTTGAATGTAAGCCTCACTGGCCTCTCTGGGGCTTACTTCTGAGTAAACATGAATAGGCCTGGGCTGTGAAATGAGAGTGCCATTAAGAGCATAAGCATTGGCTGGAACTGTTCAATACAACTGCTCTTCCTCAATTCAACACTGGAAGCATCCACAAAAACCTCCCTCATAGAACCAAAGTTATGTGTTGGCTTGGCTACAGAATAGAATAAGATTTATATCAGATACACATATTTTGAAGCACAGGGTAATTCACTATACAGAAGAGAAGCCATCAACCCTCAACAAAATTAGCCTTAAAAAAAGAAAAAGAAAACCCTGTTACCTGCTCTGCTCCATAAACTGTAGCAAACTGGACAAACTCCTCTATCCGGACAAATCCATCACCATCACGGTCCAGGGCATCGAAGACAGCTCGGAGTCGGGGAGCATCATCTGGAGAACTTGGAGATTCATCCTCTATGTGTTCAGTGTGCCCAAATTCAAGGTGTGGGCTGAGATTATTGGGAGAATGGAAAGCAGGGAAGAGGTCCACTCCCGTGCCAATTGGGGGAGCAAGAGCCAAATCCAAAGGCCGCAGCAAAGGGCTCTGCGGACACTTTTGAGAGTCACAGCTATCCATATCTTTAGTCCAAGGGGGGCTTGGAAGGCCTCTGTCTAAGGGGCCTTCTTCCTCCTCCTCTTCCTCTTGAGAAGGCTCACCAGCCAAGATCAAGGGTTCCCCACCTTCCACAGGCTCCTGGGGTTGTGGAAAGGGATCTCCTTCACTCCACTCCTCTACAACCGGTTGTAAATCCTGAGGAACTGGAGACTCAGCCTGGCTGGAGGAGCAGGAGACCAACTGCTCCTCTTCCCTCAACGCTGTGCTTTCCTCCAAGGCCAACCCATCCCGGACAGGGGCAAGCCTCAAATCCAAACCCTCCCCGGGGCTATCCGGATTACTGTTATCGCCCACACCTGAACCGGTTTCCCCGTCGCTGATTGGCCCTTGGGCCTCCCGGTCCACCTCCTCCGGCTCCTTCTCCACGCGGTACAAAAATTCAAGGGGGCCGTCGGGGAACAAGGCTTGGCGGCGCTCCATCTCACCGAGCTTCATCCCGTTCAGGACCCGCTCCAGGGCCAAAGGCTTTTTTATGTCCCCTGTTCCGGGCAAGATCAAGGCGGTGTTTCCCGCGGTTGTTTCCCGGGAAAGCAGCACGAGTTCGGGGCTAGGCAAAGCCGGTCCTCTCTTTTGCTCCAGGAGGAGGTATTTCCCATTCTGGAGGGGCCCCAGCGTCAGCAGCGGCTCTCGATCCGGTTTGGTCCCTGGATCGGAAAGAGTCATTAGCAAATCCGGATCCATTTTCATCAGAGAGAAACTGAAGGGGGGGAGGGGAGAGGAGAGCGGGTTGCTTTTTCTTGTTTCCTTTTAAATAGAAAAAAGGGACTGCGAGGAGGAGAGGCGGGGAGAGAAATGCAATATAAAGGCCGCTCCGCTTCTCCTTAGCAACCGCCGCCCCGCTACTGGAAAAAAAAACCCGATCTCCGGTTATGGTGCCGTTTTGGACGCCTCGGAGGAATCGCCGCCGCCGCCTCTCCTGCAAACCGGAGCCGCGCTCCTATGCCATCGCCTCGCGTCCATCACCTCCACACCCTTCGCATCTCCCCTTCCAGAAAGAAAAAACAGCCCGCAAGCACACGCACACACCACCTCTGCTCCGGAGGAAAAGAGAAGAGTTGATCTATTAGATCACGTGAAAAAAAATCGATTTCAAGGAAGAGTAAGATGAGGTGGTTGCAATCCAGGCAACGGCAGCGCGCGCACTCGCAGAGCACCCCCCTCCAAAAAAGAAAGATTCAATGGAAGGAGCAAAGGGAGGGGGAGGGAAATCAGCAGCGCCCCCACAAGAAGGAGGGGGGGGAAACAAGCCAGGCAGCGTTTTGCAAAAGGAGGCCCCGGTTCAAGCCGGCATCCAGAAGGACGCAGAGAAAGCGCGACTCACTCCGGGGGTACAGGAGGAGAAATCAGGTGTCCCCCTCTTTTTTCTCCCCCTCTCTCTCTGTCGCCTCCTCCTCACTCGCCTACCCGACGGGTCTGTATCCTGGCAGCGCTGCTCTCCCCTTGCGGCAAGAGGTGCATGGCAGGCGGCGACCGTCTCGCTCCTCCTCTCTGCAAGCAAAGCCGGCTGGTGGCGAAGGAGGGAGGGCGGGCGGGCGGCTTGGCTTTTCGTCTGCCCCGGCGCCTCTGAATCAGGCTCCTCCCGGCCGGGGGGGACGGGAGGAGGAGGAGGCCGGCTTTGTGTGCGTCTCTCTCCGGATCAGGCTCCACCCGTTGCTCGCCTGGACGGAGGGGAGATGGGAAGAGGGGAGAGCAAGGAGACAAGGTGTTTTTTTAAGAAATAAAAACGGGCCCAATCTGGGGGTTACTCAAGAGAGTAGGGACCACTTGCCTTCCAGCTGCGCGTGCATGAGATCCCATTGAATGAATCTATTGTGTTTATTGACTGCATTTACAATATCCTCGCCTTCGGCGTTCGCATTCGCCACTTAAAACAGCTTTTAACCTTCTGCTTCACTTGTTTGCTTGTTAACTCTGTTCCCGTAATTCTGTTCTGTAATTCTAGCACAAGTGTAGAAAACCTCTAAAGCGAAACGGGCCAAAGATGGCACCGTATACCGGAGCTCACCTTCCTAACTTTCTGCCAACTACTTAAGACCCCCCTTTTTTCCAGGCAGAAGGTTGTCAGGACTCCTAGGGGAATCTTAGCCACGTCTGCTCATAAGTAAGCCTCATTGAAGTCCGTTAGGTTTACTCCCAGCAGGTAAGTGTAAAAAGGAGGGCTGCTCTGCTACCCCCAGGGGATGGTGCACCTCACTACCAACAAGTGGGCCAGAGCGTGTTGGCACGTGATTATGAGGGGGCATAAAGTTGGCACCGGCACTTGGCAGTCTGGGGCAACTGCCTTGGCCCCAGTCATGAGCACAGCCATGGGGGGTCAGGGAGGGGCAGCTGCCCCCCTAATCAATATAAATCCATAGCAAACTGAAGTTCTGTCCCCCACTAACAAAAATCCTGGCTTTGCCCATGGTCCCAGCACCCTATCTATCTAAAATGGCTCCATCTGGGGGTTACTCAAGTGTGTGGACAGCACTGCCCTCCAGCTGTGGGGCTTGGGGTGTTAACCCACCTCATTTCTAAAATCAAACAAACCCCAAAACAAATTGACTCCTGGACTTTGAGCTGCACCAAGCCAGTTGATCCAGCTGCCATTTTAATTTCCCACACTGCTCTCACCAGAGGTGTTCAAGGGCACTGTGGGAAATTTAAAATGGTGGCAACTAGCCTTGCTTGAAGCACACATGCTGATTGCACTTAGGTTAGCTCACGGCAGAAGTAAAAAAAAAAAGAAAGGGGCTCACTAGACAAGTTCTTCCCCAGAGACCGCCCCCCCAAAAAAGTCATAGCCAGATGAGTCCTTTGTCTTCACCATCCAAGTGTTGCCTCATTCAGACTGACACCTGTCACCTTGGCCAGCTGCAGAAGTCAGAGGTGACACCAATATGGACTACAGAAATGAATGAATAAATGTTTATTATGGCCAAACAGCCAGCATACATGGATTACAGAAATAGCATAACCAGAATGTTTGGGGCACTGGTTTCCAAACTCTTCTCCCCACCATTGGGGGAAATGGCTGAGGGTCTTGGCGGATCACTTAACAATTCTTCTGCCTGTTGTAGCCATTGTAGTGCACTGTGTCAGATGCTGTATGGTTTTTCATTGTAAGGTTGCATTTTATTGTATCACAATTTGAGTTCCATAAAATACAATAGAAATCACAATAGAAAATAAAATACAATAATAATAATAGTAATAATAATAATAATAAATTTATTATTTATACCCCGCCCATCTGGTTGGGTTTCCCCAGCCACTCTGGGCGGCTTCCAACAGAATATTAAAATACAATAATCTATTAAACATTAAAAGCTTCCCTAAACAGGGCTGCCTTCAGATGTCTTCTAAAAGTCTGGTAGTTGTTTTTCTCTTTGACATCTCTGACAGAAATAAAAAGTAGTAATAAAATCCAGTTACAAATATATTTGATGCGCTGTGCCTGCCATTAACAACCACTGCTCCTGCTGTTCTTCAGACATACCACAGATACCATATCAGGTGGAAGCTGAATTAAACACATAGACCAGAAAATATTTTTCTGGAGCATCATTTTTTATTATATTTATTGCACTTGTACCCCACCCTTTTCTCCAAGGAGCTCTAGGTCTAGGTGGTGCACATGGTTTCCCCCCTTCTCATTTTATCCTCATAACAAACCTAAGCTTCCTAGCTGAGTGAGCACTTGAACCCTGTTTTCCCACATCCTAGTCCAATGCTCTAACCCCTAAGCCACACAGGCTCTAATCACTTTTCTCTAATGTACCATAGCCGGATAGTTATACAAACTTGAATAGCCCCCAGTAACCCCCAAATGAAAACCCAAACCCCCTGCAGTATATTTTATTTGTGACTTGCACCTTCTGTACTTATTTTTAATTGTTTTAGTATATAATTTTATATTCATTCATACATTCAGCCTTGGGGGAAGATAAGCATTTTAGATCTGAATCTGTGTATGTGATTCTGCAGTTGTTGTTGTTGTTTTTACTTAATAGATGTTTGAATCTGTTTTGTTGTATCTGCCAGTTTTAATTAGTGTGTTTTGTTACTCAGAAGAAATGCTTTGTGTTTCCCATTATCTGCAACCTTTTATTTGCTTTGATCATGCAATATTATTTAATGTGGTTATCTTTTATTGTACAAAGTATGTCCCAAATGGCCCATGTATGGGGTCTCCTCCAGGTTTGAGGAGTCTCTGCGCAAAGCATCATGTCATGAGCCCTCCCCCCCATGTCCATTGGTAGGTCCTGGTGGGTTTACCTAATGGTGGAAGCAACAGCACTCAAGGCAGCAGCAGATGGCTGACTCTAGCCATCCTTTTAATTTCCCACAATGCCTGTGACATAGTTTTGCTCTAGGGCATTATGGGAAATTTAACTCAGGTAGCTTTCAGACAACCTGTCTGAAGAAGTGTGCATGCACACAAAAGCTCATACCAATAATTAACTTAGTTGGTCTCTAAGGTGCTACTGGAAGGATTTTTTTTATTTTGTTCAGACAACCTGTTCATTGAAGGTTCATTTGGACTTGTTTGTGGGGCAGTTAGATGACGTTGCTTCTTCAAGCAGGTGTTTATCCCACATTTTCCAGTGCCTTTCCTCACCACTTAACTTTATCACAAAAAGTCCAACCTTTGGGAAACCTTTGTTGCAGAAAACCTCTCAATCAACTAAATGTGCAAGCTGAATTTGCTGGCACATAATTGAATCCCACTCAAAAATAGTGGCTCTTCGGAGCACCGGGCCAGAATTTTTTAAAAGGGTGGTTCAAAAGCAGATGTCAGCAGTGGACTTCAGCAACCAGCTGGGGATCTGGACTGTCCAAGGATGCCAGACACTGGTGCTTCTCTAGTCTTCCCTGCATCGCCACTCTTTAATATGCAACACGGTTCAGGAGGTGACCTCTAATGCAGCAGCCAGGCTGGCTTAACATATGTTGAAGGAAGTGGTGTCAATACACATTGCTCTTCCCCTGTCCAGAACTGGGATAGGGAACCTTCAACTCACAGGCCAGATTTGGCCCGTGAGTCATCCCCATTTGGCCTGCAAGACCTTTTTTCCAAAAAAAAAACCCCACCCACTTGCCCACATCTGATGTCATAAGTGTCATCAGGCATTGAGCAGGTAAAATTGTGCAGCTGATTCCTACAGAAAGCAAGCTTGATCCTCCTTGGTCACTCTCCCCACCCCCATGGGCCAACTTTTGCCAGCGGGCACTTGTCAATCACCTGATGCAATTATTGTCAAAGTTGTCCCACAGGGTAGGGTGATATAAAGACATGGCCCACTGGGTTCCCCATGAGCTAATGTAGAGTCTAAAATGACTCCTATCTGCACCACAGTCTGAAGCACACTCCTCAAATGAGAGTCCTTCCCATTTCTCCAAAGAGCTCAGAACGACTTATATGGGGAATGTTCCCATTTTATCTTCACAACAGCCCAAGAGGTAGGTTAGATCAGGGATGGCCAATTTGGTGCCCTTGAGATGTATTGAGCTCCATCTCCTGTTATCCCTGACCATTGGCTATGCTGGCTTGGACTAATGGGAATTGTAGTGCAAGGGGTACCATTGAGGGTTACCAATGAGTTGGACTGAGGCTGGTGGCTGGCCCACATGCTTTACAAAAATAGCAGCCTTCTGAAATATATCAGATGGTTAGTGTAACTAAGACTGCTTCCGGATGGGTGCTTATCATCGAATGGGGCCTGTTCATACCCATGCAGGCTTTTTTTGCAGTCCACAAAACATCAGCATCAATACCAGCCCCTATTTCTGCCCCATTTTTCATGAAAATTTGATTTAAAAACAATGCCAACAGCCCATTTGCAATATTAAGTCCCAACTGCCACTACCACCTAGGCAACTCTTTG
This sequence comes from Podarcis filfolensis, assembly GCF_964270895.1. Lineage (NCBI taxonomy): Eukaryota > Metazoa > Chordata > Lepidosauria > Squamata > Lacertidae > Podarcis > Podarcis filfolensis. Next base: position 34,943,621 of record NC_139616.1, on the reverse strand, counting down.
TGGTGAGTCAGTGTTGAGGGGCAGCACTCTGTGCATGCTTAGCTATGCTCTTCTGTCTTTATTTCACAACCTGGGGAAACTGGTTCCATCAGGTCCTGAAGTAGACCTGAGAATATTTTGTACCATTTATTTAGGCTGAGATTTTAAATTGTAGATGTTGGCTGACCTCCGCTGTCAACGGCAAGCTCAGATTAGGCACCGGGTTTCGCTATATTCACATGCCATTCCATTCATTAGACAGGCCTGCATAATGAAAAACTCTCCTAAAGCGAGGTGGGTTGCCTAAAACAAGTGCCCGCGCCGCTTTTTTTCTGGAAATGCTATCTATGAACCACAACATTTATTGTCTTTCTGGCTCCGACCGCCGCCGCTGCAGCAGTTTCGGCGATGATGTCACACCCGCAAGCGGGGAGGCGGCTTAAGTCACTTTCCCAGCCCCCGCCAATGCCGCTTGTCGCGCCTGCGCACGGAGAGGGTTGATTTAAAGGGCCAACAGCTCATTTTAAACCCATGAAGTTTGCATCCCGGTGTCACCATCGTGGAAAACTGGTTTTGCACGCAGCTCAGGATAAAAGTTAACTCCTGCAATCCTAGACACCCTGCGCTCAGCCTTTTCGACCCGAGTCTGAAGACGATGAGTATATTTCAAAGGGCGACCTTTTTTCTGTGGAAATTGCAGGTGCTGAACCGGCCTTATCAATGGCAGCATCCGCGTCGTCACCACACCCTAAGATTCCTTCAGATACTTTATGGCAGGCGTGGAGAACCTCAGGCCTTGGGGCAAAGGCGTCTGCATGGGAGATTTGCCCAGTGAACTGTGCTGCCTCGTTCATTAATAGCAGAGGCTTCGCTCCATTGGATGTTATGCTCCGCAGCCTGTAAATGTCACTGCTTTGTTTATTTTCCCACCGCCACAACTATTCGTTGCACAGCTCAACACGTTCCCCCCCCTCCACTTCACCAACTTCAAAGGAAAGAAATCAAAGAACAAACAGCAAAGAAAGCAAGAATCTCATGACTTTGCCCCTTCTCTTTTCACTGCACTGCCTTCCTCCACTTTGTGCAGCCTTGCCAGCTCCCTAGTCCTTAATGTTGAGTGCAGGGTCTCACTCTTGTCCGCAACACAGCCTAAGAACCCTGTGGGCTCAGACCAAAATTTCAGAACAACCAAAGCTCAGTGGCTGACCTGACTGGCATGCAGAAGGTTCCAGGTTCAATTCCTGGCATTTCTAGGTAGGGTTGAGGGAAGACCCTGTCTAGACGTCTGGAGAATCATTGTCCATACACTTGGCATGTATTCAACTTTTTTCTTTTTTAGTGTGGGGCAGTGGCGTAGCGTGGGTTGTCAGCACCCGGGGCAAGGCAAGTAATTTGCGCCCTCTAACCCGTGGATTTGCGCCCCCTAACCCTAACCCCCAGATGTTGCACCCGGTGCGGCCGGCCCCCCCTGCACCCCCCACGCTACGCCACTGGTGTGGGGTATCTGACAGATAGTTTGTACTGCTGAAAAATCTACATTAATAAAGCCCTGTGCTCTTAAATTACCTATCTGCACCACTATTTCAGAGAAAAATGCTTCTGTGTTTTCCAAAATAAGACAGGCTTCCCAATTGCTGAGGGCATACTACTGTTTTCTCCCGAGAAGGCTGCCAGCCCCCCCCCCCCAATTTTAGGAATTCATTGTTGTTAAAATAAGCTCTCTGTGCCAAATTAAGACGAAAAGAAGAAAGCTGTTCCTATCACTGAATCACACAGCATTTCTGGGCTGTAATACACCACCACAGAAGGTGTCATTATTGCACACTGGGGCTATTTATCATGCCTTTATTTAGCCTGCAGCAGAAACTCACTCAGGTCCAAATATGGGAAGCGAAATCTGTCACTTGAAGTAAATAGAAAGGGATGAATTTAATTACATAACACCAAGGATCAGGAGGAGAGCATATGCAAGCTTGTGTCGGTTGCTGATGAGATCTTACAGCCAGCGAGAAGAGGTTCAAACTATGCATTATGGGCAGGCATGGTTTTCTCCAAAGGTGCTTTAAAAAACAAAACAAAACCCCAGCAGTTTCTGATGCTTTGATCTGATTTTGGGTGGAGGAATGCTGGTGGAAAGGGCTCCTCTACACTTTTGTTACCATATTCCCTTTAAAGTAATTCCCAGACACTTTGCAATCCATGGAGAGGAAATGATCCAGGTCCCTGGATTTGCCCCATGAGGCAAAAAGCAGCTAGGTGGGTTGTTTTGAATGGAAACAGAGCTGGAAGAGAGAGGGTTGAGCCACCTCTCCCCAGCTCCTGTTGCTGCTTTGTGAAATTTGCCGTCTCAGAGCAGGCCTGGTGTCAGCTCTCCAGTAGAGCACAATGCACTGTTTCAAATCTCCCATAATGGCCCCGAGTGCCCAACATAGGGCAGGCGAGCCTCAGGCCTGGGAGCCAAACACCGGCCTCCAGAGCTCACTGGCTGGTGGTTGGAGTTCTTCCCAGGCTCCGCTCACCCTTCTGGACTGCACCTCTTACGAGCTCCAATTCCCACCCACTCTGAGTGCTTTTGCCTGGTCTGAATACTCCCTTGAACTTTGATAATCTCTGTTGCTGGCCTGGATGGAGGGCAGAGAGGGGTGCATGAGAGTGTGTAGAAACAAGGTTGGGAGGGCTGGGTGTGCACCAGCAAATACTGCTGATTCTTCCCTTGAAGTTTGACACTGGACCTCGTATGGTGTCTGGTGATTGACAGGTGGACAGCCCTGTCAACCTGCCAAAAGTGACCCGTGAAGAAGTGTGGACCAGATCCAGTTCCCCATCTCTGATCCATATCCTGTCTTTCTGCCTGCCAGAAACAAACCTGGGAACAAAACGTTGCATTGTGGAGCATTCTGGTTCAGGGTTGCAACTAGTCAGACACACCCTGTTTCAGAATATACAGTTCCGTTCCCATCTTCCCTCCCCTCCCCTCCCATTTTTAAGGACTGGGAGTCTGTGACAGGAGGGAGTTAATGGACCCAGTATTATTTCTGGAGACTTCCTCAATGACCCTGGCAAAATGATCAAGTGCCTATTTTGTTAGGAAAACTATAGGCATTGTGTTTCCATGCGCACTAATTGTTACAACAATCTTTTATGCTATGCTTTCTACATTAGTTGGAAGCCACCCTGAGATTACTAATGCAGTAGACAATTTATCAAGTTGGTTAGTAAATAAATTTGGTTGCTGAAACATGTTTCTGAAGTATCTGCATAGCTAGGGAGTACCTGAAAGAGGGTGTGCCTCTCTCTCTCTCTTTTGCCACTCCCATGACTGGGGATGTTATAACCTAGGTATCTGAGATTGCAAAGAATCATAGACTACACAGCAAGCTCAATTTTGGGAAGCTAACGGCATTGGAGATGCAGAGATGCCCTCTCTGAAAATCCAACAGTGGATTTGGACATCTTTCATTGGGTTTTAGCTGTGCTCCCACCTGTGTTTAAGCAGCACACCTGAAAAGAAACGAAAACATTGAAAAATAATACAAACTCCCGGTGACACCACCACGCCTTCCAAGGGAAGTGAAACCCAGGTAAGTTTCTCACCTCGTGAGCTCCTCACTGAACAGAGAAATGGGATGAGCATAGCAATATAGCTGTTCTTCAGGCATCCACCCTGCTTAAAGTTCAACTAGGGTCCCTCTTTAACCAGCAAAGTGGTGCTGTATTTGCACAGCAAACAGTGATGAACAAAATCATTGTCATTTATAAGAAGTTCTTCTAAGTCAAATACGTGGGTCATTCCTCTCTCCTCCACTGAAGAAGCACTCAAACTGCAGAGGAATTGAAGCAGACTTGGCTTTGTCTTGAAAGCCCACCTTCCCCTTGGGGGTGGGATAAGGGGTGGGGGGGAGAGCAGATGAGTTTTTTTGTTGAGGGGCAGCAGCTGCACTGAGTCAGCTCCAGCAGATGGAACTTCCAGAGCAGGGGTCAGCAAACTTTTTCAGCAGGGGGCCGGTCCACCGTCCCTCAGACCTTGTGGGGGGCTGGACTATGTTTTTTTTGGGGGGAGGGAATGAATTCCTATGCCCCACAAATAACCCAGAGATGCATTTTAAATAAAGGACACATTCTACTCATGTAAAAACATGCTGATTCCTAGACCGTCCGCGGGCCAAATTTAGAAGGTGATTGGGCCGGATCTGGCCCCCAGGCCTTAGTTTGCCCACCCATGCTCCAGAGAGTACTCCAGGCAAAGTTTGCCTTCAATTTGCACAAGTGGGACCTGTAGCAAGTTGTTGCAGTATTATTATTATTGTTTGAATTTATATACCGCCCTATACCCAGAGGTCTCAGGGCGGTTTATATGGAATGCGCCTCTTCAGGGTCCCAGCCAGTCTCCCAGCCAGCCAGCCATGCTCTTTTCCTGAACTCTCCATTCCAGCACCCCTCCACCAACAGACACTCAGTATTCTGTGACTAGAGATGAAGGACAAATTTGGTTCAGTTTTCATTTAAAGGAGAACCTGCTGGCTGAAACAATATGGAAACAGAAACAAAGCCCCCCCCCCCCCGAAAGTTCACACTTCTTTGGATTTTGCGATGCAGTATGCAAAATATATATATATGCATATGCTAAAATGCATTTTCACTAATATGTGCATATAAAAATGCACGTATTAGTGAAAATGACATAAAATATGCTATAGTAGAGGAAATTGTCTGGCCAAAATGTGTTTATTAGGGAATATTTCATATGACAATGTGTTTATTAGGAGAAAGCCACACTAAAATGCTGGTGAATCTCCATGAGGATTGCAAATTGCTGCAGAACTGAATTTATGACTGGGGAAATGATAAAATGAGAGAATCAAATTTGCTAGATCTATCTGTCATGCTAAATCCTCATTAGCTTGTTTTTAAACACTCTCTCCTAGGAGCATCTTTCCAGCAGAGCTTTCTTGCCATGCTAACTGATCTTTCTCATTGGAGATGCTGAAGTCCAAATCTGTGTGCAAAACATTTGCCCTACTACATGTGCCTTGGATGTTTAAATTATTACTTTTAATGAAAACCACTGACAAGCAAAGGTTTGCAGGATTGTGCAGAAACCACCTGAACTCATATTGCATGTTCTGAGGATTGATTGTGGCCGTGTGGGCTCCTGCACCTGCATTGCCAGAGACTTCAGGTGCCACCCAGAGACATGCTTTGAAAATCTGCCACCCAAGCCTAGTCATCCTGAAAGCACTGATGGGGATGATGCTATCATATCACCTGCTGGTTGCTATAGCTACAAGGGCTTCTGTGCAGTAGTAGGAAGTGCTGCAGGGTGCCAGCTTGAGAAATCCCATTGGCCACAGAGGGGAGGATGGATTAATTGCCTAGCAACGGTTCACTTGACAACCTTCCATGCGAAGGAAGGAAGAATGACAGGCAGAAACCTGCCCACTCACTACGCAGTCCTAAGCAGCAACTGCATTGCTTGCCTACAACAAGCATGGCTTAAGTCGGGGGTGGGAGGTGGGGAGGGAGGAAGCATTTTCCAGTCTGAAGGCCACATTCCCTGGGGGGGGGGCGCAGGCCAGTGGTGGGTGGGCCTAGAGGCAAAAGTGGGTGGAGCAACAAATGCGAATTTTACCTTCGTACAGTAGGCCGTTTTCTGTACCCACTTGCCCACTCGCTTGTCCATCAGGGCAAGCGAGAGGGATTATCTCAGTTCAAGGGCACTTTCTGGCCAGGTAAAAACACTCAAAGAGGGTGCAAAGCAGAGCAGGTGAGGGACGGGGGGCTGCAGAAGGGGTGTTCCAAGGTCCAGCTGTCAGGAGCTGGAGTCAGGCATAAAGGTAAAGGGACCCCGACCATTAGGTCCCGTCGTGACTGACTCTGGGGTTGCGGTGCTCATCTCGCTTTATTGGATACCAATTTATCTACTTGTACTTTGACGTGCTTTCAAACTGCTAGGTTGGCAGGAGCAGGGACCGAGCAATGGGAGCACACCCTGTCACGGGGATTCGAACCACCAAGCTTCTGATCAGCAAGTCCTAGGCTCTGTGGTTTAACCCATAGTGCCACCCACGTCCCCGGAGTCAGGCATAGGTCAGCATAAAAAGTACCTGGCATCAGTGAAGTTAACTCTTTATTCAAAGAAAACAGAACAGCTCAGGCCTCATGACCCCAGCAACTCTTTCCAGCACGTCTTGCCCTAATGAGGCAGTTGTAAGGACTGAGGTCTCCACTTCCCCACTGCTCCCTAAGCCTCTACCCCTGGTTCCTTCCCCAGTAGTTTAAGCTATGTCACCTTGTCTTTCGTTGCTCCGCCCTCTTCATTTCTTTGCATATTCTGGGACACCAGGGGGACGAGAGCTGGTTGAAGCAGGAGGGGGAGACTCCCTGGATTCTTCAGCAGCTTATCTTATCTCTGTCTCCTGGCCCCACTCCTCTCCTGCCTCTGAGTCTGGACTGCCCTCTGCCCCAGCCTCTTCCTGCTCACTAAACCCTGATGCCTCATCGTCCCCCCACCACCAATCCCCTGGCTCTGAGCCTTATTCCCTTGGGGGATCCCCAGCTGGTTCCTTCCACCATCCCTCTGCATCCTGCCAGTCCATGACCCCAGAGAGAGAGAGAGACCTGGAGGGACACATTTGGCATAACTGATGGGCTCATATCTCCCCATCCTTCCAGAGGGGAGAATAAAACCCCTCCATCATCATCAAGTTTCCATCCATCAGCAAGCATAAAAAGGGGAATTTCCTAAAAAGGTGAGCCCCAAGTCAGGCCAGAATCATTCTACATTAGGGTTAAATGAAGACCCAAATGCCTGGATGAACAGGCATGATTAAAGGCCAATGACATTGGCGCCAGGCAAGTCCTGTTTGTTGACGTCATTTAGTCCTAAGAATAAATGTGAATATTAAAAACCAAAAGTACGGTAAATAGAAGACAACACAGAGAACAAGGAAGAAAGCAGGTCTCTTTACCGAGAGCAAGAAGATTAAACATTCACTGATGGATGTGTGAAAGCCACAAGAAAAGAGGAGGCAGGAATTCAACAAAGATATAATATACAGGAGGTTACAGGACAAAAACTATTTTTAAGCCTCATTCTCCTTCCCTCGGGAGTTACATGAGGATGACGAAGAGAGCTGGGGGGGAGGGGCAGGCTCAAGTACGGCTCTTCATGTAAATGAGCTCTTGCCTCATGAACACTATCTGCATGCCCTAATTCTTCAGGAGCAGTGCTGGTGAGAGAATTCAGAATCTTAAAAACAAAAAACAAAAAAACCCTCAACTATAATTTAAGAGGAAAAGAACACATTAAGTTCCTGGTCCTCATGGAGGTAAAGGTATGTGTGAAAGGGTGTGGATAACAACTGCTGAAGGTTAACCGACATTCCCACTGGTTATGGGCAGGATCACAGGATCACACATAGCTTCTGGTCATTGTGCCCTCTAGCAAAACATTCATCAGTGTCAGATTTGTTTCTGTTTGTGTACATACCAGAGGCGATGGGGGTGTCTTTACCCTATGTACCTTGGCTAGATAGGGATTAGGGATGGCTTAAGGACTCCAGTCGGTGTGAAACAGATTTAGAATAATAGAATCAAAGAATTGTAGGGTTGGAAGGGACCACAAGGGTTATCTAGTCCAACCCCCTGCAATGTGGGAATCTTTTGCCCAATGTGGGGTTCCAAACCATGACCCTGAGATTAAGAGCCTCATGCTCTACTGACTGAGCTATGCAGGTGTGAGAAACAATGCAGCAAACACCAGTATTTTTAAGAAGCAGAGGATAAATGTGCATTTGGGATAAATGTAAGGTGAACAGAGATTAAAAACCCAGCCCTGGAAATGAAGTGAGTGCCTAGTAAACAGGTGTATTAACAAAGCTATAAAAGGGCTGCTTATCTGTGGGGATTAACTTGTTTTTTCCCTATTAGAGATGCATTTACTTTGCTTAGATTCCAAACTATGTCCATACAATACCTGAGGAGTGAATTATTTAATAGGCCTTTGTGTACACAGATCAGGCCGGATCAAATACATTGTGCACTATATCTTGTTTGGCCTTTTACACAGCTCACCCAGGGATAGAATTTCTTAACTCATTTCATAATTTTCCGGGTCAATCTGATGATTTCAAAAGTAGATGGTTGCTGAACAATCATAGACAAGTTTATGACCTATACCAGTGGTTTTCAACCCGAGTGCCGTGGTACCCTGGGGTGCCTTGAATGTTGGTCAGGGGCGCGCAGGCAACACTGGCCTCTGTCCTTCTTTCCTTCCCTCACTCCTCTGATGCCCTCTTGTGTCTCTGCCTCCCAATGGCTTGTACAGCTGTTTGTTGCAGCATCCCTGGCTATAGTCCCCTCTCTTTGAGGTGAGACAAGGCAGCTCCATGGCTGCCCAGAGGACTCCAAGGAGAGGGGAGAGGAGGCTTAGGGAACACTCCACAAGGGAGGATGTTCAAAAAAGGGTGAGAATCTGCCGGCAAGGGGTGACATAACTGGGCTCCTGAGCCCCACAGGGGTGCCATAGAAAGAGTGTAGTTGGTCAAGGGAGCTGTGGGCTCAAGAAGGTTGAAAACCTCTGACCTATACAATAGGTTTGAACACAGTAGCAGTGACAAAAGCTATTGCTGCTGTTTTGATTCAAATCAAGTTAAGCGTCAAGGAAATCTCCTTTTAATCTAAACGATTCGGGTTCATTCTGTATTGTTTTTAATCCTTTTATTAGTTGCTCTTTTGGTACTGTTTTTAGAACTATTTTCATGGTATGTTTGTGAATCATAGCACTGTAGAGCAGGAATGCTTTGCCCAACATGGGGCTTGAATCTATGACCCTGAGATTAATGGTCTACCAGCTGAGCCACTGCAGTTCCATTGCCCCATGACAATAATTAAAGGTAAAGGGACCCCTGACCATTAGGTCCAGTCGTGACCGACTCTGGGGTTGCAGCGCTCATCTCGCTTTATTGGCCGAGGGAGCCGGTGTACAGCTTCCGGGTCATGTGGCCAGCATGACTAAGCTGCTTCTGGCGAACCGGAGCAGCGCACGAAAACGCCACTTACCTTCCTGCTGGAGCGGTACCTATTTATCTACTTGCACTTTGACGTGCTTTCAAACTGCTAGGTTGGCAGGAGCAGGGACCGAGCAACCCTGTCATGGTGATTCGAACCGCGACCTTCTGATCAGCAAGTCCACAGTGCCACCCACGATATTTTGCAGTTCCAAAAATTGATATGTTTTAACTTACTTTTGGATTGGTTTTTTTGTTATTAATATTCATAGAATCCTAGAACTGCCGAGTTGAAAGGTACACCCAGGGGTTGTGCAGTCCACCTCCAGCAATGCAGGAATCACAGCGGAAGAACCCCTGACAGATGGCCACCCAACCTCTGCATAAAAACCTCCAGCGAAGGAGAGTTCACTACCTTCCCACGTGGTCCGTTCCACTGTCAAAACACCTCTTACCATCAGAAAGTTCTTTCAATTGTCTAGTTGGCCCCTTTCTTGTAATTTGAACCCATTGGTTTGGGTCCTACCTTCTGGAGCAGCAGAAAACAAGCTTAAGAACAAAGGAAGAGCCTGCAGGATCAGGCCAATGGCTCATCTAGTCCAGCATCCTGTTCTCAAACCAGCAAGCCAGAGCCTTTCCTCTTCCTGTGGTTTCTTGCATCTGGCATTCAGTAGTGCTGCTGCCTCCAACCGTGGAGGCAGAGAATAGCCATCATGGTTAGTAGCCATCAATTGCCCTCTCCATGGATTTGCCCAATCCTCTTTTGAAGCCATCTAAGTCAGTGGCTGTTGCTGCTTCCTGTGTTTTCCGTCGTTCAACTATGTGCTTGCTCCATCTTCCACGCGACAGCCCATATTGGAATGACTATTGGCTACAAGCAATAAAAATATGACTGCCTGACAAGGTAGCTGGGGGCCTTTTAAGTTATTAAGTAGTGTTTCCTTGGTGTGTGTGTGTGTGTGTGTGTGTGTGTGTGTGTGTGTGTGGTGTAGCGTTAGTAGGAATCAGTTTTTAACCAGCAGGTTTCCCTTTCCCCAGCCCCGCAGGGCTCACTGAGGAAACTGCAGTTAAAGGACACACTTAAGGGAGCTTAAGATCCGTGTGCACTTCCCTCTCTCTGCCACTTTGCTCAGCAATCTCCGAAATCAATAGCAATTGCATAATTTCCTCACTTGCCTGCGGGTGGTGGGCAGGAGCAGAAATGCTGGTGAGAATCAGCATCACAGCAAAGAAACAAACAGTGCAAGCATCCTGTCCCTCTCCATTGTAGGAGGGCATGTAGGGGAGAAAAGGGATCAGGGTTTTTTGAGCTCATTCAGTGGCAAGCAAGGGAAACCCCCGTGTGATGAGCAACTTTCTGCTCCTACCCAACATTCACGTGTGACAGCTCCTTGGAAGGCTGTGCATGAGATAATGTGGCCCCTGAGCTCAGATAGCTTTTACTCCAGGGATGGGGGACTTACGGCTGACTCCAAAGGAAGCAAAGCTGCTTTCATGGAATTTTTGGAGGCAATATATGGGCTATATACCAGGAACAGAGCCTGCTCCGCTTATTTTTTATGATCTGCAGTTCCTTTGTGTGTGTGTATGGATTGTTTTTATAAGAAATGCACTAAGTTTAAAACACAAATACCTGTAGTATTACTTTCCAAGTATGTAAAATGGACTTAATTCGCTGTTCATATGTCTTGAGACATGTGCGGAAGGTGATTAATAAATGCTAATAAAGTTCCTGTAGCACATTTATCCAACAGAGGCCATATTCCAATGATCAAATCTCAGCTTGATACGATGAGATAAAAATGAACGTCATGCACCCATATACAGCCCCTTTGATTCCATTTTACTCCCCCTTTTTATGAGTGAACAAGACAGGAAGCTGAAGGTAACCACAGCTTCCTGTTACACCCAAACAAGAAGACTGTGGTTGGTGGCTTCCAAAAAAGCCAGGATCTAGAAGGCAACTTTATACCATGGTTTTGTATTCCAGCTTGTTTGAGAGTCACTAACCGGGTTCGGATGTAACAGGAAACCATGGTTAGCTGAAGCCTTCTCCCCTCTCATGCAAAGGGCAGTGGAGCGGGAGCAAAGGGTTCACATGTGGGTTCATGAAGCTTGTGCATGTTGCAGCTTATTAAGCCAAGATGTGATCACCCAAATGCAGCTCATGTTTGAGTGCTGACTGCAACTCATAAAGTGCCATTTTAGGGAGCGCAGCATAATGCAGTACAATATCGTCGAGGGGAATAATGAATTCTTCCTTCAAGGAGCAGACTCTCATAGGAAAAGCATGCTGCTTTAGGAACTGGAACAATACTGAAAGCACAAGCTTAGCAAGAAGCAAAGATTGCATATGGAATTTATTAGATAAAAAAGAAGAGTGTTGGGGTTTTTCTGATGGGGAGAGAGGTATTTCCCCTAACAGAAAAATAAAGAGCATTGGCAAAAAAGTGCAGAATCACCCTGTTTGGTCCAGAACCATGAAGATTAGAGGTGGAGAGGATTCAGGCTGGAGGGGCAGATACACAACATAGACGGACAGACACACTCATCCCTTTCCTTGACAAAAAGGCTCAGATGGTAAACAGCACAGGCAAAGCAAAGGATGCCAAGGTTTAAATGTAAATCAAGCCAAATCTCTGTTCTTCCAGGCTGCCACTGCAGACAATGGTTTTGTGCCACACAAGGCATTCAAGAGAAAGCTTTTAGGTGAGAATATAATAGGCTGCAACCTCCTAGCCTCTGCACCCAGCATCAATCTCAAACAGCACCATTACCACTGTTGTCTAAAAGTTATCTTGCTGCTAGAGGAGGCGAGTGGCTGACTCCTTTGGCTCTGCGGAGAGTAGCGTCGAAGTTGCAGTGTCCCATCCGTCAGGTTCCCAGGGTCATGTTTCATTTCTCTTTCTTTAATTCTGTAGCCCAGACGCCTGTAAGAGAGAGAGGAGGTTGGAGAAAAACTGAGATGGAATCCAAAGCAAGCAGCTGAAATTGTTGCAAATGTTAAATAACTTGAGAATCAGAATACCTTGTGGATCTACTGTCATTCCTCCAATTTATCTTCTGCTTCCCCCTGCACTGGAGGGGCACATGACAAAAATTCTCACCTGAAGACTGTGGCTTTCTTGACACAAGGACCTTTACAACAGGTGTGGGGGACCTCTGGTTCTCCAGACGTTGCTGAACTACAACTCCCATCATCCCTGGCCATTGGCCATGCTTGCTGAGGCTGATGGGAGTAGTGGTCTGACAACATCTCGAGGGCCAAAGGTTCCCCAAGCCTGCTTTATAACTATCTAATCAGGGACGTTGCTAGGGGGTAGCCAGGCCCCAAGTCTTCTGTGCTGGGCTCTCTGGATAACCCTGTTCCTCCCTCCCCTTTTATTAAAGGACTATTTCTTTTCTTTTCTCTCCAATTCTTAATGGGCTGTTGAGCATGCTGCAAAGTGTGTTTGCATCCATACAGACACATGAGCATGTACTAATTCAGTGCAAATGTGCGCACCGCAGCACATGCACACCCCCACCCCGCCATGGCCCTGCAGCCTCTTTATTTTTATTTTATTTTATTTGAGTACCTAGCAACGCCCCTGCTTCCAGTCCCACAGAGGGGGAAAGAAACGTCACCTAGAGCTTAGCAGAGTGTGAGGCAATACCCAACAGTGCGGGGAAGTTGTTCTCAGAGGTCATCCAGGCCCCGCCGTCCACCACCAGGGTTGTGCCGCTCACGTACGAGGCGAGGGGGCTGGCCAGGTACAGGACGCTATGGGCAATCTCCGTCTTGTTCCCCACCCGCTGGAGGGGGATATTCCGAAAGAGGTTTTGTGCTTCCGGGTGAGGCTGAACTAAAAACAAGGAGGAGGAAAGCAATGTCTTTGCTTCAAAATGGCATATATAATTTTTATTTATTGCATTTGTAGTGCACCTTTCCTTCAAAGAGCTCAAAGTGGCCTATGTAGTTCTCCTCCCCCCTCCCCATTTTATCCCCAACAACAGCCCTGTGAGGCAGGTTAGGCTTAGACAGAGCAAATAGCCCGAGATCACCCAGGGAGCTTCAAGGCCGAGTGGGGACTGCTAGGTCCTAGTCCAACACTCCAACCACTGCGCCACACTGGCTCTAAGTGGTGTACATCATAAACAGTATCGTTAAAACAAAAAATGCAACATGAAAACCAGCATACAGTGGTACCTCAGGTTAAGTACTTAATTCGTTCCGGAGGTCCGTTCTTAACCTGAAACTGTTCTTAACCTGAAGCACCATTTTAGCTAATGGGGCCTCCTGCTGCCGCCGCGCCGCCGGAACACAATTCCTGTTCTCCTCCTGAAGCAAAGTTCTTAACCTGAAGCACTATTTCTGGGTTAGCGGAGTCTGTAACCTGAAGCGTATGTAACCTGAAGTGTATGTAACCCGAGGTACCACTGTAGAAGAATACAAATTGAAACCTGGTCCCAAGTTGTTCGGAGCTTTAAACATTAACAACAAGGCCTTGTTGTTGCAGGTCCCTCAGCCCAGATGTGCCATCTAAACCAGGATTCTGTTTTCACAGTGGCAACCAGATTACTCTGGGAAGTCCACAAAAAAGAACAAAGCCCAACATCTCCTGAAGAACTCCTTCACGTTTCCTAAGCACTAAGACCTTATTCCAATGGTGATGCCTCAAAGGGAGGAGAGTCCCCCCCTTTTAAAAATGGCCTTTCTTTTCTCTCCCTCCCTTTTGTACCTCATTGCTTAGCCTCAAAGAGGGAAAACCCCCATTCTCCTCAGCTGATTGGCTTACAAGCAGAGAGGGGGTAGTCCGAATGTATGTATGTGGTCTGCACCTCTGTTAGCCACCCCTATTGTAAAAGCAACTCCAAATGCTCTGTGATGTTTGAGTTTAAATAACATATTGTCCGATTCCCTGCTTGGCACAGAAGATTGTTGGAAGTGTTTCACTGCAAGTTCATCGAGTCTCAATCTAACAAGTCTTGATTCAAGTCATCTACTGAATTTTATTAATTCTTATGAACCATCCACCCTGGAAATTCTAATGGATAGTATAAGGTAAAGGGATTCCTGACCATTAGGTCCAGTCGTGACCGACTCTGGGGTTGCGGCGCTCATCTCGCTTTATTGGCCGAGGGAGCCGGCGTTCAGCTTCCGGGTCATGTGGCCAGCATGACTAAGCCGCTTCTGGCAAACCAGAGCAGCGCACGGAAACGCTGTTTACCTTCCCGCCGGAGTGGTACCTATTTATCTACTTGCACTTTGACGTGCTTTCAAACTGCTAGGTTGGCAGGAGCAGGGACCGAGCAACAGGAGCTCACCCCATCACGGGGATTCGAACTGCCGACTTTCTGATCGGCAAGTCCTAGGCTCTGTGGTTTAACCCACAGCGCCACCCGCGTCCCTAATGGATAGTATAGGCATGCCTATTTACTTTAATTTATTTACGCTGTGCTCTTCCCCCAAAGAGGTAAAGATGGCATGCATTCTCCCCCACTTTACTCCTAAAACAACCTTGTGAGAGAGGTGACTGGTCCAAGGTTGCCCAGTGACCTTCATAGCTGGGTGGTCTCCCCAGTTGTTGTTTTTCCAGGTAAATCACACAGACACAGACAGCACTTCAAATTATATTTAATGCTTTACCTAAGCGGCGGTGACCCTCTGTACCCGAAATAGGACCTGGCGCCAAGCTATTCACTCTGATTCCATTAGGACCCCATTCCACAGCCAGATGTTTTGTCATTGAATCTGTAAGGGAGAAGACAGACAGAGAGGTTCAAGAGCAAATCTTGAAAAGCTAAGAATTACAGCGCTAGAAGGGACTGGAAAGTCATCAAATCTAAATCTGGTTCTTGCCCATTCATACGGCACGACCCTCCCCGCATCAACTCTGCCCCTGCAAAAGCACGGTCCCTTGGTGATTGAAAGAGGCCCTATCCACAACAAGCTGGAATGGAATTCTCCTTTTGCACAGGGAAGAATTACATTGCATGTATGTGAGTTAAAAATATATATTATTAGGATAATAAACAGAAGCAAAACAAACAGAATTTCTCAAGCCATTCAGCACTTCACAAGAAGAAAAGAAATAGCCAGCTGAATTTGCAAAACCCTTGACAAGACATTGGGCTGATTCAGATGTTAATGGTTAAGTGCAGGCTTCCTCAACCTCGGCCCTCCAGATGTTTTTGGCCTACAACTCCCATGATCCCTATAGCAGGACCAGTGGTCAGGGATGATGGGAATTGTAGTCTCAAAAACATCTGGAGGGCTGAGGTTGAGGAAGCCTAGTTTAGTGCCAGGAGAACGAGCCAAGCACTCATACACCTTCCCTTCCTCCTCCAGCACAGTTACAAGTTTGACTTCGGAAGCTTTTGCTTCTGTTTTTGATTAACCATTTTGCTTGAACCTGGACAAACTGTTGAAATGAGCTAATGTCAACCATAATTGATGAAGCCAGCTTGTTTTCACTAACTGAAGTTAAGGTGAACCACTGTTTGGAGTTCAGACGACATGCTGAACTGCAATTAATCTAGAGCAGAACTTTCCTATAACTTCACTGTTGCCATGCCAGGGAGGGGAATCACTGCTGTAGGCTCACTGTAGTAGTAGTAGTAGTAGTAGTAATAATAATAATAATAATAATAATAATACTTTCATTACTTATACCCCACCCATCTGACTGGGTTGCTCCAGCCACTTTGAGTGGCTTTCAACATAATAAAAACACAGCAAACCATGGCTTAGCATTACATCCAGACACAGTCAATATGATAATACTATATGCATTTGCAGATGGTAACTCTTCTTTTAAAAAATCAGATGGGGGGGCACCCATGTCCTAGAAGTGGTCTTCCCAGGACAAATTATCACTGTGGGCCAGAAGGCTTCTCTGTTGCTCAATCTGGAAGCTGCAACATCTCTTCCAGACTGTAGGTGGTGCCAGAACACCATAACTTGCACTTGGGTGGGAGGGACAGGGAGTGGAATAAAACTCGATTAAGGGTGTAGATGAGAAGGGGAGCCAAATTGCTTACGATACCTATGGCTGCCTTAGCTGTCCCTGCATGCACCTGGAGAGCCTGACCTCTGTAGCTCAGGGTTGCCGAGATATTGACAATGACTCCGCCATGGTCCTAGATCAACAAAATAAAGTCAGCTCTGGGAAAGAATTAACAGCAAATGCAGGAGACACAACCCAAAATGAACATTGCTGGCATAAATAGAAACCTTCCCCCATATTCTTTTCTTGAAGGGAACATGTCCCTCAGGTGTTAAAAAAAGCTCCCCCCACCCCTGCCCAGGGCAATTGACCCTAGAGCGCAGGAGCTGAGGAACGTCTCTGTCCGCAGGGAGAAAAGCCTCTTACGGAGGAGAGAAACTTACACGGAGACACTTCTCATACAGCACTTTGGAGACGTTGAATGTTCCCAAGGTGTCGATCTCAATCACGGTTTTGTAGGCATTGAAGGACAGAGCACTGGCTGGGCACAGGAAGTTTCCAGCAGCATCTGGGGACAAGGGAGAGAGAAGTTGGAGACTGAATCAGCATGGCAAGGCAGGCGTGGCTGGTACAAGGGCATGCCATGGGCCTGCTGTGGCATCAGAAACCACTCCATTCCACTGCTTACTACAGGGGTGGGGAACGTCCAGCCTAGGTTCCTGATGCAACCCTTCAGGACCCCTTTATCCAGCCCCAAGCCACACCCTTCAATGGCCCTGCTTTTGCCTGGATGGGATGTTTTCTTGAACGTCAAGGATGCCTCTTGCTTGCCTGCACAAGCAAGAGAGGGGTATGTGCATTGGTGTAGCCAGGATTTGGGGGGGGGGCAGTGAAGGGGAAGGACAACCACCTGTCCTGTTCCAGAACTGAGCTATCTGCGACGCAATTGGCCAGTTTGCGGAAGCCTCGCCTATTGCTCAGTCAGGTTTCCAGTTGCATTGCTAGAATGCGCCACAACATCATTCAAGTGACCTCAGCGAGCCTTTCAATTTCGAATGTTCTGGTTTTTTTTCCACTTTTAGTTAAGTATTTTTTATTTATTTACTTGATTTACCGGGGGGGGGGCGCAGCTGGGGAGAGTGTATGTTTGCAGAGCAACTAGTTTATGTTCATTGCTCTGCCCACTTTTGTCCTTGCCCCCCCCCCGCCAAACACCCCAGGAATATGGCTCTCAGAAGGTTTCTCAGAAGGGCATGTGGCCCTTGGGCTGAAAAATGTTTCCTATTCCTGGCCTCCTACTAAAACAGCCCTGCCAGTACCCTCAAGGATCACCCTCCCAGAGCATGCAACAGTGAGCAGTTTTTTCCAGCTTGCAGACAGGTGGCCAGCAGTACGCCCCATGAATGTCCTCTGCTGACGCAAACAACTTACTGTTGACAAGGATATCAATCCTCTCAAATTCCTTGAGGGCCTCATCCACGGCTGCCATGATCATCTGTGGCTGCCTGACATCCAGAGTGAGGGGCAGGCATCGCTGGCCAGTGGCCACTGACAGCTTCTTGGCAGCCTATAAAAAAAGGAAAAAAATATTCGGTAATAAATGACCACCCTCTTCTGTCTTTCTGCTGCAGCATGGCGAGCTGGACACATAACAGACTGGGAAAAGGGATTTGTGTCAAGAATTAGGGCAACATTTCCATGTTACGCACCTGCTGTGCTGTTGGATGGGGAAACCCTTCCTGGTTTCAGCAACATATTGCATTGTTTAGGAAGGTTCTCAAAAGGCTTCTGTGAAACGTTTCAGGTACCTCTTACATGGAAACAGAGGCTCACCTCTGAGAATCTATGATGTGGTATGCTAAGGGCTGTGCACCCAGGAGCATTTAAGATGACAACAAATATTCATGGGAGGGACCACATCTCAGTTGTAGGTAGACAAGAATGGATCTTGCAGTTTTTGTTGCCTACATTTCTTATTTCCCCCAATCTCAATTCTCTGCATTTCTGCAACGATTTGGGTGGAAGATGGGGAGACCAACAGTAGGTGGCGTCACAGTCAGTGACAGAGCCAACTAGTTTTAGTTTTGTCCTTCTCCCCCCTGCTCAGTTCTGCCAGGCCAACCCTGAGACTGATTGGCTGTTCCATCCCTAGACTGAATGTAAGAAGGCAGGTAAGTAGGGGCTGGCTGGTGGCAGACTGAGGTTAGTGGGGCAGTTTGTCCTAAGAGAGAAACACAGTTTAGGATTTTCTTCCCTCCGTCCCCAGCTTCCAAGTTTTCTTCAGGCCTCACTCACAAGTTCTCCTATCTACCACCTTTTTCTTAACTTAAAGAAGGAAGCCATTGTCTTGTGAAACTTTTCTTCCTTTGAACAGATCTTGCACAAGAGTGCCCACAGATCAGATCCATCTGTCTTCCGTGTATGCCAGCGCTTGTCAAGGGTGAGGCCACATTGGAGAGGGTGGCAAGTGTGGCAGGAAGATTCAAAGGCAATCAAAGAAACATTTAAGTGAGGTGTGTTTAAACTTCATTTAAGTGAGGTGTGTTTAAACTTGCCAGTGATGTTTTCCAATGTATTTCTCATCAATAAGAAATTTGGTGTGGAGCGAGCAAATTTTTATTCTGAAAGTGTGGCCCAGAGAAAAAAGTTTTAATAACCGCTGGTCTATACCATCCTCAACACCTCCCCAATCTGTTGCTTGAGACAGGTGACTCCAGCAGAACTGCCTCTGCCAAGTCCTTGCTTTGCATCTGAAAGGGATGACAGTCTCCCATCCACTCACCTCTGTTAGCCTCTGAAGGTTCCTGCTGGCAATGATAGTATGGCAGCCATGCCTGCAAGCAAAACCTTAGATGGTGAGGGTGACACAGAACACCTTGTGCTCATCACTCGCTTGTCTACTCAGACACACCTCTGCTACCAGCCGTGGGGATTCAGTATGCTTGTGAGGTCTCCATGTGTACCTGCAATCTGCCATCAGATTGGATAACCCAGAAACCATAAAGCTCAGGTATTAACACTGGCCAATACTGTGCAGTTTGGATAGGTTTTAGATATAGTCATTTGTATATTTAATTTGGTTATGCTTAGTGGGGCTTGTGTTCTTCTCCCAGGATGTGGAGCTGTGCATTCAGATTTTTCACAAGTATGTGTGTGTGTGTTTTGGGGGGACAACTCTCCTTGATAACATCCTGCCACCTTTCCTTCCAACCAGGCTGCTACATGGCAACTGGGCGTTCCTGCAGTCATCATGCAAAGTGCAGAGATACGTCCTGATATATGCAGTGGAGAACCCCAAACGGCTGCAGTTCCATGGCACATCTCACCACATGTTGTAGGACACACATTGCAGAAAAGCTGCAGACAACACAAATGGCACAAAGCACGATGCAGCTGCAAAGGGAAGGAAGGACTTGCTTCCTAGGAACAGGCTGGCGGCTGCTGCAGGAGAATACAGCAGAGACCAAGAGCATCGCAAGCTAAGTAAGGCCAAGCTGCTACCGCACCAGAGTGTCCATACCTCATCAGAATCTCAGCTGTGCGGAATCCAATGCCGGAGCTGCCGCCAGTGATGAATGCAACTTTGCCCCTAGAAAGAAAGAAAGAAGACGTCTGAAACCAGTGGGATCCATATAGACTTTTCATAATGCGCGTTCAGAAAGAGCAGCATCAGTGAAGATCGTTGACACATACAAAAAGGATGGATGAGGGAAATTCAGTCAGGTCAGACCACATCAATCCCAGGCAGACCAGAGGTTTCCTGCATCCTCCACTTAGTAAATGTCACTTGTACAGTGGTACCTCAGGTTACATACGCTTCAGGTTACAGACTCTGCTAACCCAGAAATAGTGCTTCAGGTTAAGAACTTTGCTTCAGGACGAGAACAGAAATCGGGCTCCAGCGGCGCAGCAGCAGCAGCAGGAGGCCCCATTAGCTAAAGTGGTGCTTCAGGTTAAGAACAGTTTCAGGTGAAGTACGGACCTCCGGAACGAATTAAGTACTTAACCTGAGGTACCACTATACTATGAAATGCATGTCTTAAATGGGAAGACAGTTTACTAATATGCTAAGAGTCAGTCTTGATTTGTCACGCTTGTACTGAAAGTAATTGAGGCCTCACAGGAGTCTTGTGAAGTAGATTAGGCAAAAAGATAACCACTTGCCCAATTCAACTGCATGAGCCCTCAAAAGGCAAAACCATCCAACATTTTCAGCTGCTACAGAATACCTGTTTTGCTACAAGTAGTGGCATAAACACATACCTAATAAGGAATTCTGTTTGAGTGGAAAAATATGAACTCTCAGAAGTAAATAAAAAGCACACTGGATCTGCTGCTGGTAGAGGCTGTGACTAAAAACTGCACCTTTAGAAATCTTTAGAGATGAGAGCAATGTACTTTCAAGCAGGCCTAAGACATGGACCTATTTCTACAAAGCAAACAGCCATTCCAAGCTTGAAGGAGGCTTATACTAGCAGGGAATGAAGAGGATAGTATGAAAAGATAAACTGAAACTGCACGAAATCCATCTTATGATGCATCAGTTTTGCCTCTGGGAGAGATATTTGATATCTCTTATGCCACATGTACCTTATTCTAGTTTAAATGTGTCTCTGACAGTAATTTTAAAATGTTACATTTCCCTATCTTTGACAACATGTAAACTGTTGGTACAAAATCTGAAAGGAGGGCTCAGTAAAGATGATTTCCTGAGCTCTGAAGATGCATCTCACATCTTCCTAATATTTTATTTTATTACAAAACACACTGTTTTGTGGCTACTCTGACTCCTACTCACTTTTTTTTTTAAAGAACACAAGTTAAAATAAGCAACACGCCACTATTAATATGCCAACACCAACTATAAATTGACTAACACCAAAGATCAAGAGAAGCAGGTGAGGACGTAGACATAGCAGAGGTGAGGAATGAAAATCGCACAGGGTAAATTAATCTAGATAAAGGTTTCAAAGCAATGTTTGAGTACTTGGTAGTACTCACTTGAGAATGTCTGGACTGAAGAGGTAGGAGTATTCCGGAAGGCAGTCATCAGTGTCAACATCTGGAGGAGGCTGGCAAGCAAAGCCTAGCTGGGACATGACTTCCAAGACAGTTCTGCAGAAAACAAGACACAGCCATCACAAGTCCTGAGAGGGAGAAAGAACCAGCAATATTTCCATACAGCCCCAAATCACGTAATGATCACTATGCCCAGCACATGCTGCCAGCTGACCTGATCTACGAAGAAACAGCTGGGAGGCAAAGAGGCGTACTTCATATCCAAGATTACCCATGGCCAGGCAGCTTCATTCTTGACTGATAGAACTGAAGGCAACTTCAAATTATCATTTCTAGTCTAACATGTACACATAGGTAAAGGTAAAGGTACCCCTGCCCGTACGGGCCAGTCTTGCCAGACTCTAGGGTTGTGCGCTCATCTCACTCTATAGGCCGGGAGCCAGCGCTGTCCGCAGACATTTCCGGGTCACGTGGCCAGCGTGACAAGCTGCATTTGGCGAGCCAGCGCAGCACACGGAACGCCGTTTACCTTCCCGCTGGTAAGCGGTCCCTATTTATCTACTTGCACCCGAAGGTGCTTTCGAACTGCTAGGTTGGCAGGCACTGGGACCGAACGACGGGAGCGCACCCCGCCGCGGGGATTCGAACCACCGACCATGCGATCGGCAAGTCCTAGGCACTGAGGTTTTACCCACAGCGCCACCCGCGTCCCAACATGTACACATACCCTCCAAATAATTAGGGGGAAATGTGAGTTTGTTAATGAAAAGATTGGAACTTAATGTTATGCACTTAGTTTCTTATAGAAAAATGCTGTTAATAAACTGTAATAAAAACCATGTGCATGGATAAAGCACAACCCAGCGTTTCTCAATCTTTTTCCAACCCCCCCCCACCTTCCAACCTTGTTTCCTTCCTGTGCACCCCCCCCCCCCATCCTACCGGTAGAAAGGTAGCTATCTAAATGTTTTGTTTGTAAACAGAGCATGTTTTATTTATAATTTATACAAATACAATTACATAAAAATTTATACTTTTAAGTATTTCTATATCAATGTGACCCTTGTGCTTGATGACAAAAAAAAAAAGCTTTTTTATATCCAGTTCTATTGCCGGGAGGGATAACCAAAGATCACTTCTGTCCGTTATGTCAAGGCGATTCTGCGTTAGACTGAGTAAATAATTCACACGACTGAACCCTTATTCTACCAAATACAAAGTAGGAAATGCCATGGAAAACAATTTTGCTATATCCAAAAGTTGTGGAAACTTTTTAGATATTTTACAGTACTCTTTATCCAAAAATGGTGTTTTTCTTGACTGAAAGTTACTTTGGCTTCTATGTCACTCTATAAGCACCTCTTGCAAAGAAACATCAACGTCTTTTTTCTTTTCTTCTTTCTTTTCTCGGTCACTTCTCTGTTTTCTTCACTTCTCATTTCCCTCTGTGGCCCCCTAGTCTTGTGCCGTGGCCCCCCCTTTACACAATTTTCACATGTGGCCCCCGCTGCTATACACATTCTCTCCCCACCCCCAATTGACTCTTGCACCAACCCCACACATACATTTTTAAAAGTTAGGAGTGCTTTTTGTGTCATGCCTTCTAGACCGCAGGTCTGAAAGGTAGTGACTGTCTTGGTTTCCTTCACTGAAGTATAAGGTGCTCTAGGAACCATATTGGCTGAAGAGTTGGGTAGAAATGCTTTAAATTAATAAACAGAGGACGAATTTGCTTTATCAGATATGTAACAGCCATTCAAATATTTGAAGGCAGCTAATGTATCAACTCTTAATTATCTCTTCCCCTGGCTAAACATTTTCAGCTCCCTCAGCTCTAACAAGCTTTCCCTGCCAAGCTTATCAGAAAATGGTTGGATATTAGCAAATAATGCATTCCAGAAAGCAGTGGCAGGTATATCTTTGGCATCCTTTTTGGTTTATTTGTCTTCCTCCACCACTAAATTATTTAATTTATATACTACCCTCTCATAAAATTCAGGGTGGTGTGCAGCAACACAGAAATATAAGAAACATCCAAAACAACCTCTAATATTACTGGCTACTCAAAAATAAAAATAAACAATTGCATAGGCCCCTTGGTGTAAAAAAAACACTCTTCCAATATTTTTGGAAGTCAAAACTACACCTACCAGCCCATGAGAAAATCCTGCTCTACAAATTACATAAGAAGACTAACTTCCAAGACTAACTTCCAGTGCATTTATGGAACTCCCCACCAAGCAATAATCACATCTAGAAGTTGAAGGCACAAAGGAGGTGGAAACTTCTCCAATATAGCAATTTTTAATCTGGGACTAAAGCTGAGCATTGACACTCAT
Organism: Podarcis filfolensis; assembly: GCF_964270895.1. Classification (NCBI taxonomy): domain Eukaryota; kingdom Metazoa; phylum Chordata; class Lepidosauria; order Squamata; family Lacertidae; genus Podarcis; species Podarcis filfolensis. The sequence goes on along the minus strand of NC_139616.1, from coordinate 34,920,347 downwards.
TTATCCTAATTATTATCTGAGCATGTGAGCCTGAACTCTGTACTACTCGCCAAACAACGGAACATTAGAAAGGAAAATGCTATAACCAGGAGGAAGTTTGGGAGAGACTGTACTGTTTTACCTCAATAATGTGAAAATATCTAATATATAGATTAAAAAAACAAAAGCAAGGATACCTGCCAAATATTTACTGGAAGAATGTACTACAGCATGGGACCAGCAGCCGAACTTCTAGTAGAGGCCAGTTAGCTCTGCAACACAAGGATCAACCCATAGTTTTACTCCAGGCAATTCAAGCCACTGGTCTTCTACTGGGTCACAGCTTGATGCAAGGTGGGTCACAGCAGGAGCACTACCATCATGCAAATATATGGCGAGATATTAAGAAAGGAGTTCCCAAATGCATGTTTGGGTTAAAAGTGGGTCTTTGGTCTGAAAAGGTTGAAGACTACTGATCTAAGCAATCCAGCTGGGTTAGAAGGACTCAGGCAATCCTCATCCTTAAGGATGGTGTTGCTAACTAATAGTAGTTAATGAATTATCCAGCTTAACCTTTATATCACATCTGAAGCACTTCACAGGCTTCATCTAGTTGTGCAATCCTTACACAATAATCCAGTAAGGGCAAGTCAGTATCCTTCCCCCACATACTGCAAATGTAGTAGTCAATTCATAGCACAGAAGAAATTCAAACTCATAGGTTCATTGCTCAGTCTCTCAGCTTCTATGCTACTCCAGCAGATGTAACCAGGTTTTAAGAATGGGTAACTCCCCCATTAGTCTTTCCCCTTCAATGTGAGTCTATAAGCTCTTTGAGGACAGGGCTCTAAGTATTCTGCCTGCTTTATAAACTTCGGAAGGCACCCATGTGCAGCAACGCTGCCTAAGCAAACCTATCAAAACATTTCTGCTTTTAAGAGTGCTTTTAAAACATTTCCTTTCAGCAAGGCTATTTAGGATTACAGTGGTACCTCGGGTTACATATGCTTCAGGTTACAGACTCCGCTAACCCAGAAATAGCACCTCGGGTTAAGAACTTTTCGGATGAGAACAGAAATCGCGTGGCGGCGGCGTGGCAGCAGTGGGAGGCCCCATTAGCTAAAGTGGTGCTTCAGGTTAAGAACAGTTTCAGGTTAAGAACGGACCTCCGGAACGAATTAAGTACGTAACCAGAGGCACCACTGTACTTTAACTTTTAATTTTTTAAAAACATGCATGCTTGCTGGCTTCTATAATAAACCCTTTATACTGTGCACATTTTATTGTTATACTGTGGACATTATATTGTTATTTTATCTAGATCCCTGGGTAAATAATTTGTGAATCACTTTCTGAGAAGGCTTTCTAAAAGGCTGGGGTATCTAGGTCCATAAAATAAGAATAAAAATATTAATACAGCTTGGCTTTTATAAGAAATCTTTTTTTTTCTTTCTACTCTGCTGTTTTTAGCATGCTACTGTTTTTCCGTACAGATTAAACAATGCAAATCACCTTTTGAGAAGCCTTTCTAAGGGTGTTTGGTGGGGGGAGTCTATAAAACAAACAGTGACAATGCCTTTAAGTGTTACTGCTTTAGGATTAATGCTCCAGGATTACAGAGCATTGAAGCTGGAGCCCCACATGTTGTGGGGGGAAGGGAGCTGAATGGCTTTCTCAAATTTGGGAATCCGGGCCCCCCATAGAAACGCTCCAGAGGCGGCCTCTTCGCCCTGCTTTACTTATCTTCTTCTTTCTCTCTCTATTTTGGGGGCTCATGGCTGTCCTAATACCGCCGCTGCCGAATCCCCTCAGGCGGCTCGGCTCTCACTTACCTGGCCAGCCGCGGACTTCGCACGAACAACAGTATACCTGCGCGCAGCACTCACCCGCAAAGCATGCTGGGAATTGTAGTTCCCGGCCAGGAGGCGCTCGGCCACCCAAGGGCATTGTGGGATGTGTAGTTCCTTTACCCAGCGGCAGCAAAGCCGCTCGTCGTCCCACATCCTGGTAAAGCTTTCGTGCCTTGGCGTGGTCCTTCCACACAGCTGTGGGAGGACTTCTAGGCCTTGGCCGTTTCCCCCCTTTGTTTTAAAAGCCGCCAACCCTGCATAAAGCCCGCTGTAAATAGAGAAGCACATTTCCCGCCGCCCCCTCAAAGAATTCTGAGCAATGTAGTTTATCCTCAGAGGTACAATTCTGAGCAACTCTTAAGAAACTGCGGTGCCCAGGATTCTTTGAGGGGGGGAATGGTGCTTTAAAGGTATAGTGTTATGTACTGAGTTGAATAGGATCCAAAAGGCAGCAGTCTGATTGGTCCTAGAACAATAGGATCCAGAATGCAGCAGTCTGATTGGTCCTAGAACAATAGGATCCAGAATGCAGCAGTCTGATTGGTCCACAGGAGCCACCCAATCCCTCTCCAGGTGGAAGTGAATCCGCAACCTGATTGGCCTACAGGAGAATCCTGGAATTAACCAATCACGTGGGGCCCATTGTGTAAATAATGTATGTAAAGCAGACATTCTGGGGGAACTTCCATTCCTCCTCACCACTATGAGCTGAATAAAGAGCATGAAATCCACTCTCGACTCCAAGTATATTTCATATAGTGTGAACCATAGCCCAACTAGTTTAATGTTGTCTACATTGGCAACAGCTCAGCCATGTGAAGAAACGTATTGGGTGGTCAGGAATTAAGGAATTCTTTTAGAAGGTAACAGTAGGGTGCTTATGGCTGATAGAGGGTAGCCCCTTTACTTTTATAAATTCTAGCAATTCTAGAAGTATGTTTTTTGCCTTGGCCAGACCCTGAATGGAGTCTTGCATCCAGTTCTGAGCACTACAATTTAAGCAGGATGTTGACAAGCTGGAACGCATGCAGAGGAGGCCAGCGAAGATAATAAAGGAATTAACAAAGGAATTCCTTATGAGGAATGGTTGAGGGAGCTGAGTATGTTTAGCCAGGATAAGAGGAGATGGAGAGGAGATATGATAGCCATCTTCAAATATCTGAAGGGAGGGAGCATGCTTGTTTTCTCCTGCTCCGGAGGGTAGGACCAAAACCAATGCCTTCAAGAAAGGAGATTCTGACTCAACATCAGGAAGAACTTTCTGACTGTAAGAGCTGTTGGACAGTGGAACAGACTCCCTCAGGACTCAGGAGGTTGTGGACTCTCTTTCCTTGGAGGTTCTTAAGCAGATGTTGGGTGACCATCTGTCATGGATGTTTTGAGTTGAGATTCCTGGATTGCAGGGGATTGGACAAGATGACTCTTGGGATCCCTTAGAATGCCTCTGAGTATGTGAAGAGTGCCTCTCTCACGCATGCTTTTAAAAAGGTAATCAAAATGACGAGTCTGCCTAAGGATGCACAGATGTATACGCAAAACGTATTTGAAAACCAAAACCACTCCCACCTGGCTACATTCAAAATAGGTTGGCTGTAAATAAGGCTGCAAACACACAATGCATTTAAAGAATCATGTGAACTGTAGTTCGTTAAAGGTGCTGGGAATTGTAGCTTTTTGAGGGGTAAACTAGAGTTCCTAGGATTCTTTGTGGGGTGAGCTTTAGATATATTCTGCGTACACACAGCCTGAAAAATTAGAGGTTTTGTTCTGTGAATGGCATCACTGTTTAAAGTGGTATCATACTGCTATAAATGCAGAATGCAGATGGGGTCTGTGACTCAACAAAAAACGCAACGGTGGTAGGCAACATTTGGTAATTGTGAGAAACAAATACGAGAGGAAAAACGCCACCTTGACAGTGTAGAAAGAGTTTTGATGCTTTTAGGTGTAATTTTATAAAGTAGAGAGTAACATAAGCATACAGGCGTGAAAACACAGTGACGCACGCAGAAAGACCACTCACTGCCCAATGAATTTAAACCCTAAATGTTGACAGTGGATTGGAGAAAAGAGAATGAGGACAACAATAATGAAAGTAATCTGTCTGTAATCACCTAGTCTCAAAATGTATTAAAATTGGACTTCTCTAAGCTGCTACAGAAGCCTCAATTTTTGCCCATTAAGTAACTTTCAAGTGGTACTTGATATTTTGTCATCTGTAGATCAACCCTCAATTCTACCTGTGTCTTTATTATGCTGAAAATGGTTCCCAATTATTTCACTTGAGTAAAAGACATTCAAGTTAGGTACAAAACCTCTTCAGGTAAGAGGCTCTTAAGCAGTACATTCATACTAGGAAATAATGAATCCCCTTTCCTGCACATCTTATTTTTAATTATGATCTGCCGCATTGAGCTTATATGTGTGTCAAGGTCTATTAACCAGAGAAGCAAAAATAGCTGCATTTATGTAAGCTGATTCTGTTCCATTAACAAGTGCAGAATCTTCTTAATTTAAAGGAGTTACTGACTCAGCAATTTGTGGATCAAGAATGACAGATTATTGTTTTTTTCAAATCCTCACTCAGCCATGATGCTCACTGGATGGCCTTGGACCAGTCACTGCCTCTCCACCTAGCCTACTTCACAGGGCTGCTGTGGGGATTAAATGAAGAGGGAGGAACCATGTACTCCACCCTTGAGCTCCTTTGAGAAAAAGGTGGTGTGTCAATGCAAGAAATAGATCCCATTGTTTTCCTGGTTATTTATAATTTAGACTATAACAGCAATTTATTGGAAAATTGGAATTGGAAACAAATGAGAAAATTGGAATTGGAAACAAATTAGATTGGAAACAGTCAAGAAATGGCAGCACTGTTTTCATTTCAAACATTAAGGCAAATTATTTCACATTCAAAGTGCGAAGTCAGCTTTTAAATTTAGCATTCAGAATTTGCAGGTACAAGTTTGGAATGCTGCCAGGTTTTGAAATATTTGCAAAAGTTTCAGCTCTATCTGGGTCAGTTGGGGCTCCCCCCCCCCAGTACTTCATATTGATTGATGCTCCATCTATAACCCATTCACCTTCAGGGGAGGAAACAGCTGCTTCTGGAGGGTCTCGTGAAAAACACATGTTAATTTGTTTTCTGTCAATTGATCCTTTTGTAGCAAGCGGTGAACAGAGAATCCTCCCACAGCAACCTCCCGACAAATATGTGGTTCTCAACATCCTGTCTGCAGGTTGGTTTGGTGTCATGCCATAGCCTGTGCAGTGCGACAATGCCTTAGAAAAAATGATGATCTAGAATTCTTGGTCCAGACAATGTGATGGGGAGGCCAGGCTGTGGGTGCTCCACAATTTTATGTTTGCTTGAATTTTACAAATGCAAAATTCGGCATTGTTCGCAAAATTCAATTCCACTCAGCTGTTAAAAACAACAGTAGGTTGTTTTTAAATTTCAGTGATTACTAGAAATGGGCAAGTCTGTCTCATTTTTTCCAGTCTTAAAATCTGTTTGTGATAGTATATTTTTCAAAGTTCTTATGCAACTGCACCTATATTTTAGTGTGCATTTATCCTATTACACACATTTTTGTATACAATCTTGCCTAATATACACATTTTTTGCAAAACATTCCCTCCTAATAGAATGCATTTCCCCAATATAATGAAACCGATCATTAAAGACATGGATGAGGATTCTGCAGGAGATCTCCTTAATGTACTATGTCTCAAGTCCCTACCATTAGGCAGTGGGGCAGCAGATCTTAGGTGCCAGGAAAAGACACTAAATTATTAGTTATGTAGTATCTGCTTTGCATGTCGGAGGTCCCAGGTTCCACCCCCAGAATCCCCAGGTAAGGCTGGGAAAGACTCACTGTCTGAAACCTGGAGACCTGCTGCCAGTCAATGTTGATGCCCTTCAAATGATGTTGGACAACAACTCCCATCAGCCTCTGCTAGCCAGGCCTCTGGTTGAAGATGATGGGAACTGTAGTCTCAACAACAACAAGAGGGCACCATGTTGGCTACCCCAGATGCAGATAATACCACACCCCTGTATTTCTGTAGCAGGTACAGAGAGAGTTGTTTGTGATATTTATGTATTTATTTTGGTCTGTTGATATATTGCATCTTGAGTTGGGGATAGGGAGGACACCAGACAGCAAAATGTCTTGGACCAGCCCTGCGCCATGTGAATTAATCATAGGGTGGGGGCGGTGTGGATTTTCCCCTTTGGGTACCAAAATGCCCTGTTGAGTAAGCATGGGAAATTGTTTTCTCTGTGCCTGGTAGCACAATGCCAGACACTCATAACTTTGCTAGTTCCTGGCAAGTGTGGGCTAGGTCTTTTTTTCCTGTAGTGGTCACCCTTCTGCACTGGGTTGTCTTGCAGCTTTTGAAATGAACAGGAAGGAAGATCAAACGAGACCCACAGCACAGGAAGAGGTGAGTAGCATTTTTTAATTTATTTAAAAAAGAATGAGACGGAAAGAAAGCAACTCAACTGAAACAGCAGCAGCAGCAATACAGAGACAAGGAAATCCGTAGTTATCTGTGTGGCTCAGTCTTCTTTATAATTCTACTTTCCTTGAACCGAGGGCGTTCAAAAGACGCTAAAATTCATCTTTGCCTTATGCCAATTGCAAAATGTTTGGAAGGAATCCTAATAGATAGAAGGTCTTACTGGAAACGACACGTTCTCTTTCGATTCAGGCCATCAAGACAAGTGCATTCAAGTTACCCAGGAAGCATCCTGGTTCTGACAAGGTAACTTTGAAGCAGGTTGCAGTGGCCTTTGCTGGCAGGCTCAAAATGTGACGTCTGTCTTAACAGAAAACCCCAGGGAGTCTGCAAGAAACGGAGGCATTAAAAATATATGTGTTTATGAATTTATAAGAGTACAAAATACAGATCTGAAGAATAAAAAGGAACAAACTGAAAGAAAAGGAAGGGAAAAAAGGAAAACATTACATCAATCCATAATTCTATTCCACCGACTTTCCTTCCATGGCCCCCTAAAGTTTCCCATTCCTGCTGCATTTGTGGAGAAGGTAAGGGGGGGGGGAAATGGTGTGATTGATTTTCATAGGGTTGGGATGGGTTCTTGCCAATTTATTAAGGGGAAAAGAAAGAAAAATCCTTCTCAGGTCCTTGGGTGGGGTTCATTCTTACATTTCCCTGAAAGTTGCACTTAAAAGATGCAGTCTCCAGCTTCTCATGCAGGTATTATAAATGTTGAAACTTGTTCTATAAACAGCAGACCTAAGAATGCACTTATGTATTGTTGCATTTTTTCATTTACATGATGCTTGCTTTGGTTTTTGTTTTTTTACACTGACCTTTTCTTCCATCCCTCCTCCGCCTCTTCCCCCATAGCTGTCTATTTATACCTGGGTTTTCCCAAAGTGGTTGATGCAGCACCAAATTTAGGGCAGTGTTGGTGCTTGCACAGAGCGCTGAGCTGAGGGGGTGCAAAAATTGAGAAGATCCGTTTGGGGTCACCAGATTTTGGCCTTGCACAGGGCACCATATTACGAAAGATTACCAAAGCCTGCCCCTGGGTTGATGGATCTGTGCAGGGGGTGAATAAAGACAATGGGGTCAAAAGGGCAGTTGGAAAGAGCCTGGGGTGGAAAAGAAATTTTTATAAGGTATGGTGGGGAATTTTTTTTATGAGCTTCAGATTGTTTTAAATGTTATTTAAATGTTGTAGCCCTCCCTGGGGCCTTATGGTGAAGGGCAGGTAATAAACAGACAGACAATATTGATGCACTTCCCTTGCCAATGTGGAACCTCTGAATTCCATCTCATTAGAAATGATAAAATGCATGGTATCATTATTAATGGAATACTTGTTTTACTTCCTTCTTTTCTATATTTTATGATTCACAGTAATCACAGTGATGGATGATTAACAAATGTTGATTATATATTGATATTTCTTCACTTTATTTCAATTACAAGAATTTGGGTTGGGGGACTACTCAAGCTTTGTTAGCTTAATAAGCTGATCAAGGGGTCAGTAAATTCCAGGGGTCATATACTCCAACCCCGTGTAATGCAGGAATCTGTGTTTTAATTTGTGTAAGCCAAATTGGTTCCCAGTCTGCGGCGTATATAAATAAATATAATAATAACAGCAGTCACTACTACCACTGGCAAACCAGCACTGAAAAGGCCCTGTCACTCTTATTTTTATTTTATTTATTATTTTCAGATTTCAATAATTTTACAGACATTTTAGCATTTCAAAACTTGACTTCCTTCCCCCTCTTTCTGCGGTTCCTTAAATTTATTTTAAATATCTTTTGCATATCCAAATTCACTTAATTTGTTCACTCTTCTAGATACTTCGATTGCAACCCATTTCGGGCTTTCTATGCTAGTACTAACACCTTGAATTTGTCCTAGTAGTTCACTGGCATCCGCAATGCTTCTCACCCCACACAGCTCCTGCTCTGTTGAACTCCTCTGCATAAACTGTGTAAAGAAAGCAGGGAACGCATCAGGGTCGTTTCCAAAGAAGCCACTTTCCAAATGCAGCCTGCCACACTGGAGCCGCCTGTTCTTAGCCACGTTTTTGCAGAGCCATCCACATAGCCAGTTCCAATTATGAATTGAGTCTGAGATATGTAAAAACAAAGTTGAACTGTAGTTTCCCTGAATGAGTAGTAGGAACAAATTATATATAGAACCCATGTAAAGACACACACATTTCTGTGTTTTAAGAATGAGTCTGGATGAGTATATCAAAATTTTGCTGTCTTGCTGCTGATACCGGTATTTGTTTAGTCACTTGATGTGCACATGGCGCCTTTCCAGGCTTCTAAAACTGGGGTCTTCTCCTACTCTTCCTGAAGATGCCACGGAATGAACCTGGGGCCTTCTTCATTCAAAGCAGATGCTGTTCTGTAGGGGGCAGGTGCTCCCTTGAGCTAGATAGTCGGGAGCACAGAATGAGGCATAATGGGGCTCAAAACCTGGACAACTCAGTCGGTTAGAGCCAGGGCTGACTTCAGCAGATGTGGCGCCGGGGTGCAAATATCCGCCCAGCACCCCCAAATTACTACGGTAATGTTGGGGTAGCTGTGCACTGCCAGCCATCGGGGGGGGGGGGTTCAACTTGTCGGGATCTCCGCTCGGCCAAGCTGATAAAGCTCATTTTCCTCCGGCCAAGCCTTCGGAATAGCCCCCGACGAAATTAACGACCTGAGCCTTTGATGAGGCCTCAGGCACATTCCCATCCAGCAGAGAATCCAGCAGCATGCGGAAGTGATGAGATTTATGGCTACATCGCTATGCTTTATTTCTTACTACGCAGACAGCAAAGAAAAATACATCCTCTCCCTGTGAGAGCAGAGAGCAACTGAACAATAAAGGAACAAAGGAACAGGAAACCAGTAACGTCACATCCGTCTCCTCTCCCATGAGACTTCCAGCAGTATGGAATGTGTCTGGAATGTAAACAGAGTCCTGTGACTCTAAGCAGCTGCACAGTGGCAAACAGAAACTAACACAACTCTCCCCCATGCCGCTGCGGGAGAGTGATTCCTGCAGAGGCTTGGGAGGAAAGTTGCGCCCCTCCCAAGCCTCCGCGGCAGGAGAGCGCAGCTTCCCTCCCAAGCCTCCTCAGGAGGAGAGCTATCCCTGCAGAGGCTTGGGAGGGAAGCTGCACGTCTGCCAGCCTTATGGTTGGCGGGGTGCAGCTGGCGGGCGTGCAGGGAAAGGGGAGGTCGCCGGCAAAGCTGTGCAGCTCCCCCACTTGCTGGGGCCCCCCTGAGAGGCCGGCGCCCTGGTGCAAGGCACCACTAAGTCCTATGGGAAAGATGGCTCTGGTTAGAGCGTGGTGCTGATAACACCAAGGTTGCAGGTTCGATCCCCGTATGGGGCAGCTGCAGATTCCTGCATTGCAGAGGGTTGGACTGGATGATCCTCAGGGTTCCTTCTGACTCTACAATTTTTTTATTCCCAACCCCCACTGATTTTTTTGTTTTGTTTGGCATTTAAAGGGAAAAATCTGTTGGTGAGAGAGATTGCCCAACAACCACTTTCCCCCCTCAACCCATTTTCTCATCACTGGGCTGGCTGCAGGGTGGGGCTGATAATGTGAACTGCTGGACTTAGATGAGATCATCTCCAAAGGGGGCAGCCTTAATGCAAATAGGGCGCAGGGGATGTGATAAGTTAATCGCATGCCAAGAAAACCCACAGCTTCAAACTACTTTGCAGGAAAGTTCAGTTGCATTTCCAAGCCAGTGGTATTTATAAGGAAGTGTTAAGGTGTCTGATTATTTAGTTAGGTGATGCCTTGAACGGCATAATCTGTTCTCATTTCAGAGGCCAATCACACAAACACTTGAAGGAATTATTTATAAGCAGTGGGGCAGTGTCCGTGGCAGGTAATTCAGCCGAGTCAAGTGTGATAAGTTCCTGAGTCATAAGCTGGGAGGGATGCCAGCCTTGTGCATCCATAGCAGACTCCCTGCAGGTTAGGGAAGTGTATGTATTATCTAAGCTATGTGTATCTGAATGACTCAGCTATGCAACTTGTAAAATGCCATTATGAGCCGAAGCCAGTGGCGTAGCGTGGGGGGTGCAGGGGGGGCGGGCCGCACCGGGCGCAACATCTGGGGTTAGGGCAAATCCATGGGTTAGGGGGCGCAAATCCACGGGTTAGGGGGCGCAAATCCAAGGGTTAGGGGGCGCAAATTACTTGCCTTGCCCCGGGTGCTGACAACCCACGCTACACCACTGGCCGAAGCTGGATTACTCTGTATTTATTTAAAAGGATTTTCTTGTTAACCCTGCCTTTCCCTCCATCTGAAACTGAAGACAGTTTAAAAAGGAAAAGGAAAAAAAGAATATATCAGATTTTTTAAAGAATGAAATGACAAACAAACCAGGAAAACTAAGCAAACAAAAACCAACAGCAGTTATCTTTGCATCTTCCCTGTTCCTTGAAAAGTCTTTAGGTTGTACCCAGTGCTAATGCTACTCAGAGCAGACTCCATCCACCTAACTACTATTGCCAAATCCCCCCATTTAATACAGATTTAGCCTTTCTGAGGGAAATCTAATAAGTGGGGAAAACCCAGTTGCAACGATCCTCTTGTGATACTTTCGTGACCCAATTGCAATATCAAACCATTGTCTGAAGGTACCCAGTCCACTTCTGCTTTCTGTCTCTCTATCCATCACTTGCAAACTATGGCCTCCCTTCCTTCTCCAGCAGAACCATGGAGAAAGGCTAGCCCAGGGAATCTCCACATGCAGCATGGACAGAGCAGGGTGAAATAGAATCTCTGACCTGCATTCCCCACGTGCAGGTGCTCGTTCAGGTGCTCCAGGTGATGGTCAGAGCAAACCCCCGATGGATGGTAAGTGGGCAGTCGGTCCTGCTAGCAAGGTAGGCAGAAACCCCTTTCCCCCAGATTTGGAGGAATTTATTTCCCCTCCTCCTGCTCATTATTTTTGAGGAGGGTTTCGCTCACCAACTCAATGATAGAAAAAGACTTGATTTCTCTACCTCCAGCATCCTGGGGATCCATGCCTGTGTGAACAATGACATGGATTCAAGTTCCTCCTTTGAAATTTGGCCCCCCTAATTATGTCAACAAAACTGTAACAAAACCTGCATTTCCCCACAAAAGCCTGTGCTGACACCACTGATTTGCCCTTTGGGGGTTCTGATGAGTTTCTGCCCAGTTGAGGTGCCAGTGGTGGGTCCTAGCCTGCCCAGTGTGGTGTAGTGGTTAGCGAGTTGCACCTGGGAGACCAGGGCTCAGATCCCCACTCAGCCTAACCTACCTCACAGGGTTGTTGTGGAGATTAAATGAGGAGGAGAACCTTGAGCTCCTTGGGTGGGGAAAAGGTAGGATGTGAACACAATAAATATATAAATGATTGAAGGTGTTTGCGTCCCGTTCTAATTCCTCTTCCGACTTCTTCCGCCGCAGAGCTGATGGTGCAAAAACATATGGAGACTCTGCAGAGCTGGTGTGGCACCAGCACAGGAGGAACCTCCTTAGAGAGACTGACTGATCTCCTCCTGGTGGAAGGGCTGACCGATCTCCAGCAGAAGCAACATGATTTTGTACAGATTGAAACGATCAAAGGAGTGAGGAACATCTCCAAGAAGATCCCCTTGGAGAAACTCTTCCTGCCTTTGTCCAAATTCACCATCCCCCCGCGAATTTCGGTGACCATTGGAGTTGCCGGCATTGGCAAGAGCACTTTGGTCAAGCTGTTTGTCCACACCTGGGCAAAGGGAGAGATTGGCAAGGATTTTACCTTTGTCTTACCTCTCACCTTCCGGGAACTGAATGCTTACGACAAACTCTCTGCAGAGAAGCTGATCCGGTTGGCATCCCCCCAGTTAGCTGAGCCCAGCTTTCTCTCCATCGACACGGCCAAGACTCTCCTGATCCTGGATGGGCTGGATCAGTTTAAAACTCTGCTGGATTTCTCCAATGCCGTCGTTTGCACAGACCTCCGAAAGGAGGTCCAGGTGGATAACTTGATCACCAACATCATCCGAGGCAATCTGTTGCAAGAGGTTTCTGTCTGGATCACCTCGCGGCCAACGGCAACCACGCAGATCCCAGGAGGTCTAGTGGACCGGATGACTGAAGTGCAGGGCTTTGGAGATGCAGAGATCAAACACCATTTAGATCACATGTTTGCTGAGAACCAGGGCTTATCCGATGGTGTCTTGCGGCATCTCAAGGCCAGCAGGTCTTTGTACATACTGTGCACAGTGCCAGCTTTCTGCCAGACCTGCGGGTCCTCCATGGGATACTTTCTAAGGAGTGCCAATCAATCTCCAGAAGCATTGGCTGCTCCTAAAACTTTGTCAGAAATCTATTCCTGTTACTTTAAAATGGCGCTGTGTAGCGACTGGCCAGGGAAACAGAAGGAAGCCCTCAAAATAGACCAGCTGCTGAACAATGGTAAGAAAATGATGAACTGCCTAGGCCGCTTGGCGTTTTACAGCCTAATCAAGAGGAAATATATGTTCCACGAACAGGACATGAAAGCCTATGGCGTAGACCTCTCTTCTCTCCAAGTTAGCTTGTGCAATAGGCTCTTGCTTAAGGAAGAGACTCCATTTTCCACCATTTACTACTTCCCCCACTTAACAGTTCAAGAATTCCTGGCAGCCACCTATTATTACACTGCCGCAAAGCGGGCTCTTTTTGACCTCTTTGTGGAGAGTGGCATGTCCTGGCCAAAGTTTGGCTTCCTCAGCCACTTTAAAAACGCCTTCCAAAGATCTCTGCAGTCCGAGGATGGGCACCTGGACATCTTTGTGCGCTTCCTCTCAGGCCTCCTCGCCCCACAGGTGAACAAAGTCCTGTCTGATTGGTTCTTGGCGAGAGACGAGCACCACGGTTACCGAAGTCATGTGGTTGGCCTCCTGCAAAACCTCCTGGGAGCAGACCAAGCCGTCTCTTGTAGGTCCGTCAACCTCATGCGGTGTTTACATGAGATTCAGCACGTGGAAGTTGTCGCGAGCCTCGAGGAGGCAATGAAGAGCGAGGCTCTGGCTGGGATGTTGACACCGGTCAACTGCTCTGCCTTGGCTTATCTCCTGCAGACCTCAGAGGTTTGTGTGGAAGAGGCAAACCTCTCCAACTGCCTCACCTACCATGCTTTCCAGAGCCTTCTCTCTCAGCTCCACTACTGTAGTAATCTCAGGTAGGTCACATTCAGTGCTTGATGGGAGCCAGGACTTGGCAGGACAGGAAGAAGAGGGTGAGGAGAGCTACCTGTGATCCTCTGCATAGGTTTTGCTGGACTGCAGCTGATAGCCATGCTGGTTGAAGGATGAAGTTCAGAGGTAGTATGCCTCTCTGAATAATGGTTATGGAGGGGAAGGGCCATAGCAAACAAATCAGGATGGCGGCTCAAAAAACAGGTTGACTAGGAATGTGAGAGACTTCAGATGGAAATGGAAAGATAACAGAAATCACTGGGTTAAAGCTGACCAAATGTCCAGAGTTAGCGCTATTATCATTTTACGATGAGGTGGAAGGTTCATAGGCTATGAAGGACTTGCTCACAAATTTATTGACAGCTGGAAGTGGAAGGGGCAAACTGAATATAAAATGGAAGAATGGTATAAAGAGGTGTGGGATATAGCTATTAATGATGAATTAACATGTGCCATTAAGGTAAGACGGGGAATATGCAAGAGAAATGATTCTGAGGAGATATGGAGGGTGTTTGTAGAATTTGTTCTGTTAAAATGGAAAGGGGTCAAACCATTGCAAGAGGTGTTGAAATTTTGGGAGGTTGGATAGTTACAATGGAATGGTCTTGGTGGTGGGGTGCACATTTTTATACTTATTTATTTATGATTATGACTTTGTCAAAAAATATATAAAATGTAAATTAATGTATAAAATATAAATAAACGAATGAATTTAAAAGGGAAGGGAGAAAAATGGAAATGGAAACAGGAGTGGAAGTTGCAGATGTTTGCTTATTTGTCCAGAATGGGAAGTAGATCCAGAGAATGTGATTAGTATTCACAGCTGCTGCTGCTTTTAGGCTGCAAAGATTACTTGATGGATTATGGGGTTCCTCCCTTTCCCATTCTCATTGTGGTTTCATTGTGATGAAACGAACTGGGTGGAATAGCGTAATGACAACATCATTTACACAGTTAATTAATTAGCCAGTTGCATAAATTTGCCATAGCAGACAGTGCGACAAATAACATTGGCTTTGGGAGGAAGACAAATTGCAGTGGAATGGAAACAGTGCTGCGTGTGAGGAATACAGGGAAGAATGGAAAAGTGTTCCCTCTTCCATCCCTAGAAATGGCCTGTTTTTCAGCCACACTCACATGACTCGCCCACCTTTTCTCTCTCCTCTGGTTGTATGTATTAAGAATATGCTTTGTTCTCTCTCCTCCTGGCCCTCCCCACCCCCGGCCATAATTTGGCCCAGGCTAGACTACAACCAGTTTAAAGACAGTGCTATGGACCTGCTGGGCAGCGTGCTGAGCGGAAAGGACTGCCAGATTCAGAAAATCAGGTGATGCAGAATAGCTAAGTGTGCAGTACTTATTTTCTGCACAATGTGTACAGACTTATGGCTTCTTGTGGGACAACTGTGGTTGCCTCTACCTCGGTTGGCAGTTACATTCATGCTTGATTTGCTTGGGAACAACCACAAAAAAGGGTGAAGGGCACATGGCTGTAGCAAGCGTATGGGTATAGCCAAGGGGTACGGGGGGATCTCCCCCCCATAATCAATAAAAATCAATACGAATCTGAGGTTCTGCCCCCTCCAACAAAAATCCTGGCTACGCCCATGAGCAAGCATATCTTGATAAGAAGTTACAATAGAAAGACAAAATATTATTACAATTGCAAAGTGTGCATATCAGCAAAGCTTTCAAAAACAGTTGCAAAAGATATTGTTATTCTGTTGGAGAAAGCTGTAAGGAGCTGACAGCAGGCTTTTGGATAAAGCCCTGCTTCAGAAAATCTTCTTCAGTCATAATTGCAAAACAAAACAAAACAAAACAAAACAAAACAAAACAAAACAAAACAAAATTCCCCATAAGGGTTTACCAAACATTCATAAGCTACCATTATAATTACCAATCCACATGTGAATAAGACACCACCTCAAAATACATGGTGGTGGACTCTCCTTCATGGAAGGTTCTTAAACAGAAGTTGAATGGTTATCTGTCATTGATTTTTTAAAGTTGTGATTCCTGCATTGCAGAGGGTACCGTATATGGTCTTTACAGTCATGTGCCCGTCTGCACTTTTGTGGTTGCTATATACAGTGGTACCTCGGGTTACATACGCTTCAGGTTACATACGCTTCAGGTTACATATGCTTCAGGTTACAGACTCCGCTAACCCAGAAATAGTACCTCGGATTAAGAACTTTGCTTCAGGATGAGAACAGAAATCGTGCTCTGGCGGCGCGGCAGCAGCAGGAGGCCTCATTCGCTAAAGTGGTGCTTCAGGTTAAGAACAGTTTCAGGTTAAGAACGGGCCTCCGGAACGAATTAAGTACTTAACCCGAGGTACCACTTCATATGGGCAAAATGGATAAACATGCCACAATTAGAGACTTTGGGAGAGGGTTCTCACCCGCAAATTATCTGGCTGATTTACAAATACCTAAGTACAGACACTCCTTTACCCTGGCCAGATTTAACGTTCTGCCCTCTGCCCTGCTGCTAGGCAGATATGAGGGCAAACCGTATGAGTCACGTGTTTGCCCATGTGGCTCATCGGAAGTGGAAACAAGTCTGCATGTATTGCTGCACTGTAGTTACTACGAGGATCTACGCCTGACCTTTATTGCCCCAGTTCTACAAAAGCTTAAAAATGAACCAGAACTCCAACGTATGAGAGCCTTGGTAGAAGATAAGGTTCCTGAAATTACGATCAATGTTGCCAAATTCTGTGTATCCGCTATTAGGCGCAGGAAACAAGAGCTTTCCAATGCCAATATGCAGGCGAAGGCAAATACTTAATTTTATTTATGCTGTCTAATTTTAAATTACTGTTATGGCCTAATCTGTATTGAAATTGTCCTTTGTTTTTTCCGGTGTTATGCTTTGCTGACTAGCTGTACGAGTTAATCTGGTCTGTGACCGTTTAATAAAATTTGATTTGATTTGATTTGAGGTACCACTGTACTAGTATTGTGCCTTTGTATGTGATTTTTACTTGCTTGGGAACCAGATCTAGCAGGGTACCTCCAAGCCATCAGTTTGTTATGGGAGGGATCCAAGTGCTTACTGGGAAATTGAGGTTTGCAAAAGTAAAGTGTATTAAATCGCTCTGCCCCACAAATCTACTTTAAAGAAAACCCAAGACAAAACTGACTTTTTGTGCTTGAGAAAGAGAAGGGGAAATGTACTGAAAGGTGTGTGATGGATGAATGATTAATGGGCAGGTGTGAAAACAACTGCAAACAAATCAGGATGAATACTCTAAATAAAGACTTGACCAAGTCTGACCTCTGTGTGAGCTTTGTGCTAGCAAATCAGGATAAACAAACAGCTCATCTGGAGGAGCTCGCAGTCTGATTAGGAATAAAAGGAGCTACAGTTGCAAAGGAAACGCTGTGCACACGCCCCTTTGCAAGGCAGTGAGAGGTCCCCAAGGGCAGCGCTTGCAAGGGTTTTGCTTCCTGTGGTAGGAGAGATCACCAGAATCTTGTGGCATTTTGCTGCATTTGAATTAATTGCAAATATAAAAGTAGAGCACAGTGGAGGAAAGCAGCTTAAGCGCTTCTACAAGGAGCAAACCTGCTGATCTCAGATCCCCAGACAGAGAGATGTATAGGTGCCCACGAAAGTGGGGAAGGCCATAGATCAGTGGCAGAATATTTGCTTTGCTTGCAGAGGGTCTCAGGTCCATTATAACCAAAACCTTTTGCCCATTTGATCATGCCTTCTTTAACCTTTTCTTCTTCAGATTCAAATTTCAGCAAGAGTCTATATGTTTTTGCAATAACTATCAGGCCACACCAGACGTAGAGGAGAGCACTATTAAATTACTGCTAAGGCAACTTCCAATAGAGTTACAGGTCCAGTAAAAAAGGAATGGGTTATATTACTTAGAAAATGCATTTGACCACCTTTGTTTTACATCCCTGGACAGCTTGGTGGAAAACAAGATTGGTGACAAAGGTGCTAAAGCTCTTGCCCGGTCCTTGATGGTCAACAGGAGCCTGATGGCGCTGGAGTAAGTATCTCAGAAGTTCTGCTTTAAAGGGTTTGGTGTTTGCCATGCACTGCAATAGGGATCAGCAACCAGCAGCCAGTGGGATGAACCTGCCCCTGATGGAACTGTGGAAATCACTGCCACTGGGAAGGCTGGTGGCCACCAGCTTGGATGGCTTGAAAAGGGGATTAGGCAAATTCATGGAGGGGAAGACTCTCAACAGCTACTAGCCACAGTGGCTACACTGTGTTTCCACAGTCAAGAGGCAGCAGTGCTTCTGAATACCAGTTGCTGGAAGCCACAGAAGGGGAGAGTGCTCTTGTGGCTTGGGTCCTGTTTGCAGGCTTCCCACGGATGCAGGCAGCCACTGTGAGAACAGGATGCTGGACTAGGTGGGCCATTTGCCTGATCTCGCAAGGCTTTTCATGTTCTTATCCCACGCACAGCAGATGACAGCTCAGGGACAAGAGATGTGCACAGAGAGACCTGTTGCCTGTGCCCAAGGGGGAATCATGTACAGTGGTACCTCGGATTACATACGCTTCAGGTTACAGACGCTTCAGGTTGCAGACTCGGCTAACCCAGAAATATTACCTCAGGTTAAGAACTTTGCTTCAGGATGAGAACAGAAATCATGCTCCTGCGGCACAGTGGCAGCGGGAGGTCCCATTAGCTAAAGTGGTGCTTCAGGTTAAGAACAGTTTCAGGTTAAGAACAGACCTCCGGAACGAATTAAGTACTTATCCCAAGGTACCACTGTATGACTGCCTTGATACTGTCATCGTGAATAACACGATGAAAGGGACACTGTATAAAGGAGGTCTTGGTGAGCAATCTATAGGTAACCCCAGCAGCGTAGCTAGCCGCTCAGGTGCCTGGTGCGGGGGCGTGTCCTGCAGCCGGGGGCGTGTCGATCCATGCCTATGGGGCGGGACGAGCCTCTCCGCCACCTCCCCCTCAGCTGTAGGGCGGCTGAGTGAGGGGCAGTAGGCAGACGCAAGTCCCACACTGCCGTTTAAGGCAACGCAGAACCTTCAGGTGCCTAAACCACCAAGTCACTCCTAAAAAGTTTTGTGAGCCCAATTATTATTATTATTTTAAAAAAAACTCATTTTGTCACCCCCCCCAGTGATGGCACCCGGGGTGGTCACACACCCCGCACCCCCTTCCTCCACCACTAGGTAACCCTGGTCCTCTCTCCTTTCTTTACTTTTTTCGGATTCAGTCTTCGGAGTAATTCCATAGGACCCAAAGGAGCGAAGGCCCTGGCTGACTCGCTGAAAATCAACCAGTACTTGCTTTCTCTCAAGTAAGTGCTTGCTTTTCTTGGTCTCTAACCGACAGGGGAAGGCAGATGTCCATGGCATTCAATATAGCACCATGCCACTGTCTGGTAGTTTGCTGCTTCTTAGCCTATACAAAGGCTCCCTCTATACCAAACTTGAGTGGGCTGTGCCAGTCATGAAGCATGCCCAGATGGGCCTCATCCACACGCACGAAAATAAAGGTCTCTGAATGATTAGGGAAACCCCAGGATTTTCAGCACTCGACAACATGGCACACTGCCAACTCAAAGCAGAAGTGACTTTCAGACTTTCAGACTCCTTAGTAAGATTATGTTTAGCTCATGCAGACTAAGCCTGGCACCCTCCAGATGTTTTCAAGACCCATCAGCCCCCATCAGCATGGCCAATGAACAGAGAGGAGGAGGAGGAGGAGGATGGGAGTTGTAGTCCTGCAGCATCTGGAGAGCCACACTAAACTATAGCAAAACACTCCAGCCAGGCCATTGTGAACTGTTGGCGAGAGACCTGAAAATTGCGGAATGGCGTAAATTTACCAAAGCCCTTGTCAGTGGCAAGGTCGGAACATTTGTTGCTTCCTTCCCCTCAACCGCTGGCTGGAAAAAGTAATGGAGTTTATTTTCCTCTTTCAGCCTCCAGAACAACGCCATCAAGGAAGAAGGTGCCAAATGCCTGGCCGAGGCTCTCACCAGCAACCACAGCCTGAGGACTCTGCAGTGCGTCTCTCTGGTCTTTGCTAAGCAGCATCATGGTTTACACACCTGTTCCTTCCTGGGCGCCTGTTCTTCCAGTCTGTGCAATTGGCTGCTAATACTGTGTTTGGGTTGACATCTCAACTAGAACTAGATAAGGGCCTGTGTATGCAATTAGCAGTTAAGCAAGAAAAACTTTTCTCAGGTTGTTACACTGCGGGCTGAAGTTATTGGGGTGAGTGGTTTGGCATGGTTGAAGGCGTCCCTGCTGTTGGGAAGCAACAAACCCTGCATGTAGAAAAGGGGAGTGTCAATGACATGGCTCAGTTAAAAGCCTTCTCTCTGATGTGCTAGGTTTCTGTCTGTAGAGGTTTTCCCTCCCCTAACATTCAGCCCATCAGACCTGCAGTACAATCCAAGAAAACCTATGCCATTTGATTTTTCTCTGATGTACGTACTGCCTTCTAAAGCCTGTTTGATTGTGTTTCTGGGAAGAACAGGTATAACACCAAACGAGCAATTAGCAATGGTGTGATTGGCTTTTAGTTATTTATAAAAGTATTTATATACTGCTATTTAAATAGATATAAATATAGGTATACTGTAGATATGGATATCTCAAAGAAGTTTAGAACAAACATAATATATGCAATAAAAGCCATGCAAAAGTTAGAGCCAGAGATCAACTAACAGATAGATATCTGCTTTATTGCCTGCAGAAACCTGGTGGGATAGAAATGTTTTCAGCAGGCATTCAAAGGTTAAAACAGAAGGCACCTGCTTAATCTCTGTTGGCAGAGCATTCCATAGGACTGGGCTGATGACACTAAAGACTTGTTTTCTTGTTGCTGTCAGATGAGCTTTGCCAACTCTGCTGATGCTTAACCATGTTGCTGAATATGATATCAGTGATCGAGCTGGGATATAATAATCAAAGACCAGTATTCAAAGAAAGAGCTTTGTACAAATATGTAAAATAATACCAAGCAAAACAAAACGAGAGAGCCATAAACAATAAAAGTAATAGTAACGGTATCAGTAATAGAGAACCGGCATAGAGAACAAAATTATAATTTTGCTAAAATTAGTCCTTGGCAAGTTTTACATGCATAAGCTTTTTCTTCTTCCTCCTCCTTGGAAGAGATGGGTCCATTCAGGTCTGAAAGGAATAAAAAAAAACCCATAAAAGGCATCTTTTTTCCTGGGAATCTCCATGAAAGCACTCAATTAAAATCCTATGTCTATAATGATAAAAGGAGCAGTTCCTAAGAACATGAGTTATTGATTCCACATTTCCAGATTCACAGGGATATTTGCGATGACAATAAGGGATTATATTTGTTTGCTTAAAGTGGTAGCGCTGCAGCTGCTGATCAAAGGGCTGGGGGACGACCTCCCTCGGCTCACTGCTCATTAAGGATGTTGTCTCCTTTGCAGCCTCCAGAAGAACTCAGTTGGACCCCAAGGTTCAAAGAAAATAGCAGAAGCACTGAAGACTAACTGGGGCCTCAAGGAGCTGATGTAAGAGCCGAGAGAATTGACTCACAGATTTGCATGGATTGTGAGGGAGTGGCATTGCCCTCACTGTGGGGTCTGCACCTCTTTAGAGAGTGCCCAGTAGCATGGAGGCAAAGGCTGCTCATCAGACGTCTACACCATGGTAAAGCAGAGGGTTGACTCCCCATCCTGCCTCTGCAGCAGGCAGTGGGGGAGACTTCAGATTCAGTTTGCATTTAAAGGCAAACCTACCTAATTCACACTTTCTGGCACAGTACAGGAACACAGTTCCACCGAAACCCACACGTCTCCCAAACTTGCAGTGCGGTTCTCCAACCGAGTAATGAGTCAAAAAATGAATAAGCTAGGGTAAAGCATGCCTTAAAAACCACATGCAAAAAAATGCATTCTACTGGGGGAAATTGCTTGGTCAAAATGTGACTGTTAGTCAACACGCCACTCACACATAGTATTAAAGTTTTTTAAAGCCCTGGGCATGGTTGCTAATCCTGCTGTTAAAGTAATGTCTAGTGAATGGGCAGTTGCTGGTACACATTACGTTTCCCTTTGTTTCTATTCTAGATTGTCCAGTAACTGTGCTGGAGACACTGGTGCTGCAGCCCTGGCAGAAGGGCTGAAGGTGAACCACACCCTTTTAACCCTGGAGTAAGTGACTTCCGCCTCCATTGCCCACATGTGTTTATTTTGCTGCTCCCCCCTTTCCTTGAAAATGACTATTGAGAGAGTTCTCTAAAGCAAGGTGATTCTGGAGAGCAGAGTTCCCCCCTTCCCTTCCTCAATCTCTGTTGCCCTGATAGCCTGTGGTGGCACACAAAGTCTGAGGGACCCTGGTAGGATGCCGCAGCCCTCGAGGGAACTGCAACTTCCCCTAGTCCCACATCCTTTGTCCTCCTGGGGCTTACAAAGCCCTCCTTCGAGGCAGGCTTTTTTTTTATGAGCCCCTGAAGCTTGTTTCCAAGGCTGTGCTTGGAGGACTGTGCCAGCATCCTTTCTTTCAACAGGTACAGCCCACACACTTTTAGGTTTTCCTCTCCCTCAGCACAAGGTAGGGATGTAAGAAGGCATCGTTGTCCATTCTGCCCTGTATTTGCTGCATTTGGTGCTGTTTCTGTGCTGCTGCAGTTCATCTTCTGCCCAAGCCGACATCATTTGTTTCACTGTCTGCTGGGAGAAAAATACATAAGTTATGCAAGTTACGTCATCGTTAACTTTATGCTGCCCCATTCCTTTTGATACAAATGAAACACAGTCAAAGACTGTAAGATAACCAATGACAATTCTATAACTGATGTACTAAGGTAAGTAAAACGTGTGAGTAAAATAAAAATCAAAAAATAGGAAGGAGAGAAAGGAAGGAAGACAATGCAAATGGTAAGTCACATGTTGTTTGCTGAAAACAACAGCAATATTAATACTGTACCAATCATATTGGCAAGATTGATTTCTGTTCCAGACAATAGAAAGAAAATCAGTGAATGCCAGCAAATTCTGCTCCCATTTGGAGTTCTCTGGCATCCCTCCTCTGAGGGGAAGATACCTGAGGGTGTTTGTTTGGGTTAACTGAAAGCCAAGCCCGGATTGCGTGTAAGAGTAGAATTAAGACGAAATCCAGCGTGCCTCCCTCCCTCACCCATTTCCACTTTTCTGTGTTTGCCTCTTCAGTCTCCAGAGCAACTCAATCAGCGACACAGGGGTGACTGCGCTCACTCGAGCCCTCTGCTCTAACCAAGGCCTCACCAGCCTCAAGTAAGTCCTAGCCTATGCTTTGCCACCTCCAAACCCCATCGTCTGCTACAGTTCTTTGAGTAGACTCGGGGAAAGAGAGCATGGTGGCCGCACTGCTATAGAGAGCACAAGAAGAACCCCTGGGTATTCCTAGACTAAATATTTTGGGGTGGGATTGGTTGAATCACATACCAGCAAACAGAGGCAGGGCTAGCTGCTCCAGCACCCACATGCTGTGCACCTGGGGGCAGGGCGAGCCGCCCACGGGGGTGGGGCAAGCATCCCAGGGGGGTGCCGGCCACGGCGAGCATCCTAGGGGGGCAGGGCAGTGATGTCACCCCCCCCCCCAGGGATGACACCCAAGGCAAGCCCTCCTTCCTCCGCCAGTGCCCGCAAAATCAGACTGTGCAATTAAACCTGATTTGGAGCTCTTGTGAAACTTCCCCAGAATATCTGGTTGATTTATTTTTGTGGTGAGGCAGGTGCACTAGTTTGTGTGGGCTTGACATGAGGTTGCTGAGACTCTGGGATTTCATTAAAACAGGTTTTGCTTGTTTTGGGTGCCTGCTGGTATTTCCCCCTTTCACATATGTGATTAGGATAAAGTCCTCTGGCAAGGAAACAGAACTATGGAAGTCTGCCCCCCTCCCCACTATTTTCCATCCACTTGGGGAAAAGCAGTGTGTGAAAAACAACAAAGGCATTGATAAGGATGCAATAATGACTTTTCTCCATATGCCTGTAGCCTGCGGGAAAACTCCATAAGCAAAGACGGAGCTCAAGAGATTGCCAGTGCCCTTCGAGCTAACAGCACCCTGAGGAATTTGGAGTGAGTCATTTGACCTTTGGAAAACAGGGGCTCTGAGAAATATTTTGCACACCCTAAAAGGCTTTATGGCCTGGCAGCATGTCCTTAATTTGGTGCTTTGGGGCTCAGGGTGGTATAGAATCATAGAATTCTATGGAGTGGAGAACTTTAGCAAATGCTTCTTCTTCTTCTTCTTCTTCTTCTTCTTCTTCTTCTTCTTCTTCTTCTTCTTCTTCTTCTTCTTCAATTCATCTTATGACTACCACCAGCAGAAGCCCTATGCAAAGACCTCCACCTGCACAACAGGGCTTTCCCTCCTCTCCTCTCTCCACATGCCTCCCATGTCTCCTGGAATTGACTTGTGGGGGGGGGAACCCCCAAAGAAAAGTGTGCAAGGGGAGGAGGGGACACATCATCCCATCTAGCCAGCTTGAAATGTTTACGCTGATGTGGAACATTCAGCGGAGCGATGTCAAATTCCTCCCAGAAAGGTGGCTATTGTTTTCCAGGCTCACGCGCTGTAACATTCTCAGGGAGGTGTGTGAGTGCAGGAGGAATGAGGGAAGAAAAGGAGAAAACTCATGAAGGGTCCAGGCAGGGGCAGAGAACATTTCCCAGACGGAGAGTCATGTTCCCACCCTTCCTGGGGCCGCATTCCAGGTTATTTATTAGATTTATATACTGCCCTCCATCAAAAGATCTCAGGGCACTTCACAGATTAAAAACATGAGATGAAAGCACAAATAAAGAGTTAAAACACAAAAGGACAAAACAATAACCCCTCCTCCCCCCCCACATTTAAAAAGCTGTAGAATATTAATCAGTAAATGTGACTTTTTGTACTGTAAGCTAGCTTGTCCCATCACTCACACATCCCCTGATCTCTCTCCAATCTCCAGGCAACCTAGAAACATGGTGAAAGTCCAAGGACACATTCCAGCCTGGCAAAAACACTGAAGGAGGGTGCATGGCAGGACCAGTTGTGGGCGTGGCCTGGTCAGAGTCCCAAGGGCCAGATAGAGAGGTCTGGAGGGCCACCTCAAAGCTGAGGCTCCCTACCCCTGCCCTAGAAGCAGGACAAGGCATATGTTGTGGTCAGGCAGAAGGCCTTGGGGGGACTGATGGGGTTGAGGCCAAAGTGGCAAGGCCTGGATTTCATGTATTAATTGGAACCAGCCAACCAGCTCTTGCAACCAGCTCTGCATTGCTTTAACTCTCATTTTCCCTGTGCTTTTTTTCTAGCTTGGCTGCCAACCTGCTGCATGATGAAGGTGTCCAGGCCATTGCGTTGGCACTGAAGGAGAACCAAGCGCTCACTTCCCTGCAGTGAGTTTCAGCGGATTAGTCTGCGTTGCTCAAGCATAAATACATCCAAAGAGTTGAAACAGGATTGTTCAGGCTTTTGCAAAGCGGTGTCTCAAAGATTTGGAACTGGCTGCTATAATCTGAGACTGCTGCCTAGATGTTGGCATTATTTTTCAGAACGAGCATTATGTGGCTGGCACTTGTAACAGCACCAGTTCCACCAATCAAATCAGTCAGATGGGTGTATATTAGGCAAGGTGATGTTGTAGGTAAACTGGTACCAAGTTGGCCCCTCCCTGCTTACATGCTGAAGTGGTACAGTCTAGGAAGGGCTGTACCATGCGGGAATGTGTGGTAGGGTCCTCATTCCTTTTCTCCTTCTCTCTCCTTCTAGCTTGCAGTGGAATTTCATCCAGTCCAAAGCAGCCAAGTCCCTGAGCCAAGCCTTGCAGGTCAACGAGAGTCTTTCTGTCTTGGAGTAAGTCCCTGACTTTTGCCTCCCACTCAGCCTCAATAGTGTGAGCAGATTTTGTGTTAAAGGCATAGCTGTCAACTGTCCCTTATTTGGCAGGACAGTCCCTTATCTCAGTGCCGTGTCCTGCTGCTGTCCCTTATTGATGATGTCCCTTAAATTTCCCAGGTTTCAAAGGAAGCAGCTCCTCCCCCCCCCGTCAGCCAGGGAGGAGGGAGGCTCCAAATGTGTTGCTTGGCTGAATTGCTCACCCAATAAGGAGTCTAAGAACGACTGGGGGGGTGGAGCTTGCATGCCTTGTGCTGATCAAATTGGCCACGCTGCCTGGGGACTCGCCTTTGCTCAGCGCTTCCCAGTGGAGAGGTGACGGTGGTTTCCCTTGCTGCCGGGTTGCTGCGCTGTGGGAACCACTGCTTGAGGCTTCGTTTGGCTGCAGGCTGTGCTTCCTGCCTTTGGCTCAGAGGGGCTCAGAAGTTGAACATACCTGTGCTGGGAAAATCCCTTATTTTGGCTGCTGATCCCTTATTTTTGAGGCTGCGTCCCTTCTTTTCAAATCTGTAAGGTGACAGCTATGGTTAAAGGAAACAAATCACTTTTGAAATCACAATAATAATAATAATAATAATAATAATAATAATAATAATAATAATTATTATTATTATTATTATTATTATTATTATTATTATTTATTTGTACCCTGCTCATCTGCCTGAGTTTTCCCAGCCACTCTGGGGGGCAGCTTCCAACAAAGATTAAAAATATATTAAAATGTCACACATTACAAACTTCCCTGAACAGGGCTGCCTTCAGATGTCTTCTAAATGTCAGGTGGTTGTTTATCTCTTTGACATCTGGTGGGAGGGCGTTCCACAGGGTAGGTGCCACTACCGAGAAGGCCCTCTGCCTGGTTCCCTGTAGCTTTGCTTCTCGCAGTGAGGGAACCACCAGAAGGCCCTCGGCGCTGGACCTCAGTGTCCGGGCAGAACGATGGGGGTGGAGACGCTCCTTTGGCTTATTTAAGCAGCAGGATGAGAATCTGGAGGTGGTGGGACAGTCAGTACCGCTTTAGACCATGTAGGGTGACCAGAATTGCATGTTAACCCATATAAACATTTATTTTATTTAGTCTGAGGATCACAGGTAATTTTATGATGCGATGGAAAAGGGAGGCTCCTGCTGCTTCTGAGTGTGGGGGATGGGTGGGGTGTAACTTTTTGCACATAAGAGTAACATTCCTCCAGCTTGCATAAATAAATAACCAGTGCCTTGGTCGCACTGGTTGATGATCTCTGGCGGGCTAGGGACAAAGGTGAGAGCTGTTTCCTAGTTCTGCTGGATCTCTCAGCGGCGTTTGATACCATCGACCATAACATCCTTCTGGACCGTCTTCAGGGGCTGGGAGCTGGAGGCACTGTCATACAGTGGTTCCGCTCCTTCCTCCTGGGCTGTGTTCCGAAAGTGGTGGTGGGGGATGAGTGTTCAGACCCCTGGGCTCTCACTTGTGGGGTGCCTCAGGGTTCTGTCCTCTCCCCCATGCTTTTCAACATTTACATGCAGCCGCTGGGAGAGATCATCAGGAGGTTTGGGCTGGGTGTTCATCAGTATGCGGATGATACCCAGCTCTACCTCTCTTTTAAATCAGAACCAGTGAGGGTGGTGAAGGTCCTGTGTGAGTGTCTGGAAGCGGTTGGAGGATGGATGGCGGCTAACAGATTGGGGTTGAATCCTGACAAGACAGAAGTACTGTTTTTGGGGGACAGGAGGCGGGCAGGTGTGGAGGATTCCCTGGTCCTGAATGGGGTAACTGTGCCCCTGAAGGACCAGGTGCGCAGCCTGGGAGTCATTTTGGACTCACAGCTGTCCATGGAGGCGCAGGTCAAATCTGTGTCCAGGGCAGCTGTTTACCAGCTCCATCTGGTACGTAGGCTGAGACCCTATCTGCCTGCAGACTGTCTCGCCAGAGTGGTGCATGCTCTGGTTATCTCCCGCTTGGACTACTGCAATGCACTCTATGTGGGGCTACCTTTGAAGGTGACTCGGAAACTACAACTAATCCAGAATGCGGCAGCTAGACTGGTGACTGGGGGCGGCCGCCGAGACCATATAACACCGGTCTTGAAAGACCTACTTTGGCTCCCAGTACGTTTCCGAGCACAATTCAAAGTGTTGGTGCTGACCTTTAAAGCCCTAAACGGCCTCGGTCCAGTATACCTGAAGGAGCGTCTCCACCCCCATCATTCTGCCCGGACGCTGAGGTCCAGCGCCGAGGGCCTTCTGGCGGTTCCCTCCTTGCGAGAAGCAAAGCTACAGGGAACCAGGCAGAGGGCCTTCTCGGTAGTGGCGCCCGCCCTGTGGAACGCCCTTCCAGCAGATGTCAAAGCGATAAACAACTACCTGACATTCAGAAGACATCTTAAGGCAGCCCTGTTCAGGGAAGTTTTTAACGTGTGATATTTTACTGTATTTTTGGTTTTTATGGAAGCCGCCCAGAGTGGCTGGGGAGGCCCAGCCAGATGGGCGGGGTATAAATAATAAATTATTATTATTATTATTATTATTATTATTATTATTATTATTAAGTAATTAAGTAAGTGTTTATTTCAAGCTACTGGAGACATAACTACCGAAGAGAGTAACATTGTTAGGGATAATACAATGTTCTGATAAATTCCTTCTAAGAAGTGTCACATTTGTTACATTCATTCTGCAAATCTAAACTCGTTTCACACCTGCTTAGCTGCTATAGCTTTTAACCTGGATCTCTGGGAATTACAGTTCTGTGAAACAGTTCCCTGGGAATTTGCCATAAATAATAATCTGTTCCTGTCATAACTATAACCCCCAAGATTCGGGACGGGGAAGTTATAGAAAGGGTTCATTGGAGTCGAGCTCTGTAAGCATTTTCAGGGGGGTTCCCACAAAAATTTAGCTCTCTCGGGGCTTCTTAGAGCTGCACCTTATACGGAATGAGGACTATGCCACTTCAGAATGCAGGTAGGGTGTGTTTGTCATATTTTTTTAATCTCCCGCCTACACACCCCTGAGAAAATAATCAAAAACTCTCAACATGGAGATCTTGCTAAGCTCTTCCTTCTTCTCAAAGTGTAGGGGAGGTTTTTAAATGTTAAAAATGTGGAAGAGTGTGTATGTGTGTGTGTGTGTGTGTGTGTGTGTGTGTATGTATATATATATATATATATATATATATATATATATATATATATATAAAAGCCTTGCCTCTGCTGTGTTTCAGTTTACAGGAAAATGCAATTGGGGACGAAGGAACAGCTGCCCTGGCTTCTGCTCTGAGGGTGAACTCAACACTCACTGCTCTCTAGTAAGTTTCCATGTTATACACAAGGATGGAATACCTGTTAGGGGATTTATCAAGATGCAAGACTCATGGAGGTGGTCAGCAACTGCTGGCCTCTTAAGCTGTATCTGGCCCAGTGTTGTGTGCATGGCTGCTTGGGCCACATGCCCTTAGTGAATGTTGGGATGGACTAGGAGGGCTGCAGAGGGCACAAGGGACTTCCTGAACAGCACATTCAGCAGCTGATGCCACCTTGGAATCCAGAATGACCATGCAGAGAGGAAGGAATGATGTGGAAAGGCTCAATAACTAAGCTATTGAAAGTAAACTGTGAATGTAAGAGATGGGGAAGCTGTAGCCCTCTGTATATTGTTGGACTACAACTTTCATAATCTGTGACCATTAGCCATGCTGGCTGGGGCTGATGGGAGCTGGAGTTCAGCAAGATCCAGAGGGTCTCAGCCCTGCCTTCCTGCTTGCCTTTTGCTTGGGTGGCTGAATGGTGCAGGACGCCTTCAAAAATGTGAATATACCAGTTCCAGGGGAGGAAAGTCCTCTTGTGCTCAGTTCCTGCTTTTGGACTTCCCATAGGTATCTAGCTGGCCACTGTGAGAACAGGATGCTGGGCTAGATGGGCCATTGGCCTGATCCAGAAGACTCTTCTGATGATCTTAAGATGGGAGCTGAGTCCAAGGCCTGTTCCCCACCAGAACTTCCTAAAATTAAAAGCCAACCCAAGCCCACCTTCATTTCTCCTGCACTTACTACTACTACTACTACTACTACTAAATAAATAATAATAATAATAATTTTTTATTTATACACTGCCCTTCCCATTTCAAAAACTGGGCTCAGGGCAGCTAACAACAAATTTAAAACACTTAATTAATGCAACAAAAAACAGCATAAAATACAGTCTAAAACGTGAATAACAATAAATTCAGAATTCAAAAATCAATTTAGGGGGGAAATCCATCCAATAAACATTAGATGATCACCAGGGCTAGCTGGCTAAATTAGTCCTATTTGGGCCAGTGAAGAGACCAGGGGAGAATTAGCTGTGAGATCCCAGAGCGGGTAATCTTCATAAAAAGGGGAGGGGGAGGGACGGAAGGGGAATAAAAGATCAGGTTAAGTTCAGGTTGAAAGCCAGGCGGAATAGCTCTGTCTTACAGGCCCTGCGGAAGGAAATTATATATACCAGCCATTTCAGGTGAAAGGAACACAAGGCAAGGTGGGGGGGGGAGGCCTTTCAACACCCAAGGGTACCCCAAGCTATTTTGCTGTCTAAGGCAGAGAAGCAAAAAGCAGCAGCAACAGCAGCATCACTTGGTCAAGGTACATCAGGGAGAGCCAACACGATGCCCTCCAGTTACTGTTGGATTACAACTCCCATCATTGCTGGCTGGGACTGATGGGAGCCAACAACATCCGGAGGACACGACACTGGCTATGCCCCTGAAGAGCACAACACCCACAGCCAGAGTTACTTTGACATTTGAGGCAGACAATCCCCCTTTCCTGGCTGTAAAAATGCAACAATAATAAATTGAATAACTATTTGCTGTCCTTTCAGAACAGCCGACATCAGCTGCCTGAAGTGGTTGCCTCCCTTTGCCTAATGGTAGGGCTGACCCTTCCAGCACTGTTCGGGTGTCCTTGGCACAACTTGGTGGTGCTACCTTGAGTTTGTTCTAAATGTGCCCTGTTTTGTTGCAGCCTCCAGGTGGCGCTGATAGGCGAGAGTGGGGCCAAAGCTCTAGGAGATGCCCTGGTTCTTAACAAGAGCCTCGCGACACTAGAGTAAGTACTCCTCAGACCCTATTTTCATCCAGGAAGGGGTGGGGGAATTATAAGTTTATAAGTGCCATCACAGAACTAGGCCAGTTGGTGCAGCCAGTGGCCCACCTGGAATTCAGCAAGACTCTTCTGGCTTTGTGGAATTGTAGCTTCATTTCAGCATCAAACTGAATGTTGTTGTTTAGTCGTTTAGTCGTGTCCGACTCTTCGTGACCCCATGGACCAGAGTATGCCAGGCACTTCTGTCTTCCACTGCCTCCTGCAGTTTGGTCAAACTCATGTTGGTAGCTTTGAGAACACTGTCCAACCATCTCGTCCTCTGTCGTCCTCTTCTCCTTGTGCCCTCCATCTTTCCCAACATCAGGGTCTTTTCCAGGGAGTCTTCTCTTCTCATGAGGTGGCCAAAATATTTGAGCCTCAGCTTCACGATCTGTCCTTCCAGTGAGCACTCAGGGCTGATTTCCTTCAGAATGGATAGA
Organism: Podarcis filfolensis; assembly: GCF_964270895.1. NCBI lineage: Eukaryota > Metazoa > Chordata > Lepidosauria > Squamata > Lacertidae > Podarcis > Podarcis filfolensis. The sequence continues at coordinate 34,889,392 of NC_139616.1, read as the reverse complement.
TTTGATCTTCTTGTGGTCCATGGGACTCTCAAGAGTCTCCTCCAGCACCATAATTCAAAAGCAACAATTCTTCGGCGATCAGCCTTCTTTATGGTCCAGCTCTCACTTTCATACATCACTACTGGGAAAACCATAGCTTTAAAGCTATCAAACTGAATAAAAGGTAAAGGTACCCCTGACCATCAGGTCCAGTCGTGACCGACTCTGGGGTTGCGCGCTCATCTCGCTCAAGAGGCCGGGAGCTGGCGCTTGTCCGTAGACAGCTTCCGGGTCACGTGGCCAGCGTGACTAAGCCGCAGCTGGTGAGCCAGACCAGCGCAGCACACGGAAACGCCGTTTACCTTCCCGCTGGAAAGCGGTCCCTATTTATCTACTCGCACTTTGGCGGGGATTCGAACCGCTGATCTTTCGATCAGCAAGTCCTAGGCTCTGTGGTTTAACCCACAGCGCCACCCGCGTCCCTATCAAACTGAATACCTGGCCTTAATTTTTCTTCCTTGTTTCTTTGACAGCTTGAGAGGAAACGCCATCGGTTTGGCAGGGGCCAAGGCAATGGCCAATGCCTTGAAAGTTAACGGTGCCCTCCGCAGGCTGAAGTAAGTAAAATGATGGACAGGATACAGATGGGGTCAGTCTGTCATTCAAGAGTGTCAAGAGATGGCCTTTGGGTTTGCATAATGGCTGAAAGTGCTTGTTTAATGGCCTCATGAGGTTGGTGGCTAATTCTGAACCAATAAAATGTGTGCCACATGTATCCTGCTTGAGTTAGGGCTAAGAGTTTTGCAGTGGAATTCCAGGCAGAGCAAATCACCCCCCTCCCCCAAAGCCTGGGTTTTGCACCCAGATGGCAAAAATCACCTTGAAAAGCTGCAAAGGTCGGTTGTTGCTATTGGAGTCACTGATACAAGGCTAGAACCACCTGACTAGGTGCCAGGCTGCTCATGTAGTGCATTTATAAATAGATACAGCATTGTGAAACCATCACAGATCTCCAGGCATTTCTTCCCGTAAGACAGCTGACCCTGTGAAAAGCTCTCCTGAACCTTTCTAATGCTTGGGGAAACTAGCAATACAAAATAGTATTTTGGGGGACAACTAGTTTTTTAAGCACTGCTTTTGAGTGGGGAACCTTTTTCGGCTTGAGGGCTACAATCTCTTCTGACTTTCTGGGGGTCAGTGCAAAAGTGAGTGGGCATGACACCCCCCCAGTCTCCCCATATGCATTCATGTAGACTTAACAAATTCATTCATTCATTCTTTCCCACAGAAGCAGTTAGGCTTGGCTGGGGCAGGGAGGAGTGGCACTTTTGTCAAGTTTAATTATGGGGGCTGAGGAATGTGCTGCTGGAGGTGTCACAGCGCACAGGCAGGGGACGGCGAGCCCCTCCATCGGCAGCCGTGATCTCCACGAATAGCCCAAACAATTAAGCTAGAAAATGGTCTCCCCTTGAAGCCAATAGGAGATATTTTTCCAAGGCCAACTGCTACATTTTGACAGGGGGAATCAGAGCTCACGAAGTTTGAACCAGCTATGAACCCCACCAAAAATACCATGGGGCAATTAGTGTTTTATTTTTTAAAAAACTAATTTGCACCATTGGAAGTTATTGTCTAAATTTTTTTTAAAAAATCAAGCCTAAAGGCTGCATGTTGGGAAGAGGGGGGTGGGATGCAGGGGAAATGGCTTTGTGTGCTTCATCTAGGCTGTGGGATGGAACTTACCCTACCTGTAATGGTAGATACTCAATGGCCAGGCAGATGTTACTTTACACTTTTGTGGGGGAAGCGAAACAAAGCTGGAGCAGACACTGTGTGTGCGCCTGTGCATAATGGATTCCATATGCCCATGTTCTCTTGCCCACAGCCTCCAAGAGAACTCCCTGGGCATGGATGGAGCGATCTGCATTGCCACAGCTCTGACTGGAAGCCACAGCCTCGCCTACATCAAGTAACTCACTTTTCAATGCTTTTGGTCTAGAAAGTGTGTGTCAAAGCATTTCATATCCAGACCCTACTGGATTTGGCAGGGATGGGTGGCCGGGGTGGAGCAGAACTTGCTAATTAATCACAAACATTGCATTCCATACATTAGTGGATGTACCATGGAAGCAGAACTCTTCTTCCTGAGATCCTAAACTTTTTTGAAAAAAAGTTTCCAGCCCATTTATGGCAGAGAAGCTTGAAAACATATGGATCAGTATCTGGTTTAACCTCAGGAGCCAGAGTGGAGATGTGCAGGAAGCACAGTGAGGAGAGGGTGCCCTGCCCTAGTTAGGTAATGGTAATGGTAAAGGTACCCCTGACCGTTAGGTCCAGTTGCGAACTGGGGTTGCGTGCTCATCTCACTCTATAGGCCGAGGGAGCCGGCTTTTGTCCACAGACAGCTTCCGGGTCATGTGGCCAGCATGACTAAGCCGCTTTGGTGAGCCAGAGCAGCACACGGAAATGCCGTTTACCTTCCCGCCGGAGCGGTACCTATTTATCTACTTGCACTTTGATGTGCTTTTGAACTGCTAGGTGGGCAGGAGCAGGGACCGAGCAACGGGAGCTCACCCCGTCGCGGGAATTCGAACCACCAACCTTCTGATCGGCAAGTCCTAGGCTCTGTGGTTTAACCCACAGCGCCACCCGCGTCCCTCTGCCCTGATTACTTTTCTTTTATAGCTACCACTCCTTGGCCCTTCTCCCGCAGGAGCCAACCTGCCCCTTCCCTCTTTTCCTACTGAAAGAAAAACACAAAGGACTTATAAAGCTGGATGTTGGAGCCAGGGCAGATTCCCGGAGGAGGGACAGGCATCCTAGGCTGACAGCTGTATGATGGACCCAAGCAGTTAATTTTACTTCTTTGTTGTAATAGTGATTAGTTCCTGAATATTCAGCAAAGGAGTTAAGAGTTAGCTGCTGTTTGTGGGCCTGGAGGACAATCCCAACCTAAAAACCTTTCCTGTGGGGTTGAGACTGGCTAAATATTGACCATGGCTTGGCAACCCAAATGCGTTAGCTGTCCTTCCTAGCCCCACTGCTTCCCTGTATCCAGCTTTTAGATATTAATTGGTTGGAAAGCACTCCGGTCCAAATCTGTCACAAATCAGGAATGCCCACCCTCCGCAGCTTCCACTCTCCAGACCTTTAGGGCACAAGCACAACAGCCACCACTCAATTAAGTTGCCCATTGAGCAAAAGCTCCAACTGGTTCAAGGAACCTAACAAAGTCATGTGCAACAGGGAAAGCCATTCAACCTCTCCCCCTGCTCAGAGCTTTTTTTTTTTGGGTGATTCTGACATGTGAGAAAATTGCAATTACTGATCAGACCGTGAGCAGTGCCAAGACAGTGATGCTGCATTAAGAGTCAACCCTTTGTCTTCCCTCCACAGCTTACAGGGAAACAAAATAGGTGAATCTGGAGCCAAGGTGATTGCTGATGCCATCCGTACAAATGCCCCCAGCTGCGTTGTGGAGATGTGAAAGAGAAACTTCCCTGGAGGAGGTGCTCTGGGATTCCAGACATCCTGCGCCCTGGAGACATGCCCCTTCCTCCCAAATGGCTCACTGACAAGGATGTGGTGCAAAGGCAGATCACCAGGGAGTGACAGGATGCTGCAATGGATGGTACTAAGTGGGGATGTGGCCTGAGCTGAAGGCAGTTGTGGAAAAGGACAAACCTTGTCATTTTCATTCTGGACATTTGTTCCTGCTGGTGCAGGTGCTTCGGTGCTTCAGACATTTTGTGGGGGATCTGCAGCAGTGGTTTGTGCCTTCCTGACAAACTGAAAGCAGTTGACACCACAAGAAGAAACAAGATTGTAAAGTCGTTTATTTTGTGAAACGAGGGAATGAATGTAAAAGTCAAAGAGTTTCAGAGCAAGTCTGGAAAATACATACAACTTGCAAGGCATAAGGAACTGAGGAATCCTCAACACAGAACTAGCTCAACAGGTGATACCTGGCACTGTTAGGGGATTGAATCTATAAAATATTTTTCATTTATCCTCTGAAAATAAAATTATACACAGAGGCATTCAGAGACTGCTAGCACTGTGTGGCTTGTGGCAAGAGGAAAGTATTCACCCAAGCCTGTTCGGTGCCTAGAAACTTATTGGCCCAGAATAAGGGGAGAAAAACAAAATAAAACTTGTATTTCTACTAAATGAGTTTTTTTTTAAAAAAATTAAAAGTTGCTTAGGAAAACCAAACTGATACCTGGTTTTACATTAGCATGGACATGTGTGGCAAGGACTTGGTATTAAATAATGAGGCTGGAGATATCATTCCTAGAACTTCTTTTATCCCAATATGACAGTGCTTTATATGTGCTCATATAGCAAAGGGGTAAATTAAAGACAAAGCAGAGCCCCAGACTAATTGTGGCCTCCTTTCCTGCCTTGTCAGTTTTGGTAAAAGTGATGGAAACATTTGTTGGGGCTCCAATATTCCTTTGTTCTTGGCAAAAGACAGAATTCATTTTCGTCTGCCAAGGGTAGTTAGGCACTTGGGATGATAGTTCAGAATTCAATCTGAAGTCCAGCTGTTAATTTATCCTGAATTGTTCTTTGAAACAATTCCAGATTCATGTTTGTATCAAAAAGATACCAGGAATCTTGTAGGAGTCTAAACTGCTTTGTGTTGCTGGATTTTGTGTGTGTGTGTGTGTTGCTGGGTCTCTTAAAACTTTGGCACCATGGAGCGTGACATGACAGCTCCCTGAATGTAAGTGTTCTTTCCTTGCTCATGAACTGACAACAGCAAAAGAGCTAAGCTACTTTGAGTTCCAAGATATATTACTACTTTGGTACTCTTTTCACTAGTATCAAGGTTGCCTTACTCTATAGAGTACATCCTGTCAGAGTCATGTGGGTCAACGTTTTAGCTTCTCTGTGCTCCTCAAGGTTTGTCCCTGGAGATGACCCGGCTGCTCAAAAGTCATTATCACTCTCCTCCAGGGGCTCGGGCTTTCTCACCCTCCGACTCGCCTTGTTGGGAGAGAGATCCATGCTGTCATCTTCCAGGTCGTCGTCATCATCATCGTCGTCGTCATCCAAATCAATTTCACTGTCTTCAGTGTCCTCCTGTAAAAATATTTTATTTATTATTTGGTTTTTTTTAAAAAACCTGCCCTGTCTTGAAGGCTCAATGTAAGAAACTATTAGAGTCAAACCACTAAAAGAGCTTATCATTATTAGTAACAAGGCTGTTACTCAATTTAAAACATTTGTCAATTAATCAGCTAAAGTTGATACGGTTAAGATCACAAGAACAGCCTTGCTGGGTCAGGCCAAAGGCCCATCTAGTCTGTCCCCCTGCTCTCGCAGTAGCCAGTCAGATGCCCCAGTGGGAAGTCCTCAAGCAGAAACTGAGGGCAACAGTAACCAGTATTCAGAGACATGCTGCCTCTGACACGGCAAGTGGAACATCCAGCTACCAGGGTAATAGCCACGGATGGCCTTCACAACATCATATTGGAGCAATTGCCATTATGTGCTGTGTGAGGAAGGACATCAATTATTGCGTTCCACTGCACAAGCCTCTTCCATGTTCCATGGGAGGAGCTGTGGCGGGAAAAGGGTTTTGAAGAAAATCACGTGGCAGCAGCTTGCATGATTGCCTTTCCATTTTGACCACGTCCCTCCTTGAAAGTAACAGATAGGAATATTGTACAATAAAGTACATATCTGAGCACGCACAGAGTGTTTTGCTTTCCCCAAAACAAATAGCTCTGCTTAATTCTGGTGTGGCTTCCAACCAAGATCTGTCTTTTTAAATACTGCCCTTGCCTCTGCCTTGATAGCAATCTGAGAACACAGGCCAAAACATTTTTGAGGCTTCTCCTGACTGTTTGTGTAAACTACATATGCCACTATGCATCTCACCATTATTCACTCTTTTCATTTGAGTGCTACCGATGGCTGAAAATGCTAAAGAAGCTGCAGGGAAGGAAGGCTGTGCACCACCAGAGCTGTGTGTGTGTGGGCCCTGGCATGTGGAGGGGAAAGCATTGCGGACGGGAGTCACACCCACCTTAGCCTTGGCTCTGGAGACTTTGCGCTTACTGGCTTGGGCTCGGGCTGCCCCGACCTTGGAAGAGGGAGCAGCAGCGCGCAGAGGCAACGCGAGATGGAAGCAGAAAGGGGAAAAATTAGGAGAGAGAGAGAAATGAAACCAGCGAATACTGCAAAAATGAATGGGAGTGAAAGAGGCACCGGGGAGAGGGGGCAGAGTCTCCAAAGGAGGGAGGAGGAGAAGACAGGTGAGCTGCACAACTGGGTGGGCTAGGGCAGCTGCCTGCCTGCCTGCGGAGAATTCAAGTAGGGCAGGTGGACAGGGTACAGCCCCCTCTCAGTGGCACCAATGAGACCACACCCACACCATACATTTGAAGCACTTATTCCACTTTGACAGCCATGGCATTCCTCAAAGAATCCTGGGAACGGTAGTCTGTGCTGAGAGTACAGTGGTACCTTGGGTTAATAACTTAATTCGTTCCGGAGGTCCGTTCTTAACCTGAAACTGTTCTTAACCTGAAGCACCACTTTAGCTAATGGGGCCTCCTGCTGCTGTCGCGCCGCCAGAGCACGATTTCTGTTCTCATCCTGAAGCAAAGTTCTTAACCCAAGGTACTATTTCTGGGTTAGCAGAATCTGTAACCTGAAGCATATGTAACCCGAGGTACCACTGTAGTTAGGTGTCAGGAGCAGGTCAGCAATAAAACACCCAGTGTCAGTGAAGTTAACTCTTTATTCAAAGAAACCCAAACAGCTCAGGTGTAGTGATCACAGTATCTCTTTCCAGTAGATCTTGCCCCAATGAGGCAGTTGTGAGTTTCAAATATTTTTTTTGGAGAACATCGTGTTTGTTTAAGTCGTATGAGAGTGCTTTAAATGTGTGGTGTGGATGTGACCCAAGTTTCTGTAGAGGTGCCAGGAATCTGCTTGACTGCAATACAGGCTGGGAGAAGGGGCTTGTTTAGAATCACTGTAGGATTGGAAGGGACCCCAAGGGTCATCTAGTCGAGCCCCCAGTAATGCAGGAATCACAGCTAAAAAAATCTCTGGCAGATGACCATCCAATCTTTGCTTAAAAACCTCCAAGGAAGGAGAGTTCACCACTTTTTGAGGGAATCTGCTCCAAATTATAGCCGAAGCTCCGTGTGGCTGTTATCCTGCCGTAAACTGTTTAAGGGCAGCTGCTTATTCTGAGGCTAGGGTAGAAATGTTCAAACAGGGTTAGGGGCACATTAGTGTGCCACGAGAGAACTGCTGGAGTTCTGAGAAAAATTCACTGTCCACTGCTGGCCTTGGCACATGCAAGACCAATTTCATATCTGCCTTCTCTGCCACAGTGATGCAGTCATAATTAACAACAACAACAACAACAACAACAACAACAAAAGAACAAACCACGTTGCAACAACACTTTAAACCTAACACCACAATTTAAAACAGCTATCCAAACAAACACAGCCTCTTTGTCTACTTCAAGTGAGCAGCCGCCACCCTGAGCCATTCAAAGGAGGCCTTCGTGTGGCAGCTCCAATTCAGTAAACCTGGTTTTCACACAGGAAGTGCAAATGCTTTAGTATTTCCTGCATCCGTGCAATGACTTCAGGCTGACCTGAACAATGCATATTCAAAACACAAGCAGCAGTTTCTAGCCAGGGAGGTAGTCTGTCCCAAGGGGAAGAGCCAAGGAGTTTGGCTCCTACATGAATAAAAATGATAGACTTAAGAGAAGCCCAAGCTTTAGTGGCAAATTGCTTTAGAGAAAAAGGTTTTCTTAGTCAGAAAGTACTCAAAAACATTCAGCTGGGAAGAAACACCCTGATATTTAAATACACAGAGTGAAATCTCGTAGATCTTAGGGTGGCCAAATCCCACTGAAAGCAGTGGGACATAAAAGAGAGTTAAATTGCACTTAGATATTTATTTATTTCAATGGGACTCAGGCCTAACTACAAATTAATTAATTTTTAGCCCCCACCCCAGGCCAAAGACTCTCATAAGGCAGTTCATAACTAAAATAAAAACAAATTTCTAGCCCAAAACAATTAATTTTAAGTTATAAAAGAAGCAGCAGTTTACATGATATAGACAAACAACCAAATTCTTTTGAAAGCAGTTTAAAGCACATTTGAAAATAACTAGAGGGAGATCCTGTGCAAAGAGGGTGAGCAATTCAGCAGGGATAGAGCCACCACTGAAAAGGCCCTGTTTATTGTGCCTGCCATCCTGATGGGGCTTAATGGTGAGCCCTGATATCACCACAGTAATGCTTAGGTATGAATGACCTGGAATGTATCAGCAAGACAGCTAGGCCTTCCTTGTTCTCTGCAAGTTGCACCAATGACATGGCAAGGGGGGGGAGGAGCAGAAAAGCACTGAGCATGGTGTGGTCATGTCTTTTCCTGGATGTAATTTTCTTTAGCAAAATGTTGCTAGGAGGACAGACAGAAAAAACAGAGCTGCCGGCGGCCGCATGCTCCTCGTCACTTTCATCTGTCCCACGGGGGTAGTAGCAGCACAGGTTCCGCAAAGACCAATTAGCATCCCCGTCAATCAAGATCTGTCTTTATCTATTGTAAAGTGCTTAATGCTTTTAGTAACAGTAAAATTACCAGGCGCCGTATGATAAATTTTGAAGGGAAAAGAAATGATAGTGATGGCGTGATCACAAAAGGAGTCTCTGTCCCCAGAGAGAGGGGGGGGAGGGAGGGGGGGAGGGACAGACAGACCTCTGAGAAGCATCGCTTGCCAGTCTGCTGCTCTGCTTACCTAACTTAATCGCAAGAACAGCAGGAAAAGGCAAAGAAGTGGCTGCACTAGGAAGGAGAGAAAGAGACCTACAGAGAAGAGAAGAGATGAGATGGGGAAGATGCAGGAGCTTTTGAGGAAAGTGGGGGAGACAGAAACAGAAAGTGAAATAAGGCAGGGGAAACTGAAGAGGCAGGCTACCTGTTGCAGAATGAGAAGGCATGCCATGGAAAAAGCACCTTTTTGCCAATAGCGTCTTTAGCAACTACTTACATCGTCCTCTGTGTCTCCACCTTGCATCGTTCCTACAATCCGTTTGTTTGGTCTCCCTGGAGCAGAGAAGGAGACAGAATCAATGAGAATATGGCTGAACACACAACAATGCTGGGTATCTTTCTTTCTAGGGAGCCAAAGGTGGTATAAGAGGCACTTGATGCTCAGACTTATCCTGCCAGTATCCCTGTTCTCAGATTTGGGGTGGGTGGCTGTAGGGTTTGTTTGTTTGTTTGTTGTAGTCTCTTTGACCAGAAATGACGAGAGGGAGAAGAGAAAGTGAACATGGACCTAGCAGGCAACAATGCCTCAGGTCACACCTTTCTGATTGTGTTAGAAAGAAGATGCTTTGAAGGGCAACGTTGGATTTAGAGAAATTATAAATAATAATAAATAAAATGAAGTGCTAGAGAGTCCTAAATATGTGATCTATTTTCTGCCTGAGCGGCCACGAGAGGCAAACGTTCACTGCCTGTCAGAATGGGCCCCTTCTTGATGGAGCCCCTGTCCTTCCAAAAGCTGTAGGACAATCCACATGCCATCTATGGGGAACACCTTTTCACTTACCCCTGCCTTTGATGTGATGACACAAACTTAAATAAAGCCACATTAGCTTAAACTAATATGTCAGCTTTGCTCTAATGACTGCTTCTGTGTTCCAGTAAAGGTCACAGCTCTTTTGCAGGGAGGAGCCGAGAGCGCTTGACCAAAGCAGGAGACAGCTGACATTCGGAGACAGATGCAAGGAGCTCCTGAAGTCATTTTGTGCATTAATGCTTCCAGCTTAACATTGTTGGTGAGGCTCCAGAGAGGCTCCACAAAGCGCTGCCATCCTTGTGGTATCTTTATTTTATTTATTTATTTATTTACGGCTATTAGCCCATAAAATATGTACAAACATAAAAACACAGAGACATAAAAACAGATATATCCAACAACAGAAGGTGAACACCACGATGCAAGGGTGGGTCATTGAGCAGAGCCAAGTGACAGCTTGGGGCCAGGAGAGCTCCAAGGGACGGATCACAGAAACGGAAAACTGAAGACGAACTCCGACATGCACTCTCATCATAACAGTCCGATTAGTTTTGATGTTGTTGTTGTTTTTTGGTGGTTTTTGAGTGTGAGATAACCGCATTCAGAAATCTCGTCACCTGCAGAGTTACAGAAGGATCTGTATCCTGCAAAAGCAGTGCGGCGTGTGACTCAACAGGCCTGCCAACCAAGCGCAGTAAAGCAGGACCCAGGAATTTAGCCCTGGCTATGCTATGTAGGGGACAGTTGAACATTATATGTGAAAGAGATTCAACAGTTTCCCCGTCACATACGCATAGCGGAGACACCAAACCCTTGGAAAATCTGTGGTTCAGCAGGTTCGATGGAAAGACATTGAACCTTGCACGAATAAATGCAAGTCGGTGTGGTACTGATGAAAGAGATGACATGTATGATGGAAGGTCAAGTGGTGGGGTTATTCCGTGATACCTGGGGGAGCAGACACCCCCACCCCTGGCGAGGTTGTGTTGATTTTCAAAGTCCGCTAATCTTTGCTCAATAAGGCTTTTGGCTGAGCGTAAGTTCATCTTTAAGGAGTCCGCTGGGGAAATTCCGATGCTCAGAAGTTTGGCATGGATTTTTCCTACCCACGGATTGACAAAGACGTCCCGCCAGAGGCACTGAAAAAGGTAATGGTTGGGAAGCCTATGCCAGCTGGACAGCCAATAGCCAAAGACTCGCTTCCAGACGACAGTCTCCAATGATGCAATCCTTAACTCCAGACGTATGGCTGCATTGCTCACACACATGGGGAGTTTCAGAAGGCGACGGAGAAACTGATTCTGCAATGTCCCCAGTGATGTTAAATTGGACCCTGGGGCCCAGAGCGGGGCAGCATAACAGAGGGTGGAAACCACTTTTGCGTGGTATACCTTCAATGCAGAAGGGATGTGAGAGGCTCCGTCGGCCGCAAAAAATTGGAGTAGAGTATAAAGTATTGTTTTCCCTTTGTTTAGTAAATACTGTATCTGTGGCTTCTTGTGGTATCATAATATGAGAATCTGGGGAAGGAGTGGGAGAGCAACTGCATCTCATGCTCTTGGTTAAACTAGAGGAGCCGTTCTGGGGATGGAGCCACATGCACAGGGTTCAGTTATAGCAGAGGTGGGGAATCCTTGGCCCTCCAGACATTCCTGAATCATCTATGGCTATTGGCCATGATTGCTGGAACTGAGGGGAGTTGTAGTTCAGCTACGTACTTCAGAAGGGACAAATATTCCCCATCTGTGAGCGAAACCATTTTTTAAATGAGTCCAGAGCTCCACTTACTGTAAGGGCCATGCTAGAAGTGACAGGACAATTCTGTGTATTTAAACATAAAAAGGCCCCAATTATGTGGAAAATGTGGCAGGGGGAGGAGGATTTGATTCGAAAAACAAACAGGATGCATGGATCTCTCCTGCCCACCCACAGCTTAGCTCCCTGCAATGGGGAGATGCTTTTCCAATTCTGAAAGTGAACCAACATGGAGAGAAGTTCTTCAGGAGAGGAACTGCGAGATAGAAAGTATGCAGCTCACCCGCTGGCCATAAAAAAACCACCTTATAGCTCCTAACTTCTAAATGCCTGAGGCAGTATCATATTCAGTAAACACATAATTGTTCCTATAAATGTGCAGCTCGGCCAGAAATGCAACTCCAGAAAGCGGCCTGAGAAATAATATATTTTAGACTCCCAACTTCATTTTGTTGGCCAGCCCTTTCCAGAGCTGAGCAAGCATTTCAAAATTGTAGGCGGCACCATGAAGTTTCTAGGCACTTGCTGTTTCCCGCCGCCCTGCAGGACAAACCACTCAGCCCCTTGGGTCCCTTTCATCTACAATGGAGCGTCCACCAGGTGTACAGGTACAGGTACCTTGCATCAGCATCTCCATGGCCGTATGCTGCTTCATTAGCTGCCTGTCTTCCATGTCACTGTCAGATCCCTCATCCTCATGGATCTCTATGTCCGAGTCGTCATTATCTAAATAAAAACAAGAATGCCCACCAAAGACGGTTATTAGGACATCAGCTCCATCTCTTTCTGTTCTTTGCTTCAGCTTGAAGGAATGATTGTGGGCTGACAGGCAGACCACAGCTCAGCAACAGAGTAATTGCAAAAGAGATCTCCGGTTAAGACTCAGGAAATAACTTTGCTTCAGGCATGGCACTGGGGAATCCACAGTCAAGAGCACACAACTTTAAATAATAATAACAATAAAAACCCAGTCAAGGTGAGGAATGACCTTTTAATTGAGATGGCAGAAAAGAGGTGCTTCAAGCTTCCCCTCAGTGCTGCTGCTTCTGTCAAAATTATTCCCTTCTGGGACTACTATTAGCATCGTTTGATAGGGGTGGAGAGGATAGGGGGACAGGCTCTTGGTTGTCATCTCCCTCACACTGTAGGTGTTTAAATCCTACTGCCATTTAAGCAGTCTGAACAATGTGCAGGATTGCAGTGCAAGAAGACGGAACTGCTTCTGTCCAGAAAACTCACATATTGATATGAATGGAACAAAGGAAGACCGTCCACTAAAGGAGACCCTCCCTTTATTGATTTCATATCTTTTACTCTCAGAGATCTAATTCTACAGTGTGTGAAGGTCAGGAGTAGCTACGTGGTCACAGCCATTAGATTTTTCATGTGGTCTCTGCAATGATCACACTTAAGAGAATCAGCTTGGAAATTTGATAACATTGCTCATTCCTTCTTATCATGCCGGCCAGCTATTCCCAACAGAACACAAGATCAGCGGTGATAAATATAGGGTGCATTTGCTGTCAAGCTGTGTGAGCCCACTCACAGATAACTATTTACCCCTGTTCATAACACTGGAACCTGCAGCTCAGTTCAATGGAGCTAGCCGGACTTTGAAATATGCCAGAAACAGCTCCCTGAGCTACCTTCCATCTCATCTCCTGCAGATAAATGACGCAATTGATTTCCATGCCCTTCTCAAACACAGTTAAAGGATCCAGAGAAATCGGACGCCTATCAGAACACACAGAGACACAAATACCCATAGTGGCTAATCAGAGCGTTTCAGAAGTTACAAATGTAGGGGTGGAGAACACTTTGAAATTTGATTGTTGCCTACACATTCATCACAAACAAGGTTTTGGAAGTTTCTCTCTCTTTCCTTTTTACTGTGATCTTTTCTAAAGAGAATCAGCGCCATCCAAAACCAGCAGGAAGCAGGGAGGTGCCCCACTTAGGGGAAAGAAAGATCAATATGTTCTCAATTCAAGAAGATTTGTAGAAAATTAAGGATCTCTCACCCAAGCGAAATTAACCAACTGACGTAGTAATAATTATTGTAACAACAACAACAGGGACAAAACGGGCTGCAGATTAATTACAAAATGTTCTTCTCTACATTCCAAACTTCTATTAGTTTTTGGTCCTGGTTCAATGGTTATGGCTTCCCCCAGAGAATCTTAGGGATTGTAGTTCAGGAACTTCTAACAGAAGATTCTCAGCACCCTCACCCAAGTCCCCTGCAGAGAGGACAGACTATTTCATCAGTTTAGAACTGAACATTAATGGGGTGGAGGAAACTGTGCTGCACACCATCAGCCATGGCATGTCACCTGTCCTTCCTACAATAATGCAAAGTGGGAACAGAAAGGATGCAGTTCTAAGGCGGAAGGCTTCCTCTCAGAGGCGGTGGAGTGATGGTTGCCTGCCTGATATACTGCTGCCACCGCCACCTTCTTTCCTCCAGGCAGGGAGTGGGGGACGTCCAACCCACAGGCCAATCCTGGCCCACAAAGGGATCCAATTGGCCACCGGGCCATTTCCCTCCAAACCACCCCCACCCCCTCATCAGCTGAGGTCACAGGTGATGTCAGCTGATGGCTGGGAGGGTAGAGCATGGGCGTAGCCAATGGAGGGGGGCAGGAAGGGACAGCTGCCCCCAATCAATAAAAATCAATAAAAATACATAGCTGAGGTTCTGCCCCCCCAACAAAAGTCCTGGCTATGCCCATGATTGGCTGCACCACCCCATTCCCAGCAAGGACCAGGATCATGCAGCCTAGGCAGCAGGATTTAATCTCAACTCACCAGCTGCCTTCTCCTATAAGGGGGCAGGGATAGCGGCTGGCAGATGGAGGACTCCCTCACGCCACTGCTGCCACCCATCCCCTTTAAAAAGGAAGCAAAGTACCATTTGAAATTGCCTCTCCCCACCACTTTAAAGGAACCCATGCTGTGGTTCCATAAAGCAGCTATTAACTAAAAATACAAATGACTTCCCTAAAATATCCTAACATGTAGATGGAATCAGATGAGAAGGTAGTACAAATTGTGTCTTTGTATGCCACTAATTTCACATGAAAACCAAAACTGAAGAAGGAAAGAACGACCCACACCAAACCCCAAATGTGTTTAATAAATCTTTCACTGATCATACTTTGTTTCCACCTTAGCTGCAGGCAGAACCCACCAATAGATGTGTCACTTTCTCAATAAAGCTTTGTTCAAGCCAAGAACAATATGTGCTTCATGTTCACTGTGGGAACTCAGATTTCCCCACGGATCAAAGCTGCTCTTGTTTGCCCCAGTTGCTTCAAATCTTTGTAAACAAAAGCAAATATGTGATATACTCCATTTGAGCGGCTAAGCCCCAGGAGCTCATCCATTGCTTCCCCAAACAGAATTTTGCCAATACTGTAACAACAAACAACTGAGTTTGTAAAACAGAGGCAGTTTTATGATTGAGAAGGAATTATGCTCCAAAGGAAAGCTCTGTCATTGAAAGTCCAGTCCTGTGTACTTCAGCAGACAAGCCTCTGGGATGAGGAGCCTGGTTCAAATCTCATCTTACCTATACACTCACTGAGATGGCCTTTGGCAAATCTCAGAGCCTCAGTACGCCATCAGCATATGGTGATCACTGAGAGTATGTCCATGAACTGCTCTGAACGTTCTAAGAATTACGTATCTGAGCAAGTGTATTTATTCTCCTTCAGACTCCTCTAAATTCATTTTTTAAAGTCCTTTGGCTTCATGTTCAAGTCTGATTATGCTCAGCTTTGCTCATAGCCATCTTTTCGGAGAACCATCTAATTGTAGAGTTGTAAGGGGCCTTGGAGATCATCTGGTTCAACCTCCTGCTCAATGCAGAATCAAGTTCCAGGGTAAAAATCAGCTGGGGGAAGGCCCTTTCAAGTCTCCTTCTAGAAGACAGCTGCAAGATGAAAAAAAATTCAGGATCCACAACAGGCATGGGCAAACTTTGGGCCTCCAGATGCTGCTAATTACAACTCCCACCAGCCCCAACAAGCATGGCGAATGAGCAGGGAATATGGGAGTTGTAGTTCATCACCTTCTGGAGCACCAAAGTTTCCTCATGCCTGATCTACAAAGACCCAGCAAGCCAAAACACTAGTCCTCAGCAGAACCAACAGTGCTCTGCTACTTAAAGCCTGCTGCCACATACAAAAGGACAAAGACAAGGAAGGTTGAGATAAAACTATTAACAAGCTGGAACTATCAAATGCGACTTGAAAAGCTTCAGCCAGTCTCAGTCAAAAGCAAAAATTCCCTTAACTGATCCACAAGAGAAAACCTTCTGGGCTTCTCCCTCACATGCCCCCTGCCTCCCAATAAATGTTCAAGGCATACAAAGCAATATTAAAATAACTGGGATGATTCACCTAAGGGTCTCTGCTGACGTCTTAGTTAAGAATAAGCCAAAACTGAAATAACAACATCAGGATAAAATTGCTCCTTCCAATCTGTCACTGATCAGAATTTTCTGTCAAAAGTTAGCATGTGGGCAACCTTATTAATTATAGTTCCCTTGGTATTAAAAGCAGGCCTAAATACTCCCTCCCACTGGAGGGATTTGACCAAGAGTAAAAAGAGAGGAAACATTGACTGGAATTGCTTATCAGATGAAGAGCAGCATCTTTGGCTAATTAAATAGAGTTACTTATTTTCATATGGCTTAAACAGGACCCAATACTATAAGACCCGGTTTTAGTTCAATGTAATCCGCAAATCGGTGAATTAATCCAGTTTTGCATATTCATCTGCAAAAGTTACTAGCTCATAGAAAGTTTTCTGCTTGCCTCTTGCATGCCTGTAACTTATATTAGCCATTTATACCCTAAAGGAGGAATATGTTGTTGCTCCTTGCCTGGTTGTAGGTTTTCTTAGCTAGTACAGGTGCCCAGGTGAGTTGCAATTTACAGCTTTGAATTAATAGTCAGGTGGATAATAAAAAAACCAAAACCTGTTTTTTGTTGGATAGGCCATCCATCAATTTCTTTCACTCCATTGGTGTCTATTCATTCTCCATAGTTGCATGAGCTGGAGAGGTGAGGCGGTGAGGCCCCTTCCGTCAGACCAGTTGCCATTTGGCTCTTCCACTCCACTAACAGGCAATGCACCGGCCACATCAGAGAAAAGAATGTGAGAGTCTAAGGCCCCCTTCTATGGGACCAACTACTGTTTGGTTCCTCCAAGATGATGTGTGCCAGGCACATTCCGCCCAAATCATTATGCAACCTTATTACAGATGAACTGGTATCTGAATTTACTCTTTACCCCCTTCTATTATCACCCTTTCCTTTTTGTAGCCAACGGATTGGTGGCCATGATTTTACACATTAAAGTGTCTTGAGCAAATGGGTGGGGGGGAAGTGGCATGTAAATGCGGTCAATAAATAATACAACAAATCCCATATTATTAGCACACAGCAAGGCAAAACTGCTTCATAGAGTTGTAGAGTTGGAAGGGACCATGAGGGTCCTCTAGTCCAACCCTCCTGCAGCTAATGGGTTTGATACTACATTGTTAAACTGAAAGTGACTCACCTCTGTTCCTAAAATTAATAGGGCTTACCCACCATGCTACCCATAATGCAGCTGATCTGGGGCTCAGATATTTAGACAGTAAGCAGCCATGACCTACCCAAAGCTCCCATCATTGAAATGGGGTGGGTGGGGGGCAACAGACATACAGCCTTGACTTCCCATTCTGCCTTGAAAATAGTAAATTGAGTGACAGGACAATCAAGCAGAAAGAGAAAACTGCTGTAGCTCCATATGCCTCTCTGCCTGCTTGGTGTTTAGTTTCCACCTCAAATGACCATGGTAACATGCAAATGGAAAGGGTCAAACTGCATGGGACCCTGGGTCTGCAGACACCCGGAAAAGATAACAAACAGAGCTCACTTCCACTCTTCAGCAAGCGCTTCTCTTCCTCCTTCAGCTTGTTCTGCATCAAACGCAAAGTGTTCTCTGCTTCCTGCAGGGAAGGGAAAACATCAAAATCAGAAAGGCAGCTGCACCATGCTTCCGCTCAGGAGGGTAACAAGACATAAGCTGTTGCTTGGGTTAATATCAAAGGCTTTGCAGCCAGCTTAGTTCCATAGAATGGGACTTAAAAAAAAAGTGACTATAAGTTTCTCTCTAAATTAGATCAACTCTAGCTGTTCAAAAGTGCTGCAAACCTTTGAATCTGGGCACACTCCTCTTTGATTCGTGCCAGAAGATTATTCCATGAGGTTCAGTAGACTAAAACGTTTTTTATGTAACTTGTTGGTTCAATAAAAGAACATCTACAAATGTTAATCAACTGTCTATGAGAATCCATACAATTTTTGTGTGTGCTAGCCATGGGGGGAGTAAAGCCACTTTCCCTGCAACCAGTATGAAAGCTAACTGGGCTAACTTTGGTCCTTATCCCTAGCCTGCTTAGAAGAAGCACCTCCTGAGCTCGTTCCAGTCATGTCTGCCAACTTCATTTGCAGTTGGAGCCAGCTCAGAGGTGCTGCCTTGTGGCACAGCAAAGCACAATGGTAAATGTTAAAGGGAAGGGTGGTAAAGGTAAAGGTACCCCTGCCCGTACGGGCCAGTCGTGTCCGACTCTGGGGTTGCGTGCTCATCTCGCTCTAGAGGCCGGGAGCCGGCGCTGTCCGCAGACACTTCCGGGTCACGTGGCCAGCGTGACGAAGCTGTTCTGGCGAGCCAGCACCAGCGCAGCACACGGAAACGCCGTTTACCTTCCCGCTATAAAGCGGTACCTATTTATCTACGTGCACTTAAGAGTGCTTTCGAACTGCTAGGTGGGCAGGAGCTGGGACCGAACAACGGGAGCTCACCCCGTTGCAGGGATTTGAACCGCCGACCATACGATCAGCAAGTCCTAGGCACTGAGGTTTTACCCACAGCGCCACCCGCGTCCCCCTTAAAGGGAAGGGTAAGGACCCCTTTTTAGTGCTGTCACCCACTAAAGGGAGTGGGGGAGAAGAGCAGAATGACAAGGGCAGAGGAGAAAGTGCTTCCAGCCTCCATTTTTATTTACTAGTCTGCTTTTTTTAAGCCAGCAAGTAAAAATTCAGATATGCACTGCCAGTTGTGTTGGTTTTACACTTCTTTGTACAGTTGCTGTGGCAGAACGAAACAAAGAGCTATACCCTAAAGCCATGCACAACACTTGGAAATGTATTCCAAGTGCTTCTGTGACTACTTGTACACTCAAAGCACCTGCACATGGGTTTATGCAATTAATCTAGGAAGGGAAATATCCTTCAAAGGTCAAAAACTTAAAGCAATTTCATCACTATTATGCCGACAACAATATGGCAAAGCAGCCAGTTCTATGAACTTCGCTGCTTTCTCTGCCTAGGGTAGAATACATGCTCCAGAGTGATGCACACAGGCTCCTGTTTCTTACCATAACACATTTTCTTACATTGCTTACTCCTTGATTCCAACTATGGTCGAGAGAAGCAAACTTATGTGTGCTCTAGCCCACAAATACTGTTCAGGACCTTGCGGGTAGTTCACTGACATATAGAGGGAGTGTGGTGGTGGGGGAGATGTGCAATTAACGAATGAGAACAGGAGTGCAAGATCTGCCACCCTCCTGCTTCCTCTGTGCCCGCCACCTCTTCTCTCTCACTGGGTGACAAACAGGAAGGAGGCTGGGACCCAACAGGATGAGACCCTTCTCTTGCCAGCTTGCGTAGGATCCCACCAGGGCTCAATTTACTCGTTAGATGATTTATAAACCACCACTCATCAAAACAGATTGGATGGATTTCATAATTTATTGTATTTGTTTTCGTAAATAGTTTTTTTTAAGAAGTTTTCTTTTAGAATTGTATAATACAATTAAAGCAACAAACGAAAAATAAAAAGGAAAGTCAACATAGGAAGGGAGGGCAGAAAGGCTTCCTATGGGCATCTAATTGGCCACTGTGGGAACAGAATGCTATATGCCAAAGGGGTCTTTGTCCTGATCCTGCAGGCCTCTTCATATGCCTACCCTTCCTGTCCACTGGGCCAGCTTGGACAGAAAGGGCTATCAAAAGGTACCCTTTGGGGCCAGGACTTGCCTAAGCCACACAATCCTCTTGGCTTTGGGACATTTCTTGGCATCCCTTGGCTCGTCTCAACTTGGGCAGCTACCAATGGCTGACCCCTGCCACAGAGGGAGAGAGGAAAGGGAAGAGGAATGTTCAGGGGGTGGGACTAGATGACCCTTGAAGTCCCTTCCAACTCTGCAATTCCATAATTCTATAATCTGAATCCATGGGTATTGCCTCTGCAAGCAATCCTGGAATGACAACATAAGAAGGGCTTGCTGGATCAAGCCAGCAGCACATCGATTCCAGCCTCCTGTTCTCACAGTAGCCAACCAGATGCCCCCCTCCTATAGGAAGCCCACAAACAGGACCCGAGTTCAACAACACTCTCCCCACTTGTGAGTCCCAGCAACTGGTTTCCAGATGCATAATGCCTCTAACAGTGGAGGTAGAGCATAGCTATCATGGTTGGCAGCCTCTACGAATTTGTCTAACCCTCTTTTAAAGCCACCAAAAGAAATCCATCTAGTTACACTAGCCCACTAGCTACAGTTGCTCTGCACCGAACTGAACTGATTGCAAATCTTAAGATGATTTCCTTGTATCTCACTCCTGCTCCAATAGGCACAACAGATTGCCCAATATCATGACAGACAGAGTCTCCAGCGAGAAAGTGTTAGACATAGCATTTGGGAGCCCTGTCTACCACAATGGTAAATGCATCCATTTATTTCCCATTGTCACAGATACTAATTAATAGTTTTCCAAATGTCACCCCTGGGGGCAGAGTGGGGAGAGTACAGGACCCAGAGGCAATTAATCATTTTGCAAAAAGCTATAAAACGGGGGGTATTGATCTTAGAAGCAGAACGGAACTGAGCGTCTGCAAAGCTATTTCCAAAGAGTCTAATAGCAGCTGCTACGGAAGGGTACTGTGAAAAACATGCCATCAGTTAGCAGGAGGCTGATGATCTATTGCTAAACAAGCTCTGCAAGGCACAACATTGTTTAACCAATGATATTCCCAGTGAAGCCTCTGCTGCCTTGGACATCCACAACCTGCTCAGGTCCACATTGTAAACATTCTGCTTACCACAACACAATCTGACTTCTATAGGCAGAATTAAAATACAATTAGAATGTAAACCATTTACTGCCTTTATTCCAAATTCTATCTTGTTGGCAGGACTTTGGATGGCAGTTTTCTACCCTTCCCTGCGTCTTCTCTATGCTTGGATGTGAAAACTGCTGTAGAATCTATATGGCATGTTTCTTTTGACTGATTCAGCAAAAAACACACACCTATTTTGGGTATATTGGACTCCACAGCAGCTCTGTATGAAGGGGTTGTCTAAGCCAGATGCATTTTGGAGGTGTAATGCTAGAAATGTCTCATTGAGGCATATGATGTTGGTTTCCCCATGAAATGCCCTGTTTGGTATGAAGTTGCTGTCTGTATCAGTTTTGTACTGGTAAAATATCTGCAGATGTTTGTGTACTTTAAGTTATATTCCTGCAAAATAAGGACTAACAACTGGACAACAAAAATGGAATTTATGAGCCCTTGCAGTTGCTAAGAGACATATACCTTGAGCGTGGAAGGATAAATATTCACTATCTATTATGCAACAGTTTGAAGTCCTTAATGCCCTTGCTACAGTTGAAAGCACTTTCTTCAAACACCAACTTCCTTTGGATATCTGTTTTGACATTTGTAGGGCATTTATGAATCTTTATGTGTATCTTAAGATGGACATATTGATGTTTATTTTATTGTGAATGTGAGATGACAACTGTGCTTTTGCTTTCTTTAATAAATCTGCAGTAAAAAAAAATGTAAATTTCTTGGAGCAAGAAATATAAATCTTATCTTTTCTCAGTAGACTTGTTTTCTACATATCCTTTCCTAGCCTCCATCCAGGCTTGTGTTTGTGGAAGGGTTTCTATGGGGTTTTTTTGATTTACTAAGCATTTGGTATGCTTTATTTTGTATTTTTCTGTTGTGAACCACTCTGGAATCTTTGAATAAAGGACAGTATACAAATGTAATAAATAAATAATAATACTTCAAACTCAATATTCACAAGTCAGAGAAAGCTACCCTTTCAGAAGGCATCAGAGAAGCTATGTCATTCTCTCCCCCCCCCCCCGAAAATACTTGGCTATATGTACCAACAGTTTGGCTTAGTACAGTAAAAGGTAACTTCTGAGGAGCTGGGTTTTCTCAAATCATACATGACACATGACTTTAACTTGCCAAGAAAACATCCCTGGACCTTTTTTGCTGGCAATAATAATAAAAAATAATAATAATTTTATTATTTATACCCTACGCATCTGACTGGGTTTCCCCAGCCACTCTGGGTGACTTACAGCACATAAAAATCGCAAAACATTAGACATTAAAATTTTTCCTGATACAGGGAAATGTATGACTGATGGGGAGTTGCAGTCCAAAATATATGGAGGGCACCAGGTTGGGCAACGCTGTTTTCGCTGGAGAAGCCAGAAACTGACCCTGGGTCCTCCTCCTCTGTGCAAAGCAGTTGTTCCGTCACCAAACTACAATCCCTGCCCAGCAAAGGGGCTTTTAGAAAGACAACTGGCTCAACACTTGCACAGCATCCTGTCCTCTGACTGATCATGACTTACGCTATAAAAAAATCATTACAAATCAGTATTTAATTTTAAAATGTTATTTCCTAGCTTGTAGTTGAACACTCTTCCCCCCCGTGTTCTTGAAGGAATTAATGAGCATATTGACTGATTGCTTCATCTGGTAGTCAACAACCCTGTCAACTTTTTAAAATATATAACTAAATGAATTTTGACAAGCAGCTGGCAGAAAAAAGTGAAACTTCTGTAACATACTGGAGAAATTCCCAACACAGGTGTGCAACCATTTTCAAGCTCTCTTCACCATTAGCCAAGGTAAAGCAGCCCACCTCAGGCAGCAGATTTGAGAGCACATTAAAAAAGCAGCAAGTTCTCATTTAATTCTTATATTTTCCAACATTTGGAACCTATTTGCATCATCTGCCTCAGGCATCAGGCCATATCCACCAGGGGAAAAACCTTCCCGCAATTATTCGTGCTCTGGTAATATTGCTGTTGGTTATTGCAATATGTCATTACAGCCATCCCATCAGGCCATAGCAGAGGGAGAGAGACGGGACTGCGGGGCATTTTCTTGCCCTCTGCTGAAAGAACAGCAACATTTGCCTCCTCCTCTCCTTGAAATCGTTTCATTTCAGTGATCATTACAAGATTAAGTGTTTGTGTCTATGTTTCTTTTTCTCCTTTTCCCTCCCTAATGTCTGCTCCTATTGCATCATATTTTTTCTTAGACTGTATGTCTGAAGGACTCAGTTAGTTCTCTGGGAGCATTTCTCAGCTGAGGAGCAAAATAAAAATGTTTTAAATAAATATGAAGACTAGGTGTTACCTTAAGAGAATTGGTTCAGAACCTGACAGCAACATTTTAAAAGCCTTTCTCCACCCCCACCCTCCAGTATTTTATTTTTAAGCAAAGAAGAATTTGAGGCAAATCTGATACATCTATCTAAGCTTAGTGGCCAGTTCCTTAGAATTTGCTTTTTCAAGTTTTGCAATGTGAGCCACTGACTTCGGTCCCAGAATGTTGCCACCCCAGTGATGACAAATCTCACCGTATCTCTCACTGTAGTTTCTGTGAGGCAGTAGATAAGAGGGAAAGATGGGAAGCAAACCCCACTTCTCCAGCTTTGCACTGAATTTTCAGTTTCATTATGAAAATGATGACCCAGTGAGCATCTGATACCGATTGCCCTGTTTCCAAGCTTCCCATAGGCATCTGGCTGGCCACTTTGAGAATAGGATGCTGACCTAAGTGGTCCTTTTGGTCTGATCCAGCAGGGGTTCTTCTTATGCTCTTAAATAAAGCATTGCGTTTTTCGTCTAAACTCCGTCTGTATTCCTCATTCTTAATAATGTTGTACACTGGATCCCCCACCCTTTCATGTTGCGTAAGTCACAATGTCTGCCCATTCTAAGGAGGGGGTACACACTTCACTTAAAATATTGTGATGAAAACTGTTATCAGTGCTGAGATCCTGAGCTGGGTGGAGCACAGCAACCGAAAAGAAGGGATGGGCAAAGGCTTCTTGAATCCCAGCAGCAAAGATGTGTGCCTTTGGTATCTTCACAAGGCTATATTCAGAAAGACAGGTGAGCCAGGAGCTCTGTGACCCTCCAAGCCCAGCCAGCATGTTATCCCAGCAGGGATGCTGGAGTTTTATTACAGCAACATCTGGAGGACCACAGGTTCCCCATCTCAGCTCTAAACCTATGTGTTTCTTGCAGCCTTTCATTCCCTAAGGTCCTGGGCACAATGGCGCAAGAAGAGTCCTTGACCGTGCAGCATCCTTATGATGCTATCAACAGGAACTTCAAGTTTCAACAGTCCCTTCTTTATGTCAGCAGTTCCAGAGCAGGAGACATTAATCCTGCCTGGTATCTTGTCCTAACAGCTTGCAGATAAGCACAATGTCCAGGGGGAAATGCCAATTTCCTTCTAACAGGAGCTCAAAATCTTCACACTTGAGCACAATGCACATTCAATAGCAAAGAGACTGAAATTCAAAATTATGGCTGGGAGGGAGATTAAGGAAGGAAGAAACAAAGTGACAACATTGGGCAAAAGAAAAGAAAGGCCCCTCAAGAGACCATGGTGTATTAACAGAGTACTCTTCAAACAATGAGTCCCCCGTTTTCAATGACCAAAAAACAAAGCCACCTATCTGGGACATCTCCAATTAACTCAACCGTGCCTACATTGTAATAGAAATTGCCTCAACTGCTCTCATATTTATTTGCTTATTTCTCTCTCTGGACCTAGGGAAAGTACAAATTGTAATGATTCAATAAAAGCTCATTTGCTACTCTCCTGGCCTATTACAGTTCTATTGTATTAGTTTATTTGATGCGTTGGTTTCCATGCATGGTCTTTATGTAAATATGTGGATGAATCCATGGTGTGAACGCCATGATCAGTGTATATAGTTTATCAAATTATGTCAGATGAAGAAATTACTAGAGCAGCTGGGGCCTCTTAGAGCCTTATAAATAAATATTTTACCAGCAAGGAATATCACAATTTACTCTTGTATATTCTGCTATTGTTTAAGGCACACCTGTGCAATCAGAAGCTGCACCTTGGTTTACAAACTTTTCAGAAGTCAAATGGATTCTGTTTGACTTCCGAAGTACGTCTGTAATTTATACTGAAAGCAGGGGTTTGGAGGGGACCCCAAATTTCAGGGCCTGTAGTTAATGAAGCTCTTCACATGGTATTAAGGGGACAGCGCTGGTGGCTGCTCACACCTACAGCATCAGTTAGCCTTAACAAGGACTGAAAGAGGCCACCTTTATAAAAGCACTCAAAAATCAAGCACAATAAAAAATAATTGCGAGTGTAGCATGGCTTAACAAGTGTTTGTTTTCCCTCCTCTGTCTCGGTTAACTTGACCGCAGGCCAGCTGGTGTTTTGATATCAGAATGCTTCACTAGCAGACCATAATGACAAGTTGGGATTTAAACTCTTCTCAGCAGTTAAGATATGTCACGATTGCATAATGAATGGTAACTCAGATACCAATAGGCAGCACACGCAAGCTTTCCCAAGCCAAGCTTCTGCAGGAACAATTTGTACACAAGAATTTAATTGTAATGAATTCTCCTCAATAGAAGCGTCACAAAGGAGAGTTAATCATTTCAGGATTGATTGAGCTACATGGAAATTTAAATTACAGCTCCTGCTGCCTCCTTGAAGGAGAATGGCAGCGCTCGGCGTGCATCGCAGATGGTCAGGGGCCTTCAGGGAAATGCGGGAGATGACTGGCATTTCTGGGCCTCTGTTGTTCCCAGGAGCGTAAGAAGAGTCCTGCTGGACCAGAGCAAAAGGTCTTCTGGCCCAGCAGCCTGTTTCCAAAAGTGGCCAGCCAGATGCTTATCGGAAACCCACAGAGGCTCCCCCTTGCAAACCCTGTGTCCTGCCCCCACCTCACCACCAGAAATGGAGATTCAGAGAAGCAAGTGGGATCTGGGGGGGGGGGGGTGTTGCAGCATATTCCCTCTTCTAGAGGAAGTGCTCCTAATCAGGTTTCCAGTCACTTACTCCCTCCAAAGCAAGGCATTCCTTATTATTCTGATTTTCTTTTACAGTTGATGTTCAACATCCTGAAGCTACTGGGCTTCCTCAATCTCCCTTAGACTGCCTTTTTTTGAGTTTTCATGAGATATTTTCTTTTTGTACTTCTACCTACTTCTTGCTTCACCCAAGCATGCAGATACTACCCTCATTTTCATTGCCTCCATTTTGGCTCCATGGCCCAAGTTAGCTATTAGAGATAGGCTTACTACTATTGGGCAAGCTAGGTTGCCACTTCCTCTCAAGGGATACGGTAGCACAGCACTACCCTGTGTTCTTCAGCTGATGCCCTTCTCTCTGTGTGTGAGGAGGGTAGTGAAAAGAGAATGGGACGTCTGAGTAGTGGCTCCCCAGTTGTGAAATGCTTTCCCCAGAGAGGCACGCTGGGCTCCTTCACTATCTGCTTTTATTCAGCCAGGCCTTTGGAGTTTAATTCTCTGCATATTTTCAGTGGAGTGGCACTGAGTTGGGTTTGCACTTTTATGCATATTGTTGTATTTTAAAGGTAAAAAGGTAAAGGACCCCTGACAGTTAAGTCCAGTCGCAGACGACACTGGGGTTGCGGCGCTCATCTCGCTTTACAGGCCGAGGGAGCCGGCGTTTGTCCGCAGTTTTCCGGGTCATGTGGCCAGCATGACTAAGCCGCTTCTGGTGCAACGGAACACCGAAACCAGAGCAGCGCACAGAAACGCCGTTTACCTTCCCGCAGGAGCGGTACCTATTTATCTACTTGCACTTTTTGGAGTGCTTTCAAACTGCTAGATTGGCAGGAGCTGGGACTGAGCAACGGGAGCTCACCCTGTTGCGGGGATTCGAACCGCCAACCTTCTGATCGGCAAGCCTAAGAGGCTCAGTGGTTTAGACTACAGCGCCAGCCGCGTCCTTTGTTGTATTTTAGGTTGTTTTTATTCTTGTTTTTCTTAACAACAACAACGTGGTTAGACATGCATATTTCCCTCCAAGGACTATGCTAGTGCTTGTATAAGAGCAGGAATCTTGAGGTCAAAGATCTGCTGTATTACATAGACCTGTAGGCCTTCCGTCTTTTGGGGATGTGGGGAAGAGGGGGGAGTTTTAAGAGACTGCTGCATGGCATCCACAGTGCTGCACTAATTAAAATGTGAAAACCTTTCTTCAGTCTTTAAATCACTTTTCCAATTATGAAACGCAACCTACCCGATGTCATTAGTTGTGAAACAACTGCAGAGAACATAAGCCACTGCATCTGCCAAGTGTTCCAGAGATTATACAGGCCAATTACTCAATGATGCTCTTTAGGCTGGAACACAGTTTCACTTGATAAATATTCATTTGTCCACCAGCTCATTCCTCAATACCCAAAGAACCCAGGGAAGCAGATTAACCTAACCACATAGTCATTGCCATTGTCTTAGCATGCTGTTGAGTGAAATTCTGAAAAAGGGGGCACAAAGCATACCATTTCCTCTGCACAATAATTGCAAAAGACATATTTACTGGAACAAAGGCAAGTCAGTATACAAAGATCAATGAGCCCTTTGATTATTTAGATGAGTGGGTGTTGCAAAGATTGGAATTCAATTATTTATGATTTCAAGTCCTATTTTTCTTTGACTCCCAGCAAGCGGCACATATTCCAAAGGGGCAGGGCTAATCTGACACCAAAGTGTCCTGGCAAACGTGATGAAAGGACAGTCAGGAAGAAGAGGAAAGGAAGAGAGAAACAGCCCTTTTAGAACTGTGCCTTGATCTCCCATTGTGTACAGCACTAAATCATAAATCTGCAGTGGTTCAGAAAGCGGGGTGAGACAGGGCGAGGATTTTTGAAGTCCATGGTGCTTCTTCTGTTATGACACACTTCTTAAAAACAACACATGTCAATGGGCAGGTTTTCAATGTTGCAGACCCTGAATGGGGAAGAGCAACTGTGAACAGTGCCTATTGGCTCATGCATACAAAGTCATTAACCCATTATAACCATACACACACTTGTGTCCCCCGAGCATTTCTGAAATTTTAAAACCAATGTTTGAAGTTATTATTAAAATAAAATAAATAAATGACAGACAAGTCAATCAAAATACATGTGGCGGACCATACTGGGCAGACCATCTGAAGCAAGGAAGCAAGATGACTCAACTAGTATTCAAGGCACTGCCATGTATACCTTTCATGCAAATTACACAGGCAGGAGGAAACTGTGCTCAGCGCATGACTGAACTTTTTAAAATTACATCCGTCTTCACCCAAGAGTTTTAAATTTATTTATTTATAACTATGTTTTATTTTTCTTGGTCTTTGTATACCTCCTTGCAAAAAGAGCAACCCTGGGCAGATGGGTAACAGCAGTCGGATTCTACCATAAGCAAATGGGTCAAGCCCCCAAAATAGTGACAGAAAACAAGAAAGCAAGCCTCAAAGTTTAGAAAAATTTTGTACTGGAACCTGGGTTGGTGCCATAGCTGTCAACTTACAGATTTGAAAATAAGGGACCAGCAGCCTTGAAAATAAGGGATCAGCAGCCAAAATAAGGGATTTTAGTCAACCAGCTGAAATGCGAAGTTAAAAGGGACCAGATAATTTGGGAGAGCAGCGCCGGTTTTTAGCCCTTCGTTTCCAGAGGTTGCTGTTCAAGACACCAGCTGATGAAACACTGCAATTAAATAACTACAACCAGCAACCACTTTTCGCGCAAAACGAAGTCCAAGCTACGAAGATGCTGCTGCAGTTCTGTATCTTTTCTCTCGTGCTCCATCTGCAGCTCTCAGTTCCATCAGGTGGGGCGGGAGGAAGGGGGGGGGGAAATAGCGCCCGAAGTAAACCCGCAGATCAGACCATCTATGCTAGTCTACCGCTACAAATCTATGGGAGAAGCGCTTGCGGTCCTTCCTCCGCTTTCCCCCTCTATGGTTAGCCCTTGGAACACCTGCCCGCGCCTCCTCCTCCTCCTCCTCCCCCCTCTGAACTGCTTTCTCTATGGTTTCCCTCGCTCTCCTCTCAAGGCTCCTCAACAATTCATAGGCGATGCCAAGCTGCCCATCTCATCTGGGTCCTTCGGGGGCGCAGCCACAGTACGGCCTAGCAGGAGCGGTGGTGGCGGCGACGGGCAGAGGGGAGGCCCCAGGCAGAGACGCTCAGTTCGGCGGCCGCGAGGAGGATGGCGGCGGAAGGGCCTGAGGCTCCCACCAGTCCCGGTGGGGAGGGGCTCCCGAGGGCCGAGGCTGGTGAGAGGAGGCCAGAGGGGGGCGGGCCGAGCAGCCAAGCAACACAGTTGGAGCCTCCCTCCTCCCTTGCCGGCAGGGAGGGCGGGAGAGGAGCTGCTTCCTTTGAAACCCAGGAAATTTAAGGGACATCATCAATAAGGGACAGCAGCAGGACACGGCGCTGGGATAAGGGAGTTTCCCGCCAAATAGAGGATGGTTAACAGCTATGGTTGGTGCACACTTGAGGATAAATACAGACAAAACTGCAGAAATGCATACAGAAACATGTGGGGTAGAAATAAAGATAAAGGAGTTCATGTAATATTTGAGAACCATCACCTCAAATCTCTCCTGCTCCATTCGGTGCTGGTCATCCAGTTGCTGTTCCAGATATGTAAGGTTACGGAATTTTTCCAGGTAACAGCTATATTGTTTCTGCAGTTCCTCCTCAATCTTCTCATATTCATCCATAAAAGCTGGGCTGATGGGGACACAAGAAAAAAGGAACATGGGAGAATCTGTGAGTTTTGGTTTTTTAGCTGTGTGATGAACTGAGGGATTTCAACCACTACCTTATCTCCCACCCAGCTGCCACATATTTTCTGGGAACATTTAAAACATTTTATCAGGTTAAACCAATTCTAGAATATGCTCAACTACTCTTTTTCCAATATCTTCCAAGTTAGAAATACAGTTAATCCATTATTATGGAATCATGGTTCATTAAGAGAGCCAACAAAATGTGAGGTCCTAATTACATCTGAAAACTATGTCAAGGGAGTCCTAAGTAAGATTTGATTGATTTTGAACCATCT
Organism: Podarcis filfolensis; assembly: GCF_964270895.1. NCBI lineage: Eukaryota > Metazoa > Chordata > Lepidosauria > Squamata > Lacertidae > Podarcis > Podarcis filfolensis. The sequence goes on along the minus strand of NC_139616.1, from coordinate 34,859,832 downwards.
GGACATAAACATCTAGTTAACTAGCAACAAAGCATGTTGATAATAATTCTAGAAGATAAATGAGTATGGATTTGGGGGAAAATATCTTGCTTCACTTAATTTTTTTAAAAAAATATATTATAAATTCATTGATTTTTGGCTCCAGTGAGATTGAACAAAATATACCCAGAGACTACAGGTGATTGTTGGATATGTAAAACACTTGAGGCAAATATATTCCACATTATGTGGTGATATACAAAAATCCAGATATTTTGGAATCTAGTATTATCAGAAATAAAAACTTCTAGGTTATGATGTCCCAAGAGATCCAAAGGTAATATTATTTCCTTATCTAAAGGGCAGTATACCAGAAGATGATTTAGAAATGACAGCTTATTTGTTAACTGCAGCCATAATGATAATCTGGCAGAATTGGAACAGTATCACCTTTCCTTCTGTAGATTCTTGGCTAGCTAACATCTGGGATGTTGCATGTATGGTAAAGTTAATAAATCTGGTCAAAGCAGGAGAAGGCAGACAGTGAGAGAATCTGAGTACAACCACTAAATAGGCCTGCTCTCTTGTCTCACCCAACTGTGATTCCATCCTAAGTGGACCCAGGAGAAGGTTCTCTCCTTCTGTTCTTAAGAAGTAGGCAGGATGGTATGAGAGGAGGCAGTCTTCAAGGTATCTTAACATGCACAAAACTTTTAAAGGAGAAACTGGCTCACTTGTCTTTTAATGATCCATAGATCAAAGAAGCCTGATAAAAAGGTAAAGGGACCCCTGACCATTAGGTCCAGTCGTGACCGACTCTGGGGTTGCAGTGCTCATCTTGCTTTATTGGCTGAGGGAGCCGGCATACAGCTTCCGGGTCATGTGGCCAGCATGACTAAACTGCTTCTGGCGAACCAGAGCAGCGCACGGAAACGCAGTTTACCTTCCCGCTGAAACAGTACCTATTTATCTACTTGCACTTTGATGTGCTTTCAAACTGCTAGGTTGGCAGGAGCAGGGACAGAGCAATGGGAGCTCACCCCGTCGCGGGGATTTGAACCACCGACTTTCTGATTGGCAAGTCCTAGGCTCTGTGGTATAACCCACAGCGCCACCCGTGTCCCAAAGAAGCCTGATAGGAAGGGTTTATTGGGCTGCATAAAGTCCCACAGATCCTTGACTACAACACATTAGAAACCAGCTTTCATTTTGTGATTTAAATATCTAGCCCATGAGTCTGCAGCTGCATTTGATGAAGTCACAGTCAAAAACACAAAAACACCCAAATACCCAAAGTCCCAGAAAAAAGGCACCCAGCAAACAAAACAAAACAAAACAAAACAAAACAAAACAAAACAAAACAAAACAAAACACCTTCCCCCATTCTTTATGATTTTTCACTCTTATATATGCATCTGGGATATGCCATGAAGGATCACAATTTTTTAAAAAACTAAAGTCGGCTATATGGTCACTACAGACTGACCTCTCCAATATGAACCCGTTTCTTTTAAAAACAAAGAGTCAAATGCCACAGATTCAATCTCATTTTAACAACTTTATTTTTGTGCATTTTTAAAACAAATCATTTTTAAAAACACAATTATCAAGTGGTGCTCAGAGTAGGAAAATGCTGAGCTGTTTTCAAAAGGTCAAATGACTGGAAAAATGGATAATTACATAATTGCAATTAGAGAGTGTACATTAGCAGGTAGCAAGTAATTCTACTGTCGAGAGTGCTGTCGGGAATAACCTTGGATTGGCAGGATCTAATGCAGGAGAGGCAGGAGGAAACAGAGGAGAGGACTGAATGGGGGAAAACTGGGCTGGAGTAGATCTCCTCTTTCTGCCCAAACATCAGCCACTTTGGATGCGAGAGCAGGGATGCTGGCTTTCCCCACTGACCTTCCCTTAGAGCAGAGAGCCTCAGTGGAAGATGGAAAAAGCTATGATCAGCCAAGGGAAGGAAGCGAAAGAGGAGGCAGCAGCGACTGAACAAGAGCCTGAACAGCAGGGTGCAGTCTTGTTGCCTAGAACCACATGGGAGCAGAACCCACCTACTCTGACGGAATGTGTGTTTGCAGTGCCAACATTCCCACAAGGCAAGAGAATCTTGAGAGTGAGTGCACCATGCCTCTTCTTTAAAAACTTTGTGGGAAGGACATGGAAACTTGTCGAGACATCTTTGTCGCTTTTGAACTTCTTGCGCTGCTCCTGAATTGTGCCTCTTGCAACCTGTGTCTGACCCTGCTCCACTGCTTGCCTGAATAAATATCTGTTTCTTACTTACAAGTAAGAGCCTCTGCTTGTGTGTTTGGGGCCTCAATACTTATAGCACTTCTTGGACAAGAGAGTTTCTTAGGCTCATTGCAGGCTCTTCACTCTCCACTGCACTAGGCATTAAGCATGCACATTAACACTCTGCATATTCATTTCTCATGGGACAAACAGTACGCCAGTAGTTACCGAACGCTCTGAAGGGTCTGTAACCGCTTGCGGTTTCTTTCCAGCTCCAATTTCCTCTTTTCAATCTTGGCCTCCAAACTGGTTTCATCTGATGCCACGTTGCTTAGCATGTCTTTGGTTTTCTGGACCTGCTCCTAAAAGAGATACTGCAAAGATGAGTGACAGTCGCTGGCAGAATCACCAGAGGACATTTTTAGTTCCTAGCTCTGTTCTGGCCACATTTTCTGATGGTTATATTTATGGCTGTGTGTGCTAAAGAACCACTGGACTAGGACCAGGGAGATCCGTGTTCAAATCTCCATTCAGCCACTAAGCTCACTGGGTAAGTCACAGCTACTCTCCCTCTCTTCACCTACCTCATAGAATTGTTGTGAACATGAAATACAGCAGTGAGGTAGGGGTGGGGGGTGGAAAAACACGCCTATCACCTAGGAAGCTACCTTATACTGAGTCAGACCATTGATCATTCTGGCCCAATAATGTCTACACTGATTGGCAGTGGCTCTCTGGGTTTTGAGGCAGGGGACATTCCTAGTCCTACCTGGGATCTTCTGCATGCAAAGCAGATGCTTGAAGGATAGGTGGGATTAAAATGCAAAACAATTATAAATAAAAATTATACACCAAAGCAGCACATGTTCTGCACCAATATAAGGGCATATAAACAATGAGAACAGGAACTGTTTGCATAGTTTATTCTGCATTTGTTCTCATTTTTCTTGTCATGAGGAGGGGAAATTTTATGCACCTGCTCTTCTGACTTTTTCCAAGTCATGCTGGAGGGTTTTTGTTTTTGGGTTTTGTGTGTGTGTGTGAGAGAGAGAGAGAGAGAGAGAGAGCGTGCTACAACTCACAAACAGGACAAGAACTTACTAGGATAAGGATGAGTAATTTTGAGAAAAGTTTGGGCTAGCGCACAAATGCTTTAAGAATCTAGACGTGATAGCCAGGATAATTCAAAGGAACATGCCAGACTTGTATGTGGAATATTTCAGAGCAGGACCAGTCCCATTTAGGAGGAAGGCAGAGTCCACTTCTGCTTGCTTCGAACTGCTCACAAATAAACATTCCACAGCTCTTTGGTTCTAAGCATATTAGCAAAACAGAACCGTCATATGTTCAGACGCAGTACACCTCTGAATGCCAAATGCTGGAGGCAATTAATAGGGAGGGTTGTAACCTTCATCCCTTCCTTGTGAGCTTCCCAGAATCATCTGGCTATCCAATCATGCACCTGTTTTGTACCGGGTCCTTGTCTGCTTGTGACTCTCTTGATGCCTGTTTCCAAGTGCAGGTTGACACCTGATTTGGAGTCTTTGCACCAGGGATGGGGGACTTGTGGCCCTCCTGATGTTTTTGGACGACAACCCCATCATTCTTGCACACTTGCTACGCTGGCTGGGGATAGTGGGAGCTGGAGGCCAGCAACATCTGGGAGGTTCCTCACCCCTGTTCCATCCCTAAAAGCTGGCCAACTAGTAACACCATGATTCAGAAACCTGTTGTGCAGCCAGGACTTTTATAATCAAAGAGAATACCCAGACCCAAGTTCTTTCTGTTATCTGTACTAATTCATGCTTTATGTACCGTAAACAGGCTTGATGGTTCTGTCTCAAACTCCCGATTCTTTGCGTGCATTTTTAATCTGAGGTGGAGGCCGCTGGGATTAGACCCCCATTAAAGTGAGCAAGGCAAATTGTTGATGGTACAAATCCAACGTACTTGGGTCCTAAATGATCCCAACATGGGAAAAACTCTCCTTTTAACAATGCACCAGCTACTTTATACTGATGCAGCTGCTAAAACACAGCGGTACTAACCATTCAGCTTTATTTTTGTTTAACCAAGGAGCTGTAGGGAACCTGATCTCACCGCTGCATAGTTGTACCCCAGTACTATCAACAAAAATGCTTAAGGAAATTTTATAATTACTTTTACATTAAATTGACATCATTGTCCAAGTGCAACCCTGTTATCAGATTAATAATGTGCTTTCTGCCAAACATACAAAGAAGCAAGAGCTCCCTGGTGGATACCTCAGAAGGAAAATAGGAAAGATCAGGGGAGTGCTGTCTGCAAATACAAAAGCGAAGGAACAACTGTTTGTAGGTTTTAATCCTCTGCCAATGTTTATAGCTGCTTAGGATAACTCTTCATTCAGAAGTGCTGCGTGTAAGGGAACATGCAGACCGCTTGGGCCTTGTTAAAAAGCCTCACTTATAGCCATTTCTCTCCCACACAAACCCAAATGTAATCAAAAGGATGAAAGGAAATCAAGAAAACAGGGAGGGAAGGGGAGAAAGGAAATACAAAAATGTGCTGCACAGAATCAAAGTACTGATGACCTTGAAAACCTTGCTCTTTCAGAATTATTAATTGGCAAAGAAGGAATATTTTGACATTTAAGCACCAATTGGGATTCCTCTAGCAGATGGCTACTATTGATTGGACTCACTAGTTCAGACAGCTATGAAAGCAGGGCCCCATCTGCACTACACATTTGAAGCAGTATCATACCACTTCAAGCAGTTATGACTTCCCCTAAAGAATCCTAAGGACTGTAGTTGTTAAGAGTGCTGAGAGTTGTTTGGAGACCCCATTGTCTTCACAGAGCTATAATTAAACCAGAGTGGTTTAACAGCCAATCCCTCTTCCCAGGGAACTCTGAAAAATGGGGCCAGAGTGGTTTCTTGAAACTGTGCTTTATGGCGGGGTGGGTGTGGGGTGGAAGAACAGAGAGAGAGAGAGAGAGAGAGAGAGAGAGAGAGAGAGAGAGAGAGAGAGATCAGTGCTGTTCTGCTCAGGTCCAGTTTGCAGGTTTCCCACAGGCACCTAGTGGACCACTGTGAGAACTGGATGCTGGACTAGGTGGGTCACTGGCCTGATCCAGCAGGGCTCTTCTGATGTACATATCAAATTTTAATTACAATATATTTCAAGTTATAGTCATGAAACAGGGCCTCTCTTCATAGTTATACATGTATAGTCCACTAGGTGGCTTTAGGCAAGCGATTGTCATTCAGCCAAAGGTCAACACCTGTAAAATATAGGTAGAAGAATATGCTAGCCTATTTTCACAGGGATGTTGCAAAGATTACTGGGGGCTAACCACACGTGGGATGTGGGTGGCGCTGAGGGTTAAACCACAGAGCCTAGGGCTTGCCGATCAGAAGGTCGGCGGTTCGAATCCCCGCGACGGGGTAAGCTCCCGTTGCTCAGTCCCTGCTCCTGCCGACCTAGCAGTCAAAGTGCAAGTAGATAAATAGGTACCACTCCGGTGGGAAGGTAAACGGTGTTTCCGTGTGCTGCTTTGGTTCGCCAGAAGCAGCTTATTCATGCTGGCCGCATGACCCAGATGCTGTACGCCAGCTCCCTCAACCAGTAAAGCGAGATGAGCGCTGCAACCCCAGAGTCGTCCACAACTGGACCTAATGGTCAGGGGTCCCTTTACCTTTACCTAACCACACATTACATACAAATGCATGTAACAGACTCCAGCAGATTTAAAAACATTTTAAAGGGGAAACTGTGGGAAGGATGAACTGGAAGAAGCAGGTATGGAAAGGCTGATGCACTCCTTCCCTGCTCCAAAACACCCTCCAAGACACACATTTGCCATAGGTAGGTTCTGATCTGTGGCACACAGAATCTAAAGAAGTTTCAGGAATAAAAAAAAGAACTTGAAAACAGAGTAAGATAGTATTGAACAAGATAACCGATTCATAATAAAGCCACAGAATAAAACATTTTTTTAAAAAGACCACCATCCTTACCAAAATGTCTTTGATGGCAACTCTCATCACCTTTTCAGTCTCATTTATCTCCAGAGGTCTGGCAATTGCTTCTGTTCTTATTTCCTGAAAGACAAAACCCACAAGAAATAGTTCCAAGTTTGAGCCTCTCATTAATATTCATTGAATGGCAGGCAGCTGAACCTCTTTGGCAAAGTGATTTGCATAACAAATGGAGTGTAGTCTAATATTTATGCACCAACAGCTTAAAGGCCTTCACAGAACTGGAGCCCATTAAGAAGGTTAACAAAGGTCCAGTGTTAAAATGTTTTCTGACTTGGCAGCCATTAAAGCTGCCAACTAAGCAGCAAGTTTCATTAAAATTAAGGGGATTTATGACAAAATGTTGACTGGATGCTGAGAGCTCCTCTTAGCTCCCTTCCCGCCCCAGACAACAGCCCATAGATCAGTAGTCTTATTATCATTAACTCCTTTTTAATAGTTTCAGGTAGGTAGCCGTGTTGGTCTGACGTAGTCAAAAAATAAAATAATAATAAAAAATTGTCCAGTAGCACCTTAGAGACCAACTAAGTTTGTTCTTGGTACAGTGGATGCTTGGGTTGTGAACGTGATCTGTGCGGGAAGCACGTTCACAAACCGCTGTGTTCGCAACCTGCAGCGCCGCATGTGTGCACGTGCAAAGTGCGATTTAGCGCTTCTGTGCATGCGCGACCGCCGAAACCCGGAAGTAACCCATTCTGGTACTTCCGGGTTTTGGTGCATCCGTAACCCGAAAAAACGCAACCTGAAGCGTCATGGAGGAGAGAGGTCTATTTTGGCCAGGATAGCTAAAACAGAACTTCACAATCCAGGGGCAATTCACCTTTGAATACCAACAGATAAGAGGCAACATCAGGGAAGGAATGTTGCCTTCATTCCCTGCTTGAGAGTTCCTAGAGGCTTTTGATTAATCACTGTGGAAAAGGGGATGTTAGACTAGATGGACCTTTATTCTGATCCAGCAGGGCTTTCCTTATATATTCTTTAATACGGCTACAATCTGATTAAATAATTGAATTGATGAATCATATGAGTTCTAGCTGACTAATCCTTCAACTAAATTTGGATAGGTGTAAAAGCAAGACTACTGAAGCCTAACGTGTACTTTTTTTTTTCCCAGAAGATGCCACACTGGCCTGAGCAAGCAGCATCTTAGAAGAGAGCTGGTGGTGGTGGTACAGTGGTTGGAGTGTCAGATGAGGACACAGAAGACCAACTATGAAGCTCATTAGGTGACCTCAGGCCAGTCACAGTCTCTCATCCCCTTCTGTGTATGAGAAGGGAGAATGACTGCATTCTGCAGCTTTTATAAGTATTTGTATTAAAACAATTATATATATTCAAAAATGCTTCCAATTAAATCAGGAGCATCTTTAAGCTATTAAAGTTGCAACCTCTAGCTGCTAGATCTTGAATGTACTCAAGTCTAGACCTTGTGTCCTGAGGAGCAGCTCTCCTCCAACTCTGGCAGGTCTAAACTTCAAAGCCAACTTTTCTTTGCTATTTGTCAAAGCAATGACTACAGCCCATTACTCATCGCAAGCGGTCAAACTTGGTTGCACATATGGCATCCAAAAGCCTCAGTGCTTCATTCAATTTCAGCAAGTGATTTGGCCAAGGAAGAAATGTAGACTGCAATGACAGGAAATGCAGGACTCCCCACCCCCACCGCCAGGAGTCTGGACTAATGTACTCAATCATTTCACGTAAAATACCCAAGGATTCTTAGAAAGAACTACCAGCACACAAGAAGGAAATGTGCTGAACGCAGGGAGAGAAATCTATTTTGTGGCCAGCAGGGAGAAGGAAGAAGCAGATAACAGCTCTGCATTTACAAACAACAGGACTTTTCGTACATCAGGTTGTCTTGCAAAACTCCTTGAAACAACACAAAAGTATTTATAAGTGCAGTTCATATTACAATGCGAAGAGGTGGCAAGTTTCAGACAAACTGGCATTTCAAGCAGACACAGGAACTATTATTAAATAATGCATATTGCACTTTTAATACACAACATGGAGTGCAATTTTAAAACTTTTTCCCAGATGCACAAAACAACAGATAGCCACTGTGGTAGGGTGGCTTAAGCTCAGGGATAAGATCACATGCTTTGCATACAAAAGGTCCCAGGTTCAATCCCTATCATTTCCAGATAGGGCATGGGAGGAATCAATTGTAGAGTTGGAAGGGACCACAAGGGTCATCTAGTCCAACCTCCTGTAATGCAGGAATCTTTTGCCAAATGTGGGGTTCGAACCCACAACTCTGAGATTAAGAGCCTCGTGTTCTACCAACTGAGCTATTCCATCTGATGTCTGAAACTCTGGAGACCCACTGAAAGTCTGTCTGGGTAGTACTGAGCTAGATGTGCCAATGTGTCTGACAATATAATTTCCTATGTTCCTTGAATGACTATCAAGGAACCATAGTGTTTTTTTGGATGTGTCCACAGCTCAGCAGCAGAACACAGGATTTCCATGCAAAAAGTCCCAGGTTCCATTAACTGGTGCCTCTGCATAAGGCTGGGAAGAATCATGGCCAGTCAATGTGGACAATACCGCACAAAGTGAAACAGTGATTTGGTTTGGGATAAGGCAGCTTCCTGCATATGTGTTGTGTTCATCAGAATTTTTGTGTGAATTTCTCTCAATAGACACCTTTTTGTATGCATTTTCCCCAATATACATGTTTTTCTAAAGCAATTTCCCCTAATGTAGTGCACTTTTGTATGTTATTTTCACAAATATATACATAGACACATGTACACTTTACTCTGAGTATATGTATTTTTGTATACATTACTTGGCTGGAGAACTGCATTGCAATATTTGGAGAAGTGCAAAGAATGACTACGTTTCGGTTCTTGTATTGTTTCGGGAAGTGTACACTTAAATACGTTCACCTTTAGATGCAAACTGAATTGAATTTAACCTCATTCCTAGTTGCAAGCCACCTTGGAGGCGACTGGAAAGTGACAGCGTAAACAAAACTGTTTTTCCTTGGCAAGTGTTCATAGTTCCACAGAGGAAAAATAAAATGGCATGTGAATGGACACATTTAGTCCAAGACAGCAAGAGATGGAATACTTCATTGCTACAGCCAGGACATGCTATTCCAGTATAACTAGTCTGAGATTACAGTCTCTGCATTTTGATTGGGCTAAGCAGCCCACAAGCGGACAGAATGCCCTTTTAAAATATGGAATGTTCTATATCCCTTGAGCATTACCAAGGGAGCAATGAGAACATCTTTCTCAGCATGAAGTGCACACAGGCAGTCAGATCAAGGGGGGGAATAGTAGTGATTAAGTCTTGACGGAACCCTCTGTGGAGATTACAGAAACGACAGTACAATGAAGCTACCCTAGAAATATGATCGTAAATCAAAACTTGATGAGTTTAAGACATAAGTGAATAACATTTAAGAAAATATGTTTAAAACTCAGCCTCCCTTCATGCAGCAGTTGTGGATACTAGCAGAATCTAAGGCTGCAATGCTATATACACAAACTTAAAAGTAAGTGGCACCGAAGGGATAGGATTTACTTTTGAGAAAGCCTGCAAAAGAACAGGCTGTAAAGCTGTTGTCCTATGCACAAACCTACCTGGGAATAACCTCTGCTGAATGAAAATTTACTTCTGCAAAAATGTGCATTGGATTTGTCTTACAGTACACCATAGCTTTCTTTTTGTAGTTTAACATCATAAAGAAGAAAGTTGGTGTGGGAAGTTTAAGAACATATGGTCTGACTTGCAAGATCAGACACAAGGGAGAATGACAACTGGAGAACAGCTATGAGATGGGAACAATTATGAATATTAAAATTGAAAGATATATCTTATGAATATTAAATTGATTAACAGAAAGGAAGCACTTGCAAAAATTGTTGCTTACTGTTTACTAGGACCATGATGTTGTGAAACAACTGCTAATTAGAAATCAGGGGAGCAGAGTGTAAAATTAACGCTGATGAGCAAAGGAGGAAAATCATTTTAAAACAATTAACATGTACACAATCCCACAGAGATGCTATTAGCAGGTGTTATTAATACTGCCAGTGTTGAATCACACTGCAAGCAAAGGAACGATACAACAGCAAAGAAGTGCCCCAAAAGTTGAAGGGAAAAGATTCAAAAATTAAGCCGATTTATCTCTTTTTACATCTTGGCCGAGGAGAACAGTGGAGGGAACATAGCTTTAGGACCTGTGATTAGAAATGGCAGTCTTAAGCATGCTTTCTCCTCGCTTTTCACCCTGTGTCAGTGGTGGTTTCTGCATAGGAGCAAGCAGCTATTATCTACTATATAAATAATGATTCATTTCTGACTCTCTCTCAGTTCAGAAACTATCAGATGCCAAGAAGAAGAAGAAGAAGAAGGGGGAGGAGGAGGAGAAAGAAAAAGGAGCACTTTAAGAGTATAGTAAGCCTGCAACATAAAGCACGTAAGTTGCAAGACTGCTGTATTTACAAGGATGTGATGAAGCATTATCTGCCTAGAGATTAGGAAGATGAGGTCCTTGTCTTAAAAGAAGTATGATGTTTTAGTATGGTTGGGGCAGTTTGTCTTAAGTGTGCAAACTGAAATCATTCTACCCTTGTATAATTTGTGTACATCAGGTGTTGGCAAACTACGGACCCTGGGCCTAAATCTGGCCCGCGCCGTGAAGCAGAGACTCCCGGCGATGGCGACAGGAGGAAGAGGCTGAGCAGCCGGCGGCTCTGCCACTCAAACGCCGTACCTGGTTTACCTCAGCGGTGTTTGATTCGCAGAGACATCCCCGTGCTGCGCTGAGGTAAACCAGGTGCGGCGTTTGAGTGCTCGGCCTCTTCTTCCTGTCACCGGCAGAGCCGCCAATGCTTGGCCTCTTCTTCCGTTGCCACTCGGCCTCTTCCTCCCATTGCCGCCCTGATGCTCCTGTGGGCCAGAGAGTGCAGCAGACGAGCTCGCTTTGCCCACCCATGAGAAGCAGCAGCAGCAGCAGTGGTGGTGCTGTGGCAGCTCCTGGGAAGGTAAGCACAGTGGCTGGGGCTGGGGGCTGCGGAGGACTCGCCTCTTCTTCCAGCTCCCCCCCCCCCCGCCAGTGCCCCTTCTCTGGCCTGCCACAAGGTCTGAGGGACAGTGGACTGGCCCACTGCTAAAAAAATTGCTGACCCCTGGTGTACATGCTATCCCTGACACTGCCTGTCATTTATGCGCTTAATAAACACATACACTTAACGTGTCTAATTTCACCCCACTGTTCAGAATGCATGTTATTAGCTTTCCAGCTGCAAACCATATTTTTCCACTCCACATTTTTTGTCCACTGCATACTAAAGAAACAAAACACCCCTAACCCTTGTCTTCAAATCAGAAAGGAAGAGGGTTTTCCATCATCTTCCCCTCCTTGGAGGGACTATAACTCCCCCCCTTCATTTTTGCCACCCATAAAACTAATGTGAAAACCACCCCTTTCAAAAGTAAAAACATCATGATTAAAAAAAAAAGACCTGAGAGAACCCTGACAGAAACATGCCATGAACTCCATCCACCACCACCACCCCCGACACCCTGCAGAAGCAAAGACCACGTCTTGCATAAAGCACTAACACCAAAGTAGTTCACTGTTGTCCTCCTTAACTAATTTGGGGCTTTCCGATTTGGAAAACACACCCAAGAGCTTCTTGTGGATTTAGTTTTGGACAAAGGTAAAGAAACAGCAGCAATGAGCAGCTCAGTTTGGGAGCATCTGTGCTGCTGCAGAAAGAATGGACATACAGCAAGAGAATGAATAACTACAGACATCCTTTGTAAGTGAAGCACAGGGGTCATTTCACATGTTTTCTTTTCTATAACAAAAAAAAGGTGGGGAGAAAGCTCAAATCGAGAGTACAATACGATGTTGCATAAGACATCCAGTTTCTCTGCTCCTTGATAAATTGCTAGAGATGCAGATATATTTGCTTTCAGCAGTGGTCATCTTCCATTTTATGGTCACTCAGTGATGAGTGGGGATGAGGAAGAAATTCATTTCAGTTTGCATTTAAAGGCAAAATCTAATTTGCACTTTCAAAAACAATATGAGAACCAAAACACAGTTTTACTTCAAAAATTGCACTTCTCTACATATTGCAATGCAGCTTTCCAACCAAGTAAAATGCATATACCGGGGGTGTCTGTGTATGTGCTATAAAATGCATATGTTAGAGAAAAATAACATACCAAAATGTGTGTGCTTATCCCATATAACAGAAATGCAACTTGGAGCATCTTCATGGAAGTGAGGTATTCTCAGGCATGGGGATAAGCCAAATTTAAGCCAAATTTTCCTGGCTTGGTGTCAGGCTATCTTGGCGCAACTCTTCCTGGCTCCCCTCTTAACAGCTGTCTATAGCTCCATCCTAACACTGTACAACATCCAAGATGGGACCACATTGTCAGGGAGAGGCAAACGGGAAAAGATGAAAGGACAGAAACCAGCAGTTATAGAGAGCCTAAAGAGATTATCAGCAGCTTGTCGTCTGACAGTCAGTCTGACGTAGAGGGGGAGGAGGATGAGCCTGGGACAAGTCAGGCTGTACACAGAGGAAGTAAGGGGAAGAGTTTTCGCAGACTTGCATGCTGGGTGCGGAAAAGGAGGAAGTAAGATTAGAGGGAGCAACTGCGCACAAGGGGAAGGAGGCTAATGGAAACGCTGGAGATGAACGTTTGAACTTTGTCAAATAAATCAACTGTTTGGAACTGGCTGGGAGCCCGGAGTCTTATCTATGGCCAGCTGGACAGCACTAAGCCTCTGACACACATCCCCATTTTACATGTATGTACCTAAGATCTTGTAAGGATACTCCAATGAATGCAATGTGTGAAGTGGTCCATGCACTTAATTTCACACATTTGTTTCAGGAACAAAAGGAGCTTTCCCGATACCTTTTCTGATATATTGTAAAATTCAGTCTCATTAATTAAGATGTTCAAAAAAGACGTAGTCAAGCATGTTTTTCATGGTTTTTTAAAAGGTCATTCCACTATAGAAGATGTTTTGGGAATTTTCTTTTTATGCCTGCTGAGCGTAAGATCTTACCATGTCAAAGCAAGGCCATTTCTTGACAGGCTCCCGCTTACCCATCTATGACTTGACAGATGGGAGAGCGCCAAGAAAAGCTGTGAAAGACAACCAGCTGAGCTGGAGACATTTAAACACACACTTCCAAAGCAGGGAGGGGGAGCTATAGGACACCGGCCCCCAAAGGACCTGAGTCTTTGCTCAACGCTTCAATCAATTAGTTCAGAACAAAGCCTACAGGTGTACAGGTCTGACCACCTCACTTCAAAAAGCATATCACAGAGATGGAAGCCGTTCAAAACAGGGCAACAAAAATGATCAAGGAGTTTGCACAACTTCCCTATGAGGAAATGTTACAACATTTGGAGCTCTTTAGTTTAGAACAAAAGATGAGTAAGGGACATGATAGAGGCGTATAAGATTATGCATACTGTAGAAAAAAATGGGTGGAATGTTTTTCTGCTTCTTTCACAATATTAGATGGAAGCCATCCAGTGAAGCTGAATGTTGGAAAATTCAGGACAGGCAAAAGTGCACTGTTAAAACTATGGAATTTGCTACCCCAAAATTTAGAGATAGGTAGCAACTTGAATGGCTTTAAAAAGGATTAGATAATGATTAGACTACCAATGGCTATGTGCTTTGTTCTCTGCTGGTGGCAGCATACCTTTGAAAGCCAGTTTCTGGGAATCACAAGTGGGAAAAGCGCTGTTGCACTTTGGTCCTGCCAGCTGGCTTCCCATAGGTATTTGGTTGGCCATTGTAAGAAAAGGATGCTGGACTAGATGGAACTTTGGCCTGATCCAGAAGGCTCTTCTTAATGAAGTATGAAAGTACTGGGTTTTTAAACTTTGTGCAAATCAACAGTGTTCATGAAATCTCAGCACTTTTAACATGGGGGGAAAATGTAGCAATGTACTTATTCTAAATGACCTGGATCCTTTCCCTCGAACCATCCTCTGACAGATCCAATGCACACCATAGGAACTTCAATGCACTGACAGCACCCACAAATGAAGGTAAGCACTGGAGCTTGTCTCCCACCTGCTAGGTTGGGTATTATAAGATGCTCTTCCAGTGGTCTATAATTGGCATCTTTCCACCACTTCAAAATTGCTCAAACGGTAAGAAGTGTTTTTTCTATATAACAGCTATTTCGACCACTAACTGAAAGGGCTCATTTACACCTGCCTTGCAATGATGGGAAAAGAAATTTCATTTCAGCTCTCAACTAATATAGCAAGTCTAAAGTATGCAATCTATAATCCTTAAGAAGAAAAAGAACACCTTCAACCTGTACAATGGAAAAATAATGGAAAAGAGACAGACAGATTTAAAACTCAAAGAAGCATCTCATAATGACAAACCCAAGCGCCTTTTGTTATAGTAAGGTCAGAGAGCTACCAAGTTGAGTTTTTAAGAGAGAGCAATTCTTACGCCTAACTTTCTTTAGCAAAAGTATACAAACATGTTATATGAGAACTTTCAATATATGTTCCCCACCCTTGCCTGCCAAAATTCCTATCAGTAATAAGGAGTTAATGGTACAGACCTACTTTACAGGGTTGGTTGTAAGAATTACTGAGGCAACATATGAAACACACTTTGGCAGCTCAAAAAAGGGTAATCTATGTGATGTTGTTGGCAAAAGGTTTGTATCTGAATGGGGAAATCTGGATACAAAACCCTATTCTACCATGAATTTTTTGGGGTGACCTCAGGCCTGACACACACTCATCTGCTTCATAGGGCTACCATGCTAACAAAATAGGGAAATGTCACATAAACAGTCCTTTGAGGAAGGGAAGGAAGCAACTGTGATAAAGTATTTACTATCAGCAATTTCTAATTATTGGTTACAGGGTTTCCTGGCATCAGTTTTAAAAACAGCACATATATACAAATACATCCATAGATAAAACACAAAATTTCCCACCTCAGTCTTTATTGTTGTATACTGATCTGGAATCTGTTTTGATGAAATATTTCAAATATATAAATGTAATTTATTGCCCATAAAACCTAGCTATTAAGATTTAGCAAACATATCAAAGTAGATCCCCAACATTTCCTTACACTACGATGTGAGTGGCATATAAGCAAAGCACAGGCAAACTACATGTAACCTTGAGTTCCCTAGAGGAGGAAGGGTAGGATTAAAATCAGATATAGGAAATAAAGGAAAGACAAAGATTCTGGAGAGGGAGGGTGCACTGCAGAAGCCCTTGATATTTATATTAAGGGAGGATTTGTAAACATTAAGTTCACCCATAATTAATGGCTTCAATTTTGCCAGTATAATTACCATAAAGTTCAGCTTCCCAGCAGCAAAAATGGATATCAATACACTGTTTCAATAACAGACTAATGCTAATGTATTTCAGAACATGCCATGGGCCCAGATCCCAGAGAGAGCAGAGAGAGTTCAGCTTAACTATCCAGCCTTGGGCTGGAATTACATTTCACAATTTTAATTAATTGCTCAGAACAAAAAAACCAGACACATATCATTAGGAAGGATACCGGAAAGCGCTGCTTGTTACTTTCTTGAAGGTTTTTCACACAACTGGCCTTTTGCAAAGGCTTTGTACCTTACACTAACAATGTCATACCAACTCTAATGAGGCAGAGTCATTTCTCCCGAGACAGGATATGGCAAGTTCAGTCTGATAACTATTTTTGGCTTAACATTATGTATGCATTATGTATGCATTAGAACACTGCCTTTGAGGGACAGCTCAATACAGCACTGACCAAGCCTGCTAAATCTCTAAAAAAAAAAGGGATGGGGAACCCCCAGCCTGCAGGCCAAATTTGGACCACCAGGCCTCCCTGTGTGGCCCACAACGATGTTTTCACCAAACTATGCCCACCTGCCTCACACCTCATACACGACTTCAGGTGCAGGGCAAGTAGAGAAACAGTTGAATCCCACAGATGGAAAGTAGGATTGAACCATGCAACAGCTGTTCAATCCTGCTTAGTTTGGGTGTATGAGCAGTGACCTCGCTGGTGTACCTGAACCCCACAGCAAGCAAGACGGAACTGCTTGCGCATCATTATAATGTCAGATGATAAACTATCTCAAGTGTTAAAAATAATTAAATTGCCGCAATCCCAAAGCTCTACACATAGAGCCTTGCACATCCCAGGGCTGCCTTGTGCCTTGCCCTATGTCAAAGAATATTCTGTGTGCACAATGAGGAAACTGCTACTCACAGAGAACACTCTGACACAGAAAACAGGAGAGTATTCCCTATGTGTGCAGTTGCTGGCTAAGCTATCCTAATGTTCCAGTGGGTCTAGCCAGGCAGACGAGCCTCTAGATGCCAAAGACTAAATTGCTCCGTCTGCTCCATCTTCTCTAAGAGTTGCATCAAATTAACTTTTACTCAGAGTAGACCCACTGAAATTAACAGCTCTAAGTTACTCATGAATTTCAATGGGCCTATGCTAAGTAGGACTAACACTACACAGAACCTTAAGTTTCCTTCAGTGGCACCTGTCTTTATGCGTGGATCAGAAAGGTCTAGAGAAAGAGGAGACAATTGGCCAAAGGAAAGGAGCGAAGGTGGATGAAAAGGACTGGAAGAAGCAATTCCTGAGATGGAAAGCAGGGAGGTGAACAGGAAGAAATCTGAGAGGGGATAGAAAACTGAGTGAGAAACTAAGCAGAGGAGAACTCTTATCATGACCAGGAACTGACAACTAAAGGAGAGCTGAAATTCACAACTGGTTGATTTGAAATAACCCAATTTTGGGTTTCAGGATTCTAGAAATATTACAGCACAAAGATGGATTACTTCGAGTATGATAGCTGAAGAATTCTATTGTTTTTTTTTCCAGAGCCTGCAAGTTCTTTTTACCAACTCACCCTCAGCTCTACTTCTTTGCCCAGTAAATCAAAAAGAGATGCTCCTTTGGAAGTAATTTCTGAAGCAAGCTGCCTGGCCGTCTTCAAATCGCTGATCTAGATAAACATCAGAAAAAGAAGAGCTTTACCTGCATGAAAATTCCAGGGTGGGGGTGGGGGGGGGAGAGATAAGGATATTTCTAGTGAAACCACCATATCTGGTCAGTTCTGCAACTGGAAGGGCATGTCTCAAAACACATAAAAAGAAGAGATCATATCTACGCCAGTTATGGTGGAAACAAATCATGCTTTAAAGGGACAAGGTGCATATCATGTTATTTAGACCTGAGGGTATAGGGTGGTATACAATATTATTATTATTATTATTATTATTATTATTATTATTATTATTATTAGTTGTCCACTTTTATTCTGGAAAAAAAGAGCAGCCATGTGAGACCCCAATCCAGGTTGGAGACCTGACTGTTCCCCATCAACAATCCTCCAATTTTCTCTCTGCTGTTTGCCATGAACAACATCTCTGTGAACAAGTAGCAACCGGGGGGGGGGGGGATGATGTTCAGCTACAAACTGATGTGGAACTGAAATCTGCTTCGGGAGCACATTTTGGATTAGGACCTCCCATGGATACCTTTCCTTTAAAAAAGAAGCAGTTAGTTTAAGCACACTTTTAAATAAGTGTGAACAATCTGAAATGTGTATTCCAGCCTAAAGATACTTTTAAACAAGTAAATGAAATCATACCCGTAAATGAATTTTTTACATTGCCAAAAAAGAACATTTCCTGAGTAGGAGGAGGTCATCTTAAATTAATGAGCTGCAGCTTCCATTCAAAAGAGTCATTTTCTCAAGACGCTTATAGTTAGTATATTTTCGCACAAAAGTTGGGAGAGGATGAGAGAGATAAATGAGTTAAGTGGATTGGCACAACCTTAAAACCTGCAGTTCTTCTGGTCTCCAATGGCAACTACCAATTATCGTACAAAGACTAGATATGCCATGATGGGGTGTACACACAACCTACTCTAGTCTCTTTGTTGCCTTGGGGCTCCTGGCCCTTTATAGGAGTAGAGAGCCAGCCTGAGGTGGTGGAGATCCACAAGGCTTTCACATCAAAGGAAACTAGCCTTCCTGCTGTGGGGCAACAAAACACACAAGGTCTGTCACCTTGGATGAAGATCAGCACAGCCAAAGCATCAGGATGGTGGCCCATCTTGTCCAGCACCCTGTTCACACAGTGGTCGACGAGATGCCTCTTCTGGGAAGGATGCAAGCAGGCCCTGAGCACAACGGCATTCTCCCCTCCTGCAGTTTCCAGCAACTGGTATTCAAAATCATACTCCTTCTTTCAATGGAGGTAGAATGTAGTCATCCTGGCTAGTAGCTACTGACAACCTTATCCTACATGAATCTGTCTAGTCCTCTCTTAAAGTAATCAAAACTGGTGGCTATCACTACCACTTGTGGGAGCAAATTCCATAGTTCAACTATGTGCTGTGTGAAGAAGTTACTTCTTTTTATCTGTCCTGAATCTTCTGGCATCCAGCTTCATTGGATTTTTATTCATCTGAGAGAAACGACAGCTGTGGAAGAAGGCGAAGTAAGAGAAGAGACAGAGGGGGTGGGCAACCTCCCCGCTCCATCACAGTTGGCATGACCCATTTACAGATTCATAATTACTAATACTCTTACAAAACATTTTTTTTTGTATGCAATGTGCAGACTCATTGACAGGCCAGGAAGAAAGGCCAGACACACTAAGTAATGGGAGAGCAGAAAAGCATAAAAACAGCTGGAAGCCAGAATGTGAACATATTCTTGGTGATTGTGATACTTTTTCTGAAAACCTGGGAGATGGAAGACTAATGGGTTGGAAATTGGGGCAATCTCACAGTAAATTTGGGCCACAATCCTCAGGTCACATCCTCCAGACAAGCCTATGGATGATAGATGCTAAGAATGTAGGGACAAAACAGTCAGCTTATTATTTGTATGTATACTTTGCCTTTTTGCCAAATCTTTTCTGAAGAGGATGGCAGTGATAAAAGAAGCCACAGTTAACACATACAATAGTAACAAAATTAATAAAAATGAAAATATAAATAAGTATATAAAGTACAGTAACCTCAACAAAAAACCTAGCAAAAAAAGAATTTGCAACCACACCGTGAAATGTAGGTGTTTGAGATACACTTGTAAACCTCAGTGGGTCTCACTGGAGAGAAAGTTCCGTAACACCAGAACCACTGCTGAACTGGTCTTGGAGCCAATACTCAAAGGATATTCATCTGCGATTCTCTTATGAGTACTGGCTCCCAGTCTCAAATACAGGTACAAACATTTAAAAATTAGTGAATAGTGAGAAATACTGCTATTGTCTTCACTAGCACATCCCAGGCCTAAAGCTTTATCTGGACTATACACTTCAGACTGTAAGGGGAGCTTCAGAGGAATGACTGCTCCTCCATACCATTATTAAAAAATAAATAAATCATTGCATATGGAAAAATAGCATGTCAGGAAGAAGGCTAGTTTATTATATACAGGAATATATTATATGCTGTACGGAGGAACACCCCATTATATGATCCCCCATCAGTGGTACGGGCTAGAGACAAGCAGACCACCTCCATAAGGACTAGCTCCAAACCACTGCTGATCAAATCAAACTTTGCATCAAATCAGGGACCAGTCCCCAGAATTCCCCACGCCAACTGTTTTAATCAACTAGGGTTGAATGTGTGGTTAACACATCTCTAGATTGTACACATTACTTCAAAACAACAACACAGGGCTTCTACAGCTAGTATGAATTGGCTAGGTGGCCCTTTGTCTCAACTTAATCTGGTTGACAGAGAAGTTGTGAGGCTAAAATAATACTCTAGCGTTCCTGAAAAGAAGAACAGGGCGCAAATGTAATAAATCTTGAAAAGAAAATGAAAGAGAAAGAAGCACAAAGTTCCTTACTTTTGAGCCAAGGTCAAATTTGAATTTGCTCGTGTCTTCTTCACCCACGGCAGTGGCTTCCATTCCTTTGGTCTTCATAGCATTGTAAAGAACAGAGGTGATCTTTAAGAGCTCCTTCACTGCATAGCCATCTGCTTGGTAGAGCTTCTTGGTGTTGAGCTTGATGTGAGCTTTTGTCGCCTATTAGAAAACCAAAAATAAATGCCGATTTGTTTTACTGTATTTTCTGTCCCACCTTTCTTCCATGACTGAACTTAAGACGATATACATAGCGTTCCCAAGCAGTCTCCCATCCAGATCTGGATTTGCTTTGGCTTTCATAAAGCTGCTTCATCATGTTTTTGGCCATGCTCTGGGATCGCCAGACTCTGAAGAGGCAGATCTCAAACACCTTCTCCATGAACACAACTTATATATCTTAGCGAGTGTTTCCATTTTTAAAAGACGCTTTTGCCCATGCAATAGTTGTAACACAGTAATTCAGATTGCAAAAAGACAGCTCAAGCCGTTCCCTGATGCTGTCAGAATAAAAATGACCCTTATACAGCAAACGCCCTTGCCATCAAGTGGTTCCTTAATTAGCCCAAAGAGAAAACTCAGCACAGCAAACTTTGTTAATCTACTTCGCCAGGGGTGGAACTGCAGCTGATCAGACCTTTGCTTAATTGGCACTTAAGTGCTGCCCACCCGTGCCCACCTTCCACACAGAGGTCAGTGGCTTCCCAGCCCCACTGTGAATTGCCATAATGAGATCATTTACCTTAATGAATTCTTCCCTTTCAATGATTCTTGTGGACAGGCAATTCAACATTTATCTATTAAATTACTCTGTTTTGATTTCTCTCCCTGGTATGTGCCATGAAATCAATCCAACACCTCTCCGTGAACACACATAAACATTTACCATCTGGAAATTAAAAGGAAGGGTGTTGAGGAGGGGAGGGAGTTCCACAGTGGGGATCATTGGGAGAATGGAAGGTGCTGGCATGGAACTGTATGTAGCAGTTCAGAGCATGGAAAAAAAGCCAGAGGGGTTTCAAAATGGAAAATATTTATAAGTAACGAAAGAATGAAGTAACAAGTAATAATAAAGTAGCAGATTTGCATTTCAATATATTTACCCCTTGCCAAAGAACTGAAAACTCTTCACTTTTGAATCACACTTCTTGGAGTAACAACCCTCTAACCAATAGTGTTGTTACTCAAATGCCTGGGTGCGTGTAGCAGAATCACAGTTTACAGAAATAGCAAACTAATGAAAGGAAGAAAATAGGGGGGGGGGGATATTGGGGCTGCCATCTATGGATAATTCTCCAATTTGTTTCTGAACAAGTATGAAGTGAGATACAATCCTGAGATCTTGTCTATCTTCATCTATTTTATTTCCACAACTTTGTTGCTGTTTATACAGTGGTCACAGCTCGGGTGACTTGCATTTTGTATTGTGTACACATATATTTGCATATGTTGACATGTTTATGTTTCAATAATCACTTCTGTTTTGTTACTTGGGTTCCTGTGACTTTGTCTTTTACCTACTCATAGTTCACTCCATGACATGAGTGGATACTCAAGGAACTAAAATCATAGATGGGGATGGTGTGGGCCAGGGTGGTGGAAGAAAGGTTTGCCTTGAGAGGCTCTTGGCAGAAAGGTGACATATCCCCCTGCTAAGCAAGATGGAAATATTTTCACACCGCAAACATCAGTGCCTGCAGACAACACAATTTGCTTTGGACAAACCACTAGGGAGAAAAAGCAGGGAAAGTGCACAGCAGGAGGAGAGACCTGCAAAGAGGAGGTTTCAACAGCCCAGGTGAAGTTTAGCCCAGACAGTGATAAAAGCTTCAGCAGGGAGGTACAACAAGGAATGGCTACTTTAGAAATGCTGAAACTGAAGAAGAGGAAAGATCAAGTGATTGCCTGATGTGAGGATTACATGAAACAACCTCAGCAAGAATAGAGAAAATGTAATTGCTAGACTAAAAACGGCAATTCTTTATAGACACTGAAAAGACCTAAGCAATTTTTGAGCAGCCCAGAAAAGGAAGAAGTGGTCAGCACGCATTGGCAAGAAAAAGTATCACGGGCAATTGTTTCACACAACAACAAGCAAAGTGTTTTTCCTTCTATTTCTTTCAGCCAGAAGATTGTGAAGTGTTGCTTCATGACAGCATTGAGTGCAAAGTTTTGAAAGAAATTGTAATTTCTATATTGGTAGCACCTACAATGTCAGTTTCACTGGGAGGCTGATGGAAAGCATTCTGAAGGTATTGTTAAAAACCAAAGTGCTACAGATCCATTTAAAAAACGAAGAGGAAAAATCAATAATTGTTATGGAAACAGAGACCAAAGTTAGTAATGAGAAAAATAATGTACTTTCCGTATTTCTCAAAATAGCAATAAAAGTGCCAGTTCTATAGTTTAGAAATCAGACACTTGAGCGATATTCACATCTGCTACCAGCAAAACATTTGCAAAGGTCAACAGTTCTTCCTAGTCTATCGCTTTAAGATTGACTCAATTACACCAGCAACATTTCAGAACCTTCATCTTATTCTGGTACCCACTCTCGTTCGTTTTAATTTCTACTGGATGTACTCCACAGAACAAGAGGAAAATAAAACTATCCAATATGGACAGCAGAAGCAGTGTGTTAAGACTCACTTCCAAGGAAATTTATTTTCAATAGTAGTAGTAATAAATCAGTGCCTTGACCTTGCTTGGTGATGTTTCTGCTTTTTAAGATGCTGTCTAGGTTTCTCATTGCTTTTCTCCCGAGAAGCAGACGTCTTTTAATTTCGTGACTGCTGTTACGATCTGCAGTGATCATGGAGCCCAAGAAAGTAGCCGGGAGAAATGTTCAAGAAGTGCACAAACCGGACATCTAAGGCAACAGAGCTCTGCTGGTCCTGCTGCT
This sequence comes from Podarcis filfolensis, assembly GCF_964270895.1. NCBI lineage: Eukaryota > Metazoa > Chordata > Lepidosauria > Squamata > Lacertidae > Podarcis > Podarcis filfolensis. Next base: position 34,836,790 of record NC_139616.1, on the reverse strand, counting down.
CATCAACTGCCTCTTAATTGGAAAGTTTCATTTAGCTAATGGCCAGTGACAGGCACATCCTTCTCTTAATGTTACCTCAGCCAGAGGCCATCACCCCATCTTGCAGCAGATCATTCCATTAATTTAATTATGCTAGATGTATGGATGTACTTTTTGTGATCTGTCCTGACCCTACGGTAACCAATTTCACTGGATGACCCAGTTCTAGTATTACAAAAGACAGAGAAATTTCTATCTATGCATGATATGGAGAAAGTGGATAATTTGACAACTTTTTATCATGTTGCCCTTAGTCATCTTTTTCTAACATAAAAAGCTCCAAATGCCTCACACCTTTCCTTGCAGGAAAAATGTTCCATTAACCTGATTATTTTGCTGCCATTTTCTGTACCTCTGTATCTCTACAGTTTTCTTTTTTGAGATGAAATGACTGGAACTGGGTTCAGTACAATACTGGGATTTTTAAATTTTCTGTCCCTTTACTAGTAATCCCCAGTATGGAATATGCCTTTTTCATAGTTGATACTCACAGAGTTGACAATATTGTTGAGCCCCAAGATCTCTCTCCTGGCTGAGGATGGCTGAACATGTCACCATATATGTGAAGTTATGGTGGTTTTGCATAACTTTACACTTAATTATACTGAATCTCATTTGCTGTTTTGCTGCCTATTCACCCAGTTGGAGAAATCCTTTAGGAGCTCTTCACAGTCTACCTGAGTTATCACCATCACCAACTACTATATATTTTAGAATATGGTTCTCTATGCATTCGGATGTCTTTTGAAATATCATCACCAAGCTCAGCATGAGGGTTCCCAAGGTGGGGGTGGCAGTTTTTGTCAACACTGGGATGCCAAACACCATTGTGAATTAAGATGGCAGTCCGAAATATTACTTTAGTGTGCCTTCACCTCATTTTTGGCTGATTTCAAACTTGGAATGAGGGTTCATGTAGTGGGGCAGAAGTTTTATTTGGGGGGGTGTATTTATTGAAGATTTTCTTAGGTTACAAAAGTACATACATCGTCTCTGTTTTCAGATCATAAAGTCCTTTTTTCAGATCATTTATAGTCAATGTGAGACTTTAATATTGTATACAGTATAAGATTGGGAGGGAGACATAAGGGGGGTTGAAAGAAGGGGGTGGCAGCAGTTTTTGTTGACAATGTGCCACTGGCCACCATTCTGAATCAAGATGATGGACCAAAACAGACTATGGTGTGACTGCCTGATTTTTTGGCAGCCATTTTGGATGCTGCTGAAGAAATAGTTGCCCTGCTTTTCAACATTGTACCTAGTAACTTATTTTTTCTTCTTCCAGGACCACAGCTACATTTCCCCAATGCCAATGGTGCTGATATGTACCACAAGTCAAACCTTATCAACCAGACAATGCTTCACAAACCCATCTATTACAGAGCCAAAGCCATAGTTCTATGTTAAGAGTGAGTCATCACATTACACCAATAGAAGGATATTTATAAAGACTGGATCATCCGCTGTCAAGAAAGTCTTTAATATTTTCAGTCTCAGGATCTATATTTAGCCTCCACTTGCAACACAAGACCAATTCTCCTTAGTGTATTCCTGGGCAGTTATTTTAAACCTATATGAACCTTATTTTACATTGTTTTCATTTGGAATGAAAGTCACAGTGGAAAGGATGTGTCAATCAATAAAATGCTAGCAAGACTCGGCAATGCAAGAGGAGACCTGCTGGTCTCTCCCCCTCACTTCATGGTAAAGCGTAAAATAAATAGACTCACCATAAATTGAGCAACTGCTTTAATGAAAAAGACCCGATCCTGCTCCGTATCAACATCTGAAGGAATATCAGTCTGAGGTTCATACCTGCAAAATGAAACAGCTCTAACAGTTTAAAAGGTATGCTGCTAGAACATATTATTTTACCCAAGTGTTTCAAACTGACAAAGAACTTTTAAAAAGAAAAATACACATACTGAATACATAAAAATCAACACAGGCAGTCAACAAAAGGCAAGAGCAAGAGCCCCAATGCATCCAGAAGCAAGAAACAGATCCCAGGCCAGTGCAACCACTCACTGGGAAGTACAAATGCCCTCTGAAACAAGACAGTCCTAGCTTGACCCTAGAAAACCAGCAGCAAGAAGGGATTTGTAGAGCCAGTTTTTTGCAGTCTTGGAGGACCACTACAATAAGGTCCCACATGAGGACAAACTTTGTATTTGTGGTCAACCTCAGGTGGAAGACATTCTGAAACCTTCATTCACAAAAGCAAGCATGTATACCCTAGCAGAAATGGTCATGTTTCTTTTGCATGACAACAATAGTTTTGTAACACAGAAGTGGTCTTCTATGTACTAGCCGCAAAAAGAAAAATCAGGAAAAGGGATTTAGATGAAATCGTTATAAATTGTTGTGGTGAGTTGGAGGCTTAATTCGAAATCAAGCTGCATATGAGTTTGTTAGTGTCTCTGGTAACCTCTCTCTTACATCATAGATCTTGGCTCATATTATTGATGTATTATTATTATTATTATTTATTAAATTTGTATTTTTAAAAAAATATTTATTAGAGGTTTAAAGATTACAGAAAAAAGAAGAAAGAAAAGATGAAAAGTTAAACAAAACAAATTAATACCTTATAATACATAGAAAAAAACAAAAAACAATACAACAGAACAAAAAGAAAATCAAAAAACAATTAAAAACACATCCAATATTTCCATATCTTTATCTTTCATTTACTTGTTTCATCGACCTCCTCACACCTCCCTTTTTTGTATTCTGATTCAATTAGCTATTTCAGCAAATCCTTTCCATCTTTCTCAATTTTTGTTCTATAATTTATCTTAACACAATCTAACCTTAAATTTTCCACTTTGGCCCATTAACAATCTATTTTTACTTCTTTATAACATTTCTGCTAAAGCCATATAACTTCATTCCAGGATCCTTCTAACATTCATTGATTTTGCAATATTTCTGTAAATAAACTTTAAATTTTTTCCAATCTTCTTCCACCGACTCTTCTCCCTGGTCTCGGATTCTGCCAGTCATTTCCGCCAATTCCACGTAGTCCATCAACTTCATCTGCCATTCTTCCCGGGTGGGTAGATCTTGTGTCTTCCAATGCTTTGCGATAAGTATTCTTGCTGCTGTTGTAGCATACTATTATTTATTAAATTTGTATACCACCCTTTTCCTGTAGCTCACCTGTAGTGTCTCACTAGGGTAGATGTATGATCTGTATTGTTCTATTGGTACTGTTGCTGCAGGTTTGTCATGGCCTTTGGCTAGAACAATAAACTTACATTGTGTTTGATTTGAGAAAACAGTGTGAGGCTATTTTAATCTCAGTAACATGTATGACTTTGAACTGAGAAAGAGCTAAGGGTTTAAGTTGCTCAAGTATGAAAGAAAGCTTCAAAGATGTTCTAGAAGCAGAACCAATGCTATTTTTTGTGGGCTTGAGATCTTGTAGAAAAAAAGCAGCATCTAAAGTTCATCTATAAGCCTGTTCTTTTCCAAAGATCCAAGTATTCCTCTGGTGATTATCACATTTTATCTGATATTTGCTTTCAAATGAGGATAAAGTACCAACCTTTTCACCAGCCAAATGAGTATCTCTGAAACCAGCATGAAGTTTGGAGTGCGAAAGTTCTCCATCGAGATGAGCCGGGGATAGCCTAGAGCCCTCATCATCTCAGTAAAATCTTGAGAAACAAATATGCAATTTTTTAATGTATACAGCATCGTGACCTCCTGTCCTTACATCTCGATATCAAGGGCAAAACAGTTTTTCCAATTATACACGGGATAGGTATCTTGTAGATCATACATATATTCTCTAACTCACTAGTCATCAACTAATGGATTATGACCTAATACCAGGCCTATGGTGGGTAGCAGCAACAACAAAACTTTCTTTCTAAGAAGAGAAAAACAGCAGACTGTGATAAAGAAAATGGCTTCTGTGCTGCATTTAAATGTTGATCCAGTGTCTGTGAAGTCTGCACTAAAGCTCTTCTAGTGCGAACTATTCTTCTCAAATAGTTGTACCCTGCAATGGTCAACCCTTCCTTGACCTTCTCTCATGGCTTTCCTATGAGAACTACCAGTGTGAGCAAAGCCAGGGGAGCAATTTCAGAAACAGGGTTAATTCCAGTTGAGTTTATGGGCACTGGACATGCATAATGGCAAAGGACAGGAGTTTTCAAGGGTGCTGCTGAATCTCTGCACCACATTTCAGAGCAGGAAGTGCCAGCAAATGAAAATGAATTGGCTGTCATCCTGTTGCTTTCCATAGTTCATTAACTAGAAGGACAGTGTTTATTGTTTGGCAACTGGGGAAATTTGACAGGAAATTAGTAACTAACCGATGTTAACAAGTCAGTCACAAGTCTGAGAAGAACAAACTGAATTCAGTTGTGCATAAAAGGTAAAGGGACCCCTGACCATTAGGTCCAGTCGTGGCCGACTCTGGGGTTGCGGCGCTCATCTCGCTTTATTGGCCAAGGGAGCCAGCGTACAGCTTCCGGGTCATGTGGCCAGCATGACTAAGTCACTTCTGGCGAACCAGAGCAGCACACAGAAACGCCGTTTACCTTCCCGCCGGAGCAGTACCTATTTACCGGTATCTACTTGCACTTTGATGTGCTTTCGAACTGTTAGGTTGGCAGGAGCAACGGGAGCTCACCCCATCATGGGGATTCGAACCATCGACCTTCTGTTCGGCAAGTCCTAGGCTCTGTGGTTTAACCCACAGCGCCACCCACGTCCCTCTCAGTTGTGCATAGATATCAATTTTTTTAAAAAAGCCACCAAAGAGAACTACAGCATAATTTCTGATGTGCGTTTTAAAACATGAGCCATAAATAATTATGTGTACCTATGATGATGGTGCCTGGAACTGCCTCTCTTCAGAGCTAAACTACCAAAGGGACCAGCCTCTGTAATTTTCGTGTGCCAGCTTGTTCATCAAATGCAGGGATAGCCAATGCTGAGCATTTCAGATATGCTGGACTACAGCTCCCTTAATCCCTCACCACTGACAATGCTGGTCGATGAGTTGTAGTTCAAAACATCTGCAAAGCACCACACTGGTTATCAGTAACCTACTGTTTTTAGAAGACTAAGAGGAAAGGACATGGCATTGGAGGTAAAACAGAGTTGAGGTTGGTGGGTTTCATAGGCCCCACTTTTCCCCATATAACTCAAACAATACCTTCCTGCCCACCTGCCATCTTCAAAATATCACATCCCTCTCTTCTTAAAAATCTCTCCTCAGAACCTACCTTTTGCCTGCAGTCTTTCCTTGCAGCCTCAAATCAGAAGTGTGAAACCTATGGGTCCTCCATATTTTGCTAAACTAAAACCTGCCATCATCACTGACCATCAGCCATGCCAGATGGGAGTGATGGAGGCTGGGGTCCAAGAGCAACTGAATAGCCACAGGTTCTTAATCCCTGCCTTTGATCTCTGCACCTGAAACCAAGACTAAAATACTGCAGATTTTAAAACTATCATTTTAGCTATTGTTTTTGGTTATGGCCTTATTGGATTTTACGTTGCAAGCAGCCACCCTTCAAGGAGGAAGGGCAAGATATAAGTAAACCCATATGCTTCTCCTGTTTATTCCCTGCTCCAGTCAATCTTCCTTCCCTCCATATTTTGCAACTGTTGTGCTTAAGTTTGTAAGCTCCTTGGGGCAAGGACACCATCCTCTTCTTATTACGTAGGAAGTTCCATGCACGTTATTATTTACACATCACCCTCAATATACATGGCATTTTGCAGAGGTTATTGTGCCAATGTGAGATCTGCACACAAAGCTTTTGCAATTTAAACTTTGACAGGCAGAAACGTTAAATGTAAGTTGTGGCAGGTTTTGAAAGGAAGGGTAAAAAATGCAATTACATGTTTTAAGGCTTGCACAGATTTGAGGATGCGTATTGGTGGATTTAGCCAGAGGATTCCAACCTTTTTGAATTCACGGCTCCCTTGACCAACTACATTTTTTCTGCAGCACCCCTGTGTGGCTCAGGAGCCCAGTTATGTCACCCGTTGCTTGCAGAGCTGGCAGCCTCTCACTCTTTTTCAAACACCATCCCTTGTGGAGTGTTCCCTCAGCCTCCTCTCCTTTCCCCTCATCTTGGAAGTCCTCAGGGCAGCTGCTGCCACCGCCCTTGGTTTCTAAGCTGCCACCCCCCCACACACCCCAAAGAGAGGTGCCTCCTCACACTGCCCCACAGATGCCTTGGAAGATGATGCCCCCAATGGAGTCCGGTGAATGTGAGCCCAGGACTTACTTTGGGAGGCAGCAGTGGCAGCAGCGGGTACCGCCAGGCCTGCATGGCAGAAAGGCTCCCTTTCAGTGCCGGGCACTCAGCTCCCAGGCAGGGATTGTACACAGCAAGCACAAGAAAAGCCAGCACAGTGCCTGCCCGGCCTCCCACTTGTCTGTCCAGACTGGCTGGCTGGGCTCCCTCACCCACTGGCTTGCTGACTCCGAGGCTGCCTCAGTTCCTGGCAACCAGCACCCCCTGGCCAGCCCCAGAGGCACCATTTGCCTGCAGAACTTGTAGCCAGGGCTGCTGCAACAAACAGCTGTGCAAGCCTTTGGGTGGCAGAAATGTGAGAAGGCATCAAAGGTGGCACCCCTGACCATCCTTCAAGGCACCCAAGGTGCCACAGCACACTGGTTGAAAACCACTGGGTTAAGCAATAGGCTTCATGGCAAAGGCGAGTTTTGAAGGGTCTGGTAAAAGTGTGACCCAATAGGATTTAATACAGATCCTCCTGAACTACCACAATACCTGAGGTATGTTCGCATCCCATGTAACTTAAGACCCCATAAGAGCCACATTTATGCAAGCCTTCTGCACAAGATGCGATTTTTAGCATGCATTCTATAGACACAAACATAAGCTTTGAATTCGGAGTGGGGTGGATCACGTGTAAAATTATGCAGATTTAAGAGGATTACAAGGGACGTGGGTGGCGCTGTGGTCTGAACCACAGAGCCTAGGGCTTACCGATCAGAAGGTCGGCGGTTCGAATCCCCGCGACGGGGTGAGTTCCCGTTGTTCAGTCCCAGCTCCTGCCCACCTAGCAGTTCAAAAGCACGTCAAGTGCAAGTAGATAAATAGGTACTGCTCCGGCGGGAAGGTAAACGGCGTTTCCGTGCGCTGCTCTGGTTCGCCAGAAGCAGCTTAGTCTGCGGACCAGCGCTGGCTCCCTCGGCCAGTAAAGCGAGATGAGCGCCACAACCCCAGAGTTGTCCGTGATTGGACCTAATGCTCGGGGTCCCTTTACCTTTACCTAAGAGGATTACAGACATGGTCAACAACAGGCCTGATCAACTTTGGGAGCCAATGTGAGCAGACGCGTGCTGGACTACGGTCAGGAAACCCAGATTCAAATCCCCCTTTAGCTATGAAGCTCACTGGGTGACCCTGGCTAGTCAAGAGTCTCTCAGCCTAACTAGCCTTCCTCACAGGGTTGTTGCAATGATGAAACGAGAGCGCGGGAAGGGGGCGTGTAGGCTGCCCTGAGCTCCTCAGGAAAGGTGGAATCATAACAATGATTAATAATTAACTCCCACATTGGTGGTACGATCAGCGATGCCCGGGAACAGATAGGATGTTGGACACTGCATCTCTGTGGAGCTATATAGCGGGCAGCCGTTCCTTCAGGCACATCGGGAAGACAGAGGACGGGGAGGCGGGTGGGACTCCAAACGAAATAAAGGCAACTCGACTCACTCCGGAGGTCGCGAAAGGACATGGTGGCTCCAGGAAACGCTGCGAAATATCCTCTGCTGTTTTGACTCACTCGGCTAACGCTACACTCGCCGAGGCTTCCCCGCGCAGCTTTTCGAGACCAGGCCGCGGCGCTTTGGTCGCTATGACAACAAGGCTACGGCGCGCCGCCGGGCTCAAACCGCGCAGAAAGACGAAGAAACGCCTTTGAAAGAAACGAGCGATAAATCGAATGCCAGGCACAGACGCGGAAATGGGCGGGGCTAGCCTAGAATCACAGCTGCTTCTGAGGCCCTGTGACAAGAGAGGGGCGTGGCTTAGCTGGTCGTCGGAGACAGCCATACAAGCAGAGTTTTTTATTTGCATACGTCATGGGTGTAGGCGGGGGGGGGGGCAGCTGCCCAACCCTAAATCAATAAATATCCATAGCAAGTTACAGATAGGTAGCCGTGTTTGTCTGCCATAGTCAAAACAAAATTTTTTTTTCCCTTCCAGTAGCACCTTAAAGCCCAACTAAGTTAGTTCTTGGTATGAGCTTTCGTGTGCATGCACACTTCTTCAGATACACTTCTGTTTCAGTGTATCTGAAGAAGTGTGCATGCACACGAAAGCTCATACCAAGAACTAACTTAGTTGGTCTTTAAGGTGCTACTGGAAGGAAAAAAATTTTTTTGTTATACATACAAACTGAGGTTCTGCCCTCACTAACAAAAGGCCTGCCCCCCTAACAAAATCCTGGCTATGGCCATGGCGTACGTTTTATCTGCATTTATTTATTTATTTTTAATCTCTACCAGATTTGCAATATTTACTTTATGTGCAATATTCCTAGGCTGCCTTTCAAAAAAAATTATAAAAACTTTACCAGTCAATCCCTCTTCCTACAGAACTCTGAGAATTGTAGCCACGTGAGGGGACCCATAACAAACTACAATTCCCAGCATTGTTTGACAGCAGCTATAAAGCTATATGATACTACTTTGAATGCATGGGAGCCATATTTTGAGCCCCAGCTGCTGACACATTCACTATGAAGGTACACGTTGACACCTACATGCAACATAGAATGAATCACATTCGTTTTGTTCCAGAGTAGCCTTAATGGTAATCTTTGCAAAGGAATAAGTGTCTGCTTGCACTACTGTATTGTTGTTCTTGTTGTTTAGTCGTTTAGTCGTGTCCAACTCTTCGTGACCCCATGGACCAGAGCACGCCAGGCACTTCTGTCTTCCACTGCCTCCCGCAGTTTGGTCAAACTCATGCTGGTAGCTTCGAAGACACTATCCAACCATCTCATCCTCTGTCGTCCCCTTCTCCTTGTGCCCTCCATCTTTCCCAACATCAGGGTCTTTTCCAGGGAGTCCTCTCTTCTCATGAGGTGGCCAAAGTATTGGAGCCTCAGCTTCAGGATCTGTCCTTCCAGTGAGCACTCAGGGCTGATTTCCTTAAGAATGGATAGGTTTGATCTTCTTGCACTCCATGGGACTCTCAAGAGTCTCCTCCAGCACCATAATTCAAAAGCATCAATTCTTCGGCGATCAGCCTTCTTTATGGTCCAGCTCTCACTTCCATACATCACTACTGGGAAAACCATAGCTTTTACTATACGGACCTTTGTTGGCAAGGTGATGTCTCTACTTTTTAAGATGCTGTCTAGGTTTGTCATTGCTTTCCTCCCAAGAAGCAGGCGTCTCTTAATTTCGTGGCTGCTGTCACCATCTGCAGTGATCATGGAGCCCAAGAAAGTAAAATCTCTCACTGGCTCCATTTCTTCCTCTTCTATTTGCCAGGAGGTGATGGGACCAGTGGCCATGATCTTCGTTTTTTGATGTTGAGCTTCAGACCATATTTTGCGCTCTCCTCTTTCACCCTCAATAAAAGGTTCTTTAATTCCTCCTCACTTTCTGCCATCAAGGTTGTGTCATCTGCATATCTGAGGTTGTTGATATTTCTTCCAGCAATCTTAATTCCGGCTAGGGATTCATCCAGCCCAGCCTTTCGCTTCAGCATTAGAAGCATTTATGTACTTAAGCACCGGAAATTATGTTCCTAGTCCCCTGCTTCTCTGCACACCATTCCTCCTTATCTTCAGTAATCTAATGAAAGTGACAGCTCACATCATCACAGTTTCATAACAGATGCCTTTGACTAACCTCTTCTGAGATACTTTTGTTGGAGTGATGGAGGGAAGCTGCTAATCTGAAAGATGACAGGATACTTTCCAAATTTCTTCAATGATTTATTTCCAAACTGTGTGCCACAACACATTAGTGTGTCGGCTGCAGTGTGTAGGTGTGTTGTGTGAACGCTCCCCGCACTCTTCCTGGGGCTGGAAAGGGGTTAGTTTAATCTCTGGTTGGCTAGTAAAACTGAATTACCGTGTCATGAAACGATGCATGTCTAAGAAGTGTGTCACCAACATGAAAAGTTTGGGAAGCTCTGATGTACACAATTCCTCCACACACAGTATGCACAGTTGGGATATTTTAAAGGATGGAAGTCGGTGTGTGTGTGTGGCGGCAGCAAGGGAGTCTACCTACTTATTTTAAAGGAGGCTTGCCTAACTAGTTATTATCTTGGGCTTCCATACTGAACTTTTACTTACTGAATTCTTTATAAAACGCTTGGTGGCCATTTTGGTATACTAGAATAAAAAGAAATTGAAACATTGATAAGGTGATATCTTAATTGGGATGTTAAAGCTTTGTATGACTTTCTTAAGGCTATATACAGTGGTACCTCAGGTTAAGTACTTAATTCGTTCCGGAGGTCCGTACTTAACCTGAAACTGTTCTTAACCTGAAGCACCACTTTAGCTAATGGGGCCTCCAGCTGCTGCCGCGCCGCCGGATACCGAGTTCTGTTCTCATCCTGAAGCAAAGTTCTTAACCTGAAGCACTATTTCTGGGTTAGTTGAGTCTGTAACCTGAAGCATATATAACCTGAGATACCACTGTATTGTGTTAAACAGCAACAGGAGCAGAAAAGACCCAGCGAGCAATTTCACAAATGCGGAAAATGCAATTTCAGAATAAAAATACTATAGAAACCCCCCACCCCATGACTTATGAGATGATATGTATGGGATGGGATCACAGTAAGTATGAGTACAAAAGCTTCCATAACCCCTCGGATTTATCTTATATTTTTTTTTGTTATTAGGTCCACTTCTTAGCCTGGGTGCTTAACACTGAATATTGGCCTGTGAGGAGACACAGTTTGACATAATCTGTGAGGGGGCTGTGAATGGAAATGAATGCAAATCTTATAAAACACCAATAGACCTCCAGTGACCATTCTTCCCATGAAAGACAAATCTGGGTAAATGCGGCACTTCAGGGACAAATCACTACTCAGAAAAAGTAGGAGGGCTATTATTATAATTAATATAATTATACTAATTTATTGAATTATACTAACATTATGCAATTGTCCAATTTCTGTTTCCACCCAAAACCCTCTTTGCAGAAGAAAGAAGTGATGGGATCCTTTTTCATCCTGGCATGCACCCATGCACCCACCCCGCCAGGACCAAAATAATGATCAACACCTGCCCAGCATTTACGTCTTGACACTAAAGGAGAGAAGAGCTCGTTGTGAGGCGCCGCCGCAGCCTCTGCTCATAAATGAAACATTTCCCTCCTCATGTCAGCAGCAGCTCTAACTAGATATAATGAAGGCACTGGTTTGCCAAGTCTTCCTCCAGAGCCCTTTGACTGTCAACCTTAAACCTGTCTGCAATTCCACCATGGGAGCCTTGCAAAATTCTGGCATTAGAGGGGCAATCAGTGGCTGGTTTTTCGGTTATGAGTCGAACTGAGGGGCCATTTGGTCATCAGAGGTTTGCATCATCAGGCACCTGCCCCACAGTTCCTCCTGTCTGTCCACTTGCTTTGCGGCCTTCACTTGTCTCTTCTCCTCCTCTCTGGGCAGTGGTGTGGATAGAGCCCAGAGGGGAACCCTCTCCCTACCCTGGCTCTCTGCCGATTTGTGCCAAGTCCTGTCTGTATAAAGTGAAGAGCCTGGAGTGCACAAATGAACAACTGGGAAATGGGGGCAATATGCACCCCTTTAGCCATTTCTTAACCTTATTGAGATTGCCAGTTGGACCCAAAAGGAACTGAGGCTGTAGGAACAGCATAGGCAATTTGCGTGAGTGGTTCCTTGGAGGGAGGAGGGGAGGACTTCTAGGAGCTGCCTGGACGGGGTCTTGTGCCACTGGAAAACAACAAATAAATCTCCTTCCCTGGAATCTCTCTCCCTGAATTCTTTTGCTTGGCAGAGAGATTTGTTAGGTGGGGTGATCTGATGCAAAGGTAGTGTACTCTTAAAATTAATAATTATGTAGGTGAAAGAATTTCAGCAGATGCAGCTTTTCATACAAGGTGCAAAGAAAACCAGCTAAAATTCTACACAACAGTTAGAGACACAGGAGTCCTGCCTTCCTTTATATTTGGCCACAAATGGGTAGTCTCATGGCCCTCCGGGGCTCCCTGTCTGGCCCTTGGGACCCTCCCCAGGTCACACAACCTCCCAAGCCACACCCCTCACCAACCCTGCTTTGCAGCCTAATTGAGGGGTTTTGCAAGGCTGGAGTGTATCTTTAAACTCTGGTGATGCCTCTTGCTTGTCTGGATGGAGAACACAGGTGTGTGTGTGTAGAAGCCAGCCTACCGTACAAATAGGGATGTGGGTGGCGCTGTGGTCTAAACCACTGAGCCTCTTGGGCTTGCTGATTGGAAGATTGGCGGTTCAAATCCATGCGACAGGGTGAGCTCCCGCTGCTCTGTCCCAGCTCCTGCCAACCTAGCAGTTTGAAAGCACACCAGTGCAAGTAGATAAATAGGTACCGCTGTGGCAGAAAGGTAAACGCCGTTTTTGTGTGCTCTGGCTTCCGTCATGGTCCTTCATGCGCCAAAAGTGGTTTAGTCATGCTGGCCACGTGACCCATAAAGCTGTCTGTGGACAAATGCCGGCTCCCTCAACCTGAAAAGCGAGATGAGAGCCACAACCCCATAGTCGCCTTTGACTGGACTTAACCATCCAGGGGTCCTTTACCTTTTACCTTTACTGTACAAATGTAAAATACACACCTTTTTCTCCACCCACTTTTGCCCCTAGCTCCACCCACCATTGGCATGTGGTCCCCAGAAAGCTGCTATAAATGGAACACAGCCCTCGGACTGACAAATGGTTCCCACTCCTGCATCTGGTCATCATCATCATCATCATCATTCCTGCATTGCAGGGGTTGGATTGGATGGCCTTTGGGATCCCTTCCAAATCTACTAATTCTGTGATTCTAAGGGAAAGGATCATGGCAAAGAGTGTGAGGAGACTAACTCTGACTTACAGCCCTTGCCCAAAGAACGAGCAGCAGCAGGGATCTTTCTTCCCCTTTCCCTGTGTGAAACAACATTACAATAACTTTATAGCAGGAGCAAGTGCTTGAGTTTGCTTTTCTTCCCTCCAGCCCCCTCCCAGTCACTTTTGTGCTGTGCCTTTTAGATTGGAAGCCTGAGGGCAAGGAGTTTATTATTGATTGTTGTGAGCCACTCTGGGAGACTTTTGTGGCTGAAGTTCCCTCTCAAAGTGCTTTTAAGAAATAAATGTTCCAGTTCCAGGCAGACCAATGGACTACTAGGGCTGTCTACACATTTAAAGCCCTCCCTCCTCCCCGAATCCAGGGAACTGTAGTCCAGGGAACTCAGAGCTACAGTTCCCATACTGTAGCCTCCCATACTGTAGCCTTAACAAACTGCAGTTCCCAGTATTCTTGAAATGTGGTGGTGGAATAAACTTTAAATGTGCTTTAAATGTATGGCTTGTATGCAGCCCTGGTCCATCGATGTGCCCTGAACACCCAATTTCTAAAAGCATTTTGAGTGTGCTTTGAATGTGTTTTAAATATATGGTGTATATGCAGCCTAAGTGGTGCAAGGAATGTGTTGCATAGGTCAAGTGTTCCCTTTTACTATATGTTTAATTCTACCATGGGGCACTTCCAGACAACCCACCGTCCTGATGTATTTTGGGGGATGTTAGATGATGTTGGCCGCTTAATGAGCATTCATCCTGATTTGTTTGCAGGGAGAGTAGATGATGCGGCATCAAGGCGAGTGCTATGTCATACTTTCCAGTGCATTTCCCCTGTCCACTTTCCTTATCACAAAATGGTCAGATATTTTGGGGAAGCGGGTTGGTTGTGTAAGAGGAAAGACAAGCAGGATGGAGTGCTCCTGTTTCGGATTCTGGCCAGCCAGCCACGACCTTCTCCATGTTACTCCATTCCATTCTACGTCACTCCTTGGTTACCCCCTCCAACATTCTTTCAGCATGTTCCATTCTCATTGCAGTGTTTCCAGAGTATCCCCTCCCCTTCATTCACCCGCAACAATGATCTTTTGCACTTTATAAACCTCATGGTTCCTCTCAACCTTGCTAATATCTCCCTCTTATGCATGTGTGCATTGCTAAATAAGGTACCACGCTCATAGAACGAGTTTGCTATTAGCATATCGAATAGCCAGGAATTTGCAGAGCTTTACGTGGAAGCAGCTAAGCCTAGAGAACACAGAATCTCCCTGCCCACAGACAGTGCATCTCTGAATATCAAATACTAGGCAGACAACAGTGGAAGGCTTGTGGGTTTCCCAGAAGAATCTGACTGGGCATGATTGGAAACAGGATACTGGTCCAAGGGTGAAAAGCACATGTTTCGTCAGCAAACACAAGTTCCGAAGCCTGTGGTTGCCAAATAATATAAACATGGGAAGGTGGCATTTTTCAGCAGCGAAGCAGCGGTGGGGAAGGGGAGGTGTTTAACCTACTTGTCAAAGTGGCCTGTCAGGATTGGGTGAACCCAGGATCCAGCCCACCAACAGAAACAGCAGCAGAAATTGCCGGTGTTTATGTCCACAGTGGAAATCAATCCAGAGAATTCAGTCCATATTTACTGCTGTTGTTACTTTCAGTCCACAACTGATTAAGTCAACACCCCCATTTGCACAGTTTTCTTTGTAGTGAAATGAATGCAGCAGAATAGCATAAATGGCAATGTAAGTTATGTAATTAATTACATAAATTATGTAAGGTACATAAGTTCACTACAGCAACTCATTCATTGCATTTGTACAGCAACTCATTCATTGCATTTGTATCCTACCTTTTTCCTCTGTGGAGCTCAAAGTGGCATACGTAGTTCTCTTCATTTTACCTGCACAACCACCCTGTGAGGTAGGCTGAGAGTAAGTGACCGCCAGCCCAAGGTCACCTAGGGAGCTTCACGGCCAAGTAGGGATTTGAACCCTGATCTCTCTCAGGTCCTAGTCTGACACTCTAACCACTACACCACACTGACAGAAGACAAACTGCAGTGGAATCAAAACACGGCTGCATGTGACAGGGTGGAATGGAAAATGGGGGTGGTTTGTGGTTTTTTTTAACATCCATATCTATAAGGACTTTTCAACTCTGTGATTCATTTTCACCCCAGTGAACCCTGTTTTGTTAATTTCCCTGCAACGGTGGAAACAACAGTTGTGTTAATCTTCCCTGTTCAAGCCAGTTGTGAGGGGTTCTGCCCTCTTCCTTGCTCAGAGTTCAGAAGCTGGAGAAACTTCAGTTCATTATGGAAGTCTATATGAAGAGCAGCAAAGGTTACCTTCTTGTCCCACACCCCCCATGCGTTCCCAGCCTATAGCTCATTGTTAAGACTTCTTGGTGTTAGAATGGAATAAGATTTTCAAGAGCATTCGAATCTCCACGGTGTCATTTTTTTTGAAGAGTTTATCCTCAGCTGAAAATTTCCACTTGAGCTGTGAAAGAGGCGTAGGGAGGGCTGCTTTTTCTACGGATGTGAAGCTTGTTGAATGAGGGCCTCCTCTGTTTAGGATAACTTACTGAACATGAAACATTGATGAATAGCTTTGCATATAATGGAAGCCCTAACCTTTTGTCTTCATTTAGGGAAATTACAATCCAAACAACCTGGCCTTGGAATTATCTGCATGCAGGGAAGCTCACATACAATTACTCATCCCCATGTTAGCTGCATTCTGAAGATCATGGTATTTAGGTTGCTGAATAAGAGCCTATTGTTGTTGTTGTTTAGTCGTGTGCCCATGGACCAGAGCAAGCCAGGCCCTCCTGTCTTCCAGTGCCTCCTGCAATTTGGTCAAACTCATGTTAGTAGCTTCGAGAACACTGTCCAACCATCTCGTCCTCTGTCGTCCCCTTCTCCTTGTGCCCTCCATCTTTCCCAATATCGGGGTATTTTCCAGGGAGTCTTCTCTTCTCATGAGGTGGCCAAAGTATTGGAGCTGTTATGCTCACTCAAATTGGCCATGAAAACTACAGGAGCATGGGATGCACCAGCTCAGTTACTGAGGCTTCATACCTACAGCATTTTATTCTAGAATCAATGGAGACTTATTTCCCCCCACGTAGTTCCACCCTTCTATAGTTTCCAGCACCTGTTGCTCAGAAGCATTACTGACTCTGACCAGGCAAGATTCCAAAATGTCTGGGTTCACATGTAAGGGGTATTATAGGTAAAGATCAGTAAGCCAACAATAAGCCATGGCTGTGATTTTCACTAGCAAATCATAGTTAATGCACCAGTTTGGTTTCCCCCATAAAGCTATACCGTGTTTTCTTAACTAAGGTTTGTTTAAATCATGGTTCAACATGGGTAAACCAAGCTACTGTTTTTATTATGCCCAATGCATGTTTCCAGGTTGTCCCTAACAAATGAATTCCTTAATTCTGAAACGGCTCAGTTTATTTCCTATTTTTTCATAATGCGAATCTACATTTCTGTTCCCTACTCTGTGGACTCCTAACCTTATTCAGTCTTATTAAGGTGACATGGCAAGTACAATGATACCTACACAGAGGGGACTAGGGACCAGATCTCACTTTTTTGCCCCTACTTCCTAATGCAGCATTTTCATCCAAAATGGCCCTGTATCTACTTTTATAGGGTTTCAGTACTTACACACACACACACACACACACACACACACACACACACACACTTTGCATTATGCAGGAGAGCTTAAGTGAACCCAATATATAGGATTTTTTCCCCTTCTGTGTCTGCTGAGCTTCTCAGACATTTCTGGGCTGTTTCCACTTTTCTTTCAGAAGCGCCTGTGGCTACATGGATTGCAGTGTCAACTTTTCTGCACTCAATGGTCTTGTCAGCCTATCCACAGGAACAAGAACAACTGAGTTTCCCAACTGCCTGGCTAACTTTTGAGATGAACAATACATCAAGTTGCCAGGCCAGGATCTTGAAATGCGGGTTGCCACGAGGGATGGAAAAATTTGTCCATTTCAGTTTCTTACTTTTCCAATCTAAAGTTTAGTTCTCCACACTTCCATAGCAATGTGCAATTTAAAAACCAAAAACCAAAAACCAGTCCTCATGAAAATTCATCAGCATTTTAGCGTACATTTCTCCTAATATATGCAAGTACTTCCCCCAAATTTAATGCATTCTTGTATGTTATTTTCACTAATATATGCATTTTATGCACACATTATCCTAGTACGGTGGTACCTTGGGTTAAGTACTTAATTCGTTCCAGAGGTCTGTTCTTAACCTGAAGCACCACTTTAGCTAATGGGGCCTCCTGCTGCCGCCGCGCCACCAGAGCACGATTTCTGTTCTCATCCTGAAGCAAAGTTCTTAACCTGAAGCACTATTTCTGGGTTAGCGGGGTCTGTAACCTGAAGCGTATGTAACCTGAGGTACCACTGTATATGCATTTTTGTACACATTACATTACTGAAGAACTGCATTGAAAAATTCAGAGAAATGCAGAATTCAGAGAATGGTTGTGTTTGGGTTTGCATATTGTTTCAGAAAGTGAAATTTGGTAGGTTCACCTGTAAATGTGAGCTGAACCAAATCCCTGCTCCCCCTCACAAATTCCTGGCTGCCATCAAATGTGTAAAAAGCGAGGGATAGGTGACTTCAAGTAGCAAAGCTATGGGCACAAAGGGGCTGCTGAATCCTTTCTCTGACCATTGTTTTTGCCCTGCCCCTCAGCCTCCTCTACAAGTGTTAACTTCAAGCTTTGAGTGATGGAGGAAGACTGTGATCAGGAAAGCAGCACAGGATGGAAAGAGTTAAGCTCCCCTCCTAAAGCAGCAGCGTCCCATTCCAGGTAGCACCCCCAGCTGCTACTTACCAAAATGTAAAGCAATCCAGCCACAGTTCTCCGTTGTCCATTTGCCTAAATAGTTTTACGTGTGCCCCACTATTGCTCCAGAATTCACAGGGTTCTATGTTTGTTATTTTGGCAATTCTCCATGTGAGCTTTTTGAATCTTTGAAATGTTTCGGCTTTGATTTTCTCCTGATTTGCTTCCACCACCTGATTTCCCTGCACCACCTGCATTCATTTTGGCATCTTGTGAAAGGTGTTCTGAATAAATGAGAGCAGGGAGGGCTGGGAGCCCAGCTTCAATCAGAACACCTGAAGGAAACTTTGCAAGCGGCAGAAAAAAAAGGTTCAAAGCATCCAGAAGAGCTTGGGATCGCATCCTTGGAGACGTCATTTTCTGCTCAATGCACTTAAAGGATGCAGCATTATCACATGCATTAGAACATTAACTTACACATCATGATTAAGGTTGTGATAAACTTTTAAAGCTCCGAGTTCTGTTACACATTAGATTATTCTTGGCGTGGGGGTGCTAATCCTGCACACAAAAATGGTATGCGATAAAGGGCAGGTCAAAGCATCAGCTGGGGAGAAGTTTTGAGCCCTGAAGGGCGATGCAAAGCAGATGGAAATTTGAACAAGGGAAGCAAAACCCTTTAAAGGACCAGCTAATGTAGAAGAAGGACACTTTCAAAGGATGTCTTCTTCATCGACCCAAGACTCAGGAGTGAGGCAGTGAGGTGTAATGGTCAGAGTGCTGGACTATGGCCAGGGAGACCCAGGTTCAAATAGTCAGCCACAAATCTCATTAGGTATCCTTGAACTAGTCATTTACTCGCAACTGAAACAACCTCACATGGTTATTGTGAAGATAAAATGGAGGGTGGCGGGGGGGGGGGCAGCCATGTTGGGTGCCCTGAGTTCCCGGGGGACTCATTTATAGGATATAAATGCTGCAAATAGTCATGAGAATGAGGTCTGCTTAAACATTGGTATGGGTTTCCTATGAGATTTCAAGGTGGATTATCATGAGGCAATACCCAGACTTGACAAAGTAACGTTAATAGCCTAGCAAAGGGAACTAATTGTTAGACTGTTTTTCTCAATAGCTAAGAAATAACCAAAAGAGGGCAAAATGCAAACCCTGACCCCTCCCAGATAAGGATGCTGTACAGTGGTATCTTGGTTCTCGAACTTAATCTGTTCCGGCAGTCTGTTCGACTCCCGAAACCATTCGAAAACCAAGGTGCGGCTTCCGATTGGCTGCAAGAGCTTCCTGCATTCAAGTAGAAACCGTGTTGGATGTTCAGCTTCTGAAAATCGTTTGCAAACCGGAACACTTACTTCTGGGTTTGCGGCATTCAGGAGTTGATTTATTCAGGAGCCAAGCCATTCAAGTACCAAGGTACCACTGTATTCCAGATGTCACTCTATAAGGAGAGGCTGCAATGGAAACAAGAGGGGTGGGCATCTCAGGGTCGGCTGTCTGACTCCCTAGTAGCTTGTTGATGGAGCAGTGGACTTTAGCTGTCTGGTGGGGAAATTTCTGCTGTTTGCTCTTTGTCACCTCTTCACATACTGTATATATGTAATGCAAGTTTTACAAAATGCCTGTAAGCCTCCAGTGATCTCCTTCCAAAGGAAATCAACCCCTGGAACATCTCACTGTTTGGAGAAGTGGGGAGAATTTAACAGTGTGAAGCCGATCAAAGGCTCATTTCCCATTAGAGTACTTTCTAGTCTGGCTGAAAGCAGCTTTCCAAGGACTCCAGATCATGTATTCTGCAGCTCTTTCTGGGAGACCCTTGTTAGCTGGAGATGCTGAGGAGTGAACCCAGGACCTTCTGCTCCAGCTCACAGTAGTTCTCCAACATGACGGGCAAAAGTTCTTTCCTAGCCACGCGGTTGGAGAGTTTCTAACCAGAGAGGTGCCAGGGAATAAGCCTTCTGCATGTGTGGCACACACTTTCCCAAGTGAGCACAACAAGGCAAAACATGGCTAAGTTAGGGCCATTTGCAATGTGATGCCCCATGCAGCAACACCATGTGAAACCTCGCAGGAATCAAACAATGGGTGAGGGAGAACATGCAATGCAACCACTGGTGGCTGATGCCCATTGGAACTGGTGGAAGACAGGAAGGCCAAGGGTAGGCGGAGCTTAATCCAATGACAGGCACAGCCACCAATGACAGGTGGAGACAACTCAGTCTAGTTCTGTCCCCACCCCTACCCCACTGAATTCTCTTTCTGAAAATAATTTTTATTTGATTTTAACAATACTGTACAAAGTTATAAAAATCCAAATATATATCCATATACAGAGAGTTCTTCAAATCTCAGGACTCCCCCCCACCCCCTCCACAGAGTCCAATTTTAAGCATTTAAAACTGCATCTTCTTCCAAACTCTCGGTTTTGTATCCATCCATATTCTCCATGGTAATTGTTATGCTACAAGTGAAATCAAAATCCTGCCAATGTTTCCATCTGCTTACAGTGGTCTCTTAGATAACTTATACTCCCCCCCCCTCATTCTTTGATAAAGCTTTGTCTTCTTGGTTCCTGAGTTTTCCAGTCAGCTTTGCCATTTTGGCACAGTCCATCAGCTTGGTTTGCCATTCCTCTCTGGTAGGGACCTTGTCTTCTTTCCATCTCTGGGCTAATAGCATTCGGGCGGCTGTTGTTCCGTACATAAAGAGTCTTTTCTGGTCCTTTGGAATGTCGGTACCTGTAATTCCTAATAAAAAAAGCTTCTGGTTTTTTTAACAAAAGTTATTTTAAACATTTTTTTCATTTTGTTATATATCATATCCCAGAAAGCTTTTATCACCTTACAGTTCCACCACATATGATGAAAGGTACTGCATTGGGAATTGGGGTTGCTTGTGCGTAAATTCCAAACTGCTCCCAGCTGTTGGGGTAGCTAAACCTTTCCCTGATTTGACAGCCCTTACAAGGCGACTGTCTCAGTCACTGGCAGAATCCGTCAGTGGGCGTTCCCTAAACTTCTTCCAACATAAAAGCTGTTTGACGCCAAGTCTCCTCCTAGCCTCTCTGCGCGGAAGTCTCCTGCGCAGAGTGGGCGTGGCCAGCGGAGGTCCTGGGCTCTCCCCGCTGGACCCCGCTTGGAGCCCTCTCTCCGAAGACCTTCCCTCCTCCCCTTCTTTCCTGGTGTCACACCTATTTCCTTCCCCAATGGAAGTATTCTCCCTCTCCCTGCTGGTCCCTTCTCCTGCATCATCGGAGAGCCCTACCTCCGCTCTGAGCTCCGATGTCAGTTCCCTGACAGGTACCTTCTGAGTTCTACAAGGGCAGCCAAGGCTGAGGAAAGTGACAGTCAGGGCCACTCCTGGACTGCTTGTAAGGTTGAAGGCAGGCAGGCAGGTGTCTGGTTCTGGGCAGACGGAGGTTGATGGGGCAGTGCCTCACTCATCCTAGTGGAGCAGTCTCCATTGTGCTTCACCACACCACCACTCTTGCTCTCAGTTCAGACATTCAGCTGCCACCAGTGACCAAGAGCTGACGATGTTCACAATCAAGTCATTCAAAAAAGCTACGTGCAAGCCCTGCAAGGAAGCTGTCTTGTTTTGTACACACTGGGATGCAGGACATGAAATTCACAAACTGATACCATTTTCTGAACTTTTATTTTTCAGTACAGAAAACCCATATAATCTCTCTCTGGTCCTGTAGACCAAACAACATGATTCTTATCACCCTTCATCGCATCCTTGTGCAACCCATGTCTCTTCTTAATAGCATTACGCTTAAACCCACCCCCACCCCCACAAAACTGTTCTCTGATCACATTATCAGAAAGGTATACCTGGAGCACAGCAATTTTTCCTGCTGTCATTTATAATGTTCAGAGTTCAAGGAGTTTTCTAACGTGCGCTACGTGAGCCACTTGCGCCCAAGCTGGCTGCTCCCAGATTTGAGGTACACATCTTCTCGACACCAATACCAGCATCGGGATTTGTAGAGGAAATCAAAGATTTCATTCACAATTTTGTCCATTTGTTCGTTAGAACACATGGGATGCATTGCCGGATCAGCCTGTCAAGTGGATCAGCCTGTGGCCTGGATCCATTGGGTGGGTTTAACCCAGCCAGGGCCAGCTCCAAGTCTGGGTGGGTCCTGAGTACAACACCCTCCAGTGTGTGTTTGGGAGTGGGGTCTCCTCCATTGAATGGTCCTGTCCTGATCTGTGGTGCAATGCAGCAAGGCAAAGCTCACTTGGGTTGTATGACAAGGCAAGGTTCAGGCTAGACATGAGGCAAGGTGGGGTGAATTTCAAGAAGGATACAAGACAGGGTTCAGGTTGCTCCAAGAAGGAACATACTAAAACCGAGCCCTTATGTCATGACTCCTGAATCTAGCAACAATTCTGACATAGCCAGAGGCTGCAGAGGCACCAGCTAAAGTTCAGGGCTCTGAGCCAGCTGCCAGAGATCAGGAGAACACTGCAACTAAAACTGCCAGACAGAGCACCCAGGAGAACCTCCTGGACCACCAAGGCCAGAATCCAGACCTTCACGGGCACCTGCCCCTGAAGCTGAGGAACCAGATGCCTCACCTCACACATTATCAGTCTGGCAGTCCGCTAAGAAGCAGGCTATGCAACAAAGAAGGTTTGTCCATCTTCTGGCCAAAGGGTTGGGCTATTAATTTTTTTTTCTTTAAGAGGGTGGAGCCTAGGAGAGGTGGTCTGGAGGCAGAAGCTTAAAAGGCATCAGCCTGCTCCCAACCATTGAGCAAGTGGTTCTCTTGGAGCTGTCCATGGTCCTGCAACCTCTAGCCATCCCTGCTGCTTTGTGGGATCTGTTTGTTGTTGTTTAGTCGTTTAGTCGTGTCCGACTCTTCGTGACCCCATGGACCAGAGCACACCAGGCACTCCTGTCTTACACTGCCTCCCGCAGTTTGGTCAGACTCATGCTGGTAGCTTCGAGAACACTATCCAACCATCTCATCCTCTGTCGTCCCCTTCTCCTTGTGCCCTCCATCTTTCCCAACATCAGGGTCTGTGGGATCTGTTACTGGACCATATAATAACAGCACCAGATGCAGCTCAATTCTTACTGTGCTGCATAAGGCTGTTCTGCTTAAAGGGACCCAGTCTTCTCTAGTAAGCTTCTTCTGCAAGAGAGAAGGGGAGGCTCTGGTTTTCCAGGATCTTCTCAAGCAGAGTCCTCTGGGACTGAGGATGGCTGTGCTATATCCTCAGGCCAGGGTTGGGGGCATTGCCCTGCAGGGGCATCTAACAGCAGCACTAATCTAACAGCAGCACTAATGTGCCCCTATGTGCCCTTCAGATTCTCGCCTCCATCGCCCAATAAAGAGGGCTCTGACTCCTCCTTGGCAGTAGGTAGCACAAGACACACTGTTCAGACCAAAGAACAAGTGCTGAGTTGTGGCTTTTATAAGCCCTGGTGGAGCTGGACTGGTCCTTGGTGGGGTGTGTCAGCTGACCTGAGTTTTTTCAGGTGGCAAGGCTGGTATTGCAGCCTAGATGGCGCCACTGAGGAGTGCAATTCAGCCTGTGCATACACCTGGTGGTGCACAGTGAGAAAGTGCTGCAACTCAACTGGTGGCAGCCCTAGCTTGCAATTCTGCAGGTCCTCATAGCAGAAATCTAACCCAGTAGTATAAGGGTTGACTGGTGAGACTCTGAATGGCTTGTCATCCTCTGGCATTGTGGGAAAGTCCTCATTTGCAAATCTGCATATAAAATTTGCATGACGTCTCGGTGACAGCTTTAGCTGGAACATTATTCCTCCCCCAGCCTTGCGTAGGATGGCCAACAGTCAGCGCCTGTTTCTCCAAGTGATGCTTAAGATGTTTCTTGTGCTTCCTGTATCTGAAACTGAAATATTGAAAAATAAAAAAGCCCTTGCAGACTTGAAAACAGATGTCTTCTATTTCCACACATATGAGCATCACTCTTCCACTACTTGTTTTCCCTTTCGATGCAGACAGAGACACAAAAATGGAAATCTCAGATTACATGTTTGCAGAAACAGAGCGGTGGGGTATAATTACACTCTGTTTAGAGGAGTGATTTATACCCTGAACTTGTCCTTCGTTGCAAAAATTTGCACTTCCATCGAGCTCTACCTGTCAAGTCACTCAACTGGGAGCATTTTTTTAAAGTGCTACGGGACATTACCAGTCCTGCCTGGAGGGTCCAGGGACTGAATACGGGACCATCGGCATGCCAAGCAGATGCCTTCAGACTGAGCAATGACACCTGCCATAATCATTCTACCCGCTTCTCCTGTAGTTTGATCTTTCTTTTACTGCTATATTGTAGTGATATTATACTGTTCATTATTATTCATTGCTGTTAAATATACTAATATTTAGACTATTTTTATGTGAACTACTTTGAGCACAGATTGTGGGAAATGTGGTATATCAATAAATTGACTGTGACTGGGTGGCACTGTGGTCTAAACCACTGAGCCTCTTGGGCTTGCCAGTCAGAAGGTCGGTGGTTTGAATCCTCGCGACGGGGTGAGCTCCCGTTGCTCAGTCCCAGCTTCTGCCAACCTAGCAGTTCAAAAGCATGCCAAAAAGTGCAAGTAGATAAATAGGCACCACTCCTGTGGGAAGGTAAACGGTGTTTCCGTGCACTGCTCTGGTTTCGCCAGAGGTGGCTTAGTCATGCTGGCCACATGACCCAGAAAAACTGTCTGTGGACAAACGGCCTGTAAAGCGAGATAAGTGCCACAACCCCAGAGTCGTCTGCGACTGGACTTAACTGTCAAGGGTCCTTTACCTTTACCTTTTTATCAACTCTCAGTCTAACTTCCCTCAGAGGGTTGTTGTGACAATAAAGAGAGTGCGTGTGTGCGTGTGTGCCATCTTTATTGCCTTCAGCTCCTTGGAGGAAGGTAAATAAATGGCATAGTTACCATGATCCCATTGACTACTTTTGTCAAAGTCAGAGAGGACAGACAGTCTTATGGCCATTTTCGTGGGAAAGTGAAGTGTCTTCAGAATGTACAGCAAAGTATAGAAAAACGTAGATCCAAATGCTTTATATAGGTATAATGTACCGGTTATCTATGTATTGTCTACATAGAGATTCATTAACTTACCTGTTTGATCTTTATCCCACCTTTCCTCCAAGAAGCTTAAGGTGGCAAACACAATTTGCCCCGTCCCTATTTTATCCTCACCACGACCCTGTCAGGTAGGTTAGACTATGAGGCAGAGACTGGCCCAATGAGCTGAGTGAGAATTTAGTACAGAATGACAAAAGGAAAATATGCAATACAATTATATATGTGTGGGGTATTTTTTTAATGATTGCTCTTTCTTTCCTTCACTTCTTATTTTCCTTTCTCTTTAATGTTGCGTACTGCATATTTGTATATCATATGAAAGAATAATATTGAAGACAGATAACTAAATGGGCAGCAGTGAAAATAGTGATGAGTGAGGGGGGGCTTTTTCAGGGAGGCGGCCCACAGAGTACATTTTGGCTGAAAGCCACACACCCCTCCTTCTTGAGTGGACACAACTCATATTTTTAACTCTGAGGTGGTCAGCTGCCATTCAGAGCTGGGTGTGTGTGTGTGTGTGCTTTGCTAGAAAGCAGCCAGTGGCTCCTAGCTGAAGAAACAGCCGCAGTGCAGTGTTAGCTGACGGGGCCAAGACACAGAAGGTTAAACCCCACGCGGACTTTAATTTTCCACTGCTGCCTCTGCCATTAACAAACCCTGTTGGACACATCACCAGAGACCTTGCTTAATCTCCCCTTATCTTGAAAATCACTTCTAAGTAGCACAAACTCACCCAAGGGCTGAGCTTTGCAAAATCGAACTTGCGCATACTGAGCGAGAGGCAATTGGAAATGCAAAACGTACCACAAAGGCAGATGACGGGGTGTGTGTGTGCGCCCGCCCGCCCGCACACACACACACACACACACACACAACCTCTTCCAAAGTGCAGTCACCTCAGCTAAGGTCATATGCACAGATTAAAGTACAGGGAGAGAGCAAAAATTACCACCCCTGCCCCCTTGTTAGCATTCTGTCAAGTCAATTAAATGTCCAGGGAATGGGGGTACTACAAAATAATATTCACATAAGGTCAATTTGCCTCTCCATTTCAGTGTTTACCTTAAGCCATCAAAATTATAATATAACATAGGAAAGCTCCCTTTTATAAAATCAGACCCTTAGTCCATCTAGCTCAGTATTCTCTACACTGACTGGCAGAGGCAGTCCATGGTTCCTGCTATGGCATCTTTCCTGGCGCCACCTGGAGATGCCAGTAACTGAAATGGGAACCTTCTGTCTGCAGAACAGATCCTCTGCCACTGATCTACGTCCCTTCTCTTAATTCTGATTGGAGGCTGGGGCAAGAGGCCTTGATACAAAGAGCTGGTTACAGCATCTCTAGATTGCCAGGATTTTGTGGCAAGGATTTAAGCACATATTGGGGAATTTAGGTTTGTGCGATTAAAGTGCTCTGGTCACAACTGCACCATAGATGTAATGCATTATTGCCCCACTTTGAGAGAGTCAGCTTGGTGTAGTGGTTAAGAGCGGTGGACTTGTAATCTGGTGAACTGGGTTCGCGTCTCCGCTCCTCCACATGCAGCTGCTGGGTGACCTTGGGCTAGTCACACTTCTCTGAAGTCTCTCAGCCCCACTCACCTCACAGTGCGTTTGTTGTGGGGGAACAAGGGAAAGGAGATTGTTAACTGCTTTGAGATTCCTTAAGGCAGCGGTTCTCAACCTGTGGGTCCCCAGATGTTGTTGGACTACAACTCCCATCATCCCTGAGCTCTGGCCTTGCTAGCTAGGGGTGATGGGAGTTGTAGTTCAACAACATCTGGGGACCCGCAAGTTGAGAAAGGCTGCCTTAAGGGGAGTGAAAGGCAGGGTATCAAGTCCAAATTCTCCTCCTCTTCCTCCTCCTCTTTCTTCTTCTTCTGTAACTGTCAGGACTTGCCCCAAAGCATGCAGGGACCTGTAGTTAGTTTAAAGTGCTGTGAGACCATCTATTCACTTCACAGAGCTACAATTCTCAAGAGTTCCCTGAGAAATGGGATTGACTGTTAAGCCACTCTTGGAATTGCAGCTCTGTGAGGAGAATAGGAGTGACCTAAGAACTCTCAATGGGACGTGGGTGGCGCTGTGGTCTAAACCACAGAGCCTAGGGCTTGCCGATCAGAAGGTTGGCAGTTCAAATCCCCACAACGGGGTGAGCTTCCGTTGCTCAGTCCCTGCTCCTGCCAACCTAGCAGTTCAAAAGCACGTCAAAGTGCAAGTAGATAAATAGGTACCGCTCTGGTGGGAAGGTAAACGGCATTTCCGTGCGCTGCTCTGGTTCACCAGAAGCGGCTTAGTCATGCTGGCCACGTGACCCGGAAGCTGTACGCCGGCTCCCTCGGCCAATAAAGTGAGATGAGCGCCACAACCCCAGAGTCGTCCACGACTGGACCTGACGGTCAGGGGTCCCTTTACCTTTAACAACTCTCAACACCCTTAACAAACTACAGGGCACTGTCAGCTCTGATCAGCTGCAGGTTTTTTTATGTGCTACCCCAAGTGTACATTGAGACAGAGCAATGAGCTCACACGCCATGTGAGACGCTATCGCTTCAAGCCTTTGAAAAGGCCACTCCCTGTTACGACCAATTCCTCGGCATCAGGCCTTTCCCTCTGTCCTCTCTCGCCACAACGCAATGCACTGATTTAGACCAAAAAAGCCCTAAATGGCTTAGACGCTGCAGGTACATCTGAGGGTTTGAATAAGTGGCAATTTGGGGGAACTAGAATCAGTTTTGCCCACAGCACTGTGCAGATAAGGCACACGAAGTTGCTCTCTATAGCTCAGCCAGCCAGCCTTGTCTACTATGAATGTTAATAGCTCTCCAGGGTTTAGGGGTGGGAGGTCTTTCTTAGCCCTGCTACCAAAGGCGTAGTAGTTTGGAGTTGCAGGGGTTTGAAGTGGTTTGAAGACGTTTCACTATTTCTGCAGCGGTGTCGCAGCAGGGTCTCCATCTGCAATATCTTTGAGCCCGCCAAGAAGCAGGAAAGTGGAGCTTTTAAGCATTGAGAAGTCTTCTCGCCCTTCGTTCTGACTGGAGCCAACCAGGGCGAAAGGTGGTGAGTCAGCCACTGAGAAGTGGCTCCCAGACTCTGGAGAGGGTGCTCAGGAAGAACACGGAGGAGTCGCTGCTCTGCGTGCTCCAAAGCTCAGCGTTTAGGAACACTGAAAACACAAGGGGCTTCAATTTTGAGAAAATGGTGTGCAAGTTTTGTTCCAGACAATCAGCCTTCAAGGAAAGAAAAACCTTAAGTCTCTCTGAAAGAAGATGTCAGAACACTCCAAATCATTTGCCCGCGTACATGCACAGAAAATCATAGATTTTTCATTTCACTTTTAATTTGTATACCGTCTTTCTATTTCAACATACCCAAGGCGGTTTCCAAGCTGAAGAAACAAAGAATGTACACCTTATAACAATCTAACCCAATACAAAAATGTGATAATAAAACATAACTTTAAAATAAGCAACTTATATCAAATAAAGTAATATTCAGCAATCCATTAGAATAGCATAGAATAATATTAAATATCAGCATAAAAATTAAACAGAAATCCACTCTTGACAATTATAATAATTTCTAAACTATAATCAATAAAACAACAGCAAGTCACAGTGCATAAAATAATACTATACAAATTGAGAAGCAGAGAGTGGAGGGTGGGGCAAGGCAGGTGGAAGAAGGCCTTGCCTGATGAAGTCTCTCCCCTCACAGTTCTAGATCCAAAGATGGTTCAGAATCTCATTCTTCAGTAGAGGAAACATACAGGCTTGGCTGAAGGCAGCAGTTGATATCCTGGTGGCAAGTCAACATGTCAAGTCCCCAGTCCAGGATCAATCCACATGTCCAAAGTCCTGCAGAGAACCTGGAGCATCCCAGCTGAGGACCACCAATGGGCAGTTGAGCAGATGTAGCTGAAACACACAGCGATCTGTACTGATCATTGTGATGCATCCCTAATTATTATTATTGTATAATCTTAGAAGAGGGGTGTGGCTTTGAGTGGGCGTGCCTGCGGCTATCATGAAGGGACCCTGCACTTCTGAAATTGCCACTCTGACACTGCTGCTGCCCCCGAGATGCTTTAAAATGGAGATGGCAAGGAATGACGCTGGAAACTTAAGGCTGCAAAGCAGGTGTGCTGCTGCTGATCTACGACCTCTGTGCCTGACTCTCTAGCCTTTGTTCTGCATTCTTAACAGGAGTTCAGCTGGTATAAGCAGGATTAAAGGGGAGGTTTGGGCTTCAGGGGGGACTCTATTGCTCCTGCCCCCCTCCAGTTAAAACAAAGGGCTCCTCCAGACCTAATTATTAAGCAATCATCCTGATTTGCTTGCACAAAGCTTATGCAGAGGTTGGACTAAAGGGGTGTATTCTGCAGCACGTCCTTGACACAATAATAGTGTATCAGTGGTGCATTTATTCTGCTTCATTAGTTGTTCTCTGCCACAAATGCTACCTCCCTCCTCCCTGGACATTTGTGGTATAAAAAGTTACAGCATTCTCTCAATTCATTCTCTCTCAGCTTAAAACCACCACGTGGAACTGCTGTGCAGATTAGCATGGCTAGCTTGGTGTGTAAAGGTAAAGGGACCCCTGACCATTAGGTCCAGTCGTGACCAACTCCGGGGTTGTGGCGCTCATCTCGCTTTATTGGCCAAGGGAGCCGGCATACAGCTTTCAGGTCATGTGACCAGCATGACTAAGCCGCTTCTGGCGAACCAGAGCAGTGCACAGAAACGCCATTTACCTTCCCACCAGAGTGGTACCTATTTATCTACTCGCACTTTGACGTGCTTTCAAACTGCTAGGTTGGCAGGAGCAGGGACCGAGGAACGGGAGCTCACCCTGTCATGGGGATTCGAACCACCGACCATCTGATCGGCAATTCCTAGGCTCTGTGGTTTAACCCACAGCACCACCCGCTATGAAAAGTTGCTGAGGTCTTTGGGTTTGTGTGAGCCACTGAACCTTTTGCTGAAGCATATCAGGAAGGTTACTAATAACTATATCATACTATAGAACATAGAAAACAAATTTTTAAAATCCTTATGAAAATTCTTCAGCGTTTTAGTCCAAATTTCTCCTAATAAATACGTTTTTGTATGCAGTTTTGACCAAGGCACACATTTTTACAAGCAATTTCTCCTAATATAACACATTTTTCCTGTTATTTTCTTCATTTTTGTAATTTATTTTTATTAGTTTTCCAATATACCCCCCCAATAACAGCCAAGTTATAAGAATAACAATTATATTTTCCTATGTTTTTTCCACTAGTATGGTAATTTTTAGGCACATTTTCCCCAATAATACATGCATTTTGGAAACCATTGGTTGGAAACCTGCATCTCAAGATTCAGAAAAGTGTGAATTTTGAAGGATAGCTGTGTTTTGGTTTTCATTTTTGGGGGAGGAAAGTGTAGATTTGACAGATTCACCTGTAAATGTGCACTGAATCCAATCTAGCCCCTATCCCTCGTTCCAGCTTGTTGTACTGGCTTTCAGTCCTGACTCACCTCAGAATGTTGCCCATGGCCCAGATCTCCTAACCACTCCAAACTCCTTGGAGAAAATGACATTTTTATTTTTATTTTTTAAAAAAGAGGATTAAACAAAACAGCTTGGCAACTTTTACATATGGGCAGCAATGGACCATAAATCCTTCAGTGGAGGAAGGGAGATATGGCCAAAGTGGAAGAACAAGCAGTTCATTTAAATTACTTCCAGACAAATGTAACTGTTAAATGCTTCATTGTACCATTAACCTGTTTTATGGGGCCAAGATGGGGAGAAACGTCCCTGAAACAAGGGGGAGACAGGAGCTGGTCCATGGCTGGCTGGGGATACTGTCCAAGCTCATCAATCCAGGAACGTTCAGACACGAAAGACATGCAATATAGGTTTTGCTGATTAAATGTTTCAATTAAATAATTGCCTAATAAGCCAAGAACATTAATTTATCAAAGGGCATGCAGGGTAGCGGCAGGACAGGTAACAGACTGAATATGACCTCTGCTGCAGAATGTTAAGTGGAGCCAAATGCCATGGCTACGGTGGCAGAAGGAAAAGGAGTGTGTATGCATAGACAAAAGAAATAGATTGTACCTACTCCTAGAACTAGAGTCTTCTTCTTTGGCGATCACTCGTAGCCCAGTAAGATCGTCTTCCATTAACACGGTTTTAACAGTGAGTCCGTAAGTGACTGTGCAGGCCAATTCTGGATCCACACGTCCTTCCACAGTGGGGACATAGGTTTCTGGGCAGGAGTTGATCACGGTGAGGGTTTGCCAAACTTGCCTTCCTCTTAGCATGTTTCTCCCTTGCGTCCTGAGTTTGAGTGTCTTCAAAGCCCATGACACCTTTGGTAAAGGCCGATCTCCAATTGTAGCGCTCGC
The DNA here is from genome assembly GCF_964270895.1 of Podarcis filfolensis. Lineage (NCBI taxonomy): Eukaryota > Metazoa > Chordata > Lepidosauria > Squamata > Lacertidae > Podarcis > Podarcis filfolensis. Next base: position 34,805,401 of record NC_139616.1, on the reverse strand, counting down.
AGGCCAGTGTTTCCCAGTTGTCAGTGTTTATACTACTTTTTTTAAAAGATTTGCCTTGAGAGAGCCTTTAAACCTCTTTTGTTGACCACCAGCATTACACTTTCCATTTTTCAGAAGTAGAGTACTTTGTTGCATAGTATACTCCGACTCTGTGGTGGCATGCAAAGAGCTTTCACCCAACAACAGAGACCTTACAGCTAGTAGAATGAAAATAAAGTCAGCTCCTTCCCATTTGATGCTACCTTCGGGTTAACCCACTGTTTTAGACTGTGCTATACTGAAAGATCATGAATGTTCAATTACTTTGAGTTTTGTGTTCTCAAGTCTGTATGCTGGTCCCTGGGGCTAACCGAGAGGCGAGGTCCAAGTCCAGTCCGAGGTCGATGGTGCAATATGAAGGCAGTCTGTAGAAGTCAAAGCTGGGTGCAGGGCAGGGCGTCAGGTGAGGTCAGGAGCTCCGGCAGGGAAGCAGGTCAGGGATCAGGCTGGAACCAACAATGTTGCTCCCACAACTTGGGACTGGGGCTGGCTAGCTTTTATCTCCCCCGAGGCATAGGGCGGACCCAATCCTCAGGTGACTCGCCTCTCCTTGCCTGGAGGCAAGCACTCTTAGGCAAACTTAGTTCCCTCCTTCTCTCTGCCCTGAGCCTCTGCAGCTCAGGAGAGGCTGGAGGGTTACCAGACCCAGAGGCAATCTCAGCTTCCTCTGATGGGGCTGAGGGTGGAGCACCTGCAGGCAATAGGTCCTCCATCCCCTCAGGAGCCAGAGCAGACTCAGCTGGTGCCTGCACCTGAGGATCCAGCACGGGTGAGGACCCTTCAGGCTCATGCCCCAGCCCCGGCTCAGCTGGTTCTGGAGGTGGGGAATCCTGTGCAGGCTGGGATTCCTCAGGTTCAGCTTTCGAATCCCATTCCCAGGCCATCACAGCCTGGTTCCAAGGCAATGTCGTCGTCATCATCAGATTATAAATAATGTGGTGGTGGTGTGTCCTTACACTATAGAAGAAGAAGAGGAAGAGGAAGAGGAAGAGGAAGAGGAAGAGGAAGAGGAAGAGGAAGAAGAGCAACAACAACACAGAACGAAACGTAGGTGAGGTAGACGGGCAACGATATGCTAAGGTAAACTCTCTCAGGGGTCGTATACACTTCAGGTAGTCCCGTACCTAGAAAGTATGGGGCCAAGAGGTTTTATGCTTGTCTCATGTTTTCTAGGCACAGGTCTGAGTGGTTTTTCATTTGCCCTACTACTTCCCCCAGGAAAATTTGCTGTTTACCACCACTCCACAGAAAAACCAGTTGATGTTCCTTTTGCATCAGTTGTAAACAGTGGGGTTTCCGGGGGTGTGTGTGTGCAGGACAAGTGAGAGCATGGATGAATCCTTACTCTGGCAAACAGGACTTTGCTGGATCTCAGGAGTCATATTCCTTTGCATGAAAGTGGGGACCAGGGATGAAGCTACCTATATATGCTTTATTTCACCCGAGTCCAAGACCCAGTTTGGCAACCTCCCATGCACATTTGCATACACACACACACAAACACACACACACACACACACACAGAGAGAGAGAGAGAGAGAGAGAGAGAGAGAGAGAGAGAGAATGGTAGCCTGGTAGCCTCAGTGGCACTCCTCTGGAGGCTTCACCCAGGGCAAAAAAAAAACAAACTGGCTAACCAAAAACAAACTAACTGAAAAAGCCACAAAAACGCAAAATAAATAGCAAAAACAAAAGCATCAAACATTATCTGTTCCGTAAATCTGTTTGACTTCCAAAATGTTCAAAAACCAAGGCGCAGCTTCTGGTTGGTGCAGGCGCCCTGGAAACAATAGCTGACAGCCACATCGGATGTTTGGCTTCCAAAAAATGTTTGAAAACTGGAACACTTACTTCCAGGTTTTCGGCGTTGGAGAAAGCCACTCCTCTTCACAGAGGGACAGAGCTGCAGGCAGACCTCACACTTTCCCGCTCTTGGCGGGGGGGGGGTGTCAAGACCCCCACATCATAGGGGAGTCCTGGCCTGTGTCACGAGCGCAGCCAGCCAATCCGGCTTGCTGGGGGGCGTGGTTTGCCACATTTAAGTGGCTGCGCAGCCTGGAGCTCTTCCTTCTGCTCCCTGCTTCCACAGATCTTTTTTCTTTTTATTGAACCCCACTTGAGCTTTGCCATGCTGCCCAACAATGCAGGAAAGTCGTGTGGCCATTTCTATTTCCCCCCAGGGAAGGTCATCTGTATTCATCCATAGTCAGATATTCTGGGCAGGAAACTGAAGCAATTAAATGCACAAATTGTCATCTCATCTGTCCTCCCAGTTGAACGACGTGGCCCAGGGAGAGAGGGAAAAATAGTGGAAGTGAACAACTGGCTTCGCAAATGGTGTAAACAGGAACGGTTTGGATTCTTAGATCACGGACTGCAGTTTCTTAAAGATGGACTTCTGGCAAGCGATGGGCTGCACTTCACAACGGTTGGGAGGAATGTTTTTGCCAAAAATCTCAGAAACCTCATCAGGAGGGCTTTAAACTGACTAATGTGGGGGAGGGAAACAGTGCTCCTGAAGGCAGGAGTCTATCAATTGATGAAGATGATCATCCAAATGTCATAGACCAAATGGAGCAAACAGCACGCAGACCTAGTGGTGGGAGGAAAAAATCCTTAAATAAGAGACACGGGGGAATGATTAATGGACTTCAATGTCTGTACACTAATGCACAAAGCATGGGAAATAAACAAGATGAGCTTGAGCTCTTGGTACAGCAAACTAAATATGACATAATAGGCATCACTGAAACCTGGTGGGATAGGTCCCACGATTGGAATGTAATAATGGAGGGATACAATCTATTTCAGAGAAACAGACCAGACAAGAAAGGAGGAGGAGTGGCGTTATATGTCAGGGGTGTGTATACCTGTGAAGAGATCCAAGATTTAGAACCTCAAAGCCAAAGTGAGAGCATTTGGGTCAAAATTAAGGGAGAGAAGAATAACAGTGACCTCATTGTGGGAGTTTACTATAGATCCCCAAGCCAAACGGAGGACATAGATGATGCCTTCCTGGAACAGATGGCCAAGCATGCAAAAGGAAGGGAGATAGTAGTAATGGGGGACTTCAATTACCCGGATATTTGTTGGATGTCAAACTCAGCCAAGAGCATAAGGTCAAACAGATTCCTCACTGGCCTTGCAGACAACTTCATTGTCCAGAAAGTGGGAGAAGCAACAAGAGGAACAGCCATTTTAGATCTGGTCCTAACCAATGTTGATGACCTGGTTAGTGGGGTAGAAGTGGAAGGATCATTAGGAGCGAGTGATCATGCTCTTCTGAAGTTTACTATACAGCGGAAAGGAGCAGCCAAGCATACTAGGACTCAATTTCTTGACTTTAAGAAAGCCGACTTCATAAAACTTAGGGAAGTGCTGGGTGAGATCCCATGGACAGTAATACTAAAAGGAAAGGGAGTTCATGATGGCTGGGAGCTTGTTAAGAGGGAGATAGTAAAAGCACAACTTCAGGCAATACCAATGAGACGGAAACATGGAAGGTACCTAAAGAAGCCAGAGTGGCTATCTAAAGAACTTTTAACTGAGTTAAGATTAAAAAAGGATGTGTACAAAAAATGGAAAAGGGGGGAAACCACCAAAGAGGAATTCAGACAAATAGCCAGCACGTGTAGACACAAAGTCAGAAAAGCTAAAGCACAGAATGAACTCAGGCTTGCTAGAGAGGTTAAAAGCAACAAAAAAGGCTTTTATGGGTATGTTCGTAGCAAAAGGAAGAACAAAGAAACAGTGGGGTCACTCAGAGGAGAAGATGGTGAAATGCAAACAGGGGACACAGAAAGGGCTGAACTCCTCAATGCCTTCTTTGCCTCAGTCTTCTCCGATAAAGAAAACAATGCCCGACCTGAAGAATTTGGAGCAAATGATTCAGCAGAGGAAACACAGCCCAGAATAACTAAGGAGATAGTACAAGAATACTTGGCTAGTTTAGATGTATTCAAGTCTCCAGGGCCAGATGAACTGCATCCAAGAGTATTAAAAGAACTGGCAGATGTGATCTCAGAACCACTGGCAGTCATCTTTGAGAATTCCTGGAGAACAGGCGAAGTCCCGGCAGACTGGAGGAGGGCAAATGTTGTCCCTATTTTCAAAAAGGGGAAAAGAGAGGACCCAAATAATTACTGCCCAGTCAGTCTGACATCAATACCAGGGAAGATTCTGGAGCAGGTCATTAAGCAAACAGTCTGTGAGCACCTAGAAAGGAATGCTGTGATCACCAGTAGTCAGCATGGATTAAATAAGTCATGTCAGACTAACCTGATCTCGTTTTTTGACAGAATTACAACCCTGGTAGATGAAGGGAATGCAGTGGATGTAGCCTACCTTAATTTCAGCAAGGCATTTGACAAGGTGCCCCATGATATTCTTGTAAAGAAGCTGGTAAAATGCGGTCTTGACTATGCTACCACTCAGTGGATTTGTAACTGGCTGACTGACCGAACCCAAAGGGTGCTCATCAATGGTTCCTCTTCATCCTGGAGAAGAGTGACTAGTGGGGTGCCACAGGGTTCTGTCTTGGGCCCGGTCTTATTCAACATCTTTATCAACGACTTGGATGATGGACTCAAGGGCATCCTGATCAAATTTGCAGATGACACCAAACTGGGAGGGGTGGCTAACACCCCAGAGGACAGGATCACACTTCAAAACGACCTTGACAGATTAGAGAACTGGGCCAAAACAAACAGGGAGAAATGTAAAGTATTGCACTTGGGCAAAAAAAATGAGAGGCACAAATACAAGATGGGTGACACCTGGCTTGAGAGCAGTACATGTGAAAAGGATCTAGGAGTCTTGGTTGACCACAAACTTGACATGAGCCAACAGTGTGACGCGGCAGCTAAAAAAGCCAATGCAATTCTGGGCTGCATCAATAGGAGTATAGCATCTAGATCAAGGGAAGTAATAGTGCCACTGTATTCTGCTCTGGTCAGACCTCACCTGGAGTACTGTGTCCAGTTCTGGGCACCACAGTTCAAGAAGGACACTGACAAACTGGAACGTGTCCAGAGGAGGGCAACCAAAATGGTCAAAGGCCTGAAAACGATGCCTTATGAGGAACGGCTAAGGGAACTGGGCATGTTTAGCCTGGAGAAGAGGAGGTTAAGGGGTGATATGATAGCCATGTTCAAATATATAAAAGGATGTCACATAGAGGAGGGAGAAAGGTTGTTTTCTGCTGCTCCAGAGAAGCGGACACGGAGCAATGGATCCAAACTACAAGAAAGAAGATTCCACCTAAACATTAGGAAGAACTTCCTGACAGTAAGAGCTGTTCGACAGTGGAATTTTCTGCCAAGGAGTGTGGTGGAGTCTCCTTCTTTGGAGGTCTTTAAGCAGAGACTTGACAACCATATGTCAGGAGTGCTCTGATGGTGTTTCCTGCTTGGCAGGGGGTTGGACTCGATGGCCCTTGTGGTTTCTTCCAACTCTATGATTCCATGATTCTATGATTCCCTCTTCTTAATTTGGGAGCTGGCGTCAAATAGCAGCTGGAGGGCCACAGTTTCCCCAGCCCTGATCTAGGGGTCAAAGAGTGCTGTGCAACTCCAAATTATGCAACATCTTATGCAACATCTTAGTTGGTCAAACTTTGCCCCAATGGGAAGTTTTGAGTTTTTATTGTGGGCTAACATGGCTGCCTTTGCTTCTTAGCCTAAATTGTAAAACTGATATTATCAGCAATTTCCCACACCAATTATTATCTTTAATCACCGTATCATTTTCAAAACCTTTGAAATACCTCCCTTATTCCCTGAGGAAATTAATGCATCTGAGCTGCTCCTTTCTAAATTTTATGCAATATTCCATTTTTAATAATTACAGTACATCTCAGATACTCTTGAGTGGTTAATATTACACTATCTCCCCCACCTCTCAAGTTCTGAGCCATTAACATCCTAGCAGAGTTTTAACAAGTCAAATGTTAAAAACCCTTGAGTTTCTCCACCAATTTCCCACAGGTACCCAACAATATTTCACTGGGGTCCACTGAAGTTGTCAAGGCAGTCATTGTCACAACACTTAACATTTATTCCCAAATTACGTAGGTTGGATACACACAATAAGTTTAGGTAAAGACTTTCTTCATCTTCTTCTTCATCATCATCCACAGAGTTGAAGGTAGTTTAAGGGAGGGATCACTATTAATGGACCTTTGGCCTTTCAGACATTGCTGGACTCCAATTCCCATCAGCCTGAGCCAGCACAGCCAATGGGCAGGGATGATGGGAGTTGTAGTCCTGCAGCACCCATCACAGTGTTTTGGAACGTATATATTAGATAAGCTTAAATTTAAATGTATTTGATGTTTTTGAGTATTTAACTGTTTTGAATATCATGTGTACATTGCTTTGAGACAGTTTAAATATAAAGGGACCCCTGACCATTAGGTCCAGTCATGGCCGACTCTGGGGTTGCGGCGCTCATCTCACTTTATTGGCCAAGGGAGCCGGTGTACAGCTTCCGGGTCATGTGGCCAGCATGACTAAGCGAACCAGAGCAGCGCACGGAAACACCGTTTACCTTCCCGCCGGAGCGGTACATATTTATCTACTTGCACTTTGACGTGCTTTCGAACTGCTAGGTTGGCAGGAGCAGGGACCGAGCAACGGGAGCTCACCCTGTCGCGGGGATTCGAACTGCCCCGTCGCGGGGATTTGAACTGCCGACCTTCTGATTGGCACGTCCTAGGTTCTGTGGTTTAACCTACAGCACCATCCGCATCCCTCTGAGACGGTTTAATCACCCTGAGAAGGTGATTAAGAAAATCAATTGTGATGAAAATCATCATAATGAAATACTTCAGCTGAATTGAATTTCTCCTGCACTCCTGCCTGGTGCCAACTTTAAATGTCATTTTGGGGTCAAGCAAATGGGTTTTTAAAGAACCTCCTGGAGCTTTTTAAATATATGTAACTGTTTGATTCCTTCTTCATAAAACAAAGCAGAACACCAAAGACGAAAAAAGGTCCAAACAGTAAAGCTGAGCTGGCAAGCTTTGTGACCTCAATTCCAAAGACCCTTTCCATAAATGACCATGTGTTCTGGGAGAATGAAACCCATATTCCTTTGTGGCCACATGAGTAATAAAACTAGACCAAGTAGCATAAAACCAGTTAGCTATCTTGGTTCTTAAACGCCTTGGTACTCAAACAACTTGGAACCCAAACACTGCAAACCCGGAAGTAAGTGTTCCGGTTTGTGAACTTTTTCGGAAGCCGAACGTGCTCCGTTTTAAGTGCCACACTTCTGATTTGAGTGTCACACTTCCGTTTTGAGGGTTAAGCTGAGGTCTGTCTGTTTTTGCTATGTATTTTGCATTTTTGTGGCTCTTTTTGTTTTCTTTTTGTGACTGTCTGGAACCCAGTTCAGCTACTGATTGATTGTGTGACTGCAGTACATTGTTGATTGCTTTCAATTTTTTTGGATCAATGGTCTCATTAGATAGTAAAAATCATGTTAAATTGCTGTTTTAGGGGTTGTTTTTAAAAGTCTGGAATGGATTAATCCATTTTGCATAACTTTCTATGGGAAAGCGTGCCTTGGTTTTGGAACGCTTTGGTTTTGGAACGGACTTCCGGAACGGATTAAGTTTGAGAACCAAGGTACCACTGTAGTTTGATTTCTCTGAGGTGCACAAAGCTATCTGAATCAGTTTCTTTGTAAGGTCCAAATTCCACCACTTCTGAGTACCAGTTGCTGGAAACTGCAGATGGGCAGAGTGTTCCTGTGCTTGGATTCTGCTTGAGGGTTTTTGCACAGGCATCTGTCTAGCCACTTTGATAACAGGATGCTGGACCAGATGAGCCATTGGCCTGATCAAACATGTTCTTCTTATGTTCTTACGCTTCCTAAGCCACTGGAGGTACAATGCTTCCCCCGCACTCATTTCTGTGCAGTCAATAAGTATTGACCAAGGGCACTGATAGGTCTCTGAACAATAAAAACCACCCTTCCCACTCAACAGCAGAGTACTCCCCAAGCTGTGCCATCTCCCCCTTTCTCCTTTCACCAGCTGCCTACGAAGTTATCATTTCCTACATCCAGGGGCAACCTTTGAGAAAAACTACAGGAGGGCAAATGGAACCTTTGAGATGAGAAATTAGCTATCGTTGATATGTGGGAATGAAGAATCTTCACTCAGCAGGAGAGGCGGTTGTTTAGAGCACAGTTCCCTACGCAGGTTGGAAGCAGGCAATCAGCTTTTGCCACGTTTTCGATAATCTGGCGAATTGGATTCTATTTCTGTAGAAGTAATACATTTGCACCTCTACGTATAAAGCAGTATGCACAATTTTTATGCAAATCTGTGCCTTTCCCCCCTTTGGGGGGTGGTCATACATGAGAGGCACAGGAGGCACAGAAGCTGCTGGGGACCCCAAAATCCACATCAGAACAGGTCCCACAGTCCTGGCTCCCGTCTAGCCCATGATGACGGAGGCTCTTACTTGAGAGTAAGGAAGAAATCTTTACTTAGGCAGAAAAGTGATACAACAGGTAGTCCAAGATCAAGGCAAGGGGTTCGGAACTGCATGGAAGCAACAGAGCTGTCCCAATGGGTTGGAATACCCACAAGCCAAGATTCGACAGAGACTGTTCTGCCTTGTGAGAATGTTCAGCAGGCAAAGGTGTGCTGCATCAAGATAATAATAATAATAATAATAATAATAATAATAATAACAACACATTTTTATTTATATCCCGCCCTCCCCAGCCGAAGCCGGACTCAGAACGGCTAACAACAATAAAAGTAACACAGCATTCTAAAATAAATTCATTCAAAATCAAATTAATGGCAACCATGGGGCTAAAGTTCTGTGAAGATTGCCAAAGGAGGGAGCCAGGCTGTGCCCTGGCCAAAGGCCTGGTGGAACAGCTCTGTCTTGCAGGCCCTGCGGAAAGATGTCAAGTCCCGCAGGGCCCTAGTCTCTTGTGACAGAGTGCTCCACCAGATCAGGGCCACAGCTGAAAAAGCCCTGGCTCTGCTTGAGGCCAGCCTAACCTTTCTGTGGCCCGGGACCTCCAAGATGTTTTTGTTTGAAGACTGTAAGGTCCTCCGTGGGGCATACCAGGAGAGGTGATCCCATAGGTACGAGATGCATCTGTTCTGAGCCCCAGTTACCCAGGAACTCTCCTTCTTGCCCAGCTGTAGGAAAAAGAGGCAGCAACATTTCTGATGTAATACTAACCCACATAACCAAGGGCATGCAAGCTTCCCATAAAAGAAGGCTGTTCTATAGGGCAAATGGCACACTGCCCCATCAACCTCAACCATGATTACTCCAAGCCCAAAAGCTTTCTTACTACAGACCTTCAAGAGGGTGGTTCTGGTTGTCTGCTTCCTCCATCTTAGCCTATTGCCCTTGCGGAAGACAGCAGGGAAGAAGATGGGGATGTGACTGGAATTAGTTGACTCTGCTCACTGTTGGCTCTCACTCCACCTGCAGGTGGTCTCCTTGCTTTCTCTCCACCCAGAAAGGGGTTATTGGGTTGTTGTTGTTTTTATTTTGATTATGTACTTTGTGGTTTTATAGTCTGATTTTATCCTGCGAACCGTCCTGAGACCTGTGGGTATAGGGCGGTATATAAATTCAATAAATAATAATAATAACCAGCCTGTCTGGGCACCAGCTGTCCCTGGGCACAACTGCTTAGAAAGCAACAAGGGGAGCTCAACCCCACTTTAAGTTGCTCATGTGTAAAGAGAGACATACCTAGGCACCGTTGCTCCCTTGGCAAGGAGATGTTGCGGCACCTCCAAAGCTGGGAAAGGCCATGGACCAGAAAACACAAAAACTGGCTTTTCTTCACCTTTCGTGCTCTGCCAGCGACTTACTCTGCAGCAATGGGGGTCTGCCCTGCTTCTCCTCCCCTCTTCCTCCTTTTCTTCCTCTTCCTTGGTCAGTTCATCTGCCTGGCTCTCTCCACTCACTGCTTTCCATTCTGCCTCATTCCTTTCTTCCTTCCTTTCCCGTCTTCCCGCAAGTCTTCCCTGCTCTCTCCATCTTTCTTCCCTCCAAGCCCCTGCTCTGCTTACACTTCGAATAGCTTTGCCAGCCAAATGGCCCATGCCAGCAACCAGATTTTTCCACCGAGGTGGCCTTGCCCGGCTGCTCAGAGCATGCACAGCCACTGCTACCTTCTTGGCTGGATGCAAGCAAGGGGCAGGCACATGGGGGTAGCTAGAATTTTTTGGGGGGGCAGGCCTTTTGTTAGGGGGAACAGAACCTCAGTTTCCTATGGATTTTTACTGAATTTTATTGATTGGGGGGCGGCTGCCCCTCCCTGCCCCCCCAGCTACGCCCATAGACAGGCAGGTAGGGGCTGGCTGAGGGCAGGCTGTGCTTGGTGGGGGCAGTGCTCCATTCACCCCAATAGACCGATCTCCACCGGTCTGGTGCAGAGGGATAGCCATGGGGCTGGTCTGCCCCCTCCTTGGCACGTCGTCTCTACCACTCTGGCAGCACGAAAGAGGGCGGGGGTGCGAGTTGGGGGCTTTACAGAAATACTCCTCCCTCTCCATTCCATTGACACTTTTCTCTCCACTCCGTCCGGGGAGCCACGAGCGGCGGAGAGGGAGGAGTCTGGCTGGAAGAGGCGAGGCGAGGCTCCTCCGTCGAGGGGACGGGACGCAGAAGCGCGCCGGAGAGGAGCAGGCGGCGTCCAGAGCAGCAGCAGCAGCAGCTACCCCTCCATCGGGGCGAGGAAGCCAAATCCAAGTCCAGCCTCTCCATCGGGCTGCGGGAGCCTGGAGGGAGCGCCCGACTGTCTGGATCCAGCGGCGGCGACGGCGGCGGAGAAAGAGGCTCCGAGCAAACGCCGAGGAGAAGTCGCCCGGCCAGGTGAGGCGCGCATCCGACGGAGGGGTGTGCCTGCTTCGCAAGCCGGGAGAGAGAAAGAGGCGGCGGAGAAGGGGATTGCGAAGGATTTCTCTGTATTCCTCGATGGATGAGTTCTCTCTCCCCGCTTGCGCCCCGGGAGCTCAAGGGCGCGCGCAAGGTTTGACCCCCCCCCGTCCCCTTTTCCAGCCCACAACAACCCCGAGAGGTAGGCTCGGCGTTATAAAGCACAGAGAGGGCACGGGGCGTTTTGTTTAAAGAGGAGAGTTTTGTTCCACTGATGAGATTTCTAAGAGAAAAAGATGAGATGTGGGGGCCGGGTAAGAGACTTGTCGTGGGGGTTGGGGAGAAGGCATGCAGGTTCCCCTTATTTATCTGTGTGTCGTCGTCCCCCCCCCCCCGCCGTGCCGCCCGTAGATCCTAAAAGATAGGAGGAAGACCACCTCTCGGGTGCTCAGGAGTTAATGTTGAGCGAGGGGAGGGCTCCCCAGCCTCGAAACGTGGTCGTCTTCACACGATCGTGGCTGGAAGGAAGGACCGTGGAAGAGGACCGGGGGCTGTGTGTGTGTTGAACGTCCATCTCCTTGCACCAGGGGTCAATGTCACCCCAGTTGTACTGATTATCAATTTCGGGGGTGGGGAGGGTGCTCCTATCGCGCAAGCCTACATGTTTACTCAGAAGCAAGCCCCATTCTGCTCAATAGGGCTTGCATCCACGTGAGCAGAGTACTGCAGCCTCCCCCGTAAGTTGCGAGGGGCACCTCGACCATCGTGGATCAGAGTTTGCTGCGGATGAAGCAGACAGGAAAAGCTCGACGTTGGTTTGAGCAATCTAGGAAGCTGCCTTAGACTGAGCCGGTCCATTTAGCTCAGTGGTGCCTACACTGATTGGCAGCAGCAGCCTCCAGAGTTTCAGGACTCCCCAGCCCTAACCGGAAGATGCATGCAGAGCAGATGCTCGACGGGGGAGCTACAGTCAGCCTTCAAGGTGCCACAGGCAACTGCTCCCTCACGCCTGGCATTTGCCAAAAGATTTTGTAATTTATTACACCATCCATTCCAGGCAGAATTATGTTAGTTTTGAGAGTCTGTATGTGCAGCTTCGTTGTGGTTGTGCTACCCAATGGCACACAGATGTTGCATACTTAGTAATATCGATCGCAGTAGCATTAATTTAATTGCTATTGAGCACATTCCCTGACTTGGGTGGCAGTCCTAAGCATATTAACCAGGGTGTAAGTCCTGGGTAAATTAATTTGGTGTAAACATGCCTAGGTGTGCACTGCAAATCCTGCTGAAAGCAATGGTAGAGGATGTAGGCTGTGGTCCTGTAGACCAGGGATGAGGAACTCTCCAGATGTTGTTGGCAAGCCCTGTGGGAGTTTGAGTCCAGCAGCATCTGCAAGGCCACAGGTTCCACACCCCTGCTGTAAACAACAAAATCTCATTAAACTTTGTGATATTTCCTTGTGAGTAATCCTGCATAGGATCAAGCTGTTTGTCATGGGTTTTACAGCGTGATCCTCTTCACTGAGGGATAGCTCAGTTTGTAGAGCATGAGACTCTTAATCTCAGGGTTGTGGGTTTCAGCCACAACCATTCTATGATTCTATGTTTATTCAGAAGCAAGCCCCACCAGGTTCACTCAGACTTAACTCCCAAGTAAATGGGAATGGGATTGCAGTTTAGCCATGATAATTTTTGCTGGATTATGTGCCCATCTCTTTTGGAAGCAAGCAGCCTATTATTATTATTATTATTATTATTATTATTATTCCTATATCTCATCTTTCCTTCAAGGAGCTCAAGATGGCATACATTCTTCTCTTCCTATTTTATCTTCACAACAACCCTGCGGGGTAGTTTAGGATGAAAGATAGCGGCTGGCCCAAGAGCATCCCGTGAGGTTCATGGCTGAGTGGAGATTGGAACCCTGGTCTCCTGGATCCTAGCCCAACCCTCTAACCACTACACCGTACTGTGTTTGGCAGACACACTTAACACATATGGCTATCCCTGACTATTTTGTGTCAGGGATGGGGAAGCTGGTACCTTCCAGAGGTTGCAGGGATCAGGGATGATGGGAGTTGTACTCCAACATCTGCAGGACCACAGGTTCCACTAGCTCAGGTTTACATCAACAGATGCCCTGTTCCTAAGAACTGTTGAGTTGTCAGATCCTGAGAAAGAGTGGTCAGAAAGGAGTGGATGGGGAGCACTGCCCAGGCCCCTCCCAAAATACTATGCCTCCGGTGCATGGCAACCACACACTCCTTTCTCTCTACCCATAGTTGTGGGGAAGAACCTCCACTTCTTAAGGAAGAGAGAAGAAACTGGTTCCCCTGGCCCTTTCCTTGTTGATGCTCTGTTTAACTCTAACAGAGGTACATTTCTATTACGCTTGCAGCCTCATTAAACGTTTCCGACATGCAGATCAGCCCCTGGCCATTTCTTCGCGGAATGCCACTGCAATGGAGTTCCAATTCCAGGAACCTGGAACAAGTACGGCTTTGTGCTGATGCTCTTTCAGTTTCTTCTTAGGTCACCCGTGGCTGCAAGTCCAGGGATGGTTTTGCTGGCAGGGCAGATGCCAGGTGCGTGAAGAGCCCCCACATTTGCCATGCCAAAGGTTCAAACTCCAGCATCTTGACAATGGCATATTTGGGGATGCTTTGACTTCAAGGCTTGTGCACGCATTAGCGGTTATGCTGGCCCCAACATGCTCCCAGTTGGGAGCCAAGGATGCACGATGTTAGCCACAATCCATCGGTATCTCTCAGCTTCTTGAGAAAAGCTCCTGTTCTCATGCTGAGCTTCCCAGGTAGACTACAGGGTGTGTGGGGACAATAGGTTTGATTACCTATTTCCTCCCGAGGTAGGAGACGTGACATAGCTAAGCCTGGCAGGACAGCTTACTCTATGGTATTAACCCCTTTGGGCATTAATTAGACTGGCTATGCCACAGGAACCTTCTTATTAATGATAACTGAAGCTGTGGATCTGGGAGCCTTTCTTTAGCCAAAGAGCAGGATGAAAATGCTTTAAAAAGAAATAAATAAGAAACTGAACAGGAGGGAAGAAGGATATTAAACTGGCAGTGCCCCAGCCCCTCAAACGGCCTGGCCTCGACTGCTGGGAACTGTAGCTAACCCCTCACATAGGTACAATTCCCAGTACCCTTAACAATCAAAAGTTCTCATTGTTATTTTTATTATTTAAGAATAAGCCACGTGCTTTAAATGTGTCGTGCAGATGTGCCCATAGTCTAGTAATACTGCAGTACTGCAGGTTCCCATCTCCTGCTCTGCAGTATTTTCTCCCTGTTATTTTCCTTACGATCTGGAGGCGGAACCAGCCATGAATGAATTGGGGTCCACTGCTTGTTTCTGGAGAACTGGCTTCCATTCACATGGTTCATTCACTGTTTAGAACTTGAGATTTCTTTATTTTTTTCCGAAAGGAGCAGTTGTAGCAGCAGCAGGATGTGTGGGGTTCCAGTAAGAGGGAAACTTGACTGGGAGAAAATGCAGGGCACTGGGCTTAGAGCATCTGCTCTGCCTCCAGAAGGTCCCAGGTTCAATCCCTATTGGAGCCGAAAGAGACCCCAGTCTTAAACCCAGGAGTATCCATCTGATACTAATCTAGATGGAGCAAGAGTCTGACTTGGCAGAAGGTAGATGGCAGACGTCTTTTGTACCTGTGTAGCCTGCTTGGTACACGCCAGCATGTCCTGCAGCTGTGGCCAGTGCAGTTTCTGCTATTTCTATCATATGAGTAAACAGATGGAGGCCGGTCCTGTCTGGGATCATCTGAGCACATGCTTGAAATGCCACTCAGAGCATCCTCCAGCTCAGGCTGCTCTCGCTGCTGCGTGTGAACTACTGACATTCTCCTAGCAGGTCAGTATCTGTTGAGCTGCGGATGCAAATCAGCCTATGTGGTGCTGTTACGCGATTATGCCTCTCCCGAGGGATTAGTTTTTATATAATGCTTCATGAGATTCCAGCAGGCGATAACTTCGGTTTGTGCTGCACAAGTGACACTGGAGCCAGAGATAATATACCCATCAAGACAAGATCTTTGCTTCTGTGTTGGGGCCGCAAGTGCTTTTTTGCTCCTTTCCTTTAATCCAGCAATTTTCAATTTCTGGAGGCTTGTTTTGATGTTACCTTTTAGGCATCTCTGTGCCGGTTTGCATTGTAAGTAGCTGTTTTGTGCCACGTTTAATTTTCATATTTAAATCCTATTTTAAATGTGTTTGCAAACCACCTGGACGACTTTGGGCTGTGTGCACATGAACGGCTTAAAATGCAGCGAGGTCATTATTTCCCTTCAATTCGGATTAAAGATGGTTTCAGGGGAAACACATCAAGATGCATTTTCCCTCCCTAAGAAATGACAGGATAGATATGGATTATAGCTAACTTGGTGTGTGCGCTGTTTTCTGATCTGGTGTGAGATCCTGGCACAGGATACTGAGCAAACAAGAGCATGTGCACAGTCTTGGTCGACAGGTCATAAGAGCAAGTTATTATTCATTGCATCTATTTGTGGCTTACTGCATAAAACAGGCATAGGCAAACTTGGCCCTCCAGATGTTTTGGGACTACAACCCCCATGATCCCTAGCTAACAGGACCAGTGGTCAGGGATGATGGGAACTGTAGTCCCAAAACATCTGGAGGGCTGAGTTTGCCTATGCCTGGCATAAAATGTCTCAAAGTGACTTACGATGATAAAGGTAAACACAATATGCAATTTAAAATACATCAAAAAGTTAGAAGTGTGTTATTGGCTGAAAGTGCTCATCCTGCAATAGCATAGAAAGGACAGATGCTACCCTATATCTAGAAAGATGGACACCAATACAGGCTAGGGTAGCATCATAACATATGGTCCCAACTAAAAGCTACACACCTGGGTGAACAAAAGCATCTTTACCTGGTGCCCTAAAGTGCTGGATACAGCAGTCATGCATGGTATGTGGATTGTTTGTTTTTTTTTTTTTAAATAATTTTTATTACGTTTCTTTTCATAATTTTGACAATTCAATACAATACAGAAAAACCCAAATACAAGAAACAATTTTTGATTTTTTTAACAAAAAAGAAAACCATTGGACTTCCCCACACCTTCCAGATCTGCGTTCTTTGTAGTAGCAATATCAGCAATTTGTTACCTTATTTCAAACCTTGTTGGAACTTTCCATTATTATGTACCCATATTCAGTATATTGTATCTTAACTTTGTTACCTTTTAAAATAAACATAAAATGTTTGATTCACATTGACTTCTTTTCTCATTTGTCATTAATTTTACCATTTGCTTAATCATATTTGCTAAAGCGTAACCTTTCCAAGAACATGCACTGTCTTAAAGTTCATACAGCTTATAGTATTTTTGCAAATAGTCTTTAAATTTTTTCCAATCCGCCTCGACTGATTCTTCATCCAAATCTCGGATTCTGCCGGTCATTTCAGCTAGTTCCATATAGTCCATCAACTGCGTCTGCCATTCCTCCAACGTGGGTAAATCTTGTGTCTTCCAATTCTTTGCGATGAGTATTCTTGCTGCTGTGGTAGCATACATAAACAAAGTTCTATCTTTCTTTGACACTTTCTGGTCTACCATGCCCAGCAGGAAGGCCTCTGGTTTCTTGGGAAAGGTATACTTAAATACCTTTTTCAGTTCATTGTAAATCATTTCCCAGAAGGCCTTCACTTTTGGGCAGGTCCACCAGAGATGAAAAAATGTCCCTTCTGCCTCCTTACATTTCCAACATTTGTTATCAGACAGGTGATATATCTTAGCTAGCTTGACTGGGGTCATGTACCACCGGTATAACATTTTCATAATATTTTCTTTCAGGGCACTACATGCCGTGAATTTTATCCCGTTGTTCCATAACCTTTCCCAGTCTTCAAACATAATGTTATGTCCGACATCCTGTGCCCATTTTATCATGGCAGATTTAACTGTCTCATCCTGTGTATTCCACTTAAGCAGCAAGTTGTACATTCTCGATAATACCTTAGTTTTTGGTTCTAACAATTCTGTCTCCAATTTCGATTTTTCCACTTGGAAGCCAACTTTTTTATCCAATTTAAAAACCTCTTGAATTTGAGCATAGTGTAACCAATCTCGCACCTTATTTTTTAGTTTATCCTTACTCTGCAGTTTCCAGTTGTCTCCAATTTTTTCGATTATTTCCCAATATTTCGGCCATGGTATGTGGATTGTTTGATCCCTGACCCCTGAACAGAGAAGAAATCGAGATAGGGTAGGATTGTCAGACATTTTGGGAAATGATTTACAATGAATTTAAGAAAATGTTTAAATGCTCTTTCCCCCAAAAAACCTGAAGCCTTCCTGCTAGGAATTATGGGTAATGGAATTCCCAAAAAGTTCAAGAGAATCTTTACGTATGTTACAGTTGCTGCCAGAATTTTAATTGCAAAAGGTTGGAAGGGAGAAACTATCCCATCCAAATCAGACTGGCAAAATCATTAAGAGAGTATGCACAATTTGTGAGAATATCAGCAAGGCTATGAGATGTTACAGATGAAAAATTTACCAGATATATAGAGAGAGTCTATGTAAAAGAACATTGTCAAAATATCAATCCATTGGCAGGTATCGACTGAGTTTCTGCGTGTGAATACGACAGTTTTGGAAAAACCAAAAACAAGTTATATAATAGGGAGAAAATAAAGTCAAATGTGTATCCAAGGAATCTAACTCGGGAACATAATGGGAAGATCGGAGGTCATGTTGAATTGAAGTATAGAATGAGGTACAAAACAAGCAGCAATCAAAGAACGAATGAATGTTTATCTTTATTTTGTTGTTATAATCTATTATTTCTGTTACGCAGTTTTGAAACCAATAAAGCATTAGAGAGAGAGGGAGTAGGATTGTGTATATAATGCAGGGTGTGGAACCTTTTCTGGTCCAAGGTCCACATTCCCTGCCAGGCAAGCTTCCCCAGGGCCACATGCCAGTGGTGGGCGGGGCTGGAGGCAAAAAGTGGGTGGAGCAACAGGCGTGACTTACCATTTTACCATTGGTTGCATTCCAGCCATGCAAAAAAACAGAGGTTTGCACCCCCCCCTTTATCCTCCATCTGTCCAGGCAAGCAAGAGGCGTCATCATAGTTTAGAACATATTCCACTCAGGCAAATCCACTCAAAGTGGTGTACTGCAGGGCCTGGGGAGAATCCCATGGGCCAGATACAGAAGCCCAGAGATTCCCAGCCCCAAATGGGACAGAAAAATAAGGAACATGAAGTTTGCCACTCCATACCCACCGGTCTGCTGCTGGCTCATTCCGCCTGCTCTTTTTCCACACTTGGGCAGAATCTCAGCTCACACACACACACACACACCGCTGCATGAGTGTGAGTCAGACCCATCTCTCCCTGCAGAGGAAGTGGGGCTTTCCATCTGTAGCTATCCTTGAGCAGATGTTAAATCCAAGGATCTTTGAGCTGAAAATCAAATACAAAAAAGTGGGACCTCCAGGTATAGTGTAATAATAATAATAATAATTGTAATGATTTAATTAGGTACTTAGGTTTGGTGCCTGCTGTTTGCTGTCGTCAAAACTTCTTGTTTTTCTGTCTGGATCTATTCCCCCGCTTCATGTTTAGTTATATCAGTAATGTTGTGGTTACATAAAAGGAAAGAAGTTTCAATCAGCAGGGAAATAGTAATGGGAAGAGGCAAGTGTTTCTGTAGCATTCTTTGAGACAGGATAGTTCATCCATCTTTGCTGACTGTCTGGAATATCCTCGAAAAAAGTTCTCCAAAAGTGTCTCTAAACCTGTTTTCCTGCCACGTTCTTCTCTCTTTCTCTCAGGGGCTTTGAAGGGACCATCTTTTGTCTGTGATCCCCGTGCCAAGGAGCAAAGCTAACTATGAGGGATGCACATTCTCCTTGGTCCATGACTAAATTGATTTGCCTCCCTTGGATGAGCCTGATCTTTCTGGAGGTAAGAGTTTCAAGCCAGCCAGCTCATCGTCTTTACTCACGCAGGCCTTGATGTTGGAGGGTACCTTTTGTCTCATGGACAGTGTCTTCCTGCTCAAAGCCAGGTGATGTGGGCTAGGTTTGGCAGTCTCCTAACATCATAGAATCATAGAATTGTAGAGTTGGAAGGGACCCTAAGGAATATGCAGCTGTCCCATACGGAGATCGAACCTGCAACCTTGGTGTTATCAGCACCACGCTCTAACCAACTGAGCTGTCTAGGCTGATAAGCATGGAGGCTGGGTGTTAAAGTCTCATAGTGGCAGAGGATGGCACCTAGTAGGTACAGGTAGATCTTGGCTCTGCTTGTGGTCCTTGGAGGTTGTGGTAAAAGAGCCAAGTTTCTAGTCCTCATTATTGCAAAAATATGAATGAAGACTGTGGGCAGTTTGTTGCGCCTCAGCATCAGGAGGAACATTGGCAGTCGTCTCATCCAACCTCCTGCTCAGTGCAGGAATCTGCAAACACAGCAGCCTGAACAGATGGCCAGCCAGCTTCTCAATACTCCAGCCAAGAAGAGCTCACGGCCTTCCCAAGGAACTCTGCTCCACTGCTGAGCAGCTCTTGCCGTTAGCAAGCTTCTTTTCATACTTAGCCAAAATATCATTTTGTGCCATTTCCACCCGCTGTCTCTAGTCCTGCTCTGTATCGAGGAACAGAGAACAAGCTGGTCACATTTGCACCATACACATGATGGAGAGCCAGTGTGCTGTAGTGGTTAAGAGCAGTAGTCTCGTAATCTGGTGAACTGGGTTCGAGTCTCCCTCCTCTACATGCAGCAGCTGGGTGCATAGTTGTCAACTTTTCCCTTTTCTTGCGAGGAATCCTATTTGGAATAAGGGAATTTCCCTTTAAAAAAGGGAAACGTTGACAGCTTTGGCTGGGTGACCTTGGGCTAGTCACCCTTCTCTGAAGTCTCTCGGCCTCACTCACGTCACAGAGTATTTGTTGTGGGGGAGGAAGGGAAAGGAGAATGTTAGCTGCTTTGAGACTCCTTCAGGTAGTGATAAAGCGGGATATCAAATCCAAAACCAAACATATGAAGCACTTTCATACTACTGTAATGGTTATAGTGTCCCCCTCCCTCCCAACGAACATTGGGAGCTGAAGTTTGTTAAGGAGTCTCATAAAAACTCTCAGCATCCTTAACAAACTACAGCTTCCCAGATTCTTTTGGGGGGAAGGCATGTTCTTCAAAAATGCTTTATCCACCTAAAGAAAAAGAATGGATTTTTCGTGGCAAGCAAATGCATTCAAAATTATGGGATGGACAAAAGACTGGCAGGGAAGTGTGTAATAAGCATGTAAGTCGGGATGAATGCTCAGTGGCATGTAACCTCCCCACAAACAAATCAGAAAGAAGGCTCAACGAAGACCAAATGCCATTTAACCTCTGTGTTAGCAAATTAGGACAGATGCTCAGCAAACAGGTGGTTTCAAGGGTCCCTTAGGTTGTCCCTTTAATTCTGTTCCTGTTATGTACTGAGCTGAATCCTAGAACAATAGGATCCAGAATGCAACAGTCTGATTGGTCCGCAGGAGCCACCCAATCGAGCTCCAGGTGGAAGTGAATCAGTGACCTGATTGGCCTGCAGGAGCAGCCAATCAGGCTTCTGGAGGAGGTGAATCCACAACCCGATTGGCCTACAGGAGCAGCCCGGAATTAGCCAATCACACGGGGCCCATTGTGTAAATAATGTATATATAGCTAGACGTTTTGGGGAAAGATTCATTCATTGCTACTATGAGCTGAATAAAGAGCATGAAATTCCCACTCGACTCTGAGTATATTTCAGTTCCCTTTCCCTGAGATTTTACCTCTTTCCCTAGAGGTCCGAAGGGGCAAAGGTCTTGCAATTCCAGACTAAGTACTTGCAACCCTGCTGAGTATCTACCAGAAAGCATAGTAGTGTATCTCTCTTGGGAGATGTTTCCAGTTGCAGGGTGGGAACATGCCTCCCTTCCCCTGGATAGAAGGCGTAGATAAGAGGGAAATGGTGCATTGTGCAGGACCACCAAAAAACAACAGTGCAAGAGGTCCAGTGAATGGATTTGGGACTCCTGACCCTCCCTTGCAATGTAGTGAGTCCACCCACGCCAGTAGAGAGCACAGTGTGGTACTGAGTGCACAGTGCAGCTTTCTGAGACTTTTGTCTAATGCAAAACTGCAAGTTTCTAGTCCTCACTGTGTTCAGTCAGCAGGTGCAGATGGACTCTGGTGGCCCCATGGAGGAGGTGCTATGCTGTCCTGGGCCATTCTCATGCTATCTGCCTAGGAGTAAAGGTGGCCTTTAGCAGTGCCTTTGCCCTGAATCTCAGCAGAGTGTTTTATTTTTGCAGGGCTGCAGCCCAAAAGTTCTGGAGAAGACATTTGAACAATGGATGAGGTATAAAGATGAGTGCTTGAAGAAGATAGCAAGTGATCCTTACCCTTCAGGTAAGGAGCCGTTTCCTTTGTGGCTGATTTTAAAGTGGCAATTGCGCTAGGAAAATCTGCACCTCTTTATTTATTTCAGATATTTACATATTGCTTCTCAGGCAAACCTCACAAAGCAGTTTGCATAAAAATATTAGAGCAATACTTGTTCTTAGATACTCCACCTTCCTCCTACAGAAGCCCAGAGCCTGTGGATAGCTCAGTTGGTAGAGCATTAGACTCTTAATCTCACGGCCATGGGTTTGAGCCCCATGTTGGGAAAAAGATTCCTACGTTGCTAAGGGATTGGACTAGAGAAGAATGGTGCAGAAGAGGAAATCCTGAAAAGTGATAGGCTTCTACTATTCCTGCACGTGGTCTGAAGGCAGGAGACTCAGCCGCCTTGCTGAAGTGAGGTCAATGAGACTGCTTTAAACCCCCTTTGAGCCTTCAAAGGGGCCTCTAAGGATCACAGGGCATCATCACCTTGTATGAAGTCAGACACATTGGTCCATCTAGTTCAGTATTTGTCTACAGCTCTCCAGGTCTTCAAATAAGATGACATTCACTGCTGTATCTGGAGTTGTTGGGGATTGAACCTGGGACCTTCTGCATGCAAGTCAAATGCTCTACCACTGAGCTATGGCTTTATCCTCTTCAAGTTGCATGATAGAAGAAATGCACTAGAAAATGCAGCAAAAATGGTGAATGGTGAATAAATGGTGAATAAAACAGGGACTCTGAGTGGGCTTTACCTGACCACCACTGGGTGAAAAATGATATTCAAGTTCACAATTTCTTTGGAGACACCTATTATTTATACCTTATGCACTAATTTATTAGCCAGTTTACGGTACAAATATTTCATATCATTTTTTGTTGTTGTTGCTAAATATCACATTGGTTCATATCAGGTATACCCTGAGATGTATTTTCCCTGCACTGATTGGTTGGGGCCACCTACTTTCTCCCCCTCTCTTTTCTTTCCTCCAATCACAGGTAGGCCTGCCAAAAAGGCTAACTTTACATCCCTATACATGCCTACTCAGAAGTAAGTCCCTTGGAGTTCAATGGGACTTAATCCCAGGTAAGTGTATAGGATTGCAGCTTAACGTCTGCATTACCATGGGTGCCATTGAACATACCAAGTCTTACTTCCGAGTAAACATGCATGGAATTGCACAGCATAGCTGCAATTCTATACACACCCTTGTCTAGCAGTGAGGTCCATTGAAATGGGTGGGACTGACTTCTAAGTAGATGTGCTGCAAATTATTTTAACTGGGCACCTGCTATAAAGGTGGCACATGAACTGTTTCCTGCCCTAGCAGGCTTTGTATTTCTCTCCCACCTTCCTGTGCGCTCTATCTCTCTCTGTCTATACCTCCCTCCATCAGTCAGTTGTAACTCCAACCTAATACTCTAGTCTGCAATGGACAAAAGAGTCTCCAAACATCCCATAGGAATTCCTGGGATGTCAGTCCCAGAAGGGGTGCCCATTTTCACTCAAAGCAGTGAAAATGGACAGGATATTTTTATTCTAGCAAAAGAAAGGGACTTACCTAAGTGCAGTGCTCAGGGTGGATTCTTGTTCTCTCAGTATAAGGAATCCAGTGAAACTCCCCCCTCCCGGCACCCCAGTTCCCAGCAGGCACCTTCCTTGCAATGCTAAATGCAAAGTCAAAAGCCCGCTGAAGAACAGATGCATCCTTTAAGCACCCTGATTTTGATTACAGCAAGGGTAAGGGTGTGTGTATGTAGGGAAGAGGTCTGGAGATTCTATTTAACTGCTTTTATAGATGTTGCTCCTGCTGGGAAGCTGATTTTTGCAGAGTGAACCAATTTCTATTAAGGCTCTCATCCAAAAGGAGTGGAAGGGACCTGCTGAGTTGCCTTCCTGTGAAGAGGGGGATGACTTCACAGGATGGAACCATTCAAACCACCAGCTAAGTATTGTTTAAGAATGGGGAGAGGGAGTAAATGTATGGAATACTTTACTTCCACCCCCACCCCACCCTTTTTTTTTTAAGGAGCAGCAATATATAGAATTAAAATGTGCTGATTTCATGTAACGTTAAGAAAGCTGCCTCGAGGGAGTGGCACTTGCTTCTTTCCTCCCCTTTGCATTTTGCAGGGCTATGCGCTTACGATCTGATTTCTGAAAAATGGGTGTGTAAATGCTTTTGCTGAGTTGTGTTAACACTTAATTTGTGGAACTTGCTGCTGTGACAGACGGGGACTGCCACGCTGAAATGGCTTTGAAAAGAGGGTTAGACAAATCCGCAAACTGGAATAGGTCCATCAGTTGCTGTTAGTTTGGAGACAGTGTGCTGTATATGAACTTCAAACTCATTCTCCGAATGAGGATTCTTGCATAGCCAGAATGGCCCTATCCACACAAGAAAAGGAGGTACCAAGAGGCTCAGGCAGTAAGACAAAAACATTTATGGGGGGGGGGGAATCCTGAATGCTGATGGCCCAGTGAATATTGTCAGAGGTGTAGTGGCCATGGACTATGGGAAAGGAAGGGGGATGTCAAAGACCTGTTATGATCTCTGCAGCAGGGTCACTGTCTCTAGAGTCCCAGAGCCACACAAACAGCATGAAAGGGGAGCTTTTTAGCCAATGAGAAGGTGTCTTCTGACCCTTTGTGCTGATTGCAGCCAATCCGATTTAAAGGAGGTAAGTCAGTGTCAGAGGATTGGCTCCCAGGGTCACTGTGGAGAAGGCACCAAGGAAGAACACCAAGGAGTCGTTCTGCATGCTCCAAATTTAGGGACTTAGGAACACTGAAAAAACACAAGGGGTCCTTTAGCTTCAGGAGAATGATGTACAAGTTGTGTTATGTACAATGGAACTCCATGTTGTCAGTGGAGATTGTGGCTGAGAATTGGTCTAGAAAAGCCTAAGGAGGCTTGGGCAAGGGTCAAACTGGGGTTGTCCCAGGACCAGTTCTCTTTGCTGAGTTAACTCAGAAGTGACAGCCACAGATATACTGAAGATGCGGAAGGCATTTTACATTGTGTTCTGGGATGCTGTGCTGAATATATTGGACCCCCTTCTATGTTTTGCCCTTCCCAACCCGACTTGCTTTTGCCTCTCTCAGGGCTGTTTTGCAATCGGACATTTGACATGTATGCATGCTGGCCAGATGGGAGTCCCGGGACCATCGTCAATGTCTCCTGCCCTTTTTATTTGCCCTGGTATGAGAAAGGTAAGGCTGTTTCTTGGTGGGTTCTTTTGGAGAGTATCTGCAAGGCATTCCAGGGAGCTTGAGGCTTAGATTCACTAAAATTCTTTTACACTCCATCTACCACTTTCTCTCCCATCTCCCCAAAAATGTGTGCAGGTTTCCATGCTGGGATTTCTCAACTTGTCCTGCAAATCCCTATTTTCTCTTCCTTTTATCCAACTTCTCAAATCCTGTTGACTAGGTCAACTTTGGCTTGTTGACTAAGCCATATTCTTGACTCCTGTTGGCAAAGTTTGCACTGTCTTTTACCTCCACAGGACACCAACCAATAAATCAGGGGCCTTCAAGATGTTCTGGTCTATAGCTTTAATCAGTCCAATGTCCACAGTCAGAGATTATAGGAGTTATGTTCCAGAACGTTTGGATGACGCAAGGTTGCCTCTTTGTTCCATAAATCAAAGCAGGCATCATTTTGCATCAACTGTAAATCAAGCAGGAAATTGGGAAGAGTCGCTGTCCTTGGTGCTGATGTTTCAGATTAAACCCATTTTGTAGCATCCTGCTGCTGTTGAAAACATTGCTGCGGTTCTCATTTTCACCTTTGTAATGGCTAGTTACAACTTGTCCTGCGTCCTGACATCACTATAATCTGAAGGCAGCCCTGTTTAGGGAAGCTTTTAATATTTGATGAAGTATTGTATTTTAATATTTTGCTGGAAGCCACCTAGAGTGGCTGGGGAAACCCAACCAGATGGACAGGGTATGAATGAATGAATGAATGAATGAATAATATTAGGTTTTTTCTCCACCCACACCAACAACTGCTAGTGATAATGGAGTAGAGAAACAGCCACACTGTCAGGACCAGATAATAATAGTAATAATAATAATAATAATAACAACAACAACAACAACAATTTTTATTTATACCCCGCCCTCCCCAGCCAAGGCAGGGCTCAGGGCGGCTAACAAGCAATAATAAAAACAAGTTGAATGAATACAACTTAAAAACAAGATTAAAATACAATTAAAATATTGAAACATTAAAATATTAAAATGCAGCCTCATCACAGGAGGAGAAAGGAAAAAGAAAAAAGAAAGAGGGGGGAGGGAATCAAATTGGCTCCAAGCCAAAGGCCAGGCAGAACAACTCTGTCTTACAGGCCCTGCGGAAAGAAATCATATCCTGCAGGGCCCTGGTCTCATGAGGCAGAGCGTTCCACCAGGCCGGAGCCAGTGTTGAAAAGGCCCTGGCTCTGGTTGAAGCCAATCTAACTTCCTTAGGGCCTGGGACCACTAGGGTGTTGTTATTTATGGACCTTGAGGCTCTCCGTGGGGCATACCGGGAGAAGCGGTCCCGTAGGTACGAGGGTCCTAGGCCGTGATAAGTTGAACTAGATGTTACAAAATGCACAAGGGGAGCTCTGACACTGGGCTGTCCTTTTCGACAGTAGCCCTATGACCTCTGAATATATAAATGATAGTGTCTGACTCACTGTGCTGGGGTGGTTGGAGCCCAGCTCTCCCTCTGGGTCCTACTGCTTGGCCCTATTGTTATAATCCCTCAGAGGATTGGAGTCTCCCTTCCTCCCTGCAGCTTAGCTCGTGCCTTCAACAAACACACAAAACATAACTGGCTGTGCATAGCCGGTTACATTTTGTGTGTTTGTTGAATGTATGTTACATAATGTTAGGTTTGATGTTGTTTTGCAGCTTAGCTCATGCCAGCAAGTCTTGCTTTCAGTGGATGTATGTTCTGCACAGTGATGCTAAGCGTTGACATTTCCAAACATGTCAGTCTGACAATGTCTGGCCTTTTTTTACTCGCAGTTAAACATGGTACGGTGAGCCGCAAGTGTGGGCCTGATGGCCACTGGGCGATGCTGAATGGGACAGAGCTCTGGAGGGACCATTCCCAGTGCAAGGAAGAGGTGGATGGCAACACTGGAGAGGTGAGAAGGGGAGTCTGCTGGGATTTGCTGGCCCTCCGTGAAGCTCATAATGACACGTCATTTGCTTCTAAACATGGCAAGCCTGGCTGGCAGTGTTTGAGGGCCTTCCTGCTTGTTCTGCTGAATGGGGCCCGGATCTCTGCCCCAAAGGCCTACCCTGATGGCGCCACTGTCCCTGCCCTCCGATGCTCCCAGTTGCATCTTCCCCAATGGGCTGGATGCATCCGGAAAAGGGTGGAAATGGGCTGCCTTGGCTTGTCTGATGGGGCCTCCTCTCCTGTACAGGAATCATCCTACCGCCTGATGGTCAGCTTCAAGGTCCTCTACACCGTGGGCTACTCCCTCTCTCTGCTGGCCCTGGTCTTGGCTCTGCTCATCCTTACAGTCTTCAGGTACTGCATCCCAGCTCAGAGCGAAAGACCCTGTGGGATGGTGACGGACGCCTTTGCCTCTCACTTTCTCTCTCAAGTGTGCAGTCTGTTCTGTACAGGTTCAGGAGGTGTGCAAGGAAGAGAGAGAGAAGAGAAATCCACAGCATTTGGCTGCTATAATTTTGGATAGGCACATGGCGACCCCTTCAACATACACAGGACTGTGTCCAGCAATGTCTGTGATCACAGGAAGCTGCTTTTCTACTGGGTCCATCTAGCCCAGGGGTAGGCAACATAAGGCCTGTGGGCCGGATGTGGCCCAATCGCCTTCTAAATCCGGCCCACAGACAGTCCAGGAATCGGCATGTTTTTACATGAATAGAATGTGTCCTTGTATTTAAAATGCATCTCTGGTTTATTTGTGGGGCCTGCCTGATGTTTTTACATGAGTAGAATGTGTCCTTTTATTTAAAATGCATCTCTGGGTTATTTGTGGGGCATAGGAATTCTTTCATTTCCCCCCCCAAATATAGTCTGGCCTACCACATGGTCTGAGGGACGGTGGACCGGCCCACAGCTGAAAAAGGTTTCTGACCACTGATCTAGCCTATGACTAAGATATGTAGGAAGCATTTTGCATTGAGACAGACCACTCCATGCAGCTTGATACTGTCAACACCAAGGCATGGGGGAACCTCTGGCCCACGAGCCATATTAGGTTCAACAGGGACCTGCTGGGATTGGATGTGCCAGGGAGTTTCTGATCAGGAGCTTACAAGTCTTGCTTTGGGCAGGGATCTTCTTTGGCAGCCTGGCTTGAGTTGAGCCCCTGCATGACGATCTCCAGCAAGGGAGGGCCCACCACCCCTCTAGGCAATTGGTTCCACTCCTGAGCTGCTCTGACCGTCAATAGGTTTTACACCAGCTTCATTGGAAGGCTTGTGTTTTTAAAGCATTTATAGAGTGGTGCGGAGCTACTGGGTCACCAGTAAGTGGACAGCATCCCACCTTGCCCACATTGGGTACCCAGTGCAATGTCCTTTTCACTCCCCAGGAAGCTTCGCTGCACCCGGAACTACATCCATGCAAACCTCTTCGCCTCCTTTGGGCTACGGGCCATCTCTGTGATCGTGAAGGATGCATTGCTGGAGCAGATGTGGAGAAGGGAGACGTTCCAGGTGTCCGACTGGGAGGCCTTGCTGAGCCATGAGGCAAGTATGAACCTAAAGAAACCAGCACTATTGCACTCAACTCCAATGGCAGATTTTGCATCTCCTGAGCAATTTGCTCATTTGGGCTTAACGTTTGATTTGATTACAGTGGTACCTCAGATTAAGAACTTAATTCGTTCTGGAGGGCTGTTCTTAACCTGAAACTGTTCTTAACCTGAAGCACTACTTTAGCTAATGGGGCCTCCCGCTGCCACTGCACAATTTCTGTTCTCATCCTGAAGCAAAGTTCTTAACCTGAGGTACTATTTCTGGTTTAGCGGAGTCTGTAACCTGAAGCGTCTGTAGCCTGAAGCGTCTGTAACCCGAGGTACCACTGTATTTGATTTCTTTTTTCTTTCCCCCCTATATTTTTTATTAACATTTCTGTTTTACATTTTAGAATATTCATTTAAACAACCTTAAAATACCAATAACTCCCCTTCTTCTCTTTCCATGGTTCATTTTGCATAACATAAATCCCTGCATATTTTATATAAACTAAACCATTCAATATTCCATGACTACATCCATCAAAACTTACACCGTTGAATTTATCTTAACACTGTCCACGTTTTCAAATAAACACAATTTCCCTCCATATATTCAATAAACATTTCCCAATCTTCTTTAAACGTATGTGTCAGAGCCGCCCGAGGTCCCAGCTCACAAAGGACCAACGCTGCTTCGTTGTTAAGTACAAAAGTCTTTATTGAAGTTCAGTTTCACTTCCAGAGCCGCAGCGTGCAGCTCTACGTCTCAACTCTCAGACCGCTGATGCTCCGTCTGAGTCTCCTCCCCCCAGACACCAATTTAAGACTCTAGCTTTACTCCACCTCTTCCTCTGTTCTTTCCGCCTCTGGTTCCGCCTGTCCGTTGGGGTCTCGCCCTTTCTAGACTCTTCTGACGCTGAATCCCCTGAGCCTTCCCCCTCCCTCCGGCGGGCTTTAGGAGCTGGTTCCCCATCCGGGTCTCCTGCTGTCCCCCGCGCCTGTACATTTGAACTTGGCGCGCGCGCCCAGCCAGCAGTTTTCCTCCTGACCTTTTCACTGCTGCTGTCACTGCTTCCCCCTCTGGGGGGGCTAGCTGCAACTGACCTCCCCTCCGTTGGAGGCGTGGTCAGCCCTGACTCACTTTCTCTCCCCACTGGAGGAGACGCTGGCCCTGACACATGTGACTCTTCCCCCCCACTACGCTCTGGTGGGGAAACTGGTCCTGATCCCCCGCTGCTGCTTTGGGGTTCCCCGCTGGCTCCTTGTTTCTGGTGCGTCCCCCCTGGGACCCCCCTTGCCCTGACCATCGGCGCCCCCTTCTGGGAATCTTCTGATTCGCTGGAGAAGCTCATGGAATCTCTCGGGCCACTGTCATACTCCCCTACGCTGCCCTCGGATTCTTCCCCTTCGCTCTCCATTTCCTCTCTCCCCTGTGCTCCTGCTCCTGAGCCCCTGACAGTATGTTCTTCTTGTTTTCTTATTCTATATGTTAGGTTTGCAAGCTGAGCATATTCCACCAGTTTACATTGCCATTCTTCTTTAGTTGGGACTTCGCTCATTTTCCATTTTTGGGCTAACAAAACACGAGCTGCATTAGTGGCATACATAAATAACCTTTCTTGACACTTGGGAATTTCCATCTGAATTATCCCCAACAAAAAGGACTCTGGGTTTTCCCCCCTAATTCATTTATTAAAAATATCTCTGAGTGGTGTACAAAAAAACTGTAACAGACAACTCAAAACAAAATATTACAAAAAAATGCACAGTTACATATAAAAATGTTGCATTAATCCAAAGTTGCTAATGTATAAAAATCATAATCAATTCATTTTCCTTCTGATAAACCCTCCTGTTCAGCTTCCGGGTTCCCATGAAGGGTTCAAACAAACTCTCAGCTCACCCACAAAAGTCTCCCAATGAGACGACTTCCTGGAAACAGCAGGTATCACCCTAGTCTCTCACTCTAGACTTGCCTTTTATGGGCTTGGCATGTTGCTTCTACAGGCTACCCAAAGCTGTGTCCCATTCAGCTGTACTCTCCACACCCAGTTCCAGGTACAGCAGGTTTGCTGAGTTTCCCAGGAGGTCCAAAGGATGGGAAGAAGGTCCTCACCTCTGCTCACAGCTCTTTCTTCACCCTCTGTCCTCTCCTCTTCCCTCCAGTCAGGGAAGACAGTATGGAGCTCAGCATCTTGGGAACCTTTGCTGAAAACCTCTCCATGTAAAGTGCTTGGGGTGCTGGGGGAAAAAAATGTAGCCCCATCTTTTTTAACCGTGCCCCACTTAAGATAGCTGGACAGTGAGGCTGAAATTCCCACCAGCCCCTGACTGCAGGGCCAGTGGTCAAGGATGATGGATATTCTAGTCCAACAACATAGGAAGCCATGTGATACTGAGTCAGACTATTGGTCCATCTAGCTCAGTATTGTCTACACTGACAGACAGCCCCTCTCCAGCACTTTCAGCCAGGGGACCCTCCTAGTCCTTCCTGGAAATGCCAGAGATTGAACCTGGACCTTCTGAATGCAAGGCAGATGTTCTGTTGCTGCTGAGTTAAGCCCCCTTCCTAGTTGGCTTTTTAAGTAGGTGCTTTAAATGGTTCTAATTTTTATTGATGTATCTTTTGAAAACTTAATTTTATTTTTTAAAAAACCAAGCTGTAAACGGGTATAATAATCATTGAAACAAGAACAGCAAAAATTAAAATGACAAAAATAACTGGAATAACGATGATGATTGAAATGCCAACAATATGTGTATTACTGTATTATTTCCATGTTTTTCATAAGTGCTGGAAAGTGTTCTTATTAGACATTGATTGGCTCTCTTATTCTAGGCTGCGATTGGTTGTCGAGTGGCTCAAGTCGTGATGCAGTACTGTATTCTGGCCAATCATTATTGGTTTCTTGCGGAGGCGGTCTACCTGTACAAGCTTCTGATTGGAGCTGTGTTTTCAGAGAAGAATTACTACACTCTGTACCTGTACTTGGGCTGGGGTAAGGAAGAATTGGGCTGGGAAGCACTTGCTAATACTGGGGCCAGTGCATACAATACATTGTTAAGCACACTTCGTTTTATTTTAAGGAAAAGCCGTCCAGGACCTATAATCTTGCTCAAAGCTAGCATTAGTTGGCTTTCCCTACCATGGGATCTGGCTCCCCCTACTGTTGAGCTCCCTGCCTTTTGCCCTACCAGTCCCACACGGAACAGTCTACAGTTCTTATCCCCAGCTTCAATCTATCTTCTTTTCATCCATTGTGATTTTTTTGGGGGAGGGGACAATTCTGAATCTTGAGAATTGAACTTAAGCAAAGGACACTATTTTATACACAGTGCTAATTTTGGAACTCCAGCTGCAGCAATTGCATTACCTGGGCAATTTGCCCATTTGGGCTCAACGGCTGAGTCAAGATAGGGAATAGGAAGCTCAGCATCTTGGCTATTGATGAACCTTTGCTGGGCTGAAGACCCCTTGATGTACGGTGCTTGATTTGGGATGCTGAAGAAGGGATAATAATAATAATAATAATAATAATAATAATAATAATAATAATAATAATTTATACCCCGCCCATCTGGCTGGGTTTCCCCAGCCACTCTGGGCGGCTTCCAACAGAATATTAAAATACAATAGTCTATTAAACATTAAAAGCTTCCCTAAAGGGCTGCCTTCAGATGTCTTCTAAAAGTCTGGTAGTTGTTGTTCACTTTGACATCTGGTGGGAGGGCATTCCACAGGGCAGGTGCCACTACCGAGAAGGCTCTCTGCCTGGTTCCCTGTAACTTGGCTTCTTGCAGAGAGGGAACTGCCAGAAGGCCCTCGGCACTGGACCTCAGTGTCCGGGCAGAACCATGGGGGTGGAGACAGTGCCTTTTAACCCAGAAATGCAGTGGGGTGGACCTAGCTTGCTTCTCGACTTCCAGTAAGTGTTTGGTTTTTTCCAGAGCTTTTGCTGTGTGACTTGCAGGAACCCCCGTGGCTTTTGTGGTGCCGTGGATGGCTGCCAAGTACCTGAAGGAGAATGCAGAGTGAGTGTGGTGGTGCTGGGATGGGGAATTTGGGCTGATTGGCACAGGGAGGGATTTTATGTTATACAGTCAAATGGGGGGGGGGGGGAAGGATGCAGGTCAATGACTGAACAAGGTGACATGTCTCCCACAGTCTTCTGTGGCTTCTCAGTGGAGCTGGCGGAGCAGCCCTGCTTGCCATCTTTCCCACAGAGCTGTTTCCCTGCCTGTTCCATTAACCCCTCTGGAATAATGCTGTTCTCCTCCCTGTTTGTGCTGCAGGTGCTGGGCATTGAACGAGAACATGAATTACTGGTGGATTATTCGCATCCCTATTTTGCTAGCATCTGTGGTAAGTGTCGGGATCTTCGCTGCGACCGACCTGATAAAGCTCATTTCCCTCCGGAATCACCCCCCAACGAATAATTAACAACCTGAGCCTTTGATGAGGCCTCAGGCACATTCCCATTCAGCAGAGTTTCCAAAGCAGCAGAGGTGATGAGATTTATGGCTACATGCTATGCTTTATTAGTAAGCTATGCAGAGAGCAAAGAAAAATACATCCTCTCTCTGTGAGAGCAGAGAGCAACTGAACAAAGGAACAGGAAACCACTAGCGTCACATCCATCTCCCTTCTCCCATGAGACTTCCAACAGTTTGGAAGGTCTCTGGAATGTAAACGGAGTCCTGTGACTCCAAGCAGCTGCTCAGTGGCAAACAGAAACTAACAGTAAGTGCCTTCCCCTTGTTCCTCTTGCCTAGCTTGAGATGGGGCGAGAGGGGGAGGACAGTGCCTTTCTGGTGGTGGTGGTGGTGGTGGTAAGGAGTCTGGCTGGCTTTTGGTACTCAGGAAGAGCAACACCTTTGCCAGCCGTGTCAAAGCAGTATAGCTTGGCAATATGTTGTGTCTCTCACCCCCCATTCAAATACTACACAGGAAGCTGCCTTATACCAAGTCAGACTAGCTCAGTACTGTCTACTCTGACTGGCAGCAACTCTCCCAAGGTTTCAGGCTGGCGTCTCTCCTAGTGATGTCAAGGATTGAACCTGGGACCTTCTGCATGCAAAGCAGATGCTCTACCCCCTGAGCTATGGCTCTTCCCTAAAATCTACAGGGGGAAGAAAGAACATGGCACAGTCTTCCCAGCTGCAATGTCTTATCTTCTTGCTAGCATCTTTTTGTGAGCAAGGGGCTTGTTGCTTCCAAGCTTTGATTAACTCACCACTGTGTCTTCCCAGATCAACCTGCTGATCTTCATGCAGATCCTCAAAGTGATCCTGGCCAAGCTGCGAGCCAATCAGAAGGGCTATGCAGACTACAAACTGCGGTGAGTTTGTCCGCCAGGTAAACCCCAAAGAAAAGCCCGAGTCCTGAACTCAGGAACTTAAGTTTCATCTCCTGCATGGTGTTGTCCCTTCCAGGCTGGCCAAAGCCACCCTCACCCTTGTCCCTCTCTTTGGGATCCATGAAGTAGTCTTCATTTTTGTCACAGACGAGCAAACTACAGGAGTGCTGCGCTACATCAAAGTCTTCTTCACTCTCTTCCTCAACTCCTTTCAGGTGAGTTTGGGAGCACCTGGCTTGGATCACCTGCTTTCTGACATGGTTGCTTACTTGTTTCCTGACCACCACCACCCCCATTTCCTGCTTCCATCCTAAAGGGGAAAGTTTGTTGGAGAATGTATGTGGCAGCAGTGTGCAGAAATAAATTGTCTGGCAAAAGCCATCAGGCTTTGGCCCTGTTTTCCAACAGGTTTCTGTTTGCTATTGCAAACTCATGCTTCCTTCTCTCTCTCTCATCTACTGCAGGGATTCCTGGTTGCTGTCTTGTATTGCTTTGCAAATAAGGAGGTAAGCAATGTCCCCACCACCCACCCTGGCTGAGATGATCCAGTCATTCTTGGGCATGCAATCTTATACAGCTCATACTAATCCCTGATCAGTCTTACCTATTGGAGCCTCTGATTGGCAGATGAGGACTTGTTGCTGCTGACATCACCAAGAGATGTCTGGTTGGTGCTGACTGGGCCTTTTTGGTGGTGGTTCCCTGGTTGTGAAATGCCCTCCCTGGTGAGGTGTGCTTGACTCCCATCATTATTAGCTTTCCGGAAGGAATTTGAAAACATTCCTGTTTACCCAAGCATACTTGGTGGCTGAAGAATACTGATTCTGGCAACCCCAAGATCACTGGATGGAAGGATGTTTTGAATCGCAGTTGCTTTTAACTGAAACAGCTTTTAGATGTTTTTAATTGTTACTGTTTTGGGAATATTTTATTCCGTTTTAGAAGGTTTTTGCTTAGTTTCTCAGTTGTATATCTGGCCTGATTCAGGAGGCTGTTCTTATGCTTTCTTTTCATCCAGGTGAAATCCGAAATGAAGAAGAGGTGGCAGCTTTGGAAACTGGACCACCCTGCCCTCTGCTGCACCCAGTAAGAGGAAATTGGGGACGCCAAGAGCTCCTTAAGACAGCGATTGATGCTCTGTCCTATGATGCTGCACCTGGCATTCTCAGATGGCCACAGAGTGCTTGGGGCAATGGTGGTGGTGATGGTCACAGCTTTGCTGGAGGACCACAGGCAACGTTCTGAAAAAGGGGGCAGAGGTTATTTCTACCAGTTGGGCAAAACATAGAAGTTGACATTGCTGGCTTACAGCACCCAGATGATGATAAACCAGCCATGAAAGGGCATTAGGAAGTGCCAAAGAGCCTGATGGAGGGTGTGCATAACGCTGCAGAAGGAATCCTGAAGCTCCAGGAATTAGCGAGGGATGTGTGCGTGTCTAGCTCTATGGTACAGCATCTGCTTTGAATGGAGAAGGTCCAGGTTCAATCCCCAGGATCTCCAGATAGGGCAGGATGAGACCCCATTGGAAATCTTGGAGAGCCACTGCCCAGCCAGAGTAGGCAATACCAGATGAAGAAATGGTTTGACTTGGGATAAGGGAGCT
Organism: Podarcis filfolensis; assembly: GCF_964270895.1. NCBI lineage: Eukaryota > Metazoa > Chordata > Lepidosauria > Squamata > Lacertidae > Podarcis > Podarcis filfolensis. The sequence goes on along the minus strand of NC_139616.1, from coordinate 34,770,376 downwards.
TCCTGTGTTCCACGTCTCAAAACCAACTCAGGATTCAGCTTTGGTAGGATGGCAGTCCATCCTAGGAGATCACCAAGGGCCTTAATACTGTCCTCTACCACCTGTTCCCATTGTTCAGCATCTGCTATCTACCTTCAAGCTTTTCATAGAGGTATATTCTGTACCAGAGAAAAGAAGTCCTCCTCTCTCAACTATGAAGGCTACAGGCTTCTAGGCCAAGATCAAGATAGCCTTGCAGACACAGGCACTGAGATCCCTCTTCAGTTTTGTTTCTGAAGATGCCAGAGCAAGAAACCCATTGAGGACTCCTTCAGGGGACGTCATAGCTCTGTAGCCCAGGCATTGGCCAGCCTGACTCAGTGTGGGAACTCTGCAACTCTCTCCTCAGCTATGACTGAGCCCAGTGGTTTGGCTCCAAAGAGGACATTTCTGGGGAGTCAAGAGGATTGTGCTTCGCTCAGCTTCTGCATGAGGTCCCTGTGCTCATTAAAAAGCACAAGCTGTTCACTTTGCAAGGCGCACTGTTAACATTGGGAGAATTCAGAGTACTTTCCCTGTACACCCTGACCTTCTCGGGCTTCACGCAACCAGCAGTGGACGCACTTTGCATCTCAAACAACTCCTCCTGCCTCTTTTCCCCTTTGGGCAGCTCTGAAGGTTTTCTTTGGCTGCCCAGTGCGTGCGGGACGATGGTCATTCTTCATATACTACCATCTATCCATATATGACACTTTGCAAATAACAGGTCCATGGCTCCAGGGGGTGATGCAAGGGAACAACATGGGAAAGGGAGAATTTACAGGCATGGGAAGAATATGCAATTATTTCAAGTTGGCTTTGTTACAGGGCAGAGCGACTGGCGGTGGGAGGAGGAGGAAATGATGACTCTCCTAAGGGAGGTTGCCTGAAAATGCCTCTCTCCCACCAAAGGGAAAAGGCCGAGTCATTTTGGGTAGAGGGGTACGGTTGAGGTCAAAGGTCACAGGAAGGAATGTGCCAAGAAATAAAGCACATAGAGGGAAGTGTAAGGCCATGGAGGGTTTTGAAGGGAAAAACTTTGAGGGCATAGGAACATGCTCTGATAGGAGGGGCTGAATTGTGCCTTATTGAATTGAAGCTACCGCCCCCTCCCTCTGCAGCACTGGCCTTTCTCTCTGGCTGCAAATAACTTTGAGGGGTGCAGGCGCTACAGTGGCCCCTCCTTCTTCAGGGAAGAATAAGGATTGCTGCACACAGCCAATTCACAATGCCGAGCAACTTGCAGAAGTCATTGCTATGGAAAAGAAACAGCCTGGAAGAAAGCGGGAAGGGGATGTCGGGAGGCTGTACAAATTGAGTTACTTTGGAGGCGGCAAAAAAGATGCCTGTTTTGGAACGGGCAGTGCTACGAAACATTTAAGTCAAGTGTCCCTTTAGTTTTATTGCAGGGGGTGGGGGAATGCAGGAGGTGACCCAGCTCTTGGCATTTTGGAGAATGCTTGCTCTGCAGCAGGAGTAGCAAACCTTTGAGCCCCCAGGTGCTACTAAACTACAGCTCCCATCAGCCCCAGTAAGCAGGGCAGGGGTGATGGGTGTTGTAGTCCAGCAACTTCTGGAGGGCCAAATGAATCCCATCAGTTCTGCGCCTGCTAAGACTAAGTAGGCCACTTCTTTTAAATGTAACACTCAAGGGGAAGGAGTTTCACACAGACAACTGTTCTGCGCATGTTTCCAAAAAGTGCCAATTATTTCCAGCAAAAGGGATGCCCCTTGGGGGCAGGGGGAGGAGAAGGAAGCACAGCGGAGAAGAGCTGGGTGACTTGGACGTCAGGGTTGCGTCAAAGAAGACACAGGCAGGTTCATCTTGCTGTGACCTAATCCCTTCACAGCTGCAGTGGAAGATTTGAAGGATTACAGGTCTGGAGGCTCAAAGGGATTCTAAAGCACAGCTATTCCCCACCACAAGTTTAGCATCTTCTAGAACTTGTTGTAGAAATTTCCTTTTCTCGGCAGGTTCTTCCTTTCTTGGAGGTAAAGGGTACACGATGCACAGCAACTGTAAGTAAGATGGAATAGAGGACTCCAATCCAACACCAGTCCCTTCACTGCAGGCTTCTGTAAACAGAGTTTTTCAAGCTAATAAAACTTTGAACGCCTTCTTCATTACTGAGATACATTCATGTTGGTTGCCATTCTGTGTGACCACCTCCAAAAGCAGTTGTGTCATATGATATTTTTTTTGGGGGGGGGGAATTCTCTAATTCTTGCACAACACCAGAGCAAGCCATTTCAACAGGAAACAGTGTGTAATCTGCATCTGTTACAAGCAGCAGCACAGCTACTCCTACTCTGCTCAGGTAATGTTTGGAGGGGATCATGAGGGATGGATCTGCTTCCTGTGAATTTTACCATGAGGGTCGGGTAGGGCTATAATCCCCTTGCTCCTGCCATTATATGGTGCAGGATTGTAGCTCTTATGAAGCACAATGGAAGGAGGAAGAGAACACGCCTGTAAAGATCTGAATCATATAATCACATACTATGCACAACAACCAAGCAGCAACTCAGACATTAAGAGTAAAATTTATTCACAGATCAGTCAGTGCCTGTTAAATGCTGGTCATCAAATATAACTTTTCTGAGATCTCCCTCTCCGCCCCATTGTTATGACCAGAGATGTACCCAAATGCTGAAACTAAGCCCAGATTAATAAAACACCCCAGAACAGAGAATGGCAACCTCAACAGCCATCAACTCACAACAACGATCTTGCTAAACCACGTCCAATCCTATTCTAGTTAGACACAGACCACCTTGGGTTTTCAAAAGCTCCAGATCTTCTGTTTAAAAAAATGATTTTGCTCCATCGTCACTCAAAACCAGCAGATCAAAAGGAAATTGCCACCACCTCTAGTTCTCACAAGCAATAAACATAATGGTGGAAGTATGCTCTGAGCTGTACCACTTTAGCTTGTTTAGGAATGAATACCCCACCATACAATACAGTCTCCTGCACCTTATAAAGCATGGCAGGAAAAAAGCCTGGGTTAGAAGAGCCATCATCTCCCAACATCTGGTGCACAGAGGAGGAATACTTTCAGCCCCTCGGTGTAGTCTGAAGTTGTACAGCCCAACCATAGGCTTATTTTATTTTTATATAATACCCCCCCATTACATAATTTCAAGGCAACTTCACAATTTTAGCAACACAACATCAAAGGCAATAAAACAAGCAACATTTAAAATCTTTTACTATCTGTGAGAACTAGGCTTAAGATGTGCATCAGAAAAGAAGGCTGTGAAGCAGAGGGGTTTACACCAAAGCAGCCTCCCTTCGCTGAGCCTATCAGCAGTCGCTTAAAGACACCCGCCCCCTCTGTGCGTTAATGGGAAGGTTCCATTTTGCACAACAGATGCAGAACAGCATCCACCAGCCTGCTAAAATGTGCACTTTTTTGGGTAACTGTTTTGCATGTTTCAGGAGTGGAAAAAATGGGACAGCTTTGCTACTGGGTGCAGCCATGCCTGGCTTTGGGATAACTTTTTATCCTGTAGGTTAAACACATGGCCGTGTGATTCATCTGCTAGCTGCTTCAGATTTATGCTCCTGCTGCCCACGCACAAGCCTTGCTTCACTTTATACCTGCATCATGTGAAGACCTAAGAATATTAACACAAGAATTTTCTGAGACAATTATGTGCTTTGTACTTAGGTCTCCGCACAATACAGGTGTGCAGCAAACCAAGGCTTATGCATGAACTCTATGTGATGATGTGCATATCAGAAGCAAGTCAGATAAATGAAAAAGCTTCACCTCTCTCTCTCTCCCACCCCCACCCCCACCCTCCAAAAACCAGACAAGGCCCAGCAAGACACAGTACATGTTATTCAGTAACTCCAGGACTGCCTACATACGTTGCTAGCTGGGCTTGGGGAACCTTCTTGCTCTGAATCCCGGAGCCACTTCACACCATCAGCTAGCCTGGGATAAACATTCCCAAGGTCACATCAAACGCTGGATTTCCATTCTCCAAAGTGGGCATGAGTTCTTGCGCATCCCAGGATAAGCAATCCCTGTAAGTTGTGGTCTTTGGTTGCTGGAACTCACAGATTTTCCCGGCCAAGCCATGAGCACCCCAAGTCAAGACAGCAAGAAGTTTTATAACTTCACGCCTACGGTGAGAGGTGCTATCTCATTGTAAGTTGTTGTGAATAAAGTCACAAGTTCCCTGCTGGAAGAATAAAAGGCTAGAAGAGGCCCAGTGGTTGCTACTACGGAGGCACTTTCATTGAAAAAGTGTGTGTGTGTGTTTGGGTTGCTTTCTTTCTTAAACAATGGGCTTTGATAATGGAACCTCCTACCCACCATTGCAGTGCCAGCTTAGGTAAACATCAGGCCTCCATGCAGCTGGGCAGGACACAGAAGTCCTTGCATCCCCCAAACAGGTAACCTCCCAAGGATAAAACCCTCTAAGCGCGGGGTCTCCTGGCCACCTCCTGCCTCATCTTTCCTTCCATGTGGGCACAGGGAAGGGGACCAATGGAGAGGAACCTGGTTGCCAAAACAGACAGAATATCCAGCAAGAGACGCAGACACAAAATGCCCGCCTTGGAACTTCCAAGCTTGGAGAGAACCCTTTGCTTCCAGCTCTTCCAGCAGGATTTAGGTGCCATGGTCCTTCTTCAGCACAGCAGATCTGGCCTCCCTTCTCTGCAACAGCACACCTGCTTTCCTAGGACAGCCGCTGGCAGCTCTTGCTGCAGATGACCTGTGCCGTTGAGCCATCTCTCTCTCTCTCTCTTGCACTCACTCATGCTTCCTCCTCAGGTAAAACACAGCTTCTGGGTGGAATGTTCACCCGACGTCAGAACCTCTGCAAAAACAATCGCACCCAGGAAACAAAAAAGAGGCAGCAGCATGAGCACTTGTGCTGCATGGACTTTGGCCAGTTGTTCAAAGTGGTGGTGGCAGGAGCAATTTAATTCAAAAGTTGCTCTATCTGCAAACGTTTGCATCCAGAAAACTCAAGAGCCCTGCTGGATTGGAGCAAAGTTCCATCAGGTTTGGCATCCCCTTTCTCCATAATACAAATTATAAACTGGTTGTGTCATGATTTTCTACCTTATTAGGGCTACTGCACTGCCCCACCATCCTCAGTCTGCTCTCAGCCAGCCCCCACTTGCTTAACTCTTTACTGAAAACCAGTCTGGAGGGTGGTATTGCCTGGATGGGGACACAGCTAGGGATATCTCACTCTGTTCCTCATTGTTGGCTCTCTGCTCTTCGCCTTCCACCCATCCAGCCCCAATGGGTGCCAGCCACCACTGCCCAAGTAACCATCATTTTACAAGGGTGATGACACTGCTTTTGCTGGGGCTCGTGTCTGCTACAATTTTAAAGCAGGATCAAAAATTTGTTTTTTTATACTGTGATGGCTCTCAATCAGGCATGAGTTGTGTAGAAAGACTGTCAGTGGGGAGCAACAACTAGGAATCCTGAGGATTTGGGGAGGGGAGGAGAGGAAAGGGGACATTAAGCCAGTATAATGTTTGCCGCGCAGATATGCCTTTACACAACCCTGACCTTGGAGGAGAGCGGACAGAGAGCTTGAAAGCAGAATACCACTTTGCTACCAAGTGCTCTCTCTTCTCAGACAGACATGCATCTCGTTCAACAGCGCTCCACTACGTACCTTCCTCCACTCCTAGGGCTATTTCTGGGGCGGCTTGCCCTTCTCTAGATTCTGCAGGCTCTCGAGATTAAGGTTGACAGAACTAAGAGCCTTCCCTGGGGACACAGAAAAAGCTATAATAAGCACAGGTGCCAAGGGATGGAGATGTTCTTCAACGCAGGGCAGCAGAGAAGGGAAACGGCAAGCCCGTTATTTGACTTGGACTTTACACCCACCAACTGGTGCCAAACAAGGGGAACATGAGCATCTGATGATCTTCAAACCTTACCCATTTCCCCCCAGCACTGCTCCAGAAGAGCCGAGAGCTCAGGCAGACTGAGTACCTTCAAGGAGGACGGCCATCCTTCTGGGCCTAGGGTAAAGAGGCAGAATGGGTACAAAGCATCGGCATATTGTGGGTCAGCACCCATTGGCCAAACATGGAGTGGGGGGGGGAGCAAACACTGGGGGGGGGGGAGGAGGGGAGTCAGGATAATGGATTGAACCAGGGACTGCCAACTTGAAGTGGTGGATTTGGCACTGAACAGTCTTCCAAATTTTTATGTCATCGTGTGGTTGAATACACACACACACACTTTTTACTTGTAAGGAAAAGCAGCAGTCAGCCTCCATGCATTTTTCATATGAAATAGCTGAGACCTGGGGAAGGTGAAAGGGAGATGAAGGAAGACTGGGCTCAAAAATAAGCCTGTCCTCTGAAGCCACTTCCCTTTCTCTCTCTCTCGCACACAGACAGACACAGGGCTGGGGAACCTACAGCCCTACAGATGTTGCTGGGTTGCAACGCTCATCATCCTTGACTGCTGGCCATGCTGGATGGGACTGATGGAGTCCAGAGACACCTGGAGGGCCACCTGTTTCACATCCTGCACTAGAACTGCCCACTTACTGGGTCCCAGCTGCGCTTTCGCTTCCAACAACCGGCCAGCCGGATGCTCTCGGTTCATTCGGGAAGACAGTTCTGCCTGACAGGCCCTACCAGAGAAACGAAAATACTGTCAGCAGGATTCTGTGAAAAGAAATAAAAACCGCACAAAGTAGAGCACAAGAAAGCAGGATAGTGCTGTAGTCTCAAGTGCCACACAAATATCCTAGAGAAGTGGGGTAAACCTTGGTATGCCACCGCCACAAAAATGAGGCATCAGCACTGAGCACCCAAAACAGAACTAAAGAGGAGAGGAGAGTTAGGACAAAGGGAATTTATCCCCCGACCATCTTCCTAACTCCAGGGTCATTTGCACGCTACAGATGCTACTACCTGAAAAGGTGAATTCTGCCGCTTATACAGGTTGTGTAAAAAGGGATACATGTTGGAGAATTCTGCCATTTATTGTTCCACCCAAATCATTTGGGTCTTCTTAGCTGCCAATGAGATGGCAGGAGCAGGAAGGGGATGAAGCCCCTCAGCAAGTAGGTATCCGATTTAGTCATCTCTGCTGTGGCAAATGTCCCACTCACTTTCTCTTTAGGCTTTTGACCGGAATCCTTCTATACTCTTTAGATCAAGGTGTGTATACTTTGAGTTGCGGCCAGCTTGTAGTGTAATTTTGCTGCTTGAAGCAGCATCCATATACTGTCCTTTTCATGCTTTATTCCTCAGGTGAGCACTTCTTGGGGCATAATACTTCATTGATAACAAACACATGTTATAACTCTAAAAGCTCCTAAGCCTCTTGGTGGTGTGTATAGGAGTACATGTGAGTTCTGGATACACATGTGGGTTTGGGCACACAGCTTGAAACAATGCGACTCCTACGATTGCACCAGGCATTGCACCCACACACTTTGATGTAATCACAAACCCCAGGGGCTGGAAACTTGTGTTTATTTTGTAAAGTTTTTAAAAAATGAAAAACAAGATTCTTAACAAGTTGCACTAAAATCATATCCAGTGCTTTTCGCTGGCACTTTTTCAGAATCATGGATGCAACTCCCACATTAGGCAGCTAAGGCTGAGAACAAGAGGGAAGGATGAATTTCCAGACATGAAGCCACAAGCCTTTGGCAGTCACTGTCACCGAGTGCCTGGACTTTTCCCCAATTCAGAATCCTGCAGGTGGCATGCTGGCTTCGCCTTGAGGAGATGAAGGAGCTTACAGAGAAGGGAGTGTAAAGAAATGGCGAGAAAGTTTGACCTTTGTTGGAGGCACTCACTGCATCTGCTCTAGGAGGATTCCAGCATTCCTGGCGATGGCCTGCACCTCTCGGAGTTTGGCCTGAGCACTGCTCCAGACCACATCCCGCTCCATCAAGCAGCTCTCCACCACGGCACGCAGCTCCTGCTCCTGGGACACCTGACCCTTCAGCCCTTCTACCTCCTCGCACCTCTGGAAGGGAACACGGGGAAAGTTGCTAAGAGACAAGGGTCCACATTTGTGAATTCCAAAGGGTTTAAAGAACTCCCACAAAACTCTGGCCAACAACTGTTCCTCTGCTTCACTTTACTATCAAACTGAGTTTGGGTTTGGGGGGTAGTACTAGCTTGCCAAAGGCTTTCCAATCGCACTAGGTTTCAGATCTCTCTCAATATATAATTTTTTATTGAGTTTTTGTTTTTCTACATTTCAGATTAAACATTTTACAAACTTTAAAATATCCAGTGACTTCCTTACGTGGTTCACATTGCATAACATGCTCTCCTGCATGCTTTACTATAACCATTCAAATCAATTTTCCACTTTTACAGTCAAATATTGTTTACTCCTGTTGAATTTATCTTAATGCTGCCAGCGTTTTCAGCTGTGTACAATTATTTTTCATATATTCAATAAATATTTTCCATTCTTCTTTAAATATATGCGTTCTTCTTGCTCTCTTATTCTGTGTGTTAAACCCGCAAGTTCTGCATATTCTAACATCTTAAGCTGCCAATCCTCTTTACAAGGGACCTTGCTCACTTTCCATTTTTGGGCTAACAGAACACGGGCTGCTGTTGTTGCATACATAAATAAACTTTTCTAGCACCTGGGAATTTCTGTCTGGGTTATTCCCAACGAAAGGGACTCTGTTCTTTGGGGGAAGGTAAATTTAAACTTTTTTTAAACTCATTATAAATCATTTCCCAATATTCCTTCACCTTTCTACTTGTCCACCGCATGAAAAAAATAAATTCCTCCCATCAAGTTTCAGGTCTCTTAGCTGTGTGTCTGATGCTGTATCTTTCTCAAGCAACTTCAGACGAACAAGGACATCCTCCAAGACTAGGAAGGGACAAGGGCATTCTCTATGCAGAAACAGGTGAGCTTGGCCAGAGGCAGAAGCTTCTCAATGGGCTTAAGAAGCCGGCTTCCTTACCTTATGGAGCTGAATGGCCAGTTCCTGCATTTCTGCTTCCAGGCGATCAGCATAGGCCAGCTCCAGGGCATCACTGGGAGGCCGGGCGCTGCTATGCCATCGAGCAATGGCAGAGGTCATCTTCCTCTTTGGTCCAAAGAGGCTACAGGGGAGAAAAAGCAGCAAAGGTTTAGCAGCAAAGGTACCGCCTCCCTTTTGCTACTCCCTTCCTTCACTGGGGAAGTCTGCAGGCAAAACAGAACCACCCTGATTTTCCTAGACATGCTGAGACCCAAAGAGAGATCAATGTGAACAATAGATATCCACACATAATGGGAGCTTCAATTAGATCAGTGTTTACTATGCTTTCAAAAAACGCAAAGAAAACCATTCTGAAAACATATGTATATTATGTTTAATTTATTCTGCTTTACTCAAGGCTGGAGATGGGCTATGCTACATTGGGTACTGCAGCCTTTCCCCCAGAAGCAGTGGGAAACATGCTCAGCCCTGAAATTTTGCAAAGCATTGGGCTATACTTTTGAAGCAATATGGACTAGAAACATAAAAAAAGAAAATGAGAAAACTGCAATTCTCAGAAAGCTAGCTTCTGTGCTTGTGCAGTATTGCCACACAACTGTGTACATTCTGCAAAAATATTGCAGATTATACACAACTGACAAGGGCAGCTGTCCAGGTTATGCAGTCTGCACAACATAGAGCAGAAAAAAAAAACATTTCTAAGAGAGAGCATTAAAAATTCTTTGGGAGCTATTCCTATATTGAACTGAGAATAAATAATTGCACAGCAGCCTTGCCAGTTGGGACCCGGGATTCTGCTAACAATGACAGCAAAGTTCTCAGTATCTCTGGTTGGAAGGTACACGTTGTTCCTGGGGTCATTTCCTATGTTCCTGATTATATGACAGCACTTCAAAGCTAAGCCTCCAGCCAGCCAGCAAAGAAAGGGACTCACGTGATGCCAATCTCTTTCAAGTCACTCTCTGTCAAGGTCAGGAAGATGCGAAGGTCGACGTCTTGCTCCTCAAACACTTGCAGGTACTTCAGGCAGCCAATCTGCTCAAGGAAGGTGGCCAGATCCTGCAGCCCAGGCAGCGCACAGAGGACAAAAAAGAGGGAGAAGTTCAGGACTCTTAAACGCTGAGAGACTCTAGCTGCATCACAGCATGTTGTAAGCCAGGCTTCCAGCTTCATCGGGATCTCTGCCCCTCTAGGCCTTTAGCACCACCTTGCCCCCTGCAATTTGACACGGCACCTAATACACAAGGACTGTCTCTGACACCAGCTCCTCTGTCCATCCCTCTGTCCCTCGCCCTGTCCAACCCCAGATGGTTTTCTGACCACCATGCCATGGTTACCTGGGGCCCCGTGTAAGATGGTGCCTCTGTGTGAGAGGGGCTGCTGTGATGGCTGGACACCCGGGATCGGTAAGACCAGTGGCTGTCGCTGTTGCTGCAGCGATTCTTTGCCTTCATGTAGCTCTTGGGGTGCTTTCGAATGGAGAGCTTTGTTTCATGGTCTGAATCCTGGAAAATATAAAGTAGTGGCGTGTTTTGAGAAGAAGGAACACGACGCAGCTCCAAGTCTCAAACGGATGCAAGGACATCATTATCCTTTTGTTCATGATGTGAAGCATCTGTACTCTTACATTCTTATGAAGCAGGAAGAATGGAAGTGAGAGAGGCTCCTCTTACCAAAGCAGAGAAAGCAGAGGCAATGGGGGGAGAAATCCAACACCATGGAAGGACAAATGAATCCTCTTACTCCAGCTTCCCAAGATGCCTGAACAAAAGCCCCTTACCAGCCACCCACAGACAAGGCAGGGGTAGGGAATCTTTCTGAACCCAAGAGCCACATTCCCAAATGGAGAACCTCTTGGGGGCCACATGCCAGTGGTAGGCAGTGCTAGAGCCAAGAAACAGATGCGAATTTAACTTTTGTACAGTTGGCTACAAACTCTTGTACAAACAAAGGAAGAGGAATTATCCTGGTTCAACGACACATTCCAGCCAAGCAAAAACAGAACAAAATTTGAAGATGCGAAGCAGGCATGGTGAGGGGTGTGGTCTGGGGGAGACTCCAGAAAACCAGAAAAGAGAGGTTCCCTAATTTGAGGAGTCAAGGTTTCTTTCTATACACTAGGAGTGGGGAAACTTTGGTCCTCCAGGCTCTTCTAACTTGAATGATAGCAAAAGACTTACCTCGTTGCTTTCCAGAGAGCCCTCGCTGCTGACCCCCACAGCTTTGGCAAGACTTTCGTTGCTGCTGCTGGTCCCGATGGTGGCTAAGTTATTGGTGAAGAGGGAATTCTCTTCTGAAATAGGCAGAAGTCATGAAACAGCAAGTTTCACATTCAGGCCTCATAGATGTTTACTGATGGCAACTTTGTGGATTACCTATTCTAATGCAAAACATACACTACCGCAATAGAAAGTGATTACGTCAGGAAGTCCCCAGAGTTTGCCAGGCTCACCCAACAGCAACATGAAACTGGCTCACTCCTGTGAAATACTCTGCCAATATTCAGCAGGTGCCTTCTTTTTCAACCTTTAAAGGTCTGCTGAAAAGTTGTTTTATTCCCTCACGTTTATGCTGGCAACTAAGAGTACATCTTTCCATAATACAGTAGCTGAATTCTGATTCATTTATTTACACGGTTTTATTGTATGGTTTTATTTAAACGTTTTTTTAAAAAAATGAACAGCAGTATAAAATAAAAATTGTGTTTTAAGAAAGGTACCCCGGCTGCTGCTGCTTTCCACATCATGCTCATTGATGGGAGACGTGACATCTCTGTAGCGGAGATCTCCTCCTTCAAAGGCACTCCCAGCATCATTAAAGGTAACATAGCCTTCTGGAGGGACCTGCTCTGTGTGCAAAAGGGGGGCAGAGGGAGAGAGAGGTGAACAAATGAAAAAAGGAAAGGAAGAGATTTTATTTGTTGATGGGTTAAATGAAGAGGCTTATATTCTCCTCCACCAGCCAAGAAGTTCAGTACTGCCTCTTGCTTTTTCTTCTGCTGGAGCTCATCACGTTACAGCTCTACGGAGGTTTAGAGGCTTGCTTGGAAGTTTTATTTAAAATTAAGCGCTATACAAATTATGTTAAATAAATAAATATAGAATCCAGAGAGCAAGCAGCTGTGTTCAGTATAGGAGCATAGGAAGGTGCCTAATACTGAGTCACATCATTGGTCCATCTTGCTCAGTGTGGTCTACACTGATTGGCAGCAACCCTCCAGGGTTTCAGAGGACGTTCCCAGCCCCGCCTGGAGACACCAGGGTCTGAACCTGGAATCTTCCACATGCAAGGCCAATGCTCTACCAACCAAGCTACAGCACTTCCCTGAAAATGGTGTTCAGGGAAGGAGGGTGATGAAGTAATCAGCCGCGGGACAAGAGGAAGCTACCCATTGAGACAGAGAGAGGAAGCAAGCCTGAACTCACCATAACGAGACGGGCTTTTCACTCCAATTCTGACCGCCGTGATCTTGGCCAGAGCGTGGGGTCCTTCGTGAATACTGGGGCCTTTGGACTTGCGAGCAGGCCTCTGCCTCTGAGGGGCAGAGTAGGATTCGTCCGAGGAGCTGAGATCTTCATACTTTCCTAAGTGTCAAAATGCATCAAGTCAGTGGACGCAGAGTGCATACAGATATTAAATTCCAAGGACAGCATCCAACTAATTAGTTCTGCAGTGCCAAGGAACGTCCACTCCTTCTCCTTCTCCCCTGCCCCATGCTCACTAAATCTGTCATGGGATTTCCCCACTGCTTTGCCACAACCCTCAGCCTTGGTCAATTGGTCCATGGAGGGGGCGGGCGGGAGGGGGAAGCACTGGTCTAGTGAAAAGATGGGAGTCAGTAACTAGAAATGCAGGCAGCAAGCAAGGTTTCTGCCTAAGCAAGCGGAAAGATCCTTTCCATGCGAAACTATAAGGAGACGTGAGAGTCACCTGGGCCCCTGCAGAAGACCTTGGGCACAGGGGCTGTGTGCAGGTCTAACAGCCCCACAATCTTCATGTGCCCATACTTCATGGCCAACATCCGTGCCGTCGCCCCAGTGCTATCACGTACATCCACTCTCACACCCTGTTGGGAGGAAGCAGACATTATTAAATGTTGCCGACAGGAAAGGGGAGGGAGGCTTAAACAGATCCAAGGAGCTGTGTGGTTGAACCCAAGAGTGCACTTTCACATGCTGTGTCCCTGAAGAATCGACCAAAGGATTTGCACCACCAGCAAGGCTCTGCATACCCACCATCACCATCGCATTTGTGCACTAGCCAACCTGGACTCCTTGGGGAGAAAGGGCAGGGCATAAATTCAGTAAGTAATTTAGCTTTGAACATTAAACAGTTTTCAGGGCACAAAGTTAGAAATCTTTGCTTGCGTTTGTGCTATAAAAATGGCACCACTATGTGGTCAATGTATGAATTTCAGGCTTCAAGAGCTCCAGCTGCTCTTTGGACAAGATATGGCTATGAGAAGCACCAGGCTCCATGCCAGTGAGTCGGGCTCCTGATCGCTTTTGAAGCACGAGAGCAGAGGCAAGTGGGATCTGCGACAAAATATTGCAGTGCATTCTCACTACTAAATCCAGGATGTCTGGTGTGTTTTGAAAGATGGACACACATCCTAATGATGGAAAGTCAATGAACTATCTTCAGTCCTGCTTGAAGTTTACTTGCAGGTAGTTACAGAATGTGGAGTGTCCACTTTTGGACGGACATAACAGGCTATAGCATCCTTCCCTCTTCCTTAGATGTCTCTAGTGCAGCATTCCATCAACTATTAAAGGAGAAGGTCTGGGAGAAATGAGGAAGGTGTGTGGGTGGGGGGAGTGTATGACTTCCTAACCCAACACTGAACAAATGAACGCAGCTTATTAAAAACTAGTTTGATAGGCTTAGAAATCAAACACTTGAAAAAGCCTCCATGACAATTAAAAATACTATTTTTTAAAAAAAATGGGTAGACAAGCATGTAGGCATGAGAACCACATAAAAATCCAAAGGTCTACACATGCTCCATATAAAGAAGCCTTTGCTGAAAAGACTTTTGTGTGCTGCAGCTGTTGGGGAGATATGTACAAAAAAGGCTTTATTCTGTACGTTTCACAGCTCTCAAATCCCTTTGGGGAAAGGAAAGAAATGTGATAGATGCAACCCTTCCCTTTCAACCATCTTCACCCCACTTTTATCAACAGAAGAAAGGCCTACATGAACACCCTTGTTTGATTGACCCGACATATTCCCTCCCTCTAATAAGACATGTACAGGATGACTACGAAGAAGGTCTAGATGTGATGCTGAAGGAAAGAGCTGGCATTTCAAGAGGCTGCTACAGAAAGTGCTATTCATGCTGAATGTGAATTAACTGCACAGAGTGATTCAGAGACTGGTTTCAAAAGCATGGTATCTCTCAAGAGGAGGAAAGAAGCGGACAATGTTTCTAATTAAGGCATCCTAAAAGAAATGTTATGCATGAAGGCAGATCAACGGGAGCATCCAGCACGGATCTAGGCGTGGGAACATGCTGAAGAAGCTGCATGGATGTGAAGCTTCTCTGATTTCCCCTCCTGTGGCAATAATCAAGAGCAATCATTGAAAGAAATAGCCTCGAATCAAGATTTAGCTTCCATAATATAGTGGCTTATCAAATTGGCGGTATTTCTGCACACTGGGAAGCACAATTGGTTGCGGGGAAGGGAAACCAAAGGTGCCTTGGACCACCTGAGAAATGAACACTCACTTACATGATTGAGAAGATACTGGACAATGATCTCATGGCCAGATGCAGCTGCTTCCATCAGAGGAGTATATCCATAAAGGGGCTCCCTGGACAACAGAAATATATAGCCCATGAAAGGCTCAAGTCAGAAAACGGGGCAGTCATCAACGCAACGGGGGCATGCTAGTCATCCACAGCTAGAGGCAGCAGGGAGAAAAGTACCAAGGGCAGGCAACCCTAGAGGCATAGATCTTGGGACTCCTTGGTTTTCACACCACATTCCAGGTTGAATAAATAAATAAAGCGACCTTACACAGAATCAGACCACCAGTCCACTGAGCATAGTAATGCTGACCCTGAGAAGCGGTGCTCTTCAAGGGGTTGGGGTTGGCCTTTGCCAATGGCTCTGCTGGCCTCCAGCTAAGGGGCTGAACCTGGGATGTTCCACCTGCAGAGCAGGTTCCATACTACTGAGCCATGGCTCCACCTGTTGGCTGTGTCAGGCTTGTTCTTGAATTGTGCTCTACATATTTTAAGCTCTATCTCCGGGATGGTGAGCCTGTGGCCCTCCAGGTGATGTTGGACTACAAATCCCACCATCCCTGAATGCTAACCTTGCTGGCTGGCCCTGATGGGAGTTTGAAGGGCCACAGGTTCCCCATCTCTGCTGAAAGCTATGGGCTACCAACTGAAGCTCCTGGCCCAATCCAATACCTTGAGAAGCCTTGCCACCCCTCATTCTCTTCTCAAATTGACAGGAAACTTAGGCTGAGTTAATGGTGAGCGGCAAATGTGCCCCTAAGTTGTACCACCTCAAATTGCAGGTGGGGTCTCACATGCTTGAATACATTTCCATTCAAGAAAATGTCTTCCACACAAAATACTAGTGTGTTGAGAAGATGAGTTCTAGCTTGGTTTTCTCTCCGATATGCTGGGCCAGGAGAGCCATAGCTAATATTAAAAACAAAAAATAATCCTTTCGTATATGGAATGCCCGCTATAGTGCTCTCTTAAAACATCAGCTGAAGAGAAAAACTGGGAACGATGCCAATACAGTCTGATGGTTTGTCTTCAAAACTAAATTACCAGTTACTGTGTCAGAAGTATGAACTTTTCCTGCTGGAGTTTCCACCCAATATGCTCCATGGAAGGAAATGGTTCTTTCTGGCAAAACAAACAAGCTGATGGCACTCTGGATTCTGAGACTGTTCCAGGAATATGGATCAAACCCACCTCAGAAAACACATTTTTGGTTATTGAGATGGAAGGAATACTGTAGAGAAAGTAACATGAGATTCATGTCCTAAGAGGAGAAGAAAGAGTCCACTGAGAGCTTTTTTTTAGTAGTCAGGGGGTGGCATTAAAGCCAGAAGAGAAAGTTTGAAAATGAGCCATCAAGGCAATAGGCAAGATAAAGAAGAGAAGAATCTCAGAAGAATGAATTGATAGGTAAGATTTGATAAGGAAAGAGTAAAGAGAACCAAGTACTATTTTTTTTGTAGAAGTGAAAAGGAAAGAATGGAACCCCAACAACAGCATAGCATGCACAGATTCAGTCTTGCCACCAGGTCATCTCACTAGTCCCCGCACAAGTTTGTGAAAATCTGCCCCTTGCAATATATTCTCCACGTCTGCCCATCCCCACAACTAAAAGTTGTTTGTACTTTTACCCTCTTCCAGAAGAAATAGCTATTACAAGCAAAACTGGTGGGATGTAAGATTTTAGATAAATATGTTTACTCTTGTTACTAATTATTTTTAAGAGAGCAGTCAGAAAGTCTCTCCTCGATGCTCCATTTCTCTTACATCAAAAAGAATGGAAAATTAATCATCTGCCTAGAAAGTCTGAAGGCAAGGAGAGCCGACTCGTCAGTTAGCCAGCCTGGGCCAAAATCTGAGCAAGATTTTATCTGAACCTATTTTAACCAATGTATTGCTTTAGGCGTAACTCCTCCTACCAATACATTTACCCCCTTCAATTCATGCACTGTGCTGGGGTTTTTTTGCCCTACCTTCAAAGCAGGCAAAGTTTAGTTCAATTTAACCAAGTCAGGAGCTGTCAACCTTTTTGACAAATGCTTTGCTGATCAACCCCAAAGTACTGTTTTAGTGCCCACCTACAATGCAGCTTCTGTACCAGGGATGACTGGATGGGTGTTACCTCTAGTCTACTGAGCCAGGGAGGTGACAGGAATGTAGAAGAGGAAGGCAGGCCAAACCTAATCTGTGTGCCATAGGCCTTCCAGCTCCTGCCCAAGAGTGTTACAAACATTGGTGATCTGTATTATTTTATCATGCTTTTAATATTCTGTTGGGAGCCTCCCAGAGTGGCTCTGCCAGATGGGCAGGGTATGTATAAATAAATAAAAAAGTATGTATGTGTGTATGTATAAATGTATGTATGTATGTATAAATACTAATACTAATACTAATACTAATACTAATACTAATAATAATAATAATAATAATGTCACATGCACATAAGAATAGGCTGCTGGATCAGGCCAGTGGCCCATCTCATCCTGCATCATGTTCTCACAGTGGCCAACCAGATGCCTACAGGAAGCTCACGAGCAGGAGCTGAGAACAATAAGTTTCCCCTCTTGAGGTTTCCAGCCACTGGTACTCAGAAGCATACTGGAGATGTCCGTCACATACAGCACTCATGGCTTAACTACACACAATCTAGGTGCAAGAGTACAGCAGTGTGACTGCCTATGTTTCCCCCTCTTTTGCATCTATCATGAAAGCATTTTTTCTATGAAAGCTAAGCTACTTCTTCCCCTTAAAATACCGCCAGATATTTGAAACATACAAACAAACAAACAAAAAAGCAGGCCTTTCACAGGCCCATTTCTCTCTTACCTGCAGTTCGCATTTGCTCCATTATCCAATAAGAACTTGACCATTTGCTGATGGCCAGCACTGGTGCAGTGGAAGAGGGCAGTCCAGCCATGGATGTCCTTCATCTCCAACTCGGCACCTTGCTTCAAAGAAATACAGAGGGGCCGTTAAGACAGGGCACCTACTGCCTGTGACACTGAAGCCAGGGTGCATTTCTGTACAAACAAGAGCTCGCAATAATGAACAGAGAGGGAGATCGCTTATTTCAGACAGAAATTTACAATCATGTTACTTTTAGTTTCTTATTTCTACATCACTTTTCTATTATGCTAACAGCATAACCAGGGGAAAAGAGCAGCAACCCATAGAAGGCTCTTCTCACAGCAATTTAATAGCAAACCACTTACAGTCGCAGAGTGTTCCCATTTTATTCTGGGTTATTGCATCAATTTTATTCACTGACTGACTGAATGCATTCAGAAAAATCATTCGAACAGGATCCTGCCCCTGCCCAATTCAGTGTGTGGGGTGAGTGGCAGGTGTGGAGGAGTGACTGGAAACAGCTCTAGCTCTCACACTCCACCAGATCTGACCCGGCTGTGCCAGAAAGGGTGAGACCCGGCTGCCAGAGTCACCTGAAGACGCTGACTCAACTCTGCTCCTGCATATTTGAAAAAAGCTGGGATGGGAAAGAGAGGAGAACAGCAGTGGCAATGGTAGCAACAGGCAGCAGGGCCACCAAAAGTGGTTTTTAAATTAATACCACCACAACCTCAAAGGCAGCAGAGAAAACCTAGATAGGATAAACTTAATGTGCAACCTGATAAAACAGGGGAATATTTGTAAAGTAAGGGCACATTGGAAATACCCGGGGTGGAGGAGAATGGGTATATAAAACATATCACAGTAATGAAAACTTTACCACTGAACCTCACAGGAGTCTTAATGATGAGAAGGCACTCTAATCACCGCTAACTATGAAGCAACAGCCTGTAACTTTGAGTAGACTCGAGACTTTGAAGGATCCTATCATGCTGCTGCACCCTACAGGGGTTATGAAAGAGGACAGGCTTTATCTCACAGCCACTCATGGTGTCTGAGATTGCCACCCTTCTCCTTAGTCCCATAGAACTTAATGGGAGCCACTGACAACCACCCCTGAACAGCCCTGTTTGCACCTTTGGTTCCACCTCTTAGTCATGCGCGATATCTTTAGACTGCACAGTTGGTGCCTTTCGCAGCTCTTGCCAAGTACACCCACCTGAAGGAGGAAGGCAGCAACGCTTTCATTTCCACAGCTAGAAGCCAGCATCAGTGGAGTCTGCCCTTCTGGTGTTGGTACATTCACATTCACGCCAGCCTCTAGCAGTATGCGCACAATGGTGTCATGACCGATGTAAGAGGCATACATTAGTGGGGTCCAGCCGCCGCAATTCCGCTGATTCAGATCTACCTCCCCACTGAAAGGCATGAATCAGATTAGTGCTCCATGGGCAGCTTATCACAGGCAAGTTACATAGTTTTTGAAGGTTTTCCCTAACCTGGCCTGTTTCACTCAAGGAAACAAACAACTTTAGAAGTCTTGCCGATATTCCTGGTAGCAATGTGTGCCCCCACTTTGCCAGTAGCAAGTGAAAAGGTTGACAGCAGCATTCTTCTAAGCATTTTGGTCACACCATTTGCAGGTGGCACATTTGCACCACTTTTAACAGCCATGGCTTCCCCCAAAGAATCCTGGGAACTTTGCTTTAAGGGTGATGGGAATTATAGCTTTGTGAGGGGGACTGAACTACAGTTCCCAGGATTCTTGGGGGAAGTTGTGGCCGCTAAAATGGAATAACTGTGCTTTAACTGTAGGGCGCGTATGTGATCAACTACTACCTTGCTTCAATGCTTTCTGGTAGCCTTTAGCCACCCTCATGTTTCACAAAATTATTTTGAATTGCACGTAGTGACAAAAGCCTGGTGTGTATGTGCAACAAAATGAGGTGGTAGAATGGACTTTTTTTTAGGCTGAAGGTGGGGTGGTATTTTGGAATAATCCCCCATGGATAAAAATCACATGCTGAACTAAAAAGTAGCTCATTGCGGGGAAAAGGTTATAATTCAGACTGCTCCCTGCTGTGCTCATTTTCTGCAGAGAAGGGCTGTAGCAGAATGCCTCGGATCCCATCTCTGGCATCTCCAGGAACGGCTGGAGAAATAGAGCTGAGTGTCATCAGCATACTGCTGACAACATACTCCGAACCTCCAGATAACCCCAGCCAGTGGTTTCATGCAGATGTTAAACAAAGTGGGAGATAGGATTGAGCCCTGCGGAACCTCACATTGAAGGTTCCACGGGGCTGAAAAGCATTCCCCAAGCAACACCCTGTGGGGATGACCATCTAAGTAGGACTGGAACTACCACAAAGTGGTGCCACCCACCCCTAGTTCGGACAGCCACTCCAGAAGGATACCATGGTCAATGGTATCGAAAGCCTCTGAGAGGTCGAGAAGAATTAACAGGGACATGTTTCCCTTGTCTCTCTCTTGACAGATGTCATCATACAGGACAACCAAAGCAGTTTCTGTGCCAAAACCGGGCCTAAAACCTGATTGAAATGGATCCAGAAAATCAGTTTCTTCCAAAAGCGTCTGGATCTGGTCTGCAATCACTTGCTCCAGAACCTTGCTCAGAAAAGGGAGATTAGCAACTGGCTGGTAGTTAGTTAGGTTTTCCGAATCCAGGGACAGTTTCTTAAGGAGTGTTTACCACTGTTTCCTTCAAACAGGTAAGGACCACCCCCTCTCGTAAAGAGGCATTGATCACCTCCCTGGCCCAGCCAGCTGTTCCCTCCCTGCTGGTTTTCATCAGCCAAGAGGGGCAAGGGTCTAGAGTACAAGTGGTCGCCCTGACTGATCCGAGCACCTTGTCCACATCATCAGGCCTTACCAACTGAAACTCATCCAACACAACAGGACTAGACTGTGCTCTGGACACCCCATGAGATTCATCTGCTATAACAGCAAAGTCTTGGTGAATGCAAGTAATCTTATCCTCAAGATGCTTTGCAAACAAGTCACAGCGAGCTACTGTTGGTTCTATCACCTCCTTTGGGCCAGCCTGTAAAAGGCTCCGTAAAACCCAGAAAAGCTCTACTGGATGACGTAATGAGGCTGCAATGGAGGCAGCAAAGTATGGCTTCTTTGCTGCCTTCGCTGCCATTAGGTAGGCTCGATAAGGAGCCCTTACCAGTGTTTGGTTGCATTCATTCGGATCTTTCCTCCACTTGCGTTCAAGTAGTCTTCCAGCTTGTTTCCTTGCCCTAACCTCTGGAGTATGCCAGGGGGACAAATGGGCATCACAAAGTGGGAGAGGGCACTCAGGGGTGATTGTGTCAATAGCCCAAGCCATTTGGGTGTTCCAGGGGTCAGCCAGGGCTTCGACAGGAGTGCCAGTCATATCAGCTGGAAAACCTCCCAGAGCTGTTTGGAATCCCACTGGATCCATCAGCCTCTGAGGGCGGACCTTCTTAATAGGTCCCCCGCCTCTGCAAAGGGGAAAAGCTGCTGACAGTTTAAATCTCAACAGGAAGTGATCTGACCACGACAAAGGACTGATATCAATGTCCCCCACCTTCAAATCACTCTCTTCCTGCCCAGTCAAGAAAACAAGATCCAGAGTTTTGCCTGCCATGTGCTTTGAGCCGGTGACATGTTGGGACAGCCTCATGGTTGTCATTGCGACCATGAAATCCTGAGCCGCCCCAGAGCCAGCTGCCTTGGCATGGATGTTGAAGTCTCCCAGAACCAGCAGTCTGGGAGTCCTCAACACTGTCTCCGAGACCAGCTCTGTCAGGGAGACTGCTGGGCAGCGAGGCGGGCGGTAAAGTAGCAGAATCCCTAATCTGTCCTGATTGCCCAATGCCAGGAACACAGTATTATTCCCTCCCCAAACCTCTCCTCCTTACCGTTGAATATTCTCCTTTACCACCTCATACTGGCCGATTGAGGCTGCTGTGTGAAGGTCCAGTGGAACATCTAACTCTTGGCGACAGACCATCTGACCTGCTCCATGCCACATGGATAGGCTGAGATTCAGCAGATCCGACTCGCTGGCTTCATCACTCAGCTCTGACATTGTGTCTTGGTGGGCTGAAAGACAAGCACCATCAGTTCTTCACTTTCACTACCTTGCTCAAAGGGTTTTTAATCATCCTGGGGTATGATCTGAAAGCTCCTGAAGTTGGGACCCTGGTGTACCCTACCTTAAGTTCAATGGGTGAAAAGGCAGTATACAAATAAACAAAATAAGGAAATCTCCTGTCTTTGTGCATTCTTCACAGGATTAGAGAACTATCTTCACTTACGAATGTCTAAATACCAATGTGCTGTTAAAGGCACAAAAGCAGAACGGATCCAATCACAAGACTCAAGGAAAACACATACAACCATGCACTGCAATTACTGGGAAACCTAGTCTTTTTGAAATGTCCTTGATAGGTTGACTGTTTTGCAGGTGAGACCTATTCACAGTGAAGGGAACCTAGAAGGTAACAAATGACCGCTCTGATACTTGGTTCAATTTGCTTTTTGTTCTTGAATGACAAAGAACTATACAGGCCATGAAACCTCATGCCTTAAACACTGGAAATCCCACACAGACAGACGAAAGGGTCCTTGATAACGTACCAGCTATCACCCACACTTTCAACTTTATCCTCAAATCTGTAAGATTCTCATTTTAATTTCACAATTTTCACAAAGACATCAATTTTATACCCATTATGTGGTACGTTTTATGTTATTAAAACAGTAAAATAAGTTGCCTTGATGTGGCTTAGTTGTTGTATTAAGCACTTTGTAATCCACTCCAGGGACAACACATAGTACAGAACTGTAAATGCATATAAATAAATATTTCAGTCCCCCACCCCTCAGAGAGCTCTATTTTATTTTTGGGGAAAATGTTACATCTCTGAGCTGGAAACCCTCTAACAAGCTGGTTTTCTATGTGCAAGGAGTTCTTGTGTACAGAGCAGCACACAGCAAGAACAAGAAGACCAGGAACAAAACAATTCCCTGCACCCAAAAGATGAGCAAGAAGACCAGGCTATAACTGTTCTCTCTAGCAGAGTAATTCCTATGAGCCAGAATTCCTATGGCCGTTATTCTGTACGGAGGGCCAAACTGTGAAAACTAGAGCCAAAACCTACCTAACTCCCTGCAAGCGGAAAGCAAACATGTGAGTGCAAGAAAGATAGGGCCCAAACCTCCCTCCCGGGACACTAGCTCTGTTTGTGCAGTCATCTTTGCTTTGCTCTGGTTGCTGTTCTTTTGTGTGGAGGAGCCCTCAGCCACGAGGCACCTCTGCCCTTGCAGTCTGCAGCCCAAGCATAAGGCGCGAAGGGCATTCTGCGCTGAGGGTGATGCCTCCAGGGCACAGCTGGGGGAATCTGTGTGCCCACCCCCAACCACTGGACTCCAACTCCCATCAGCCCCAGCCAGCAGGGCCAAAGGCCAAGGTTGATGGGAGTTGGAGTCCTGAGGTACCTGGGACGCTCACAGGGTCTTCCCCCCCCAGCCCGCAGCTCAGAGGCGCGCCTCACGCCTATGCCTCCAGGGTGCCCAGAGAACCAAGGCCCGGCCAGTGTACTGGGCTCCACCTACTGAGGCAACGAGCACGCCAAAGGCCTCCTGCGCCCACAACCTCCTACGAGGCCCGCCTTCCAGCCCGCCTAACACAACTTCCGCCTCCTCTGCTACCGTACAAGCCTCACCTGCTTCACCTCAGGTCGCCTCAGCCGCCCTCCCGGAAATGCCCGACAATGACGTCGCGGGCAGAGCGTCAGGACTGCCGGAAGGCCCCGCTCTCCCTCTTCTTCTCTGCACCACGTGATCATCACCCGCCTCCTGCTGGAAGCGGTGAGGTTGCTCAGCCAGCCAATGAAAAGCTAAGACTGTCGCGCTCCCCACCCGCAATACTCCTTCGCCCCGCCTTCCGAACGGATCAACCAATACAGGAATAGGTCCTGGCAGGGCAAAGAAAACGGAAAAAGCAGCGAGCGGAACGGAAAGGAATGATAGGAATGAGCTTGACACCGCTGTCTGTGTTTTCTCCATATTCTTATTGCATATTTTTTGTTGCGATAAGTTTCTAAGAGAGGCAGTAATGGCTAAGCCCCAAAAATGTTAGTTTATATTAGCCTGTCAGGACTCCAGAAATGGGCGGGGAATCAGGGGCGGGGCGAACAACCGGGAAGCGCACGCCATTTGAATAGAGACGGCGGGCAGAAGGGACGTTCATGACAGCTCTCGGGTAGGTCGCTTGCTAGGGACTGAGATACAATGAAAGGCGGTGGGGAAATGTCTTGGTGGTTTGTCCGCAACCGGTGTGCGGGGCAGGGAAGTCGCCGGGTAGGTCGCGAGCGAAGATCGGCGTCCGGTTGCTATGGAAACGGAAAAAGCGGTACCCGCCGCCCTGCGGGGCGTGGCCAAGCGATGCAACGTCGCCATGGTTACCAGCCTCCATCTTGCCTCTCCACCAATCCCATGCTTAGTTTTCCTGCTGTCAGCTTCATCGCGCGCTCGTCAAACTTTCCATTTTTAAATTGAAAATATAAAATTATACAAATATTAAGGAGATAAATCCGCAGTCCTGTTAAGAAGAAATCCTCCTTGATATCAGTGGGACTTACTCCCAGGTAAGGCTGCAGTCCTAAACCCACTTCCTTGGGAGTAAGCCCCGCAGAATTCACTGTGACATACTTCTGTGTAGACATGGTTAGGACTGCAAATATGTGCAAATATTTTTCAGGAGGTAAAAAGTAGAAAAGGAAAATATATGTCACTCTGATAGTTAACACAAACATTTAAATAAATATTATGTACAGCATCATCCATGCTTACCAAAAATATATATTCCTGGCCTAAATATATAGCAATGGTATATGCAAGATTTTCTCCCTCAGCTTAATTCTGTGCCGCAAACATAAAAAAGGCATCAAATGTGCCACAAATGTTTAGTGGGCATTCCTTTTGCCTTCCAATAAATTTCAATTTATAATATATGTATCTGTTTATTTAATATACATCTTGTCTTGCCTTTTTTCAGGCAAAATATCTCCAAGGCAGCTTATGATAATAATAATAAACTATTGTGTGTTTTATTTTAAGTATAAATATATAAGTAGGTGGAGCTGCAACAACTGCTTTTTCAAGGTTCCATAAAGGCCATATAGGGCAGCCATGCTGGCTGATGCGAGTTGTAGTCCAAAACATTTCGAACGCATTACCAGGTCAGTAAAGTTTAACACAAGGAGATAGCCTCATGATTTTGTCCCTGCGACTGGATCACCTCCTGTTCTTAATGGCTGTTTAGGTGGTACAGTCCAAACAACAGACTACATCACTATGCTGTGGTGCTAGCCCAGAATACCACTATTTCATCATTCCTAAGAATTGTTCATGCTTGTTGGGGCCAATGGGAGTTGTCATTTAGCAACATCTGGAGGGCCAAAGGTTCCCCACTCCTGTTGTAGACCTCTGGCCCTCTAGATGTTGTCCCCAATCCACCTCAGCTAGTGTGAATGATTGTTAGGGGTGATGGAAGTTGTAGTTCAATAACATCTGGAGGGCCACACATTCTCCATCCTCGATGTAGACATTCCTACCCTGTGTTTATTCTACTCTGCTCTTTCTTTAGTACCAGCATCTGAAATTCAGCTTAGGTCACATAGGATCACTTCAAATGACATCAGAGGATCAAAACAAGGAAAAAGAGAGGGGTCCTAACCTTCCAACAGCTCCTTTCCAATGGGGAGCCATCCTGTCTGCAGTGAAAGATCAGATTCCTTCAATGGATTCTGACACCTTAGTGGTAAGTGCCATTCCCCATTTTCTGTTCTTTCAATCTCAAACAATCTGTATTAGCCATCCAAGATACAAATACTAGCAAAATTTGCAGGAAGACAGTCTTCAGCTCAAAATATCTTGCCTACGTATAGTCAAAATTTAAGGAGTTGATTTTATAAACCCTGAAAAAACAGCTTTTTTGCCTATGACATGTTGTGGTAATTTAAATTGTATCTTGATAATTGTGGGATTTTTTTTTTTTTTTACATACACATAATTAATCTATTGTTAATCCTATGGAGTACACTGCAGTATTTATCATGAACTCTGTTCAGTTCCATTGTATTGTTCCATATTTTCAGTTGCATAAATTTTGACATTATTTACTTCCAATAAAGTGTGCTTGAAGTTCACAACTTTATGTAGTGCAGCTAGTGTGAGATGCCCAGCAGTGAGTGTAGTTGAGTATCCACACTTACTTCCTTTCCCATCTTTTCTGCCTTGGAATGAATGTCACCCAGTTTCTTTTCTCTGTTTGATAGTCTGATTGCAATGAAGATGATGGGGAGCTTTTCATCTTCCAGCGTGATCAATCCAACCTGGTTCCTGACTTCTCGGAGGAACTAGAAGACCTTCCTCCAGAAGAAGCACACTTGCAGGTCATTGGTCCTACCTATCATCACTGGGTTCCAGTAGGGTAATGCCTGTATTAAGACCAACAATATTTATTTGTTTATTTCATTTATGAATTATTCCCCATAAGACATCCTGAAGTGATTTATGGTATAGAACATATATAAAACACTTTCAAGTATAGTTACAAGTATTGCATAAATAAAAACTTCTTCTTCTTTTTTTTTTACAAAGTACATATAAATATGAAAACAACAGCAGCACATACATAAAATCAATTCAAATCCAAAAGAGACGTCTTCTGGGATAAAGAAGGCACAAAGGCACCAGTAACAAAGCTCTTATATAATGACCAGCATGAAAGGAACTGAGAAGTGGAGCTGGTCTCTCAGCAAAGCTGATGAGGTGGACCCTTCTTTGCATCACTTCCTCTGCTGTAGCCATCTGAAATGGCAGCTAAAAATGACTGTGTGTGTGTGTGTGTGTGTGTGTACACAGGAAGCTGGTCTCTCAGCAGTCCCCACCACAGTGACAAACAGGACCATAGAAAGCTACCTTATACAGAGACAGATCATTGGTTTATCTAACTGAGTATTACCAGTAGGGAAGAGTTGGCCAGTATTTCTCTCCTAGCCTTACTTGGAGATGCTGGGGATTGAGTCTGGACCTTCTGCATGCAAGGCAGATGCTCTACCACTGAGCTACATTTTTCTGGTTTTTAATGATTATCATTGGCGGGACCCAACAAGTAATTCTCACAAGCCGCCATGTTTGAATTCACAAGTTGCTCATTCAGTTTTTATAATTTTGAATACCTGTTCTTCACATACTTAGTATTATTTACCAAGATGTAACTGGTATCTTTCTTGTACTTATAGAAAACATTTGAGTTTATGAGACATCCAAGAGAGACCTGGAATGAAGATGGAGAAGATTCCACTTTTCAGAAAGACAAGAGTCCTAGGGGACATGTGTTACTAGACAGGGACGGATTTGGTCTTGTGACTGAAGAAAAGTCAAACCAAGAGGCCATTGCTCCTTCAGTGTCCTCTATAAATGAGAATAAACCAGGAGAGGGAATCTCAGGGGTCCCCGGAGACCAAGAACGAGATATCAGGGAAAATAAGGGGAGACTGAGCTCTTCACCTAATACGTTACCATTTGTGGAAGTGTCACCTTTTTTGATGCTAAACGCCAGTGAAAAAGAACGAAGGAAACTAATAGAAACTAAAATTCTCTCCAAGGCGGCATTGGGACCCCCTTCTGGAGAACTAGGTCATCCCCAACCAAAAAACAATAACAACAATTTAGAAATTGCAGAACAGGAGCCAGGAGCTATTTCAGCCGAACACCCCCGAGAGCTGATGCTGTTTGCCTTCAAGGTACACATAATAATATGGGTCTCTATTCTTCTTCAGAACAGCCTCTCTGTATTCTCTGTTCTTTGTTGTCTGTGGAAGTTGAAGGTCTAAGCATGCAGAATATTATCTGATCTTGTTAGGCTGAATGTTAATTTTACTGGTAGATAAAGGGTAGGGATTTGCATTTGTTTTTAAGAGAGCTCAAGGTGGTATGAGAGACTCATTGTTGTGAGCACACTCATCACATTATTGTTTTTTTATTAAAGGGGTCCTTCAAGTCTTTCTAGTGTGTCTATTGGGACAGAAAAAAATGCTCAGTACAGGTGACAATGATTGCCATGTTGGCTGTTTGGCTAAGGATGTCAGAGAATCCCAATGGAACCAGACATGGGAGTGGAAATTGTCATTGTTTGCTTATTTGTCCCATGCACAGAAATCAGCATTATCCACTGTTGTTGTTTTCCAGTCTGCAAATGATATTTAACTGATAACTCCCCACAACCATCACCATTTGCATTGTGTCTGCTTTGTATTGAAATGAATGGTGTGGAATAATATAATTAATTATGTCAAATGGCACTACAGTGGAGAGCAAGCCAAACGACATAGTTTTCATTCGAAGCAGAAATGCAGCAGAACGGTAACAGTGTTGCATGCAATGAACACGGGTCAAAATGGAAATCAGTGCCTTCTCACAATCCTAGCTGTGGCTTAATCCCCTCCAAAGTCCATCAGCTCTGGCCAACTGACAAGGCCAGTGCCAAGAGTAGGGATGCACAGCTCAGTCTATTGGTCAATTTCAGATGTGCTCCTTCTTAAATCCATTCCATCCTATTTCTGTATTAATCTGTGATCATTAATTTTTTAATCCACACAGATCTTTTTAAATTTAAGTACATATTTCAATGCATGTTTTTTGGCAAAATTGTACAGTATTTAAATATGTGTTGCATATTATTGTTTGCATTTGTAAATGTGTTTTATCCTGAAATGAACATTTAAACACAATTTGGTGGTTTTGAGGAGAGCAAAATCTGGAGATCTGTGAAATCCGAACGGTAATTAGGTTCTGATACGCTCATTACTTTGAGAGTTGCAAGGGAGGTCTGCAAATGGAATTAAATTCCTCAAGCATCCCTAACCAAGAGCTGACACTAAAGTAAGGTAGCCTGATTACGATGCTGGTGTTACCAACCGCAAATCTGATGTGACAGTATCAGAAGGAAACATTGGAGAAGATAATTTATTTTAGTCCCCTAAAAAGAAAGCAACTAATAAAACCATGTCACAGAGACATGCTATGCGAGTCTGGCAACAAGCTACTTCTCTTGTGTAAAAGGGGTTATTCTTGAAGAGAGTGCAAAGTTAGCCTGCTTCTTGAATCACCTTCAACTATCGGCAGGGGGCTGGGGAATGACCTATCCCTGGCCCAAAGGTGCTGTGTTGGCCACTTGTAGGCTACTTACTATGAGGTTTTTGTAGTGTTCTTTTTCTTCTAAAACCCAACCTAGGAAGGTCATAGTTTTGGAACTGCTGCATTATACATGCCTTACGCAGGAGCTCTGTGCTTAATGTTTTTATCACCCCCCCCCCCAAGACAGTCTAATTTCTCTCATAAGACTTCCTCTTGAGATTTTATACACTGAAGAAATAAATCTTAAGTAATTTGTTCTGATTTTTTTTAAAGCATTGTGTGTATTTTATGCCAGCTGTGAAAGTGGCAAGATTTCTGCCACCGCTGGAAGTCTGATTTAGCCATCTTCTTGGATTGCTTCATTCATTTCACCAGACAAGGAGTGCCATTATCAGATGCTTCCCTGCCAATAAAGCCCCAACCCTGTGCCAGTAAAAGAAAACCCAACCACATTAGGGAGAAAGGATCTAGCCCTACCTGCTCCTTGTTGTACTAGTTTTCCAGATAGTGGTGCGTCCATCCTGTTACCTCAGGAGTCCCCCCACTTCGTGCCACTGTATTCGTAGCTATTGCTTTGGAAAGGGAAACCGTTGGCCCTCCAGAAGTTGATGGACTTAGGCACTCATAATTCCCAGCCAGCATAGCCCATGGGAGCTGGAATCTAACAGCATCTGAAAGGCCACTGGTGCCCCCATCTCTGCTCTAGCCCTAGCAAATCTATGGCTGAAGTGAGATTTGAACTGGGGAGCGTCCGTCTCAGAGCTCATAAACTTAGCCACTGTACTGATGTATTTCAGCGTTTGACAGTGTTCCCCAACCTAGTTTCCTCCATATGTTTTGGACCACATCTCCCATCATCCCTGCCCATTGCGCCTGCTGTCAGGAGCAGTTGGAAGAACACCAGATTGGGGAAGGCTGCCATATACAATAACTGTGTAATTGGATTTCACGGTTGGGGAACCTTAGGCCAAGGGGCCAAATGCAGCCCCTCAGGCCACACCCCTCTGCAGCCATGCTCCTTACCATTCCTGCTTCAGTACTGGGCTTTGATAATGACACTGGCTTGTCTGGATGGAGGATCAAGAGGGTTGTGTGACTGTGTTTAGAAACTAGTCTACTGTACAAAGGTAAAGCTTACATCCATTGTTCTCCCCACTTTTGCCTCTGACCCTTCACCATTGGCATGTGGCCCCTAGATGGTTGCCCAGGAGGGAATGTGGGTGGGTTTTGCCCACCCTTGCTTCTGAGTAAACATACAGGATTGCACTAGCTGTATTTGTTCATCTCCTCTGACAAAGTTCTGGGATCCAATGCGGTTTCTGTTGTCCTACTTTCTCCATCTCCTACTCTCTCCCAGGAGAGACAACGCTTGTTTCAGCCAGTAAATCTTTCTCGTCTTTGCCAAACCACGGTTAGTTAGCTCCAGTCTTACATTACAAATTAAATCGAAGGATCTGGCGACTGCCAAAAGCAAAATCTGCCCTGTTAGAGAAGCGCTAATCAGAGCTCCTTCACTCCTTTGAGGTTTATCATCCAGGAAACAGTGAAGAGCCTCTTTTGAGATGGCGTGACAGACAAAGGGGATTATTACAATGGAAACTGCATTAGCTTTCAGCACTGAGACTGTTTGGATCAGAATGAAAGGATTGAATTTACATGTTTGTTGTAACTGTGATGCTAGTGAGTTGTAATTGGCAGTCTTGTGTCGTCTTCAGAATGATATAGCAAATGCTATTATGGTCTGCCCTGAAACTGTCAGATTATAACAGAGATCCACAGCTCTAGTGTGGGGAAAAAAAATAACAGCAACAACATCACACTCGTAAGAGTTCATATTATGAAAAACATGCTGTTCCTATTACCTTTTTCCACATGTGATTTGAGAACAAATATACAGAAACATAGCTGACGCCCCATTGAGCAGCCTGGCAGCCTAGTTCAGATGAATAGGACTTTATCTTTTTCGCAGGACAATTAGAAAGTGCCTTTTTCTTCTGTTTTAAAAGTTACAATACAAAAATGCAATTGAATCAGCCATAACACTGCTCATTGCTTTAGAGAAGAGCTGAAACCATGTTTAGATTCCGGCTTCAGATTGTCTATTACGAAAGAGCCATGATTAACTCTCAGCTGCCATAAATGGCACTTTCAATTTAACCGTTGTCTGCAGTTAAGCATGGCAGGGGAATCAGCCATCTGAAGGGAGCAGGTAGGCAGGTTTCAGATCCTGGGTTATGTGGAAACCTGGGTTACTTAGTCCTAAGTACGATTAACACCACTACCAGTGTAACTATTAAATGCAGTTGAATCCTCTAGGGACAATTTGTCCTCCAAAGAAGGGGATGGGAGAAAGAGTGTGTAGTCCATCAGTCCATTCCCTCTTTGCTTAACTACGATTCAACAATTGGCAGTGCTGTTTTCGGTAGGTATAGGGGAGAAATTCAGTTTGTGTTCAGAGGTGAACTTGTGAAATTCGTGTTGGTTCAAGGAAAAAAATTACACATAGAAAGGAGAATTCCTGGATGCCAAGACAGTGGCAGAGCTTCAGGCTCCGGCACCAGGGGCGGAGAGCAGGTGGGGGCGGGGCTGGCAGGCATCCCGGGGGCGTGATGCGCTGCCCGCAGGGGCGTGGCATGCGTTCTGGGGGCGTGGTGCACTGCCCGCAGGGGTGTGGTGCGCTGGGGCACCCAGTGCGGGCGGGGGGGGAGCAGCCACGATGGAACCCCACCGGGATCATGCTGATGGGAGCGGTGCGCTCCCCCTGCCCCCCTCTTCCTCCGCCAGTATGCCAAGATCCAAGTTTGGAGTAAGTACTCTTTGGTGAAGGAACCCCAGCAGAGATTTAAAACCTGCAACAAATTCAGGCTTGGAAATATAGGCTATTAGACCTTATAATATGCCCTTCCAAGTGATTTGCAAAATACTCCCCTCTTCTCCCAGCATAGGGAAAGACCAAACCTTTAGTAAGTTAAAAATTATTTACTTGGAAGGACAGATTCATGTGCTTTTCCATAGAGCATTCAGAAAAAGTTGTATAGGCGGTAAAATGTTGCTTAGTTACAGAGTGGTGAAAGTTTCTAAATTATTGGTAAAGGAACTCAAGAGTGGTTTGTGAGAGCCATGCGGTCTGAGCTGGAGCAACCTGGAGCGTCTATACATCAAGTAGACTGGGGGAGAACAATAGGTCTGAATACCTAGTTCCTCCCAAAGTGAGCGGAAGTGAACAACATACTCTATGGTTTTAAGCCCTTCATGCGTTAATTAGACCTAAGCATGTTAGTTATAGGCGGCTGATTATCTCACAATTCACACCCTCCCAAATAATACACAAATGGAACCACAGCCATCCTTTGAAATAATAACTTTTCCAAATTTTGCAGTGCAATTCTCCAGCCAATCAAAATGTATAAAAATGAATATACTGGTATAAAGTGTGCATTGAACTGCATCACTGAAAAAAACAAAAATGTATTATATTAAGGGAAATTGCTTGCAAAAATGTGCATATACATCAGAATTGCATGCAAGGATGTATTATTAGAAGAAATTAGGATAAAGCCTTTCAAACTTAAACTTTACGGTGGCCCCATTCAACTGCAAACTGTTCTCCTTTCAGGACATTGAAAAGTGGAATCTAGACAAGGTACTACAGGACCTGGAGAAGCAAAGTGGCGATAGAAATTGTACAGTGGAAACCGCTTTTTCTTCAATGAACCATGGTGAATGTGCATCCATGAGAGCTGAAGTCAGATTGCAAAATTGAGTTCAAAAGTCATGCCAGATTTGAGTCCCACCCTCTCCAGTTTCCTGGCCAGTGGGCCAGATCCTTATTTCTCTACTCTGCCAGACCAAATCTGTAGATGGGCAGTGGGAATGTGCCTTGTTCCAGCAAAGGAACAATCAGGAGGTCACTTTAAGCTCCTGATTGTTCCTTTGAAGCCTTGCCCTTAGCTGACCCACAGTTGGGCATGGTTACCCCCAAGATGGCTTGCCGGGCCAAGTTTGGTCAGCAGGCTAGAGGCTTTTTACCCCGTTGTGCAGGTTTACTCAGAAACAAGTCCCATTGTTTCAATGAAATCACTTCCAGGGAACTATACCAGGAATTGCAGCCTGTCTACAGCAGGACTAGAGAACCTCTGTTCTGTCCATGGCCACATTCCCTGGTGGTGTAATTTCCACCAGGGATGGGTAGAGTCACCATTTTGCGTGTGCGCTCTCTCTCTCTTTCTCTCTGACATGCCCTTTCTTTCCTCCATCTCTTCCTCCTCGTCCAATGGGCTGCTGAGGAAGGGTCAGATTTTGCTAGAGATCTGACTGGATCAATTTTATAGGGCTTTTGAAGCGCGACACATTTCCATTATTTTGAATGGATATGCTCTGAGAAGAACTTAATTGGGTACAGCTCATTATGGGAAAGTTGTTCATTGCGCCTGCATTTGGGCACCTCTTAAGATACTATAGTCAAATTTGGCATGGTGATTCACAAGATGAAGGAGCAGTCCCGCCCCCGCCCCCCATGTTTGGATACAGTTGGAAGCCAATTGGAATCAAGATGGCAAATGGAACCTTTCAAAACCACATTGATGTTTGGGTTTCTTAGAATTATCCATCAACGCTAGGAAAGTTATGGGAGTCCAAAGGGCAGGAGCAGGGGGACAAAATCCTAAAAGACAGATTGTAGTGAAGTGAGGAGCATGCAAGGATGCAAAAGAACTGGATCTGAGGAAGAATAGCCTGACAGAGAGCAGTGGAGTGGTGTTGGCTACCTGGCCTGACAGCATCATATTGAAGACTGGGGTTTGACCTGTCTAATAATAATAATAATAATAATAATAATAATAATAATAATAATAATTTATTATTGCTACTCCGCCCATCTGGATGGGTTTCCCCAGCCACTCTGGGTGGCTTCCAACAAAAGATTAAAAATACCTTAAGACATCAGTCATTGAAAACTTCCCTGAACAGGGCTGCCTTCAGATGTCTTCTAAATCTCATATAGTTGTTTATTTCTTTGACATCTGATGGGAGGGCGTTCCACAGGGCGGGCACCACTACCGAAAAGGCCCTCTGCCTGGTTCCTTGTAACTTCGCATCTCACAGTGAGGGAACCCCTAGAAGGCCCTCACCGCTGGACCTTAGGTTGAACGAAGGGGGTGGAGACGCACCTTCAGGTATACTTGTATACCTTCAGGACCTTGTATAGCTCCTAGAAAATCTGGGAAGCAGGCATGTGCCCTGAAAAACCTCAGAGAAAAGTGGCCCACCAACTGACAAAGGCCTCTGCCTCTGCCTCCAAAATGCCCCAGGCCATAGGAGCTACCATCTGTCAGATTGCAGCTTTCCCTTCATCCCCAAAGCCCCTCCAACTTGGGTAATGGATTTAAACTGCTTCTGCACACTTGTATCTCCCCCATCTACATCTTGCATTGCTCTTCCCAGCCTTTTGCATTCAGCCAGACTTAAAGTTCTGCCAGAGAACCAACTGATTGCAATAGATTCCAACCTCCCTGTGCATTGTCCCCCCACCCCTCGCCCCCTGGCCAGGCTTCTGTGTGCACCTCTCTTGGTGGTCTGGCACTTCACTTTTGGGAAGCCTGATTTAATTTCTAGTTTTCTTGAATAAAGACATCGCTCACTTTACCATCCCTCCCATTCGTGTCCTTTGGGGAAATCATAATGATGCTAACATTGAAATTCTTTCCGGCAGCTGGACTGAGTGTTTCTCTTCTTTATT
The DNA here is from genome assembly GCF_964270895.1 of Podarcis filfolensis. NCBI lineage: Eukaryota > Metazoa > Chordata > Lepidosauria > Squamata > Lacertidae > Podarcis > Podarcis filfolensis. The sequence continues at coordinate 34,735,856 of NC_139616.1, read as the reverse complement.
TCACCTTCAGAAGCTGTCAGGGCTCAGTCACAAACAAGGCTCATGGGAAAGCTAGAAGAGCTATGCCTCAAGCAGTCAAGGGCATTTTTCTCACACCGCAGGAGGTGCCTTGCCAAGTTTCCCAACTTCAGTGAGTGCCAGGGAGATGGGAGGTAGGTCCTCAAGCCTTTAAGAATTCATTTTTGTACACACCTGACGTCAATGCTTATGATAAAGACTTCCAACAAAAGAAAGGGTAGTTTCCAGGACTGGGCCAAGGATGTAAGGCTGGTTTAAGTGTCATAGCATCTCCTGTCCCCAATAAGACCTCTTAAAATTAAGCATTTTCTTCTTCTTAGCCTCTGCAAAGTACTGCAGTTTCTGGCTCTCCTTGTGTAGGAGCAATGTCAACTAAACCATTTTGCAATTGGTTTAAATTTGTAGTGTAGACATGCCTGTCATGGACAAAATTCAATAGGAGATGCTTTCTTTTCTAGAACATTATACAACAGACTTATTGTTATGTTTAGAAATTCTTTTAACAAAATCTATTTTGTGCCTTACTTTGTGATGGTGGATAATCCACTGACACAATGATTTGTATTCCCAAGAGATGTACCCATCCTGGCATCATGGACGAACGGCCAAAGCCTTCCTCCAATTGAACTGCAACGTTTTCCAGAGCCTCCAACGGTATATATTGATCTAAGGGAAACAACATCTCAGAGGTCTGAGTCGTTGGCTGATGAGCAGCAAAGGTAATTGCCAGCATGTTAACATCTGTGGGATCAGAGGCAGCGAAGAAGCAAACACCACCCTTGTAGTGTGAGAACTAACATCATCATATGGGATGTTTTAATCCATCCTAGGGCTTAACAACAACTGAAGGTGGAGGAGCTGCAGTAGCCACCTCATGAGACCAGTACTGTATTCCGGGAGCACGTAGCTCAATGGCAGGACACATGCTTAGGCGGTTGAACTGGTGTGGAGAACCTCTGGCTCACAGATTTTGCTAAACTACAGCTCCATCATCCTGGCCCTTGACCATTCTTGCTGGCACTGAATGGAGCAGTAGTTCAGCAATATCTGAAGGGCCAGAGGTTCCCCCATGCCTGCTGAAGAAGGTCTCAAGTGCAATGGAATCACTATTGAAAAGGATGAGGTAGAGATTATGGGAAAGACACATTCCTGAGTCCTCTGTGGCATCTGGAGTAGATAGGGATGGACAAATCTCAGTTTTTGTTTCTCTCTGCTTTTCCTTTTCCCAGTCTTACATTTAGTTCTCCATGTTTCCACATTGGTTTGTGATTGATTGATTTCTTTAAAAGTCCTCATGAAAACTCACCAGCATTTTAGTGCAAATTTTGTCCTAGTAGACACGTGTTTGTATGCAATTTTGCCCAAAAAGCACATATTTGTAGAGCAATTTTCTCTAATATAAGGCATTTTTGTATATTTTCCCCCCTCACTGATGTATGCATCTTTGTGCTTTATGCCTTTTTGTGCGCACTGCTTGGCTGGAGAACAGCACTGCAAAATTTTGAAAAGTTTGAATTTTGAAGGATGGTTGCGTTTTGGTTTGCATGATGTTTCACAAAGTGCAAATTAGGTAGGTTCACATTTGAATGTGAACCAAATCAAATCTCTCCTATTGTTCCTCCGTTGGCCTGACTTGGCACAAGGCAGCTTCTTAGGTCCTTTTCCAGCTTGGCAGGGCCTCTTTTCCTTCTCATTAGACACATGTCTGATGGAGCCAGACCTTTGATTTCCAGTGGAAGAATTGTGTGGGAAATACCAGGACTGTCAGCAGTAATCAGTATAAATGGTAGGTTAATGAATTAGAGCTATTGTTGGTCAGCTAGCAGGGGCTCATTTTGATCAGTGGGGCTGCAAGTCAAGGGGATATTGAGTTGGTTCTGGCATTTTGTTGGAATGAAAGAGAGAGAGAGAGAGAGAGAGAGAATGAGAGAGAGAGAGAGTAAAGATGGCCTTTTCTTCTGGAGATGTGGAGTAGCTTGTGCATGTTATTGTACACTTTCTTCTCTTTTGCAGAAAGCTACCTATATTGTGAGAGTCTGACACCATGAAAATGCATTTAAACTGAACTGACTTTATCAATCAACATCGTTATTTTAACTGGCAGTCCCGGAAAACACCCTTCACAAATCTGGGCTGGTTGCTGGGCTTCTCTCAGCTATTTGAGGGGAATGGGGATCTCTTAACAACTCACAGCACCCTGAACAAACTACAGTTCCCACAATTTGGGGGGGGGGAGCCATAACTGTTTATAGTAGTATTATAGTGTGTTAAATGTATGGTGCAGGTAAGGCCAAAGGTTGGTTGTGCTGAGACCATACACATTTAATTGGGGATTTCCGTAGTCTGAGGACTTCCATATAAAAAGGCCCTGTGTCTTGTACCTGCCAAGTGAATCCTTACAAGCAGGCATACAAGTCCAGGTTCTGAAGTAAGTCCTGAGCACTTGTAGCACATCTGCTTTGCATGCAGAAGGTCTCAGGTTCAACACCCAGTGTCTACAGCAGGTGTGGGGGACCCCCCCACACACAATGTTGCTGAACTAATTGCAATTCCCGTCAGCCCCAGCAAGCATGGCCAATGGCCAGGGATGATGGGAGCTGTAGTTCCACAACATCTGATCTTCAGGTAGGGTTGGGAAAGACTCCTGCCTGAAACTCTAGGAAGCTGCTGCCAGTCATTGTAGACAGTACTGACCAAGATGGACCAGTCGTCTGTGACTTGGTATATGGCAGCTTGCTGTAAATATATTCTCCCTTTCTGTGAGAGGCCCATGTCATACAAAGGCTATGTTTTGCTCATAAAGTTGTATCCACCATAACTCAAGCTTAACTGAGAAATGGTGGATATTTTTCCCCTTTAGACAGCCAGTTTTGTTGAATCATCTTGTGCCAGGGCTGGGGAAGCTATGACTCTATGTTGTTGGACTCCAGCTCTCAGCATTCCCTGGTAATTGGCCCTGCTTAGTGGGTTTGATGGGAGTTCGCACCCATCAACATCTGGAAGGCCACAGCTTCCCCATCCCTGTCTTATGTCCACATACTGCAGTTCTGTTGATCTTTGTATTTAATATGGCAATATGAATTCAATTCAGATTCCCCTGTCACACTCCATCTCATGACCAAGGCTGGTTTTAAGAAAACGCAAACTGGGAAACCAGTTTTTATTGTCTCTGAAATAGCAAGATTGGTTTTTAAATGCACTATTGCTGGATGATGCCTCTCTGTGAATTCTGGGAACGCAGTACTGAACCATTCTGACAGAGGATCTCAGGGAAGCTGCTGATTTGTTTTCTCCTTGAGATTGAAGGATTCCCAGCACCAGAATAGTAAAGGGAGATGAAAAAGGCCCAAGGGCAATATTAATCAAGAGTTAGGAGGAGGTTACTGTAGACCATGGGCAAAGGGGCTTAATTACATTGCCTGTTATCATAAGCCATAAATATAAAGTAGTCATTCATGCAATTGCCTGTAATATTCTGTGGGTAAAAATAAAATAAAATTGCAAGGCAGCTCTTCTAACTATTAAAAAACTGAGTTCTGAGCATGAAAGGGCACACAATATTCCTTTGTAGTTCCGACTACATCAGATTGTGCGGAAGAACCCTTTTAGAGGTATGCGGAAGCAATGCTGTTCACTTCATTATGTGTGCTGTTTTCAGAAGTGAGTTTCAAGTACATCAGGTCCAAAAGTGGCCCTCCAGACTTCTCTGTCCAGCCCTCAGGACACATTCCAGGCCACAACTCCTTGCCCCCAGGCCACTTCTGAAACTGGACGTACTCCACCCTTCCTCAAGTGCTTCTGCCTTCCTGGAATGTGTCCTTGAGCTGCAATACTGCTTCTTGCATATCTAGATGGATGATCAAGAGGTGTGTGTGTGTGTGTGTGTGTAGGGGTAAAAGAAACCCATGGCATTTGTGTGGCTGGAATGCAACCTTCCACATAAAGGCAAGGGTTACAAGATTGTTGTTCTCCTCACTTTTGCCTCTGGCTTAATCCATCATTTACATGTGGCCCCCCAGGAGTTTGCCCACAAGGGAATGCGGCCCTCAGACTAAAGAAAGCTTCTCCACCAGTGACCAGTGGCCTATGCTAAAGAGCAAAACAACAACAACAAACCTATGGTTACGTGAAACATACTCAATAAACACACAAGACGTAACCGGCTGTACTTTTGAATAAATAAGGTATACTATTCATTGTATCAAATTGTAGATTTCCACAGAAGTCTCAAAGTTCAACAAAAAAAACAGAAGACCCAGTGGATCAGTTCATTCTCTAGTCAGTTCATGCATAAGGTCCATACACGTATAAGTATCTATACCACCTGTCTGTTTATAGAGTCCAATAATCCACATGAAGGGTTGTTACTGTTCCACAGAATCCTTTCACAGAGTCTAAGACAAGGATTTCCGGAATATTTGCCTTTTTTCGCCATCCTAGGCTTCATCAGTAGAACAGACATATGTAATATTACAGGATAGTGGATCTTATAGCATAGTAGTGCTTGCCTTCCCCTGTCCTCCTACTGAGCAACCCCCCCCCCCAATGTCTCCTGGATATCTGCTGCAGAAATGCCTCTTCAACTCCCAGTTTGCATTGAACTTGTTACGAACAATATCTGGTGGCATGAACGCTCTGATCCAGTCTTTGGGTATCGTGATAGAGAACGGGAGCAATCAGTAATGAAGCATTAATGGGATTTCTCGTTCACTTTGTAGCTCGAGTGGCAGCTCCACAGATGAAGAGGAGGAGGAGGAAATGGAAGTGACAGAGCGAGAGAAAGTGGAAGAGGGGATGAAAGAGTTTCCTCAGCCATCACGGTACAGAATAAAGACATCCCACATTTCCATGAACTGCTAATGTGACAAGAATTAGATGCCTTTCCAGAGCCAGGCCTCTTCTGCAGTCACAAGGAAGACCAACTGACACAGAGCTTTACAAGCGCTGCTAAATTGGCTTTTAAAAACTGAACACTAAGGGCCTTTTCACAGATTATCTGGCACCAAACTCAGGTTTGCCAACTGCACTGCAGCTGATCTGGGCTCTTTTGTGAGTGTTCCTGTATGAAACAGGTTTCCTATCCTGCCCTTCCTCCTGAAGGAGCCCAGGGTGGCAAACACATCAATAATGAAAAATATTTTTAAAAGCATTCTAAAAATGGTGGAAAACATTCTCTCAAGCAGTGATCTCAGGGTTGCCAGGAACAGTGTGTTTTGAAGGAGTGCCTTGAGTGAACTGTGTCTTTTAGCCATCAGAGCCCTGGGTAAATAGGAGTGTTTTTAATTCCTCTTTGAAGTCACTAAAGAGGGAGACAGATGAGCTTCATTAGGGAAGGCATTCCACAAATGAGGAACTGTCACAGGTCAACAGCAACTGGGCAAAGTGTCTTAAGGTATGCTGCTAAAAGTGTTGCTGGCCCTGAGAAGCTCATGAATCTGAATTCTGTGCGTTCTCTCTCTCTCTCACGAGATCATAGCAGACGCACAGCCCTTCAGCTGTATTACAGTGGGATTGCTTCCTTTCATAATGAACTTGTGTGATCACTGCTGAGAGAAATAGAGCAAAACATACAAAACTGCCCTACGACGAGTGAGCATGCTCAGTAGCTACAGAATGTCGGCATCTCTTGGAAAAGAAGGCTGGGGGTGGATGGGAGCAGAATATCTTCTTTCATCCCCTTACAGTTTATAATATCTTAGGGGAGGGCATGGATGTCAGCTGGAAGCTTGAACAGCAGCATTCCTGTTAGACGGTGAGGACAGACTGCAACATTTTGTTTCAGCTCCCAGGTCTTCATTACCCTGCATGACATCTTACACTGATTTGCATAACAACAACAAGAAGAAGAACAATAATAATACTGTAGTCCACTTACATACCCAAATGGCTTCTTGGTGGTTTGCAACTGTTGATGTTGTTGTTGTTGTTGTTGTTGTTGTTGTTGTTGTTGTTGTTGTTGTTGTTGTTGTTATTTCAATGTCTATACCACCCTTTATCAAAAGAACCCAGGGAGGCATGCAGCATTAGGAACACATTTTATTCTTGCATTGCAGGGGGTTGAACTAGGTGATGGTCCCTTCCAACTCTACAATTCTATGATTCTACAGTGCATAATGATCAAAACATAATACAAAGCTTAATGACAGACAGCGTAATGATAAAATAATCATAATAACAGTCCCCTCACTTTTAACTAGCCATATATTATTTAATGGCCAAAGGTCTGGGTAAAGAGAAATGTTTTTGCCTGGCACCTAAAGGCATGCAATAATGGTGCCTTTCTGGGAAGAACATTCCACAGAAAGGGAGTTACCGCAGAAAAGGCTCCTTGTTGTGTTGCCACCCTCCGAACTCTCAGGGAGGGGGGACATAGAGAAGGACCTCAGATGACAAGTGCAGGGTCCAGATCAGTTTGTATGGGGAGTGGCAGTCCTTATGGTATTGAGGTCCTTAGCCATGGAAGTCTTCATAGGTCAACACCAGCACTTTGAATTGGGCCTGGAAACTAATTGCCAGCCAGTGCAGTCAGGATTGGTGTTACATGCTCAGAACATCTTGTTTTGGTGAGCAAGAAATCAATTTTAAAACCCAGACATAATTTAAATACAAAATAAAGCAATTCCATGAGAACATTAAAAACACCCAGAATTAATTTGTGGTTTTTTGTTTGTTTTTTACAAAAGCCTGTTTAAAATCATGACAATTAAAGCAATTCAAAGAACAATTGGGTCAAGAAGTTCAGGTTCAGAAAGTTGCCTGAACAAGTGCATCTTCAAAAGCTGGTGGTATGCCAATACGGAGAGTATGTCAACAGAGAGGGCATTCTATAATGCTCCTGCTGCCAGTGGTAGAGCCCTCCTCTGTGTTTCCACAAGCTAATAATGACCAGGCTGGGTAACTGGGTTCAATTTGCTGATCTTAATGCCCTGACCAGGCAGTGAGGCAGAAAACGGTTCAAACCAACTCCCACGGAGTTAGGATCTTTTAGGTAAGGCTTGACTGAGCAGCTCTTTTGCTTTCATTCACAGCAAGGGTTGCACTGCGAAAAGCTTTCTGCTGCAGCAGCTTCGCTACTTTCGCAAGGTATCTCAGTCTTCATCTGTTGCCCAGGACAAGGAAAAGTGCCAGAATCTCAAGAGCTCAGAAGAAAATGACCAGCTGGGAGTCAGGAGAAGACAGAGCCTAAAACTGAGGAGACCCACCTCCAGGGGGTCAGGGAATTCAGAATCTAGTGCAAGAAGCTTCCCCGCTCTGGATCTTAACAGTGTGGCAAGGAGCTCAAGAGAACTCAAGGGAGAAACCAAGAAAGGGTCAAACAGAGAGACACCTCAAGACTCTACAGACAAAGACACAGGATACCCAAGGTAGCCTGGAATATTCTTTAGATATCAACTGTATTTACAGTATATCTCGCCTTCCCTTCAAGGAAATTAGGTTGACCTACATGACTCCTTAATCCTCACAACGACCCTGTGAGGTAGATTAGCCTGAAAGAGAGTGAATGCCTAAGGTCACCCAGAAAGCTTCATGACTAAGTGGAGGTTTGAACCTGGGCCTTTTCACCCTGGACCTGCTCCTTTTATAGTACGAATAAAAATTGTATAAACACAAAAACCATGTTGACATCATAACACAACTGACAAAAAAACCCCAAAGTTAACTACTGTTTTATCATACACTAAAAATCTTCAACAAAATAGCCTCACTTTTAGTCAATGAAAAAGAATACAAAATTAAATATTGTTTTAATCCTTTAAAGGTTATTTACAATTATAAATTCAATCTGGCTTCAAAGCACTCCCAACAACCGCCCTGTGATCTTAGGATGGGTAGTATATAAATTTAATAACAACAACAATGATGAATCTGGGTTCATTTTCCCCCTGTATCTTATTCCCTTAGTAGAGAATAAAGCTGAGCAATTTTTCAGCAAAACGGTCATAATCCTGCTTGCCTTCTCTCAATTCTGATGATATTGGTTTGTTTGACCATGCAAGCTGCGTCCCATCCTTTATTTAGCCAGTTGTCCAGTATGGGGATTCTGGGAATTCTTCCAATTATAAGCAATTTTCATACAAGCAGCACTCAGCAGATAAGGGACCATCTCTCTGTACTTCAGGCCTGATGCTTTAACAATCAAATAACACCAGCTCAGAACAGTAGATGATGGTCGTTTAGTCTAATGTGTAATAAGAAGTGTACCCTAGTCAGTGGCATATGGGACACAGGGATTGGGGGCAGTTAAGGAAAGCCTAGCTTGGGAAATAAGAAAAAGGAGATGGGTTGGATGAAAGTGAAATTAGGATAGTTTCTGTGTTCAATAAATCAAGGTCAAAATCCAAAACATGATCCAGAGACTAGGAGGCCCTTCAAGGAGCTTTTCAGCCTTGGTTCCAAGAGATGCTGCCTGTTCCTCAAGGCCCTTGAGTGGTGGAGCATCTGGCTTGCCCTTTGAGGACACAGTGTATGGCACAAGGTCAGGGCCAGGTATGACGCTGGAAGAACGTAGGATGAGCCAGCTGGATTAGACCAAAGGTCCATGTAGTCCAACAACCTGGTTTTCACAGTGGTCAGCCAGATGCCCATGGGAATCTCAAAAGCACAGGACCTGAGTTCAGCAGCTCTCTCTTCACTTGTGAGTCCCAGCAACTGACATTAAGTGGCATACGGCCTCTAACAGTGGAGGTAAAACATAGTCATCCTGGCTAGTAGCCATTGATAGCTTTGTTTTCTATGAATTTGTTTCATCTTCTCTTGAAGCCAACCAAGTGGTTGTGGGAGGTGGCAAGGTCACCATGTAACTGGAATAAAAATGCAACATGATGTCCCTCTCCTTGCATTTTGTAGGACAGAAGAAAGCCAAAAAGAAAAGCAGGCAGAAGAGAAGCACAGGAAACAGAGGCTCAAGGAGCAGCTGGAAAACTTAAAACCTCAGCATTCCACCACTGGAAAGCAGCCCATGGCAGAAGAGACCCCCATCTTATTCCATACGGTCAGTAGCACAGAATAGCCAGAGAGCAGCCTTCTTCTCAAAGGGATGTTGTGCTTCCTTCCAACCCTGGTTGTCTTCTGCTGGAACCCTTCCAACCCTGGTTGTCTTCTGGCTCTCATAACTGAATGCTGCTCTGTACAACGAATTCCATGCTCATAATAAAATCAGTATGTCAGGGAACAGGGTTCTAAGCCTAAACTTCTTAACAGCATGGTCATTTTCCAGGTTTGTTTGTTTTCTGGAGGAGCATTTAGTTATGTGACACACATGCACACTACTATCAGAAGTTGTCCCCTGGTTTACCACTAGGCCTTCAGGACTACGGACAGCTCCCAAATGGTAACCAGTGCCTTCAATAAAGTACAAAGCTAAAATTGTGAGATCTCAATTGGCTGCTCAAATATTCTGCCCTGGGGCTCTCTATATCTTGGGTTGCCTCCAATGTTAGTCCTACCGAGAGAAGACCCACTGAAATTAATGAGCAAGACTAACTTGGGTTCATTAATTTCAGTGGGCCTGTCCCCAGCAGTAACCTTACAATATCCCTTCCAGCTCTGAAGAGCAGGTTTCTGGAGCGGAATGAGATATCTTGGGCAGTTAGCAGAACAACTCATCAAATGGTTTAGGCTAGTAGTCTCCCATCTTTTCAAACTCAGGACCAACCTTTAACGTAAACACGCATTTAGGGATCCCTTTCCTATTTTTTTTAAAACCAAATATTTGCATGGTGGTAATGCTGCTGTCATGATCCACCTTGGACCAGGCTGTGACTTACATAGTACAGGGTCCCTAGCCACTGGTTGAAGGCTATCCACTCACTGACTTCTAGATCTGCCATTCACTCCTCTTTGCCAGCCAGGGCTTCATCTGAATCTTGGAACATGCCATTGCTTTGGGTCAGCTTTCACCTTTAGGTCTCCGAGTTGTTCTTTAGACCAGGGTCATGTCAGCTGTAACCAAGTAGGAGCATTGCATGTTCAGGCTGAAAAGTGCCTGTTCTCTTGTTGACCCAAAAGAAGAAAAGAATGAGCTGTTGAGTCTACAATCTCACACTCTCTGATATTTTACATCTGTCTTCATTCAGTTTCCCTTTCTCTGCAGTTCTGTCATTTATCAAGATCATTTCATATTCAACCGTATCCTACAGAGTCTTATTTTTTATTTTAGCAGCCCTCCACAGGTTTGTGTCATCTGCAAATCTGATCAGTAGACTCGATTCTTCTGTATAAATCAATAATAAAAAGAGAACTCTTTCACTTACAGCTAACTTCACAATACACCGTTAGCACAGTGGCAGGTTCTGAAGAGCTCCACACAGCTTGCAATCCACGCATGCCTCTTCTGTCTGACAGCTCCTTATTCTTCATAAACATCTGCTAATAAAACATTTAGAAAGGGAAGAGGCAGTGGCATCACTGGTCCACATGCAGCTGTCCTTTTCAAGACAGGTCTGACAGCCGTGCTTTCTGCGTCTCAGATTGGAATATTCTTCCCTTCCTCTTTTTGATTCATGCACAGATTGAAGAATTAAATTGTTTTGACATGTGAAACCAAAGCAGTTATAATTTGGCAGCTGTGTCCTTAGAGATTTGGAAAGGAGCATGACTAAGAGAAATATAAATAAATTTTGAGGCACCACATTTCCACAGTGCCCCTTTTTTCAAGTTGATTATTGGATGTGCCGTTTTTGGGCAGGCCTAACCAAACGTTCACCTCGCCTCATCCGTGACTGGGTCTTCTGTTTCTTGCCCTCCCAATCCATCTTCCTGATCTGGTTTCTGACAAACAGTCCATTCTCAGCCCCATTTTTTACCTTTTGCCTGCTGACTACTTCTCTGTCTACATAAAAACCCAACCACAGGGCTGTTTACATTAGTCCAAAGACTAAGTCTTAAGGGATGGAGCTGTGGTTCAATGGTAGAGCATCTGCTTTGCATACAGAAGGTCCTACGGTGCAGCAGGGAGATAATCCTGCCTAAAATCCTAGAGAGCCACTGCCAGTCAGTGCAGACAGTACTAAGCTAGATAGACTAATGGTCTGACTTAGTATAAGGCAGGTTCCCATGATTCCTGGGCTGAAGTGTTAAGGTGGCCATGGGGCTTTATTTACAGATGACAGTCCTCTTATTTGAAGGGCTACCTGGTCCTAGTTTGATTTAAAGATAAAGAACCATCAGAAGGGACAGCAGGAGGGGCCTTGAAGTTGCCAGTCCCCAGGAAGACTGAGCAAGCACACTGTGGTGACATATATCATGTTTCTGTTTAAATTATATTTCAGATTTTGAATGTGTACATATAAATTAACATATGCACAACTTATGCCAATCCTTGACCTCTTTGGTCCTCTTTTTGGTGTGGAAATTGGTCGCGCTGTAATGTGCTTGGCCCAGAATTTTTCTCTCGTTTTGGGAGGTTGGTGGGTAGGGATGGGTCAGAAGGACATGCCAAATAACATCCACTTATTTCATAGTGGATGATAAAATATATGTTTGGGGGGCGGGGACAGTGGAGGCAGCCATTTATTTATTTACTTACTTACCAGCAATGCCCCTAGGAATTAAGCAAATGCCATTGGCGGTGATACAGTTGCAATCTTTCTTGAAATGATGCAATCAGTCCTGATGATTGATCGTTTCTTGAAGGTCATTTATCAAAATCACCATGATTTCTTGATGATTATTTATCGGAATCACCATGATTGGAAGCAGCATCATTGTGGGGGTTTTTTTTTTTTTAACCAATGCAATCCTGATGGCACAACCATGATACAACAATTCTCTTGGGGCTGATGCAGAGTAACGATGGAACATCAGTGACTATTGAGTCATTTCGTAGATTTCTTTGCCACTGGGTTGCTCTTTGTGACTTTGCCCCCTCTTGATAGGGGTAGTGGAGCTTTACAGAGTGTTTTCAAAACAAAACTGGAACCCCCTACCACGTTTTCTCAAAATGGTGATTACTTCCTCCCATTTTTGAAATTAAATTATTTTTATTGTTATCTCCACCCACTTGAAAATGGATGAAAAATTTCCCTCACCCTTTTGCAAGCAGAAAATGTTCCTGCAAGAGTAGAAGTGGGGAGGAATGCTTAGCCCAGCTGGCCTTTGGACTACTCCTTTTAGGAACACAGGAATCTGTCTTATACAGAGTCAGACCATTGGTCCATCTAGCTCAGTATTGTCTACACTGACTGGCAGTGGCTTTCCAAGATTTCAGGAAGAGCACTATCCCAGCCATATCTGGAGATGTTCAGGATTGAACCTATCACTTACTGCATGCAAAGCTGATGCTCTGTTGTTTCAAGGCCAGAGCAGTGAATCATGTAGGCAACCTCTACCCTGAGGAAGAGCTTTGTGCTCCCAAGGGAGGCTTAAATTCTTTTCTTTATTTCTCAAGGTTGCCTCGTGGTTCTTTTATGTCATTCTGGTGTGGCCCGGCATGTAGATTAGGAGTGACTCCCCTAGACCTGGAATACTGTAATCTTGCTGGTCGTTCATAATACATCTCAGTAATTGAGTTGAATGGTAATTACACTGGAGGAGCTTAGAAGCCCTTCACTGCCTAATGAAGGTGCTTAGAAAGTAACACTCTTCTTCTTGTTCAAAAAAAATAAAATAAAAATAAAAGTACATTAGCAATTACATTAATGGTCTCGGCTCATTTAGTGCCAGGAGGGAAATCTAGACATTGTGCGCTCTCTCTATCCTTAGCTCACCCCTCTTTGCTGCCTATAGGGAGGCAGAGCCCTCTGTTCTTTTGTGGAATCCCTTTTCTGCTTCTGTTCCTTTTGACGTTGCGGAAATGTTAACTGTGAATTAAATTTGGTCTGGTCGAGCTAAATTGGGAGCTAATCTGTGTTCAGATTCAGTTCTGTGGCTGGTTGTATAAAAATGGAATTTGGCAGCGAGGTAATCAGAGCTCCAACACTCATTCTGGTTGATTTTTGATAAATTAACAGATGAATTAAATCAGGCGCGTAAACGCACAGTTGCATGGTCACCAGGAACTGCTTTTGGGGAGCGTGTCGGGAAAGCCTTTCAAAACATCCATTTTTCTGCTAGGCCACAAAATGACACAGGCACAATTCTTAATGGGGTAATCACTTCCTTGAGCTAACTTGTAAGCCTGCTTTAAGAGTAAATCATTGGTGTTGTGGTATCCCAGAATATTTGGATTTAAACTCCCTTCCTTTCCCCTTCAGGTTTGTAGTCCTTTCAGCTCCCTTTCTTTCTCAGAAGTAAGTGTCTGGGTCTGCACATGTTGAGTGGGATCCAGGACGGCTTTATTACTGGATTTGGGACCTAAGAATCAACATGGTGCACATCTCCTCACATGGGAGATGTGAGGTTAGACATGCTAGGAAGGAGCTCAGCTTAACCTCTTTTGTCACAGATGAGCCTTTGCCAGTTTTCCCAATTATGAGAATGAAATACACGAAACCCCTGAGGCTCTCCCCAGTTCAACCTCCTTTTGGTTCTGTTTCTCTAATTAGATTTTTTTTTTAATGACCTTATAAAGATATGAAGAATTAAGTCTCTTCTAAGCCTTGCTTCATCTCGGAGTTGATTTAAATGACCTTTTAGCTTTCTTATGGAAGCTATTCCTGATAGAGTTTGACAGCCCAAACTACTTGTTGCTTTGACTTAAGGGGAAAGCTGCCGTGAGCTTTATTTTTTAAAAAAGGACTACACTCTACATTTTTGTCCATATTGATTGGGTGGCCAGCAGAGGTCCCCATGTGCTGATCCAACTGCATCGCTGGAATCTTTCAGAAGAGGCTGACAAAGGAGAGGCACTGAGTAAAGCAAGTTTCCCCAGAGCGAAACCCCAGGCACCGCTTTGCAAGGGAATTTCATGCACCCTTATCACCAAGCAGAGCAGGAACTGTTGCACAGATGAATTAGTTAGCAGGCTGAGTTCAAGATGCTGGTTCTGATATATCAAGCCCCCTACAGCTTGGGGTAGGATGCCAGAAAGATCATCTCACCCCTTATATACCCCATCGATCACTGTGCTGAGCGGGTGAGGCCCGTCTGTAGATTACACCTTATCAAAAGGTCTGTTACGCATGATATAGGAATCGAGTCTTTAGTGTTGTGGCACCTAATCCTTCGGAATTCCCTCCCCTTAAATATTATTTATTCCTGTATGTTTTTATTACCTGCCCTTCACTTCTGGGTCCCAGGGCAGGTCCCAACATTGAAACACAATATTTTAAACAGTTTAAAACAATGCTGTCTCTGTTGTCTTTTTGGCACCTACCTGAAGGTTTTCCTTTTCCAACAAGGCTTTTAAACGTGGTTGGTTGGGGTTTTTTTGTCACCCAGGTCTCCTTAGTAACAATAACAAGAACAACAGATTAGTCTCTCTTTGAGAGTTTACCATACAAATGTGCATGTATTTGTATATTCCTGGGCACTGTGGTGCAGTAGATAAGAGAATTTGGATGGGAAAGTAGCATACAAAGGTATCAATCATAGGCAGCCATGTTTGTGGGCACTTGAGGAGGAACAACTCCATGTCTATCATATTTTGCATAAATTATTATGCTTTAAAAAAAAGCTATTTGGCATATTTTCTATTTCTGGTGGTCATGGCACATGGAGGAAGCAGATATACAAGGCATTGTAGCCACCCCTTCCTATTCCTAGAGTTCTTACTCAGCAACTTTTGAGATTTTGCCTGGTGTTGCCTATATTCTTAAGTATATTGCTGCAACTATAAGGGCTAGAAAGTGGAAGATTGAGCAGAATTTGAACCCAACAGCTGATCTGCCCCCCCCCCCCGCTCTGTTATGAGATCACTGTATACTCACAGCCACAAAAGTATAATGAAAGAAGCTACAGAGTTCAGCAAATTAAGCACTCGTTTTGGCATTTTAAATATCTGAAGCCATATTTTGCCTGCATTTTTCAATTACTTCCCTTTGAGGTCCATTGCCCATTTGAAAACAAAATGCAGCACAGCTGAGATCCAGAAATCTCAATGCTGTCCTAACGGAGTCGTATGTTGCAGATCAGTGACCCCACCATGCTTAATATGGAGGCAACTGCTAGTTTTACGGAATGCAGAATTCCATAGTAAAGTGCATTAACCGGAAGACCGTTTAGACCATTACTGTCAGTATTGCCCATTTCTTTACGGCCAGTTTCTTCTCTAATTACAGTGTGTCCGGCCCGTTGAATGCAGGATTATTATTATTATTACTCTTTTTGCCGTCACAAAGCAATTGTCACCGAGGTTCCAGGGTTTATTTTACAACTTAATGTGGAACTTTGGATCTGTGAACAGATGGCATTGTCATTATTTTAGCCTTCCCCAAAGAATGGAAAGAAACACACAGTTGACATTTCCAAAATGTTTTTATTCAGTAATAAAAATTAGCTGCATCTCATTGGAGAGACTGACTTAACTCCTGAGTTCATGGGGATAAGCAATGCAGAGGAAGCAGGGTTGTGTTGGTGGTGCTTCCAGTCCAATTTGCACAAGGGACAGACAGGGCAGCACACTGCTTTGGGTCCCATCCTGAACACTAGCAATTTAGAACTAGGGGCTCCTCCTAACAACCCACTTATTGAGCATTCATCCTGATTTGCTTGCACAAAGTGCGGGCACAAGTTACATTAGAACTGCTCTTTTATACAGCATTCATTTTTGTTTGTTTGTAGGGAGATCATACAGCAATAATCATTCACCCTGCTTTGCATGGCATTCGTCTATCTTTCTGTTAATCATTCATTCCCTCCATGTTTTTCAATGCATTTTCCCTGTCACTTTCCTAACCGCAAACAGCCTGTTACTTTTTAAAAAGATGATCTGTTGCCAACAGAGCGCTTGAATCCCTTCTTCAATTGCACACATCTAATTTTCCCAGAAGGCACTTGACTCCCACAAAATACTGACAGTCTGGAGCCTTCCTGCTGGATGTTCCTCTAACCGCTGTACCACATGACCAGAAGTGGGCTGGTATTAAATTACCGCTACAAGATCCAGCCACTGGCTGATTGCCAGATCAGGCAATATCACATAACACACACACACACTGAAATAACTTGTTATTAATGCTGGTATGCCAATATTACAGATAAAAACATTGGTGCAAACAAATCTTTCTCTTCCTCAAGTGTCACCTGGCAGCAGCCATTCCACCAGGCTCCCTCAGTGGGAGAGAGGAGAAGCAGGGCTCATTGCCAAAAGACTTTGCCAACAGACCGGTTCCTTCAGGCACCACCTTCCCTGAGCTTTTTCTATGCCAGCTGATTATCATAATAACTACTACTTAAGAATCGGTGCCCCCCTCCCTTGTCCCTTTCCCCTTGTGTGACACTTTTTTAGATTGTACGCCTGTAGGCAGGAACTGTCTTGTTTTAATTGATTGTGTGTAAGCTGTTCTGGCACCCTTTTTGGCAGAAGAGTGGGGAACAAATGCTCTAAATAAATCAGTGTTGATGACTGGGTTGTAAGGTTTGACTCTTCTTCTGGAGCAAGGAAGGCAGACTTCAGGCTTCTGGGATCTGCTTTGTGTTTTACTAGAACCACAAAATCCACAAACACATTCTGCATAAAAGCCCATTCCTGGTTACCCTAAGCTTTCAGCAGTCTAAGCAGTCTAATTTCCTAACGGCTGGGTGTCAGAATCCTTGCCAATCCACTGCAAATCTCCCAGAGATCTCCCTTCAATCTGATTTCAGTAGGCGACTGAGACGCCTCCGTCAGACCTCAGCCAACTGCTATTGTGGGCTCCATGGGCCGGAATATCCAGAGCATCACAGGCAGATGGCATGGCCAAAGATGGGCCTGTGGTCATGTTCTTCAGAGGGAAGATATTTTCAGCAGCTTCCATCAGTGGTGAGTGGCTCAAACTGAGGAGCCAAGCCTGGAACAGCAGTTACGTAAAAAGGCTAGCTAGGCCTGAATTGGTCCCTCAGGTCATCTGATTGCGATGGGCTGAAGAACATCTGTAACATCTCAGGCCATTACCAAGACAATGCTGCTCTGTCTTAGAATAAGATTACCAAATTTGTTTCAATGAATCTGGGGACACTTTATAACTTCAATGGATTTTGCATAGGGACTGATTTGTAAATCTGGGGACTGTCCCCAAGAAACGGGGATATCTGGTAACCTTATCTTAGAACTGCCCTCAGTAGTCCAGGGTGAGAGTGTGGCCTTGCTGCTAGAGTCTCCAGTTTACTTGGTGGTCTTGTGCCGACATAGCTGTGAAGCTCCCTAGGCAGCCTTGGGCAGGTTGACTTGCCTTTCTGACTAATCTGCTTCACAGGGTGGTTGTTAGGATAAAATGAATGAAGCCTCACATAAACAGCTGTTTTGTGATCCTCGGAAGCAATTTTCTAGAAACCTCTCCAACTCTTAACTGTTCTGTATCCCAAAGCCAAAATGACAGTCCTTTAAGTCCACCTTTTGTATTCTTTCACCAGAAAGTTTGATTTATTTCCTCACATTTTCTACAGAGACCATAAGAAGAGCTTGCTGGATCAGGCCAATGACCCATCTAGTCCTTGAAGAATTCCCCTCCCAAAGCAACACTTCCAAGAGTGGTTTGACGGTCACTCCCTCTTCACAGGAAATTTTGGGAATTGTAGCTTTGGGAGGGAAGCTAGGGGTCTCCTATCGACTCCTCGCATTTTTAACAGACTACAGCTCTCATAATTCTTTGTGGGAAGCTGACTGTCTAAAGTAGTTATCAGAGTGCTTTATGGGTGTGGTGCAATTGTTGTTTGAATTTGATATCCCCGCTCTCTTTTAACAGGAGGCCTCCTACCTTGCCCCTGTCAACACGCTACCCACCCCAAAAGACGCCAAAAGAGAGATGCTGCTCATGACCATTTGGTTATCTAGCTGCGGACAGGTTGCCCCTTGCTGCCAGCAGACCAGCTTCTTTCCCGGAACCCCCTTGGCAGCAGCTAGCATCTACCCTGCAGTTGTGACCTGGCTCCTGTCTCTGGTGAGTGGAACAAATAGCTTCTAGGAAGTGTTGCAAACTGGAGGCAGGCGTCTTTGCAGGACAATCTCTTAGCCAGATGAAAAGGGAGATATAAAGCTGCAGTGCAGATATGTGAGATTTCCAATAAATCAGAAAGTTGCTACTAGCCTTAATGGATCTTGCGGGGAAATTAGGACAGCAGGATAGTTCAGCTGGTAAGAGCACAAGGATCTGAATCCCATGGGTTCGAGCCCCAGGGTAGGCAAAAGATTCCTGCATTGACTCGTGGGGTCCCTTCCAACTCTACAGTTCTATGATTCCAGAAGCCTTGTGTGACCTTCCCAGAGTCCGGTGAGCAAGGCTTAAAATGTTCCTTCCATGGCTGGAAAACATGACACGGAAAGCACTTTTTAAGCAGGGGGATCCTGTGAAATCTTGGGCGGCCCTTCTATGGGGGTTTTCCTGCTGTCCTACCCCCTTTTTTTGCTTCCCAAGTTTTGACGATACGTGTAAAGCTGCAATCGTGTTTGTAAAAGCTGCGTAAGATGAAATCAACCTGTGCAGCTTTGGGCAAATGCTAAAGACGCATCTCATGACCCTGGGCTTTGACACGAGGTAATAAAATCCTAGAATTGTAGACTTAGAAGAGACTCAGAGGGTCATCTAATCCAACCTCCTGCGATGCAGGAATTTCAACTAAGATAAAAGGTAAAAGTAAAGGACCCCTCGATGGTTAAGTCCTGTCAAAGGCGGCTATGGGGTGCCTCATTACAGCTGGCCATCCAATCAGATGGGGACAGCATCTGCCTGCCTCCAGTCTTCAGGGACCTCACTTGTTCTCCAAGAATTCTCAATGATCATAGACAGAGGCTCTGAGATTACATCCACAAGCTTCTTTAGTACCCTTGGGTGCAGGTTATCAGGCCCTGAAGATCTGAATTCATTTAAAGTAGCCACCTCTTCCCCTCTCTTGGGCTGCAGCTCCCACTTTGCATCATTTGTTCTGTTATCACCAGGTTCCTTTTGGATGAAGACAGAGGCAAGTAGGTGTTGAGCAGTTCTGCCTTCTCTCTGTCACCCAGTAGCATTTCTCAGTCTTCCCTACGCAAAGGACCTACTACTTGCTTGTTCTTCCACTTGCTTCAAATGCAGCCGAAGATACCTTTTACAATTATTTTTAGCCTCTCTTGCAAGCCTGAGCTCATTCTGAACTTTGTCCTGCCCGACTTTCTCCCTGTGACTATTGGCTACTTGTGTATACTCTCCTTCATGATTTCCTTTTTCTTCCATTTCTTATACATGCCCTTCTTAAAACTCAGCTTATCCATAAGCTCTTTATGCAGCCACACAGTTTCTTTAGATTTTCTGCTATAGTCTGCTTTTGTGCCTTCCGTATTTCACCTTTAAGAAACTACCACCCATCTTGGACTCCCTTCTCTTTGAGTATTCCTGATGTGTGTTTTCAAGACCCACCATGTTCAAGTGATTGTAATACAGTATGTTTTAACTGTTTTAAATTTTAAATGTTTTTAACCTGCCCTCAATCTGCTGGTGAAGGGCAGGTGATGAATTTAATTTAATTTATTAGTAAATAATATTTGAACTCTTCCCTGAATTTTCAGCTTCTTTTTCTTTTTCTAAAGAATGAAAGCCTCTAACCCTTTCACCCGTAAGGGGAATCGTGCAGGCAATATTCTATCCTATTTCTCAATAACAAGCAAAATGCTTACTCCTGCTTTCCGTGTTCTGGTCAGCGGTCTGAAAGGCACCAGAATAACTGACCAAAGCTTGGCAGTGTTTATTTTTTTTTAAATTCATTTGGAAAAAAAATCAATGTTTAAAATGATTTAATAATTTAAATGCATTTGACTGCTCGAGCATGATCCAACCAAAGTTAAGCACTTTTTATGCTCAGTCAATTTCAGTGGGAAACTTAACCTGGAAATCTTATACATGTCTACTCAGAAGACAGGCCCCACTGATTTCAGTGGGACTTACTTCCAGCAGGTAGGCATGCATAGAAAGTTGCAGCATTAAGCCTGGGTGTTTGAAGGCTGCAATTCTAAATCTACTGGGATAACTGGCTCAATTACCTGTTGAAGCCCTTTATTATACAAAATCTGCAGTGTTTGGCTTGTGAATCTGGTTAGGGGGGAAAAATACTTTACCTGTTGCAGTCACTCACACAAGATGCTTGTAGGTAAGGAAATAATTATTGTAAGAAATATAGGAAAGGGTTCTAGTCTGAGTCTAGAGAAGAACAAGGCAGTTGTGCTTGCTCTTTTGTTCTCTCAGAGGATAGTTCAGAGATGACCACTCATTTTGAGGTCTGAAAGAGAGGTGTGAGGAGGAGGTTTTAATGAGGATGCAACCTAAGATGTATCAGTCTAAACAACAAAGAGATACATAGAGAAGTCAGCATGGTGATAAAGGTACTGAGGAATATTTATTGCTCAGATAAAGCCTGGCGTCCAGCCCGCCTCCACCGGCCAGGCCTCCGGACTTCAAAGGCCACATTCCAAAGGCTCTGAGCAACACGCAGAGATAAGCAGCGGTAAGAGAAAGCTGGAAACTCAAGTGCTTTCTTCAGTGTGCTTAAATAAAGTCCACTCAGGATCTTAGCAGCTAAAAGCAGTTTTATTTACAGCAGACTATCCATTGTCTATCACAGCGAACAGCATCGTGAAAACACGTCCTCTCTCCTCAAAAGCGAAAGTAGAGAAAAAGAACAAAGGCTGGAGACTCTCGGAAATGACGCATAATCTCCCCCCTCCCAATTTGTAGGCAGGGCGTACACTCTGAGCTGTTTAACCCTGTAAGCTCAGGTTCTCCTCACAGGTACAGGGATAGTTGGGGAATCTGAATGTTACTCACTTTGTCTGTCTTAACTTCATGCAAACTCCTCTTCATGCAAGTTGAGTTGGTCCCAAACTGCCAACAGAACCCCTTTACTAGGCTTTAGTCCCATTGAATGCAGCAACACTTTCTTCTGAGTAGGCATGGACTTTATTTATTGATTACACCAATGTATATACTGCTTAATATAAACAATATCAAAGTGGTGCATTACATAAGAACAAAACATGTCATAAAAGCTGCATACACATTTTGTATAGAAATTAATTCACATTCATCAACAGTGCACACAACTGGGTCCCACTTCAGAAAGCACCGGGGCTGAACAGGAAAGATTTACGCAAGGCGCTGCGCATCTCATCTGTTCAAACTGATGCGACAGAAAAGTGCTTAGCTTTATTTGGACAGTGCCCCTTGTGTTAGCATAGAAAACTGTATTATACCAAGTCAGAACGCTGGTCCACTGAGTTCAGTATTGTCCACACTGACTGGCAGCAGCTCCCCAGGGTTTCAGAGGAGGAGCATTTCTAGCCCTATTTGCAGATGCTGGGGACTGAACCAGGGACCTTCTGCATGCAAGGCAGCTGATCTCCCACTGAGCTATGACTGTTCCCTAAAGTTGCTGGATGGTGTTCCTCCCCATATACCGTATTTTTCGCTCTATAAGGCGCATCTGACCATAAGGCGCACCTAGTTTTTAGAGGGGGAATTCAAGAAAAAAAAATTATTTAAAGGGAGCGCTGAGCAGAGCCTGTATGCATCCCAGGCTCTGCTCAGCGCTCTGTTTCATGAGCCGCATGGAGTGTGTGATGGGCTGCCCTCTCCCGCCTCGGGGAAAAGCCCCCAAGAGCCACACGCACACTCCACGCGGCTCTTTAAAGGGAGCGCGGCTATCCCTGGCTTTTGCTGGAGGTGGGGTCTGTTCCTTCCCCCACCTCCCACAAAAGCCAGGGATAGCCGTGCGAAGCCTCCGCAGGGCAGCAGGGAGCCTTCATCCCGCTGCCCTGCGGAGGCTTCGCGGGCTACCCCAGAGCTGCTCCAGAGCTTGTCAGGGCTGGCGGGGGAAGCCCAGGTTAACCCCCCCCCAGCCCCAGGGACCACACATTCACCCCATAAAACACACAGACATTTCCCCTTAGTTTTTAAGAGGAAAAAGGTGCGTCTTATGGAGCGAAAAATACGGTACCTCACTGCCGCAGGCCCAGCTGTTCAAGTCACCTTTTGAGCAGGCAACGCAAGGTACACTGGGTTGTCTAATTACCCCTTCTTTCCTGTCCTCCTGATGCAGTCTTCCAGCAGTGCTTGCAGTTGATCAGGATGGAGGCAAGGCTCCTTTCCCCTCGCAGCCTGCATTTCTCAAGGAAATATATCATCCTCCAAATCTGCCTTTCTTCCATCTTCCACCCATGACAGCAATGGCTCAGCTTATGCAAAGCAGGGCTTCCAATCCTCTCTGGCTGCTTCCAAAGTCAATAGGCTGAATCTGGTTCTTAGTTTCCAAGTCACGTAGAAGAAAGGGGAGGGGGAGAGAGGAAATCAAGGGGAAGAAACGAGCCAAAGATAATTAAATGTGATGGGTTAGAATGGAATGGAGTTTTTCCTCTTCTGTTCTGTTCTGGTTTTTTTTTTTTTTTTTTTTTTTGCCTAGTGTCAAAATTTGGTTTCTATTAAAATATGTAGTCAGAGCGACGAAGGTCATTCAATCTGTGTTTTTAATTAGGCTTTGCGTGAAATTGCTTGTAAAGGGTTAATCAGTGAACTGTCAGTGCTATAGCTGTCAGCTCCAGAGTTTCCTGGGGAGAGGAATTGATTGCTAAACCACTTGTAGCCTTGGAAGAGGAATAGGGTGTGTGTGTGTGTCTCCCAACAAACTCTCGCTCATCACCCTTTAAAAACCACAGCTCCCAAGATTCTTTGGGGGAAGCTGTTGTTCTAGGAAAGAAAGGCCAGCTTCCTTGTCCTGTCTGTTGAAGTGGCATCATAGGGCTTTAAATGTGTGTGGATGTGGCATAAGTGGAACATCCTCCTTCTATTGCCCAAGATAGAATCCCCTGAAAAAACTATTTTCTCATTCAAAGTGGAAGGTGACTGACAAGCTTACAACTATTAATGCACATTACTGGGGGAATAGGAAGGCTCCCTGGGAAAAGAAAAAGCCACACACCAGCTCTTCATAATAGCGTAATCACTTAGCATTGATTTTCAACGGAGGTTATTGACCCTATTATCATCAATAAGGGCAATGTACTGTGTTGCTGCAGGAGAGAACATGCCAGTCGATAAGGACTCTCTGTTCTCTTCCTAGGAAACTTAAGAGTGAGTTACAGGCTTGCTCTCTGTTGCAGAGCTACCCAAAATGCATACGTTGGAAGCAATGATAAAGCACATAACCATGACGGAACCCTGTAATTTTTAGCTGTCAAATGTGCTTCTCGTATAGTTATTTAACTTGTTTATCTATTTGGTAAGATATCTATCCCACCCTTCTGCTCTGCATTTGCAGCGCTCAGGGCAGCTTACAATTTAAAAGGGCAAAAGAAGTCTGGCAGATTTAACACCAATTAAAAAGGAGTGGGTTGTATTCAGCTAACCTAAGTTGCTCACAGCCATTCATTTAAATGGGTCTACTCTGAGTAAAAGTTAGCTGAATATAATCCAGCACTGTATTCAGCTGACTTTTGCTCAGAGTACACCCTTTGAAACTAATGTTGCTGAGTTCATCATGTCTGTTAATTTCAGTGGTTCTGCTTTAAGTAACCCCCAGTTATTTAACAATAAAAGGAATAAAAAGGGTGGTCAGTACAGCAGGTAAAAGAGGTTAAGAAGAGGTTGTCATTAAAACTGCTGAGGCCAAGTGCCCGCTGTAATATTATTATATTATTCATTTAAAATGTGTAATTCATTTAAAATGTATAAATGTCTCCCAAAGCTTTAATGCAGCTTACAGGGGGGAAGAACAATGAAATCATCATTAAAAACAGTTAAAAAAACAAATTTCAAGCATTCAAAAAAAAAGGAAAACCGAATCAGAGCCTCTAAATGGAGGCCTGGATTAATGGTGTCTGGGACAGAGCTCTCTTGGATCATGTTATGCAGAGAGGGCTATTAGGGGTCTCCCAAGCCACTGTGTGGAGCGGCCAAAAGTGAGCTCGCTGAAAGTGGGGTAATGCATGAGGTTCAGGATCCTTGCACTAAGATGAATGTGCACAGGCATGAGAGCAGCATGATTAGAATATTACCTTCCCCTGCTTCTGTTCTGTGTTTTGCTTTGTACAGTGTAGAGCAGAGGTGTTGTGGTCCAAGGTCATAGTGGGGGCGTTGAAGACCCATTACTGTTTCTGCCGCCAGCATTCTAGAGCTGCCCAAACAGCATGAAAGGGGAGCTTTTCAACCACTGAGAAGAAGTCTTCTCACCTTTTGTGCTGATGGAAGCCAATCAGAGTGAAAGATGGATGAGTCAGCCACCGAGGATTGGCTCTCAGGGTCACTCTGGAGAGGGTGTGTGGGAAGAGCACTGGGTGGGAGTTGTTCTGCATGCTCCAAAGCTAAGCGTTTAGGAACAATGGGAACACAAGGAGCTTCAGTTTGAAGAGATTGGTGTGCAATTTCTGTTACACACAATAGAACTTCAAGGAAAACAAAAGCTAAGCTACTCTGAAAGAAGATATAGGAGTACCCCAAATGATTTCTGCATGCATGTACACAGAAAACAATAGACCTAGCTGGAAGGCAACACAGGGAGATCTGCATTGATCATTGCAATGCATCCCTGATTATTCTTATTGTGTAAGATTATTGCATAATCTTAGAAAGGGACCTGATTGTGGGTGGGTTTGGTTGTGAGAAGGTCATGGCTGTGGCTATCGTGAAGGGACCCTGTGCTTCTGAATTTGCCACTACAGTACTGCTGCAGAGTATAATAATAATCATAATAACCATTTCATTATTTATTCCCTGCCCATCTGGCTGGGTTGCCCTAGCCATGTATGGCAGAACATGGCTTTTACAGAGAGGAAGGTGACTGGCTGGACCCCAGCTGGAGCTAAAGACTCCCAGGCCATTCTGCAGAGTTTCTGCTCTGCTTTGACCCAGTTAGGCTCGTGATCAGTTAATCCATGTCATCCTTTCAAATGCAATGACAGGTACCCTGCCTGGGAGCAAGAGGAGAGAGCAAAGCACCATTCCAGGTCTTGGGGCTGCAGCAGATCTGGTATAAGGATGCCCTGGCACTCCACGCTTGTTTAACACCAGTCAGCGAGTCGGAAGTCCACAGCAGTTGGAAGCATGAAGTAAGCAGCAGCACCGCAACTGTCTTTCTGTTCCACTGTTGAGTAAGAGCCGCTGTTCTTTGTTCGATGCCATAAATGTGCCTCCCTAAATTTAGAGAGGAGGCCCTCTAAAGCGCCAGTGGGGTCTTGAACCAGGGAGTCCGGCGACCAGGCCCATGACTACTGGCATCAAGAGGGAGCTGCTGGCCCCGTGGTGTCTCTGGTCTGGTACCTCCAAGAATGTTGTTCATGTCCACAGGCTGCAGAAACTGAAAAGATCTGCAGCAATAGGACAAACAGAAACTGATAATAGGATGAGCAATAGGGCACCTCCACAGATTCTTCAGCCGAGGGTCTTAATTCAGAATGATTACAAATGACTTTGTAAAAGCCTTTTTGCAGACCGGTCACAGTAGAACACCAAGGCATCTCACCATCAGCACAAGGGCTAAAAATATAATGGGGGTTTCACCAAACTGGCAAAAGTAGCAGGAGTGGGATATTTAACCCTTCCCTGTCTGCAAGTTTCCTCATGCTCAGCTGCCGCCTGCAGCTGCTTTTCCCCACGAGGCAAACATGCATTCAGAACGTCAGCTTTAGGTGGCAGGTGAGGCTGAGATGGGGGTTTAAAGTAGGGCTGTCAGGGAAGAAAGGGGTGATAACACCCCCCCCCAAGATTGTAATAAGCTTTGGGAGGGGAACTCACATGAATTTAAATATTTTCACTTTCCCTTTGTATATGAGATGGATGAGGGTTTTTATTTTTATTTTTTTAATGTCCAAGAAATGTGCAATGTCTGGGAGCAGCTTATTTGTTTAGTTCTTACTGTTCTGGTTTTGTTTGGATTTCCCTCTCTGTTTTTATAATTGTATGATGATATGGTTGTAACCTGCCCAGGGACCTTCTGGCGAAGGGCAGGTATGAAATCTTATCAATAAATCATCTGAAGCGTTGGCAAGGATTTTTGTTCTTGTTGTTTGAAAAGAAAGAAAAAGAAAAGCAACAACAAAGCCCAAGCACCTCCTATTTAGAGGTAATATGAAAATTCATTAAATTCACTTGCCCACCAAAGGCTAATACTGTTTTGGGAGGGGTGTTTTCACTCTGCCCCTTCCCAAGAATTTATGAAATTTGGCTGGACTGAATACTTCAGCCTATCACTATTTGAAACCCTTTCATCTTAGCCTCTTTTCCCCCAGCTGAGCTTTTGGATTCTTGGACTCATGGATGCATGAAAGAGGATAGGGAGTAGTGAAGTGGGGAAGGGGGGGGGGCTAAGCACCTCTCCTCCCACTTGCTGCTTTTCTTCTATAAATTACACCCTCCTTCTTGACAGTTTCCAGCTGTTTGGCAGCCCAGGTGCCGAGATACAGGTCTCTTGTCACCATGGCTCTAGTCTAGTTGGGAATATTTTACAATATTTTGGTGTTCTAGGATGCTTGCAGAGATGCTATATGCTTTCTCAGTTACAATCACATGGATGCTGAAAGCTGTACTTATCCACAAGTTAAGAGTGTGCATGACTTGCTAACTGAGAGTACATAACAATAAAGTAAAAAAAAAGCCAGGCACAAGGATTATCTAAAAGAGCATTGCCTCAAAGCTGCAGGTCACCATGGTTATTGGCGAATTCAAAATCCTGCACTCCCTTTACCTTCTAATTGCTGGGGTTTTTAAAAAAGAAGTGCAGGAGACAGAGAGCAAAGAGGGTAATGATTAAGGCTTCAGTGTGTATTGATCATCCAATGAGAATCACCGGAAGCTACTAATATTTTGACACTTCTGACTTAAGCAGTTTAGTCCAATCTGGTGCTTAATATTTCAGTGGCGTTTAAAACCCTTCACCCCCTCCCCACCCTGGCTGCAGCAAGCATTTATCATCTGCAGCTCAGGACCTGGCTGCCAGAGAGCAGTAAAGGCCACATTTCCTGCAGTGTGTCATAAAACCCGTAATGTGACAGCTGTGGCTGCTGTGCTCTCTGCTCCCCCTCCTCTTTTGCCTGGAGGAAAGTGATTGATGTTGATTAAAAACTGCAATAAACAAATAAAGGCAACTTTCAGGGAGAAGGGAATTTTGGGGTCCTTGGAGCAGCTGTGCCCAGAAGCACCCACCAAACAGCAGCAGTTTTCAGATGATAAGGGTGCAGGTCCATGCCATATGTTTAAAGCACATCCAATGCGTATGGCTTTCCCCAATGAATTCTGGGAACTGGTTTGTCAAGGATGCTGAGAATTGTAGCTCTGTATGGGGAAACTATGGTTCTCAGGATTCTAGGCAGGGAGAAGCAAGGGGCTGCTCAGGCTAAGAAAGCAGGGGACTGGGGTGGGGATGAGGAGTTAGTAAGTGGGAACATGAAAGAGGTGTGTAAAATTATCCAGTGGTGTGGAGACTGCTGCTAGAGAGAGGTTTTTCTCCTGCTTCCATAGTCCTAGAATAGGTAAAGGTAAAAGGACTCCTGACCATTAGGTCCAGTTGTGGCCGACTCTGGGGTTGCGGCGCTCATCTCGCTTTATTGGCCAAGGGAACCGGCATACAGCTTCCGGGTCATGTGGCCAGCATGACTAAGCCGCTTCTGGCGAACCAGAGCAGCGCACAGAAACGCCATTTACCTTTCTGCTGGAGTGGTACCTATTTATCTACTTGCACTTTGACGTGCTTTCAAACTGCTAGGTTGGCAGGAGCAGGGACCGAGCAACGGGCGCTCACCCCATTGCGGGGATTCGAACCGCCGACCTTCTGATCGGCAAGTCCTAGGCTCTGTGGTTTAACCCACAGTGCCACCCACATCCTAGAATAGGAGCCATCAAATAAAGCTGAATGTTGGAAGATTCAGAGCGAGCAAAAGGAAGGATGTCTTTGCACAGTGCATAGGTAAACTAGAATTTGCTCTCACAAGAGGCAGGGACTGTCATCCACTTGAATGGCTTGGATTAGACAACTTCATGGAGGAAGAGGCTTATCAGTGGCAACTAGCCATGATGGCTGTGTTTTGCTTTTAGCTTCAGAGGCAAGAAGTATCAGAATATCAGTTGTTGGGATTCACAAATGGGGTGGGTACTGCTGCACTCAGGTTCTGCTTATGAACTTCCTTCAGGCATCTGATTGGTGACCTTGGGAACAGGAAGCTGGACTAGAGGGGTCTTTGGCCTGATCCAGCCAGGCTGTTCTTATCAACAGTTATAGCAGTACAACTAAGGACTCTGCTGGTTCCTTGGGGCACCTGGATCCAGCTGTGCTGAAGAACAGCAGTACCACCTAGGAATGAGGAGCAAAAGGGCCGGAAGCATCAGAGATGGTAAAAGGCAGGCTGTTGCTCTGATGGCGTGGCAGTCTTCATGCCTAATGAGTGGGACACATTGTTGGAGGAACAGTACTATAGCGGAAGCCCAACCCTTGCTGGTTCCTCAGGTCACTTACTCAGGACCATAGCGCCTTCCCTGGTTATTCTGGAGGTGGCAGTCCGTGGTGACTGGTGCCCATTGTGCCTGGTAGGGTGGAAGGCAGGGAGCCCAACAGTAGGGGGAGCCAGAGCCAATGACAAACAGAGCCAACTCATTCTAGTTTTGTCCCCATCCTCCCTCTCCCTGCTGAGTTCTCTAAGGGTCAACACTGAAACCGAGGAGGAGAAGCTGATAGCCAGGGGCACCCCTTAAAGTGGTTGTAAGCAGTTAAGGCAGGCGATGGCTGGCGGAGGGCAGACTGAGCTTGGTCAAACTGTGCCCCATTTGCTCTAACCAGCCAACCTCCACTGGTGGCACTGCAGCATAGGAAATACCATGCCCAGTAGCTCTGTCAGCCTGCAAGCTGCCTCAGTGCCACAAAAAAAACAAGCCTCCTGAGCCCCCTGTTGCTTTACAATGAGCTTTGTATCTGGTGTTTGCCTTCTCTTACAAAGGTGCCTTCAAAATTCTGTCTGCCAGCAATGGATGCTGTTGTTCCTCTTCTTATTTGAGGCATTTGTATGGCTGACATTCATACCAGTCGAGAGAGAAAACCTGATGGGAAACGCATAAACCAAATCTTTCCGAAATGTCAGTTGCAGCAGAGAGAGAAAGCAAATAAACACCCGGGCGCTGCTTTCTCCTTTGGCAGCCTCCCTGGGGGTTCTTTTTTTGCTTGGATTTAACTCTCCAGCCTTTCTTGGCAGTGGCGACATGCAGCATCTCTGTGACCTCCTTTAAAAACACTTTAGTAGACACCTTGTGAAAAAAACCTGACATGTTTATCTCGGCAAGTTATCTCCTTGGGGAGCGTTGCCTCATGGATCTCTTCATGTGGCAGAGAGCTTTTTTGTTTAAGAGTTGGAGGAAAGAGTTGTTTAACAATGCTTCATCTGCTGATGAGTTCAAGGTCCTTGCAGGACAGCCTTGAAGAGTATTCAAATAATATATACCTGCTTTTAGCTAGGTTAGCTCTCTCCGATAAGGAGAAGGATGTGAGGGAGAAAGTCTTATTCATTTGATCTCTGTGTGGACGTGTGGTTGGGGGTCCTGTGCCCTTGCAGAACAACACCTCAGAACCTTCTAGAACTAACAAGCATGAGCAAGCACTCATGGCCCTGTCTTGAGGAACATATGAAGCTGCCTTATCCTGAATTAGATCGTTGGTCCATCTTGTGCAGGCTTGTTTTCACTGACTAGAAGCAGCTGTGAAGAGTTTCGGATGGGGGAGGGGCATTCCCAGACCAACCCGGAGATGCCAAGAATTGAATCTAGACCTTCTCTGTGTAAAGCAGATGTTCAGCCACCAAGCTATTGGCCCTCCTCTAAAAACAGATTCTAGTCCTCATGGTTCCAAATAAATGGCTGATGAAACTAGAAATGGCTGATATAAATAAGGAGATGCATTATACTAAGTCAAGCCATTGGTCCATGTAGCTCTGTATTGTCTTCACCAGGGATGGGGAACCTGTGGCCCTCCAAATGTTGTTGGACTACAACTCCCATCATTCCTTTCCATTGGCCTATTGGCTGGGGCTGATGGCAGATGGGTCGCAGCTTCCGCATCCTTGATATACACTGTCTGGCACTAGCTTTTCAGATTTCCTTGAGATTTATTTTCTGTCCATGCCCATGATAGTCCACTGGAGTGCCCTTTCCTGTTGGGTGGGGGGAGACCAAAAATTCTGCTGGTAACATCTAAGAAAGGATGTGTTTCACAGTCTGTTTATGAACTATGCATTATCTTTTTGATTTAGGCAATTAGAAATGTTTGTGATTCCTATACTACCCACTGCAAACAAGTCTGCTACATACTAATGCACAAAATATGGGAAGCAGTGCTGAGCTGTATTAAGATGCTAATAAAATCCCCTCCGCTTTTATGTCCCAGAATACCATTTCTACTTTGCTTCTCATTCTAGGTATTTTGTTTGTTACCAGAGGACCAGGCCATTAATCTTGTGTTCCTTTTTTGCAGCCCAAGAACTCCCTTCAGGGAATGTCTCTGTTCCATCAGCAGAGCTCCATGTTTCTCTCTCAAACGTCTCTCTTGGATGTTATCTGGTGGAAAGCACAACTGGACAGTCACATGCAGAATCAGTCATACCCCTTCCTCCCTGATATTCCTCCCATCCACTTCAGCCGCTTTGCTACCCTTAACTCAGATTCCATGGTAATGTATCCACGCTTTGCCTGTTTACTGATGCTGACATGGGATGGACAAATTTGTCAATTTCCGTTTCTCATTTTTCCAATTTTATGTTAGTCTTCTACATTTGCACATCAATTTGCAATTTTAAAAAATGTCCTCATGAAAATTCATCTGGATTTGAGTGCAATTTCCCCCATAATATGTTTTAATGCAATTTTGTCTAATATACACATTTTTGCAAAGCAATTTCCCCTGCCATGATGCATTGGATTTTTAAGCACACCATCTCCTAGTATATGCATTTTTGTACATATCACTTGGCTGGGGAACTGCATTGCAAAATCTGGAATAGTGTGAATTTCAAAGGCTGGCTGTGTTTCAGTTCTCGTACTGTTTCAGAAATTAAGAATTTGGAAGATTCGGCATCAAATGTGAACTGAATCAAACTTCTTCCCCATCCCTACCAATGGCAGCACTGCCAATAGTTTTAATCATGGTTAAACAAAGAAGGAGTGGACTGATGGATTGCACAAGCTTTCTCCCACCTGCTGCAGTTCAGAAGCCAGGTCCAGCTAGGGGCTGGCATGACCATCTCCAGGAGCCTGGCATGCTAGTGTAAGCAGTGTGTCCGGCATGAAACCCTGGAAGGATGGTGGAGTGCTAGGCTAGGCTTCAGGCCAAAGGGCTGCCCCTTTAAGCCTCGGTGCTCCTCAGTGAGAGGGCACAAGAAGTGTAGTCAGGAAGGAAACATAAAAAGGCTGCGTTGAGAAAGAGAAGCTATTGGAACAGGTTGTCTGCTCCCTGAGCTCTGTCCAGGGTGCTGAAAGACCTGCTTTTCTTAACCTCCTTATTCTACAGCAGGGGTCAGAAAACTTTTTCAGCAGGGGGCCGGTCCACTGTCCCTCAGACCTTGTGGGGGGCCAGACTATATTTTTTGGGGGGGGAAATGAATGAATTCCTATGCCCCACAAATAACCCAGAGATGCATTTTAAATAAAAGGACACATTCTACCCATGTAAAAACATGCTGATTCCTGGACCGCCTGCAGGCCAGATTTAGAAGGTGATTGGGCTGGATCCGGCCCCTGGGCCTTAGTTTGCCTACCCATGTTCTACACAGGAATCCTATCCCCGATGAAAACTTTTATTTGTTTCTGGCTGCTCTTCTTTTACACTTGAGGCTGCTTGCAGGATTAGTACCAGTCTGACTATACCATGAGATATGCCTCACACAACAACAATAAAAAGGAGGGGGAACTGTCCACTAAGGCACAATCCCTTGAGAACAGCCATAGCTCAGTGGTAGAGTATTTGCTTTGCATGCAGAAGGTCCTTGATCCAGTCCCTAGAAACCCCAGAGAACTGCTGCCAGTCAGTGCACACAGAATGCAGCTAGGTGGTTTGGCCTGCTATAAGGCAGCTTCCTGTGTCCCTAAATTCTCATGTGTGAATGCCACTGGAATTAATAGAGCTGCATAAGAATATAGTTTCCATTTCAATGGAATTTATTTATTTATTTACATTCCACCTTTTCATATCAAGACTGAAATCCATTTATTTCCGTGGGAACACTCTGAATATGACTTAGATACAGCCCAATCTTATTTACCAAGGTGGATGAGTTTACAAAGCAGTTTGGATGAGCCATTGTGGCCATTAGTTTAACAGCAAATGGCCTTTTAATCCCCAATGCATAGTGCTGGTTTATCTCCCTTTGAGTGTAGTCACAGATCTGTAGAGATTCTGGGTGCAACATGCTGGAATTTCTTCCTGCTGTTGTTTATTTGCCTGAAAGTGTCGATTAGGGCAAATGGTGCCACTGGATTTAGCTCGGTCTCCCTCGCATCGGACTGGCTGGCACAGAAACAGCAGAGGAAATGATGTGTCAGTGACTAATGCCTCTGCTGCGCCATCTCTTCTGATTTCAATCCTTGGCATTCACTGTACTGTCTTTATTTTCAGTCCCTGCCTTTGAAGAATCAAGATAATTCACAAACAACAGCTCTCCCTTTGTGCATTTCAGGCGCTGGAGAAGGCCTTTGCAGTGCCAGCTGGGTTTTACTGGCAGACTGTAGAGACGGATGAAAAATACTTCCCCAGTGGCAGTGATATCAGAGAGAGCAGCGACACAGAAAGTGAGGTACAAAAGAACCAACTCCCACCCACAAAATATCTGCCTCTTTGCTTCTTCAGAAAGCCCAGGTCATTCATACTGTGCAGGCCTACTTCCTGCCAGTGTTGGGTCGTTTAAAGGTCATGACAATTCTGTATGGAAATGAGAACTTCCTAAAGCAGGTGGCCCTCAGAAGACTGCCTATGAGAAAGGTTGCCCACCCCTGCCCTAAAGAAATAACCAGGAATATATTATTTCACATTATTCCTTCCTGTATACCATGATCATTTCTTCAGAGGCCCAAGTGAAGTGAAGCAGCTGACGACCAGGGAGTTGTGAGCCTTCTTTGTGGTGGCACCACTGTTGTGGAATGCCCTCCCCAGAGAGACTCTCCTGAAAGTTTCTTTATGGTCATTTCAGTACCAGGTGATTTCTTTTATTCTACCAGGCCAGGTCTTTGTCCAGGGTCCTGACCTGACCTTAGTTTCCAGTCTGTTCAGGAGCCCTGAGTCTACCGCTCTCCATCTTGCTTTCATTTGATCTCAGTGGTGGATGTCACAGTGATTCAGGACAGGTGGACCACATAGATCCATACCTTCTTATAACCCTAAGTGTCCAGATGATTTCTACAGTTTGAACTGGTTACAACTGTGAGATGATCTCTAGATAATGTAAACCAGAGACAGGGAACCTATGGCCCTCTAGATGTTAGTGGACTCCAACATCCATCATCACTGTCCATAGGCTATGTTGGCTGAGGGCGATGGGAGTTGGAGTCCAGAAACATCTGAAGGGCCACAGATTCTCCATTACTGATGCAGGCAGACCTAGGGCTGAAGAGGGTTTCAGAGGCTACTAGCTTGGGATAAGGCCTCATGTAAACAAGTTTTGATAGAATAACCTGTAGGTTGCAGAAGCAGGTGCTGAGGTCAAGTATGTCCTTGCAAATGATTTGCAGATTCCAGCTTTATTTTTTATTATTAAAAAATAGGATCAGCATCCTTTATGCGATGGGGAATTAACTGCAGGGTGGTTTCTTATCATTCAGTTGAAGGCAAAGTCAATACACGGGGAGCTGTAATTAGTTTGATAGAGCAGAGCGGGTTTTATTCTTCTAGCTGGAGAAGGCTTTTTATTGCTTTAGTAGATTTATAACTGTGTTTATTATAATGGAGTAAACCTCAAGATGCCTTTACGGAGAAGGAGCATTTGGTAACACTCCATTTCAAGTGCCCGATAATGATGAATTCATTGGGCGTTTATTGGCATAAGAACAAAGCTAGTTCTTGGAGGTAATTCAAAATAAAGTGTTATAGGAAGAATGCAGATCCTCAAGTCAACCCAACCACAAGAAAATAACTATTCTTTCAGGAGCTAGACCCGCACACTTCTATAGAAAATGTTTTGTTTCAGTCGGTAAGTCTGAAATCAGATCAAACACAATTCCAAGTGAATCACATTCCTAACGGTGTCTTCATTTCAGCTGGTGGTGGAAGAGTGAATACTTTCGGACCAGTAATATAAGTGCAAGAGATTTAGGATAATCCTAATCTCTTGCAAGGCTGGTCTTAGAAAAATAACTAAAGCCAAATGGTGTGTGCCATTACTGTGTAGACCCAGTGGGAGTTGGTAGCCCAAAACATCTGGAGAAAAAAAGTTGGGGGAGAGGTGGATCTGTACTAACTGCCAGTGGCTCCCCAAGGTTTCAGAGAGGGATCTTGTTTTTGGGCTTCATCCCTTTCAAAAAGGTTGTGTTAAATCTGTGAGGATTCTCTCTCTCTGAAATCTGAAAAATAACCCTTAATTGTAAATTTTAAAATGTCCCCTCCTCCTAAGCGTGTGACTCTCTGGAGCCCTATCTGTTTTCTTCCTGCTTTCTGTTCCCTGCTCAGGTTGCCATGGCGCTGCTGTTTGAGACCCTGCTCAGAAGCCCCCTGGCTGTCCATCACACACTCCAGCTGATTCTTGCCTCTGGTTTGGATATCTGTGGATTCCGCCTGCTCTACCCGCAGCCGGACATGTTCCTCTCTAGCACAGGTGAGGGGCATGGAGTGTCTGGGCAACTTGGACTGCAGCACCACAATGGTAGGCAGTTATTGAGCCACCGTCGGTAAACTTCAGGTACATTCTCACTGTCATAAAATAGTAAATGGCAGACAGTTATTAAAATATGGCAAACATATTGGGCTGCAGCAAGGAGGGAAGAGAGGTAAAGCATCTGTTTTTCAGATAGATGATGCCCGGTTCAATCGCCGGCATCTCTGAGTGGGAAAGACTCTTTCCTGAAAGCCTGGAGAACCACTGCCAGCCATTGTAGGCAGTACTGAGCTATATGGGTGGAGAGTCTGACTCACAGGTTCTTGTGTTCCATTTTGTGTCTTCACCTCTCTTATTTCTCTTCCCCAGTAACACCGCCTTCTTGTTATACCCAAGAGAAAGGGCCCTCTGTGCTAGCACTGAGCCTGAGAGGACCAAGAGCCCGTGGCATCCTGCAAGATATCATGGGCCCCTCTGACACGCAGCTGGCCAGAGTTACGGACTGCCACTCAATCAGCGCAATCTATGGTTCCAGCCGAGCCGAGCCCCTTGCCTACCTCCCTCACATGAACAGCCGAGTACACAGGGAGCTGTGCTTCTGGTTTGGAGGGAGGGTGAGCTGCGACGGGACGCTTCACGGTGGAGTTCCAAATCCTGTTGGCAAATGCAGCAAACCAAGGTGACAATTCCAGATGGGTGTGAGGTGCTGGAATTCTGTGAGAGTAGCTTGTGGGTAGTACTGAGCTGAAAGATCTCCATGGAAGGTAGTTTTTAGTGAATAATCGGTGGAAGGGAATGTTAGCCAAGTCACTTAAATAACACAGATGGAATCTGGGGAGAAAAGTCCTGATAGTACTTCACTTAAGATACTGAGCAAAAAAGCAGTGTCCAGTTTAAGGAGAAAGGAACAGAGAGGTTTTGTCCTTTTTTGTTCAGTCCTTGTACATAGCAGGGAGGCATTCAACCAAACATAAAGAGGAAAATTCCCCCAGAATTACATAGCCAATCAGAGCTCGTGCAACCTCAGTGAAGATCATGCCACTCTGCCTGGTTGCTAAGCACAGTTTCCAACTATCCACTTTTGAAGGATAGCCATGTTTCAGTTCATGCATTAGTTTAGGAGGTGTGGAATTAAGTAGGTTCTCATTGAAATGCAAACCAAATCTGATTTCTCCCCCACCTGTAACTGCATCATCATGTAATGTATTTCCAAGGGGGTTACTGAGCAGGAAAAGTGCGATGACACAGCTATCAATAGGATCACAGCTGCTTCTTGCTTTGGGAGCAGCAAAACTAATTTGGATTTATGTATTTTTTAAAGCAGACAATCTATTGCTGACCCCCCTTTCCCCAGGAAGCCAGTCTCAGCTCCTGAACATTTGTAGAAACGCCCTGCCCCCCACTTTTTAAAAAAGTTGTGGGAATTTATTCTAGGGAAAGTATGCTCTAAATCACACCATTAACTTGAACTGACTGTAAAGATTTCAGCCCTGACCATTAGATGCCGCTTGTACTTTTGAACATCCATGCCCAGAGAATTTTCTTTAAGAATTTTGAGCTGCTGGTTGGACAATAAAGAGAGAGAGAGAGAGAGGGAGAGAGAGGGAGAGAGAGAGAGAGAGAGAGAGAGAGAGAGAGAGAGAGAGAGAGAGAGAGAGAGAATTTTCCTATTTCATGTTTTGAGATGGAAGACCAAGACACAAACAGTGTGTTGGGTTTCTAAATGGGTTTCTATTACCAGCTCTGATGTTCTGTACATTTCACCTTGCTGCTTCCCTCCTCAGCTGGCCAAAAAAATGTGTGAATCTGAAAGATGGCTGTGAAGGCTTTTTATCAAGGCTATAGAGGCTGAGGGGTGATGAGAATAGATATCGCTTGCCAAAAAAATTGCTGTTTGCTCTGGTCTTTTGATGTGATGTTGGCAGGTGTAAAAAGGACTGGGCTGTGTTTGAAACTTTGCAGTTCTATCCTTGTTGCTCTGCCACAGGATTTTAACTACATCCTATGATAAACGTCACCCAACAAGCCACTTCATCTCAAGAAGGATGACTCTGTCAATTTTGGTTGCTCACAGTTTCTCATTTTTCCAAGCTTAAATTCGGTTCTCCCCATTTCTGCAGCAATTTACCAATAGTTGTGGGTTGTTGGTGTTTTTTTTTAATACTTGTGAAAAATCATCAGTATTTTAGTGTGAGTATTTCATAACATACACATTTTCATGCGCACTTTTGACCAACATACACATTTTTGCAAGCACATTTCCCTAAAATGATGCATATTTGTATGTTTTTTTAATGAATGTCTGCATTTTTATGCTCACTGTCACCTACATTTTTGTACGCATTGTTTGGCTGGAAAAATGCATTGCAAAAATTCACAGAAGGGTGGATTTTGAAAGGTAATGGTCTCTTGATTAAGGTATTGCTCTCTGCAAACCTCAGCCCAAGTAGTTATTTGGAGGGAATATTTGTATAAGTGTTGGTGGCTTGGTGCTCAATGCAAAATGCAATTCCCGGAATTTGCTGGGGCACAACTGTGTGGGGTGATCCCACCTGAATTCTAGACTGCAACTGTTCAATATATTTGTCTTTCTGATTTATAACACTTCCACCCCAGACTTCCTAGGCCTTCATTCCACAAGGCAGATGCTGACCAAGAACCAAGCAACTTGCAGGACGCTACAGCCTTATGGCCTCCAGCGGCTCTTGTCTCCACCACCAAAGGTTGTTCTTGCGAAGCAAATATTGCACAATAAATCGAATCTCCTTTCCTTACAGAACTCTTCTTTCATGCTTCCACCACTTCTTTGCAGTAGGTTGCATTAACTATGTCGCATTAAGTTCAGTCCTTAGCAAGCTAATTTGGTAACGTAACTCTGTGATCATCATCAGATGCCCTGCTTTGTGTGCCTCCTCCATGAGAGGTCCAAAGGGTGGCAACATGGAGTGGCTCCCCGTTTGTGGAATGTTCTCCCTAGGGAGGCCTGCCTGGTGCCTTCATTATTCCTGTTTAGGTGCCAGGCAAAAACGTAGCTCTTCAGCCAGGTCTTTGACTGATTATCATTCTATGTCCTTTTAAATGGTTTTTTTTTGGGGGGGGGAATTGGTTTGTTTCCTTCTTGTTTTTATTATGTATTTTGTGTTTTTATGTTGTATTTGTATGCTGTGAACTGCCCTGAGATCTTCAGGTGAAAGGTGGTATAATAATAAATAATAAATAATAAGTGTCAGAGCTGCCCTAGGTCCCAGCTCACAAAGGATCAACGCTGCTCCGTTGTTAAATACAAAAGTCTTTATTGAAGTTCAGTTTCACTTCCAGAGCCGCAGCGTGCAGCTCTACGTCTCAACTGTCAGACCGCTGATGATCTGTCTGAATCTCCTCCCCCTGTACACCAGTTTAAGACCCTAGCCTTACTCCACCTCTTCCTCTGCTCTTTCCTCCTCTGGGTCCGCCTGCCCGCCGGGGTCTCGCCCTTTCTAGCCTCTTCTGACGCTGATTCCCCTGAGTTTTCCCCCTCCCTCCGGCGGGCTTTAGGAGCTGGTTCCCCATCCGGGACTCCTGCTGTCCCCCGCACCTGCACATTTGAACTTGGCGCGCGCGCCCAGCCAGCAACTTTCCTCCTGACCGTTTCACTGCTGCTGTCACTGCTTCCCCCTTCGGGGGGGCTAGCTGCAACTGACCTCCCCTCCATTCCCCCACTCTCCAATGGAGGCGTGGTCAGCCCTGACTCATCTCCTCTTCCCGCTGGAGGAGACGCTGGTCCTGACACATGTGACTCTTCCCCCCCACTACGCTCTGGTGGGGAAACTGGTCCTGATCCCCCGCTGCTGCTTTGGGGTTCCCCGCTGGCTCCTTGTTTCTGGTGCGTCCCCCCTGGGACCCCCCTTGCCCTGACCATCGGCGCCCCCTTCTGGGAATCTTCTGATTCGCTGGAGAAGCTCATGGAATCTCTCGGGTCACTGTCATACTCCCCTACGCTGCCTTCTGATTCCTCCCCCTCGCTCTCCATTTCCTCTCTCCCCTGTGCTCCTGCTCCCGAACCCCTGACAATAAGGAATAACAGCAACAACAACTCTCTGGCCTCCCTAATTGAAATTGCCTGCATAGAAGATTCAGAGCAACTTGGCCCTCATGCCTCCTCCTTTGCTTCCAATTTGTCTCTGATTCCATACAGTGGTACCTCAGGTTACATACGCTTCAGGTTACAGACTCCGCTAACCTAGAAATATTACCTTGGGTTAAGAACTTTGCTTCAGGATAAGAACAGAAATCGTGCCCCAGCGGTGCAGCGGCAGTGGGAGGCCCCATTAGCTAAAGTGGTACCTCGGGTTAAGAACAATTTCAGGTTAAGAACGGACCTCCAGAACGAATTAAGTACTTAACCCGAGGTACCACTGTAATTTGGCAATAGTGATCAGAACAAAGGACAAGGATGATATTCTAACACCAGCCTTCTTCTTGGGATTAGTCACGCGTAAA
The DNA here is from genome assembly GCF_964270895.1 of Podarcis filfolensis. Taxonomy (NCBI): domain Eukaryota; kingdom Metazoa; phylum Chordata; class Lepidosauria; order Squamata; family Lacertidae; genus Podarcis; species Podarcis filfolensis. The sequence continues at coordinate 34,696,555 of NC_139616.1, read as the reverse complement.
AAGGTCCCTGCAGTGGTACAAAGAGCCCCTCAGAGCCAGTCTGATAACCTCCTTCTGCTTCCCCGCCCCACATTGCACTTCCCAGGAGACATTATTTTGATGGCATCGCCTGTTGTGCCTCCTCACATCTATGGCCTTGTGATTTCAACCTGCACCCAGAGAGGATTTGCACTCCAGGGGACCAAACAGCTGCAGCTGTTGCCCAAGCAAGCTCACATGCTCGGTGTGCCAGCAAGCCAGGTAAGACTGTGGTTGTGGGGCTCGTATCCTTGAGCCCTACTGAGGCCTGCACCCCTGTGCAAGGGGCGGGAGGGGGCAGCTCTCAGTACCTGGGGCCTTCTTGCCCTGCCTATTCTCCTGCCCTCTCCAAGTGAGTGAAGTTTGAGAAGAACAAGGAGGAGGAGGAGGAGTTCCACCACCCACCCTCTTCTTAGTCTCGTTCTGGTGGGACAATGCCAGTTGGGCCCAGAGGGAAAGGCAAGGCATATTTGAACTGCGGAACTAACTCTCACAGGAAGTAGTACTGATGGCCACTAACTTGGATAGCTTTGAAAGAGGATTGGACAAAGGCTATCAAGGGCTGCGATCCACAATGGCTATGCTCCTCCTCCATGGTTAGAGGCAGTAATGGAAATCAATTGCGTGGTGGGTGAGAGTGTTATTGTGCTTGGGTCCCATTTGCAGTTCTCCCCACTGGGCATCCATTTTCCACTGTGAGGATAGGATGCTCAACTAAATAGGCCATTGGCCAGATCCAGCAGGCTCTTCTTACGTTCTTATGGGCATTGACAAGAGTTCTATTGCCTTTCAATATAGATGACTCTGACAGCTGTGGTCAGTGTGGTGTGAGGGCCAGTGTAGTGTGGTGTAGTGGTTAGAGTGTTGGTCTAAGGAGACCTGGGAGACCTGGTTCAAATCCTCGCTCCGGCCATGAAGCACACCTTGGACTGGTGTCTGTCTCTCAGCCTCACCAACCTCACAGGATTATTGTGGGAAGAAAGGTGGGGTGGGAAGGAATCATGTATGTCGTCTTGAATTCCTTGGAAGAAAGGTGAAATATAAAGAACAGGATGATAATTCAGCCGTTCTACCATGCTCCTCCTCCATGCATCCTTTTTTCTGTGGTAATAGCACACAGGTTCCCGCTTTCCAAATACAATACGTTCCCAGGAAATTGTTCCATAGGTGAGCGTTTGCATAATGAGTGGACGATTTCCATTATTTCCTATGGGAACATTTCTGATCTGTGTTTTGTTCAATCTCCCACCTCCCTCCATGGTATCTTCCTGAAATGGCTGCAGCCAAGTACCAAGGGAGAGACAAAGGGGGGGAAATGATTTGTCTGATCTCTCACCTTCCCTCCTTCCATGGTTTCTGTCTGAAAATGGCTGCTGCTACCAGCAGAGCACAAACAAGTGAGGAAGTAGCTGCTTGCACATCTGAATCAGCCATTCATGTAGCAATAGTGGGACCTGTGTATTGAGCATTGTGACAGCGGGATCTGTGTGTACATCCAATTTCCCAACATAGTTGCAAAAAGTGGGTTATTCCCTCTAAGGCAAGAATGAGGAACCTGTGGCAGCCCAGATCTTGGGGACTCCAAATCCCATCAGCCCCAGTCAGCATGGTCAGTGATCAGGGATGATGGGAACTGGAGTCCAACAACATCCAGAGGGCCACGGGTTCGCCATCTCTGCTTTTAAGGCATGGGAAATAGTTTTCTTCCAGTTTTTTATTCTGTCCTTATTACAAAGCTCCCACAATATATGCACTCTGTTGCACATGCAGGGTGTGGAAACACTGGCCATGTAGCACACATGCACTTCATGCATTGATGAATCAAAAGATAGGAACATGCTGCCTTATACAAAGCCCATTTCTCTCAGTACTGTCTATATTAACTGGTAGCAGCTTTCCAGGGTTTCAGGCTAGGATCTCTCTCAGCCCTACCTGGAGATGCCAGGAATCGAACCTGAAACCAGCTAAAGCCATTGCCTTCACAAAGGAACTGGTTTGGAAGGTTCTGCAGCCTCTTCTACTAGATTCCAACCCTTAATGGATACAGGATCATAAGGTCACAACTTTTAAGGCAGAATTGGGAGATCTGTGGCTCTCCTGACATTGCCAAACTTCAGCTCCCATCAGCACCACCGAGCATGGGCTGCAGTCAAGGATGATGGGAATTCTAGTTCCAACAGCTGGAGGGCCGCAGACTCTGCTTAAGGATCCACTTGGGATAGCAAGACGTTCTCTCAAACTGAAATCAGCCCCTGAAATTGGCACAAAAAGGATGCTGCTTTTCCAAGGAGATCCCATATTGTTGATGACAAGCTTGCAGACATTTAAAGTTTCCCGTGGGATGAAAAGGCAACAAGACGAACACTTGGGCACATAATACAACCTTGCATCATCAAGCGGCAGCTTCCTGACACACCGACGTAAATGCGATGATGAATCATCACGCTGAATCATTGCCTGAACCACAAGAAATGTTTGAGGAGCTGTCTGGGTGACAATTCAAGGCTAATAAATGTCCTCAAGCCCATTGGTCTGGGAGATACAGGCCAACGGTGAAGCATCCTGCAAGTATTGAAAAGCCATAGGTCGTGGTGGTGCAGGAACTTGGTTGTCAGGGGCCCCGTGATTTTATGGATTTCCTATCTGGGGAAAAGGGCAGCATATTTAAGGGCATGAGAAGATCCCTGCTGGATCCGGCCCATGTTCCATCTAGTCCAGCATCCTGTTCTCGCAATGGCCAACCAGATGCTCGTGGGTGTTGAGGCAGGTTTTTGGGGGCATGTAATTATCTGATGCTTTTTAAAATCTCCTGTGCCCATCTCTGTTTTTATTACACTGTAGTGGCTCGATTTTTTTATAATGTTATTTTTAGAACAATACTGTATTTTATAATGGATTTCAAATCTTGTTAGCTGTTCTGAGTGATGTGTAAGAACTAGAAGAGTATATATCATCATATAAAGAAATAAATACATCTTCTGCCGAAGAGCCATAGCTCAGCGATAGAGCATCTGCACACAGAAAACTTAATGTGTCGGGGAAAAGTTTCTAGTTCTGGTGTGCAAGGGGGTCTTTTTTCTATGTAAGGAGATCTTGACGGAATGTGGGGTGGGTTGTGGAAAACCAGCCACGCAGTCAGCTGCTTGCAGTCTGAAGTGGTACAACCCAAGAATAGCTTTTAACCGTTTTTGCAGACTAGGCCTAATATCACTGTGAAACCAGCACAGAGTCATGAGCATATTGTGGTATCGCAATGGCAGAGTCACCTCAACCTCTGCAGTGATTGACTAATGTAGCAAGCCCTAAAATTAGCCCATTAATGATCAGTGTTCAATTTAAGTTTTCCGAAGATAATACATTAGTGGCATATTTTGAGTCCATTTCCAGGAGGCTGCAGATCTGCTGGAATTTTTGCGTGTGGGAGGATTTTGCTCAGATGGCGAGTGCCCAGTGGAACATTCTGACACTCAGCACTTTTTCATAAATTGGTTGCCTTGCCATTTAGATCAAAAATTGCTGGCTTGTGTCATTTCAGGTAACTGTATTTTGTCGTAGTGAGGCTTCATATATACCAGAGAGGAGTTTCTTGGAGGATAAACTACCCAGCCAAACACGTGTGCATTGCCTGGCTTTGTTGTTGAGAAAGGAAAATGCCAGCCATCATGTCCCTGCGTTGCTCAAAGGTAAAGAAAAGCATGAGCACAAGAGGTGGGAAAATGTGGTCCCTCCAGTTGTCCTGCAGGCTTAGCGTACACACTAGGGGTGCCTGGTAATTGCAAGGAAAACAGAGACAGGCGTGGAAATTGCCAATGCTCACTTATTCGTGCCATGTTCAGAATGGAAATCAATCCAGTGAATACGATCAGTATCTGCTGCTGTTGTTGCTTTCAGTCCACAAATGATACGTAATTGATTACATCGCACGCACACTCAGTTTGCGTTGCCTTTCCTTTGGATTGAAATGAATGGGGTGGAGTAACATACAGTCGTACCTTGGTTTTCGAACAGTTTAGTTCTGAAACGTTTTGGCTCCTGAACGCCGCAAACCTGGAAGTGACTGTTCCAGTTTGCAAACTGTTTTTTGGAAGCCAAATGTCTGACGGAGCTTCCGATCAGCTGCAGGAGCTCTCTGCAGCCAATCCAGAAGCTGTGCTTTGGTTTCCAAACATTTTGGAAGTCGAACAAGCTTCTGGAACGGATTCCAGGGTACGACTGTAGTGACAAGTGGGTTAACAGTCAATCCTTCTTCATAGGGAACTCTGGGAATTGTAGTTCTACGAGGGGTGTCTCCTTGTTGGAACCCTTTACAAACTACAATTCCTAGATACTTTGGGGGAAGCAATGACTCTTTCAAGTGGTATGATATTGCTTTAAATGCATAGTGCAGATGGAACCTAGATTAGATCTGATCCAGCAGGTTTCTTCTTTGCCTTGCAGAAGGCAATATTTATCCATTAGTGTATGTATGCACACATATGTATAATTTCATTTTTTAAAGAATCATGTGTACAAACTCAGTAGTAACTCATAGGGCTCATCCTTGGCCAAAAAGACATCAAATTCGAACCAGCACTCTGATTGGCAAGTTGCTGAAACCCTGCCTCATAAAAGTAATGGCCAAGCCATCTTTTCCATCAGCCTCTGTGGTGTGCCAACAGCAGAAGATTGCTGTGGCTTCCAAATGTTTGTATGGCACAGTTAATACGACATCGACCGCAGATACCATGCACTTACTGTACTATGAGGTTTTTGGAATAGGCAATTGGAAATATGAGCCAGGAATATCGTACATAATGACATTGCTATTAGATTGTACCATAAGCGGACTCAACCATCTCTTTCTTTATCATTTGTTTCTGTTTCATTTGTTTGTTTTAACCTAGGGCTTATGAGTGCACTGGCAGAGAAAGGTTTCTTGGAGGACATTCAAAGCAATTTGCACTCCCATGCTGAACCAGAACCCAGTCTGTGTTTTCATGTGGTTCCTTATACCGACAGTTTGCTGCAGGAACTGGGTGCGTCACAGCACAGACATAATCCGTTAAGTATTAGGAATCTGAAGATGGAGCTAGTGGTGAAGAATCCATGGCTTCACATTATGTTTGAACCCAACCAGTGACCATGTTCACGCATAACAGCCAGTCATAAACCAGGTTTTGTTGTTGGTTTAGCAACCTTAGTTGGTTTGGGCAAAATAAGCTTCACTCCAAGCTTTACACATAACACTAAGTGGTCTCCTTAGTGGTTAGTCCACCTGATCACAAAAAGAAAGAAGGCTGTGTGAACATTCACTTATAATCTCGGTTTCCTTTCAGGCTACGAATGTCAAGAGAAATTGCATTGTAATAAAAGCTAGCACTACTATCAGCCATAATGAAAACCCGACAAGACTTTAGTAAATAGAAGTGGGCTTCCCCTGCCCCCTAAAATAATTCAGAATAGATGCTGAATATATATGAGGAAGGCTATTCCATAGTTGGAATCAGGGGCATAGGAAGGGGGCTGTGGGCTGCCCCAGGTGTCATCCCTGAAGGGGTGACAAAATGGAACACTGTGGTGGGTGGCACTTTCCACTGGGCCTGGCCTGCAGCGCACCCGAGCCACATGTCTCCTGGGAGTGATGCAGGGCCCTGTGCTGCCCGAAACGGCAGTGTGGGGCTTGTGTCTGCCAGGTGGACTCCGTGGGCAACTCACCATGGCGCCCCCATGTGCGGATTGCCGCGGTGCCCCCATGTGCGGCTCGCCCCACCCCTGCTGCTCCAGGTGCCAGAGCAGCTAGCTACACCCCTGGCTGGGATAGCCTAACCTTCAAAGATGGGAGCGCCTGGAGCAGACTCCCAAAAGGAAACTGAAGCATATTTCTACAGTGACTTATTTCTACAGCAGGTGTAGAAAGCATGGCCAGGGATGATGGGAGTTGTAGTGCAGCAACATCTGGAGGGCCAAAGGTTCCCCCCCACTTGTCCTGCATCAATGAAGCTGTAGGTTTCCTCTGCAATAAAAAAAGTTTCCTCCTCTCCCCACTTTTCTTTTGCAGGTGGCAATTTTAATGTTGTGCCAGATCCCTCGAACATTCCCCTGGAGGTTTTGCACAGTCGGATGTATGCCTCTGAGCCTGAAATGGAACAAGTGGTCCTGTTGACCTTCACTGGAAAGGAAGCCATGAAAAGTGCAGGCAGCGTCCTTCACCAAATCCTTGCACTAGGCTACAGGAAGCAGCCTGCTCAGACTCCAGGTCATTCCAAGCTTAGAGCCTGTGTGATAGAGAACATAGCCTTGATTCAGAAACACTATACGCACTGTGATTAGGAACAGGGCAGAAATTCCAATCAGTTCATTTTAAAGGTGAACCTATCTAATTTGCACTTTCCAAAAACAATATGTGAACCAAAACACAGCCCTTCTTTAGAAGACACACTTCTTTGAATTTTGCAATGTAGTTCTCCGGCCAAGTAATGTGCACAAAAATGCACTGTATTTGGGGGAAATTGCTTTGCAAAGGTGTATATTTGGCCAAATTGCATGGGGAAAAGGTGTGCATTAGAGAAATTCACAATACAGTGCTGGTGAATTTTCATGAGGAGTTAAATAATAATAATTAGCAAAAAATGTGGAGTCACTGAAATGGATATATTTCCCCACCCTAATAGTGCATAAAAGTTGGTGAAACTGACATTAAAATGCATTCTATTTAGGGAAATTGCTTTGCAAAAATGTGTGTATTTGGCAAAACTGCATACACATGCGAATTTTAGGAGAAATTTGCCCAGAAATCCTGATGAAGTTTCACAGACACATTTTTTAAAAAATTGTAAACTGATGTGCAAAGGTTGAGAACTGAAGTTAAGATTGGAAAGTCATGCTGTGATTGGATACCAGGGGAGGGACTATTCCGCAAGGGGGCAAAACAGTAATTCATGCTGGCCATGTCTCTCTCGGCAGTGTTGGAAGACTTGGACCTGCCATTTGAGCTTCTCACTCTGAAGTGGTTGCCTCACCTCACTCGGATGCAGGCTAAGGAAACCACACCCTTCGAAGTGGGAGACAAACGCTGACAAACAAGTATTGATGCGCTTATGAGCAGCCCTGCCCTCATCTGTGTGCTGCGGAGGATTGGTGCCTTTGTGGTCCTTGCCAAAATCCTGAAAACACTAACTCCGCACAACAGCAAAGTGAGCTCTGGCTCTCTTCCAAGAGTGATGTCATCAACCCCAGAGACGGCCTTCAGGCAGGCAGCGCTCTTCTTCACTGAGAAGGATTTTGTAGGCGGTGGGTAGAGTATTTTCATTCTTTCCCTTCACCAATGGAGCTGATCTGGACCATGGCTTGGCTGAAGCTTCTTTTGGTGTCAGAAAAACCCAATGGTGCCCTTTCTGCTAATTAATGCAAGACACTCTGCTCTTACACTGCTCCATTTTTAACCCGCCATTTGAGATGGCAACCTTGCATTGCCTAAATTTTTCGAAGCATTTGATAAACCAAGAGTCCTTTCCCACAGGCTTCATGGCAGGGAGAAGGATAGGGGCAAAAGTAGAATGAGTTGGCTCCACCTGCTGGTGGCCTCCTGCTCTACGTCCTCTCTGTTCCAATTGGCACTTGTTACCACTGTACCAAATTCTTTTTTGCCGTCCTGCAGGAGGCCTTTCTTTAGAAGAACAGGCATCTCTCAGAGGTCTTTACATTTGTTGTTTGGATAGGCCTTTGGCTACTGTTCTCTTTGCCAAAAAACCACTGTGGATGTTTTGTCTTTTTCTTCTTCCTCACAAAATGCCCATCTCCATCCTTTTCCAGATCCCAAACGTCGACCTGCCCTGAAGTACTTGCCACCTCCTCCACAGCACCCCCAGTCTGAAGGTAAGACTTGACATTGCATCCACTTTTTCAACACATCACATAAATTTATTTTTGGAAGTTGCTACCAGGAGGTCATGGGTTCCAAGATCGCTGACTTCCCCGCCCCCCTTGCCCCCCCCCGAAACAAGGTGGTCAGGCAGGGAGGCAGTTTTATGAAACCCTTTGCTCATCCCTGGAATCCCCACTTTCAAGCCCCCAAAAAAGTTCTGAACAGAGATTCGCCTCAGCTCTGTCGGCAATGTCTGCCACTGTACAACTCGATGACGAGAACCCTTTCTGTTGTTGCTCTTGTGCACTAAAGTCCTTTCACTTTTCTTACGCAGCAGGAGAGACTCACGCAAGCCATGCAGAATTGCTCTTCCGCTCCATGCAAGTTGGTAAGGATGCCAAGGCTAAGCAAGCCCTGCTGCTTTCTTGGGGAAAGGTGGATCTGTCAAATTCTGCACAAAGAGGGCTCCATCATTAAAAACACTGAACTTAAGTGGACTTAAATAAGGGGCACCTTGCACGCTGTATTGGAATGTCTTCCTTTGCCTGAATTTACTTCTTTGGAGAAGAGTATATACACCACGCTTGCCATCCTGGAATTTACTTCTTTGGCTACTCTGCTTATTTTTAGCCAAGCACATGTCTCCAGTGGAGGCTGGTCCATTAGGGTAAATAGGGCACTTTCTCACCAACCTCAGTCTGCCCTGAGCCAGCCACCATCTGCCTGCCTTCTTACTTGCAACCAGCCCTGGCCCTGACCCTGGCATTAATGCCCTCCTCATAAAACTCAGCGGAGGAGGAGTTGATTATCAGACCCTCCAAGTGTCCCTATTTTCCAGGGACGCCCCTGATTTAAAGAAGCTGTCCTTGTTTCTGATTTGCTCCCAGAATGTCCCACTTTTCCTTTGGATTTCCCTATTTTCATTGGAGAAATGTTGGAGTGTATGGAATTATTTGACTCCCAAGCTGTCTGAAGGCAATCCTGTGTAGGGAAATTTTAGTAATGTTTAATGTTTTATAATGTTTTTATATATGTTGGAAGCTGCCCAGAGTGGCTGGGGCAACCCAGTAAAATGTGTGGGGTATAAATAGTGAAATCAAAATTATGGAATGGGATGTCCCTATTTTCATTGGATAAATGTTGGAGGTTATGGATTCTGCCTGTCATTGACTCTGGCTCCCCCTACGGTTGGGCTCCTGGCCTACTGTCCCACCAGCCCAAATGGGCACCAGCCGCTACTTCAGGTCTCAGAATTAAAAATGGGTTTCTTATATGGGACAGCCTATTGATCAATAAAGATAAAGCATTGATCATTGTGGGGTTTTTGTTTTTAAGCCCTAAAATGCTAGTCAATATATTAATGGAGAAAAAGACAGAACTGGAGATTTGTCTCCAGCCAGAATTAGTCACGATGCAGCAAATTCAGGATTTCCAATCCTGTGTTTGCAACCTAAGATTAGTTTATTATGCTATGTTATATTGTTTCGTTTATGGCTCTATTCCTGCAAAGCAGCTGGAAGCGATTTCACAGTATCATAAAAATGTGTCTAAAACAATTGCATCTAGGAGAAGAGTTAAAACAATTACATCTATAAAAACAGTTTCAAATACAATACAGAAATTGACCAGGGGTGATTTTCAGAGAAGCTGCAGGAGGCTGCTCCTTGCCCAGTTTCCTCCAGCTGGGCTCTGGGGCTGGAAGGAAGCCTGGTTGAAGGGAAAACAGTCTGGGTAAGGGGTTGCAGGAAAGAAATGGCTGGCAGAGGGAACAGTTATACATCCCATTTCTGTTGCAAATGCCCATCTGCTTTCATGCATTCGTATTAGGGAGCAGAGTTTCAGTTCCTATAGAATAATATAGCGTAACATTGAGCAAAGAAACTTAGAGAAAAGCTTTTAAAAATAGTCTACTAGGAATGAGCAATCCCTCCACCTTGCAAAAAATAAATAAATTGCTGTGTTTTTTTTTTGCAAGCTGTGATTTGCTGCAGAATTGTAAACAAGAGCAAAGTGTTTGACCACTTAACCATAGCAGTGATCACACTTCTGCTGCTGCCTTTTTGAAAACCTGGGGTTTTTACCCATGAGATGCCACAGTGAGAGGAAAAAACTTTGCTCTCTTTGTGATTTTACTTTTGACATCCTCATCACACTGGCTGTGTTGAGTAATTATGAGGCCAATGCAGAGTGAGGGCCTGCTTTCCTCACTCTGCATTGATCAAAAGCCAAGCAGAGCTTAATGATCTCTGCTGCCAAACTATGGACAGGTGGCAAAACGCGATGAAAACGAGGGTGGGAGCTTTTGTGAAAACTCCTTCGGAAAAGCCCCCATGTGAGCTGGCAAAGTGTGCTGGCAAACTGCTACTTTAGCTCTAAATAAATCTTGTAAAGAATGGAGAAGATTGCTAAAAGCAATCCAAGACACTCAAGGGAAGGAAGTTACAAACCTCGAGGAGCAAGTTTAGAAGAGACACTGACAAATGACATCATTTTCCAGCACGGAGTATTCTCACTAGTCTGAATGAATGTTATGACTAGATCATATGCTGCCTACAAGAAATCTAAAAAATATATAAGTTTTTGAAGGCAATCGTGAAATATTAAATTCCACGTCTATCGAGGCATATGACTCACATTTGCTAGAAAGACTGTAAAGGCTTCCCCCAAAAAACATAGCAGGTTTTATTTTTAAAAAATCAAGGTTGTGAATCAGTGTGAAGAGCCAGATTTGGAAAGAACTAAATCAGGGACGAGGAAACCCCCTCCCCCATGCCTGTTGGAGTCTGCATTCCCTAGGGGTAATCTTTGGAGAGGCACGTGGTGTGGTGGGGGCAAAGTTTTCTACGGTGGAAATTTCCATTCTGTGACCTGCTGCCACCCGCAGTCAGCACACAACTTGTTAGAATCAACACGCTGGTTTACTGCCTCTCCCCCGCCCCTGGGAGAGCTAGGCCATTGTTCTGCTGGTTACAATGCTCCATAGTGCAATACCTTTACATCCTCCTTTTGTTGATCTTTTATACAGGAGCCCAAATCCTCTGCACTGTGCTGCTGCTCAAACCAGGCACATGGACCCGTAACCTAGCAAGGATCCTCCGGAAACTGGATCTAGAGAAATTCAGCCTGGTCGGAATGAAACACATAGATCTCACCCCAAAAGATGTCAAGGCACTCCTCTCATCTGAAGCTAAGCAGGTTTGTTGGAATAAAAGACCAAAGGGCATCAACATAAGAGCAATACATCTGACTGACTGGGCACTGTGAGAAAAGGGGGCTGGGCTGGATAAGCCATTGGCATAACATAAGAAGAGCCTGGTGGGTCAGGCCAGTGGCCCGTCTAGTCCAACCAGGTGCCCATGGGAAACTATAAGCAGGACCTGACTGCAATAATGTTCTCCCCTCCTGCAGTTTCTAGCAACTGGCATTCAGAGGCATCAACCATCAGGTCAGTAGCCATGGCTAGCCTTCTCCTTCATGAATTTGTCAAGAGTAGAGAGACTACAGAACTCGAGAGGTGGACGAACTGGGCATAACTGAGAGTTCTGTATGTCATTTACAATGCTAGTCTTTTCAGGTCTCAGACCTAGCTTTTAATATCAACCTACAGCATGGAACCAACTTTTCATTTTATTATTATTGCATTTATCCTTCTCTCTCTCTTTCCCTCCATCTCCCTTTTGTGTTTGATTGTCTGCTTTCTTCTTCTTCCAATTTTCTTTGGGCGCTTCTAGACTGCTGCTGTTTTTGGGATGCGTTTTGAGTTCAAAGGCAGCGAATTCAGGTCGTGCAATTAAAGCGAGCTCAGTGTCCTTGGGAGGAGACTCTTGAGAGTCCCATGGACTGCAAAAAGATCAAACCTCTCCATTCTTAAGGAAATCAGCCCTGAGTGCTCACTGGAAGGACAGATCCTGAAGCTGAGGCTCCAATACTTTGGCCACCTCATGAGAAGAGAAGACTCCCTGGAAAAGACCCTGATGTTGGGAAAGATTGAGGGCACAAGGAGAAGGGGACGGCAGAGGACGAGATGGTGGGACAGTGTTCTCGAAGCTACAAACATGAGTCTGACCAAACTGCGGGAGGCAGTGGAAGACAGGAGTGCCTGGCGTGCTCTGGTTCATGGGGTCATGAAGAGTCGGACACGACTAAACGATTAAACAACAACAACAACAGTGTCCTTGAGGAACAAATTCGCTTCCCAAAAAGTCCGGACTTTTTGCAGTAAGAAAAGTGAGGAGGAAATTTATGGAAACTGTGGAATGACAATTATTTGATGTGGTGCTATGTAACCTCCATACGAGTAAATCAGAATGAACACTCAGCAAACAGCTGATTTTGTACAGCCTCCCTGTGCATGCAAATTGGGATGACTACTCGGTCAACAGGTCATCAGTGTGTTCTGCTCACTTCCTCTCCCCTTGAAAGCAATACAGCTTTTCTTCCTGAGAGTATGACTGCACAAAGATTGCCAGAGTTCCCAGAGTTGGCCCCAGGTTCTTGGGGTCTTTCAGGCAAGATGTTCTCAGTTGACCCCCTTTAAACGGTGAACCATCTCCTTTAAACTGCTTTTTCTAAAAGCCACTGGATAGCACTCCCACTGAGATGTTGAAGACTGTCCCAGTGGGGTGACACAATCTCCCAGTTCCCAGTAGGAGGGGCTGCCAGCTGTCCCACTGCATCTGCACTTGCCTGAGATTTTCATGATCCAAGGGAATGCTTAGATCTTTGTGCGGAGCAGAAACAAGATCTCTCTGGTTCCTCATGTTAGGGCACCCCCCCCCAGCAGCCCATGGGCCTCAGAGGGAGCCCAGTCAACACCACACACTGACACTGAGTTTCATTTGCAGTCATTTGTCTTGTGATCTGCAGCAATCTGAGCCGATCATTATTCTTTTTCTATCTTCGTCATCAATATAGACATTCTGAGTCACTCCTCCTGGCCTTTGGACACCCGGTGCATAATCTAATGCACTGCTGTGGCTTTCTAATCCTATTAACCATTGAAATACTTCTCCTTGCAGATCAATAGCAATGTTTAATTTTGAAAAGTCACCCTAAAGTTCTTATAAATCTGACTCACAGCTTTATAAAATGTAGATTCACGTTGCAAAGGCCTACATCATAAGTGTATGGAGCTGTCTTACCCTTCTTCAGATCCTATTTTATTTCTTCATACATAGCAGCTCTTTCTCCCTTCTGCCTCTTAATATGTTGCAATTTCCCGCATTAACTCTGGGAAAGAAATAACATGGATAAAATATCAGTAAGGCACCTTACTCCAAAAATACAACAGGTTGTTTCCAACTAAATCCTACTCAGAGCAGACCCACTGAAATTAATGGACAAAGCCCCTTCAATGGGTCTACTCTGAGTAAGACTAGCATGAGATACTACCCATTGCTGATATCTAGTAACTTTTAAAAAAGTTTATGGTAAAACTGGATGCTAAATATATATATGATGATACTGGTGCCTAGGATTCTTAAATATAATTTCAAAATTATGCTATAAGGTGAGTAAGAGGGGATGTAATAGAGGTGTATTAATTATGCAAGGCGTGGAGAAAATGGGAAGAGAAAAGCTTTTCTCCTCTCTTAATGCTAGAATTCAGGGACATCCAAGGAAACTGAATGTTGGAAGATTTCGGAGAGACAAAAGTACTTCTTCACATAATGCATATTTAAACTATGGAACTCGCTCCCACAAGAGGCAGCGGAGGACATCAACTTGATGGCTTTAAAAGAGGATATTTAACAAATTCAAGGAGGCTAAATCTAACCAATGACCATCAGCCACAATGGCTAAATGTGCTGCCTCCACTCTTGAAGGCAGTATGCCTCACTCGAGAGCTGCTGCACCTAGGTCCTGCTTTTGGGCTTCCCACAGACATCTGGTTGGAGACTTCATGTTCTAATACAAAGATTATTTTCAGGTTTACTGTTAGGCCACTTTGAGCACTTATGCAACATATGGTGAAAAAGTGACTCATGCAAGCTATCAATAAGTAGAATTTTTAAAATGGTTCGGTTTTCTTTATCATCAGCAATCGGCTATGAATCATGAGGAAGCAGGTTATCACAGTCATCCGACAGAGATCTTTTATATTCTTCATATAGCTCAGTGGTAGAGTATCTGCTTTGATCCCTAGCATCTCCAGCTAGGGCTGGGAATGTCCCCTGCCTGAAACCCTAGATACCTATTGCCCATCAGTGCAAACAGTAATGACAGGCCAATGGTCTGACTCAAGGGCTGACTCAATGGTCTGAAGGGCTGTATCCCAGTGGTAAAGCACCTGCCTTGCAAGCTGAAAAATCGAGGTTGGATCACCAGCCTCCCCAGGTAGAACTGGGAGAGTCTGCCAGGCAGTGCAGACCCTGTTGAGCTAGTGAGACCAACAGTCTGATTCAGTATAAGGCAGCTTCGTAGGTTCCCTAGGTTGAGAACGAAACTTTCCAATGGGGAAAGGCTGTGGTTGTAGATTATTCAGAAGGTCCCAGGTTCAATCCCTCCCATTTCAATGTAGGGCTGAGATCGTCCCCTTTCTGAAATCCTGGAGAGCCACTGCCAGTCAGTGCAGACAGTATTGAGCTAGGTGTGTCAATAGTATGACTCGATAGAAGGCAGCTTCCTATGTTTTGGGGAGAGGGCCACAACTCAGCGGTAGAGCATCTGACTCAGCATAAGGCACCTTTGTATGTTCCTAGGCTATGAGAGAAGGTTGGGGTATACAAATCTTAATGTAATGGAATGCAATAAGCTGTGGCTCTCAAATTCGTTCAGCCTCCCAAGAATTGCAACATCTTTTCCTCAGTTTCTTTTTTGATATTGTCACACTACCTAAAACATTTATGTATGTAAAGACTTTTTGGCGTCGTTCACATTGGAGTATCTCCCCGCTCAGGCCAAGGAAGGCTCTTGCATCTTCTTAGGGAGTCTTTAATCTGTCTGTATCTTTAATCTTTATGTACAGCTCTCTGTAAGTCCCAAACCACTAAATTAGAGATCTAGTTTTACAAGAATGTATGATGCTGATGCTGAATCATTTATGAAGCATTTGAGTTTCTCAAACTGATTGAAATCTTAAGATTCATATTCTATAGAGGAAAAGCACTGCTTTCCAATGGGGCTGACATGCTAAGAGCTGGGGACACTGGTGGGTCAGAAATGAGAGTTGAGCATTGGTTTCATCACAGGGGAAGAAATGCCTATGGGCAGAGTCAAGGGATAGAGAAAGTTGAGCAGAGCCAGGGGGTGTGGCTTGTCTAGATCTCAGAATTGGGGGACATCAGCTGTCATTGACATGATAGCACTGTTCAATCCTGGTCAAGCCAAGAGTCAGAACAAGCCAGGGGTGTGGAAGGCTTATTGTTGCCTAAGCAGAGGTTACATCATACATTTAAAGTACTCTTACACCACTTCAGCAGTCATAGCTTATCCCAAATAAATAGTTTGCTAAGTTTGTTGGGAATCGTAACTCTGCAAGGAGTCTTCTAACAAGTCTCAGCACCCTTAACTACAATTCCCAGCCATGACTGTTTAAGTGGTATAAGAGTGAATGGTGTGGATGTGGCCAGAATCCCTATCTGAATAGAGCCTCTTCCTGTTGGAAAGAGCCACTCCTTTTACCTTCACAGCTCTCCCCAGCATCCCTTCATTACAGATTCACCTGCTACCTGGGACTTTTCCCACTGAAGATGCCAGAGACAGAACCTGTAGCCTGTAGCCATCACTGCCTTTTGCGGAAGTGAATTCCATCATTTAACTATGCACTGTGTGAAGGACAACTCTATTTTGTCTGCCCTGTGCTCATTGCAGCTGAGCAGGTAGACTGACCGGTTGGGAACTGACTCTGGGATGTAGAGGCAGCTCCCTTGTTAGCTCTTGACAAAGCAGGAAATTGCCAAAGCACATTGGTTCAAGCTTCTTGGCAGGCAGAGTATGACACTGGCTTGTGGGACTTGCCATTGGCTGGCTGCACATGGAAGATGTGGCACCAGAAAGAAAGGGCATACCTTATTAAATCTGCCTGCTTTGCATGTTATGGCCAGGTTGCTGTGTGGGTCAGCAGCCCTGAGAAAGTGCAAGCTGAGGAGAACGTGCCAGTATGGAAACAGAGTTTACATCCTGCTGTTATCAGTAAAGTTGCATACACAGATACAGTGGTACCTCAGGTTAAGTACTTAATTCGTTCCGGAGGTCAGTACTTAACCTGAAACTGTTCTTAACCTGAAGCACCACTTTAGCTAATGGGGCCTCCTGCTGCTGTCGCGCCGCCAGAGCACGATTTCTGTTCTCATCCTGAAGCAAAGTTCTTAACCTGAAGCACTATTTCTGGGTTAGCGGAGTCTGTAACCTGAAGCGTATGTAACCTGAAGCTTATGTAACCCGAGGTACCACTGTAATGGGAGAAATTTGCACAAAATTCTGAAGAAGTTTCATGAGAAGCCTTGTTCCCCCCCCTAAAAAAAGCAAACAGATGTGGAAATTGCAGAGAACCGAAGCTGAGATTGGAAAAAGGAAGATGTGAAACTGAAATTGACAGATTTGCCTATCCCATGACTTGATTGACTCAACAGCCCCCCTCCTTATGTCTAACTGGGTATAAAATATTCTCCTTTTTCTAAACCTTTCTTTCCTGTCACTTGCTGCCAAGGAACTGTGTGCTAGGCTTTAGCTAGCTATTGCACGTTTGCTTAGCTTAGTGGTCCCTATTTCTGTCCAGGATGCAAAGCTTCTATAAGCCTCTCTTTTATTTTCTGCCCAGGACCCTGCTGCCTTGGAGGCTCACTCCAGCTACCTAACTTCAGGTTCCTCCTTGGTCCTCTGCCTTCAGCGACAAAATGCAGTGAAGAAGCTCCTGGACTTGCTAGGCCCTGAAGACCCCATGGAGGCTCAAGCAGCTAATCAGTTCTTTTGGAGAGCTCAGTATGGCCACAGCTTAATCCATAATGGGTTTTATGGTGAGCCTGTCTGTTTAGGATCACTCAGAAGGTTCCCACTTCAAATAAGTAGTTTTTGATGGAAAAATTCTAGCTATTTAGATGTAAGAAGAAATTGGTTTCTCTTCCAACCTGTGTTTATCACATGCAGTGCTGTTTCCCTTCTGCTGCAGTTCAGCTTCTGACAAAAAACGCAAAATTTGTCTCACTGTCTGCTGTGGCAGAATTTTATACAATTAATTGTGTTATCATTATGTTATTTCACACACTTATATTTTAAGCGCAAAGGAAATGTAATTCAAATGGGAACAAGTAATCAACTGTGCGTCATTTGTGGACTAAAACAAACAGCAAATACCCACCGTATTCACTAGATTCATTTCTGCTCCAGACGTGGGATACTTAAACAAACTTTGGCAATTTCTGCTCCCGTTTTGGTGGGAATTCTCTGACATCCCTACTCCGAAGTAAGTCTCATTGAATTCATTGGGGCTTATTCCAGAGTAAGTATGCCTAGGGTTTAGAAGCAAGTGCTGTCCAACATGGCTCCTGACATGGTGGGTGTCAGAGTGATGTGGTCTCATATTACAGGCACAGCTTAGAATCGTCTCCCTTTGGTAAACAGCATCCCCACCTCCCAAAAAGCAAGGCGGAAGCCTATTTCCGTGGAACAATTCTCCGGGCAGAGATGGCAAGGCTCCTCCTCACCCAGATCTGTTGCTAAGGGACACACGGCCTCTGCAGAGTCCTGCTACTAAGGGTGACAGCTCCCATTTTCAGCTCCACAGAGCTTTCATTCAGGCACACCATTTCTGCCTAGAGCTGTGCTCTTCAGAGACAGAAGCTTGTGCATTGTCAGCCGTGGAAGTGGGTCAGATTAAAGGGTGGCTTTTCCTGCTCAGTCTCCATGTTCACAGAGAAGAAGTTGGAGAGAGGCAGTGTGGTATAGTAGTCAGGGTGCCTGGTTAGGACCTTGGGGATCAGGGTTCAAATTCCTCTCTAGCCATGGAGCACACAGGTTGACCTCGAGTCAGTCACTGTCTCTCGACCTAACTAGCCTCACAGGGTTGTTTCGGTAGATAAATTGGAGGAAGCAATGTACGCCACCACCTTGAGCTCCAAAAGGAAGAGTGTTGCTGTAGTTAGTTGTTATATTTATAGCTTACCTTACCTCCAAGGAGCTCTCCCTGTAAGCCATGGCCCTTCACCACGATAATGATGGTGATTATACTATCCCTGCACATGGAAACAGCTAGTACATCAGGGAGAAAATTGGGCTAGCCTTTCTCCCTGACACGCTAGCTTTCTGCAGGTGGGGAAATTCCCATGTGGAACAGTCCTCAAGTAAGCCATCTTCCCACCTGCATTTCAAAGTGCCAGCAGGTGTATACTACCACATATACTTTCCCTGAATGTGTAGGGAAGCCTTCAGACCCTGGGGACATATAAAGAGGGTGTTGTTTGCCTTATCCCTACTGAGTTTTATTCCACTGTTACTGGCATGAATATATATATATATATATATATATATCCAGGCCTTCCTATTTACACATGGAGAAAAAGAACTAAAGATAGTGTTATTATGTTGGACCGAGGCGCCAAAATGATTTCATTTCCTGATAACTCTGCCGCATTCAGCAGGCAGCCCCCCGCCATGTATCTGCAGCAGCTTCGCTCGATGCCCTGCTCTGAGTTTTCCAACACTTTATTTCTTGGCTGCAAAGAGGAAGAAAACGGTGACATTGTGTTGGTGTGGAGAACAAGCCGAGTCACAATAGAGTGAAGTCAAAATAGCAAGGAGACAATGAAACTGTTCTCGGCGTAATAGGTTTAAATGTTTGCTGTTACAGTGTATAACAGCTGCCCTTTAAAGCAATTTCTCCAGGAATCTGTGTGCCATCAATCATCCCGAGAGAGGAGCAGGAACAGAGACAATGTTTAATTCATGGGCTGATAGAATCATCTCTTTGTATTTATCTCTCTTAGGCTCCACATCGTATTGGGTTGCTGTGCGGGATATGGAGCTGTTCTTTCCAGAAGGGCTGTGTGGGGCTGGGCCCCCATCTCTGGAGGGAACGGAGGTAGGACCCTCCTCATTCCTGATGTTCATCCTTGATAGCTGGAGCTCTCGCCTATCTGATTTCTCTCTTTTACCTCCTTTTGCATCTGTTATCTTTTCCATTCCCACGGCCTCATCCAAACACGCCTTCCAAACACAGCTAACCGAAGGTTACCATCTACTCCAACCTTTGCCAACCTGGTGCTCTCCACAACATCTGGATTGCACTAGGTTGGCAAAGCCTGAGTTATTCCCAAGGATTCTGCAGGCAGAGAGTTTTCAGACAAACCTTATTGGGCACTGAAAGAGTGTGGATGTTTGTGTGTGTGTTGTAGGGCTGTGCCAACCTGCTCTGCCCCCGACGTTGAGGTGCATTCTGGGTGGCATGCAGCAACCGCGTGAAGCGACCCTCTGTGTTTATAGATGTACGCACAAAAGTGAGGGCCATAGCTCAGTGGCAGAGTGTCTGCATTTCATGTAGGTTTGGGATTTCTAGGTAGGGGTGGGAATGAATCCCGTCTGGAATCCTAGAGACCCACTGCCATTCAGTGCAGATGACACTGTGCTCAATGGACTAATGGTCTTCCTTAGCCTGAGGCAGCTCTATACCCTTCCAGGCATGATGGCGGGACCCTGACTGGCCCAGGAACCCCCAGGATGTGGAGAAGGTCTTACGCGTTTACAGCTCTAGACACACGGCAGCCAAAATACCCAGTAATGCAGGCATGGCGAGGGCACGGCCAGGCAACAGGAACCCACAACCCGCTTGTGTCTGTTCCACATCTTTCAACACAAGAGGGAGTTTGTGTGAACCTCCCTTAGAGGCTTTCAGTAATGGGCCAAAGACCCAGGAATCTACACCGTTAATGAAATTCACTGGCCAAGTATGTGCCGTGTAGATTCCTTCTTTCTTTGCTGAAAGCCAAGAGATTTCATAGCATGCGCATGCACAGATAATGGAGTATGAAACTTGGGTTGTGTACCAAGACAACTGCTCAGACACCAAGAGGTATGGTGTAAAATTATCATTGCCCGTGGGTTACACAGTCATTACTCTCTCCCTCCACTGTCCCTGATCAAACAGTTTTTCAGGCTTCTCTAGTGCTTTGATCTGTATCTTTACTTGGAATTTAAAAAAACCACCACAAAGTTAGTCCCAGAAGCATGGCCATTGGCCCAGGGATGTCTGGGTGCCTGTTGGGTTGACTGTCATGAGTGCCTATTATCCTGCATTTGTATTGGGTAACATAGTTCTTCCTTTCAACACCTGGATTGGTTTTACTGTCCCCCAACCCCTGTTGTCTCTTAAAAATGTGATAAATAGATGCATGTTATTCAGTGTGTGCTCGTGTAGCCTTAAAAAGGCAAACAGTGCAAGGTTGGCGTTAACAGTGAAATCAACTTTTTATTATGTGCTGCAGTAACAAAGAATATGGAATCCCAATATATATTGACAGGTGAACTTTATGGAGTGCTGGGCAGGTGCTTTGCCAGGCAGTGCAGGATCAAACCCAAGGAAATCAGGGACAAAGAACCCTCTCATCACTCCTGTGGCTTTTGCAGGCCGGCGGATAATGCATGGATTTCTGGCAGAGTTATGGACAAGCTGTTTTGACTCCTTCTACCAGCGTTTATCTGTCTCCCGGCAATGGTGGCTCATGTGATGCGCGTTGCTCTCTCTCTCTCTCCCATCTCCCCTGCAGATTTGCACTGTTGCATCTGACCCCACAGCCTGCCTTGAGATCGACAAACAGCACAGGCTTGTGAAAAGGGAAGCGAGAAGGCAGCTCAATTTACTGGGCCCTGAGCGGCCACAGACTCTAGGTAAGGAAATGTACAATTCCCTCCTCATTATATGAGCCTAAAATGGCTATTGATTAATTGGGTAGCAAGACAAAAAAACAAAATAACAGAGGCAGCCTAGAGTTGGTATTGACATCTGGAGAATGAGAATTGCTGCTTAGAATGGGGGAGGGGAGTGTAGTTTAGGCCTTTAACTCATTGAATGCTGAGCCCATCAAGTACCAGGAGTTGGGAGTCCGTTAAAAGTGTGGGGTCCCCCCACCCCTCTTTACTAAAAAATAAATGGATGCTTGATGGATTCCTGACCACAGCATTCAGATTGTTAAAAAACATGTCTAAACTCCCCAGAGCAGCTCCTTGCATTTTGGCCTTACAATTGGTCACTTTTGGGTGATCGTGCAATGTGCCCATTTCCCCCAACTCTGTGCTTTGTAGCTCCCAGGTTAGATCTGTCTATCTCACTCTGCCCACCCGCCCCACCAATTATTTCCTGTTCAGAAATGTAGTATGGAGGTCACCCACTTTTTAAAGTCCATGGATCTGAGTGAGGCCCCACGAGCCCCCACAGAGAGTCCGAAGTGAAGAGACAGACAGAGACAGAGAGAATGCACACCACTTGGTGTAAAAGTCATACCCAGCAAAATAAACATGAACCTTGAAAAGCACATAGAGCTATAGTGAGGAAGTGGGAGAGAGGTTCACTCTTCCAACTTGCAACTTCGGCTCCATTTACTTTTCGAGGGAGGAAGTTAACCACCCTCACCACCTCATGATCAAGGCGGGGAGTGGGTGTGCAGGTGCTAAGAGGCTTAGTGCATGGCAGGGAAGACCTCAATGGCACCATGGGTGCTACTTTGAGAACCCCTGTTGTAGCAGAACCGAGTGGCAGAGCTGTTCCTGGATTCACACTGGGCAGCAGGCCGAGGGGGCTGCACACCTGAATGCTAATCCATGGGAAATGGATGCCCCCCCCCATCACCCACCTCATATCCGTCATTTAGTTCTGCTGAACATGTAAGGAAATCTTTGCTCTCCCATTTGAGTTCCTCACGTAAATGATCCCTACTTTGCCCCGGCGGTGCCTCTTTTCCAGCTCTTGAGAATACATGATAAATGGGATGGCAGCGGTATAGCAGCTGTCAGTTCCTTTCCAGAACAGGATTGTTTGGGGGAAACTGGTGCTGTTTGCTGGTAAACAGGGTGCGTTTTTCTGCTCTGAATCAGGCTTGGCCACTAGAGGGAGAGATTGCACACCCAAGAGCTTGATGTCCTTTGGATTTGGTTCAATCTCCTCTTCTGCAGATATATGAGCAGATGTAGCATTTAATGGAAATGTGGAACATTCCAAATTGAAAATTGAGTTAACTGAGTATTTGATTTTGGGAATATATATATATATATATATATATATATATATATATATATATATGCATGCAGCTGGATAGATATCTCGGTCTTTCTCAGATACAATGGTAATTTGGACAAGAAAAATTGTTCATTTAGTACGTGATAGGGTTCGAACGGCTGGAGCTCACCAAGAGATCAGTTACATATTTGATAGTTCCCTTCCTTTCGCTTCCAGAGTGCTCTCAGCTTTCTGTGCTCTGCCAAGTCACCTGCCTGATCCTTCCAGAGACCTCCCTGTGGAAGGTGAGCCCCCCGCCCTACCTGGTCCTGCTGGAGCGACTGATTGGCCAAGGCTTCCTGGTGACAGGGGCACGGCTCACCACCATGGACGAACCACGGGCCAGCTTCATCTCTGCAGTCCTGAGTGCGACCGATAGGGAGGCGCCAGTCATGGTAGGCCAACTCATAGGAAGGGCCCTGATACTGAGTCCGATCATTGCTCCAGTCTTTTGTATTATCCACACAGACTGACAGCAAAACCCTGCCATTAGTGTTGGACCACAGCTCCCATCATCTGTGACCATTGGTCTTGCTGGCTGGGGCTAGTGGGAACTGGAGAGCAGCAAAATCCATGGGGATGCAGATCCCTTATAGCATGGGTCGCAAAACTAAGGCCTGCAGGCCGGATCAGGCCCAATTGCCTTCTAAATCCGACCCACGGACGGTCTGGGAATCGCCGCGTGAATCGCCAGCACACACGTTCTTTCCCCCTCCCTCACACAGCAGTGGCGGCACCTCCTCCCTCCCTCCTCCTGGCTTCTCCCCACCCTGCCTAGAGAAGGAATGGGGCTGGGCTTTGTTGGTGCCAGCCCCTCTCCGGAGCCCTTTCGCACACCGCTCATCATCCCTCATTTATTTTTTTTCTTTCAAAATATAGTCCGGCCCCCCACAAGGTCTGAGGGACAGTGGACCGGCCCCCTGCTGAAAAAGTTTGAGGACCCCTGCCTTATAGCCAGTGTCCATCAGGGCAAATGGGGCTCTGCCCCACCAGATGCAGCCTGCCCCCACCAGCCTCTCTTACAACTGGTCCAGGAGGGTGGCTTTGCCTATCAGCTTCCTCTTCCTTGGCCTCTGTGTTGTCCTTGCAGATCTTAGCAGGGAGGATGGGGGCAAACATAGAATGAGTGGACTCTGCCTGCCATTGGCTCTGGTGCCACCTACTGTTAGGCTCCCTGCCTACTGCCATGCCACTTTCAGTGGATGCCAACCACCACGGCTCATACATTCTCTAGAGGGTCAGGCAGGAGTCTTTTCTAGATCTACCTAGAACCTGGGACCTTTCGGATGTAATCTAACACCGAGCTGCAGCTCCTCCCGCAAAGCTCCCCTCTTCCATCTAAGCAGCACTGCTTATTTATTTACAGCTTATTATACTGATGGGCCCATTTGGTTTCTTCAGGCAATAGTTAACTGAAGCCTAGATGGTCAGATGAAATATACTACTGAATATTAGTTACTGCCAAGGAGCAGAAATGGAAGAGGGCTCCTGCCCCACTTGTGGGCCTCGCAAATGAGTTCTCCACTTTCCGACAGCAATTTGCAACCTTTTAAAACAATCGTTATGAAAATGTACTAGCATTTTGTGTGCAACATTCTCCCCAAAAACACAGTTTTGTATGTGGTTTTGACTGATATACACATTTTTGCATGTGTTTACCTTTTTGTGCACTCTTTCATTAATATAAACTCTCTTTTTTTGTACATACCGGTTGGAGAATTGCATTGCAAAATGCACAGATTTTGAAGGATAGCTGTGTTTTGTTGTTGATGTTTTTATTTTGGAACATATGCTATTAATTCCCCAGGAATCCCTGTATCTTGAGTTGTTATAGGTATTTAAGAAGTGCTAATAACAAAGTGTCCTAAAATGCATTGCTAACTGAAGGCTGCTGAATATTAAGAGACCACAATATATTTTTGCGGGGGGGGGGGGTGTCTCATTCCTCCAGTTAATACAGCCTCAGATGTTCCCTTCAGCCTTAGCATGGAAGTTATTTTTAAGAGCAGAATGTTTAATCAGCAGCAGCTGTTTTAAGGTACATCTGTGCAGGAGAGCAATTACATCGCTCACTGAGCAATTAGACTTGGTTTTGTAACCTGGGGACACCAGTAGGGCCTCTGCCACAAAGGTGGAAACCCAAAGGTGTGGGGAGGCAGGAGGAAGTCTTGCATTAACAGGGCAGCTCTAGTGGGAGACGGGGACGCGGGTGGCACTGTGGGTTAAACCACAGAGCCTAGGGCTTGCCAATCAGAAGGTCGGCGGTTCGAATCCCCGCAACGGGGTGAGCTCCCGTTGCTCGGTCCCTGCTCCTGCCAACCTAGCAGTTCAAAAGCACAAGCACATCAAATTGTAAGTAGATAAATAGGTACCGCTCCAGTCGGAAGGTAAATGGTGTTTCCGTGCACTGCTCTGGTTTGCCAGAAGCGGCTTAGTCATGCTGGCCACATGACCCGGAAGCTGTACGCCGGCTCCCTCGGCCAGTAAAGTGAGATGAGCGCCGCACCCCCAGAGTCGGCCACAACTGGACCTAATGGTCAGGGGTCCCTTTACCTTTACTAGTGGGAGATGACACACCTCTTTCCCTTCTAAGATGGAGTCTTGTCCACCGAAGGGGAGGAGCTGTCATGCTTCCAGCCAGAGCGATTGTATCTGAGCCAAAGGGAAGCTTTCTGGGATCTCCTCTCCTCTCTTCTTGCCAAACAGATCCTTGTAGGGGGTCATCAGTGGCACAAGTTTCCTGGCATTGTGAAGTGTGGCAAGTGCAGATTCGCCATACAGCAGGCTGGTCTGGCACTGCTTCCCCCTTGATTTTTATGGAGGCTGGCGAGTGCCAATCCATCAAAAGGCAACACCCCTCCTGGTTAGAGATGGGGTGGGAAATTGCTGCAGAAATCTGAGAAGTGAATTGAAGATTGGAAAAATAAGAAATGCCGAGAACCCGCATGAACCAATCCTTCCATCCGTACCTCTGGTGCACCACTGGGTGTTTGGGTGAGAAAAACAGGAAGCCCACTGGAAAACCGGGTGTAGATAATGGGTGCCTTTTAGACAGAGTAGGTTGCATTACTGCCACCCAGCACAGCATGTGATGTCAGATGCCCATTGGACTCCTGGAAAAGTGCTTTCACTGGGTGCCTGTAGAAGGTGGCTCACATTCTCTTTTCTCTTTCAGTGCTCTCAGTTACTGAAGGGCACCTGCCTGATCATTGCAGCCCAGCGAGACAATGCAGTGGCTTGCTTTGATGCCCTGCTGAGCAGGTAAGCAAGAACATCACTGTCCCGTTAACTCACTCACCTCATCACTTCTGTCTGGGCCTACCAGGCCAGAGGAAAGATCCAGTTAGTCGGCCCAGTATGCTGACTCCAACAGGGAGCAGACAAATGCCCAGCAGAACTTCACAGGCAAACAGCGTTGCCATTTTTTTTCAACCAGACTCTGTAGCTGTGCCTTATAAAAGTGCCTTATGTGATGTCCCTGCTTGTCATGGCTAGGGCCATTTTCAAAGTACCTAAACACCATTCTGGGAGGCAGGTGGTGAAAGCAGCTAGTCTCCACTAGGGAGGGAGAGAAATTCATTTCGCTTTGCATTTTAATGTGAATCTGCTTCTGTTGCACTTTCCCAAACATTTGCACACCAAAACACAGCTAACCTTTAGAATTCACACTTGAGTTTTGTGATGCAGTTTTCCAACCCCAAAATGTGCAAATGAGGGGAGAGTGTGCATAAAGATGCATAATTAGGGGGAATAACTTACAAAAATGCATTGTAGCCAGGAAAATCACATGCAAGCATTGGGGGGAAATGCTGGCTAATTTTTGCGAGGATTTTTGTCTTGGTAAACAAATTGCAGATTGCTGCAGAAATATAGCAAGCTGAACCTAATAATGGAAAAGTGAGTAATGGAGAAACACCATTCTGTCCATCGCTACTCCCAACTAGTATCCCTGCTTCATTTTCTTTGGCTGAGCGTCCCCCTCCAGGAGCCCATTCTGCCCATCGCCCTGACCCTGCGGCAAATTCAGAAGTGCAGGGCGCGTCATAACAATTTCAGCCACACTCCCTGACAGCCACACCCCCTTCTAAGATTATGTAATAATCTTATAATTATACAATAATAGTAATTAGGGATGCATTGCAATGATTAATGCAGATCTCCATGTGTTTCCTTTTGGCTAGACCTATTTTTTTCTGTGCATATATGTGGGCAAATTATTTGGACTGCTTGAGTTGTGTTTCCCCTGAGGTCCCATTGTACACAGCAGAACATACACACCGTTCTCCTTGTGTTTTCAGTGTCCCCAAATGCTTTGGAGCATACAGTGGCTAAAAAACTGTACTAACTGAGTGACTCTTAGGATGCTAGAGACAGCGACTCTGCAGGGCCCCTGCTGCAGAAATAGTCTTCAACCCCTTCATGCGACCCTGGGCTGCCCGGTGTCTTCCTTGCCAGGCTCTGAGAGCCCCCAAGGAAGAAGAAGCCCTAAATCCATTCCTCTCTCCCTCCCTGCCCCTCCCACTTCCTCCTTGCCACTAAAGCAGAGGTGGGAAACACTTTTCAGCCTGAGGACCACATTGCCTCATGGGCAACCTTCACATGCCACCCCAATCTCCAAATGGTGTACGATTCCAGACATGCTTACCAGGGTCTGTGTTTCCTTTTGGGCAGGGAGGCCCAGCAGAGACTGTGGTGTCTTTATGATATATGGTTTATTTATACATAGATACAATCTGAGCCTACATGGAGAGAGTGCAGAGCCTTCACATCCCAAGAGGGGCCTGTTCCTTCCACTGCAGCATCCTCAAATTCCAAGGGTCCCCAAACATCTTGTTTGACCCATTCTGCAGCATAAAACAAACAGCCCACCTCGAGCTCTGCACCCACCCCATCTCAAGCTTGCAAAACTGACACTTTCCTCTTGTTCGCTTACTGCAGTCCTAAACTGAAACGACTGGTCTTTCGCCTTACTAACTGTCCCTCACTTGCGGCTGGCACAGCCTTTGCTTTGCTGATGGCCAATCTTGATGGGTCATGACTCTGTCTTCAATTCTTAATGGCTTATCTCCAGGCGATTCTCTGGTGGGGGGTGGGGACACACACCAAATTTAGCCTGTATTTTTACACTGCTAAATTCAGTGTCTGACACATTCTCGTAATACTCCAAGTATTGGCTAAATCCTAGCAATTACCAAATCAAGGAAGTACAGGTGCCTTGCACTCACAACACAAATTCTGGTACCCAAAACCTATAACAATTGGCTACATCCCAGCCATGCAAAACCCAGAGGTTTCTGCACACACCACTTGCCATCCAGGCAAGCGAGCAGCATGATCACAATTCAAAGGTACATTCCAGTCACTCAGGGAGGGTGTGGAGCAGGGCTGGTGAGGGGAGAAGCCTGGGAAGAAGGGGTGGGCTGCGGAGAGGGGCTGTGATGCTCCTCCCTAGTCCTTCTTTGCATCCTCTTCGTATGTGGTCCCCAGAAGGTTGGTGTTATGTACTGAGTTGAATAGGATCCAAAAGGCAGCAGTCTGATTGGTCCTAGAACAATAGGATTCAGAATGCAGCAGTCTGATTGGTCCTCAGGAGCCACCCAATCCAGCTCCAGGTGGAAGTGAATCTGCAACCTGATTGGCCTACAGGTGAATCCCGGAATTAGCCAATCACGTGGGGTCCATTGTGTAATAATGTTTATAAAGCAGACATTCTGGGGGAACTGCCATTCCTCCTCACCACTATGAGCTGAATAAAGAGCATGAAATCCACCCTCGACTCTGAGTATATTTCAGTTGACCAGATGGGAATGTGGTCCCCAAGCTGAAAAACATCCTCCACCCACCACTCCTGGCCTAACAGACTCTCAGGTGAAGCACAGGCAACCTCAAGGCTATGTTTTCTGATGGTAAATTGGAGGATCCACCCCACCATCACCTTTGACACAGTCCTCCCTAAGCCAGTCCTCCCTAAGCGCAGAGAACATGAGTTGCCCTTTCCATGCCACTTCTCCTATTCATAGAATCGTAGAATTGCAGAGTTGGAAGGGACCCTGAGGATCACCTAGTCCAACCCCCTGCAATGCAGGACTATGCAGATTTATCTTAAGCTGCCAAGGAAGGCACACACCCCATTATTTATTGGGCCACTTGGTGTGTCCACGCTATCCAAAGGCTCTTGGTTTTGGAGGCTGTGCATTGAGAGAGGAGGCAGAGCCCAGTGGCTAAGGGAAAGCTCTTCTCAAGGTCAGAGAAAGAGAGATGGAGAAAGAAGCGCAATAGGAGGCTTCCCATGCTGGTCGCATAGCTACAGGGAGCTCAGCAAAAGGGAAGTCTCTCTTTGAGAATCAGCCGGCTGAATCAATAAGCTTCCCTGGAGAAAATCACCACATTCAGCATTTGTGGGGGGGGGGGGGGAGAGAGAACAACCCAAGTCTACATCAAAAGGCAGACTGCAGTGTGCAAGAAGAGATGTGCTGCAGGAGACCTGTGATCGATCAGATCTGCTGGATTTCTTTTTGTCTACTCAAAATCAAATCGGTGCATGTGTGTGTGTGAATTTGATCAAAGCAAAGGTACTGAGAGCAGGAGAGAGGGTGTTCAGTTTTCTCATGTACATTTTTCCTGACCTACATCCCTCCCCCCCCCCCCCGCCGAAGCTGGTATTCTCCCCACTGGGAACAAATATTAGTCACAATATTAGCAGGAGCTAATAGTAGCTGAGGAGGAGATCTGCATTAACTTCATTTATATCCTGTCTTTCCTCCAAAGGCGCTCAAGACACTCCCTCTCCCCTCCATTTTATCCCCTGTGAGGTGATACTGGCTGATAGACAGTGACTAACCCAAGGAGCTCTGTGGTCCAGAGATTTGAACCTGGGTCTCCCTTGCCTTAGTCCTACAGTCTAGCTATGTTATGAAAGAGAGTTGGGCCCCTTCCTGCTGCTCCACAGAAATTTAGGGTCTCTCTACGTGTTCTTTTTTATTGTGCATTCATGTTGATTTGTGCTCATGATGCTATTGGGGCAGTTAGTCATTCTAACCTGCCAGGATATAGCATGTTAAAAGGGACTCTGTTGCTTTTGCTAAAAAGGAAGAGAGAGAGAATAAATATAGCTAACTCTCTGGAACAGGCTAATATTCACTAACACAACAGTGTATGGGGAGACAGGCAGGTTACTAGGTTGTTGTCCCTCCAACCCCGTGGGGCTAATAAACTTTTCTGGACTTTATTTATGAGATTGGTTTGGCAGGGATGTGCAGATAGACACCTCTTTGTCCTGGACCAGTCAGAGTCATTTAACACATGCAGACTTTTGACAGGAACCAGGATACTTCCTCAAGCGCTGCTTGTGGACACAAACGCACACTGTTTATAATTAATTTGCAAATTGACTCTGCTTTTCATGTTGTGGTTGTTTATGTATTCATTAACAATATTTACATGCTGCCCAACAGCAAAGATCTCTGGAGAGTTTGCAAAAGCAATAAAAGACCTCTCCAAACACTCATCCCTCTTCGAGTGTGTGTGTGTGTGTGTGTGTTGTCATCTGCAAATCCCCTTCACCCAACTCAGGAAGAGCCTATGTGAGTGCTTTTTTGGAGTTTTGGGACTCCAGCACCTGTGATCATTGGCAGTTTTGGCTGGGGTTGATGGGAAGAGTTCACAAAGTTGGCTGATCTAAGTCACTGATGGCAAAGAGTACTGGGCCCAGGACAAAGGCCTCTGACACCCCCTTAACTTACGGTTTGATGAGGAGACATTGAGGAGCAAAAACAGTTGAATGCACCTTTGTCTCTTGGGATGTGAGTAGTCTTTGACAGCAGACACACAGAGACATCCATGGAGTTGTGGGAGAAATCTGACTCAGTTCACATTTAAAGGCAAACTTGTCCAGTTCCCCCATATGCCCACTCAACCACTCCAATCTGCAGAACTGGCATTGCTATGGGTGCATTTGTAAGAAATTGATATTTTAGCATGGCAGCACCTGCACTTTGGAACTCCCTGCCTCTTGACATAAGGCAGGTGCCTTCACTGTATTCTTTTTGGCACCAGCTGAAAACATGTTTCTTTAGGCAAGCCTATCCGGGCAGGTAGAACGTTGACGTGTGTTTTAATCTAGTTTTCAGCTTATTGTTGATTTAAATTTTAAAAAATGTTTTTAAATAACATTTTTTTCCGTGTATAAGACTAGGTTTTTTAACCTAAAAAATAGATTTAAAATTGGGGCTCGTCTTATACACGGGTAGTGCTGAGGGGTGTTTTCTTAATTTGGAGTCCCCCAAAATAGGGGGCGTCTTATACATGGGGGCATCTTATATACGGAAAAATACAGTCGTTCCTTTCAATTGGTTTTTATTAATTTTATTGTTTTGTTCTTTTTGTAAACAGCCTTGAGGTTCCATTACAATCAAGCTGCATATAAATCTTATGAACCATTTGCAAGGCAGTACTCTAGGCAAGCACTGTGTACAATGCATTGCCTGGGTAAAGTGTGCATTTAATGTGCCCACAAACTGCTTTGTACTCCTACATGTTGGTAACTGTGTGTGGGTGTTCATCAGTGGGTATGGTGCAGTATTGGCCTTTTGATATTTTTTTTTTTAAGGCTCTGGTAAGGGTGTGTGAGGGGGAGAGAATAGTAGGACCATCACTGGGGGGGAGGGACAGTGGAGGCCATTTGTCCCAACTTAGGTTACATGGAATGATACACAGTGCAGACCATGGAACATGATGCAGACTGGACAAGCCACATCCGTTTGTAAATGCTCATCCACAAGCCTATTTCTATCCTGTATTAACCTGTAAACCAACGATTATGCTGTAGCCAACTGAGTTTTACTCAGAGTAGACCCATTGAAATTGTTGACCCTAAGAGAGCCAGGTCCCTTAATTTCAATGGATCTACTCTATATAGGATTAACGTTGGCTGAAGCCCTAAATTCACACAATTTTAAAAATTTAAATCCACATTGTTCAATATAGATATTTCTAAATATCAGTTTCCCTAAAATACACATTTTTAAACATATGTTGGTACATCTGTTGAGCAGAGAACTGTATCACAGAATTCGAAGAAGTGTGGTATCGGGTGGATTGTCCCATTCAGGTTGGCACATTAGCCCAGGAGGTGCAAATCAGGTTGGTTCCCATTGGAATTCACAGGAATCTAATTCCTCAAATATCCCTAGACACACCTGGGGAATGCAATCCGTGGGGATTTTTTTTACAGTACATTTATATCCCATCCAAGGAGCTCAAAGTGCTGAATGTCGTTCTTCTCCCCTCCATTCTTTCCTCACAGCAACCTTGTGAGGTTAGTTCATTTGAAAGCCGGTGACTGGTCCAAGCCCAGTGAGCTTCATGGCTGAGTGGGGATTTGAACCCTGGTCTCCCAGGTAGTCCAAGACTCTACCCTCTCCACCACACTGTCTCTCAGAAGTTGCTGAACTCCAGATCCCATCAGCCACAACCACCATGGCCAATAGTCAGGCATGCTGGGAGTTGTAGTTCAACAGCTATACACTGTCATCAGGGTGTTGGTTTGCTCCTTAACAGCAGTCTGTCTCCCACCCTTTGCAGGTTGCATAGATTAACTCTTAACAGGTGTATTTTCTTTGGGATTAGGGGTTAATGGGCAAATCAATCTTAAATAACAGAAATGCTGCATAGGCTAGAACAATTGCTTCCCTACCTATAAGCATCATTCAGATTATGGTGAGAAGATGGAAACTGAAAACCAGAGGTGTCTCTCAGCTGCGAGGGTCTTTGGAAGTCTGCCGGTCCAAAGAAATTAAAATCTATGATGCTTAAAATGGCTGAGATTCAGTTATTATTTCACTTCTATCCTGCCTGTGGGTTTTATTAAATTAAGTTTTACTCAGAGTTGATCCACTCAAATGAATGAACCTAAGTTAGCCACGTCCATCAATTTCAATGGGTCTACTCTGAGTAGGACTAGCAGTGGCTACACCTGCTTTGCCTTTTACCCCATGGAGTTTCAGCTGCCATAAATGGGATACGCAAAGGGTCTCCCATCCAGACGATGACCAGGTTCAGACCTGCTTAGCTTCATCCTGGTGGCTGCAACCTCTGCTTCCAGGCTGGGGTTTCCAGAGCTGTTAAATGCCCATAAGCACCTCTTCCCCCTCCCCGCCCCCCTCCTCTCCTACATTTCTAGAGAGCGTCTTACATAACAGGTCATTACTGTGTATATTGAAGGATTATATTTTTAAATTCTCAAATCCATTTAGGCAAAGCTTTGTTGAACCCTGGATTTAAAAGGCTTATGCGGTTCAGCAGCAGACACAGGCAGGCAGACCCATAAAGCCCCCTCCCCAGAACTAGGCAGTTTCTAGGTGTTGACAGATTCTGCTGCAATGTGTTAACAGTTGCTTCCCCCCCCCCCCCCCGGTCTTTTTTCTCTCCTCAATGCCCCCTCCCCCTGCGTCCCAGTGACCACTGTCAGAAAGAAGCTGTGTCAGAGTGCATGAAACAACTTCTGTATCCAAAGACTGAAAAACAGGCAAGTGCAACTCTCATCTTGCTTATCTATGCCCCTGATTTGACACCCCACTCCTTTTTCTCCCCTTCCTGTTACCATTACGTGCACCCCAATCTCTGAGTAGTGAGAGACTCCAGCGATGCCTGTGCCTACCCAGGGCTCAGTTTCCTTGGAATGAAGGTCAATGGAGACTGTGGTGTCCCTAGGATACAGGGTTTTATTTAGACATATAGGCAACATGTGCATACGAGAGGGGTGGGGATCTTGCCTCACCAAGAGATTCCCAGGGAGAAGCTGTAGCTGCAGCTTTGAGACCATTGCAAAACAAGCCTCTGCAACCTCCAACATCAGCCAAAACACACTCTCTCTCTCTCTCTCTCTCTCTCTCTCTCTCTCTCTCTCACACACACACACACACACACACACACACCCCTTAGCTTCTAGTTCTCCCTTCTAGGTTGATGTGGCATCCAGCCAGACAAGCTGGGAAAAGGACTACCCCTTTGTCTCTACGGCAACAGGGAAACCTCTTTGGATATGTAAATGGAAGTACAGTGGTACCTTGGATTACAGACACTTCAGGTTACAGACTCCGCTAACCCAGAAATAGTGCTTCAGGTTAAGAACTTTGCTTCAGGATGAGAACAGAAATCATTCTCCAGCAGGAGGCCCCATTAGCTAAAGTGGTGCTTCAGGTTAAGAACAGTTTCAGGTTAAGAACGGACCTCCGGAACAAATTAAGTGCTTAACCCGAGGTACCACTGTACTTAACTGGCCAGCTCAGGTCGTTATCTTACAAAGAAACTGGTCTGACTGGTTCAGCAGATAGGTTTGGAAGGGACTCATAGGTATCATCCAGACGGATGGACACATACCCTGGTTCCATAACAGCTACTGCTGCTAATACTACTACTACTTTGGATGGGGTTGCCAACTTCTTTTTACTTTTCTGGCTCTTGTGTCTTGGACTGCAGCTTAGCGCACACAAATTATACACTCTGAGGCTTTTCCCTTTGCTCATCCCCCTGCAAAGAAAAGCCTCACTTACTAAATCTCCATGTACCAGGCTGCTTTTAAGGGCAGAGGAGTAGGGTTGTTTTTTTTTAAGAAAAAGAAAAAGTTTGGCAACCCTACAATCGCTACCATTGTTAGAATTGCTGCTAGATATTTACCCCATACCAGGATTCTGAGAAGGCTTAAACATAGAACTGCTCAGACAGTCCCTGAAGCCACAACCACATTACATATTTAAAGCAGATCGCTTCCTCCAAAGAATCTTGGGAACTGTAGTTTGCTAAGGGTGCTGGGAACTGTAGCTCTGATGGGGATGAGCTACAGTTCTGAGCTGCCTTTGGGGGAATCAATGTGCTTTAAATATATGGTGTTGCTGTGACCAAGCACAACGCACAGCCTGAAGTGCTCCTATGCTCACTGCTTGGGCAGATATTAGCCAAAGCAGATATTAGCAGAGGATATTAGCAGAGGATAATGTTTGGATGGCTCCAGCTGTGTCCTTTAGCATCCCCCATCACTCCCCCATTATATCTATATACGTAGGAACTTGTACATACACATTGTTTGGCCACTAAAAGCACCAAAGTCTGTCCCTCTTCCCATCCTACCTGCTTCCCCGTGTGGATGGCTGCATCTCCTTAAATCACAGCACACTTTCCCTGGGAACGAACTGGCAGAAGAACCTGCCTCCAAATATTGCCCCTAGAAAGAAAGCCCACTGGATCATCTTCCGGCCGCATCAGAATGAATTTGTGAAATGCCAGCCAAGACCCTTGAGTCGGAGCTTAGTGCAATATATTAGGCATATCAACAGGGTTAAATAGCAGGATTTGAGATCTTAAATCCTTGTAGATAGAAATGGCTCCTGGGGGCACAGCTGCAGTGCTCTGCAGAGATCAATCCCAGGAAGCTTTTCATAATTTTTAAGAGCGCTGCACATTTTGCTTCCAGTGGACCACAGCCTGACTCGCCGGTTGCTTCCAGTGGTCAGCTGGTTGTAAATCAGCTTGCACCTCCCAGCCGAGAGGCAGCTTCAGGCTGCAAACACACCATGTATCTAAAGCTCAGGATTTCCCCCTGGGAATTGCAGTTTACCCCTCACCAAAAGTCCTATTCCCATAACAAATTGCAGTTCCCAGGTTCTCTGGGAGGGCTGGTTCAAATGTACGCCCTGGAAAGGGAGCCATTGTGTCGTTAAGCTGGCCCAATACTCTGAGAGGAACAAAGAAACAGATGAGGGCAGCCCTCACCATAACAGGATTGTTCTAAAAAAGAAAATAACCAGAAATGTGACAGGAGGCCAGGAAGAGCGCATTTGGCTCCCTTGTTCAGAACAGCAGGTTGATGGTTCCACCTGGAAGGATCCCAGCCAGTTAGAAGTCCTGCAGTGACCCCCACACTTACATAAGCTTTCCCTTGGATACAATCTCACGCTGTCCCCATCAATTCTGGATATCCAGCCCATGCAGTTTCTTGGTAACTGTACATGTGCATCTTTATATGCAGCCTCGGGTGGCCAATCAACATGAAGCATTTTCTAGAATCTCAGAACAGGTTTTTTTATTTTATTTTGGGGGTTGGGCAGCTGCCTAACTCACAATTGCACCCAGACCTGAATATTCCGATTGCTAATCTCTTCTTTTCTAAACCCTCAATTTATTAGACAGTTCAGGCTACATATCAGCTTCACACTTGATGAGAAGCAAACCCTTGTTTTCAAAGGTGTGTGCATCTAGCAGAGAGACTCACCTGCTCCAGTCTTGAGCTGCTGTTTTCTGTTTGTGTCACGCATAAAGTGAATTATTATTTTTCACTTTTTCCAACAACAACAGAAGGAACTCAGGAGTGACTTACAAAAACAAGCATCTGTTCAACTGTTGTAAACCACTCTGATTTATTTTTTATGAATAGGTAAAGGTAAAGGGACCCCTGACCGTTAGGTCCAGTCGTGACCGACTCTGGGGTTGGGGCGCTCATCTCGCTTTCCTGGCCGAGGGAGCCGGACTACAGCTTCCAGGTCATGTGGCCAGCATGACTAAGCTGCTTCTGGTGAACCAGAGCAGCACACGGAAACGCCATTTACCTTCCCACCGGAGTGGTACCTATTTATCTACTTGCACTTTGACATGCTTTTGAACTGCTAGGTTGGCAGGAGCAGGGACTGAGCAACGGGAGCTCACCCCGTCACGGGGATTCGAACCACCGACCTTCTGATCGGCAAGTCCTACGCTCTGTGGTTTAACCCACAGCACCACCCGCATCCCTATTTTATGAATAGTGGTACATAAATATTTTTCTATATGATTTAATTAAAAACAGGGGTAAAAACAACTTAATGCTCACAATAACATGCATAAAAGAGCATCTCAACCCCACCCCAATACAAAATATGCAGAAAATTAAGATCCAAAGGTTTGGGTGGATAAAAATGTTTTTCCTGGTACGTAAAAAGAGATAGGGAAATATGCCAGGTATGTTTCCTTTAGGAGAGCATTCCACAAATGGGGAGTCACCACGGAGAGATGCCATTCCTTGTTGCTGCCCTTTGCACCTTCCTCAAGGAGACCATACAGAGAAGGGCCCTAGATTGCGTAAGTGAGCATTGCATCTTGGGCTGCCTTTTCCGAACCGCAGACATGCATGTATGGTGACTTCATGGCTGAGTGTTGGTTTCGCACCTTGGCTGTATCATAGTCAGAGTCCAACAGTCTAATGGCTATTTGCTTTCCTTCCCAGGCTGAGGAGCTTCTCTGTGTCCTCTTTGACTCTCTGACTTCTGATAGCAGCTACCAGATTGAAATCCAGGATCCCTAGCCAAGGGCCACCTGGACATCTGCTTGGATCCTGCTCAATCTTGGGGGAACAAAGCAAAGTCAAACCCCCAAAAGAAGAAAGTATGAGTACAAGGCACCCACAGTTTCAATAATAAAGTATATCCTTTGTCACATGTCTCAGGTCTCGGGGGGGGTTTATATTGGTGTGTGTGCCCCACTTTCCAAGCAGTGAGAGGCTTCAGGGATGCCAGTGCTTATGCCATGTCTAGTTTCCTTAGAATGGAGGTCACTGGAGACCACGGTGTCTTTGAGATGCATGGCTTTATTTACAGTACATAGATATACAAGCTGAGTGTAAGAGGGAAGAGCTCACTGTGTTACACCCCCCCACACACACAACACTGTTAGGTTTCCAGGGAGCAGCACCCTCCTACCCCCAAATCATCATTTTGGCTTCAGCACACAGAGTTAGTCAAGTCTCTGTGTCTTCCCAGCTCCAAATGAGATTACCCCGGACCTAGTGTTCTCCTACCCCCTAGGATAAAGTGGTGTCCAGAGAGGTGAGAAAGAGAAGCCTACAACTTCCTTCTAGAGGCATCACTATCTAGTTGTTGCTATGGCAACACATGCACACTGGACCAACTCTTTAGACATGTAAAAAGGGTCCTTAACTAGCTTGGCTAGAGCCATTAATTTCGCAAAGTTTGATCACTTCAGCAGTTCCTTATACTAGGGACTCTCATCTTACAGATACACAAGCTTGGAGGGGACCTGAATACATCATCCAAACCAGCCCCCCAGTTCTGTAACACCAGGCATCCCCAACCTGCGACTTACTACTCCCATGATCCCTAGCTAACAGGACCAGTGGTCAGGGATGATGGGAATTGTAGTCCAAAACATCTGGAGGGCCGAAGGTTGGGGGTGCCTGTGTAACACTGTATTCGTTTGCTTGTTTGTTTAATATTTTTCTAACCTGCCTTTTAGAGCCCTCACAAGGCAGCTGGCATGGAAAGTGGTAAAAACAAAGGAATTTACAAATCACAAATGGCTTCAGATAAAATACGAGGCGGGGGGAGAGGAGAACAAGAAAGTCATTGTATGTCCGCAATTTACATGCTGATTCATTCACATTATAATTGCATATGCCACTTGTTAGCTTGATATTGAGACACTGCTATCATCAGCCATCACTGCCTTCCATTCAGCTCAAGCAAATACTCAGATGGAATTTGGGATGGGATACCTGCTGATGAGAAAAGCAGGCCCAGCCTGCTGCTATGCCTTTAGTAGCCACTAAACCTGCAGAAATCAGCAGGTGGAGCTCATCACAGCATGGAGGCAGGCATTATTACCAGCGAATGTCTACAGACCGAACTGCGGTTAAAGGCACAGGAGCAGAATCCGGCAACCTTCAGTCTACTGGGGCCGGTACGAATGCAGAGATGAGGCAGAGAGAGGAACGCCAGGGAATGGCACAGATACTGGTGCCATTGTGGTTAATTGGAAGGAGTCATGAGCTTGGCTGCTTTGTACTGTTGGTGAGCTTATCATTGGAGGGGAAAGGAAAGAATAGCCTAACTTGCTCCTTTTCCTGCAACGAAGGTGTGGCCTCCACGTATAACTTTGCCATGGAAAACAAAACATTCCCACCAGCAAAGCAAGATCTTGTTACAGGGGATAGACCTTGGTGATACGGCGCCCAGAATTTGATGCCCTCACCCCACTTTCTCCAAGGTGGAGAAAGCTTGCCGGGCTTTGAAAAGGTGTCCTCCTTGGCTGCGCAACGAGTGCAGGTGAACTGGTGGCACTGCCCTAAAACCACCTCTACTTGTTAAAGGGGCAGAGCAACAGAGGCCAGTTCATAAGTTGGCAGTCCTACCCTGTTGGACCAGGTGTGGGGAATGTTTGGCCCTCCACATTTTATTTGTTTACTTAACAAAATTTAAATATTGCTTGGTTGTAAACAAAAAACACAAAAAAAACACTCCACCCTGTGTACAGGAAGTAGTTCAGTAACATTTTTTTTATTAAAAAAAATTACAACTCCCATCATCTGTGGTCATTAGCAATGCAACTGCCCACCCACATGGTAGAGTGGCCAGCACCTTCTAGCTGCCTTCTACCACATCAGGCCGTTGGTGTACCTGTGGCAGTATTGTCTGCACTGACTGGCAGCAGCTCTCCAGGGTTTTAGACACGGGTCTTTCTAAACCAGGGTTTCCCAACCTTTAGTCTCCAGCTATTTTTGGACCACAAATCCCATCATCCCTGACCACTGGCCCTGCTAGCTAGGGATGGTGGGAGTTGTAGTCCCAAAACAGCTGGAGACCCATGGTTGAATACACTGTCAGCCTTTCTACAACTCCCATCACCCCTAGCTAGCAAGGCCAGAGCTCAGGGATGATGGGAGTTGTAGTCCAACAACATCTGGGGACCCACAGGTTGAGAACCGCCCTGTGGAGATGCTGGCAATTGAACCTGAGCCCTGCCACTGAGCTGCAGCCCTTCCTTGGCCCCTCTTGAATTGCCTTTCACAGCAGCTACAGGTAGAGAGACATTAGTGGGTGATCATGTTTATCTCCCTGCAATCAAAACCCTTATGTGGCTGATTCTCTTGAAAAACAGCATGTTGTTGAAGGCACAGCTACAATAACTGCTTGGAAAGTTGGCAGCCCTCCTGCGGTATGGACGACCTGCAGTGATATAGTAGCCATTGGTTTGCACTGGTGTTAAAAGCCCAGAACCGTTCCTGGTGAAAACAAATCCTTGGGAGTGGTGGAAAATAGTTATGTGTGCTTTTGT
Source organism: Podarcis filfolensis (assembly GCF_964270895.1). Classification (NCBI taxonomy): domain Eukaryota; kingdom Metazoa; phylum Chordata; class Lepidosauria; order Squamata; family Lacertidae; genus Podarcis; species Podarcis filfolensis. Next base: position 34,657,394 of record NC_139616.1, on the reverse strand, counting down.
CCTGAAGATGCATTTCTAAATGTTATGTGCCTTTGGAACCGAGGGAGGAATGTAAATGTTGAGCCTTAGCTAAGAGGAGTTTTTCCAAATCTTTGTTTTTTAAAAAAAGCAAAAAAAGAAAAGAGGGGGCACCTGGATTTGAACCAGGGACCTCTTGATCTGCAGTCAAATGCTCTACCACTGAGCTATACCCCCACTGGCTGGAAAAGCATCCTCTATAATAACACTTAACAGATCGTGCTTCTGCTGTTTGCTTCCATCCCTCTGACAGGTTTACTCCGTGCTGCACTCCTTGCTCAGAGTACCTATAATTATATTTCATTATCCTTAATTGTTTAATGGCTGTGTTTTCAGGACCAGTTCCATCTCTGTGCCATTACCCCCCTTGCCCAAAGCCTGCCAGCAGCTGCCTCCCAGGACGGGCTTAGCACATACAGTTCCTGCAGCAGCCTGGAGCTGTTGTCACTCGAGAGGCCGGTGTCTGAGGACACAGCCCTGTTGATTAAGAGGGCAGAGCTCAGCTCACGTGGCCAAAGTGCAGCCCTGACAGCAATCCACAGTGAGGCTGAAGGTTGGCCCAGAAAGCCCCACAAATTAAACAAGACAACGTGAACTGCCCTAACATGCCTGGCAGAGGTGAGCCAACATTAGGGTGAGCCAGAGCCAATGGCAGCTGCAGCCACCTAATGCTAGGTTTGTCCCCATTCTGCCTCCTCCCTGATGAGCTCTACAAGAGGAAGCTGGGAGCCAGGGCTGCCACCTCCTGGACTGGTTGTAAATCAGGAGGCAGGCATCTGGGGGCTGCCTGGTGGGCCAGTGTCCCATGATCCTTAATGGACTAGCCTCCACTGATTCCAGAGCAATGCAGCGCAACACAGTTTCCAGGAACTGTTCTGCCCTGGGCATGTGGGACCTGGGAAGTAGGGCAGATGCCTCCAGGTAGAACCAGCCCCCAGGTTCAATCCCCAGCATCTCCAGGCAGGGCCCATGGGGGGAGGGGCAGCCAAAATTGTTGAGCTTTTTCTAGCAGATACACCAAAGTTCTTGAGCTTTTTTTAAGGAGATCACCCCCTAAAGTTGAGCTTTTCTGGGTAGCAGGGCTGGCTCCAGATGGTGCCAAGGCTGAGCATTTGCTAGGTTACCTAAAAAGCTGAGAGGCCACGGCCCTAACATGGTGCCATTTGCACAATGCACAAGCCTTTTTTTTTTTTTTTGGCATGAGAATTAAATTGCTTTTATTTTGTAGCTAACTAGCACATTCCAAAATATACATTACCTATTTCATAATGAACTCCACAATAATATCTTGAAGATTAGCGTTTACAGTATGACACATAATGCAAAAGACTAGTGACATCAATCTGCAAATTCTTCCAAAAATAATAATAAAATAATAATAATAATAATGTCTTCAAAGGCTGCTTCATGACAATGGAACTTCTATTACTATTTCTGAAATATTACTCTAGAGAAAAAGAAACATATATTTGAGAATCTTGAGTGTTCAAATCTGACAGGAGGGCCCAGTTTCATAGTTTTCTTTGCTTCAGGACAACATACACTAGATGGAAAATTAAAATGACTTTAATTTTTGAACAAGTTTAAAGTGCTCAATTACTAATCTCCCTATCCACAATAACGTGGTATGAGAAGACTGGCTGTGACATTTTTACTACAACTGCAACATGACACAATGCACAAGCCTTGATGTTTGCATGTCCCACCTCGTCCTGGAAAGGGTCCTGGCTCCCCCAAGTCCTGGAACTGATAGCATTCCTATGTGCTTTTCAGCAACCCTCTCTCCTCCTCCTCCTCTGTCTTTGTAAGTAAGAATAGTCCTGATTGATCAGGCCAATGGCCCACCTAGTCCAGCATCCTGCCAGGGGAACCCACAAGCAGGACCCAAACACAAAGGCACTCTCTCCTCCTGCAACGCCCAGTGGAGGCATAGCCATCGTGGCTAGTAGCCATCAATAACCTTATCCTCTGTGAAGAATGTGTCCAATCCTCTTTCAAAGCCATCCAAGTTAGTGGCCATCACTGCCTCCTTTGGAGGGACTTGCTTTTATTTTTCCTGACTCTTCCCACATTCAGCTTCGTTTGATGTCCACAAGTTCTAGTGTTTAGAAAAAACTTCTCTATCCACTTCCTCCATGGTGTATATAATTTCATAAACGTCTGCCATGTCACTTCTTACTCACCTGTCATGTTCTTGAGTCTAAAGAGCCCTTCAGGGCCACATGGGCAGTGTTCAAAATTCACCAGGCACGTGAAGTTGCTACTGACTCAGGTCCAATTGTGACTGTGGAGATTATTGAGCACCAGGCTAGCAACCACAGTTTAAAAACCTCTGCCTTAGTCCATAGTTAATTCCATTTTCATTTCCACTCTGTGTAATTCTCCTTCTTGCATAACGGGACAAGTGAATTGTTGCAAGAGCAAGCTACAGTCAAGAAATATAGTTGAGATCATAGAACTGTAGCATTGGAAGGGACCAACCCACTAGTCCAACCCCCTGTGAATAGACATTCCCTTGTGGTGGCCATAACCTTTAATGTGCCATTGGGTGCCCAGCTCATATATCTGAGTTTCTAACATCATGAGAGGTGATGCCTCTGAGCTGCCTTAGCTATAGATGGCGGCTTCTACTGGAAGGCTGGTGGTGAGTTCTTTGATGGGTCAGACTGAGCTCCCAGAGGCTTATCCCAACTTGTATCCCAAATGTCAGTCACTTCCCCTACCTGGGCAGTTATCTTTCCACAAGGACCAACATTGATGCCAAAATTCAGCTTCGCCTGAGCTGTGCGAGTGCAGCTTTCTCCCGATTGAAGTGCACAGTGTTTGAGGACTGGGACATTCGCAAGGAAACCAAAATGCTTGTTTACAAAGCTACTGTACTACCAACCTTACTATATGCTTGTGAAACATGGACCACTTATAAACGCCATCTCCAGCTCCTCGGAAGATTCCATCAACGGTATCTCCGAAAAATTTGACACATCACTTAGGAAGACAGGCGAACTAATGCCAGTGTACTGGAAGAAGCAAAGATCGCCAGTGTCAAAGCAATGATTCTTCAACATCAACTTTGTTGGAATGGTCATGTTGTGCGGATGTCTGATTATCACCTTCCAAAGCGATACTTAAAGATGGAAAATGTAATGTTGGTGGCCGACGAAAGACATTTAAAGGCTGTCTCAAGGCAAATCTTAAAAAATGTAGTATAAACACTGACAACTGGGAAACACTGGCCTGCGAGCGCTCCAATTGGAGAACAGCCTTTACCAAAGGTATCTTAGACTTTGAAGATGCTCTAACTCAGGACAAAAGGGAGAAACATTCTAAGGGGAAGGCATGCTTGGCAAACCCTCACCATGATCAACTCCTACCCAGAAACCTATGTCCCCACTGTGGAAAGATGTGTGGATCCAGAATTGGCCACTACAGTCACTTACAGACTCACTGTTAAGACCGTGTTCATGGAAGACAATCTTACTCGGCTACGAGTGATCGCCAAAGAAAAGAAGATTCCAGCTTGTATAGCAATTACAGCACTGCTTGGTCAGGGCAAGTTGCAGGCTGACAGCCCTTTTTAAGTGCTGTTGAATGTCCAGACGTCCCTGGAGAATGAATTACAGCCACTTTGGTGCCATCTGTTAAGGCTATTTTGTCTGTTTCCCCCACAAAGGGATGTTATTGATGTGTTCCTATCCAGGCAGCGACACGTCCTCGGCGGTCATATTTCTCCCCCGTGGCCAGTGCCCCGAAGGCCGTCTCCAAAAAGGGGCAAAGAGCATCTCCTGGTGTTTGCACACTTGTGACCTGCTCTCACCTTTTCTCAGCAAGATGCAGAGCCAGGCGCCTAGAGGTCTCTAGCAGGGGAAGGTGGGCCTCACTCACCTGGCGAAGGCTATCTTCTAGGCTAGCCTGCATAGCCAGCCTCCCACCAATACGTTTAGCCACTAATAAGTTCATATAATCTATAGCTCTTATCTGAGCAGCTGTGGTGTGGAAAACTGAGGTGGCTAAAAGGTACATTGCTGAATGCTTTTGCTCTTTTTCCTTTCCTAAATTAGATTGTTAGAATACCCGGCCTGTAGTAACTCAGATGCAGATTTCAGTTTGCTTGTTTTCCTCTACCCTGCCCATCCTTTTTACCTTTTGTGTCATCCCTTTTTCGACTGTGAGCCAGACAATTCCAGTTTCTCATTTTTTGAATCTTATTGGAATATGCACAGCCTGCAGATTTAACATATAGAAGAAGAGAAGAAGAAGGCACATTTAAAGAAGACTGGAAAATGTTTACTATGGGTGAAAATTGTGTTCATTTAATGTGTTCATCTTAATGCTGGTGGCATTAAGATAAATTCAACAGTGTAAATAAGATTCGATGGATGTAACATTGGATTACTGAATGGTTTAGCTCATGTAAAATATGCAGGGATGTATGGTATGCAAAATGAACCATGGAAGGAGAAGCAGGGAAGTCATTGATTTAAGGTTGTTTAAATAAATATTTTGAAATGTAATTTAGAAAATTTATATATATATATATATATATATATATATGAATCTTAGGTCCAATTTTTCCACATTTTGCATCAGTTCACATTTTTTTATAGTCCTCACAAAAATTCATCAGCATTTTATTGAATCTGTCCTAATACACACCATTTTGCATGCCATTTTCCCCAATAAACACATTTTTGCAAAGCAATTTCCCTAATATAACACATTTCTGCAAGCTATTTCCACTAATACATGCATTTTTACACACATTTTACCCGGGTATATGCCTTTCTGTATGTGTTATGTGGCTGGAGAAACGCACTGCAAAATTCAGAGATGCGTGAAATTTAAAGTGTGACTGTGAATTGGGTGGGTTTGCCTTTAAATTTTGACCGAATCTTATTTCTTTCCCCCAAGGACTTGAGAGCAGCTTGCATGTGGAGGAGAACAAAATGAAGAAGCTTCAGCAGATATAGCCTCAAGGTCACTTTCCTTGGAAGACAAAGGAGAGGCAATTATTAGTGACAAGGAGCTGTGGGTGATTTCCTGCTACTTGTTCAGGAACATAGGAAGCTGCCTTGGACTGAGCCAGACCCTTCAGCCATCTGGCTCAGTACTGCCCGCACTGACTGGCAGCAGCTCCCCAGCAGTTCAGACCAAGAGTCTCTCCCAGCCCTACCTGGAGATGCTGAGGATTGAAACCTGCACTCAAAGGGGATGCTCTACTCCTGAACTACCACCCTTCCCTAAAACTAAGTCAGAACATAGGAAGCTGCCTTAAACGGAGTCAGAATATTGGTCCATCTAGTTCAGCATGGTCTACACTGACTGGCAGCAACACCTCAGGGATTTAATCCTCATAAATTTGCAGCCCTGCCTGGGGATGCCATGATTTGAACCTGGGGCCAGTCATTGAGCTACAGATGCATCCAGTGTGCATAAGAAGCTGCATGATACTGAGTCTGACTGTTGGTCCATCCACCTCTGTCCACACTGGTTGGCAGAGGTTCTTCAGAGGTTCAGGAGGGGAATCATTTTTAGTCCTACCTGGGGATTGAACCGGGAACCATAGAATCCTAGAGTTGGAAGGGAACCTGAGGATCATCTAGTCCAATCAACTGCAGTGCAGGACTATGCAGCTGTCGCATACAGGGATCAAGCCTGCAACCTTGGTGTTATCAGCACCACTCTCTAACCAGCTGAGCTATCCAGGCTCAAACCTCCTGCATGCAGAATATGTGCTCTAGTGCTGCCCTATGGCCTGCCTGCAACAAACAGAGTAATCTCCCAGTCCTCATGGTTCTGAAGATAGGGCTGAATTAAATAGAAGCATGGGACTCTGCCTTATACTGAGTCAGGCCATTGGTCCATCTGGCTCAGCTTTGCCTACCTTGCCTGGCCACAGCTTTCCTAGAGTCTTTCTCTCCAGCCCTACTTAGAGACACCAGGGATTGAACCTGGCATTTGCCACATGCAAAGCAGTCGCTCTAACGCTAAGCTACAGCCTTTCCTTTGTGACACCAGTCAGGCAACCCACTCGGAGAAAGTGCTTTACATCTTACTGAACTCCCCATGATCAAGGGTCTGGAAACCAAGCCTTATGAGGAATGGTTGAGGGAATTGGGTACATTTTCAAATATCTATTTATTTAATTTTTGAATACATTTTTATTAAATTTTCATTTTAATCAAAAAAACAGTAAATTTCAACATCTATTTACACACCTCTTTCCCCACCACTCTGCCAAGCAGTGACTTCCCTCCCTCCAGCCAACAGGTTTTCTATTTCCAATCTAAATCCACAGTTTCCTGGTTATTTCAAGTCCACGTCGTAAGATTTATTTCAATCCTGCTAGTGTTTTCAAACTTCTACAGTTATTATTTATATAGTCAATACATTTACTCCAGTCTCTTTGGAATTTTGATTCATCCTGGTTTCGGATCCTACAGGTCAGTTTTGCTAATTCTGCATAGTCCATCATCTTTGTCTGCCACTCCTCCAACGTCGATAATACCTGTGATTTCCAATTTTCGGCTAATAAAGTTCTCGCCGCGGTTGTTGCATACATAAACAGTCTTTGGTCCATCTTTGCAATTTCCTCTCCCGTCAAGCCTAGCAAAAAGGCTTCCAGCTTTTTGGGAAAGGTATATTTAAACATCTTTTTCAATTCGTTATAAATCAACTCCCAAAATGATTTTATTTTCTCGCATGTCCACCACATGTGATAAAACATTTTCAAATATCTAAAGGGCTGTCGAGAGGGAACAAGCTTGTTTTCTCCTGCTCCGAAGGGTAGGTCCCAAATCAATGGTTTCAAGCTACAAGAAAGGAAATTCTGACTAGGCATCAATAAGAACTTTTTGGCATTAAGAGCTGTTCGACAGTGGAATGGACTTCACTGGAAAGTGGTGGACTCTCCTTCCTTGGAGGTTTATAAGCAGAAGTTGGATGGCCAGCGGTCATGGATGATCTAGCTGAGGTTCCTGCATTCAGGCGGTTGGGCTAGATGGCCCTTGGAGTCCCTTCCAGCTCTGTGACTCTATGATCCTTGCCTTCCTCTCCTTGCATTCCAAACATGAGGGATTAGCCAGCCTGAGCTGAGTAAAATTAATAAATGTTGAGAGAGGGAAAGAGCACAAAGAGGGAAGTCGCGTTGATGGGGAGGAATTCTCAGCTTTCCGCAGCTGTCCTTTACTTGCAAACAATTCATTTAGATTATGAAAGCAAAAAAATTGAGGACAAAACAAGCGAGATTGTTTGCTTCTCAAAGAAAGAAAAGAAAAGAAATGGCATTTAGAAGAGAAATTATGTAGGATATTGTCTGCTCCCCTCCCTTCTTCGCCCAGAGTCCTTGGGAGGGGATTCCTGGGACTCAGCAGAAGGAAATATAATTGGATATTAAAATTAGACCAACTGACCAGAGCAGAGGGGGAGGGGGGAGAGGAAATCTGCAAGGAATTTTGCTTTCTGAGTCCGCTATCAGGAACACAAGGGCAAACTCAAGCATTTCCCCACTCTGTCTTAGGTTAAGCGACCATTTATGACCTGGGTTCTGCTTCTGAACCTGCCCCAAAGTGCTGGTCTCTGCCAGTGCTGCTGCGCCTGCCCCCAAATCAATGGGATCCAAGCTGTGTGGGCAGCATTTTTATATAGCATGGTCACTAGTGTGGGATGTGAAACACAAGAGCAGCCAAGGTCAACATTCCTAGAGTGAACATGTTTACACATGGGGAAGAATGTTTGCCCAGCCAGCAGGTAAACTTCCTGTTTCCTTCTGGGCTGGGACAGACACCCATCTGTATGACAGGAGCTGAAGCCAATAATTGATTATGGCAATTGAAAGTGACTAAGGGAAGGTTAGGGGAGGGCAGGAGGTTGCTGTGCTGCCACCCTTAAGGCCACAGCACTTTGCTTCCACCAGACATCCTCAGTCACCTTGAACTCCCAGATGCTTTGGGCGTGAGTTCTGTGAATAGAGTCTGTTAAAGTTTCTTGTTATGGTAGTTCCCGCCCTCAATTTGGGCCTGAGTGCTCTGTGTGCCCGTTCAAAGATTATGAGGTCTGCAAGCAGTGATTTAAGCCACGAAGCAACAAATTGTGCAGGATCACTCTCTTTCACTCCATCTTCAAAAGAACACAAATGTCCTATTTTGATTTTCTGCATCTATATTTTCTTTTTCTAATCTCCGATCTTTTTGTCGTGGATTGGGCTTATTTCTTTTGTTGCTGTAGTTGTTTCTGTTAAAGAGTCAAGCCTCATGTTACGTCCTGTCAGTTTCGTTTCCATTGGAAGCATTAGTTATTTCCAAGTTGTTGGTGTGGTGTTTTTTTACTAAATTCCTTTATGGCTTATTCTTACACTGCAAATTCCTCTTTTAAGATGTTTTTACCATTTTCTTGCTCCAGTGAGGAAGATGCCTCTTCTGAGGGCGGCGCCATCTTGGCTGCAGCCTGCATTAGTGACCTTGTTGAAGTGAGCCTTCTCTCTTTTATGTTCAGCTGTTCTGAATCCCTTTCCATTCCCCTTTCCTTTCTTTGAGGTTTTGGGTTTTTTGAGAGAGCAGGGATTTTTTCCTCCAAGCTGTTTTCCTAGGCCTTGGAGTAGAGCTTAGAGTTTAACTTTTGGCGTGAGTTGATGGTTCTGCGACAATCTGAATTGACAGCAGTGAGCATAGAATGACAAATGTGTCAGTCTTCTTCCTCTGGGCTCCATTTGGAAACCAGCTGGGTCAAGGCACAAATAGCTGCAGCAGAGGCAGGGAGCGGCAGGGCAGAGTTTAGACACCTTCTGGAGCTCCTTGCATTGCAGAATGCCAGGCTTAGTATGCCAGGCCAGCAGAGCAAGCTAAATCTGTGATTGGTGCTGACACCTGAATTTGAGCGGTGAGGTGAGGCAAGGCTGGACACAAAAAATCATAATTATCATCTGTGAAAGGATCAGATATTTCAATAGATGAAGCTTTGATGACCCTGAGGAACAACATGAGAGACCAAATCCCCCAGCCTGACCTGAAGGAGCTGAAGTGAATATTTGCCAGCCTTTGAAAATTGACTGGACTGTCTAGTTTTGTCGAATGTGACATTTCAAACTCAGTTTCCCATTTTGAATGTGAAACGTGTATCTCAAAATTTGAAAACCAAGTGTTTGGGCCTTGTTGGTGTCTTTGGCTTTCCATGATTTTTGCAATTGACACAATATAATATCACCAAGGCAACTATCTGTAAACAACAATAAAAGTCCATAGAAATGGCAAAAGTAGTTTATTTCCCAAATAGGTTTTATCTTAAACAATTGCAAATGCAGTAAATAAAGAGTTCCATTGTAATATATCAGTGGTTCAGTGCTCAATTCTTCTCTTTCCAAAATAGATTTTATCTTGAACAATTGAAAACACAGTAATAAAGAGTCCATTTGTGATATACCAGTGGTTCAGTGCTCAGACGTCATTCCGGTAATCAGAGGTTTCGTTGCTAAAGAGCTTAGACATCGAGCTGTCAAAATCAATTGTAACAGAATTCCACTGAATTAACAATTAGAATAAGGAAAATTAAAATTAAAAATACTTTGACAATGCATAATTAAGACATACCTTTGTAGTGAATAATATGTAAGAGAAGACAGCATGTAAATGACTTAAAGCAGGGGTATATCTACTGTACAAGAATAAAGGTGAGACAATAACTAGTCTATTCGCACATACATAGTTAATACCCCCAGTCCCACTAATACAAAAAGATCTGTATAGAGACTTACCTGTCCCCATCTGCATGTTTCCATTGGGAGGAGCATAGAAAGAGGACGATGTCCTTCAGTTTGTTAAACCTCCTTAGGAAACATGGGTAGGGCTCACAAATTTAAAGACATAGTGGTGAAAAGTCCACAAATACAGCTGCATGTAATTGCATTAATCCTGTGAACTCTAATGTTGAATTTAATCCATGTGGAACTAGTGGATTGAGTTTATAAAAATACTTGGGTTCCATCTGGGAAAGTAATCTGGACACATTAACACCAGTTAATGAGTGAGTTGAAGATATGTGCTTTACAACAAAGAAGTGAAAGTCATCAGAAGTGTGGTTTTGTTCAATGAAGTGTTCAACCGGTGGAGCCTCTCTGATTTTGCTTCTAATGTGGGATCAGTGTTCTAAAATAAGAGTCTTAACAGGGCAGGTGGTGGCACCAATGTATATCAACTGACAAGTGCATTCGATTGAATAAATCACATTTCTGGTGCCACAGTAAGTGTACCCATTCGATTTCAGAATTGTGGAGCTGTTAGGGACATGATAAGAGGCAGTTTCAATAACTTGGTTACAGGCTAAACAGCCTCCACACTTTGTCCCAGTGGCAGATGAGAAATTTTCTGTGGTCTTTTAAAATCACTGTGAACCAGAAAATATTTTAAATTGCAGGGTCTGCAAAACCCTTTCAAGGGAGGGAGATCACAAACCGCAATGTGAGATACAATGCCCCAGAATCTGTTTATGATTTGTCTTACCTCCATCGTCCTAAAAAAGAACTTTATATTCCCACTGGTTTCGAAAAGGAGAGATTGAAACAGGCTTGGCGCTGCTTTTAAAAGCAATGGGGCAAGACTGTGGCAGGATTCTCCCCATTGTGTTCTTGGTGGAATGAAAGCAGCTCCCACAATTCTGACTGTAAGGGCTGCCGGACAGTGGAACGAATTCCCTCGGAAAGTGACAGACTCTCCTCCATTGCAGACTTTTAAAAAGAGGTTTGGTGGCCATCTGCCAGAGATTCTTTAGCTGCAACTCCTGCATTATATTCCTGCGTTGGACTGTGTGACCCTTGGAGTCCCTTCAAGTCTACAATTCTGTGATTCTAAGACACAGCAAAGGGTGTTGAGCTAGCAGGCGGGCGAGTGTTAATAATAATGCGCACCCAAGGAATAAAATGCAACAGTTGCACAACAGCGCAATCCGTTGCGCAACAATGCTACCAGAACCAACTTGTGTATTCTTTTGTGCAACAGCACCCCACTGTCACAAAATATTTCCTCAGCACAACAAGTAGACTGCTAAGTGACTTGAACTGTCTGGGATACAACCCAAGCTGTGCAGGAAGGATGGTGAGGGAAAGGTCCTCTGGGCATGGCATTGTTTTCTTGACTGACCTAAGCCGTGTCTCCAGAGTCAGGTCATGGCAAAGCAAAGCAAAATCCTTGCTATTGCACCCTGCCACAAATTACGGGCTGCAGGTGATCTCAGCCTCCCCCCCTTTCTGTTAGGAAAAAGGCTCTTCGGTGGTGAATCTTTCATAGCCTTAGCAAGCCCCAGCAGCTGCGGTTGCCATGGCAACTGGCAGAGGCCTGCAGGGTGCCAGCGAGCCTTGTTGCACAGAATCAGTGGCAGACAGCTTCAACTCTGGATCTGGGAGGGGGGGATGAGACGGGGAGGCAAGGAAGTGCAGGAACTCCACTACTACAGCAAGATAATACATCTCAGTTCTCCCCTCACCTTGCAAGGCTGAAATGTGCCAGCCTCAGAACCCTTTCTTGACTCAAACGCTCCCAAACTTTTCATGTCCGAACCACAGACTGGTTTGTAAGGGCAAATGGGGCAATACACCACCCGTCTCAGTTTGCCCTCAGCCAGCCAACACCTGCCTGCCTTCTGGCAGTACAACCAGCCCAGGATGTAGCTATGGCTGTCATTTCCCACTGGCCCCGTTAACACCATAGTACAGTGGTACCTCGGGTTAAGAACTTAATTCGTTCTGGAGGTCCGTTCTTAATCTGAAACTGTTCTTAACCTGAGGAACCACTTTAGCTAATGGGGCCTCCCGCTGCCGCCGCACGATTTCTGTTCTCATCCTGAAGCAAAGTTCTTAACCTGAGGTACTATTTCTGGGTTAGCGGAGTCTGTAACCTGAAGCGCCTGTAACCCGAAGCACCACTGTACCTTTCTTCCAATGGAGGCTCTGCCATAGGCGCCAACTCTCAGAGGCCCAGCTCTTTCCTCCCCCCAATTTTTTTTGGGGTGGGACCCCCCATGCTCAAAAGAATCAAGGGGCAGAGCACACCAAATGCACAGCCAAGCATGGCTTGGCTTCAGTGGCCGGCTCCTTCTCCTCCTTCTCTTCCTCCCATGGAAGGGAAAGACGGGGAAGCAGGCCCAGCCAGTGGCAGCAGCAGCAGGAGGAGGAGACTGAGGAGGTGGCTTAGTACCAGAAAGAAGCTGCCAACCATTGAAGGAGCTCTGTTGCCACATCTGACTCCTGATGTTTTGATGTCGCCTGCATGATATTGCCCCTCCCCAATTGTAGCACCCTGCTTGTGGTTAACGCTTAGCTGGAATGAAATATTCAACGCAGCAATAAAGAAATTAAAATAATAATTTATTTGTCAGACAAATAAATGAGAGACACAGTGGTATATGGTTACCAAAGCTCTGCCCACTCCAGCCCTGATGGTCAGCACTTATATTTCCTCAGCCCAGCCCCCTTGCTCCTCCTTTGGCTGCCTCTGTCCAATCAGCCTGGTTGAAATTCCTATTGGCTGTTTGCTAGAACCAATCATAAAAGATACACCCATTTCCTATTACCTTTTATGGGAGACAAAGAGCTATATTTCCTTCTATCTATAAATGGCAAACAAGTAGCCATATATCTTACATTTGCCTCAACAAGGCACCTTAATTACCAGATCACCTCTTGCCCTTCTTGCCCTTTTGCCCTCCAAAACAGATGGCTAATGGTTTAAAATTTTTATCTTAAACAGAGGTCAGAGATCTTGGGTTCACATTCTCACACACCATCAATGAAAGATCTCCTTCTTTGGAGGTCTTTAAGCAGAGGCTTGACAACCATATGTCAGGAGTGCTCTGATGGTGTTTCCTGCTTGGCAGGGGGTTGGACTCGATGGCCCTTGTGGTCTCTTCCAACTCTATGATTCTATGAAATAAGAATCTAACATAAGAATCTAACATTTCTTACTTTCTAAATCCTTTGCATAATTACGTTTAAGCCAATATATTTCATACATAACATATATAGATTTTTTAGAAGCAAAGGCCTTTTCTAAGTAAAAACTTCTTCAGTTTACAACCCCCTTTCCTGGCCAGTTGCTTTTCCCATTAGCTCTTGCCCTTTAACCTGTGGCTCAAGTCTCTAATGGGAGACACATGGTATTATATTTTGTTAAACAATGAATCCTACTATTTACCAACTCTTAATTAGTGCTTTTGCAGCTTGATTGTATTCTGTAGGGTCAGTAACCTAGTAACCTTTGCTCTCAGCCTGTAATTCCCTTTTTACAACTTTGAGAATTTTGGCTCCTGTTATAAATCAGGGGGCCCTTGTCCAGGAGGATAAACATCTGCCAAAAGTCTTTTAGACAGCTGGTCTTCTGCCTGGCATTAAAAACACACAAGCATCTGCAAATATATATATATATATATATATATATATAAGCTCATTTTAAAATACAAGTCTTGATCAGATGCCTCACAATCTCTCTCACAGGTTGGGGCCTTTGCTTTTTGCCCATCTAAACAAGGGATGAGGAACCAGTGGCCCTCTGGACTCCAGCTTCCATCAGCCTCAGCCAACATAGCCAAAGGTCAGGGATGATGGGAGTTGTAGTCCCAGCCCTGATCTAAACCCAGACCCTCCAACATTTCTCCAGTGAAATAGGACGCCCTATTCCATAGTAGTGTTGTTGTTGCTGCTGCTGCTCCATCCATCTGACTGGGTTGCCCCAGCCACTCTGGGTGGCTTCCAACATATATAAAACCATAATAAAACATTAAACAATAAAAAAAAAACTTTCCCATACAGGGCTGCCTTCAGATGTCTTCTATTTTTTTTTTTAAATAATATTTATTAAAATTTTTCAAAAATACAAAAAATATCACTTTACGGGACTCCCCCCTTCCCCCACCCCTACCATATTCCCCTTTCATATTGTTGGCCAAACAAGTTCCCCATTCAAATTGAAACTTAATTTGTTTTACCCTTAATAATAATAAAAAAAAAAAAAAGAAAAAAACCCAGTGTTCTTTCCCCAAGACCCACCCCATGTCATTCCACAATTTCCATTTTTTAATAAAAGAAGCACCCCAGATAATAGAAACAGAAAAGGTAGAGAATAAAAAAAAAATATAATAAATAATAGACCAATTCAGCAAAAAATAACAAAGTTGGCAAGCCTTTGGAGTTTTAGTTCTCCCCCCCCTGTCTCCGGTTTAATTTCCCCCTGACCATCATCCCCTAGTGTCTGCCTGGAATTCTTAAGGCCATAAATCACAACTTTTCCCCAACTCCTTGCTGGCTATTTCTTTTTAAAATTAAAAATAAATTTTTTTGAAAATCAAAATTATTATTATTATCATTATTTTTCAAAACTTTAACTTCAGTCTTTAATAAAACTGTAATAGAACTCCCTCCATTGTTCTTTCCAGGTTGTAGTCTAATTTCCCTTTGTTCCGCTGCTAAAACGTTGTAATTCGACTTCAGATGTCTTCTAAAGGTTGTTTAGTTACTTATCTCCTTGGCTCAGGGGGGGTCACATACCTCCATACCCTCCAACATTTCTCTGATGAAAATAGGGACATCCTAAGGTGGTGCTGTGGGTTAAACCACTGAGCCTAGGACTTGCCAATCAGAAGGTTGGCGGTTCAAATCCCCGCGACGGGGTGAGCTCCCATTGCTCGGTCCCTGCTCCTGCCAACCTAGCAGTTCGAAAACTCGTCAAAGTGCAAGTAGATAAATAGGTACCGCTTCGGCGGGAAGGTAAACGACATTTCCGTGCGCTGCTCTGGTTTGCCAGAAGCAGCTTAGTCATGCTGGCCACATGACCTGGAAGCTCCCTCGGCCAATAAAGCGAGATGAGCACCGCAACCCCAGAGTCAGTCACGACTGGACCTAATGGTCAGGGGTCCCTTTACCTTTACCTTTAAGGAAAAGTGAGACATTCTGGAATCAAATCAGAAACCGGGACAGCTTCTGTTAATCAGGGACTGTTCTTGGAAAATAGGGACACAGAGGGTCTGTAAACCCAGTAATGTCTATGCTATCTGGCTGTGGCTTCCCAGGGTCTTTTATTCTGCTTGCTACCTGATCCATTTAACTAGAGATGCCAATGGTTCGACTCCATATAAGACAGGTCCTTATATTCTCATGTTCCTATCCGATTGGTCTACTTCCGGAAACCTACTCCCAACAGCTGTTCTCAATCTGGATAGAATCTTTCTTCTGTCTTTCTTCCTCTTGGTGCTTGAAGCAGAATATCAGAACGCTTCCTTTGCTCTCCCCACCCACCCACTGCCCCACAGCCTAATTAACTTTCTCCATCTGTCTCCAGAGGGGCTGCCTCTTTGGTCAGGCTTCTAAATAATTGACTGTTCATCGGTCAGGCAAGGACGCAGTCAAGATCAGCAGCTGGCTTCATCTTAGCTGCCTCAGCCAAAAGTCACCATAAAGTCATTTTCGACATTTATGCTCCAGACTACAGGTCAGGTGTGTGTTCATTTTCTGCTGCCATTGTATTAATGACTGTGAATTTATTTGGGCATTGCTCCTGCTGTTGCGTGTGTGTGTGTTATAATATATAACTTATATATTCTGCACACAGTTGTATTTTATAGCTCAGTTGATTAGAGCATGGTGATGAGAATGCCAAGGTTGCAGGTTCGATCCCCTGTAATGGACAGTTGCATATTCCTGCATTGCAGGGGGTTGGACTAGATGATCCTCAGGGTCCCTTCCAATGCTATGATTGTCATAGAATGGTTGGGAGTGTCCCAAAGGGCCATTTAATCTAAGCCCCTGCAATGCAGGAATCACAGCTAAAGAACCTCTGGCCAAATGGGCTACATGACCATTAGGGTCCTTTCCAGCTATACAACTCTATGATTCTGTGATCCAGTGAAATATGTTACTCATGGAATCCTTACTAACTGTACAGCTTTAAGTGAGGTTATCATAAGACCTCGAAGAAAATATCTTGATATTTATAACTAAAACAAATCTTTTTAGAAATGTTAAAAGGTAAAGGGACCCCTGACCATTAGGTCCAGTCATGACCGACTCTGGGGTTGCGGCGCTCATCTCGCTTTATTGGCCAAGGGAGCCGGCATACAGCTTCTGGGTCATGTGGCCAGCATGAATAAGCCGCTTCTGGCGAACCAGAGCAGCGCACGGAAACGCAGTTTACCTTCCTGCCAGAGCGGTACCTATTTATCTACTTGCACTTTGACATGCTTTTGAACTGCTAGGTTGGCAGGAGCTGGGACCAAACAACAGGAGCTCACCCTGTCGCGGGGATTCGAACCGCCGACCTTCTGATCAGCAAGTCCTAGGCTCTGTGGTTTAACCCACAGTGCCACCTGCGTCCCCTTTAGAAATGTTACTACCCTCCAAAATGAAAACAACAATTTTTCTCCCAGGGAATCTGAATGAAACAAGCCAAATTTGTACTTGTCTAATTTTAGTTGACATTTAGTTCCGTTGCTTTTCTTAGGTTGCTGTTCCTATGTGTTATCGAAGTGTATGTTCTTGCTTTCATAAATACTTTTTAATTTAAAAAATCAGGTGTGTGACGGGTGGGCAGCGCCAGCCTCAAATAGTAGGGGAGATAAGGATCTGTCCTGGACAGATTAGGTGCTCTCCCACCCCCCCGCTGTTGTATATAAAAATCCAAAACTGAGTTTCTGATTCCAGCAAAAGTTGCCTCCCTTTGAGCAGAGCAAATCCCCACAGTGGCTCCTGCATGGTTTGGAGAAGCTGATGGATGTCGGAGATGATGAAATGACCAGCAGGCCGTGGCCAAAGGTTGCCTCTCTGCAGATGCGACCGTGACCGGAAGACAGAGGCCCATTGATTCTGCCGCATGAAAGCGGTGCTGTTATCGCTCCCAGCCAGAGCTGCGCAGGGCGAGAGGAAGGGAAGAGCAGCGAGATGGGATCAGAGACTCGGAGCCCCGAAATAGATGAGGTCAGAGGAATAAATGAAGAGCTGCGGGTGTGTGGCGGGCGGGCGAGAGAGAACAAAGGCCACCTGAAAGGGGCGAGAGGCGAAAGAGGCGCATCTAAGGCTCTCATCGGAAGCCAGCCTCGCGCGTTGCCTGCTGCCTTCGCGAGGCATCGCAAGAGATTTCCTCTACCTCTGTGGATTTTAAAGTGGAGCTCTAATTGGGCTCTGTGCACCTGCTGCCAGTCCTCCTCCCTGGGCTGAGCAGCGTCCCTCGCTCTTTCTTGCTTTCTCCTTTAGCTCTTCCAGTCTCCCAATAAGGCTTTAATGAAATCTGCCCTTAATTAAATCCAGGCTCATTTGCATAATTACTAGGAAATTGAAATTAGCCTGGCGACGTGGCTGGAATGCATTCTGTGTCCATCTCTTGACCCTGGGGTGTGTGTGTGTGTGTGTGTGTGTGTGTGTGTGTATGAGAGAGAGAGAGAGAGAGAGAGAGAGAGAGAGAGAGAGAGAGAGAGAGAGAGGCTGTCAGATTCAGCCATATAAAAAGATGACACTGAGAAGAGATTTTCCCACAACACACCTAGGAATTCCTGCTCTTATGAGAGAAACCTTGGAGGGGAACTAATGTGGCATAGTGGCTAAAATGATGAATTGTGATCAAGGGAGATCCTGGTAAGGGTTGGTCCCAGGGTTGGGAAATCCTGCCAAGTTCTTAGTGAGCTGTCCACCTGGTGCCACCCTACTTGGATGGACATTTCCAGATGACGATGCTCTTCAGCCCCATGGCACCTTCGGTGTGGGCTCCTGAGGGTCTGATTTTATCCCCTATGCCGCTTAACATGAAAGCACTGAGTGGGGTTATGTGGAGTTTTGGAGTCCATTGTCAGCAATATGCTGATGACACACAGCTCTACTTCTCCTTTACATCTGCAGGCGAGGCAGTGGAAGTGCTGGACCAGTGTCTTGCCTTGGTAACAGACTGGATGGGAGCCAATAAACTGAAGCTCAATCAGATAAGACTGAGACACTGTTAGTGGGTGGTTCCCTAGATCAGGTAGATGGGAGGTTGCCTGCTCTTGATGGGGTTGCCCTCCCTCTGAAGGAGCGGGTACGCAGCTTGGGGGGACTTCTGCATCCTTTGTTGTCAATTGAGGCTCAGGTGGCCTCAGTGGCGTAGAGTGCCTTCCATCAGGTTTGGTTGGTGACTCAGCTGCACCCTATTATGACAAGGGTAGCTTAACTTCTGTCATCTATGCTCTGGTAACCTCTAGGTCAGATTACTGCAACGCGTTATTTGTAGCGTTGAAGAGGTCCAGAAACTTCAGCTGGTGTAGAATTTGGTGGCTAGGTTGCTCACTGGGGCAAGACGATTTGAGCATATTACACCAATCCAAAGCTGCCAATCAGTTTCTGGGCCCAATTCAAGGTGCTGGTTTTGACCTGTAAAGATCCAATTTGTTCCCTAAATGCAGGGGAGCTGAGCTGCCCCTTCTACAGCTCTTTTCCAATTCAGATTTATCCTAAGCTGTTCTCTCCTCTCTCTCTTGCCTTCTTCTCCATCTTCTTGATCAGAGAGCACCCAGCATTATTACCTGCCATTCATTATGATCCTTTTGGCCTAATCCCTGAATCAAACAGGGATCACGGAGAGTTTGCTTCTCCCTTGCCCTTTCTGCAGGGCTTGCGTAACATTCAAACCAGGATAAGACCACGTGTATGGAACGAGATTTGGAAATGTGAGAGGAGGCCAATGTTGCAAGTTTGTACTGCTCCTCCCATCATAGCTGTCAACTTTTCCCTTTTCTTGCAAGGAATCCTATTCGGAATAAGGGAATTTCCCTTTAAAAAAGGGAAACGTTGACAGCTATGCCTCCCATCATGCTTGGGCCGGGAATTCATGCAGTCTCTCCCCTTAACAATGATCCACAATTGCTCCAGTGAGCCCATCTCCCGGTCTCCCGTGTTAGTTCAGGCTGGCGGTCTTGCTGTGTCTCCGCTCTGTGTTTGCCTGCAGTGTCGCCTGAGGCCTCTGGCAGCTCCCGGTGCTCCCGGCAGAATTGGCTCAGCTGTCGCAGGGCCAGGCATGGATCAAGGAAAACACGGCATGCATATTCATGAGGAGCCGTGTCGGAAGCCTGGCACACACCCTCCCCTGCTGGGTCTGTGTTGCTGAGTCTCCCGGGATCCAGCCTTTACAGAGTGCACATCAAAGCCCTCTCTCTGTGCAGGCCCTGGGCAGCACTTCATGCTGGAATGCAGTCCCCCATCACCACACCCCCAGGCATGCTCAAAGCTCCTTGGAAGCCAACATCCTTTGACCTGGAAAACAGCCTTCTCCTTCCAGCTGTGTAAACGGTCAGGCTGAAACCGGTAGACAGGGAACTTGCTTCAGACCTGGGCCATATTCACACCATACATACCTGTGATGCCACTTTTAACAGTCACGGTGTGTCCACCTCCCCAAAGGATTCTGGGAGCTGTAGTTTGTGAAGGTTGCTGAGAGTTTATAAGAGACCCTTATTTCCCTCCCAGAATCCCCTAGGAAGAGGGATTGGTTGTTAAACCAGAGGCGGATTTAGGGCAACGCAACTGGTTCTGCCGCATTCGGCGCCTAGGGGACACCACAAGGAGTCACAACTATGACCTAGCAGAATGTGTCAAAAAGTGAAAATCCAGACACTTTTGCCCAAAGTTGTTGAGCTTTCTTTGCAAAATCTCAAAAAATAATTGCTGCCTTTTGAGCTATTTTTGAGAAAAAAATCTAGACTTCCAATATGGCTGGACATATGGCAACCCCATTTAAAGTGCAGTCAAACCAACAATTCATGTTTTGCTAGATAGGCGCATGATAGGAGCTGAAGCTCACAGTGTTTTCCTGTAAAGTTGCTAAATATGTGAGAGATACTCCCACTGTGCCCTGACAGGAGGTGGGCATAATGATATATTCTCCTACCTGCCTGGGCCCACCCTCTTCCTCTTTCCACTCTGCCAGCAATGTGAGAACATCTGGATATCCGAGCTCCAAGCTCAGACTACCTTCTAAGCTAGACCTAAGTATGTGTTTGCAACTGAATTACCGTGTTAAGCCTGCCTGAACAAAGCTGTTGCGTATGTTACTCTTCAACAGGTGTTCTG
This sequence comes from Podarcis filfolensis, assembly GCF_964270895.1. Taxonomy (NCBI): domain Eukaryota; kingdom Metazoa; phylum Chordata; class Lepidosauria; order Squamata; family Lacertidae; genus Podarcis; species Podarcis filfolensis. Next base: position 34,637,314 of record NC_139616.1, on the reverse strand, counting down.
GGTGAGTAAAGAGGACATTCCCAACATAGGGAGCCAGACCATAGATCCATCTAATTCAGTATTGTCTACACTGACTGGCAGCAGCAACCCTGGGTTGCAGAGGAGGCTCTTTCCCAGCCCTACCTGGAGATGCCTAGGATTGACCTTGGGACCTTGCATGCAGGGCAGATGCCCTGTCACTGAACTACAGCAATTCACATTGGCATTAGTGCTGGGGAACAGAACAGCCCAATCCTTCTCCCCCATGGCACCATCTTTCCCCACTCTTGCATGCACGAAGACAGACAGGTCCATGTTTTTACCCCCTTTTTATTTTATAGCAATTGTCCGCAATATAGAATTAATTAAATAACATTTAAAAACCTCCTTTTCACAAGTCAAGAGAATTCCAGAATATTTACAAACGTTTGTTCCGCGCTGTTGCGTGTGTGTGTGTGATGGTGAATGTTTCTTTGCTCCATTTTTAAAATCTTTTCTCTTTCTCCTCTGGGAAGGAGTGGAAGAAGTTGCCTATCCGGGGTGTGTGTGTGTGAGAGAGAGAGAATATGTACGCCCCACGTTGGCACATAACCTTGATGGTGGCTTGGCAACACCCCTTCCCTCTCCTTTGCAGGAGTACACTATAAGAACGGCGCTTACACATCCGACCAGTTCACAATGCTAAGTCACAAACACAACCACGTAAGGCAGTGAAGCTTCCCCAAAGGTGTGGTTTTTCCAAACAACAGAATAGTCCTTGAAAAGGGCTACCATCACCCCATCCCAGAGGAGGGCTGGCCATGAGGCAAGGTGAAGGGGTGGAGTCTGGGCATGGTTTAGGGAAGCTTTCAATGTTTAATAGGTTATTGTATTTTAGTGTTTTGTTGGAAGCCGCCCAGAGTAGCTGGGGGGACCCAGCCAGATGGGCGGGGTATAAATAATAAATTATTATTATTATTATTGTAAAGAGTGGCATTGTGGGAAGCAGATGGGGCACATTAAAGAGGCTGGGCCGGCCCTACCATTAGCTCCTGCCATCTCGGCTGGACCTAAGTCATGGTTTTTGCTTAGTGTTATGTCTGAACCTTGGTCTTTGTACAAAAAAGCCATGAACTATAACCAAAGTTTGCTCTTGGCTTACACCTCATGATCTGACTGAGCAAAACAAACCATGATCCTGGGTTCGGATGTACGGTTAAGCGAAACCATGGCTTAGCTCTGTGTAGGGTGGCAGCAGATAGGGATGGGGAAATCAGTCAGTTTTGGTTTCTCTTTTGCTATCTCCTTTTCCCAGTCTTAAGTTCAGTTTTCCACATCCGTTTACAATTTATTAATTTATTTTTCAAGCCTTCGTGAAAATTAATTGGCACTTTAGTGCAGATTTCTTCTCACATACGTTTTGTGTGTACTATTCTGCCTAAGATATGCGTTTTATTTTATTGCAAATCAATTTTGCTTACTATACAGTACAATCGCATCTTACCAGCATCTAACTCATGTGCAATTTCAACCCTTGTGGGCGATTCCTACATTACAGGAGATTGGACTAAATGACCCTTGGGGTCCCTTCCAACTCTACAGTTCTATGAAGGGAGGCTGGTTGAAATTGCATGAGTTAAATCGAAGCAATGGGGATAACTTAAAAGCTCTTTTTGTGTGGAGATGCTATGCATGGGAAGAGCTTTAAAGCTCTCCTCCTTGCTTGGGGGGCAGCTCAGTACATCAACTCTGGGATGCTCTCGTGAGGCCATCCCAACTCCTGCGAGATCTCACAGAAGCACACCTGTAGTCAATGTGCTGAACGTCTCTTGCCTCAACAAGACAGAGAGCTTAAAACCTTTTGGGAGGCCAGATCTGCTTGGGGTTTCTTGGCACAAAAAGAGCTTCTAGGCTGCCTCATACTTGTTTATCTCTCTCTCCCTCCAGCTATGGGTTGGTTGTACCCTTGGAACTGAACCCTGGCATAAATCGCCATCGTACTGCAATGCATTTTTGCATGTTCTTTACACTAGTACATGCATTTATATGCACACATTGGCCTGCTATATGCATTATCCACACACATTACTTGGCTGGAGAACAACAGAGCACAATTGGGAGAGGTGTGAATTTTGAAGAACGGATGTGTTTCCGTTTACATATTATTTCAGAAACCGAATTAAGCAAGTTCACGTCTAAATGCAAACTGATCAAATTTCTTCCCTTCCCCAGCAGCAGCAAGAAGTGGCTGTACAGTCGCCTTTCAACCATAGCAAAGCTTGACTATAGCTTGAAGCAATGTAGGAACCAATCCAACAGCTCTCTGGAATAGGGTCCCTTTTCTTATGAAGAGCAACAACCAAATGCTAAATGCCGCTCCCCCATATGATTTTGGTATCTTCCTTTTGGGGGAAAAGCCTTTTCTCTAGAACTGAAGGAGCCTCATCAGAATCACACATTTGGGGAAGTTTCACTGCCTCAATGCTACAACAGGAAATCACCATTATCTTAAATGTGTTTTCTTCTTTTAAAAAATAAAAAACATAGTATTTTCCATAACACACCCATCTTCCACATGAGGTTTTTTTTGTTTGCTTTCCAAAAAATTATTACCATTGTAATGTTTTTGTTTTAAATTAAAAGAAAGAAAGCTTTCCTTCTCAATTGCGACAGAAACTGAGGTAATGCATGTTTGACACGGGGAGGGGAAAACCTCTTATATGGTGAGGGGAACAAGTCCAAAAGTGGACGGGCAACAGAAGGGAAAACAAAGACCAAGAACAAGGATAATGGAAAACATGTCACACTCACGCGCGCCCAACAGACCCCATTCCCAACATCCCCAACCTTCCCCCTCAATTCCCCCCCCCTCAAAACAATTCGAAAAATAAAAATAAACCAAAACAAGGTCTATATGGTGTTCTTAATCCTTATCTACATTATTGCACAAAAGATCAAGGACAATTGGAACCTAAGGCAAAAAGGAGACGTTGCGGCTAATATCTAAAAATTCTGTGCAATGCCTATTTCTAAAAAAAGTCTAGCCTCGGCTGCCACCCCACACAGAGACAAGATGGCGGCAGTGACGCCAAGGAGGAAGGGAGGGGAAACAGCTGCGCCCACTCGGGAAGTCAAGACATACGGATTAACAAGCGGGGACTACGAATTGGCGAAGAGAGGAGTGGCGGGGTGTGCCAGGTCACACCGAAGGAGGTCAGGAATCGCCTGGTGCACCCCCAACACGCAGAGCTTGCCTGAAAGGAGGCAGCGGTAAAGGCAGTTAAAGTGGTGTCTCTCACATACACGCTCTTCCACCCTCCCACAACCCTGGTCAAGGTCTGGGCTAAGAGGGTGGAGCCACGGTAAGGTTACGCTTGGTCACCTCAGGCTGCTGTGTTATCCGGAGCTTACAGACAACTGGGGTTGTGGGACGAATGGGAGTCGCCAGCCGGCACTGATGACACAGAAAGTGCACCCTTGCCTTTTTCACACACAAATGCACACACACGCACACACACACACAATCTGGTTAAATACCAGCTGCTGGGCAGTGCCCCCTCAAGTTGGGAAGGGGTGGGGAAGTGGTGGCGGGCAGCCACTTTTGAGATTTTGTAAACTGCTTGTTGCTTCGGAAATAGCGTTTTAGCCCTTTGTGTGGAAAGGATGGAACCCTGGGGAGGTTGAGACACACACAAGACACACCCGGCAGGCCCGCAGTCTGGCTCGGAGGAGAGATGAGTGTGTACGACCCCACAGGAAGCGAAGGGCTGAGCTGAGCTGCTCTGCCCAGGGCCATTCTCACCTAGGTTGGGAAATGGGAGGCGAGGCAAGCGGATGGGGACGAAGGAAGGAGACGCAACAACAGACTTGGCTTTATCAGAGAGACACTGCAAAAGGCCTGCCTTCCTCTACAGAGTTGACCCTCCCCAAAGGAACAGCACCAAGGGGTGACTACCGTGACTTCCGGGAGCAAGGCCTCTCCACAGCTCAAGGGGTTCAAGTCGACAGCAAAGGGAGGTCAGTGTTGGTCTAAGCCCTTGGTGAAAGGGAGGGCGTCTCGTCGCTAGGAGCCCCGTTGTGGAAAGGTCAAAAATCCTTGCCGTTTGCCTCCTAAGCCCTAGTTGAATTGAAAGCAGATCCATTCCCCTCTGACTTGCCACAACGCACAGGCACGGCCTTTGGTCTTCATTCTCAACTGATTTCCCTACCCAATTGCAACCAATGGGTTATGGGGACATTTTGCCATGGGCAATGTTGTTTTAGCACAGTCTACACTCCAGTCATACTGCGATGACCCCCCCAAAAAACCCCTCCCTACTTTTCTTCCCCACACCCTACCCTGTCCCAAAGAATATATCTGTACCAGAATCCTGATTATAAAGTCAGCCCAGAGAGATGGGCAGTATGAACTGGCAGCCCTTGGTGTCATCTGAGGGTCTCCATTAGGCACAGGGCATTGCTCCCTCTAGGATGGGCTCTAGTCCTGGCTCCTGTAATGTTTAGATGTCCATGTTTTTCAGCATACTAGAATCCTAAGCCGTTGTTCCAACTCAGGTTTTATATAGGATTCTTCTCTTTATATAAAAGCTAGGCCAGTTAGAAAACCATAAAAGAGTTTAGCAGGCCTCAGTTCAAGAGCTTCTTTGATGCTCAATACATTCTTATGAAGCCACCCAGTCTTACAGTTCCCGAGGGGTATACCCTACATACCCTGAAACTTTCTGCCCAATTGCTCCTTATTGGACTGGTGTTCAACAAGACCAGGGGTGGGCAAGTTGTGGCCTTGGGGCCACATGGGAATCTTGGCCTAATTTCACGTGGGTGAAGGGTGGAGGTGTAAGATGATGACAGAAAGAGAGAGGAAATGAGAGAGCAAAGGGGGCAGAAGAGAGGAAGAGGGTGGTAAAAAGAGAGAAAAGAGAGCAGAAGAAAGAAAAGGTGGCAGAGAGATAAAAAGGAGGTGACTGAAAAAAGAAAGACAGGGAGCAACAGAAAGAGAGGGAAAAGGGGATGGTAGAAAGAAAGATGGGGTAGCCATATTCACCTTTGGCCTGGCCCTGCCTGATTTTGACTCCTGTTCCACCCACTTTCAAGGTGTGTCCCCCCACCTCAATAGAAGGAATGCAGTTCTTGACAAGGAAAAAGATTGCCCACCCCTGAACTAGAGAGCCCTATCTGAGCTGTGAACTCCCAGTGCGCTGCAGGAAGAAGCTTGTGCTCCCACACAGAGCGCCCTTCCCCTCACACGCGCACCTCTTGCAGTGCGCATGCCTGGTTGTGATCACAGGCGGGCGGTGGCCACACAAAATGGCTTCCCCTTTGTCCTCCCCATCATTCGGCCCAAGCACCCAAGCCTTTTCCTCAGGGGCGGTGGCCACGTGGCCAACAGTGAACGACTGACCCGAACATCCAGACTGTAGAGACACATTTACATACAGCCACACACACACACGTTGACACAGGAAACACTTGCTACATCAGTGGCACCAATGGCATCACTGTGATATCTCTGTGGTCCCCGGATTGCCCTGACTCTGCCCTTTGCTCACACCTGAGGGGTTAGCGCCAGTCAGAAATAAAAACGACTCTCCCCGCCACTTCCTCAGGAAGTGATATATTAGCTGTGCTACGTGTCGGTCTCAGCTGGGATCCCTGTCCCCCCCCCCCTTGCTATTGGAATTGGAAGCTGGATCCAGTATAAGTGCCAATTCAACAGACAGCCTTCCCCCAGCACACTGAGCTCACCAGCCTCTTTTTCTGGGAGTCTGTTCTGACTTCACCCCCTGGCAACCAGGCATAGGGGCGCTGTAAGCCAGTTGATGCCCAGCAAAGAGGCTCCAGATGACTTAAATAACCAGCCCCAGCCTCTTTGCTTACCACCAACTCTATCCCAGCAGGCCCAGAAAGAAACTGCTTGCCAGATCAATGGAGCTCTTCTGCCCCCACTTCTGCCCCTCCACCCCAACCCAATCCATTATTATTATTATTTTCATCGCAAGGATCCCCACTCAGAAAGCATCTCAACACTACTCCTGATGGGCAAAAAGAGAAAGCCACCAGCCAACTGGGTTTCCCTCCCCTCCCTTCAGAGACAAAGTCCCGATTCCCTCAGATGTTCATCCTTGAGGCGCTATGGGCTCCGTCTTCTCCTGCCACCAACTCAGCAGTCCCTTAATCCAGCCCTCAGCTCCCAGTCTTCAAGTGAATGAGGAGAGAAGGCCTTTCTTCTCCTGTGGCCTCAGACAACCATGGACATCCTTAGGATTACTGAGGAAAACGGAAAGCCACATTTTCTATCCTCTTCCCCCACCACCCCTGTTTTTCGTTGTTGTTGTTTTTTTGCTTCAAAAGACATGGATCCCGGTCCCCAAAATGGATTCCGTTCGCACGCAGCCTGTCCCAGAGCAGGAGAGGGCATTGCAGTGCTGACATCTTAACTGCAGGCCGTGAGGCACCGAGGGGCCTGCCACGCCCTCGTCAGACGCAGATCTCAATGGCTGTGGCCAGGACCATCTGGCCTTTGCCTTTGTCCTGCCGCCCATCAGTCCTGCTTCCCGCCCCAGGGGAAGGGAGGCCAGACTCTGAGGCAGACAGCCGGGAGACGCTGCCTTCTGTCAGGATGGTCCTCTTGAGGGGGGTCGGGGTGCAAGTGCTGGGCGTCTCGTGGCGGTGAGGGCCGGCGGAGAGCTTGTCTCCGGTGTGCTTGCGGGAGCGGTAGGAGGGCCGGCGCCGCACCTCCGACATCAGGTCGTACTTGATGAAGAAGAAGACCTCCTTCACAGGGCAGCGCTTCTCTGGGTCCAGGGCCAGCAAGCGCTGGAACATCCGCAGCGCGTTGTCCGTGAAGCGGCGCCACTGGGAGGGCAGCCCCGCCAGGCGCCCCTTTTGCCACCTCACAAACTCCTCAAAGAAGGTGTCTGAGGCTGAGGCCGCCTCCCAGGGGAAGTTGCCCGTCAGCACGCAGAAGATGAGCACCCCGAAAGCCCACACGTCAATGCTGGTGTCCACGGTGAAGCCCTCGGCCCGGCCGGCCTGGCACACCTCGGGCGCCGTGTACGGGATGGTCCCACTGATGCGCTTCACCCGGCACCCCACTTTGCGTGTCATGCCAAAGTCGGCCAGCTTGACACGCCGGCAGTCGCGGTCGAAGAGAAGGACGTTTTCCGGCTTGATGTCCCGGTGGACTAAGTTTTTGCTGTGCATGTAATCTAAGGCCAGGCCAAGCTGCTGCACACAGCGCTTCACCATGTCCTCAGGAAGCCCCACCTGCAGGTAGAGAGAGAGATACCATCAGCTAGGAAAGGGCAGCTGGAAACGCCAGGAATAAACATGGCCTCCCAAGAACACTCAATTGACTCTAAAGGCTCCATTTCCTGTTGTTATCAAAGTGAGCCTTGGCAACTTGGGGAATGACCAACGATTCTCCTGAAGCTGATCTCAGTGCTCAAGTCAGGATATAAGGGTTCAGGCAATTCCTGGGATCGAATGTGAAATCACTCTGAGAATTGCAGCTCAACTCCTTTAACAAACTATAGCTCCCAGAATTCTTAGAGGGAAGCCATGCCTGTTTAATGTGGTATCATACAGCTTTAGATGTATGGGTTGAATGTGGCCTGAGGGACCCAAACAGCCAAAAAGCCAGTGGAACTGAGGCCTAGTTACCTGTGGCGGAATGATGTCAAAGAGGTCTCCGCCAGGTGCATATTCCTGGGCGAACACGTAACAGTCCTCCGTCTCGAAGACCACATCAAAGACCTTGATGATAAAGGGGCTCGAGGAGAGTGTATTGGTAATGCTGAACTCCCTCAGGAAGTTCTTCAGCTTCGTCTTGTTCTTGTTGACAAACTTCAGCGCCATCTTGGTGCCTGTAAATGGGGAGGGAGAAGTGGGAAGAAGGACGGAGAATGCTCAGAATGTCACTCACTTTGACTTACGAAAGCAGAACAAAATGATTTCAGAGTTTACTGCCTTGATGGAGCAATCGTGATAACTGGAAAGGAACTTTTGATGGGGCTGAAGGTTCCCCACAGGTTGTGGGATGTGTTATAGTCAATCCCTGAGAGAGGACAGGGTGAATTGGATTGAGGGTGCATAGAATCTAGACCAGGCTTCCTCAAACTCGGCCCTCCAGATGTTTTTGGCCTACAACTCCCATGATCCCTAGCTAGTAGGATCAGTGGTCAGGGATGATGAGAATTGTCGTCTCAAAACATCTGGAGGGCTGAGTTTGAGGAAGTCTGACCTAGACAGCTGTACAAAGGTAATGTTAAGATTCACTGCTCTGCTCACAGTTGACTCTGGTCCCACCACTGGAATGTGGCCCCTGGAATATTGCCCAGAAAGGAATGTGGCCCTCAGGCTGCTTTAAATGAAACATACAGGTGGAAGAGGTAATTGCTTCAGGAGCCAGGTATCTCAGGAGTACATAAGGCAGGTATGGAGAATGTGTGGTCCTGCAGATGTTGCTACAAACCCCATCATCCCTGGTCAATGACCAACCTGATGGGAGCTGCAGATCAGCAACACCTGGAGGGACAATGGTCCCTCACACCTGACCTAAGGCATGGGTGTCCTCTAGCTTGGACTCTACCAGCAGAGGGCACTGCTAGGCTCACCTGTGCTCTTGTGGGAAACAAGGTCCACCTTGCCGTAGGTCCCTTTTCCCAGCTCGCGGATGAGGTCATAGTGTTTGTTGATGTCCGTGCCGGACAGCGTGCGGATGGCCAGTGACTGCATGTCCTCCGTGATGAGGGGGACCCCACAGCAAGCCAGCTTGCGTGTCGGTTCCTGCTCAATAGAGCCCGCACTCATGGTCACACTGGAAGACAGAAAAGGAAAGGCATTGGTCAACCATCACACCTTCCTAAATAGCTCAAGCCTTCTGGGATGCAGGAGTCAAGTCTGTTGCATCCATCCAAAACCCAGGCTGCGATTCTCTTTTCCCCTCAACTTTCACTCACAAACCATGAACTCTGAAATATCACAATTCTGCAAATGCCAATGTTAACATGCAAGTTAATGAAATAACATTTGGGAAATCGGAGTTCAGAACCACGGCAGTTCAGATGCTCATGTAGGTTTTGTACATCCACGCCTGGTTCAAGCTGAAAGGTGAGTGAGGACACAGAAAACTGGTCCCAGTTGTTATAGAAACTACTGAATGGGGTTTTATATATGTATACCAAAGGCACAGCTACTTAAATATACAAGTGTGGGTGTCAGGCTAGCATTGCTGTAATTATTATGAAGTACAAATACAGAATATCCACGGCAAATACTCTTAAAATAGTATATCACCTTCCCTGCCTCCTGGTTTTTTTGTTTTTTTTTTAATCTGCTGCACGTATATCAGATGTGAGGGATTTTGGGCCCTCTAGATGCTGCTGAACTCATCCAAATTGTGGCCATCGGTACATATTGCTGGAGCGAGTTTCATAGTTTTTAACTATGCGCTGCATGCAGAAGTACTTTCTTTTCTCCTGAATCTTTCAACATACAGATGCATTAGATGTCCATGAGTTCTAGAGTTATTAGAGAAAGAGGAAAACTTTTCTCTATCATTCCACCCCCCCAATCTTGCATAATGCATACATTTTGTGCCAGATCCATGCACAAACGCTGCTTCAGAGAAGCATAAGGGGAGGGATATGGATAGTCTGGAAGTAGCAGGACACAATTTGCACTTTTCTGAGCGGAACTCCCCTCCCCCTCTCAAAAGGCATCATTAGCCATTCCCCTTTCAGGATACAGTGCAGAAGCACCATACATCTCCCTGCTCTAGATACATCAGCCCTCATGATGTCACCTACTGCAAACAGCACTGCCTGCCTCTCCCTGCAGATTTTGCCTTGGCGGCTCCCCGCCCCCTAACCTGCAAGGCTCGCCACCTAAAAATTCAAGAGGGTCTAGCTTGATATGAGTGAAGGTGGGATCTGAGGTTAGTCCCATTGTGCCTCCCTCTGAGTGGAAGCATAGTGCAAGCGGGAGCCCTGCAACAAAATGTTGCAGTGTGGAGCCCACCCGGTCATAGTTCTGCCAGTTCCATTCCATTCTCTACTCCCCATTTCCCCTTTTCCTTCCCTCCAACTGCTTCTCCATGCCCACAGAGCGCACTCACTTCCTAATGGGCTGTTTGCAGCCCCTCCATATTGGTTCTCCTCCCCCCCCCCTTTCACAATTTGGGTTGTGTTTTCTTTTGGGGTCAGCGAATGGACGCGCCGATGCTCAATCCCAGCCACATACAATTCATTGGTTCCTCCCAGTCATATGAACGGGGAGCTCTTCTGTCCCCGGGACATTTAGAAATAACTTCTCGGTGTGAGCAAGGAAACGGTCCATCCAGACATGGAGTTGGGTCTCTCTGGTCACTTTATATCTATGCCTCCCATTGCCCACCAGCCTTGTCTGGCCACTGAGTTTACACTGAGCTATTCTGGGAAGACTTGCTAATTAAGCAGATATAGATTTATATAGGTACTAGGCCTTTGTTGTACTGCTTTCAATGCCTATTTAAAAACTTGGGCGAGCCTACCCAGGCGCATAATTTTATCATGTACATTTATTTTAAAAATCTGGCCCTGCTTGACAAGGATCCTTATCTGAGATGCAGCAACTAGGCCTATACATTGCATTCCCAAGTCAGCTGCACCTAGATGTTTGGATCGGGGCACAATGACAATTACATTCCGGCGTCCTCCCCAAGCCCACTTCATCCCATACCATGAATTGGGATAAATAGGGTGGCGAGCCCAGGACTCTGCTGCATAATTCATTCCGTTGATTCATTATTATTACTTTCTTCCTCCAGCTCAGACTAAAATTGCTGTGTTTAACTGCTTCTCATTGACTAAACGATCATCCCCCCCCCGCCCCCCGCTTCCTCGCTCTGTTGTCTGTGGCAGGTATTTATAGGCAGTCGCTATGTCTCCCTCTGGTAACAGCCGCTTCTCTCCTCAAAAGACCGCACACTTCTCAAACCTCGCATCCCTCTTAGGGGACGGGGCGGTGACCCAAGGCTAGAGAATGCATGCTCTGCATGGCCAAAGTCCTGGGTTCAATCCCAGGTATTGCCACCTGAGAAAAAGGCACAGTTAGCAGATAAAGGAATGGCCCAGACCCTAGACAGCTGCCACCAGTCAGAGGAGATGATACTGGGATTGACGGACAGAGTACCAGAACACAGGGACCTGACTTTTTCTGAGCCAGACCAAATGGCCACCTACCTCAGTACAGTGGTACCTCAGGTTAAGTACTTAATTCGTTCTGCAGGTCCGTTCTTAACCTGAAACTGTTCTTAACCTGAAGCACCACTTTAACTAATGGGGCCTCCTGCTGCTGCCATGCCGCCGGAGCACAATTTCTGTTCTCATCCTGAAGCAAAGTTCTTAACCCGAGGTAATATTTCTGGGTTAGCGGAGTCTGTAACCTGAAGTGTATGTAACCCGAGGTACCACTGTACTGCCCTACACCAGAGGAGAGGGACATTTCTTTGGTTTCACAGATAGGTTAGGTTGAGAAGAAGAAGAGTTTGGATTCGATATCCCGCTTTATCACAACACGAAGGAGTCTCAAAGCGGCTAACATTCTCTTTTCCCTTCCTCCCCCACAACAAATACTCTGTGAGGTGAGTGGGGCTGAGAGACTTCAGAGAAGTGTGACTGGCCCAAGGTCACCCAGCAGCTGCATGTGGAGGAGCGGAGACGGGAACCCGGTTCACCAGATTACGAGTCGACCACTCTTAACCACTACACCACACTGGCTCTCAGAGAGGCAGCGACTGGCCCAAGGTCACTCAGTGAGCTTCATGGCTGAGTGGAAATTTGAACCCAGGTCTCCTGAGTCCTGGATTCAACCTTCGAACCATGAAACCTGTCCCAATTCACCAGGGAAAGATCTGCATTTTTGGTATCCACCCCTGCTGAAACACTGTCCCCTTGAGGACATATTTAAAAGGCGGACAGAAAATCTGCACATGCTAATTTATATGTATAGATGCAAATGACGGCCAACTTCCAGAAAAGCTGCCCTGTAACTACTTTGGGTAGAATTCTGATGGAAACAGGATGGGAAATTGCCAGTGTTTGATTATTCAACCCATGTCTGGAAACAAAGTCAATCCAGCACATCTGGTCAGTATGAGCTGCTGTTATTGCTTTCTGTCCTCAAACGATAAGTGATTGATTACGGGTCTTCCTCCCCCCTCCCCATGGCGTTATTTGCTTTGCACTGAAACGAATGGGATGGTATTACATCACGACAATGCAATTTACATGATTTAGGTGGTTAATTATGTAAGGGATATAATTTTGCCACTGCAGACAGCAAGACAGATAACATATTTGGGGGCGGAAGATGAACTGCCGCGGAACAGAGACACTGCTGCATGAGATGAAGACAGGGAAGGAGACAAAACAATGCTTTCTTACATCCCTACCTGTAAACAATGTTTAAGGGGGGCGGGCAGGAAGTTTATGACCTGGGGCAGAAGACACCCCTTAGTAACACCCATGCTTTTAGGGAATGCCTTTTTTAAAAAAACTATTTGGTGTAAGTTTCTACAGTTGTTATTTTTCAAGTTTCAAAGCCACATTAGCAATGGGAAGCTCACTTTTCTTTTTCCAGCAAACCTCTGGCAAACACCTGTCCATGTATCTTAAAGTAATTAAGCCCAGGTACATGCAACTGCAGCAATCACATCTTACTCCCCTGTTTATCCCACCTCCACTTCCATCTCCTTCCTCTGCTGTCTCCTCTATGTCTATTTCTAGATTGTAAACCCCTTGTGGGAAGGGCGTGGCCTTCTCATTCTCTGCCAAGCATCATGCGCATGGACACTGCTGAACAAATTAATCAGCACTATCCTCTCGATTCTTGCATACATGAATGTCAGCGCAGAACTATGAACGCCAAGGCTTTGTCCGTGCATAACCTCTAATACGAATGTCCCTGCGAGTGAGGTTCATTTTGAATTCTTGAGTATGGATAGTGTCCAACTGAGTTCTACTCAGAGTAAGCCCATTAGAATCAATGGACCTCTATGCATTTGGCGGTATTCAGATAAATACTGGTGCTCAGGCAAAGATGGATGCCAGCACCACAGGACTGCCCCCCCTCTCTTCTCCCTGAAAGGGTTCCACACCACCCAGAAATCTGCTCTGGAGGATTGGGAGAACTCCAGGGGGGCAGATTCATAGAATTAGAGAATTGTAGAGTGGAAGGGAGTTGGTGCTGGAGGAGACTCTTGAGAGTCCCATGGACTGCAAGAAGATCAAACGCATCCATTCTGAAGGAAATCAGCCCTGAGTGCTCACTGGAAGGACAGATCGTGAAGCTGAGGCTCCAATACTTTGGCCACCTCATGAGAAGAGAAGACTCCCTGGAAAAGACCCTGATGTTGGGAAAGATTGAGGGCACAAGGAGAAGGGGACGACAGAGGACGAGATGGTTGGATAGTGTCTTCGAAGCTACAAACATGAGTCTGACCAAACTGTGGGAGGCAGCGGAAGACAGGAGTGCCTGGCGTGCTCTGGTCCATGGGGTCACGAAGAGTCGGACATAACTAAACGACTAAACAACAACAGAGTGGAAGGGACCCCAAGGGTCATTTAAACCAGCCCCCTGCAGTGCAGGAATCTTTCACCTAACGTGAGGCTCAAAACCACGACCCTGAGATTAAGATTCTCATGCTCTACTGACTGAGCTATCCATTTATATTAGGAAGAACGTTCCATTGCACAAGAAGAAATTGTTGCACCAATGGAACATACCTCTTAGAGCTACGCTGAATACAACCCACTGGGCACAATCAGGCTTTTCTTGCAATTCTTTCCCAAAATGACAAACTTGTCCTTTTGCTTTAGATCGCCGCAGGATTTTTGCGAAAGAAATCAGGAACGCAACACTTTGCAGGAGGACTGGTGTTAACAGCTTGCATGTTGTTTTGTGCAGCTTTAAGGAAGAAATCAATGGTGCAGTAATCTGAATGTTACATGTGCACACGATTGTCCTTATTTCTATCACTGGAATATTGGACAGTATGTCACTTTTGATGGCTGCCCCGTGTTTCCAGTGGTGAGACGTCCTGCCCTCCGGCAATGTCTACCCCAGCCAATTTTCACTTGATTGCTTCGATACAGCGCTGTTCAATCTTGTTGGCAAGTCTGTGCTTCAAGGCGAGTTCAACTTATCGAGACAATGTACCACTCCGGCAAGAACTACAGGTCACAGGCAGACACATCCCACTGGGGAGTAATGTGCACAGTTGCGCAATTAAGCCCCTACGCAGCCCCTGCCATTTTTTGCATAATACATTTTTGAGGACAGATTTGATTCCGACGGTACTACCCTACCAGTTCTCTGGCTGCACATAGAGAACAGCGGCTTCTGCCGGTTATCAGAGAGCATCAAGATTCTGCCAAAAGTAACGCAATCTTCATTGGAAGCTGAAGTTCATACAGCAGTAACATGGGTGGGAGAGCATAAAAACATGAGACAAACCCTGCTGCTGGGTCAGACCAAGGGCCTATCTAGTCCAGCATCCTGTTCTCACAGTGGCCAGTCAGATGCCGGTGGGAAGTCGGCAAACAGGACCCGTGTGCAACAGTACTCTGCCTGCCTGTAATTTCCAGAAAGAGGTCTTCAGAGGCCTACAGCCTCCAACAGTGGAGGTGGAACACAGCCATTGTGGTTAGTAGCCATTGACAGCCGTATCCTCCATGAATTGGTCTGATCTTCTTTCAAAGCTTTCACTGCCTACTGTGGGACTTAGTGCCACAGTTTAACTGTGCACTGTGTGAAGTAGGACTTTCTTTGCTCTGTGCCGAATTGTCCAACATTCAGCTTCATTTAACATCCATGAGTTCCAGTGTTATGGGAGACAAGCAGTGTTCGAAATTAGCCAGGTGCCAGGCGCATTTTGCTGATCAGAAGGTCAGCAGTTCAAATCCCGGCAACGGGGTGAGCTCCTGTTGCTCTGTTCCAGCTCCTGCCTACCTAGCAGTTCGAAAGCACGTCAAAGTGCAAGTAGATAAATAGGTACCGCTCCAGTAGGAAGGTAAACGGTGTTTCCGTGCGCTGCTCTGGTTTGCCAGAAGCGGCTTAGTCATGCTGGCCACATGACCCGGAAGCTGTACGCCGGCTCCCTCGGCCAATAAAGCAAGATGAGCGCCGCAACCCCAGAGTCGGCCACGACTGGACCTAACACTCAGGGGTACCTTTACCTTTACCTAGGCGCATTTTGCACCTAGCTATCAGCCACTAGGACCAAGTGAAGATGCCTGGGCGCCAGGATAGTGCCTGACGTCTCCACCATCTGGAGGTGCATGCCTGGGGATCACTGGATCCTGACTCCTTTCACACGCTAATACCACATCCTGTAGAATTCTATCAGCTATATTTTATTTGCACAATCAGAATGAATTTCAGGAACCAAAATGCTTTTTCTGTGCAGCCAGAACAGGAGCATTATAGTTAATGGTTGTAGCTTGTCTTCACTTTATCCACCCCACTGCCCTGTTCACAATTGTGAAGAATATTCTTACATTATGAATGGTTTGTGTCACCACTAAGAAAACAGAAGTAGGAATAGGCCAATATATAAACAGATTGCTGCAGGATCAAGTCACCTTATTTCTTTAAGTTCTCAACGTTCTTAACCCAGCTCAAGGTTGCCATCTGAACTAGTCAGATGTTTAACTGATAATCAATCTCAAGTCAGCCCATCATTTGAAAAATAAGATTTTAGATCCATCTGGTCCAAAAATGACAAGAAGACATTATATTTTGGCAACTGTAACCTTGGTTTAAGGAGCCATTTGGCACCTAGCTTATATACTGTACAGTGGACGTTTGGGTTGCGAACGTGATCCGTGCGGGATGCACATTTGCAACCCGCAGTGTTTGCAACCTGCAGTGGTGCGTCTGTGCATGCGTGGGTTGCGATTCGGTGCTTCTGTGCATGCACGACCCCCGAAACCTGGAAGTAACCTGTTCCAGTACTTCCAGGTTTCGGCGGGTCCATAACCCGAAAAAATGCAACCTAACGCGACTGTAACCCGAGGTATGACTGTATCTGTGTTTCTAACAGTGGAGACAAGCTCTTCTCTAGCCAGTATCCCCATACCACACATTGTTTAATACGCCACTATCAACTAACAGCACCCCCCCTGTCCTTCTACAGCATCCTTGGCATGATAAAATGTGTGCAGGGAGCAGCTCTTACTCTCCACGCAAGCTGTAAAACCAGATGATTTATTTCCTTTGCATGGGGATGCTGCACACTTCAGCTCTGCAGTTGCCCCAAGCCCTGGGTGCATCCGCTCTGCCAATAAGTAATTGGCAACTCATTAGCAGCTCATTGCAAATGCTGGAGGCCACGTGATCAGGCTTTGTGCCCTCAGGGCAGGGAGGGCCAGAGAGTTTGCACATCATTTGCTAAGTCCAGCCGGCCTCTTGAAAGAAACAGGGGGAAAATTACAGTGCAGGGAACAACCACCCCATTATTACGTGGCAGAACATAGAATAGAATCATAGCTGGTGTTAACACAGAAATCAATACCATTAGCCCACAAGAGGGTAGACAAGGGAAAAGGTTTGTTTATGGGAGCAGGGGCTCCAGAATTTGTTAGAAGGCACGCCTCTCTCCCCACATCAAACCTCTCAGGTGAAAATGTGCAGAAATATCACCTAGTAGGAGCCTTCTGGGTGCACAGCGGGGTTGTGTGTTTGATAGGGGCTGCATAGGTGGCAATGGTGAAACGTGATCAATTGCCCAGTCAAATGATAGCCAAGCGTTTAAGCCATTAACTGATTAGAACAGCAACAAAGAAAATGAAGCTACTTTAAAAAGAGGGGGGATACAGCTCAGTGGTAGAGATTCTGATTTGCATGCACAAAAAGACCCAGGTTCTGTCCCCAGCATCTCCAGGTAAGGGCTGGGAAACTAGTCTCTGCCCCAAAGCCTAGAGAGCTGCTGCCAGTCAGAGCAGGCAATAGAGACCTAGATGTACCAGTCGTCCGATTCAGGATAAGGGAACTTCCTCCATTCCTAAAGGGAAGGACCACAGCTCGGTGGCAAAGCATCTGCAGGTCCCAGGTTCAATCCCTGGCATCTCCAGGTTTGACTGGGAATGTCCCCCATCTGAACCTTGGAGTAGCTTCCAGTTAGTGTGGACAAAATTGAGTTGGATGGGCCACTGGTCTGACTCAGGATAAGGCAGCTTCCTATATTGCTAAAGGGAGGGGGTCGTAGCTCAGTGATAGAGTACCTGTTTTGCATTCAGAAGGTCCCAAGTCCGGTATCTTTAGGTAGAGCTAGGAGAGAGCCCTGCTTGAGATTCTGGAGTGTTGCTGCCCATCAGTGTAGATGGACCTGATTCTGTATAGGCAGCTTGCATTTCCCTTCTGCCATGGAATCCAAAGCAGTGCACTTGAAGGTCTCAGGGAGTCAGTCGCCCATCCAGACATGGGCAAGACCCATACCTGCATGGCTTCAGCAAAGTGGGTGGCCTCTTGTGTCTTCATACAATTCCTAAAACCAGGTAATCCCAAAGTCCAATCTCAACAAAGCACAGAGCTGGGATGGATGAAAACCCCTCCCCACCAGAAGAAATCCAATGGATATGGGTTCAGCCCTGACTCATTGGCACTCATCCAGGCATAGCTCCTTCCTTTTTCCTTGCCAGGGCTCCATCCCAGAATACACAAAAGAAAAGAGTGCCCCTTGGAATATGCAGAGTATCTTTCACCAACAAGTGATCTCAGCCATCCCTCCCAAGTTTAGTTTGTGCAAGACACATGGCTTTCCTAGATTCCTCCTCCCTGGAAAGCACAAGCTTTCTTTGACCCACTGGGCAAAGTTCCCAGAGATCCTGCAGATATTCCACTCCAGGTGCACAAGCTGCTCTCTGCTGGCTCTCAGCGCTGGGAGAATTTTGCCCAGCCAGCTCTGGGACTCAGCAGAGCACCTGCCCATTTGGAAAAGCCAACTGTCCAAGGTGCTGCTTCATTAACAGGCTTCAGGCAAGAGCATCCTACATCATTGCCTTGACTGGACTTGCTTTGGTTTAAAGGCTGGAATGGCACCAGGGAACGTGGATGTTGCTCTCTGAAGGCACCATCAAAGCAGGTCTACTACTGTTCAGCCTGACCTGTGAAACAGAGGGTGCCAGGTTCAGATCTGACCTCTGCTACGCTCTTAAGCAAGCCTCTCTCTCTTAGCCAGGGATGGGGAACCAATGGCCCTCCAGATGTTGTTGGCAAGGGGTGATGGGAGTTGTAGTCCAGCAATATCTGGGACAGCAGTGTCCCAGTTCTATGGCTTTCTTATATCCGTTGTTTGACGTGCTGTTTTATAGGTATATTTTAAACCTTTGCTTTATTTCCTTTTGGTTGCAGTCTTTGTACACTGCTGTCCAGACTCTGAGGCTGAAGTGGAGGCTGGAGAGGAGGAGGAGGCCAGGAGACAGGAATTTGGCCTACTGCCAAAGCATCCAGGGAGACTCCCCCTTCTGCTGCAACCAGCTCCCTTCCCCTCTGGTCTCCCAGAATATGCAGAGAAAGGAAAAGAGCAGAGGAGAGATTGGTTGTGCACAGATGGGGGGGGGGGGAGAGAGACCCCTAGAGAAGAGGGGACTGTGGGAAGGCAGGGACCTTCAGTCCTCACAAGTGCCTCATTGGGGCAAGACCTACTGGGAAGAGTTGCGGGGATCACACTGTTTTGGTTTCTTTGAATAAAGAGTTAACTTCACAGACATTAGTGTTTTTATTGCTGATCTACACCTGACACACACACAAACAAATGCAAACGAACCCCTACAAAATATTATTCTTAATGACCACATCAAGTCCTACAAAATCAAGGCTCTGGCTTGCAGCAGCCGAAGAGAGACATCCCTGCTGAAACCAGGCAAGAGGAGAGGGTGATGTGGCCAATTAACTGATTAGAAATGGAGGAGGATAAAAACTCATCCACTCATAATTACAGGAGCATAGCAACCCGGTCACTCTGACAGAGTACAGGCAGCCGGCTCCCACCCTGATCAAGGTACAACGCTGCCTTTGCTTGAATCCAGAGTTCCAGAATACAGTGGTACCTCAGGTTGCATACGCTTCAGGTTACATACGCTTCAGGTTACAGACTCCGCTAACCCAGAAATATTACCTCAGGTTAAGAACTTTGCTTCAGGATGAGAACAGAAATCGTGCTCCAGCGGTGCGGCAGCAGCAGGAGGCCCCATTAGCTAAAATGGTGCTTCAGGTTAAGACCAGTTTCAGGTTAAGAACGGACCTCTGGAACGAATTAAGTACTTAACCTGAGGTATCACTGTACCTCTCACCACACTGGCCACAGGGAGGGTGTTATTGTTTCATGCAAAGAACTGGCTCTCTAATGGTATGCTTCTTGGTCTGACTTGTACTCTGGGGTCTCAGGTAAAGGCAGTTTCCCATCACTGCTGCCTGCAGTTTATTGCCTGGAGATGATGGGGGTTGAATCAGAAGCATGGAAACCAACACTGACACACAAACAGAGCACTGTGCATTTGGGAAAGTTCTTTGTCCGTTTCCCATGCATTTGGGTACCTCTTAAGAGACCATCACCAAATTTTGCACAACGGTTCTGGAGACCAAGCAGCAGGTTTTCATCTAGGTTTAGCTTCAATCAGGCACCATTTTGAATCAAGATGGCAGTCTGAACCTTTCAAAGTGGCACTTATCTGAACAGCTGGTTTCAAAAAGTCACTGGTTTTTTTGTTTTTGTTTTGTTTCTTCAACTGCCAGGGCACTTTTCACTAGCAGAACATAGAAAAAATAGGATCCAACAGCAAATAGAATATTTTAGTCATATCCTGCTTCTATGGCGATCTCTAGAGCCGGCCCAAGACATTTCATGAGGCAAAGGCCAGGATGGCAACCCTGCCTCCTCCAATTCTATGTGCAGAAGCCGGCCAACTGGGCAGTTGAAATCTTACATCTATACTGGCAACAGGATTGCATCCTCCAAGCACCTGAGGCAAGAACGCCTGCCCAGGATCTGTTGCCTGAGGCAGCTGCCTCATTCCATCTAATGGTAGGGCCAATCATTTGTATTCTGTAGGTCACTTTGAGCTTGTCTGGTGTCTGGTGTAAAGTGACTCAAACACAATCAATCAAGATGAAAATCGGTGTCCTCTTTTTGGGTGATGTGTAGGCAACCACCATACTTGAGACACACCCAGGGTATATTGTTTTAGTTAGACAGCTATGTTCTACTCCGAGTTGACCCAATGAAATCAATGAACCTAGTCACATCCATTAATTTCAGTGGGTTTGCTTTGAGTAAGACTACAACCATGTGACCTCTTTTTCTGCACTGTGCTAGTGGCTACCCTATTCAACACACACTGAGGGAATATTGCTTCACATGTAACTGATTTTATGTTGCTTATTGCATTTTTATCTCACCACCTCTCCGTGGAACTTCAGTGGCATGCATTCAAAGCAAAAGTGACAACTGGGAAAGGACAGGAGATAAGCCCCCTCCCTTGCAATTAATTTGAAGGGAAATGCTGTGGTTTATTACACCCGTCACATCTGGCTTGTTAACGCATTCAATTTGCACGCTGGCTATCTGTACCCAGGATACCAGGGATCTCACGGAGCGCAGCAGCCTTTGCTTATAGACGGCCAAGCATTCTGCATACCAATTTCCCAGGGTGCATTGCTGCCTCTGCTCATCCCAAACCATGGCAACCCTGCACCTTTTGCCCAGTGGTTACCAGGGTTACCAGTTATCCAGTCTCCTTTGAACGGACTTCATTGAAAGGCATCTCCTCAAAGAGGACAACGTGTCTTATCGTCCCTTTCCCCTCAACCCTGCCCTCTTTATCTGCAAATCTCTGAAAGCAAGCCCACCCTATTACACACATTCTCTGCTCCTTTTCCCTTGTCTGGGATTCCAGAATTCCCAGTGTTTGCACAGCAACTTTTAAAAAAACCCAACACCCAATGTGCTTCTGGCTGCCTTCCAGACTTCACTTTTCTCCAGCGCTGCTTAATGATAATTTATGTTGCTTTGTCGGTAGCTCACTCACTTCATTCTTGAGCCCCTTCAGGATTCTCCCTGCCAAACACCGGCTGGCGCGGATGATTTATTACAGTTTATTTATATTAATCGCTGCACCACATATTTTTTTTATTGCTGTTCTGTTTATGTATATTCATATAT
This sequence comes from Podarcis filfolensis, assembly GCF_964270895.1. NCBI lineage: Eukaryota > Metazoa > Chordata > Lepidosauria > Squamata > Lacertidae > Podarcis > Podarcis filfolensis. The sequence continues at coordinate 34,616,154 of NC_139616.1, read as the reverse complement.
GGCTCCACCCCTTCTCTGACACAGTTCCTCTTTGGTGATCATCTACACTTTATTATTTATTTAATGATATTATTAACATAGCAGTTTGAAATTAATAATAGCAGTTCGAAAGCACCCTTAAGTGCAAGTAGATAAATAGGTACCGCTTTACAGCGGGAAGGTAAACGGCGTTTCCGTGTGCTGCTGGCTTGCCAGAGCAGCTTCGTCACGCTGGCCACGTAACCCGGAAGTGTCTCCGGACAGCGCTGGCTCCCGGCCTCTTAAGTGAGATGGGCGCACAACCCCAGAGTCGGACACGACTGGCCCGTACGGGCAGGGGTACCTTTACCTTTTTATTATTAATATTATTGCCATCATTATCATCACTGCTACTGATATGTTGTTATATACCATCTATGTACTGCACTTCAACAGAGTCATTGCTCTCTTCTACATGACTGTCCTCTGGGGATTTGAAGTGTGCTACCACTTCAGTCTTCTCCAGCCCAAATATTCCCACTTCTTCTGACCACTCATCGTATTCCTGACCATATTTGCGGCTCTCCTTTGAACCTGTTCCAGAGAACATCATATGCCTGCAGATCATGCCCTGGGACCTATATATCCCCTTGCAGTAAAGAAAAAAATACCCTAAACACAGGAAAATATAAAATATCTGGAGGGAAGACTCTCCATTATCACTGGTGGTCTGCCTCGGATAGCAACCTTACTGTGCATTTTGAAAAACTGTGGCACTACCTGGGCTTAAGTCTCCCTGGATAAATCACTAAAAAATTGTCCAGTAGCACCTCAGAGACCAACTAAGTTTGTTCTGGGTATAAGCTTTCATGTGCATGCACACTTCTTCAGATACACTGAAACATGGATAAATCACTGTCCATTCTGGGAATCCTGCCAGTGAATCAGGAGACGCACAGAGGGTCACTTGCAATTCGGTAAAGGTAAAGGGACCCCTGACCATTAGGTCCAGTCGTGGCCGACTCTGGGGTTGGGGCGCTCATCTCGCTTTATTGGCCGAGGGAGCCGGCGTACAGCTTCCGGGTCATGTAGCCAGCATGACTAAACCGCTTCTGGCGAACCAGAGCAGCACACAGAAATGCCGTATACCTTCCCGCTGGAGCAGTACCTATTTGTCTACAGTACTTGCACTTTGACATGCTTTCGAACTGCTAGGTTGGCAGGAGCAGGGACCAAGCAATGGGAGCTCACCCCGTCATGGGGATTCGAACCACTGACCTTCTGATCAGAAAGTCCTAGGCTCCGTGGTTTAACCCACAGCGCCACCAATCAAATAACTGGAGGGAACCCAAGGGGTAATCTAGTTCAACCCCCCTGCAACTGTAGGCAGATGTGCTCTGCATGGGCAATGGTGGCTTGTCAACCAGGGCAAGTAGGGAGCGGCCCCACCAAGCTCAGCCTGCTCTCAGCCAAACCCCTCCTGCCTGCCTCCTTAAACACAACTAGTCCAGGGGGAATCAATGGCTGTCAGCTTCCTCCTCCTCCTTCATCTCCATGTTGCCTTTGCAGAACTCAGCGATTTAATTCATAATTTTGCCACCTGAGGTGCAGAATCCCAATGCTGCCTTGGTCCCAAAGCTAATTAATGACTTTGCCCCCCCGCCCCCCCCGCCAAGCAACATGGCACAGCTCCCTTCCATTCCAGCAAGGCTTGTTGCAACGCAGGAAAACTCCCCAAGGATCAGACACCTTAACCACCCTGCTGCGGTCCTTACAGCCCATTGCCGGAAGTGCCCGCCTCCCTCTGCCTCGCGGATGGCTCAGCTCAAGGCATGGCCAGATGGAATTACATCTACCCTCTGCTTGCTTTTCAAGAACGCACTGATGGCCGACAGAACAGAATATCCCACCTGAAAGTAAATCCCCTCTGTTTGGCTGTATTGATGGCTTCAGCTAAATCCAGCTCTGCCACACAGTTGGGAACAATGGCCAATTAACTCTTCCGTCCCTCACACCATCTCTTCCCTTCTGCCTTCTTGCCGGCTCTGCGGGTGGCCGATATCAGGTCCATCTAGCTCAATGCAGTCCACACTGACCGACAGTGGCTTTGCATGATTTCAAATGAGGAACATTCCCAACCCAACTTGGAGATGCCCAGGACTTTCCGCATGCAACAAGGATGGCCTACCACAGAGCTAAAGCCCAAAGACATAGGAACATAGGAAGCTGCCTTGCGCTGATCTAGTCCATTGAGCTCAGTACTGCCTACACGACCTGGCAGCAGCTTTCCTGGATTTCAACAGGGAGCCTTTTTCAGTCGTGCTGGAAGTTGGACCAGGGGCTTTCTGCCTGCAAAGTGGATGCTATAACACTGAGCTACCACCCTTCTTTCAAAACCTAGAATCAACATAGAAAGTTCCTGCATACTGAGTCAGGCCATTGGCCCACCTAGCTCAGTACTGCCAACACTGGCTGGCAGCAGCTCTCCAGTTTCACGCAGGAGGACATTCTCAGCCTGACTTGGAGGCACCGCAAATCAGACGCTCTATCACTGAGCTATGGCTCTTCATTCCAAGCTTTGCCACCAACTCATCTTCCTCCTCCCACCCTCCCTTTGCTGCCACAGACTGTGTTTGTTTTCCTTCTTGACCTTTCCTTTCCCCCATCCATCACCTTCCCCCTTCCCTACAATCAATCTAAGCAATCAATCTAAGCAAGTCAAGAGTCACCTCCATTCATGGTCTCCAATCCTTCGTGGCAGAGCAAATCATCACCATAAGCTGCCCTCCCAGGTCCCCCGGTGCTGTGCAGAGACCAGAGATATCCGAGAATTCCAGCAAAAATGGAAACAGGAGTGGAAATTGCCAGTGTTCGCTTATTCGTCCCACATCCAGAACGGAAATCAATCCAATGGATATGGTCGGTATTTGCTGTTGTTGCTTTCAGTCGACAAGCAATATGCCATTGAGAGCGCCCAGCCCCCTCCCATTTGAATTGTGTTTGCTTTGCAATGGAATGAATTGGAGGGAATAACGTAATTATGTGATTAATTCAATAAATTATGTAAGTTACGTAATTTCACCATAGCAAGCAGCGAGACAAATTATGGGTTTTTTGGCAGAAGACGAGCTGCAGTGGAACGGAAGCAGTGCTGCATGCATGCAACGAACACAGACCGTTGCTGAAAATGATGTGTTTTTACATCCCTAAAAGAGATTAAATTCAAAAAGAACATTAAATTCAAAAAGAACAGGGCTGGGAGCCATGTCCCTGCAAAAGCCAACTTCCAAGCTTTACTCCCACCAATTTCCCCTCTCACCAGGGGTCCTGTCTGTGGAGCATTGTTCTGATCTGTTTGCAGCGAGATCAGAGGAGGTGGGCTATTTAAAGTGCATTCATTCTGAGACATTTGCAGTGTCAAGGAGCTGTCCAGAGAGCCAGGTCATTCACAGGGCAGGCACACACACGCAATTAGCTTTTTCTTAACAGAACATAGCAACACAGTAGTCCTCTGATTCATCTTATTCCAGCCGAGACGCTGCTGAAACTGAACACTAGCCCCCATCCTTTCCTCTCTAGCCTCTCTTTCTGGTTCCTTCCCAAGCAGATGGGACTGTCCTGCTGCTGTGTAGCAGGGCAACCTCTGTCTGAGTCTGCGCTCACACTGAGACTCTCAGCCTCTAACCTTGTCCTGGAAGGCCCTGACCCCCCTTGATCGCTCAAAGCCCCTGCTTCTAGCACCTCCCAGTTTCTCCCTTCGGCAGACTGCTCTTCAGTGTCCCACCATCAGGATCTGGGATCTAAGTCACCGTCTTCTGTGCCTTTCCTGGGGGGCTCTTGAGCGGGTGGCCCCCACCACTCTTCCTCATCCAGCCAGTCCCTGACATGCAGGGAGGTTCAATGACCAGGGTGGGTGCTAAGGGCTCTACTAAATCTGGCACACTGGCCCTGGGTACCAAGGTACTACACAGTGCACAAAAAAATGAGCAATTGAAATGTGCTTGAAAACAGACCAGAAACCAGGGACCCAAATGCCCGGGCTTTACACACAACTGGCCCAGCTCAAAGATTGCCAATTTCCAGGGTTTGATGGGTTGGTGTTTTTTCTTTTTCTAGATGCTTGTCAACCCTGGCTGGAAAGAGAGCTTGACCTATAGAAATTAAAACCACTTCATTAAAATCATGGGTCATCCAGGTCCTAAATTGGAAACGCCTCCCCTCCCCCCGCCCCACTCCATGCTTTGTTTTGCTTCTGAAAGAGACCTTGTATCTCCCCCTGGATAGATATATGTGTAATTTGGATATATTCTGCTTTAAAGCAGAACAGAACAGCTGGTGGATCTTTTTCAACTGCAGACAGTGATGTGACCCAGGGACCCAGATTCCCTAACCACTGGCACATACCTGATACGTAAGTTTCCAAACGCCCCCCTCCCTCTGCTTCCAAACCTTGGGGAGAAGTATGGCTAAAATGACCAACTTTTTAAAAACAAAAATCGCTGGCCCACAATTCCAGCCGTGTTGTACAGCTGGGCCTAATCACTCTTAAAATTTCCCCCCACAATCCTCTAGGGCAGCGTTTCTCAACCTTGGGTCCCCAGATGTTGTTGGACTACAACTCCCATCATCCCTGAACTCTGGCCTTGCTAGCTAGGGATGATGGGAGTTGTAGGCCAAAAACATCTGGGGACCCAAGGTTGAGAAAGGCTGCTCTAGGGTAACATAGGAAACTAAAACGGTGGCTGGGCTCAATTGTTTGGTGTTGCCTGACACCACTAGGTAGGCCCATGGATGAAGGAGGGAGCGGTTTTGACAAGGGCACCCTCAAACCTGAAGCCACCTCTGCTGACTCCAATCAAGAGAAATTAACCAACAAACTCTGTAAGCTTCAGCAGATCCCATCTCTCCTATCAAAACTGCAGGGCGGTGGGCTGCCAGGGGGCTGGAAGTTGACCCCACCTCCGTCAAATGTAGACTTTTCCCAGTTCTCATGCACACAAACCCATCTGTACTTGCTGTTTTGCAGGTATATTGTTTAGCACTGAGAGACTGAGGGAAACCCAATTAAGTCAGTCATGAAACTGCGACAGGAAGAAAATAGGACTGGATTGCGCAGTGCTGGGGGGGGGGGTGTTATCCGAGCAATAAAGGTCTGGAAAGTGCATTATGTCTAGAGAAGCGCAGCATTTGGGCAATTCTGAAAATGAGCATGCAAATGAGCCTTTAAACTCTGCCTCCTCAGTCTCTCAACAGCTTCAGTCCTAAAACACACACCGGGAGTAAACTTCTTTTGATGCAGCGGGGATTATTACTCTTGAATAAAGACAGAGAAGATTAGAATGTACATGGGCCCATCTGTGCCACACATTTACGGTGTGTGTGATCCTATGCATCTCTCTGTTGTTTTTCCAATGCAGGCTGCTAAAGACGGTCCTCTTTCAACAAGCCTAAACGGAGATCTTTATCCCAGCTGGGAACTGTATTGGATTTGAATTGATTTTCTGTATGTGCTGTTGTTGTTGTAAATTGTTTTTATATATGCAATCGTTCTGTTTTCATATAGGTTTCTATTATATTGCAAGCTGAGCTTGAACCCCGGGAAGAACAAGTCTCTGTGGGAAGATGATTCCTGTGTCCAGAGGGTAGGTCAGTTGCCTGCGCTGGGTGAAGCTGTGGCAGGTACATAACACTTTGAGATACTGCTGGGTCTGTCTTTGGGATTAGAACTCTTAAATCCAAACTTTTTTCAAAGAGAGCCACATTTGATGAAGTGAAGGGCCGTGGGGGCTGACCAAAGGGCCAACCAAAGTTGTTGACCTTTTTATAGGACTGAAGTTATTGAGGGTTTTTTATGATTTTACCCCAAAGTTGTTGAGCTTTTTGTAGGGTTGGAGTTGTTGAGCTTCTTTTAGGATTGAAGTTGTTAAACTGCCACAAGGGCAGGATTAAACCAACCGGCGAGCCAGATTAGGCCCCCAAAGCAGACTTTGGACATGCCTGCTCTAATAATAATAATAATAATAATAATAATAATAATAATAATTTATTTATTATTTATACCCTGCCCATCTGGCTGGGCTTCCCCAGCCACTCTGGGCGGCTTTCAAAAAAAATATTAAAATACTGTAATACATCAAACATTAAAAGCTTCCCTAAACAGGGCTGCCTTCAGATGTCTTCTAAAAGTCTGGTAGTTGTTGTTCACTTTGACATCTGGTGGGAGGGCACTCCACAGGGCGGGTGCCACTACCGAGAAGGCCCTCTGCCTGGTTCCCTGTAAGTGTTCTCAATGGTTAGGAGGACCATTTAGCAGCTTTGTCTAATACGCCAGCCACAGCCAAATCTGAACCGGAATCACTTGGTCACCATAAGCTGCTGGATCAGGCCAATGGCCCATCTAGTCCAACGCCCTGTTCCCAGAGTGGCCAACCAAATGCCTGTGGGAAACTGGGAAGCAGAACCCAAGCACAAGAGCATTCTCCCTTCCTGGGGCTTCCAGTAGCTGGTAATCGAAAGTCTTACTGCCTCCAATTATGGAGGCAGGAGAACATAGTCATCACAGCTTGTTACCATGGATAGCCTTATCCTCCATGAATTTGTCCATCCTCTTCTAAAGCCATCTCAAGTTGGTGGGCATCACTGCCTCCTCTGGGAGTGAGTTGCATAGCTGAACTATGCGCTGCATCAAGAAATACTTTCTTTTAACTCTGTCCTGAATCTTCCAACATTCACCACCACTGGATGATGACAAGTTCCAGTTTCACAAGAGAGGGAGAAAAGCTTTTCTTCATCCACTTCCTCAATGCCACGCATAATTTTATAAACTTCTATCATGTCACCTCTTATTTAAAGTTTCTCTATGCTAAAAAGGTCCCAAACGCTGCAGCCTTTCTTCATTGGAGAGTTGCTTCATTCCCTTCGTCCTTGTGGGTGTTGGGACCTGTGCTTTTTAACTTGTTCATAAACAATCTAGCAAGGGCTGAGCTGGCCAGTTTACTGATTATACTAAATGGTTCGTTACTAAATTCTAATGAACATGGCCTTTAAGGGCCATTAATTTCAACGGGTTTACTTTGAGTAAAACTTAGTTGAATGCCGCTGAGCGGCATTTATCTTAGAGTAAACATGCATAAAAGGTAAAGGGACGCCTGATCATTAGGCCCAGTCGTGGACGACTCTGGAGTTGCAGCGCTCATCTCGCTTTATTGGCCAAGGGAGCTGGCATACAGCTTCCGGGTCATGTGGCCAGCATGACTAAGCCGCTTCTGGCAAACCAGAGCAGCGCACGGAAACACCGTTTACCTTCTCCTTTGGAGCGGTACCTATTTATCTACTTGCACTTCGTGCTTTCGAACTGCTAGGTTGGCAGGAGCAGGGACCAAGCAATGGGAGCTCACCCCGTCATGGGGATTTGAACCACCAACCTTCCAATCGGCAAGCCCTAGGCTCTGTGCTTTAACCCACAGCGCCACCCGCATCCCTAAACATGCATAGGGCTGGGCTATAATTCAGTGAATCTGCAAACTACCAAACTTCGATACAGATGTCCTTGTTGAGATAAGAGTAGGAAGTTTACAAAAGGTAATAATTTAATAAGCTTCCACTCACATCACTTTGAGGGGAGGGGAGAAAAACAGCTTGGGTATTTTCTGCCTCATCCCCCTTTACAGGATAACACACCAGAGCAGAAGAGCTTCAAGTAAAAAGCTCCCCTGGGAGTTGTAGTTCAAAACATCTGGAATGCGCCAGGTTGGCAAAAGCTGATTCAAAGCATTGGGGGACTGATTCACTAATTAATGGAATGGTTGCTTACTAACTGTAAAAAAAAAAAAGTGGGTGAAAGCAGGCAGAGATCTGCATGAAATTTAGAAAGAAGGACCATAATTTAAACAGAAATGCAATTGACCTTGCTATATTAAGTCCCATCAGGAAAAAAGGCAGGGTATAAATAAATACATGATGATGATGATTAGGAAAGTCTGCAACCCGATGATCAATGTGCCTGCGCTTTCTCCTGTCCCACTCAGATGCTGCTAACTGCCGATGGGAATCTTGTTTTTTCAATTAATTCTTATTCACATTTAACAAGGATACAAAAATACAAACGAAATGGAAGAAAACACAAAATAGCAGTCTAATTAAAAATGAGTTTCTGGCAGTGCGATAAAACCAAAGGTATTACTGAAGTATATGAGGTGAGGGGCATGATTCACTTCCATACATCAACACAGCCTCTCTGAATATGATTTAAAACATACCTAAGAACCTAAGTGGCGGCTGCTGGATCAAGCCAATGATCCATCTAGTTTGGCACCCTGTTCTCACAAGGGTCACCCAGATGTCTGCAGGAAACCTTCAAACAGGACCCAAGCACAGGAGCCCTCTATCCTCTCTGTGGCTTCCAGCAACTGGAATCCAGAATCATTGCTGCTTTCAGCCATGAAGGTAGAACATAGCCATTCCAGCTAGTAGCCAATCACAGCCTTATCCTCCAAGAATTTGTCTGATTCTCTTTTAAAGTTATCCAAGTTGGTGAATGACTGACCTATGTTTTGTCAGCCCAGAACATTGATAGACATCTTCAAAGCCCCTCCTGCTTTCCTTTCTGATGGTTCTATATCTCCAAACCAAACTTGGGCTGGACCAGCCCATGTTCACCCAACTAATGCAACATTACAGACCTAATTGTTAAGTTGTTCTGTGTTGGAAGTATCAGGGTGCAACTCAGCTTGCACTGTGGGCTGATGAATCTACATGAGGAAGGGTAGAGAGAGGAACCTCCAAGCTTCCTAGACTGTCCTTCTCATGTTGACCTGCTGATCTTCCTTCAGTGTTAGATTGATAGTGGTACCTCGGGTTACAGATGCTTCAGGTTACAGACGCTTCAGGTTACAGACTCTGCTAACCCAGAAATAGTACCTCGGGTTAAGAACTTTGCTTCAGGATGAGAACAGAAATCGTACGGTGGTGGCGGTGGCAGTGGCAGCGGGAGGCCCCATTAGCTAAAGTGGTACCTCAGGTTAAGAACAGTTTCAGGTTAAGAACGGACCTCCAGAATGAATTAAGTTCTTAACCTGAGATACCACTGTACTGCTAGGGTTGCTGACCTCACTTCCTACTTGCCTTCCTCCTCTTTCTCTATGCCTCCCTCACGAAATCAGACGTACTTGGAGCTCTCATCTCTTGAGATGCAAGAGCAAGCATGGCTTATTGCATCTCCCCCTTAGCCATATAGATTTACAGATCTTTCCTATTAAATATGTATTTCCAATAATTAAGATTAGCTTTCTTATTTTCCTAAACCCAGAGCCTCAGTGTGATTGTACCCAAGGTCAAGTCTGCTCCACCAACAGGGATTCTGCATTCAGTTCAGGCTGCATTCACACAGCAGTTTGTACCTCAACGTTTCTCTAACTGTTGATTTCCACATTATATTCGAAATTTGACAAAACAAAAGCCACTTCTGGAAAGCGAATGGAATATAGTTCATGCTAATGCTCATTTCCATGTTATTTGATTCCAATAAATCCACTTATAGCACCCCTGACCAGGAAAATCATGGGAGCAAAGTGACAAAATTTGGGGCAATATATCAGCGTACAGTTCTTTCCTGCTGTTTTCATGGGGGAGGGGATCAGGGGGGAACAGAAGAAGGCATGTGCAGAAAGTGTGTGTTGGTATCGGCGCAGAAAGCATCAGTGTTGTCCAATGACATTCATTGTTGTGTCACACCATGCCCACTGATGTGAATGAAGTTTGGCACAACATGCCACTATATCGGTCAAAAGGACACTGCAGTGTGAAATGGGGCAGAAGTGGAAGCATTATAACCAGCAAAACTAAGGCAATTTCCCCCCTCCCCATCTGAATGCAGGCTCAGCTTCTGCAGTGAATTTCGCTCTTTCCTTCTCAAACCACCCTGAGCTCCTGGGACGGGCTAGATTCCAGAATGAAATAAATGTATATCCCCATCTTCACCATGACTCCATAGCTGAGTTCACTTTGGATAGAACTGAGCTGAAAGAAGCCATGAAAGGTAATGGCAGAAATCAGAGCCCTGGAGGGCAATTAACTTTTCTAATGGAGACTGCAAAGCCAAAGCACAGCTGCTGCTTTTGCCCAGGAAATGATACTACTGAGCCTTATAGGTGTGTGCATGGTCACCCTTGCTCAGAACTCTTGCACAACAGCTGACATTGAGGGAAAGGAGACAAAGGACTCCTAGAATTTGCATCGGTTTCCCTTCGAGAAAATGCAACTTTGGGCTGTATTTGCCTGGTTCTGTGATCTGTGTTGTAACTTAGTGTGCTGATCTTTTGTGTTTCTGGATTTTATGCTGGGTTGGGTTTTGTTTTAAGATTTATCGTTTTAAGATTTATCACATCCTTCTTAGAACCTGATTTTGCACAACAGCTAGAGAACTTGTTTTATGATGCATCAGACAAATAGAGAGAAAAAACAGTCCTGAAAGGGTACCAGGAGCCGCCTGGACTAGAGCAAAGGGCTCCCAGCTGTGTGCAAGGCTGCCCACAAAGTGAGACACCAGGGTCCAGGTTGGGGCATCTCCAAGGAAATGGGTTTCCAAGGCACTGAAGTGACTCTGCCTCCCCAGGCTGGCTATCTCACCGACAAGAAGGGCTATATAAACACTTCCTGTTCAGAATGGGACCTTTTTTTTATTCTAACTCCTTTGCTTGGCTTCAGCCTACAGCTGAACTCCCATCATCCTTGAGAATAGGCCATGCAGGCTGGTACTCCTGCAATTTGGAGTCCAGTAACACCTACAAGGTCACAGGTTCCCCAGGCTTGGCCAAGACGGATCTATGTTCTGATCCAAAATGTAAGACCTCTTTTACATTCAATCCACTTAGCGTGCTTTACAAACACAATAAAGGTTTTGAAAAGCCAATACAATATTGTAAGTCGCTTTGAGTGGCTTTGTTAATAAAGCACAGTGGCGTAGCGTGGGGGGTGCAGGGGGGGCGGGCCGCACCGGGCGCAACATCTGGGGTTAGGGCAAATCCATGGGTTAGGGGGCGCAAATCCACGGGTTAGGGGGCGCAAATCCACGGGTTAGGGGGCGCAAATTACTTGCCTTGCCCCGGGTGCTGACAACCCACGCTACACCACTGATAAAGCAACTATGTTTAATAAATACTAAAATAATAATAACAATACACACTTATCGGGGGATAAATCCCCTTGAACTCAATGGCTTCTAGTAGGCGTGCATAAAATTGTGCGGCAAATTGCTTTTGGAATTCCTCGTTTCTCTACAATAGCATCATCCCAACGCAGATCACACATGTACTGTATTAAATACTCCAAGTTTTCACACTCTTCAAAAACGGTACCTTTTATTTATTTATTTTAGTGCGGAAGATGCTGTTTCTCTGGCAGAAAGCATGGATGCTCTAATTTCCTGTGACCAAACACACCCAAGAGTGATTGGCAACAGCTAATGCCTATCTTTAAGAAACCAGCTGATAACCGGAAGCCAGGCTTCCAACCAGATCTTTCAAATTAAATAGTCACATTTCTAGGGAATAGAATTTGAGTTAAAAATAGCTGCTTCCTGGTTTACAAACCACATCAACAACATTCGCACATTTTGCATTGTGTGTGGTTGTGTGTGTGTTTAATGAAACTGGGCTAGGTACAGAAGAGTGGGCACTACTTCTGCAGACATTCATACACCAACGGTGCCAGGGTGGGGGAACCTCAGGTCTGCAAGTCAAATGCGGCCCCCAGTCTCTTTATATGGCCCTTGGGATTCTCTCCAGGCTACACCCTTCACTGGCCCTGCTTCACAGCCTCCTTGGGAGTTTTTTCCTGGCTGAAGGGTGTATTAACATGCCTCTAGTTTGCTTGGATAGAGGATAGGGGTGGGTTTAAACACCAGCCTACTATACACAGCTAAAATTCACATTCGTTGCTCCACCCACTTTTGCCTCTGGCCCTGCCCTCCCCTGGCACGTGGCCCCTGGAAGTTTGCCCAGAAGGGAATGTGGCCCTCTGGCTGATAAAGGTCCCCCGCCCCTGACTGACATGGCTGGTTTAGCAAAGTAGGTAAGAGCATTATCTAAGAACCTAGAACCCCCTGAATCAAATTTCAACTCAGCTGTGAACACCCATCATCCCTTGACCATTAGCAATGCTGGCTTGGGTTGATGGGATTTGGAGTCCAGCAATATCTGGACTATCTCTGGTCTATCAGCACAAGAGGTAATAATTCTGCTACCCAGTTCTGAGTCCATGGGAGACCACCATTGAACCAGAACCTTGAGTTCTGCCTTGAATGAAAGGCGGACAATAAATTAAACCAATATAACGTGAAAATGGAGATTGTGCTAGACTACCTTAAAAGATCATTGTAAAGGTTACTAAAATACGATAAGTGAAGCTTCTTTATGGATGCTATATATCTGTAGTACTGGTGGTTCCACCCATCATTAATCCTGGCAAAGCAAATTAATTTACCCAGGTGTCTTCTGGGCATGTAAAAATTAAATTGGGCCTTGTGGATTAATTATGGATGACAATTCTAGTTGGAAGACTTCAGGGCCCCAGCATGTGAAGTTGCCACTAGATATGTCTGATCCTGCCTCATACCTCCATGGCAGATCCAGCCCCCCCACCCCGTGCAGGGCTGTAGCTAGGGGGTGGTGAGGTGGCCCCCCCGCCAGGGGCGCAGATGACGAGGGGGCGCAAAATCCTCTAAAAACATGTCTATAATTAAAAATACTGTATTGATTATTGCCTCATAAGAAAAGGTTTTAAACAGGGTGAATTGAATGGGTGAAGAGAGGGGGTTGGAGGAGAGGCTAAAAGAAGAGCTAATTTGTCCGTGGCTGGGGGGCACAATGGGAAACGGGTGGCGCTGTGGTCTAAACCACAGAGCCTAGGACTTACCGATCAGAAGGTTGGAGGTTCGAATCCCCTCGACGGGGTGAGCTCCCATTGCTCGGTCCCTGCTCCTGCCAACCTAGCAGTTCAAAAGCACGTCAAAGTGCAAGTAGATAAATAGGTACCGCTCCAGCGGGAAGGCAAACAGTGTTTCCGTGTGCTGCTCTGGTTCTCCAGAAGCGGCTTAGTCATGCTGGTCACATGACCCGGAAGCTGTATGCCGGCTCCCTCAGCCAATAAAGCGAGATGAGCGCCGCAACCCCAGAGTCGGTCACAACTGGACCTAATGGTCAGGGGTCCCTTTACCTTTTTTTAGGGGCCACAATCTGGATGGTTTTGCCAGGGGCGCAAGATCACCTAGCTACGGCTTTGCACCCGTGCCATGAAGGAGCCAGGTCAGGCAGAGTAGACTCTGAGGCACCTAGATCTGGGCACCTGTTCAGTGAAATCTTTGGGGCCTGAGGCCTCTGTGTTGCCCTATATCCTCTTTCCCTTCAGATGGGGCTGGTGCCAGCCTTTGGGGGTTCTGGTACCGTGGTGAAATCGCCCCCTGGGTGGGGGTAGAAATCCCCCTTAACTAGAGAACTATGAAAACAATAAAACTCCAATTCAAAAGCAGCAGCACTGCTAAAAAGAATCAGAAGGGTGGGTGGGCACTGGGGTGGCAAACGGCAGGGTGACCCTAATGCCCGCCCTGGGTAATTGCTGGTGTTGGGCCTGACTTCAAAGTCATGTTGGGTATCTGGCAATTGCAATAAATACCCCAAATGAGTCGCCAAAACCCAGACACTCTTATCCTACCTAAATTCAACAGCAACTTTGCTGTAGAGTATTATGATAAGGGATGAAGCCATTTGTGATGGATGTCAACAACTGCTCTTTATGCTATTGAGAAATTGCAGAATAACGTATGCAAAACAAGAGGGATCTCTTGTTGTGCTGAATTTACATAATTGATACCAGTTGAAGATTCCTTCCCCCACCCCGCCCCTTTTTAAAAAGCATATACACACAGCCACGCAAGCAGGTCATTGTTGTGAAATGGGTGCTCTTGGAAAGACTGCAGGACATCCCAGAGTGCGCCTTGAGTTCGAATAGTGCAGTGGCCTATAACCCTTGGCTCTCGTTGTGTTCTTTGCAGTCACCTAACCTCAGTCTACAAACGGGTGCGGCACAATGTCTCCACGACTTGCAGAGGAGCCAAAGAAAACTGGCACAAGCCAGCACTATGCCAACCTGTATATAATGTATAAAATGGGTGTATAAAATGGGTGTGGACAGAGGGAAGGTTTCCTTCCTCTCTCATAATACTGAAACCCACCGGGGTTATCCAAAGAAACTGAAGATTTAGCACAGACAAAAGGATGGACTTCAGCACGCAATGCACAATTAAAAGCATGCCTCTGCTCCCACTAGATGTAGACTAGTGATGACTACCAACTTGGATGGGTTTAAAAGAGGATCAGATAAAATTTATTCAGGATAATGGCTACTAGCCATGAAAACGATGTTCTCTTTCCACAATTTGAGGCAGCATCCCAGTTGCTGCAAATCACAAGAGAGGAGAGTGCTGTTGCAACCAGGTTCTGCTGGTCAGATTCCCATTGAGGCTACTGGTTGACCACTATTGAGAACATCATGGTGGACAAGGTGGGCCTTGGGCCAGATCCAGCCGCCAGGGTCTTCTTAGGTTCATAACTTTGCCAGCATCAATGTAGGAAGGGGTGAAGCAGAAGGCCCCAGGCTCAGTCCCCACTATCTCCAGTTGCAAAGGTAGACAACTGGTGATGGGATAGAGCTCAGTCTGAGAATTTGGAGAGGCTGCCTGCCTGCATAGACAACACATGGCTGGACGGACAAAGTCTAAGAAAGAGAGCTTCTTTTAGTAAACAGTGAGGCTATAAAAACTCACTTCTCTTAACCAACATCAGTATAATCAATGATGGAACTTGCAATAGGCCAAGACATTATGCTATTTATATATATTTATTTTACTGATTGCATTTATATTCCACCAAGGAGCTCAAGGTGGTGTACCTGGTTGTTTCCCCACCCTTTTTGTTTAATCCCCACAACAGTCCTGTGAGGTAAATTAAGCTGAGAAGCAGTGACTGACCCATTGTCACCCAGTGAGTTTCATGGATGGGTGGGGATTTGAACCCTGGTCTCCCTGTTGCTAACCCAACCCTCTAACGATGACAACAACAACACTGATCACAGAGGAAAAATAGATAAATGGTGCTTCTGAACATTGCTATTTTGGGGTGAGATGCAATCACATTCCGGGAAATGTGGAATTCAAGCCGATTTGGTGCTCTTGCACAACAAACTGCCCTTCCTCATCCCCCATGCACGCAACTGGTCTTTTTGCAATAAGGAAAGTGGTAGGGACATACGCTGGAAATTGAGGGATAACACTTGCTTGATGCAACACTGTGTAACCTCCCTGCAAACAAATCAAAATAAAGACTCGGTAAATAGCTGACACCACCCCAAAAACTTTATGCAAACCAATCAGGAGGAATGCTCAACCAAAAAGGTTGTCTGGAAGCGACCAAATGATACAACATACAGCTAATATATATACAGACCCCATCATTTCCGGGAATTCACCTCTCTCTTTGGAACCAGAAAGCAGTCGACAGCCATTTATCACACAAAGAAAACAGTGGAAGAGAAGTCAAATCCAAGATGCTGGCAGCTCCAAGAAATGGGGAGAAGAGCCCTGGAGCTTTGCTACTGTGTTAAAACAACACACAAAATCTTGCAGCACCTTGCGACCCCTGTCACGTGACAGAGGCAGGAGAGCAAAGAACTCTAGAGAAGGGCACAGTTCCCTTCATTTTTTTCGAATTCGCCAAGCAGCATCAGACGTTGAACATATCTGGAAAGAAAAACTCTACACAACTGCCTACCTACCTCCCGGCTGAGTTCAAATAACCAAAGGAAGAATTAACAATAATAATGCATCATGGAACTGAAGTAGAGAAGGAACTGCAGACCTCAGTACAGTGGTACATCGGGTTACATACGCTTCAAGTTACATACGCTTCAGGTTACACACTCCACTAAGCCAGAAATAGTGCTTCAGGTTAAGAACTTTGCTTCAGAATAAAAACAGAAATCGGGCTCCGGCGGCACGGCGGCAGCAGGAGGCCCCATTAGCTAAAGTGGTGCTTCAGGTTAAGAACAGTTTCAGGTTAAGTACGGACCCCAGAACGAATTAAGTACTTAACCTGCGGTACCACTGTACTAGGGATGGGCCCCAATTGTGTCCTCAGAACCTATCAAATCTACACTTCAGGTAAAACCAATTTGATATGGTTACTGAGGACCTGAATGGGTTGGGTTATGACCCTCATCCCGAGATGGAGGCAGATTTTATCACAGCAGAACATTCTGGGCAGTGCAGTCCACATTGTGAGAGGCAACTGGATGGTGGATTCTAGTCTGCGGAAGCTTGTGCCATATTGTCCTTAAGGTACCACAAGGTTTTGCTCCCTCAAAGGAACAGAGCTACCCTTCTCAACTGTATTATTATTACCATCTATTTGCAAAAATTTCTATACCGCCAATGTTTTTAAAAATGGATCACAGTGGTGAACAGCAGAAGATCAACAATAAAATGGCACTAATAAAAGAAATGCAAAATGCACCACAAGTTCATATAAAGCTGGATCACTCCTCAGGGAAAGCCTGGGTGAACAGATGAGTTTTAAGCAGGCACCGAAATGCCAATACTTTAGTGCCTGTCAATCAGGAGCACATTCCAAAAGGCAGGGGCCACCACACTAAGGGCCCTGGTCTTAGTGGACATAAGATGAACAAACAGCACTGCTAAGAGTGTCTCTCCGCTGCCAGGAACTGAGAAAGAGATGGCTCTGTCTGACACAATGCTGTGTTCCAAGCCGTCAGGAATGGGTTGAAAATATGGGCAGTGGGTCTGGGGGGTCCACAGATCTTATGCCTCCACCAGATCCAAGCTATACCTGTCCATGCAGACAAAACCAAGAAGAAAAATTGCAGGACAGGATTGCATCTTATCAGCCTGGTCATCACCAGCAGCACCACTGGAGCTGCCGCTGCCCTTTCGGTCACCAGCAAATGAATCTTTCCAATAAAGCAACATGTTGGGCTTCGCCCCCCAAAACTTTCTACCTTGAGAGATCCACAGTCTTTTCTCCCGGACCCGTCTGCAAAGGAATGTTGTTGTGCTGCAGGGGATTCTGGGGCATGTTTGAGGATGTACACCAAGTTCATGGAGGGCAACCTTCAGCAAGCAAGGACCCTCCAGAGGTTTTGGACTACAACTCCCATCAAGCCTCGGCCAGTGCATGTTGGGAGTTGTAGTCCAAAATATCTGGAGGGTGCCCGGTTGCTGGAGGTCAATGTAGGGTTCTGGGCAGGTCTCCCTGGCCCCATCATCTCCCCACTGAAAACCCAGGGCACATCCAATGCCCCTCTGTGCATTGCAGAAGGCTGAACATGATGTACAGACTACCTTCCAGAGCTATTTCCCAGGAAAGGGTTAGAAAGCCATTGCAATAAAGCACTGATTGGGGGGGGGGGAGTGCTGCCCAGCAGAATAGAGAATCTTCTTCCTCTGCCATGGTCCCAGGTTCAGTCCTCAGCATCTCCAGGTAGAGCTGGGAGGAGAGCTCCTTGTCTGAAATTCTGGACATACTGAGCCAAGTAGACTAGTGGTCTGACTCTGTGTATGGCACCTTCCTATGAACAAACACTCCACAGTAAAGGCAGGGAGTAGCCAAGGGGAATATTTTAGGTCTTAAATTAGTATCACCTCTCCTTACAGGCCCTTCTGCATATTCAGAGAGGGAGAGAGATCTGGTGAAAAGGATGTTACAGAACCATAATCTCTCTTTCTCTCTCTCACACACAGTACATCCATCCTACAACACACTGGCCACTCCCTGTCTGCTTCAGCAACGACCCCAAACAGGTGGGATTGGAATGGGCAGAACACAGCAGGGAGGCTTCTCAAGAGCCCATTGAGAAAAAGAAAGCCTCGGTTCCCTCCCCACCACCCACATTGCCTTGCCATCTCTCTCTTCCCTCCCCCCTTACGGGGGGGGGGGGAGAGGAAGAAGGTGCACGCCAGACAAAGCCATGTGCATGAATGCATGCGTGTGTGCTGGTGTGCGCGCGCGGGGAAATGCTGGTTACGGGGCTTACCTTCTGCAGATCCCCGAGCTGGGTGTGTGTGTGTGTGTGTGTGTGTGTGAGAGAGAGAGAGAGAGAGAGAGAGAGAGAGAGCGCGCGCAAACGAGAAGGGGGTTGTCGTTGTTGTCCTGCATTACAGACGCTCAATATAATGTGTAGAGGCGGGAGGGAAGGGGGTGTTTTCCAAGCAACGCAGACTATATAAGCTGAGCCCCTCCTTAACAGAGCCCCAGCCCCATATTCAGATAGGGGTGTGTGTGCGCTTTCCCCGGAGAGATCCAACCTCTCCCCATACATGCACACGCACACACTTTTGCACTTGCGGTGGTGCTGGCGGGGTGTTCACAAAGTACATGCTGACCTTGCGCTAGAAGAATCGCCACCTCCCCACACCCGCACCTTGCCCGCCTGCTCTCCCCATCCCCGCCTGGGTTGCAGCGGGGAATGATCCTGGCATCGCCTTTCCTGCAGCTGCAGGTGGAAAGTAGCAATGGGAGGAGGGGCGGCGCACGGGGTGTCGCGGGGGGGGGATTTCATTGTTCTCAGCGGCGCTTTGTGTTAAAGGCGCCCAAGCGAAACCTCGCCTGGCTGGCGCGCTCCCCTCCCCTCCCCACCGCGCCCCCTCCCCCCTCTAGCACCCGAGTCACCTCTCCCAACCCGAGGGGGGAGGGGGAGATAGACCGAGAGACGTCTTCCTCCTCGCGCACGCTCCTAACCCCCACCCCAATTGCACGCGCCCCCTCCCCAAACTACTCCTCTCCCCTTGCATCTATGCAAGAGGGAGACCCACCCCACTCCAGTTCTCCCCCAACAACAAACCCCCTTTCCTTCTCACCTGTCTTGATCCTCCCCACACATGCAACCCCCCCAAACCAAGACCCCTCCACAGTCGCTTCCAAGCGTGGGGGGAGGGGTCCAGAGCTTCGACCTCCCCCCCCCATACATCACATTCCCGCGATGCCCCAATCCTGCTTCTTTCCTCCAAGAATCCAGAGCCGGACCCACCTGCCTGGGCGCGGGCTCTTGCCCTCATGTCCTCGCAGACGCGGCGGCTGTGTTGCGGACTGCCGCTCGCTCGCTCCTCCCTCCGGATCGCGCCGGGCCCAGGGAGAGCGGCGCGCTCAAGGCAGGCGCCCGAGGGGGCTCGCCGCCCGCCGCGGCCGCCTTACTGCTGCGCCGCAGCCCCTTGCTGCTGCTGCTGCTGCTGCTGCTGCGGGCCACCGGCGGCGGCGGCTGCTGCTGCTGCTGCTGGGGCGAGACGGGAGCGGCTCTGCAGCACGGGCGGCGAGCACCGGCGGAGACGGCGGCGGCGGCTGCAGCAGCGACAGCCCGCTGCCTTCAGCTGCAGCCCCATGGTCGCCAGCGCCGCTTGCAGCCCGCGGAGCAGGCAGGCATCGTGGCGAGGAAGAAGCAGCGCCTTCCACCCAGCCCAGCCGCGCGCTCCTTCCCCGCCTGGATGGATGGATGGACGCGAGCCCGCCCTGTGGCTGCTCCCTTTTGTTCTGCGCCTCTCTGTAATGAATGTCTGTGTGTGGATCTTCTCCTCGCCTGCCTGGAGAGCGGGCAGGCTCTCCCCGGCGCTTCCGCGCTTCGCTCTGTGTGTGCAGCCTGCCTGCCTGCCTGCTCTGCCTGCTTTGGCGAAGCCGCCGCGGCTCCGCCGGGTCCTAAAGCGCCTCGGGTTCCGCCGCTCTTCCTTTCACCCGTTTCTGTCTTGTTTTCTAGGTCAAGCCCGAGTTGCTGCGGCCGCTTTGAGCGGCTGCCAAAAGGTTCAAAGGAAGAAGCGTCGGGGTTTAAGGATCAGGGTTAATCTGGTTGCTTTGATATATATATATACATATGACTGGATGCTGTTGTTGGTTAAGTCTTTCTTTCTCTCCGCTTCTAGGGGGCGGGTGTTCCTGAAGCTACGCGAGGGATTTCTTCTACACGTTTGCGTCTCACTTGTGAATGCGGCGTACGCGGGGGGGGGGGGGGAATGAAGAAAAAAGCCTCTTAAAAATACCGGACATGCTGCTTTGACATTTGGGGAACTGAAGTGGATTGTGGGTGCAGGAAATTGGGGTGCGGGTGAAATGGGTCGTGACACTTCTCCTAGAGGATCTTCTGGAATTTGTGGAGTCGGGGAGGTTTCAGACATATCAGCACAGACGCAAACTGCCCTCTGCTGGATTTGGGAAAATGTGCCTTGGAAAGGGTCGTCCAAAGTTGCGAGTCCTCATGGCTAAAGAGAAAACCTAGGGACCAACCGAGCTGGACTTTCTTTATACTGTATCTGAATTCCAGCAGCTGTTAAAGGCTAGTCAATGCCAGCAACGTCCCACTTCATTTTGACAATCCTACTTCGTGATTGGCCTGTGTGTATTTGTGTTGAATTAATATTTATTTTTCTTGGCTGCAATTGGGAAGGGGGGGCAGACCTTGGTTCTGTTGATATGGAAAATATTATCCTTAAGCGTTGCCGCATCAACTCTCTTGCCTCTTCCATATACAGTGGTACCTCGCGTTAAGTACTTAATTCGTTCTGGAGGTCCGTACTTAACTTGAAACTGTTCTTAACCTGAAGCACCACTTTAGCTAATGGGGCCTCCTGCTGCTGCCGCGCCGCCGGAGCACGATTTCTGTTCTCATCCTGAAGCAAAGTTCTTAACCCGAAGCACTATTTCTGGGTTAGTGGAGTCTGTAACCTGAAGCATATGTAACCCGAGGTACCACTGTACTCTCTTTCTCCCCCCCTTCTTTTGTTAAATGATGCATCCAGTCATTCCCGCCTTCTGATTCTTCTCTTTTTGGACCACAGACGCCCCTGTGCTTGAAAACAGGACCTGAGCCCAAAAGCAGCCTCCCCAGTTGTGATTCCCAGCAACTTGGCATTCTGAGGCACTGTTGCTCCCACGGTAGAAGTAGCCACGGACAACCTTTCCCTGCCTGAATTTGGATAATCCTCTTTTAAAGCCAGCCAACAGTAGTGCTATATCTGCAGGGCTTAGCTGTCATGGCCAATAGCCTCTGATGCTAACATCACCTGAAAGGTGAGCTCCCGGAAAACTCATTCAAGGATATTGCTGATCTGGAGAAGGTGAAGAAAAGGGCAACCCAGAAGACCAGGGGGCTCCCCTACGAACACACGTTAGAATATTTAAAGCCAAATGTTGGAAGAGTCAGGGCAGACAAAAGGAAGGACTTCTTCATATAGTAAAAGGAAGGAATTTGCTACCCTAAGGCCACACATGAACCAGCCTGGACCCAGCATTCATCATCTGTATATAATTTTATTAAGTTTTCTCTTTAAAATACTCATTTTACATCATTAAGATATCAATGACTTCCCTCCTTCTCTTTCTATGGTTCATTTTTACATATCATAAATCCCTGCATATTTTACAAAAACTATACCATTCGGTATTCCATTAATGCACCCATCAAAACTTGTTTACACTGTTGAATGTATCTTAACGCTGCCAGCGTTTTCAGCTGTACACAATTATTTCCCATATATTCAATAAACGTTTTCCAATCTTCTTTAAACATATGTTCTTCTTGTTCTTATTCTATATGTTAAGTCTGAGAGTTGTGCATAGGCACAACCAGCATTCATCATCTGAGGTCCTTCTCCTTGCGCCATCTCCAAGAGAGGTGTGAAAATTGGCAGCATGAGAACGGGCCTTCTCAGTGGTGGCTCCCCATTTATGGAATGGTCTCTCCAGGGAGGCAGTCCTGGCACCATCACTGCCTACTTTTAGGTGACAGGCAGGCTCTCGGCCCTTAAGCTTGGAGATATTTAGATATTGCGCCCTCCTTCAGTGGGTGGGATTCATTACGCTGCTTTTTAAGTATGGCAGTTTTTTAAGCTTCTAGTTTAGTTGTATACTGGTTTAATTTTTCTATTATACTTTGAGACACTTTGAGTTCACTTTTTGTAAAATATAAAAAAGTGTCTCATAAGTGCAATAAATAAAAAAAGATGTGATGATGGTGTTTGGAGGAAGGACCGTGTCTCAGTGGGTAGAGCATGCAACTTTGCATGCAGAAGGTCTCCTGCCTGAAATCCCAGACAGCTGCTGCCGGTCAGTGTAGACAATACTGAGTTAGATGGACCAGTATTATATTTAGCTTCCTAAATTCCACCAATCTGAATGATTTTAAAAGGGCATTATGCAGATTCCTGGAGGATCAGGGCTCTACCCTGACTTTTGGCACCTGAATTTTTTAAGGACCCATGCTATTCTTTGCATTGTGAATCATTTTAATTTATTTTAATCTTGTGTTATATATATTGATGCAACCAGCCCTGGGACCTTATGGTAAAGGGTGGGTAATACATCTAGATGATGACGATTAATCACAAGCTGCCTCTAGGATGAGAAACACGATAGCTCTGAATATCAGTCTGGGGCTCATGAGCAGGAGAGGGCTATTCCAGACTGGAACATTGCAATGTGCTGTACATGGGGCTGTGCTTGAAGACAACTCAGAAACTTCAGCTGGTCCAAAATACAGTATCCAGATTACTGGCTGGGGTTTTGTTTAGATCTCACATAAGCCTGCACTGGTAGCAGATGCATTTCTGGGTCCAGTTCAAGGTGCTCACATTATTGTTCCAAAGCCCTAACCAAAGCTTAGTTGGTAGACTTAATCTCAGAGTAGTGGGAATCGGAGACTTAATCAGGAAACTTAATCTCAGAGTCATGAGAATCGAAAGTTCTTGCATTGCAGGAAGCTGGGCTAGAGGACAGTAGTGGTCACTTCCAATTCTAGAATTCTATGAGTCTGTGGGCACCCTAGGTACTCCAATACCTGAAAAATTGCCCTCCTTCCCTCCTTGGGTGCTAAGATTGGCAGAGGGGGTGGCTCTGGATAGTTCTTCCACCATCAGAAGCACAATTTCAAGGGTGTTTGGCCTGGGAGTGGGCATCCTCTGTGGCAGATCCTAAGCTGTGGAACTCCACAATCTGGCATCTTCATTATGCAGCTTTCAGGAAATGCTGAAGACACACCTCTTTCCCCTGGGTTTTGACATCTGTGATGTATATTTTTAGGACCCACCTTATTGTAAGTTGTTTTCAACTGTGTTTAACATTGTGTTTTAATTGTTGTAAAAACTGGCCCTGCGACCTTAAGGACGAAGGGCCAGTAAACAACAAGATAGATAGAGAGATAGATATATAGATGATAGATAGATGATAGATGATAGATAGATAGATAGATAGATAGATAGATAGAAAGAACTCATGTTTTGCTTGTGGGCTTCTGCCTATAGGCATCTAATTGGTCAGAATGCTGGGAAAGAGAGTCCTTTGGACTCAGCAGGGATCTTTTTATGTTCAACTGAGGGGGAGGGAACAAATTTTCTCAAGAGATTACAAGTAAATAAATGCAGAATGCAATCCAGCTCCATTTAAAATCAATTGGAGTATTAACTCCTGACTTCATGGTAAGGTGGCTTAAATCTAGATTAAAAACCTATTAAAAGACCATTTAAAAACTATCTGCTCATCATCCACCCCCACAAAATTCTTTCCGGAATAGAAAAACCTTGCATTGCTTGACAAAGGCATACACTGTCCTACACACACAAACACACACGCACACTCTCCTCTTTTGTGGGTTTCTTTAGCTCTCTTTCAAGCAGCTGGAATGCAGCCAAAAGGCTCTTAAAGAGACAGGAGCTTTCAAACACTGGGCTGGGCTTTGGGGGGTGCACAGCAAACGTATGTATGTTTGTTTTTGTTTCTTTTTTAAATAATATTTATTAAAGTTTTAAGGGTTACAAAAAGAAAGCGTAAAAAACATCATTTTAAACAAAAAACAATACAACACATCACAATAAGTAAAGAAAAAAGGATGAGATACAAAAAAAGAAAAAGCAGAAAAATAAAATCCATTAAACAAAAAAAACAAAGAAAAATACAACAAATCTTCCCATTACTTATCTTTCATTAGCTTATTTCCTTGACCTCCTCACACCTCCCTTTTTTGTATTCTAGTTCGATTATCTATTTCAGCAAATCCTTTCCATCTTTTCAAATTTTAGTCCTGTAACAAACGTATGTATGTTTGTAGCACTCCAAAAGTCAAAAATCTGTTCTCTTTTAGCAGTGATACGGGGAAGCTTCAGGCTTGATCTGCTTTGTTTTTTGCGAGAATCCTGAGCTCCACCAATTAAACAGAGGCTGGGTTTGGGAACACAGTCAAGAGCAAATGATGGCTCAGAGACAGAGCAAGTTACCTACTGAAACTGTCTTCTACTCTCCACCCCATCACTGGAATGCAGCCCCCAGAAGGTTCACCAAGTCAGAATCTGGCCCTGGGGTTAGATAGGTTCCCCCCATGTCTGCACCAAGCCATGGTTTATTTAAGTTTTATTTAAACCATGGTTTAAAGTGACACGTGAACTCAAGCTGCAGGCTGTCCTTTGATTCCTTTCTCTACAGTGAGATGACAACCTCCTTAGTCAAGGAGTGTCTGCCTGCATACATGCTATCGTACAGCGGTTCTCAACCTCTGGGTCCCCAGGTGTTGTTGGACTACAACTCCCATCATCCTGAGCTCTGGCCTTGCTAGCTAGGGGTGATGGGAGTTGTGGTTCAACAACATCTGGGGACCCACAGGTTGAGAAAGGCTGGAACTTTAAAACATGTTACTTCTCCCACAAAAAAAATCATGGGAACTGTAATTTATCCTTCACAGAGCTATGGTTTCCGACACCCTTAACAAACTACAATCCCCAGGATTCTTTGGGGGAAGAAATCATGTGCTAGAAATGTATTGTGTTTATACAGCCTGTGGAGGTGGAAGAAGAATCTCCCTTTCAGGTAGTTCCTGGTAATTGTGGACTGCTTATAATTTCCCAAACAACAGAGATGCTTGGCAACCGCCCAGTGCTGTCTCCTGCTTTACTTAAGAATCCGTTTAACTATCTCCTTTCCAAACATCTATTCTCACAACTGTACACCCCAGCTTCCCTGATTTATTAATTTAAAGGGAGAGGAGAGATTGACATAAGTGTGGCACTTTACAAAGATCAGGTACGAAAGCTCCTCGTCCAAAAGGGGTGACCATCTAAAATGGACCTTACCAAAGAATTGCAAACCGTATCTGTGGTGCTTTTTAAAATTGTGTGTGTGTGTGTGTGTGTGTGTGTGTGTAGAGGAGGATTTCCATCTGGACCACAGGGCATGGGGAACTTTAACTCCTTCTTTCCCCCATCACAGATCCACCACAAATCACCTGCTTTAAGCTGTCTCTCAGCCTAATCTACCTACTTTCCTACCTACCTCAGAGGGTTGTTGCGAAGATAAAAATGGGTAGGGGAGGAAAGAACCAAACACACCAGCTTGAGCTCCTTGTAATAAAGAAATGGGGGAAAAAATGTCTAGTTTGACCCTTAGAATTCTTTATTTCATGTAACAAAATTTATCTACCACTTGATTGTAAGGAAACATCTAAGTGGTTTACTAAAAAATATAAACTAAAACATTAAAGCCCTAAACCGCCTCGGCCCAGTATACCTGAAGAAGCGTCTCCACCCCCATCGTTCTGCCCAGACACTGAGGTCCAGCTCCGAGGGCCTTCTGGCAGTTCCCTCACTGCGAGAAGTGAAGCTACAGGGAACCAGGCAGAGGGCCTTCTCGGTAGTGGCGCCTGCCCTGCGGAACACCCTCCCATCAGATGTCCAGGAAATAAACAACTATCTGACTTTTAGAAGACATCTGAAGGCATTATTGATAGAAACCAATTAAAAATAGTATTCAAAAACATTCAAAAGGCGATTAGAACCAACAGTAGCTAAAAAGAATTTAAAACTCATGTCCACATCCTACGTAGCTGGATAGGCTTGCCTGAACCAAAATGTTTTAAGCAGGAAAAAGAATACAGTGAAGAAGGTCTGATGTCAACAGAGCTGCCTGATGTCAACGGAGGTGCCACACTAACATATTGCTTCTTTCTGTGTTCATGTGTTCATATGATTTTAATAAACTCATTTCAGCAATATTGAACATGGTACCCTGTCATATTACCCACCAAGAAACATGTACCTTGCCTAAAGGTAAGCAGCATTCATCATGCCCTGACTAATCTGAGCCACCCTCCCACCCTAGCTCAGGGTTGTCTGCACTGACTGCCAGTGTCTCTCCGGGGGTTTCCCCAAGCCTGCCTGGAAATGCCAAGGATTTGACATAGGGCCTTCTGCATGCAAGGCACGTGCTCTACTACCAACCTGACCTTTGCTTAGGACTGGAAAAATTGGAAACTGAAATTGACAGATTCACTCATGTCTAATTACAGGGAAGTCTCACGGAAAACATGGGTGCCACTGATTTCAAGGAGACTTTGTAGCTAGATCAGATTCAGTCTCTGGCATTGAATTTGAATTTGTTCCCAGAATTCTCCTCAGCAAATATTGATGTTGAATTTTCTCCAGGTAGTCTCTGAATACAACTTTTGCCAAAAGTCTGGAATCTCCGTTTTGCATCCAGTGATATCTGATCTCACTCTTTCTAAAACTTGACATTTCATTTCAATGTTTTCCATCGGCAGCATTTAATCACTGGCCTGTTTTGTTTTTGCCAGCTGATACCTTATGATATTTACAATGCTTTCCCAAATCAGAGAACGAAGAGATTCTGGGAAGAGTGAATTGGCTTGGGATTTTGAAGCTAAAATTTCACAAAGTACAGATTCAACTATTGAATTCAGAATATGAAGGGCAAAGTCATTTGGCAAATTGCAAATGCTTGTGAATACCCACTCCAGCTCTTAGGCCTCCTCCAGATGTCCTTTTCATTGTGCACTCGTGATGATTTGCGTTCGTGTTGGTATCAGCGTGATCACATGTGCTTTCAGTTTCGTTTGTGTCTGCAAAGGTTTTGCAGTAGTAACACTGCTTTATTCCTAGTCAGTGCAGATCCTGTAACTTCCTGCTGAAATCCCAGAACATTTTATACCACGGAGATTCTGGTATCTTTTTGCCCTGCTTTTGCTGAGCTATAACACGCCATCCTTAGGACAGCACTAACGTGGTAGGCGAGGAGGAACCATCTCAAAACAAGCTCAAGCAGAAGACGTCCACTACTAATGCTTTATTATTCTGTCAAGGGCCCTTAGACAAGCAATCCTTGGGCAGTTCAGAAGTTGCTGTCTCACTACCAGGGAGGGGTGGCAGGGAGAGAGGGACAGAAGGAGTCAGTTAACAGCCATTCCCATTCAAAGAGTATTGTAGCTGGCTTGGTCATGAGGTTTGCACATGTTATGGGAATGCAAGATAGGGAATGCTCAGGACTTAGTCAAAGAACAGGACGGTGCAGAGAGCCAGATGGAGGAGAAGGAGCAAACTGCCTTATACCCAGCCAATCTATGTGTCCATCACTCTTATTGCCTGCTCTGTCTGTCACATACCCTCCAACATTTCTCTGATGAAAATAAGGACAGTCTATTCCATAACGATAACAACAACAATTTGATTATTTATACCCTGCCCATCTGACTGAGCTGCCCTAGCCACTCTGGGTGGCTTCTAACATATGTAAAAACATAATAAAACATTAAACATTTTTTAAAAAAACTTCCCTATACAGGGCTGCCTTCAGATGTCTTCTGAAGGTTGTATAGTTACTTATCTCCTTGGCTCAGGGGGGTCACATAACTCCATACCCTCCAACATTTCTCCAATGAAAATAGGGATGTCCTAAGGAAAAGTGAGAGCTGGACCATAAAGAAGGCTGATCGCCGAAGAATTGATGTTTTGGAATTATGGTGCTGGAGAAGACTCTTGAGAGTCCCATGGACTGCAAGAAGATCAAACCTCTCCATTCTTAAGGAAATCAGCCCTGAGTGCTCACTAGAAGGACAGATCGTGAAGCTGAGGCTCCAATACTTTGGCCACCTCATGAGAAGACTCCCTGGAAAAGACCCTGATGTTGGGAAAGATGGAGGGCGCAAGGAGAAGGGGACGACAGAGGATGAGATGGTTGGACAGTGTTCTCGAAGCTACAAACATGAGTCTGACCAAACTGCGGGAGGCAGTGGAAGACAGGAGTGCCTGGCGTGCTCTGGTCCATGGGGTCACGAAGAGTCGGACACGACTAAACGACTAAACAACAAACAACAACAAGGAAAAGTGGGACATTCCGGGATCAAATCAGAAACAGGGGTGGCTTCTGAAAATCTGAGATTGTCCCTGGAAAACAGGGACACTTGGAGGGTCTGCTGTCAGAGGCTTTTCCTGGTTTTTATTTTTTTAAACTGGAGATTCTGGGAATTGAACCAGACACCTTTAGTTTGCAAAGCAGCTGCTCTGCCACTGAGCTACGTCCCTTCCCAGAGCACTTTAAAGCACAAGGTACAAGATAAGCCTTGTTATTATATAATCATTCTCTTCTCCAAGCTGCCTATGATTCAAACCATTCCAACTCCCTGTCTCCCCTTCCCTTCCCATCTCTCTATTTAAAGCTCTCATCTTGTCTCTTTTTAGGTCAGGTAGGATGAGTAACGGTAAGGAAGGCTGCTGGAAGTAAAGGTGGTTTCATGATTCAAGCACATGCACCTGGCACACTCGTTTCATCGAAGGATATGCCTGTCACCCAAGTCAGAACAGCTGCCCCTTGGGCTCACAATGGTCTTTCACAGGAACAGAAGAGGCTGTCTTTCAGAGTCAAGCCATCTAGCTCAGACGTGGGGAACCTTTGGCCTGCCAGATGTGGCTGAACTACCACTCCCATCAGGCCGGCAAATAGCCAAGGATAAAGGGAGCTGTAGCTCAGCAACACCTGGAGGACCAAAGGTTCCCCACACCTGGCCAACAGCAATATTGTCTGCCTTGGGCAGCTGCTTTCCACACTTTCAGGCAGGAGTATCTCCCAGCATGACCTGGAGATGTCAGGGATTGAACCTGGGACTTTTTGCCTGCCAGAAAAGAGGTTCTGTGGTCTGTCAAAAAATAGCCTTCCACTCCTCATGGTTGTGAATTAAGGGCAGAAGCAAATGGAGACATAGGAAGCTGCCTTGTACAGAGTCAGACCATTGGTCCATCTAGCTCAGTGTCATCTACACTGACCACCAGCAGCTCTCTGGGGTTTTTGAGTTTCCTCAGCTCTTTCCCCTTCCAGAGCTACAATTTACAGAGCGGTTTAATAATCAACCCCTCATTCCCAGGGAACTCTGGGAATTGTAATTCGGTGAGGGGAATAGAGGGGTCTTCTGACAACTCTCGGTACTCTTAACAAACTACAGCTCCCAGGATTCTTTAGGGGAAGCCATGACTGTTAAAAGTGGCAAAGGAGTGAGGATGAATTGTAAGTTCACATATTTTGCAGTTTCCAAAACTATACAAGAACCAAAAGACAGCCATCCTTTGAAATCCACACACCTCCAAATTTGGCAATGCACTTCTCCAGCGATGTAATGTGTACCAAAATGAATATGCTAGGGTAAATTGCATGTGCAAATGCATATATTCCTGAAAAGGATGTACAAAGATGTGATACTGACATTCAGGACAGTATTACATTATGGTGTAGAGGCCAGCATGGTGCATAGCTGTCAGCGTTTTCCTTTTTTTAAGGGAAATTCCCTTATTCCAAATAGGATTCCTCGCAAGAAAAGGGAAAAGTTGACAGCTATGGATGGTGTAGTGGTTAGAGTGTCAGACCAGGACTGGGGAGGCCAAGGTTCAAATTCCCGCTCACTGGGTGGATTTGGATCAGTCACTGCCACTCAGGCTAGCCTACCTCACAGGATTGTTGTGGGGATTAAATGGGGAGGGAGAGAACCACATGTGCAACTTTGAGTTCCTTGGAGGAAAAGGTGGGATATAGATGCAGTGGACGGGTGGGTGGGCAGGCATTCGGAAACTAGCCAATTATAGAAAATCATAGAACTGTAGAGATGGAAGAGCCCACGAGAGGGTCATCTAGTCCAGGCATAGGCAAACTCGGCCCTCCAGATGTTTTGGGACTGCAATTCCCATCACCCTTGACCACTGGGCCTGTTAGCTAGGGATGATGGGAGTTGTAGTCCCAAAACATCTGGAGGGCTGAGTTTGCCTATGCTTGATCTAGTCCAACCCACTGCAGTGCAGGAGCCTTTTTGCCCAATGTGGGGCTCAAACCCACAACATTAATTGCTCTGCCTGCTTTTGCCTCTGGCCCCCAGGAGGTTGCCCAGAAGGGAATGTGGTTAGGCTGAAAAAGATTCCCCATTCCTATTAAATATGAATTGAAGCAAGTCCTGGTTGGCTAGCCAAAGTAGAAGGGTGGAACAAGTGGAATTCCCTCTTCCCCACAGCAGCTTCCCCAAGCCAATTTGCTCCTTCTCCAGCGGGCTCCTTTTACACTCGTTCTTTTCCTTTTCTTTACAACATTGGGAGATCTGATCATGAATCTCCCACAGCCTGGGAAGCTTGGGTCTCTGTGTAGATTCTGAAGGAGTGAATGCCAATAAGAGCCTTCTGTCACCAAAAAAGTCTCCTTCAACCATCGCTCTGCTAGGAAACTTAGATCTCTCTCTCTCTCTCTCTCTCCTTTCCTAAATCAGCCTCACAATAATGCATCTGACAGCATGTACCTTCCACGTGCAACAACACGTCTCACTGCTTGTTTCATGGCTTCGGATTATTTTTAGCACTAATAATAGCCACATTCAGAAATTTATGTTACTCAGAACTGCTAAGGGGGTTCACAGCTTTGGAACATGGAAAATATTTATAGAGCATGTTTTCCTGGCACATGGAAGGTGGGTTTGGTATGTGTGTTTTAAGAAAAGGGAAAAACTTGTGGAATCGAGTAACTCAGTCCAGAGAGCACATCTGATACATTTGAAGTGTTCATAACAGGGGTGCAGAACCGTTTTTCAGTCTGAAGACTGCATTCCCTTCTGGGCAGCCTTCTCAGGGCCAGTTTGGGGTGCGGCCCAAGGCAAAAGTGGGAAGAGCAAGGCATGTAAATATTGCCTTAGGGCCCCAGCCCTGGTCTAAAATGCCATGTTTAGCAGCAGAATCCTAGACATGCCTACCCAGAAGCCCAATGGAAATGGAGCTTCTACACCATACACTTAAAGCTTCCTTCGGTCACATCCACACCATACATTTAAAGCATGCTCCTGCCACTTTAACAATCAGGGCTTCCTCCAAAGCATTGTGGGGCCTGCCACACATTAAGGGTGCTGACCTCACAGATCTACGCTTCCCAGAAATCATATCAAGCCACAGTTCCCAGGAATTCCCCTTGGCTGTTAAAGTGGTATAAGAGTTATTGAAATGTATGGTATGGCCACTGTCTTGTGCTGGATGGTGTTAAGATTCCAGAATCCTTAAACCAAGGAAGAATGTGCCAAGAAGCTCTTCCTCTCTGGGGAGCTGTCCATGGTACCAATCTTATTTTTAAAAATATATCAGGGACCCATTTTCTTTTGCTGACATAGAAGATCAAACCTATCCATTCTGAAGGAAATCAGCCCTGAGTGCTCACTGGAGGGACAGATCCTGAAGCTGAGGCTCCAATACTTTGGCCACCTCATGAGAAGAGAAGACTCCCTGGAAAAGACCCTGATGTTGGGAAAGATGGAGGGCTCAAGGAGAAGGGGACGACAGAGGACGAGATGGTTGGACAGTGTTCTCGAAGCTACAAACATGAGTTTGACCAAACTGCAGGAGGCAGTGGAAGACAGGAGTGCATGGTGTGCTCTGGTCCATGGGGTCACGAAGAGTCGGACATGACTTAACGACTAAACAACAACAACAAAAGGAAACGTGGATCTTTATCTTTCTCTTTCTCTCTAATGGGAAGCCTTCCAATATTGTTGGACTCACTCTTGGTTGGCTCATCATTCTACAAAAAGACACACACAGAGGTTTGGTTTTGTGTTGGTGCTTCCTGGTGTGGACTACCGGTGACTCCTTGTTACTGCTTACAACAATGCAAGCCTGGGACATGCATAATTCACTCATACAACCCATTACCTGATATTATAATCAGCACCAGCATCCATGATTTGGACAGCTTATGATGAGAAATGCACACCCCTTCCCTCCCCACCACCACCTCAGAAAATCAGAGCCACCAGTCATTCTTATACCCTGCCAGGTTTACTTTCAGGGTATGTAAGAATATATCACTCTTAATGGGCACCTTTCTCCAATCTAAAATTGTTGCCACTTATTTGTATGGCCTTAACACTGGCCTGGGACACAGTTGGCGCTGTGGGTTAAACCACAGAGCCTAGCACTTGCCGATCAGAAGGCCAGCGGTTCGAATCCCTGTGATGGGGTGAGCTCCCGTTGCTCAGTCCCTGCTCCTGTCAACCTAGCAGTTCAAAAGCACGTCAGAGTGCAAGTAGATAAATAGGTACTGCTCTGGCGGGAAGGTAAACGGCGTTTCCGTGCACGGATCTGGTTCGCCAGAAGCGGCTTAGTCATGCTGGCCACATGACCTGGAAGCTATACGCTGGCTCCCTCGGCCAGTAAAGCGAGATGAGCACCGCAACCCCAGAGTCGGCCAAAACTGGACCTAATGGTCAGGGGTCCCTTTACCTTTAACACTGGCCTAGATCTCATGGAGGAATGCCTGACTTATACTGCTTCAAACAGCAGAAAGGGTGCTCAGATAGCTGAACACTCGTCTGCACAAAGAATTCTTGTCCCTAGAAAGCTAGCATGCCAGGGAGATTTTTATGCACGCTTTGCATTCGTATGTATATTTTTATATGCATTACAAGGCTGGGGACTCGCTTGGTGTCTTCATTGTGTATTTTTTGGTGCCAGGCAAAAACATTCCTCTCCTCCTGGGCCATATTTAAGTCAGCAATCTATGGCCTTTAAAACTGTATCTTGGGGTGCGTGTGTTATTAGTTAGTTTGTTATTATGGTTTTATGTGTGTTTTTATACTGTAAATCGCCCCGTGGTCCTTGGACGAAGGGTAGTATATAAATTTTATAAATACAAAATAAAATAAAAATAAAATGCCTTATATCCCTGCCTGATCACTGAGATCTTGGGGAGAGCCTCTCTTAGTGTTCCCCCATAGTTCAGATGCATAACTCACATTCTCCAAAAGCTGTGCATTCGCTGTTTCTCTGGGAGTCCCTCCCAGCTGAGATGAGACAGGGCCCCTCCCTGCTAAACTTGAGGTTTATGGCAAAGACCTTTCCATTTCAGCAGGCATTTTTAGGAAGTTTTCTGTTTCTGTGATGAATTTTAATTGCTCTTATCCATTGTATGCTTTTTCATTTTTATGCACCCCGCTTAGAAACTTCGGTAATTGAGCAGTATATAAATAGCTTTAATAAAACAGTCTCACATCTATCACCCAAGGAATCTTCTTTGGGAGAAACACCTTCACAAAGAACGATCCCTGTTGCAGAATCTGAGGCTGAAGTGCCCTCTAGTGACTATTTTGCCTTATTGTAGGAAAGCAATAAATAACAAAGGAAAGCTTGAAGCCTTCTGTCCAAACATCACAGAGGACATTGGCCACATCCACCGCAAACATTTAAAGTGCTTGTGTACTGCCATAGCTTCCCCCAAATCCTGGGAACTGCAGTGCTGAGAGTTGTTAGGAAACCCTTTTTCAGTTCACAGAGCTACAATTTCAAAAGATCCTTGAGAAGGAGAGGGACTGATGGTTAAACCACTCTGGGAAATGCACACTATAATCTCAGGCCAAATCTGCATCACAGCTGAAAATACGCATTTTCCAAATCCATTTGGTCTGCTGAAGCACTCTGTGGTTCCACACCTCTCCATTTTTTTCACCGTTTCCGCATATTGTTGTACAAGAACCGCATGCTCTACCTGTTTGTATTTCAGATCCGAAGTCATGTTGTTGCTCATTTTTAAAAAATACAACCCACCCAATGACCCTTCATAAGCAGCCCAAAAGCATGGGCTGTGCTTGCTTCCCTTTGCCCTTCCCCATGTATCTCGGGGTCATTATTAGATTGCTACTACACTATTATTTCTTTTATCTTTTTATTAGATTTCTATACCGCCCTTCATGGTAAGATCTCAGGGCGGTTTGTGGAATAAAATATAAACTTCATTTCCTCATCTAGCTAACAATCAGCATCACAAGCAAACATTAAAGTAATTGCCCTTAGAACAACCAGTAATGTTACAAACGAATAAAGGAAAATGCAGTCTGTGTTCCTCGGTCTCAGGCACTGCTACTCAGAAGTAAGCTCCACTACGTGCAAAGGGACATCTCTGCCTTGCCCGTGGCAGGCAGATGCTTGGGCAAAGGCCTGAATCCCTCGGGAGCTGCTGCCAGCCAGTGTAGACAATACTGAGCTAGATGGACCACTCAGAATAGTGAAGGGTTGTAAGCTGGTGGCAGGGCATCTGCACTGCATGCAGCGGTTCCCAAGTTTAATCTCCTGGTAGGGCTAAGAGCGGACACGGGTGGCGTTGTGGGTTAAACCACAGAGCCTAGGACTTGACGATCAGAAGGTCGGTGGTTCGAATCCCCGCGACAGGGTGAGCTCCCGTTGCTCGGTCCCAGCTCCTGCCAACCTAGCAGTTTAAAAGCATGTCAAAGTGCAAGTAGATAAATAGGTACCGCTCTAGCGGGAAGGTAAACGGCGTTTCCGTGCGCTGCTCTGGTTCGCCAGAAGCGGCTTAGTCATGCTGGCCACATGACCCGGAAGCTGTATGCCGGCTCTCTTGGCCAATAAAGCGAGATGAGCGTCGCAACCCCAGAGTCGGCCACAACTGGACCTAATGGTCAGGGGTCCCTTTACCTTTTTAGGGCTAAGAGAGGCTTCACTTGAGACCCTGGGGTGCTGCTGCCAGGCAGCGTGGACAATACTGAGCTAGATGGGCCCATGGTCTGACTCTGCAGGTTCCTAGGGTTCCTACATAAGGTAACCAGGTCAGCCTATGGAATCTCTAGTTGAAAAGACCCTAGGGATGCCAAGTGGGCATGGAAGTTGCATTACACCAGGAAAGAGTCTTTGTCCATCCGGCTCCATAATGCCTATGCCAATTGGCAGCAGTTCTCTGGCAGAGGTCCTTGCTTCCATCACCTACGTGTGTGTGATTTCAGCCACGGCTTGATAAGGAGGCAAACGGAGACAAGCAGATTTGGGGATAGCTTTGAGAGTAGCAGCCTGGCCAAGGTCCCATCAGTGTGTCCCAAAATGGAAACGGTTCAATGTGCCAATGTGTGTCTCTCCACCCCCCTCCAACCTGACTTCTGCAGGAAGGGAGGTATTAGCACTCCCTAACTATTTCTGGACTCTGAAGTGATACTTGCCGTCCCCAGCTTCCTCCCGCACCCTGCTTGCTAATGTGTTTCAGAGCTAATAAGCAAAGCGGGAGCCAAGGAAACAGCTGCCGCTGCTGCCGTGTGCCTTGCGAGGGTGGCAGGAGAAGAGCACATTCCCCGCTGGGGTCAGATCGCAGGCCAGCACCCCCCCCCCTTTGCCCAGCCTGCTGTGTCCGCTCTGGCTAGTCCTTCTAGACCAGCTGGCATTTTCTAAGTGGGATGGCCAGCCAAACATCGGAAGCCGCCTTATACTGAGTCAGATGATTGGTCTGGCAGTTCAGTATTGTCTGCACTAATGGCAGTGGCTGTCAAGGCTTTCAGGCAGGGGGCAGGGAATATCATAAGAACGTAAGAAAAGCCTGCTGGATCAGGCCAATGGTCCAGCATCCTGTTCTCACAGTAGCAAACTAGATTCCTGTGGGAAACTCTCAGTGGTGCAGCATGGGGGGGCACAAGGGGTGGTTGCCCTGGGCAGAAGATGGTTAGGGACGCAAAATTTCAACACCCGGCTCTGCCTCAATACAGCCGCATGCTTCTGTAGCTGGGCTCCGTTGAAAACGGCTCCCCATGTGAACCAGGAAGCAGCTTCTCCAGAAAATGGAACAGCTCTTCTTTTCTTATTTCTGCGACTGTGATCTCCTGGGTGATGCGGACACCATTAGGCAGTAGAATGTACATGTGTACATTGGTACCTCGGGTTACAGATGCTTCAGGTTACAGACTCAGTTAACCCAGAAATAGTACCTCGGGTTAAGAACTTTGCTTCAGGATGAGAACAGAAATCGTGTGGCGGCAGCGGGAGGCCCCATTAGCTAAAGTGGTACCTCAGGTTAAGAACAGTTTCAGGTTAAGAACAGACCTCCAGAATGAATTAAGTTCTTAACCTGAGATACCACTGTACTCTGTCCGTTTCCCTCTCTCTCACGACCCTCCCCATGGCCCCGGGCACTGGCAACCCATGCTACACCACTGGAAACTCTCAAAGAGGAGTCGAGCACAAGAGTCTTCTTGTGGTTTTCAGCAACTGGTTTTAAGAAGTATTACTGTCTCTGACCATGGAGGCAGAGCATAGCCATCATGCCTAGTAGCCGCTGATAGCCTTATCCTCCATGAATTAGTCCAATCCTCTTTTAGAAACCATTCAAATTGGTGGCCATCAATGTCTCTCTGGTTGCAAAGCTCCACAGTTTAACTCTGCATGATGAAGTCATTTATTTTGTCTGTACTGAATCTTTCAACATTCAGCTTCACTGGGTGGCCACAAGTTCTAGTTTGTAAGAAAAACTTTTTTCTTTTGACTTTCTCTATGCTGTGCATAATCTTATAAATGTCTCTCATATCCACTTTTATTTAGTTTTTCTCTAAATTAGAAAGCCCCAAATGCTGCAACTTTTCCTCATAGGGGAGGCTCTTTTCGGTTGATGGACAGGGAAGGGTTAAAATGATAGAGTTCCAAAATAGCATTGCTTTCTATATTTGCAGATGAAGCACAAAATCTTAGAGACAAAGACTTAATTGTGCATCTTATAACTGCAGCACATCTTGCTGTTGCTAGAGACTGGAGGACATTAAACATGAACCTATATGAAGTCTGGGAATTAATTTTGATGGGAAAGTTAACAGAAAGGGCACGTGAAAAAAAACAACGTGAGAAACTACATAACTTTTACATAACGTGGTCCTCCTTTATTATATATGCATCAAAGAAAGAACATGCATTTAAACCACCTAAGACACATGGGAGCATGTGGAATGATATTTTTTAAACCAACAACTGTAGAATTAATTTTTCATTTGATTATATTACTAATGTAATTACCTGGACGTAGTTGGGGTTGTTAGGAGAAAACTGTATTTTATTGCTTGTATTTGATTATATGTTGTTCTTATATTCAACTAATAAAATATTCCCCCCCGCCCAAAAAAAGATAGAGTTGGTTCTGTTCCACAAATGAGGCCAGGTAATTAATTTGGAGTTTTTTAGGGAGTGGCATGACAGCTGCTTATTAATCTTGAGAGTTTGGGGTCGGTGGGTTGGATGGATGGAAGGAAGGAAGACATGAAAAGCAGGCACAACTGGACAGGATAGAGTTGCCACATCCGTCCCATCCCTCAGATTTCCACTTGGAATACTTAATAGAAGGAATTTTGTCTGGTGGGTTGGCATGCTAGGAGGAGTTATGAAAGGTCAGTTGGCTACCAAGTCTGAGTTTTCTGGCTGCGTTTGTTTTGTCCTGCGAGTATAGGGTTTCTCCACCACCGCTCCTTGTAAGAGCGAACTCAGTGGGTGAGTGCCAATGGAAGTGAAGTCAAAACAGGGGCACGAAAAAACAAGAGAGAGGTCTCAGCAGGCTCAGGGGAACCTAGAAGTTTGCAGAAGAACCAAAAACCCACTTCTTTTAAGAAGCCTAAGAGGGAATGGTACTCCGCTCCAAAAAAAACCAACCCAAAGCAGTCAGATGACAACTGAGCATGCTCAGTAGCAATGGAATATTGTGTGTGAATTGGAAAAGAAAAATAGAAAACCAGGGTGGGGGATAGAGAAGGGCAGTTTCAGTTTCTTTCAATTTCTCCAAACTTAAATTCAGTTCTCCACATTTCCACATCAGTTTACAGAAAACCATCAAAATTCATGAAAATTTTTCCTCATAAATGCATTTTTGTATGCTATCTGGCCTGGCATGCATGGTTTTGCAAAACAGTTTCTCCCAAAATAATGCATTTTTTGTACATTCTTTTCACCAATGCATGCGTTTTTTAATGTATGCCTTAGTTTGCTACATGCATTTCTTGGTACACATTTTTTCACTACCTTGCATTTCCACAGCATGTGCAAACCTCATGGTAAAACCAACCACAATATTCTCCAAGCCACAACAAACACATCTGGGCTCCTTAACAAAGGGTTAGCCCTGCTCCTCCATTATGAATGGGGTGGCGGGAGGGGGGAATAGATTCAGTTCACATTTAAAGGAGAACAGACCTAATTTGCACTTTCCAAACTGATATGCAAACCAAAAGTCATCTACCCTCTGACATTCTCACTTCTCCAAAGTTTGCAATGCAGTTCTCCAGCGAAAGTAACTGTGCACAGAAATGCATAGATTGGGGTAAAGTGCCCATAAAATGAAGTTATTTGTGAAAATAACGCACAAGTTAATTGCAAAAAAAATGCACATATGAGGCAAAATTGTACATATGAATGTGTATACAGTGGTACCTTGGTTCTCAAACACCTTGGTACTCGAACAACTTGGAACCCAAACACTGCAAACCCGGAAGTAAGTGTTCCAGTTTGCAAACTTTTTTCAGAAGCCGAACGTGCTCCGTTTTGAGAGTTACGCTTCTGATTTGAGTGCCACACTTCCGTTTTGAGTGTTACGCTGAGGTCTGTCTGTTTTTGCTATTTATTTTGCGTTTTTGCTTTTGCGGCTTTTTTGTTTTGTTTTTGTGACTGTGTGGAACAGCTACTGATTGATTGATTGTGTGACTGCAGTACATTGTTGATTGCTTTGGTTTTATGGATCAGTGGTCTCGTTAGATAGTAAAATTCATGTCAAATTGCTGTTTTAGGGGTTGTTTTTAAAAGTCTGGAACGCATTAATCCATTTTGCATTACTTTCTATGGGACAGCGCGCCTTGGTTTTAGAACGCTTTGGTTTTGGAACGGACTTCCGGAATGGATTAAGTTCGAGAACCAAGGTACCACTGTATATCTGGAGAAAGGCACATTAAAACATTGGTGAGTGGCTTGTTTCTAATGAAAAAATTTGCAAACTGATGTGGAAATGTGAAGAGCTGTGTTTAAGATTGAGAAAATGAGAAAGCAGAATGGGCAGCAGTTCACCCTTGCAAATTGCACCCATGTCCTTTCGATACATTCAGTGGAGACCTGGGGTTGTGTAAGCTCCGCTCACAGAAGACCCACTGAAATCAAAATGCCTAAGTTAAAGGTAAAGGGCCCCCTGACCATTAGGTCCAGTCGTGACCGACTCTGGGGTTGCGGCACTCATCTTCCTTTATTGGCCGAGGGAGCCGGCGTTTGTCTGCAGACAGTTTTTCCGGGTCATGTGGCCAGCATGACTAAGCCACTTCTGGCAAACCAGAGCAGTGCACGGAAACGCCGTTTACCTTCCCGCCGGAGCGGTACCTATTTATCTACTTGCACTTTGACGTGTTTTTGAAGTGCTAGGTTGGCAGAAGCTGGGACCGAACAACAGGAGCTCACTCCGTCACGGAGATTCGAACTGCCGACCATCTGATTGGCAAGTCCTAGGCTCTGTGGTTTAACCCACAGTGCCACCCATGCCCATTAACCTGAAGGAGTTTACTCTGAGCATCGGAAACAGCCCCTGGCTCCTAAACATGAACCTGCCCCCCACTGTTGAGTCTGGCTCTTGCCCAGATTATTCCCCTTGACCTCCACCACCCCCTTGACATCCATCTGCAGCCTTTATGTCAGTGAATAATGTATGGCTGAGAGATGCTTTAATTACCCTGTGGAGCCGCAGGATGGGACAGAGGAATAAGAAGGGAGACCGCAGAGCCAGGATGCTCTGTGACGGCTATCTATAGCCCATGCAGTTCACCTTCATTATATGTGTTGGGAACGCAGCAAGGAAGGCAATAAATAACACAAATGGATAACTGCCCCTTTGCCTACTGCAGGTTGGACTCTGGCCCGCAGGGAGGAAGGAGAGGAGCCAGCAAAGCCGAGCTCTGCCAGTGCTTGTCCCCTGGTGAGAAGGACAAACTGCAAAGCTGCATCCTTTGTGGAAGGGCCCTGACTCAGAGGGAGAGATCTGCATTGCACCCTGAAAGTCCCTGGTTCGATCCCCAGTAGGGAAGGGAGGAAAATCCAGTGCAGTTCACATTTAAAGACGAACTGTGCACTTTTTGCGCTTTCCTAAAGAATGCACAAACTTAAGCAAAATTCAGACGTCTCTGGATTTTGAAAGGCAGACAAGCCATGTGTGTACAGTAATGCATATACTAGGGTAAAGCGTGCATGGAAAGTGTATATATTGGTAGCAATGACCTACAAAATGCCTGATATTAGGAGGAAATGCTTTGCAGAACTGTCTATATTAGGCCAAGTAGCATACAGATGTGTGTCTATTAAGGGAAATTTGCACTAAGCTGCTGATGAATTTTCAGGCGTACTTTTTATTTACTTATTGCAAACTGATCTGGAAATGTGGAGAACTGAAGACTGGGAAAACAGGTAACTGGGAGAAACTGGAACTGCCATATTCACCCATCCCTAATCCCTGGAATATTCTGGAAGGGCTGGGAAACATCCCCTCTTAGAAACCTAGAGAGCTGCTGCCAGCCAGTGTGGTCAATACTGAGCTAGATGGATCAATGGTCTGGCTTAGCATGAGACAGCTTCCTATATTCCTTTGACCAGTGATGGGAAAATCTCCAGAGCTTGTCCCCCGGGGGAAGAGAAGGAACAGTCTTCTCACCCCGCATCCCATCAGTGATAGATTTTAAATATATATATCAATATGCTAAGATGCAAACTACAGTGGTGCCTCGCAAGACGAAATTAATTCGTTCCGCGAGTCTTTTCGTCTTGCGCGGTTTTTCGTCTTGCGAAGCACGGTCGGTCACAACTGCACCTCTTCAAGCGGCTTTAAGAAAAAAGGAAACAAACTCGCAAGACGTTTTCGTCTTGCGAAGCAAGCCCACAGGGAAAATCGTCTTGCGAAGCAACTCAAAAAACGAAAAACTCTTTCGTCTTGCGAGTTTTTCGTCTTCCGAGGCATTCGTCTTGCGAGGTACCACTGTAGCCTGACAGAGGCAGCTATGACCTCCAAAGGTTCAGAGCTGTCGGCTATTACAGTGGTACCTTGGGTTAAGTACTTAATTTGTTCTGGAGGTCTGTTCTTAACCTGTAACTGTTCTTAACCTGAAGCACCACTTTAGCTAATGGGGCCTCCTGCTGCTGCTGCGCCGCTACTGAGTGATTTCTGTTCTCATCCTGAAGCAAAGTTCTTAACCCGAGGTACTATTTCTGGGTTAGCGGAGTCTGTAACCTGAAGCGTATGTAACCTGAAGCGTATGTAACCCAAGCTACCACTGTAGTATTATTATTACAGTGGTGCCTCGCAAGACGAAAATGATTCATTCCGCGAGTCCTTTCGTCTTGCGTGGTTTTTTGTCTTGCGAAGCGCGGTCGGTCGCAACTGCACCTCTTCAAGCGGCTTTAAGAAAAAAGGAAACAAACTCGCAAGACGTTTTCGTCTTGCGAAGCAAGCCCATAGGGAAAATCGTCTTGCGAAGCAACTCAAAAAATGAAAAACTCTTTCGTCTTGCGAGTTTTTCGTCTTCCGAGGCATTCGTCTTGCAAGGTACCACTGTATTATTATTATTACTATTATTTCATTAAAGGTATATACAATTTCACTTTAAAAACAACAACCCTAAAAGTGGTTTACAAAAAGAACGAAACAATGAAATGATCAATAAAATAGAGTTTGAAACAGTCATTTGAAACATTTTAAAAATAATTAAATCAACAATAAACTAAAACCCAGATTTAACACATGCCAGCGTTCTACATGTCTGGATGGGCTTGCCTAAAAAAAATGTTTTCAGAGGAAAATAGTGCAGGGAAGGAACCTGCCTGTTGTCAATTGGCAGGGAGTTCCAAAGCGTGCAGCCATATTGAAATATCAGTTTCTTACAAATGCAG
This sequence comes from Podarcis filfolensis, assembly GCF_964270895.1. Taxonomy (NCBI): domain Eukaryota; kingdom Metazoa; phylum Chordata; class Lepidosauria; order Squamata; family Lacertidae; genus Podarcis; species Podarcis filfolensis. The sequence continues at coordinate 34,574,153 of NC_139616.1, read as the reverse complement.
AATGAGTGTTACGTGGTATCTGTGGAAGGGCCACTTCCACAGACTGAAGAGGTCAAGGAGGCATATGTGGGGTAATGCCTAGTGGCAGCTATGCCTTCTATGTTTCTTTACCTCTCTTAAATCTCTACCATTGTAGAGATTTCTACAATTAGAGCTCTACCATTGTCTCTCTTTCCAACTAGAAAGCTAACTGCAAAGATTAAGCAAGGATTTTTAAAAGGGGATAGCTCAGAGACACCTGCTGGCAGATTTTCAAACAGCTGGTTTACTTCTCCTTAGAAGGTTCATTTGAATCAAGCACCTCTTCTCACCCACGCCCACGCCTCAATCAGGCTCATTTGAAAAGCAAGACATCTCCATGATCTCAGGGCATAACTCAGGGTGAACAGCCGACATGAGGAAGCAGAAAACTAGCAGCTAGGGGGGCAGGCAGCAGTGCACCAAAATAATTTTAGGCACTGGGTTTAATAGCCTTACTGCTAGGGAGGGAAGGGTCTGTCGTATTCAGTGTGTCTCGGCTTCTCATTTCCCCAATCTGCAATTCAGTTTATCATGATTCCACATCAGTTTGAAATGTGTTGGGGGGGGGGGTTAAGCCCACATGAAAATTTATCAGCATTTTAGCACAAATTTCTCCTAGTACACACACTTTTGTATGAAACTTTGCCTATTACAAAGCATGATTCCCTAATGCAATTCATTTTGTGTGCTATTTTAAGCAATGCAATATTTTTAATACACACTTTCCCCTAAATTTTGCATTTTCGTATACGTTACTTAGCTAGGGAACTGTACCGCAAATTCTGAAAAGCATGAATTTCAAAGGATGGCTGAGTTTCAGTTTCGGTACTGCCTCGGAAATGTGAAGCGAGTTGAATGTCTTCCCCAGCCCTGCTACAGCAGGCTCACAACCCAAAAGACACAGCACACAAGGGAAAAGGGACAGGGTAGGAAGTGGGGGGAAACAATACTAAAAGTTAAATAGCTCTTATGGTGATCATGATCTTATGAAGTATTGTCCTGGAATTTGTGGTATGGGGTGAAATGTTTGATGAAGGACTGTAGTTCCGTGGTACAGTGCATAGGCTTTGCATGAGGTAAGTTCCAGGTCCAATTGCTGCCAGCTCCACGTACTAAGGGTGGGGGAAAATATTATCTGCAACCCAGGAGTGCTGCTGCCCGTCAATGTGTACCAGATGTGTACCAGAGGTGGCCAACCTGATGCCCTCTAAGTTCTGGTAGACTACAATGTCCCTGGGGCTGATGAAAGCTAGAGTCTAGCAACACCTGGAGGAGTAGCACATTGTTTACCCTGATCTAGCCTATTCCCTGAGGTGCTAGTTTTCTATGTGCAGGGAGTTTCCCTCCTTTAGATGGGTGACATGGATGAACATTCCATCACATAAGCTTTCACTTGCTGTCTGATGTGATGCTGCTTGACCACCTTGGAGCACCCCACGGATCCTGACAACCATGCCATAATAACGACAGTCACTCTGCAAGTAAAGATATCCGCTAGTGACCAGGCGGCTCCTTGATTTCCCCTCCCCATAAAAGGATGGTGTTGGTGGGGAACCAACATCATTAGGCCTCGAGACATAATGATGTTTTGATCAATAACTGGCGTACGCCAAGAAAGGGACAATTAATAATTAATTTATATGGCACTTTCAATTTCAGAAGTACTTTGCAATCTTCAGCTCGCCCAATATACGAGACAGGTGGCTGCTATTTTGAGGCAAGTTGCTCAGGCTGTGGCTCATTCCAGGACAAATACTCTTAGCACTGGCCCTGAAATAATCCAGTAAATTGGGATTGCTTCTTAGGGGTGATATCAGATGCTTGCTGTCAGGGAACTGCCATCGGAGCCAAGAGTGGAGGTAAGGCTCCCCAACGATGCAGGAGAAGGGACCAGCAGGAAGAGAGAGAACACTTCCTTTGGGGAAGGAAATCGGCGTGACACCAGGAAGAAAGGGGAGCAGGGAAGGACTTCGGAGAGATGGCTCCAAGACTCTTCCACAGAGGCCAGCGGGGAGAGCCCAGGACCTCCGCTGGCCACGCCCACTCTGCGCAGAAGACTTCCACACAGGGAGGCTAGGCGGAGACTTGGCGCCAAGCAGCTTTTATGTTGGAAGAAGTTCAGGAAACACCCACTGACGGATTCTGCCAGTGACTGACACAGCCACGGAGAAAGGGCTGTCCAGCCAGGGAAAGGTTTAGCCAGACAATGTTGCCTAGAGCAGCAGCCCCCTTACGCACGAGCAACCCCAATTCCCTTTACACTTGCTAATTCTGATTTTTTTATACAGCACATAAACTGCCTTCTTGACCATTGGCCCCATTATTGGTCTCGTCCGCTCAATCAGCCAGAGTCTGTCTTTGCATGCAGGGGAAGTCCCTAACTCACTAAGGGTTTAAGACCCATCGGCTCCCCTCACCTGGTTTAGCCGGCCAGTTGAAGCCAATCCCAGGATGTGGCTACTGTTGCAAGCTGACAGCTTCTGGGAGCCACTGGTGAGAGCTGAGTGCAAGGTGGGGACCAAAGGTGGACAAACTGGGGGATGTAATCTACTGGGAGCAGTCAAGTACAACATTCCTTGTAATGCTAGAGAAGACATGTGAGGGAATGTTTGGTTCAGCCAGACGAAAGTTCCTGTTCCTCCTGGCTGGAGTATCCTTCCTTTGCATGTGATGAAAGGTGGGCATGACCTTACCTGTCCAGGTAACAAAAGGACGAGTCACACAGCATACCTCTCTCTCTTTCACTTCCTTCTATGTTTGACCAGCTTTTAGCTAGGACTGCTCTGCTAGCTCTCAGCTAGCAGAAGCACTGGGATTCCCCCCCCCCCAATATGGGGTAGATCCACATGTACTTATTTGTAACTAAGTCTGCCTTCATGGATCCAACTGTGGACTGATGTAAGTAAACTTCCTTTATTGACTTTGAATAAGATTGTGGCGTCTTTATTCTTTTAAGAGGGGTTCAAGGGAACTTACCAGGAACGTACAATTCAATCTCAGACAGATTGAATTGTATAATAGTGAGAGGCTTACACAAGCCTGCAACCAGCTATCTGCTGTGTATGTAAAAAAGGGGAATGTAAACTCTGCTAAGTAAAGGAACTTGCTAGTGCAAGTTAGGAAGGATATTAATAAACAATATATATCCTCTCCTGCCACCCTGAACATTCCCACACAAACTACCCCAGAAGGAGCACAATGTGTCCCCCAACCATAGCTGTCAACCTTTCCCCCTTTTTAAGGGAAATTCCCTTATTCTGAATAGGATTCCTCGGAAGAAAAGGGAAAAGTTGACAGCTATGCCCCCAACAGAAGTCCTAACGCTCCCCTAACACCTCATACACATCAATGAGACTTTTTGCCTCAATATGCAGCAACACCCTGGGATGATTTGGGTTTTTTTCCAGGAATTACAGTTGCAGGATTCCAACCCAGAGAGAGCCATCTCCAAATACCGATGGTACTCGGGGGTTTTCCTCTGAAGACGGATTGCACTGTTATTGCGGGGAGGGGCTCCAAATAATGCAAGGGAGAGGGGAGTGAGCCTCAAATGGAGGAATCTCGATAAAATGGCAGCAGGAGAAGCAGTTAATGGGCAATGAAAAGGGGTAGCCCTGCCACGGGGTATGGTGGAGAGCTTCCTTGCCCCCCCCTTTCCTGCGGCAATCTCCGGCAGCCTGGGAAGAGCAGACCCGACCAGCGACAGCCTGCTCAGGCATATGCTTCTGATCATGCTTTTCCGTCATTGCCGGCTGGCGTGCTGGGTCAGGCACAAGTCCCAGGTCCCAGCAGGGAAGGCCTGCGATGAGAGAGGCAGGCACGATGGCTGGCTCTCCAAACTGCGGAGGAAAGGTAGAGCCCACCCTCCAAAAGCAGGGGCACCCCCAGAATGCAGCACTTGCCTTAGGATCTGACTGGCATGGGAGGGGAGGGTCAGCAGGCAAGTTCTCTGTTTCAAGGATGGTCGGGTCCAAGTCCAGCTTAAAAGATGAGGTTTTTAGAGAGGATGAGCGGCCTTGAAGTCGCCTGCCCACACCTGGGCAACAGACTGAGCGGGCTGCCCGCAGCTTACCTAATCACAGCAGGGATCAAAGTATAGCAGTTCTTTCTACATGTGCAAGGCATGTGCACGTTTTATGGGAATCTATTCTTCCTTTTGCCCATTGTTGGTGAGGCATTTCCTCTTTTGGGGAAAAGGGGCAGGTTCCGCAGCATTTTAATGAGAGTTTCCCCTAATACAGTGGTACCTCGGGTTAAGTACTTAATCCGTCCTGGAGGTCCGTTCTTAACCTGAAACTATTCTTAACCTGAAGCACTACTTTAGCTAATGGGGCCTCCTGCTGCTGCCACGCCGCCAAAGTACGATTTCTGTTCTCATCATGAAGCAAAGTTCTTAACCTGAGGTACTATTTCTGGGTTAGCAGAGTCTGTAACCTGAAGCGTCTGTAACCTGAAGTGTATGTAACCCAGGTACCACTGTATACACATCCATGTGTGCTATTTTGCCCAATATACATATTTCTGCAAAGCGATTTCCTTCAATTTGTCTCTGTGTTATTTTCCCTAGGATATGCATTTTTATTGCACATCTTCACCTTGTATGCTAATTTTCCTATATATTCCTTGGCTCGCATGGCTGGCGAACTGCATTGCAAAATTTGGGGTAGGGCACGTTTTGAAGGAAGCCCATGTTTCAGTTTGCGTATTGTTTTGGAAAGTGGAAATGTCGAATCACGATTGGATCCTTCGATTGGATGTGTATATTTAGATTTTTGATTTAACTGTAAAATGTGGAAATGAAAAATAAAATATTTAAAAATAAGTGTGAGCTGAGTCTGATTTCTCCCCTGCCCCTAGTCTGCGGGCCACATTCCCTTCTGGGCATCTTCCGGGAGGGGGGGTGGTATGCTAGAACTGCACAAGAATAGGAGGGAAAGTAGGCACAGCAATCAATGTAAGTGTTCCCTTTGTACAGAAGGCTAGTACAGTGGTACTTCGGGTTACAAACGCTTCAGGTTACACACTCTGCTAACCCAGAAATAGTACCTCGGGTTAAGAACTTTGCTTCAGGAAGAGAACAGATATCGTGCTCCGGTGGCGCGGCGGCAGCTGGAAGACCCATTAGCTAAAGTGGTGTCTCAGGTTTAGAACTGTTTCAGGTTAAGAACAGACCTCCGGAACGAATTACTGTATTTTTTGCTCTATAAGACTCACTTTTTCCCTCCTAAAAAGTAAGGGGAAATGTGTGTGCGTCTTATGGAGCAAATGCAGGCTGCACAGCTATCCCAGAAGCCAGAACAGCAAGAGGGATTGCTGCTTTCACTGCGCAGCGGTCCCTCTTGCTGTTCTGGCTTCTGAGATTCAGAATATTTTTTTCTTGTTTTCCTCCTCCAAAAACTAGGTGTGTCTTGTGGTCTGGTGCGTTTTATAGAGTGAAAAATACGGTAAGTTCTTAACCTGAGGTACCACTGTATCTAAATGTACACACAAACAGCTCCCCATGCATCTTCTTCTGCAAGTAAAGTTCTGATTAAATTGTGAGCCTCAACAATGTTTTATTTCTAAAAGGAGTCCTGTTTTTTGCACCCAGTCACTTCAAGCTGCACAATATTATTATCTGTAATAGATTTCTCTTTCTTTCATCCAGGCAAGCAAGAAGCATTATCAGAGTCCAGAGGCACATTCCAGCCAGGCAAAGTGACGCCAGTGAGGGGTGTAACTGCGGAGAGTCTGGAGGCTCAATAGAAGGGTCTGGCCCTCAGCCAGAAGTTCGCATCCCTGTGTTACATTAGACCAGGGGTAGGCAACCTAAGGTCCGGGGGCCGGATGCGGCCCAATCGCCTGCTCAATCTGGCCCGCGGATGGTCCGGGAATCAGCGAGTTTTTACATGAGTAGAATGTGTCCTTTATTTAAAATGCATCTCTGGGTTATTTGTTGGGCCTGCCTGGTGTTTTTACATGAGTAGAATGTGTGCTTTTATTTAAAATGCATCTCTGAGTTATTTGTGAGGCATATTCTTTTTTCCCCTTCCAAAATATAGTCCAGCCCACCACATGGTCTGAGGGACGGTGGACTGGCCCACGGCTGAAAAAGGTTGCTGACCCCTGCATTAGACCAATTAAAAGACACACAGACAACCAATTCCTGGGATAGCTTAGTCAGTAGAGCATGAGACTCTTAATCTCAGGTTCGTGCATTCGAGCCCCACGTTGGGCAAAAGATTCCTGCATTGCCGGGAGTTGGACTAGATGACCCTCATAGCCCCTTCCAACTCTACAATGCTATTGTTCTGAATTGTTTGCAGGGAGGCTAGACAACGCTACATCAAAGCGAGTGCCACCCCACACTTTCCATTGCATTTCCTGTCTTTTGGGGAAGTGGGTTTGTTGTGCAAGAGCGCTGGACAAACTGTGAATTCCACAACCTGAGTTTGCCGGTGTGTGACGGACTTCCACCCTTAAAATAGTAGCCTTCTGGAACCACCCACAGTGCCAGTCTCCTTCAGTGCTTTGGACTTTGCGGATTCAGTCAGCCGGAGCCTCTGTTGTAGTACACAGAGCAGGAAACACACACAAACATTAATCGCTGGAATGGATCAGGGGAGCTTTGCCTAGTTGCTGGCCATGAACTGCTGCCCTGAGATTAGGAATTAGTTCAATACGTGCCAGGATCCAAGTTCTACAGTGAGAAAAGAGGTCTTTAGCCTATCAAAAGCGGTCCTGTCAGGTCAGAGGCCACGGTCTGGTTGTTTCAGTTCAAGATCCCTGGCAGGTCCTTCTCTCATTGCCTCTAGAATAATTTTGCATGGGAGTTGTGTGGAGGCTGCCGGATGACGGTTCCTTGCTAGCAGCCCCACCCCTCCTAGTGGCTGCCAGCAGAACTCAGGCTAGGTTGTCAACTGACCAGAAACTGGTCTGCTCCTGTGCCTTTAATAGAATCATAGAGTTGGAAGAGACCACAAGGGCCATTGAGTCCAACCCCCTGCCAAGCAGGAAACACCATCAGAGCACTCCTGACATATGGTTGTCAAGCCTCTGCTTAAAGACCTCCAAAGAAGGAGACTCCACCACACTCCTTGGCAGCAAATTCCACTGTCAAACAGCTCTTACTGTCAGGAAGTTCTTCCTAATGTTTAGGTGGAATCTTCTTTTATGTAGTTTGGATTCATTGTTCCGTGTCCGCTTCTCTGGAGCAGCAGAAAACAACCTTTCTCCCTCCTCTATGTGACATCCTTTTATATATTTGAACATGGCTATCATATCACCCCTTAACCTCCTCTTCTCCAGGCTAAACATGCCCAGGTCCCTTAGCCGTTCCTCATAAGGCATCGTTTCCAGGCCTTTGACCATTTTGGTTCCCCTCCTCTGGACACGTTCCAGTTTGTCAGTGTCCTTCTTGAACTGTGGTGCCCAGAACTGGACACAGTACTCCAGGTGAGGTCTGACCAGAGCAGAATACAGTGGCACTATTACTTCCCTTGATCTAGATGCTATACTCCTATTGATGCAGCCCAGAATTGCATTGGCTTTTTTAGCTGCCGCGTCACACTGTTGGCTCATGTCAAGTTTGTGGTCAACCAAGACTCCTAGATCATGGGCAGAAATCCGTAAAGGAAACTTTCCCACAGCCTGGAGCAGAGCGTTATCAACTACTAATGCTTATCAGCTGCTATTATTAAAGGAACAGGAAGACCAGAACCCAGAAGGTATGCAGTTAGAAGAAGTCTGGCTGGCCATTGGCAACCCAGAGTTTTTACTCTTTTATCTCTGCTGCTGAGTTAGTCCTTCTCAGTCTTGTGATTTCCCCTTCTTTGCAGTGCTTCCATTACTTTTTTGGGGGGGAATAGGGGACCCTTAATCCATACCCGGGATGCGGGTGGCGCTGTGGGTTAAACCACAGAGCCTAGGGCTTGCCAATCAGAAGGTCGGCGGTTCGAATCCCTGTGACAGAGTGAGCTCCTGTTGCCCGGTCCCTGCTCCTGCCAACCTAGCAGTTCGAAAGCATGTCAAAGTGCAAGTAGATAAATAGGTACCACTCCTGTGGGAAAGTAAACGGCGTTTCCGTGCGCTGCTCTGGTTCGCCAGAAGCGGCTTAGTCATGCTGGCCACATGGCCTGGAAGCTGTACGCCGGCTCCCTCGGCCAATAAAGCGAGATGAGTGCCACAACCCCAGAGTTGTCCGTGACTGGACCTAGCGGTCAAGGGTCCTTTACCTTTAATCCATACCCACCCCACAATGCTATCACCACCACCCTGCAATTTTAAGAAAATAGCGTCTCTCCGATGTAGCCTTCCAAAAATGGTTGCTAGAGTCTGGCACAAAAAGGTAATTCCCAGGAAACTCAAGCACTCCTCCGTAGATTTGAAGGTAAAAGAGGCATCTTGGACTGCTGAGACAAGGACTGCCAAAAAAACCCCAAACAGCTGGGAATGGCTTGTGGGGAAGGGATGAGATCCTGGCTCCCTTGCAGAGAATCTGCACTGTGGGTGGTTCCAGAAGGCCACTATTTTAAGGGTGGGAGTGAGCCGGGAGGAGACCCTGGCTCTGTTGCAGAGCATCTGCTTTGCACGCAGAAAGTCCTAAAATCAATTCATGGCATCTCCAGGCAGGGCTGGGAGATACCTCTGTCTGGAGGCCTGGAGAGCCACTTCCTGTCAGTGTAGAGAGTGCAGAGTTGGATGGACCCAGGACCCCAATATAGGAGTGTTGCTCCAGCTGAGTACAAGGCAGCTTTCTGCAGGAAGGAGCTGTAGCTCAGTGGGAAAGAATCTGCGTCGCATGCAGAAGGTCACGGGTTCAATCCCCTGTGGCATCTCCAGATGGACTGGGAGCTGAAACCCTGGAAAGCTGCTGCCAGTCAGTGTGGACAACACTGAGCCAGAGGGACCAATAGTCTGACTCAGCCTAAGCCCAGCTTCCTACGTTTCAGATTCCGCCATGTTTCTAAAGCAAGGGTGTTTTACAAATTGACACCTCTCTGAAATGAATTTCAAGGCTGGTTTGCACAACTATTTTTAGACAGAGAGGCGTCTGTGACACAGATATTGTTTGCCTGTTTTTCTCCTGTTGGGGGCACAGGTAGGGGTTGCCACCATTTCTTTCCTCTTTGAGTGGCCTTGCTCCTGTGTTTCTTCAGTACGGCTGACACCCAGAAATGTCACACGAGATGCTCCCAGGGGTCCCAACCACCCTGTGTTTTGCCTCCATGTCGGGAAAAGCCTCTCCTTATTCAACACACAGGAGCAGAGAGCAAGTAAAGAGTAAAAGTTAAGACGGCACTCCTACTCTTGTGTCAGTACAAACTGAGCATTGTTTAACCACCTCCATTAAAGGTGAGTTGTGCCATGATGAATGGGCATCTGGATGAGCAGTGAGTTTCCTGGGGTAGAAAAATGCCACAAAATCCACAATTGATTTTTTTTTCATGCTCAGCTGAGTTCAAGAGCCACATGGGCTTGTATGATTCCATGCTTTTCCTACTCAGAGTAGACCTCTTGGAATCAACTGGCAAGCCTAACTTGAGTTTTTCCCATTTCCATGGGTCTACTCTGAATTGGATACAACCCAATATTACCTTTGGCATTGAGTGAGCCTACTTGGAGACAAAATGAGGAGGAAGAGAACCAGGGATGTCACCATCTTGAACTCCTTGGGGTGGAATATAACTGCAGTATATAAGGAAATAACCAGTGCTATTTTAATAGGAAAAGAGGTGCCGGAACTCACCACAAATGCCTCCCTTGTTCTTTTATAATGGCAGTGGGGCCCACCCGAGAGGAACTGAGTTCTGGCGAGTTGCAGCTGAAGCAAAGCCCTGAAAATAACCTTTGAGGGTTCATTTGCTGGGTTCGCAACCTTGGGAGAGATGTATAAGCACAGCATGCGAAGTGGAGAGTCCACACAGTGCCTCTGTGGGAAGGGCTGTGGCGCAGGTGGTCTTGCATGCAGAAGGTTCTGGGTTCAATCCCCGGTATCAGCAGTTTAAGGGCCAGGGAGGTGGTACTGGGAAAGAACTCTACCCAAGACCCTGGAGGGCCACCGCTGGCAATTCTGAGCATCGTGGACCCACAGGGCTGTATACAAAGTTAGTCCTACTCACAGCAGCCCCATTGAAATTAATGGGCATGACATTGCCTGGATCTATTGATTTCCATGGGTGTGCCTCTTGAGTAGAAGTTGGCTGGAGGTGGCCCATAGGCTAACCTACTATAAAAACAACTTCCTCTGTGTAATCTTCCTAGTGTGGACTAGGATCTGAGAGATTCCTGCATTGCAGGGGGTTGGACTAGATGGCCCCTGGGTCCCTTCCAAATCTACGATTCTAGGATTCTTGGATCCCCACCTGGCCATGAAGCTCAATGGGTGACCTTGGGCCAGTCACTGCCTCTCAGCCTAGCCTACCTCACAGGGTTGTTGCCGGGATTAATTGAGGAAGGGGAGAACCATGTACTCCACCTTGAACCTCTTGGAGAAAAAGGTGTGATATAAATGCAATAGATACCTAACTAATGAAATGCTATGCATGCTGATGTTTTTGCTCATGCCAGAAACAAGTCTGGTTTCAGCATCAGAATTCAGTCGTAAGAAAGCAGAGTAGCAACTGTGTGCCCAGGCATGTACAAAGGGCCTCTTCTTGACCGGTGGGATCATCAGAACTATCCCGCAAACATCAGGGTCCCATGTCGGAACACCTGCTTCCCAGTTAGGGTTGAGCCCCTGGGACCTATATAAATACAAAGCCTTGACTACTACAGGACACTGGACATCCCTAGACCGCTTCGCCTCCCGCACACATGCCAACACCTGCACACCGTGCAGGGAAGTCTCCTCTGACCCACCTGTTCACTTGCAAGGGCTGCAGCTCCTCCTTCTGAAAGCAGGCGAAGCAGAAGGAATCCATCTCACCGAGGATGCAAGGAAGGGGGCGAACCAACTCCAGTCCAGTGCTAGCATCTCTCTTTGCACGGGGCGGGGCTGCTCTCTGCTGTCCCGGCCCAGTTGCTGAGAGGAAGCATCTCAGCCCTTGGTCCCTCTCATGACCTGCCTCTCCTTCCAGCTTGCAAAGCTGTCACAGCTCCCCTTGCAGAGGCCCTGCCAGGCTGGGAGCTGGACCAGGAGCCTCCAGGGCCGAAGAGGTGGGCGGTGGTGTTCTGCGGCCTAAGCAAGGGGTCTCATCAATCTCAGGCCTTAACAGGCTCCCTGACAGGCAGTGAGACCAAAGCTGGCTTTCACACCTTCTTTCTCAAAGGGTTGGCTATCTCCTGCTATGCTTGGTTCTCCCCGTCTCACCATGGGGAGTCCTTTCAGCCCACCTTGTAGCTTCTATAGACCCCAAGCCTGCTCAACAGGAGTGTAGACCTCAGTATATTCCTCTCCACTCAGGACCCTCTTTGTCAAACCTTGCTGGCACCACTTTCTTTGGCTGTGGACCACCAGACCTCAGAGCAGGCCCACTCTGGCATGGGCACAGAAGGCAGAGAAGTTCTCAGGCTTCGAGTGAGGAGCTTTGCAAGACAGGAGATGTTCCCTTCAGGCCAGGACCATCACCAGGCGTCTTTTCCCAGGAGCAGGTGCAAGGTAGTCTTGACTGCACGTCCTAGTTGTTGGTGGCGGCGATGCTCCTCTGAAAGTGCCGTCGCTCTTCTGGAAGGAACAGGAGGTCAGTCCTGGGCTGGCCAGATTGCCGTGACGGACCGTGGAACCTGGCATTCAAAGCATCCCAGTGCAACGAGAGAAGCTCTCTCTTCCAGGGACCATCTGCGTGGACGTTGCCAGCTGCAGCAGTCCGCATCTGTGGGACAGGAGAAGGAGTTGGTGGCAGCAAGTTGTATGGAAAGATATGCGTGTGCATGAGAGAGAGGGAGAGGGAGGGAGAGCAGTGTTCCTCCTTGACAGTTCATTCAGGCTTCGCAGCCAAGGAGACCGGGAGAGCAGCCCAGGCTGGCCAAGCGCACACAGCCTCTCTCGCCCCGGGAATAAAAACTTATGGGTCCGCCAAAGAGACCCAGTTCCGCAGGGCTTGTCTCGTTGACAGAGCAGCCGGCTCCCTCTGACAGATAAAGCAGCGTGGGTATTAATAGCTCAAGATTCACGCGGAGAGGCTGGCGGGTTAACTCTTGTGTTGCCAGCAACCCAGCCTCCTCCGTCTACAGGTTCTCTAGGACCGAGTGGCTACTGGAGCTCATGTGCTCAAGGACAGGCTCTCTCAGTCTCCAGGAGGTGTGGGGTGGAAGGTTGCCACTGTCTCATTTGAATTGGGGTTTCTTTTTTGCTTTTCAACTGCCCATGCTCCTGCTCCACTGTAAGCAGGGGGAAGCTCTCCTTTCAAAAGCAAAAGAAGCCATGGCAAAAAAACCCTAATTCCTGTGCTCTGGGCTATGCTTCAAACTGCAGAAGAGTGGGAGCAGTTTTGAAAGTTGGCAGCCCAAGGGGGAGGTAGAAGGCCCCTGAAGAGGGCCAGCAGCTCCCTGCCAAAGCTTGCACTGATTTTCAAAGATGGGGATCAGTGGGGAAGCCGTTCCTCTCTCCCTACCTTTCCCCTTAACTATTGTGCATTAAAGTAGGTTAAATCAATACCGCATCTCGTTTATTCTCTGTTTTGTATTATTTTGCTGCTAGGTCGGCTGGCAGCAGAATCCCTAGTGTGGATCAGATCTCCTGAGCCCCAGTGCAGTCCTTTTATTCAGAGGCAAGATGGGTGTACCCCACTAAGTCTTTGAGGACACACACAGCCAGCCGATCCCTTAATAGTAGGGAATGTCAGAATATGGGCATGCAGCACAGACCCATATGTCTGTTTAATCTTGGAGCCCAGGGAGAGGGACAGGCAGAAACCTGCAGATGCATAAGTTGAGTCATGCTAGGAGAGAAGGAGAAATTGGATTCGGGTCTCACTTGAAACTGAATATATCAAATCTGCACCTTCCGAAATAATATGCGAACTGAAACACGGTTACCCATAAAAAAAATCGCACTTACCCAAATTTCACTATGCAAGTTCGCCAACCAGCCAATGTTTACAAAAACAGGAAAACATGAATAAAAATGAATGTACCAGTGAAAATCATGCACAACAATGCATTATATTAGGGGGAATGGCTTGCAAAGTGCACATTAGGCAAAACTGCACATAGAAATGTGCACATTTTGTGTTCAGAAATTTGCACAAAAGTGCTGATGAATATTTGTGAGGTTCTTTATAATAAATAAATAAAGTGCAAATGTCTGCAAAAGGTGGGGAACAGGATTTAAGATTGGAAAAAGTTAGAAATTGAGAGAACTGAAATGGACAGATCCTTCTGTCCCTAAGTATACCTGTGTCCTGTTCTTGACAGCCTCGGGCTTTGGCCTCTTCTCATTCTCCAGTGTTGCAGTACAGCCCTCTTGTGTCTGTAATATATTCTGCAACATCATGCAAATCCTTGCCTGTGCCTTCGTCATGTGAAGAAGCTGCTCTGTGTATTACTGGATATACTTTTTAATTCAGCAGAGCACAGGAGGTGCTTACTTCCCCTGACCACCCTATTGCTCACTAGTTGTTGGACTAAGAAGTGTGTGGAAAGTGGTTTATAAAGGATTTCACGCGTCCTTCATAGCAAGTTTGCACTCCTGCAGTGCAGGAATCTCAACTGAAGCATCCCTGACAGCTGGCCACCCAACCCCTGCTTAAAAAACCTTCAGTGAAGGAGACCCCACCACCTTCAGAGGAAATCTGCTCCACCGTTGAACAGCTCTTACTGTCAGAAAGTTCCCCCCAACGGTTAGGTGGAATCGCCTTTCTTGTCATTTGAATCCATTGCTTCTGATGCTTCTCATGCAGACCCTGCTCATCACAGCAGACCATTGGTCCACTGGCTTCATTCTGGTCTCCTCTGACTAGAAGTAGCATACCAGGGTCTTGGAGAAGGGGGCTTTCTTTCCCCAAGGTTGCTACTTGAGATGCTTCAGGTGGAGAAGGCTAGAACTGAACATGGGAACCTTCTGCATGAGAAAAACACACCCCACCACTAAGTTATAGCCCATCCCCAAGTGCTTCTCAGTGGAGTCAGTCCATACATTCAGCGGTTGTTCTCCAAGTGTGCACAGTCAACAGAGAACTGTTCATTCTGCATATATGTGAACTAGTCATTACAATAATTAAATTCAGTGCCTAAGCTGCATTGTCACACAAGTCATCTTTCATACACCTGAAATTCACACCTGCTTGCAATGGAAGGATGCCAAAAATATTTATGTGGTCTGGCTCAAGCAATGCTAAGAAACATTTGATTTCACATTCCTCCATCCAATGAACTCAGGCCATCTTTTTTTTAACCTTTGCGACAACCCTGTGAGGTGGGCTAGGCAGGGAGAGAGGAAGCAGATCGAGGCCACCATAGTGGAGCAAGGATTTGAATAGAGGTCTCACCGATTAAAATCCACCAATACACGAGACATTCCCTTCCTACCATTTAAGAGAAAAGACTACAATTTTGTGGGACTGAAGGAGGATTCAGATTGGGGTTGGGTGGGTGGTCTGGACTCACGCTGCTGTTCTATGATGAAGCCTGGAGCAAATGAAGTTGGCTCAGACATATTTTTCATTTATTTGCTCAGTCTCTGTGTATCTATGATGTCCTCAGAAAGCCTTTCCTAACCTCGAGATGGAGAGCTATTGCCTTGTGCCTGGGGGAGGGCGCAGAATTCAGGAGCCAGCCTGAAAGAACTGGAGACTGTGTCAGCAACGGAGAAGAGATCCTGCTGTGATGCTGTGGTCTGCTAAAAACAAACTGGGAGAAACTTCCAAATGTTATTTTGTTGACCATTCGTTGAATGGGTGATAGAGGGAAAACCAACCAACCTTCTTCATTAGGCAAATTGCAGCAGTGGGGGGGATTTAGATCAGAAAAAATGGCACATGGGATGGGTTAACCAGAGGGCCCCAAAAGTGCATATGGCTCTTTTAAAAAACCTCTCAGCCAGTGGTGACTTGTGCCCACTGGGACTGGTAAGTCAGAAGGCAGGGAGCCCAACAGTAGGGGGAGCCACAACTAATGGCAAGCAGAGCCAACTAGTTCCCCATAGTCTTCCCTGCTGAGTTCTACCAGGGCAAAACAGAGACTGAGGAGGAGGGGGGAGCTGACAGCCAGAGCCATCTCCTGGGCTGGTTGTAAGCAAGAAGACAGGAGAGTAGGGGTTGACTGAGGACAGACTGAGGTAGGTGGGGCAGTGCCCCATTGCCCCAATAGACCAGCCTCTGTGTGATGGCCTAGGAATCTGATTCAGAGGCTGAACCTGAGGAATCCCAGCCTGCACAGGAGTCCCCGCCTCCAGGGCCGGCTGAGCTGGGGCAGGGCCTTGAATCTGAAGGGTCCTCACCTGTGCCAGATCCTCAGGAGCAGACACCAGATGAATCCACTCTGGCTCCGGAGGAGATTGAGGACCCATTGCCTGCAGGTGCTCCTCTCCCAGCCCTGTCAGGGGAAGGTGAGGTTGCCTCTGGGTCTAGTAACCCTCCAGCCTCTCCTGAGCTGCAGAGGCTCAGGACAGAGAGGCGGAGGGAACTAAGTTCTCTCAGGAGGAGTGCTCGCCTTAAGGCCAAGAGAGGTGAGTCACCTGTGGGCCGGGACCGCCCTAGGCCTCAGAGGAGATAAAGGCCAGTCAGCCCAGTCCCAGGTTGCGGGAGCAACATCGCTGGTAACCTGTTCCTGCCAGCGCCCTGACCTGCTCTCCTGAGTTCCTGACCATGCCCGACTCCTCGCTTTGGACCTTGCTTCACCCCTGATGGACAGCCTCCTTACCCTCGACCTAGGACCGGACTTAGACCACGCCGCACGGTAACACCCCCCCCCCCGGGACCAGCACACTCTGCTGCTCTCAGCAGATCAATCCCAGATTTCCATCTGCTCTGTCTTCTGTGTTCCTTAGTAAGCAGTGGGCCCTCGCTGGCTCCCAAAGGATGGAAGCTGCACATCTGATTCTTCTTCTTTTTTAATGGACTCATTTAGATTGGCATCGGAACGTGCACACTGGCATAGGAATGTGTACACAGAACTACTAGTGCAGACTTTAGAGGAGTTGCACAGAATTCTTCTGTGTGGAAAAAGCTGGTGCGGCCTCATGGTGAGCAGCCTGCGTTGCCCGCAGAGGAAGCCTCAACTTGACAGTTTTGACGTCCTTACCTGTAGGCAGGCTGAGAGTGTCGTGGCCATGACCTTGCGTTCTGGGGCACAGAGAGCAGCGGGTGGTGGGCACAGGTTCCTGGCTTCCCCCCCCCCCCCAGCACGGGGCTTTGTCATTTCTCCTTCTGAATTATTTAGTGTTCCTCAGTTTGAAATGCATCTCCCCAGCCTAGCCCTGGCCCCGCTAATGGGAAAAATCAATCGCTTATTAATTTATGGGGGCCAGGAGGTTTTCGAATGCAGCTCTTAAAGAGCAGTTGGCCGGACGGCACGATCCGCTGGGACAGTGATGGGATGTCGCTGCTGTTCTGAAGGGAACCTGAGCAGGCCAGAAGGGAAGTAACCTAAGGTGATGCGCACTGGGTACATTCCTCCTTCCCCTAGCCAGCACTGTGTCCTACAAAAGGTCCAGAGGTAAACATGTACAATCTGCACATCATTCCGGGTCCTGTCTCTGGTAGGAGTCCTGCCTCTGCTACCTAAGACACAAGAAGTGCTCTGCTGGATTACCATCCTGTTCTCACAGTGGTCAACCACTTGCTGATGGGAAGCTTAGGACCTGGACACAACAGCACCCTCTCCCAATTTTGATTCCCAGTCACGGGTATTCAGAGGCATCCTGCCTCCATCAGTGGTGGTAGAACATAGAACCAGCCGTGGTGGTCAGATCCAAAGCTGACACCAGCACCTGACATTATGGACAAGCAGCTAGGGTCTAGCACCATAAGATGCTTACAGAGTCCAAACTCTGCGTCTGGTCCAAATGGCAGTTTCTCTTCAGAGGAGCATGTTTAGATCACATCATCCTTAGTTGAGGGGGAGGGGAGATAGCCCTCCTTCTCACATATTTCTTAGCCATTCAGAAGACTCATTCTTGTCACCATTCAGCCAATGTCCCTGGCAAAAGGGAGGCCGTACACTCTGCTAGAACTATCAAGGCCATCTTTGTCTCCATCATCCCGTATAATAAAAATGTAAGGCTGTCGACATGCTGCAGTTCATATTGCCGCCAATAAGCGGCCACACTAAGCCCAGCATGACACAGGGGGTCCAGCAGGGGGCCCAGACAAGTTGTTTAAAGGAAGGGGGAAAACACTTCACTCTGTGATCCATGCACCTACCTCACCCATCCCCGGTTGAACATGGCTGCGTGGGGGGAGGCATTTAATTTTTTTAAAAAATGCTTTCTCAAATGCATACCCCCTCCTTTAAAAGGGGTTGAGGTGAGCTGTAAGGGGAAGGGCTCAGGGCAAGCTATAAAGGAATGGGTGAGGTGTAAAGGAAGAGGAGTTTGAGCAGGTGTAGAAGTGTGGGGAAGGAGGGTTGGCAAAGGGGTTGACAGGTTGGTGTGTGGAGGAGCAGGGGCAGTAGCACCTAACCTAGCAGTATATACATGGTGCCCTTAGGCAAGTCACTCTCAGTCTCCCTGTCTGCAAAATGGGGATAATCAGACCTACTTTACAGGAGTATTGTAAAAATGACTAAGTTAATGGGATGTGCAGCTCTCTGAAGATGGAAGCATGTGATATACAGTGGTACCTCGCGTTAAGAACTTAATTCGTTCTGGAGGTCTGTTCTTAACCTGAAACTGTTCTTAACCTGAAGCACCACTTTAGCTAATGGGGCCTCCTGCTGCCGCCACGCCGCTGGAGCACAATTTCTGTTCTCATCCTGAAGCAAAGTTCTTAACCTGAGGTAATATTTCTGGGTTAGCGGAGCCTGTAACCTGAAGCACACGTAACCTGAAGCGTATGTAACCTGAGGTACCACTGTAAATCCATAAAAAGAGGGCCTGTTTCCATTCAGTGGAACCCAACTTTTAAAAGTTTTCTTTAGGGGTTGGGTAAGACATTTAAGTACGCTCAGAATAGCATTACTTTTGGCCCCAGTGTTTGCATTCAACCACTTAGATCGGTTTTCTCTGCAGACGCCTCCCAGGGCCCTCCTAGACGGTAAGATCATCCCCATTAGTGGAAGGCCTTTCAAGGCCTTGATGTTCTCAGATGATATTGAAATTCTCCGGAGCGCATAGAACAAAACAACAAACTCTCAGAATGGAACAATTGTTTTTTCCCCCTGCAGCTTGGAACAGGTTCCAAAAGAACAAACCTCTGGGCAGCCTTGGGGCTGTGTGATAGGCAGAGATAATGGTATTATCTGGACAAATGGGATCAGGATGGGCTCTGATGCTGGTGAAATTTAAGGCCAGTATCTCAGTTGTTCTGCTTCTTTGTAAGCCTCAGGCTTAGAGGGGAATCAAAGCATCCCCTGCAAATTCAGAACCATGAATTTGCATCCAGATGTGTGCAGTGAGTAGAATTGCTGTTGAGATTGCCAGCTGACTAGATACAAACTTGTCTTGATCTGCTCCTGTGCTTTTTGCAGCAGATTGACCTGCGGGAATCAACCAAGGAAGTTTTTCATAGCATTTTATTCTGTAGAAAGCCACTTCGAGTCTCCTTGGAGAAATAGGTAGAATGAAAAATTTAAAAATATAATAAATTATACTCTCTCCTTGTTATGTACTGAAGTTCTCAACCTGGGCCAGCAGGGGGATACTGTAGATAGTTATGCAAATAAGGGATCGAAAGTGACGTTCAGTGATTGGGTAGTTTTAGAAAATTGTTACAGTTACGTTGTACTGGAGCTCTATATAAGCAGGCTGACTGAACCCTTCAGTTCAGTTCTGTTCTGGCCTGTGAATAAACAAGAGCTGTTTGAAGAATCGCTGTGTTGTCTGATATGTTCACCCACAACTTAACACTCCTGATCAAGATCAAGCTGCTGATTAGACTTTTTAAAAATGGCAGACTTTGTGTGACATCAGTGTGGTGTGTTGAACAGAAAGCTATGAACTGTCCCAGCAAGGCCTGGTTTCACATCCCTGTTGTCAGGTGCGAGCTATTATTAATTCACAACATGCAAGTTTTAGTTGGACTAGGCAGCCTTTCAAAATGGAGGATAACCTCAAAAAGAGGACTGTCCTCTATAAAATACAACACTTAGGGTTGTACTTCATTCCAAAACAACATACCAACTGAACCACAGCCATCCTTTGAAGTTTGCCCTTCTCTGGATTTTGTGATGCAGCTCTCAAGCCAGATAATGAGTACAGAAATGCGTATTCAAAGGTGTGCATTAAAATGCACATGTTAGTGAAAATAACATGTAAAAATGCACTTTATTAGGGAAGGCTACTTTGCAAAAAAAACCCTGTACATTATGCAAAATTCACACAGAAATGTGCATATCAGGAGAAATCTGCAGTAAAACACTGATTAAATTTCACAAAAACTTTCCTAACAAACAAAAAACACGTTGAAAACTGATGTGCAAATGTGAGGAACTGAATTTAAGACTGGAGAAACGAAAAACGGAGAGAAACCAAGACTTGACAGATCAGCTCATCTCTATCAGGCCCCCCCTACCCCAATCCTGAAACTTCCCCTGCTTGAAGCAGCCTTAGCACCAATGTAAGGGGCTCAATCTCCAGGCCCGGCCCAGGCTGCTGCAGGCAGTACAAACACACATCCACAAAAAGAAATGTTAAAAATTTAATGTGTCAGCTAATGGGGTGCAGAGAGAGAGAGAGAGAGAGAGAGAATCTACTGACAAACATCAGGGCTCCTGGGATTCCCTTAATGAGTTCCAGGAAGCGATAGATGGCTAACCCAAAAGGCACCATATAGTTGCTGGTAGCAAGGAACTTGGAAGCAGCGTCCTTGTTCTCTGGGGACACCAGGCCCGCCATGCATCAATGATATTTCATAAACATAGCCTGAGTCACTCCTAAAACCACAGCAGTTCTGGGAAAACCGAGAGTCCTGGAAGAATCACATTGCCGGGTGTCCAGATCCGAGACCTTTCTTTGGCTTTGCCCATGCTTAATTTCTCCCCCTCACCGTCCCTTTCTTTCAGTGTAAATACAATATAGAACTCAATAAAAACCCATTAGTTTAATCACAGCCTCAGAGAAATTGCAAGGTTTTAATAGTCGGGTGGCTGATTTTGCCTGGTTTGTTGGCTTTGAGCCAGCTTATTTCATGCACTGTCACTTAAATAATTTGGGATATTTCCCTCCCCGCCCCCAAGTGCTAAGTTTCTAGGCCATCTCGCAGATACAGAGCACTGCTGGGGGGGGGGCACCACTTGTGGCAGGAATTTCAGCAGGGATGGTGGGTTTGGTTGAATATGGCTGGGGCTAAGTGTAATTTAAGAAGAGGGTGGTGGGGGGATGAGCGTGGATAAGAACAGGAGACCTCTTCTGGATCAGACCAAGGTTTTATCTAGTCTAGAAGAGAAGAAACTGTGGTCTTCTGGATGTTAGAATCATAGAATTATTGACTTGGAAGTGATCCCAAGGGTCATGTAGTCCAACACCCTGTCATGCAGGAATATTTTGCCCAATGTGAGGGTCAAACTTGTGACCCTAAGTCTAAGAGTCTCATGCTCTACCAACTGAGCTATGGACTCCAACTCCCTTCAGACCCAGGAAGTATGGACCGTGGTCAGGGATGATGGGAATTATAATCCAGCAATATTTGGAGTAAGGGCATAGGTTCCCCATCCCTGATTTAGTCCTGGGTTTTCTAACAGCGGCTTACAAACAGAGTGTAAAGACAACAATCTAAGGTAGTCCTGGGTCCTACTGTACAGGACTGAAAGCAGCAACAACAGTGAATACTGCCTGTGAGTATGCTGGATTCTATTGCATTCAGGAAATAGGAAGAATAAGCAAACATGGGCAATTTCTGCTCCCACTTCTGTCATCGTCAGAATTATCTGACATCCCTAACTTGAAAATTGCATACTTAGATGAGAAATTTAATTTATAAAAAAATAGCGAGCAAGCTTTTGAGTGCCACAGAACTCTTTTATCAGGCAGTAAGTTAAACCAAGCAGGTGGAGGGGAAGCTATGAATGATGTGGTTGTTCCTCAGTTCCTAATAATCTGGAGCTGGAATGCAGGATGAGTTATGCAGACATATTTGGGCCAAACTTTCAAGGTAAGAGACAGGTTTAAGATGAATCCAGACTACTGGGAGAAAGAAAGAGAGAAAGAAAGAACAAAGGAACATAAGATGAGCCTACTGGATCAGGCCAATGGCTCACTGTGGCCAAGGAGCTGCCTCAATGGGAAGCAAGCAGGAAGGACGTGAAGGCAACAGTGCCCACTTGAGATTCCCAGCAAGTGGTATTACTATGTCCAGCCATGGAGGCAAAGCATAGCCATCATGTCTGGTAGGCATTGATAGCTTTGTCCTCTTTTGTCCAGTCCTCTTTTAAAGCCATCCAAGTTGGTTATCACCACTGCCTCCGGTGAGAGTGGGAGAGAATTCCATAGTTTACAAAACTGATGGCTCCCCATTGAAGCCCTCATTGAAACACACTGAAACACACAAGTTCCAGTACAGAGATCACATCAGATCAGAATAAAATGTTCATGTATACAACAGCTGCTCGGATGTTGTTAGCCCAGAGGTGGAAGGAAGAGACAACCCCAACTAAAGAAGAATGGCAAATCAAGCTGACGGACTATGATGAAATGGCAAAACTATCTGGGAAGCTCAGGAGTCAAGAAGACAATAATTTTTTATTTTTTTTAAGAAGGGGGAAATGTTAATATGTACATAAAAAATCATTTTAAATGGGTCAAAACATTAAGAGGATTTTAATTACA
Organism: Podarcis filfolensis; assembly: GCF_964270895.1. Taxonomy (NCBI): domain Eukaryota; kingdom Metazoa; phylum Chordata; class Lepidosauria; order Squamata; family Lacertidae; genus Podarcis; species Podarcis filfolensis. Next base: position 34,552,291 of record NC_139616.1, on the reverse strand, counting down.
CTTGTATGGTAACAGAAAATACAGATAATCTAGAAATATAAAAAATTGGAGAAGTATTGAAATGCGGTTGAAAATAGAATTAATAGGACCCATGAACAGGATGGGGGGGGGGAGTCAAGAGATTCACAGTAATATCAATATATGGAATGTTTATGATATTATGATGTAACTTTATTTTCTCCTTTGTTCTTTTTCTTTAATTCTTTTTCTTTTCTTTTTGAAAATCAATAAAAACCATATTAAAATAAAAAAGGAACACACAAGTCCCTAGGGAGATGAAAATAAAGAGCAACTTGTAGTTTTTATATTACCAATACTAGGGGATAATCCTTATGTGGCGCATGATGTTAGAAGTCAAGAGGTGCAAGGAGTGTTCTGCTCACCTTGTGCAGTAGGCTAGAGTCTACACATGCACACTCACTCATAGGCCACCTTCTATGTTCCATTCATCCTGATAGGCAAGAGGCATGGTGGGAGGTCAAGGACGCATTGCAGCTAGGCAAGAATACTCAAGGAGGATGCAAGGTAGAGTTGAGGAGAGTCCGGGGGAAAGACAGAGAGGCCTAGAGGGCCACACTAGACCTCTAGGCCTGCAGTTTCCCATCTCTGGGTTACACAGTTGATTCTGCAATCTCTGCATCTTGCCTTGGTGGTGCAGAAAAGACCTGGCATCTCCCCCAGATGAGAGGGAGGTCAGGGATCAAGGAGAAGCAGTTCACTGCTCCAAATGGTGAAGCTCAGAGCTTGGATCTGAAACCACTTTGATTAAAAATAGCAAGGAAGTGATGTTCCCATGCTCCATTTGAATCGCTTGCCAATCAAAGGTTGCTCTACATCTGACAGCCACATTTAACCAGTTTCCAAAACAAGACAGAGCTCTTTGATTTAATGGCGTGTTCCTTCAAGCAAAACCATAAGTGCCTTTGATGACGGGACTTCTTATAATTCAATGTGTGTGTATGTGTATAATCCCTCTTCAATTCAATAAGATCTTTAATTGGCAAGTCAGAAATTATCTACTTTGATCCCCCCGGCTGCTCTTTGTTAACCCTATTCTTAGCTTCTTGATGCACTCAAGATTGAATCAAATGGCACCGCTTGAGTTTTCTTTATGAGATTTGGATAGAAGGGGGGGGGGGTTAAGCGTTATGACCGATTCGTTGATAAATTGTGTGCATTCATCATGTAAAGAGATACAAGAAAACCTAAATCTCGTACACACATATCATTAGGAATATTGCAAGGCAACTAACTGCATACGTGTAAGAGGGCATTGTTTTCCATTCCCCTAGAACCCATGGACACCCAGCAAAGCCCAACACTGGAAGATTTAGGACGGACAAAAGAAATTGCTTCTTCACGCAGCGCAGTTTCCCCACCTGCAATTTATCTGCACAACAACTCTGCGAGGAAGGTTAGGCTGAGACAATGAGTGACCCAGTGAGATTCATGGCTGAGCGGCTCCTAGCCACGACGGCTATGTCCTATGTACCTCCACAGTCAGAAGCACCATACCTCTGAAGATCATTTGCTGGGAATTGCAGGTGGGCAGAGTGCGGCTACAGGCTTACTGCAAGCATCCAGTCGGTCATTGTGAGAATGGGATTGTAATAAACAAAAATCTGCCCTTATTCCCTTATGGGGGGGACACAAGAGCCCTTATAGAGTCCTTTGTAGGTTCTCTATCAGTCGGAGAAAATAACAGAAGCCAACCAGAGAATATTGAGAAGCAAAGCAGCTCGTAAGCCTGATCTTTATTGAACTGTTGCAACAGGGTGCTCCCCTCACACGCAGGAAAGGAGGACCTCGAACAAAGGTGTGCCCGCCCTCATATAGACATTTTAAATTGCCCGCCCTGGAGTCCAAGACCACCCCCAGAAACATCATACATACATCACAGAAGGGCTGTAGCTCAAAACCACCCCCCAGATACATCATACCTACATCACAGAAATGGTGGTCTACAACAGAAATCTGAGTGCGTTGTTTATCTCCTGTCTGGCAGACCTGTTAATGGTCACTTGATTGGATACCCTGGGGAGCCTGGCCAGTCCTTTGTAATGACAAATACTTAGTTCCTGAGCCAGGTCACAGGCTCACCCTATTCATACACATACATACCCTTAAGACAGGATTTGTGAAGGAAAAGACAATGGGGAGGCTTTTCCATTTTCCTTCAACCTTGCAGAGAAAACATTTGGTCAATTTGGGAGTCAAAATGGTTTCAGGGCTGTTTTCCTGTGCTGCTTCAGACATGTGGTTTATATATTTATGTATGTGTTTGCTTGGTACATTTATGAACATATATGACCTTAAACATTTTTATTTCAGGATGCTGGTCTAGATGCTCCACTGGCCTGATTCAGCAGACTTTTCTTATGTTCTTATGTTTAAAGGCCTATATAGACCATTGCCTTGTGCTCACAGTGGCCAACCAGATGCCCACAGGAAACCTGCAAGCAGCGCATGAGCGCAACAGCACTGTCCCCACATATTGTCTCTGACTCTGTGGAGGTGGAACCGAGCCATTGTGGCTAATATCTTACATTGGCCCAGAGTGCCTGCTCTTAGTGGGCTCTCAGGGGCCATTGTGGGAACTCTAACATGATGGGTGACTTTCCAGAACAGGTCTCTACCACCAGATAAGCCTATGGCCAGGAAAACTGGAGTGGGGGGGGGGCAAACAGATGTCAGTATCAGCACTATTCTGCCCAGAGACACAGAGGGGATCCTGCCCCTTTCCCAAAAGCCGATCAGATCAAAGCTAAAGACAGTTTCGCACTCCTGCAAGTTTTATACCCCATTTGCATATTAATCCATTTAACTAAATTTGAGCTGCTGGAGAGCTCAGAAACAGATTTGGAAAGACTTTATAGATTTATAATTCTAGCTGCTTAGGGGATTAGAAAAAGTTAACTCTTCATGGGACCTGCAGAAGACACATCGGATGTTTTTCCATCCTAGATCATCTGCATAGGAAGCCCCCATGTGCGAACTATGCAGCATTGCATACAGTGAAGGGCTATGGGTTAAGGTGAATTAATTTAAATTAAGGCAATGCAAATCATTTATTTAAATCATCAAGGGGGGGGGAAAGAGGGATTTCATCAATGGCCTGCATCAAACCAAGTTCGACTCAGAGTAGACCCATTGAGATTAGGGAACCTAAGATAGCCATGTCCATCCATTCCAACGGGCAAACTCAAAATATGATTAACCCAGAATACAGCCTGTTGAGTTCAATCAAGTTTCCTTTTCTAAAATTCTTGTATTTCCTAAGCAAGCATGCGCACTAACTGGTTGCTCTAACCATTTTAATGCATTGCTTTTCAACTTAAATAAAGCCTTTATGTACTTTAGAATGGGGGTAGCCAACCTTTGGGGGCCAGTGGGCACATGTGGAATGCTGAGAAAATGCTGTGCGTGCATCAGCCGTACAATGGCAGTTGTGGGGCATGTGGCCTAACAAAATGGTTGTCATGGGGATATGGCACAACACAAAACGACTGCCACATCTAGAAGAAAAGAAAAAGTGTCTGGAACAAAAAAATGGCCTCTTCCCACTGGAGTGGCTGCTTCTCTCATCATCCCTGGAGGTGTTGGGTTGTATTCAAATAAGTCCTGCTCAGAGTAGACCTATTAAAATCAAGGTACCTATGTTAGTCATCTCCATTAACTTCAGGGGTCTACCCCCCTGATCAATACTCCAGCCCTGTAACAAGCAGTACCAGCCCTACCCCAAAAACATACCCCTAGCAAGAAGAGTCTTAGGCATTCCCTCTGTTTTTACAACTTGTTTTGTTGTTGTTTTTCCAGTTGCATTTGTTAGCTATGACTTGGTGTACAATTTGCATGCATGATTTATTCCATTCAAATAACATAAAAAATAAGCCCACTTTATTCTGATCAGTCACTCACATGCAGGCTGTTCGTTGAATGGGCACTGATGATGTCATTTTTGTGCGAAGATTAACATAAGACTGCCTGCACAGCTCAGCACTGTCAGGTTTTAGATGATGAGCCTAAAGCGGTTTTCCTGCAGACTCTGCTATAGTATTTTCAGTGCCTGCCAAAATAATTGTTTTACCCAGGCTTGTTATAATTTCAGTTCAGAATTTTTATGTCATTTTATTATTGTGTTTGCTCACTGCCCTGAAATCTTCCTGCTAATGGAGAATTCAGGTGTTGAGTGGCCACAGGGCTGTCATCAAAATTAAGCAACTAAGAAACAAGAAGGGGATATCAGTGTGAATGTTCCCCATAACTTTTAGTAATGTATTATTTGAAATATTTTGAGGTTTTTGTGGTGTTTTATGATTATAATTTGTATTTTATTGTACATTTGGTGTGTGCCTTACAAACCACATTTTCTTGAAAAGTGGAATATACATTTATTAAATGATTAATGTATAGCATAACAAGGGATGAATTCAATGTTGCACTGTTACAAACATTCCACCACAGCAAGCATTTTTGCTTGCCTGAGAGAACAACCTCCCTGTTCCTCCTCCATGTACTGTTTTGGGGTTTCTCCTGACCCCTCCCAAGTCATTTTGGGGGCACAAGAGGAGGGGAGGAGTCCTGTTGCACTAGCAGAGATCCTTGCACAGGCTTCCACTAGTGGCACTAGTTAGTTGAATTTCGCTGTAAATTTATTAAATAAGCATTCTCAGGGGAACCTCAATATTTGCAGCAATGCAACCTTAAAATTTTTTTTGGAGGGGGGAATCCAACAGCCCAGTGAGAACTGAACATGCTCACTAGCCATGGAATGTAGAATGGGAAAGAAAACTGGAATAATGGGAATAGGCTGGAATGCCCTGCTTGAAGGCACTGGCTGGCTGCACAAAATGTCTGCCATGTATGTGAAATTCCGCCATACATGCTTAAGAAAAATGATGGGGCAATGATGCATTCAAGACCGCGGGGAAATGCCCATTTTAGGCCATTTCTCTTAACATTCTGCAAAGGTAAGGCCTGAAACCTACTAGTGGTTCCCCACACATCCAATAAAGACCAAACTAAGGCACGGATGACAGTGGTACAGAGGCACTGATAACGGTGATATGGCATTTTTCTTCCAGCAGAGGGTACTGTTTGCATACTACATAAGAAGAGGAGCTCTACAGTGCATGAGGCTAAAGACCCAGGAAGCCCAGCATCCTGTCCTCGCAGTGGCCGACCAGATCACCAGAGGAAGCCCCCAAACAGGACCTGGGTGCAACAGCACTCTGCCCATCTGTGATTCCCAGCAATTGGTATTCAGAGGCATACAGTCTCTGCCAGTGGGGGCAAAGCAGAGGCATTGTGGTTTATAGCTACGGATAACCTTATCCTCCGTGAATTTAGAGAATAGTCTTTTAAAGGCACCCACGTTGGTGGCCATCACTACACTGTGTGGGAGCAAATTCCATAGTTTATGCACTGCGTGCAAGAATACATTATTTCCTCTGCCCTGGTTCTTCCAGGGTTCAGCTTCTTGGATTTCTCTGAGTTTTAGTACTACAAGGGAAAGCGGGGATTTATCTCTCTCTCTCTACACTAGACACAGTAAAAGTGAAGTCAGTAGTAAAAAAGTAAAAATCTAACATGTATTTCTTGTTTTGGGGTTGTGGTTGTTTTGGTAAGGACGGACATTTAATCATGTCAGCTCCCAGGGCAGTATAGGTCACATACTATCTCAGGATCAAAATAGATATGATTATAAAGACCTTTGGCTGCATACACACCATGCCTTTTAAAGTATATGGCTTCTCCCAAAGAATATGGGGATCTGTCGTTTGTTGAGAGTACTGGGAATTGTAGCTCAGTGAAGGGTAAACTAGCGTTCCCACCAGGATTCTTTGGGGGAAGTTCATTAGCAGGGAGTTCAGTTGCCTACTCTGAGTAGGACAAGCACTGGCTACCGCCACAGACCTGTTTTATTTCTCCACACGCAAACACTTAAGAAAACTAAATCTGTCAGAGCAGAGGCATCTCATTTGGGTTCAGGGTGGGCAGTAAGAAGCGAGGCAGGCAGACTGGTGGTTGGTGGGAAGAAGCTCTTTCTCCGCCTTTATTGTTTCTAAGGAAGACCCTCAAAGCAGCAGGTTAAAAGGGTTAATTTTTTGGTAGGAGGAGGCGACAAACCACTTTCGCCTCTACCTCCTCGCTAACGCGCACGCGCGTATGCGGCGCCTTGGCAGCTTGGGGTTTTGCCGAGCGCGCGCGCCAGTGGCGTCACCACCCTGCCCTTCCGGGATTGGTCGGTGGCGCGGGCCCGCTCCGCCGCGCGCGCACGCCTGTCGGGATCCGCCCTCGCGGGTCGCTTCCTGTTACGTCACAGAAGGAAGGCCGAGGTCGGCGCGGGCTGGGTGGGAAGAGAGAGAGTTTGTGGTCGCGGGGCCGTGCGCGAGGTGGGCGGGGCCGTGGGCGGGGCGTCAGCAGCAGCAGCAGCAGCGTTGGTTGGTGGCGGTGGTTCCCCTCCCCCAACCCCGGAGACTGAGAGGAAGGAGGAGGAGGAGGGAGGAGGAGGAAAACCCACCCGGAGATAAAGGAGGGCGAGCGCTCTGAGGAAGGCTCGGCGGTGACTTGCACAGGGGCTGTGTGAGCTGAAGGGAGGAGGGGGCTAGGAAAGGGGGCGACGGTGGGACAGGCAGGCCCCACCAGGCAGGAAGGCCCCACTTCCTTCCCAAGAGGCACCCAACGCCCCCCCCCAAGAAGAGATAGGCAGCACCAAGCACAGGCCCTCAGACCTTCCCCCCTCTGAAAGGATCCTCCTTTTCATTTCCACCCAGAAAATACACGGCGTGTAGGCCTCTGCTTGCACAGGAGTGTCTGTCTGGGAGATCTCTCGTTTTTAAACCCATTGCATAAATACCCTGCTCTGAAGACCTTCTTTTTAGAAAACGGAGAAGTTAGGGGTGGTTTTTTAAAAAATATTTCTGCTAGCTACTGCTCTCCGATGGGTTCCTGAAGCCAAAGGCAGGGAGCGAAAAGATAGGGTAGGGTGGGTGATTTCTTCCCACTCTCCCATTTTTAATTTTTTTTACCCTAATGGAGGAAGATGGTGCTCCTAGGAAGCTACCTCTTGGGCCATGACATGAGCTAGGGGAGGGGAAGAAGCCAAGCTCTCAAGAGCCCAAACCATCCCAGACGCCTCCCCAGCCACAATGGTAAGTTTTAAATTTAGTAGATTGGGTTGTTTCTGATAGTGTGATCATGTGTGATATCTTATTATGTGTGATATACTGCCATATATGTCACATGTGCTATACTGCCATATGTGTATCTTGGAAGTATAATAATGCTTAGCATGTATTGTGCATTTCAAGTGTTCAGAACATTTTGTCTCAATTCTTTTTTTAAAGAAAGTGGTGTTATCCTCATTGTAAAGATTTGGAGGGTGTGGTGCTTAGACCTAGAGATAGATTTGCCTAAGGCTGCATGTTATCTCATCTTAGCCATCAGTATTAGTAACAATTCTGAGTGGATGCTGTTGTTGGAAGGTACCTGGGTACCTGCAGTTAAGTCGTGTTTCAAAGGACTGGCTTCAGAGCCTAATAGTGTGCTAACAAAGCATATTGGACACTGGTGAACTTTGCAACTTAGGGTTCTAATATTATTCCCTGTCAGCTGTCATAGGTAGCTGGTTGTCATCAAGGAAGAGTGCTTCATGCAGAGCCAGGGCCTTAAGGAGGAATACCAGTTCATGCATCTGCAGAGCTGTAGAAACCCTTCTGGAAATGAAATAAAGGGTTGACATGTAGAAATGGACTCACTAACTAAAGTGCAGTCTTAAGACCTCTAATCTTGCAGTTGTATTGACTTTTTTGGAGACAAGTCTGTTGAGGGTTTGGGAAGTTTTATATGTTGCAGACTGAAAATCCATGTTTTGATTTTCATGGTTTTCAATTTAGCATCTGGCTGGAATCTGTCCTAGGTAAATGTACATTGCCTCATATACTCAAGAATACAGCTTTCAAGCATCTTGCCACTGAAGTTGGCATGTAGGTGGTTTGACTAACTAAGCCAGGTATAGGCAAATTTGGCCCTCCAGATGTTTTGGGACTACAACTCCCATCATCCCGAGCTAACAGGATCAGTGGTCAGGGATGATGGGAGTTGTAGTCCCAAAACATCTGGAGGGCCGAGTTTGCCTATGCCTGAACTAAGCTTTCCATGCTGCCTTTGTGTGTCTCTAGAGATACTTACACAAAGAATAGTAAATGTTGAGTTTGTGAGATCTATAAATTTGCATTGCTGTGGTGTGTTCTACCTTGGCCACCACATGGGTGTACAGTCAGTTGGGTATGGGTAAATTGAAATGCTCATTTGTTCAGTAAAAGTATCTTCTGCCCATTCAAAGGAGCCCAGGGCAGCAAACATGTCAGTACTAAAGCAGTATACTTAAAACCTCAAAAAATGTGGAACCACCTCCAAGAACGCCATTACATGGGTCACCACCAATGTGGCCTCCTCTGGTGGCCATAAGGCCCAAGGTGGTTGATACAGGAAAATACACTCTTTTTGGTACTTGGGTCCTGAGCCATTTAGGGCTTTGTTTGCTAGTACTAATATGTTGAATTGCACCCAGTCGTTCACTGATGGACAGTGCAGTGCTCCAGGGATCAGTGGTCCCACTGGTCTTCCCCACTTAACAGTATAGCAGCCACATTCTTCACTAGCTGTAGTCTCTGGACTGTGAAGATAGTAAAACAAATTGTAGTGGTCCTCCAGGTGGGAGGTCACCAGAACATGAACAGTTGAGGCCAGGCCTTCCCAATCTATTAAGCGGATGAGAGGAATTTGCGTCAAAAGAATTTTAAAAATGCAAGCAAGTAACCAACCCTTCATATAAGCTAGTAGAGGCATGGATGTAGTAATAAGAGCTGGAGAGGCTCTGCAGCAAATTATGCTATTGTGTGTCATTTGAAAAATGGATGACACATTTTTCAATGACTTCTTCAGACCTGGCCTCAAATGTTTAGGTGCCTTTGGATTACTGGGTGCCTTGAATGTTTACAGTCCAATAATTCTCCCTCTTATTTAAGCATTCTATCCAAGAGAAAAGTCCATGTATACACGAACATTCCTCCATCAAACACTCCCCACTCTTATATAAATTGGATGGCTTAATCATTGCACTTCTATGCATGAGACTCAAAAGCTCGAATTGTTCATTGCCGCTTTATTTCCTGTTCTCTTTGAGCAATTTCAGTCATACTGGCTTGATCTATTGAATTCTTTTCTCCAAGTTGTAAGTGAGAGGAGGAGCATGCTGTGTCTTTAGTATAATTCTGCAGCAGAGTGCTGTTTTGATCATTGACCAAAGAGCTTTTTGCTGCTATAAAGGCCACTGGTTAGAACCATCTTCCATAGGAAAGAAGCATGTATGGTTAAAGCACTTGCTGGCACAGGTAGTGTTTTGATGATGGTGGTGACAATTGGGGGTCCACAAACTTTGACTGGTCTTGGTAGCCAACCAAGTTTTTGGTCTTCAGGACTCTCACATTAGGGGTATGGTCTTGTCGCTGACCTCACACGGTGCATCTGAATGCACCATGAAGAGGGTGGTATGCCTTTGAAGGTGCAGTACCAAAACCCAAGTGCCAGGTATACTATCAACTTTGGGGAGGGAGATGGAGAATTATCACTAGAAGGTGAGCACAACTGTGGGAATGTTTCCAGTCCCTCTCTCCATTTCCAAGGTTGGGAGGAAGCTTGGGGGCTCATCAGAGGGCAGCAGAGCGCTTGCCATGGCAAGCGGAATTGTGAAATCCTGATATTGTTGATGGCAACAATAGCATTTGCAGAGCACTGAGCAGGGTATTTAGAGTGCTTACATTATTGCAGAAGCCTAGGGTGGTGTACAAAAGGATTATCCCAGTTTACAACAGCCCTCTCAGGTTAGGATGTGAGATAAAGACTCTCCGAGTCCCCCACTGAATTTCATGACAGAGAGGAAATTTTTATCTGTGCCCCATTAGATCATGTTATCGCAATAATCCTTATATATAGGTAAATGGAGAGGAAGCAGGGATAAAAGGTCGATAGGTTGCCTAAAGACACCCATAAGGTTCATAGCAGAGATGAGACTAGAATTGATGACTTCTTTGTGTATAGTTCATTGTATGGTTAGCACCTGTGGTACACTAGCTCTAAAAGTTTTAATTAAAGTTATTTATTTATAATGAAATTTTATGTCTCACCTTTATAAGCATGTGCCACTCAAAAGTTTCTGTTGAATGCAGGGGACGAAAAGGTCTTGGGTGTGGGATAAGTTATTGAACAGGCTCATGTGCAGGAGAGCAATCACTTCTTCCCATAAGTTATGTCATACCCAAGTTATTTCCTGCTTTTCATGCCACTTTCCCCTGTAACGAATGTTAACATCGAAGGTCCACAAATGCATTCACCGGAAGCCCGAGCTTCCCCCGTCCCCAGCCCCCAGAACGGGTCCGGGAGCGATGGCGAGGTTGCGCAACCTCGCCATCGCTCCCGGAACTTGCTTGCGGGGCTGGGGGCGGGGTAAGCCCGAGCTTCCCCCGACCCCAGCCCCCAGAACAGGCTGTTGCCCGCAAGCCTTGCGAGCCCTGGGGAACTCCCCCCGGGCACGCAAGGCTTGCGGACACCTGCGCGAAGCACGGGGCATCCTCCGGAGGGCGCCCCGTGCTTCGGGCTGCAGGCTGCTGCCCACAAGCCTTGCGAGCCCGCAGGGAACTCCCGCCGGGCTCGCAAGGCTTGCGGATAGCTTCCTGGAGAGGGAGAGGGGTCCGTGTGCACCAACGCCTCTCGCTCTCCAGGCTTCAGCGAAAGCCTGCATTCGCCCCATAGGACGCACACACATTTCCCCTTCATTTTTGGAGGGGAAAAAGTGTGTCTTATAGGGCGAAAAATACGGTAAAAAGAAAGTGTTACTGACCCCCCCCCCCCCATGGCAACTAAACATTCTGTTTTGGCACCCACAACCCAAGTCCCATGAGCCATTTGGCTCCTAGCTTTTCTATCCCAGTTTCTAACACTGTAGTCAAGGTAACCTGGTGAGGGCAATATCAAGGAGAATTCCTATAGTGGTACCTCGGGTTACAGACGCTTCAGGTTACAGACTCCGCTAACCCAGAAATAGTACCCCAGGTTAAGAACTTTGCTTCAGGATGAGAACAGAAATTGTGCAGCGGTAGCAGGAGGCCCCATTAGCTAAAGTGGTGCTTCAGGTTAAGAACAGTTTCAGGTTACGAACAGACCTCCGGAACACTGTACTACTACTGAACCGAGAAGGATGGAGAATCTCCCTGGCTGTTTCCTAAGCCTTGCAAATACTTTGAGAGCAGTGAGACTTTTCTCTGATTGCTGGAATGTCTATACTCAGCACAACGGGCATGAGCTGTCACCTTTTTGCAGTTCAGCATTGTGGAAGTTCCCCACAACTTGCAATGGACCTTGAGCAGCTGCCATACAAGCCACTTCAGGGGGAGCAGGATCAGGGCAAGCAGAAATGTGGCCAACTACCAAGGCCAGTCAAAGTTGATGGGCCCCTGATTAAAATGTGTGCGCAAAACCAGATTTGAAGTTTTCATCTCAGACAGGTGCTCAGCGTTTTTCTTCAGGCTTTTTCACACTGAACATGTCTGACTATTGAAGTGACGGATGTGTATCTTCCACCCACTTCCTCAAATGTAGCTTAAGAATCTACATAGGGAGAAATAGTGGAACAAGCAGACTGAACTGAGGAAACATATTGGGTGTATTTTGTGTACTGTGTGTAATGAGAGGGCGCTGCTCTTCTCCATTACAGCTTCACTATGACACACATCTAAAACCACTGGAGTCTGTTATTTCAGTATTTCTCCTCTCTGCTATCAAAGACAGCATTCCTGCTTGTCCAAGTAATTTAATACGACCTCCATGCAATTCTTTGTTTTCGGTCCCCACTTTGTCATTGATCTTTCTAGTAAGAAGTATATTATGTCTTTCTTTTTCAAGTTCTATGTAGTTTGCCACTGATTTAGAAAGGTAGTTGGGCATGTGTCAACTGGGGAAATATCCCTAAGTGGAGGTGGTGAAGGATGTCTTTAATGTCTGTTAATATTTGTTTTCTATTAGCTGGCTGGATAACCTTTTGAGTGTGCTGTATTTGCCAGGAGCAGTGTGAAGAATGCTGTTCTAACTATCCCGAGAAACCCCAGAAGAGAGCTGGGTTCAGTTTACGTCCCCTGGTGTGATTGTCAATTAAGAACTTGACCCAGAACATTTGAGTACTTGTCAAAGCACTGCCCTAACAACTAATTACCTGTGCTGTGATATGCTCGTATGCCTGCATAAGAAACCTGATTCCCTCAATCTTCTCAAATCTGGCCAGACTGACATTAGCACCTTTCTTTAGCAGAGGGCACTCCATTAAAGCTGGATGCACTCTTGATTTATTTTGACCTGATCTGACTACTTGTGGGACTTACCTGGTATGTCCCACAGAGAAACTTACGGTCTTCAAATAAAAACATCTTGAAGGTCCCAGGCCACAGAGAGGTTAGGCTGGCCTCAACTAGAGCCAGGGCTTTTTCGGCTGTGGCTCCGATCTGGTGGAACACTCTGTCACAAGAGACTAGGGCCCTGCGGGACTTGACATCTTTCCGCAGGGCCTGCAAGACAGAGCTGTTCCACCAGGCCTTTGGCCAGGGCACAGCCTGACCCCTTCCCTCGGCAATCTTCGCGGAGCTCTGGCCCAATGGTTGCCAGTGGCTTGATTTGAATTAATTTTATAAAGAATGATTTTAGAGTGTTGTGTTGTACTTTTGTACTGTTTTATTGTTGTTAGCCGCCCTGAGCCCGGCTTCGGCTGAGGAGGGCGGGATATAAATAAAATTTATTATTATTAATTTATTATTGAGTATCCCAGGGGGGTGGCCAGAAGGCACATTCTGTGGCTACCTTGCTAAAGCTAAGCATATGTGAGTCTGGTTTGTGCCTGAAACCCTTGAGTTCATCACGGGGGTGTGGAGGGAGCAAAAGAAGAATGTAATAAGACAGGTATCTTCAATATTTTCAAACCCACTTTTAACCCCAACATTCATTTGGGGACCCTTTTAAAAATTATTTTATCATATATTTGCATGATGGTAGTGTTCCTGTTGTGACCTACCTTGGATCAGATTGTGATTCTCCAGTTGAAGATTAGTGTACGTACACCCCCCCACCCCCACCCCCGCTTCCACATCACTTCTAAGTAAACTTGGGTCTCTCCTTTAAAAAAAGCAACCTTTGCTCCATTGCTTAAAAGGAAGATATTATGTGTTTGTGAAAACACAGTGCATCAGGCCTACCCTTTCTCTCCCCCCAATCCTTGTTTGCTTCTCATTTTGAAAACCATTATTTTTATCAGAATAAATCATGCCAATTTATGCAGACTTGTTCAGAGAAGGCTGGCTAATTCAAGAGCACCTAAATCTATATTTCAAGCCATGTTAAGAAACCTCACACTGGCAGGCAGTCTAAACTTGTGGAATTGTTTGCTACCTATCAGAATGACTCAAGGTGAGAACCTAACAAGTACAGGAGCTAAAATGTCAGATTTGGATAAATTCTCATCTAGCTGCAAAGCATGCTGAGCTGGCCCTACTAAAACAGAGTGTGACTTCCTTATAGTTTAGGCTTCATCTGAAAATGAGCCAGAGTTGTGAATTACTCTGCTGAAAAGTGCTGTAAAATTTATTTCAGGATCTGAGAGAGATTGTAGCATGAGGCGGAAAATGTGGTTAGATTAGGCTGTAAATGATTACCATGCACACATCAAATATGTTAGAACAGTGGTTCTTAAAGGGTGTGACAGCGCAACCACACTGGTGTGGCAGGCAGGAGAGGATGGCAGGAAGATGCAAGGGCAATCAAAGAAACATTTAAACATTTCATTGTAATATAGTATAGTACAGTGTCAAAATTTTATATATATATATATATATATATATATATATATATATATATATATATATATATATATTCAACCAGAAGCAGTACCCACACCTCACTTCAAGAGGCTATTCTTCTGTAGTTCTCCACAATATATTGTTGTGAACAAGGATTTTCAAGTTTGACAACTATGGAAGACCAGAAAAGAGATGAGTGTTGATGAGGTGAAAGCTTGTTTGTCCTACATTAGACCTAATATAAATGAGATTACCCAACATAAAGCAAGCTCACACCTTTGTATTTTGGATAAAAATTTAAAGGACCCCTGGACGGTTAAGTCCAGTCAAAGGTGACTATGGGGGGCAGCGCTCATCTAGCTTCAGGCTGAGGGAGCCAGCATTTGTCCGCAGACAGCTTTCTGGGTCATGTGGCCAGCATGACTAAACCGCTTCTGCCGCAATGGGACACCGTGACAAGTGCCAGAGCACACAGAAATGCCGTTTACCTTCCTGCCATAGCGGTACCTATTTATCTACTTGCACTGGCGTGTTTTCAAACTGCTAGGTTGGCAGGAGCTGGGACAGAGCAACGGGAGTTCACCTCGTCATGGGGATTCGAATCATCAACCTTCTGATTGGCAAGCCCAAGAGGCTCAGTGGTTTAGACCGCTACCCACACAGTGGTGCCTCGCAAGACGAAATTAATTAGTTCCGCGAGTCTTTTCGTCTTGCACGGTTTTTTTTTTTAATAATAAATTTTTATTGGTTTTACAACATATATTAAAACACAAAAACAACTAACAATTAACAACATAACACATGAACAAACAAACATGTAAACACATATAATTTCTTAACCTCTCTTTCTTAAACCTTGTTTCAACGACTTCCCCATACCTCCCTTTTCTGCATCCCTGTTTTAAATTTTCCCAGCAACCCCTAATTTCAATACTTGTAATTCAATTTCTAATCTTTTTTTCTCTTACCCAATTATTTATCACTGCAATTCTGTTTTACATTACCCATGACATTTTAGCACTCATTAATTTTACAACAGTTCTTAAGATAAACTTTAAATTTCTTCCAATCTTCTTCCACCGTCTCTTTCCCTTGGTCTCGGATTCTGCCAGTCATCTCAGCCAGTCCCATATAGTCAATCACTTTCGTCTGCCACTCTTCCAGCGTGGGTAGTTCTTGTGTCTTCCAATACTTTGCTAAAAGAACTCTTGCTGCTGTTGTAGCATACATAAAAAACGTCCTATCTTTCCTTGACACCAATTGGCCCACCATGCCCAGGAGGAAGGCCTCTGGTTTCTCGTCTTGCGCGGTTTTTTGTCTTGCGAAGCACGGTCCATCGCAACTGCACCTCTTCAAGCGGCTTTAAGAAAAAAGGAAACAAACTCGCAAGACGTTTTCGTCTTGCGAAGCAAGCCCATAGGGAAAATCGTCTTGCGAAGCAACTAAAAAAACGAAAAACTCTTTCGTCTTGCGAGCTTTTCGTCTTCCGAGGCATTCGTCTTGCGAGGTACCACTGTAGTTGCCTTTGACTGGACTTAACCTAGGCTTGCCATATTTCAAAAAGTAAAACAGCCCCCAAATTGTTGAGTTTTGTGATGTAAATGATGCCACGCAAAAATAGGTTTATTGAGCTTGAAGGTGGTGAGAAAAAGGCAGTTGGGCTGAAGGGAGAGGAAGGGGATGGGGAGGGCAACTAGCAGGTGTGTACACACAGAGAGAGACTCGCCCCACGTGCTGCCCACCATCCACCCTCAATAACACACTCTCTTCTCTTGGCTGCCCCCCTTTTGCCATTGGTGCCCTTCGAGGTGCCTTGGAGACAGAGAGAGACTAGTAGTTTGGGGCTATTCAGTGCATTAGAGCTTCAACGAAAATGCTTGTTTCCCTTGTCCTTAAGTGTTTTATGTGGTTTAGCATTTGGTCAGGATTTGCCATATTTACCTCTCATATATTGTTGCAATCAATATTCTGTTTTGAGCTGCTGATTGAAGACAAGTGAGGTTAACAGCTTGTGCTCATAATGTTACAGCTTTTAAAAATATCCCCTTTCCAAGCACATGCTCCAACAGAACCAAGGTTGAATTCATTAGTCCCAGTGTTTGGGGGTACAGGGAGTACTTCACTACAGTGTTCACAACTCCCATTGCTCTAGGAACATTTTGTGACAGGGAATTTGATTAACGTGAGCAGTTTCTGAGCTCTGGGCACTGAACTGTGCCTACGATTTCAGATTAAAACTGCAGAGTGGAAGGAAAGGAGGACCTTTTTCTGCCTCCCCACTTCCAGCTACTCTCTGAAGACTGGAGAAGAGACCCTCTTAAGAATATTAGGAGGGGGTGGGCAGGGGAATGACTAGACCATGTGAAAAATGGAACATAATATTTTAGCTGCAGTTCATTCATTTTCAGTTTTGTATTCTTGTTATAAAAAAGCATGCCCGGACATTCCGTTGTT
Organism: Podarcis filfolensis; assembly: GCF_964270895.1. NCBI lineage: Eukaryota > Metazoa > Chordata > Lepidosauria > Squamata > Lacertidae > Podarcis > Podarcis filfolensis. Next base: position 34,535,936 of record NC_139616.1, on the reverse strand, counting down.
TCGCCGATAATCTAGGTTGAAGGTGCCATTTAGCTCAGTTTTTAACACTGCTTCACTACTCTTTAGACATAGCAGCTGAAATCTAAAAAATGAGTTTCTTTTGTATTCTAAAGAGCTGGCTGGGAACCCAGCCCACTGGAGTATAGGAATTATAAAAAATTTCCCAAATCTTCTTGCTTCCTCTTCCAGAGAGCCTTTTATTTTGAATTATGCACTGATGGAATTAAAATACATCCTTTTTGTAAATGTCTGGCAGTGCACATGGGATTCAGAGTTGAATACATCTGGAATTGCGGGTAGAATTGCAGCATGGCTGAGATTCCCATTTTACAGATAAGAAAAGTGCATAAGAAGGAACAGTTTGAGCCATGGCAAGCTAGGAATGACCCCAGTTTCCCAGAATTGCTCAGCATTGTCTCTACGAAGGCCAGAATAGGGTTCGGAAGGTAACCTTGGAAGGTGTAGCTGGTCCTTGTCTGCTGCTGCAGGGGGATACAGTACTTGGCAATAGGTTATCTTTTGTTGTTGTTGACCTCTTTTCTTATCCTGAGTTAGACAACTGGTCAATTAATTCAGTATTGTCTACAGTGAATGGCAGCAGCTTTCTAGGGTTTCAGACAGGGGTCCCTCCCAACCCTACTTAGAGATGCTGGAGGTGAAACCTGGGACCTTTTGAATTTTGAATCCCAGTGCAAGGCAAAGGAGTACAGAATAGCTGTTCTGAGCATTCTGGCCAAGCATGGAGCCGGGAAAGATTTTTTTAAAAAACCTTTTCGAAAATATTTGAATGTAATAGCATACAAAGTAGCTTAGAGAACTGAAGAAAAAGTATGGTAGAAAGTCTTGTGTACAGTTCTGCTTTTGCATCTGCTGTCAAAAATGTGATTAAAGAATAACTTAGAGTCCTTAGAGCATATAAACGCAGGATTGGTTTTGACAACCGTCCATTCTTTATCGTTATTAGAATAACCTTCTCTCAACAAACATTCTTAAAGGATAGGTTTCTATTTTAAGCTTATGAAGAGAATATGAAAATGCAGTATTCTGTTGCTAAGATACAAACTGCAGTGTGTAAGCCTGTCTAAATGTAGCTTTTGTAAAGGTGTTTCTGAGTTCAGAACTGGTTAAGTATATTTTTCCTTACCACTACTTTCCATTGGAAATTGAGGAAATCCAGTTGTAACAGGGTGGATACTCTAGAAATGCAGTTTTGTATGTTAAAAGCTAAAAATATTTTTCAGGCATAGTCTTGGAAAGCTCCCTAGAACAGTTGCGATGCTGGATTCCTTGAGCTCTGGCTGCCTGCTTTTGTCATTTAATACTGAATATGCAACAATAGCTAGGCTTCATTCTCTATGTAACATTTTAAAAGCAAATTCTCACCTGTTGTAACAATACTTCGGCTATCTTATTCATTTATAACTATTAGTAAAATGACTAGGCTGTGTACACACTGTAACTTAGAGCACATTCAAAGCACATTTCTCTCCTCAAAGAATTCTGGGCAATGTGGTTTGTTAAGAGTTGCTGAGAATTGTAGCTCTTTGAGGGGTAAACTACAGTGCCCACAATTCTTTTTAGGGGGGGACATGTGATTTGAATGCACCGTATCTCGGTTCCTGAACATAATCTTCTTGCACTCAGCGGAAGCTGCATCACATGTTCGGGTTCCAAAAAACATTCAAAAATGGAAGCATTTACTTCCAGGTTTTCGGCGTTTGGCTTCCGAAATGTTTGACAACGGGGGCGTTTGGGAACTGAGGTACCACTGTACTTTAAAGGTGTATGTTGTGCATACAGCCTTAGGCCCTGTTAGACAATCTGGTTTGAGCTCACCTTACTCATCCCTTCCTCTCTTGTGTGCAAATTCCCCTGCCCTCTTCTTCCTAGGTATGCTCAATCTTGATCTGTAAACCTTGGCTTTGGTACTTAACCAGAGCCTTTGTTCCATTAAGGGCTCTGTGAACTCTGCCTCCAGATTTCCAAATTCTGTAATAAGAATGCCCAAATGTTCTTGTAAACACAAAACTTAAATGGATCTACGCTGCATAATTTTGCTCATAAGACAGGAGGGTTTGGGGTTGGTTGTTTTTTTGTGAGGAGAATGTTTGGGGTGGGAGAACATGAGCAGAAAGGTAGAAGGAGTGTTTAGGTCCAACATAGGTAGCCTAATAGATAGATTAATTAATGGGAAAAAAAACCCTAGAGCAATATTAGGTTGAACTAGGGGAACCTAATGTTAACACTGTTCTTGAAATGTCATTGTCAGGCATCAGAAGAGGCCTCGCTGCGAGCTTTGGAGAGTCTAATGACAGAGTTTTTCCACAATTGCACTACTAATGAAAGGAAGCGTGAGATTGGTAAGCTCAGTATCATTTCCACATTCTCCAGCCTCAGTACCAAATGCCTTTGGCTAGGCATGACACCTGAAAGGATGGCAACAGGTTTCATAGTTAAAATCTGTGGGTTTTATCCAGATAAGATATTCTCTGAGTAGTTCTACCATTGGATGCAACCCAGTGTGTATTTTTTATATGTCCACTTCATTTCATATTTCACTGCATGCTTAAAGCTCATTGAATGCAACCAAAGCTTTCAGAAACACATAGGCCTCCCTTGACTGGAGGGCAGATGTCATTTGGATGATCAAAGTACTAATATCTGTGCTTAAGTGCTTGATCAAGTCTTGCTTAGAAGTCCCCTAAAACCTACATGAATGAATAGATGTGTTACAATGCCTCTTGAGCTGTGAATTAGTGAACCACTCAGAAGGAATTGTTACTACTTCAGGCAAGTAGATAATGGCATTTCCTACATTATGTGCTGTCATAGAGGTGGGGGTCTCCAACATGAAATCCATGGGCATCACTATGTCCTCAGATACCCTCTCTCTGACACTGCCAAGACCCCCCTCTCGCTCCCAATTTTGTTTTGTATTATCTTTTGGAGAAAATGACTTTTGAGGAGACAGGCTTGTTTGGGGGGTTTACTCTTCTGAGTATTTACTCTTCTGAGTATTCCCAGTTGTTCTTCTGTGAAATTAGGATTTTATGGTGCCAACAACAACTTTTTAGATTTATATATGTGTCCCTGGGCCCCCAAAGGCCAGGTACCCCTGCCATATAGACTCTGTGCCTTGTTTTACTTAATAGATGCACAAGCAGAAATGCACAAATGGAATTCAGAAAGTATGTGTGAGTTATTTAGCTTCTTGTGGAACTGCAAAACTGCAAGTTCTTACTTTCTCCCACTTGCTGCCGCCTCCTGCATCCATTTCAGCATGGGAATAGTCTGCATACCACAATATGCCCCCAGAGGACTCTTTCAAAAGAAATTTTCTCTGCCGGGAGGCATGAGCTAGTTTCAGAGCCATTATCTTTAGGTATCCAGTCATTGGAAGGGTGATTCAAATCTGACGTGAACCATAATGAGAACCTATTATCCTTCCTTTGACTCCCTTTGGATAAGTTGTTTTGAGTCAAATTTAGATGCAGAGGTTGACCCACCTCTTTAAACGTGCAGTTGGTTCAATCATGTGTAAAGCAGGAGTTCTAATTTTAAGAATGAAAGGGGTACACGAGGAGGAGGGGTTGTTGAAATTGCTCCCCCTCCCTCCACAGGTTAGCTCACCCCCACAATCTTGTCTTCCAGAAGTACCAGAAATGAACCCTGCATAAGCAGTGGACATGGAAAGAAATTAGTACCCCTTCCCTATGTCTTCCTTTGTTCTCAAAACAGAATGCACACAGGACACACACCCTTTCCTTGCTTGACATGTGATCAGGTCAGGGCTGCAATTAAAGAGACTGGTCTTACAGCACCATCATGTTTAGTGTGATCCTTGGACCTGCCAGACTCCCATGTCTGTTACCTAAATTCAGAAGCCCATTGTTTCCTTTAGAAATCTGCTTGGCCTTCCCTGCTTTCCACCATTGAATGATAAACGCAGAGAGCTAGCAGTCCTGAGCTTCCTTACTTTTATGTTCAAGAAGGTACTACATTTTGTACCCCAGGTTGCCCCAAAGTCCAATTGCATAATAATCTGTGAGCCCTTCCCTGCCCCCTGTGTAAGGTGCAGTTTATTTGGAACAGGCTACTGAATTGCCAAATGACTTGAAATTCTATGAATTTTAACACAGTTTTTTTGGGGGGGGTTTTAAACCAGAGGAGCTCCTGAACAACTTTGCCCAGCAGATTGGCGCCTGGAGATTCTGCCTCTATTTCCTGTCGAGCACAAGAAATGACTATGTAATGATGTACAGTTTGACAGTGTTTGAGGTAAGGTACTAGGCAAGAGTAAATTTGCTCAAAGCATGCCTCTTACGAATTCTGTTTCACTCAGTTAACTCTGTTGTGGTGATAATTCAAGCTGGTCCAGGAGTATGGATAGCCTTGGGTCCCCAGATGGTGTTGGACTATAACTCCCATGAGCCCCAGCCAGCATGGTTGCAGATGATAGGTACTATAGTCCAGTAACATCTGGGGACCTAAGGTTGGGAAAGGCTGCCTTAGATTATGCTTCCGTTATACCATCAGATTGTTTGCTGTGTTTAATGACAACTTTTTGCACTATGAGTATTTCCCATTCCATACAGAGCAGCAGAGATGATGAGTTTGAATTGATTTTTGTAACTCTGATTTAAAGATAGCAAATGTTGGTCACCTGTTATTCTTACAGATGGGTTTTCCTTTTGGCAGACAGATTTCCATTATCTTGTTTATTTATTGCATTTTATGAGATAATTCCCAAGGATTTCAGTCTAACCTTAGTATTAATGATCACCATTAAATATATCCCTTGTTTTTTGTTAGCTGTCTTGAAAGGTTAAATATTTTCTGCTCTGGCCATGAACAGGGACATGCTTTAGGTGCTAATTAGTAGGGTTACGATTTCCCCTCTTTACTAGTTGGGAATACATCGTTCAATTGTCAGCAAATATTTTACTGTTTTATTCCATTACTAAGTAAATATTCTGAAGCAGATTTCCAGATAGTCAGCATTTTCCTAGATTTGGTATTATGCCCTCTAGGTTTAATATCATGACTGTCAGCTCTTAACAGTAGCCGTAAGCAAGATATTTCAAAGATTCCAAGTTTAGTACAAAATGACATCTCACTTTCTTTTGTTCTTCCCACAGAACCTGATTAACAAGATGTGGCTTGGGGTTCCATCACAAGATAAAATGGAGATTCGCAGCTGCCTGCCCAAGCTTCTTTTGACTCACCACAAAACTCTGCCTTACTTCATTAGGAACAAACTTTGCAAAGTCATTGTGGATATTGGCCGGCAAGACTGGCCAATGTTCTACCATGACTTCTTTACAAACATCTTACAGGTAAGGCAGTCCTTTAAAAATCCTTGACTGAAGTTGGCTTTCTTGAGCATGTCCAAATGAAAAATTTGAGAGAGGGAATGATGGCCTAATATGTTAGTACATTTTCGGTTTTCTTGTTGAAGGGAAACCAAAGGATAAAATTGTGATGTGTTTCCTAAAAATCCTTTCATTTTGTTAAAGCCTAGCTTGTCTTACATAAATATATCATCTTCAGTAACACAGCTGTCTAAAATCTGCTAATTTTTAGTTCTAGTATAAGAGAGCATGCTATGAACCCAAGTGCCATAGCTAAAATTTTCGTTTAGCCATGCTCTTATTTGAATAATCTCACCATCTCTCTACTTCAGCATGCTATCTGTAATATGCATATAATAAACTAGTCTACCTTTCAAAGTTACTGTTAGAATTATGTGATATATACTGTCCTCAGAAAACAGCATTTTATAAATGCACATTGTTTTATTAGAATTGCCATATCACAGGGAGCTAGCATTTTCAAGTAAATTATTAAAAATCTGTACTATTGCTTAGACTGGCTTCACACATTGCTTATTCATCTCCATGCTAGGAAATGCAGGTATTGTGTTATGTGTGAACAGTCTTGCCAGTGTCTGTCTGTCAGCTTTGTGTAGCCATTACACATAATGGATGTCCCCCAAGCAAAAAAGTCTTATTATTGGTGCCACTTAACATGTTACAACAGAGTGCATCTCTGGAGGACCAATTCCTGTATCATGCTGGTACCATATATTTTTTTGCTTTCTTTTCTCTCTCATTCAATATTCCAGGTAATTTTTGCCCTTCTGTTTACTACAACGAATATATAGCTCTGCCTTTTCCACTTTGTCTTTCCACTGATGTCTTTGGGACTAGAAGATGGCATGTAGAAGCTTTCCTGTTCAAAAACACTGTAGAGATAAGATGTCTGCATTCTAAGGCTAAATTTATTGCCCCCCTCTTTAGAACACTGTAGTTCATCTACCAAATTCAAAGAAGCTGTTGTCTGCCAATACTTAAACCTGACTTTCCTAACAGTTGATCCAATCCCCTGCGACAACTCCACTTGGGCTGATCATGCTGAAGACAACATCGGAAGAGTTGGCATGCCCCCGGGAGGACCTCAGCATAGCAAGGAAGGAAGAGTTGCGCAAACTGCTCCTGGAGCAGGTTCAGACTGTCCTTGGGCTTCTCACAGGTTAGTGGAAATGACAGACATGTGGTGGTGGAGGGGGCAGCACCCTTGTATTAAAGCAGTACAAAATATGAGACAAAGGTCATAACTTCCTCTGACATAAGAATACAGCAGAACTATTAATTCTCGTTTAGCAAACGATAATGGAGCTCTCTGCTGCAAGGCATGTACTGAGTTCCTCTGTCAGGCTTGGAACAATGCTTTCCCTGGGTGCAGGAGCAGCCTTAGTTTACATGAAACTGTTACTTAATGTGGTATAATGGGAACTCTCATGCAATTGCTGGGGATTTTGCTCTTCTTTTCTGATAGGTATTTTGGAAAGCATCTGGGATAAGTACAGTGTCACTGCTGCCACTCCACCACCATCTCCAACTTCGGGAGAAAGTGGTAAGGTTTGAACTAATCATTAATGATTTTTAAACTGTGGATTAAGACCTAGCTACGTGGGAAGAACTATGAGGTGTTGTCCAATATAGAAAAGAAATTCATTTCTCAAGCTGTAGGGGAGCTGCTGCAGTACAACACCTTTTTATACTGTGGACCATATTGAGAAGTGTCCATGGTGTGCAATCATTGCCCTAGTTCCTGGCTGGAAAGGAACCTTATTGTTAATTCCTTTCTTATGATCCAGGGCTTCTGACACTTACCCAACAATGTGGCAAGGAGCCACGCTGCAGTGGCACTCTGGCTGCTTGGGCAATGTTGTAATAAACCCTTCTGATGACATACATTCATTCATCTCATTCTTGGCAGATGTGCCACTCATAATGCTTATGAGTGTGTGCCAGAATATGGCAGTTTATACTTGCTCACTTCAAAAAAATGAGAGGAGTAGTACAACTTAGTTGATGTAACTAAAAAAACCTAATCTTGCTGAATAAATTCAGTCCAGACTAATGCATGATTTAAATGGGGAGAAGCTCAGTAGGCTTCCCTGCGTACTTAGTTAAACCTCAGCATAACTTTCAAACAGAAAAAGGGAATGGATGCTCAGAATGTATGCACCTGGAAAAAGATTCTTAATCAAGGGACTTCAGTGTGTAGCTGTGGACTGCCAAATGTCATGAAGATTGAAAAACACTGGGAAGTTTGGGAACCTCAGTCTGATCCTCGGCACATACATGCTTCTGAGCAGCTTGCTGTAAGCTACAGCTGAGACTTCAGTCTGTGAAATAGTGGGTGGAAAGTCAGAAATGATAAAACATAGCGTCTAAAAATGTGAGCGGGGAGTTGAGATGTCCCTGATTCAAATTTTGCCTCAACTAGAACCTTGACTAGCTGGATGTTACGCAACCCCACCACCACCCACACGTATTCTGAAATTTAGGAATGCTAATACTGGTCTAGTTTAGTGTTGTTAGGATCACCAAGAGAAAATATGTGAACTCCTTTGAACAGTCAAGTTTGCTATATGAATGTTGGGAGACTGGCTTGCTGTGATCAGTGAAGCTCATTGTGTGATCTTGGACCAGCTACTATCCCTTTGTTTCACCTGCCCCACAGGGATGCGGCTGGAGGCAAAAACAAGTCTGTTAGAATAAAGGACAGGGTTGTCCTATAACAATTTCAAGGGAGAGAAGTATTAATGATAATGCTGATGTTTCCATTTATCATTTCTCTACACTAGCTTGTTGTTGAAGAATACTTTTCCAATTTTATACATGTGTGATTGGTGGGTGGGTGTGGGTGTGTCAAACATATATATTTGTAAAATGTCACCATGAGCTCCATGGAGGAAGGATGGGATAAAAATATAGTAGGTGGTGGTAGATCCTGACCACAGTTTACCAGATCTGTATTTCCTGGTTTGTGTGCCAAAATGGCCAAAAGTTCTGCACCAAAAAGAGCTTGGTTCTGATCCATGTGAATTCTGCAAAGTAGACTTGGTTTTGATCTTCCCTTCCCCAGGTGACCTTTTAAGTAGCTTGTTGCAGAGTCCCAGCACAGCCAAACTATTGAACCAGCCAATCCCCGTCCTTGACACAGAGAGCGAGTACATTTGTTCCCTGGCATTGGAGTGCCTAGCCCACCTCTTCAGCTGGATCCCTCTGTCTACGAGCATCACCCCTTCCCTTCTCACCACCATATTCCATTTTGCCCGCTTTGGCTGCGACACCCGAACCAGGAAGATGTCCTCCCTCAATGGCAGCAGCCAGAACTCTGTCTTGAATCAAGAACGTGGCCGGCTTGGGGTGCTTGCCATGTCTTGCATCAATGAACTGATGTCAAAGAACTGTGTGCCTGTGGAGTTTGAGGAGTACTTGCTGCGGATGTTCCAGCAGACGTTTTACCTCTTGCAGAAGATCACCAAGGAGAACAATGCCCATACGGTGAAGAGTCGGCTGGAGGAACTGGACGAGAGGTAAGGGAGAGCCAGCCCAGACAAATCGATATTGTTGATCTTTTCTGTTTACTGCAAGACGGTCTTTACTGACTTCTTGTCATGCATGGTGTGTCTAATCACCTTTTTTCAGAGTCCCGTGATGAAGAAGGAAGGGTGGGCAGGTAGGTGTGACCAGGTACGTTGGCTGTGGGAGGCTGACGTTGCAAAGCGACTGCGGTGTTTGTATTCCTTCTTCCTCCCCCCTCCCCCCCGTTCATTACAGTTTGGCTGCAGGTCTGAGGTTGTACAAGATCTGAATTTGCCTTCATTCAGTTGTTGCTGAAAGCAGCCAAAGAGACATAGTGAGGTAAAAGGGTCTTCCTTTTCTATCTGGCCTCTTCTGTCAAATTCCAAGCAGATGGGGATGCTAATTGTAGGCATGAAATCACGCAGAACCATTAGAGATTTTAAAGGAACTTAGGAGAGCTGCAGTGGCTTGTGCTGTTGAACCAACTATGCAAAAGAAGTCGGTTTGTTTTCCTGTTCCTTTAAATATACATAGATTTACTTGTACTGTTTTTAAACAAGACACTAGTAACCTTGGGTCACATCCACACTATACATTTAAAGCACATTCAATGCACATTTAAAGCACTAGACTCCCCCCAAAGAATTCTGGGAACTAGTTTTCTCCTTGGAGAGCTGCACTTCCCGTTTCCCTTAACAAACTGCAGTTCCCAGGATCCTTTGGGTAAAGCCATGTGTTTTAGATGAGTGCTGAATGTGTATTAAATGTATGCTGTGGGATCTGCCCTTAGGGAAGTCGAGTTAGTTTGTTTTTAAAACAGAAATGTACTGAGAAAACTTTGGGCTGCTTTTGTCAATGACTTTTGACAATAAAGCAAAAGTACCTTGGCTTTCTAGAGGAGCTGCTGAAGTAGATACTGGCAGAGATGGTTATAGGATTCAGCACTCCTTGTGCTTCAAATTGCTGCCAGACAGGGATTCAAGGGATCTGTTGGTGCAACTGACAATATCATTTGTTTCTACAAATGAATGTTCCTGGAAGGCTAACTTCAAAAACAAGAAGTAGTGGAGTTATAAGTCAGCACTAGTCTGACTTTTCTTAGACTTTGAGCACCTGGAAGGCATCCAGCCTAGACATACCTTATCCAATTCCCAGTTTTTTCTACACCCACTCACCTCAATCATTTACCTAATATCTTCCTTCTTTCCTAGTAGACACTTCTGCTTCAAAGGAGAGGGCATATTATGTAAAACATCTTCTAGCTCCTGCATGTCACCAGTAACCATGCTGTGCTGTTCTTTTTTTAAAATGAGGATTAACTGAACTGAGTATTAAATTTGTGAGCAGCAAATCAAATGTGAGCAGGCCTCTCAAAATTCCTTCGTATTTGGGAGGAAAGTCTTCCTATTGTGACTTTCTGGCCTACTTTTTCCTCATTCACTACATAAAAGTCTACCTGCCCATTTCTTCTTAACACTACCACCACCTAGCACGCTATATTTCAGAAGCAGGTCAGACTTTGCCCAATCCTGGTATAGAGAGCTGCTGTGAATTGGCCTTTCTGAGTTAAAATGATGATTCTAAGTTTGAATTCTCTTGGTGGCCTGAAGGAATCCATTTCCCTCACATCTGATACTTGGAGGGTCACAGTACTGGTCTATATTTTGGGGCTGATCTAAGGATCACCAGGATAATCGACACAAAGCAAGCTGAGCGTGTGAAAGAAATGTTCGGCAAATAACAATTATTATAATTTTGTCTCTCTTTCAGAGGCACTTAAGGTACAAAACAGAAGACGTTAAGACAACCAGTAAAGTTGTCCAGGGTCTCAGTGTGTGCTGTGTACGAAGGAACTCTCAAGTTCTGTGGCTAGGGGGGAAAAACTTGAGTGTGTATCTCTGTTTTGCAATGTTCTTTTAATAAGCTTCCGCTCCCCCAAGAACTGGAGGGTTTTGCAGCTGTGTGATTGTTCTGCCTTCAGGTGGGGACCTGACTTGAACAGTGATGGGGCACCAGCAGCCCTCCAACTCCCATCAACCCTAGCTACCAGGGCCAGCGGGAGCAGGAATCCCTGGACTATAAAGTTTTTGGGGAGGAGAACAGCTTTGTTCTTCCCTGCCAAAGCCTTGTGTTCTTTCATAAATCAATACCTTAATAGTAGAAGACATTAGTTGTGCTATAGATGGATCCACTGGGATCATTTGGTTTTCAAAAGCACCACCCCTTTCCCCCATCCATCATTCCCTATCAAGGCCAGCTCTGAAAGTCCTTCTGGTTTCAAAATTGGCATGCTATGTGGCATAGCAGGCTGTGGCTTGAGATGCACAACTATGTTTCAGCTAACATAGGTGACAGTGAAATACATAATGGGATTTCTTAGCAGAAGGTTTGAGTTGGTATTTTGACAAAAGCCAAAGTTGCCGTTGACGAGAGAATCTCTTTCTTGCTATGTTTCAGGTAATAATGGAATGAAGGGTTTCCCGCCGTGTAGGTAATTTCTGTAGGGATTTAATTTGTTTTTAAAATGGCTGCAAAATGCGTTGTTTAATGAAAAAGGTATGAAGTAAATTTAAATGTTTCAGTGCTGCTGTTGCTTCTGTCAGTATTCAGGTTGACTTGATCAGGTTTTCTCTCGTCTTTCCCTTGTAGTTACATAGAGAAGTTTACTGACTTTCTGCGCCTCTTTGTGAGTGTCCACTTGAGGAGGATTGAGTCTTACTCCCAGTTTCCCGTGGTTGAATTCCTTGCATTGCTGTTCAAGTACACGTTTCATCAGGTACAACACTGGCATGTCTCTTCTCCTTAATACAGCTTTGTTTAGAGTTGATTATCCTATAAGGTTTCACATGAAAACATTCTGTCAGGTTTTTACTGCATTCGAATTAAAATGTTACTCTTGTGTTGCAAAATAGCAGCAATCCTGGTCTCCAGATTGACCGCTGAAAGCCCTGGATGTATATTTCAGTGATTTCCTGGCATGCCTGGAAATATTATATTGGGTACCACACAACACAGAGGTCTTGACTGAGATCAAATCTCAGTAGCTGTTTTGGTTTCCAGGAAAACAAAAATACGGAGCCAATGAGCAAATGAGGCAGTATTTAGTTTTGATTTAAAAATGTACCTTTTATTTGGACCAGCTTTTCTTTCAAATGCAGGATACAAGCATTTGAATCTCTCAGGCTTGTTCAAAGATAAGGAGTGCAGAATGAGATGCTTCTGTGCCAAGATATGGTGTTTGCGTATCTTCTTTTGTCTCTGCATTGTTGTTGTTGTTTTCCAGCTCCAGGGTACAGTAAGATAATTAAAACAGAACCTAAATAAAAAAAGAACATTTGCATTACTCTCTCTTCAAACCCCAAGGGGTTCTCAGAGCAACTGGTCATGAAAATAAGAATGAAAAGACCTAACAAAATTGGGACCTAAAAACCTATCAGGGTGGTTTAACAATCAATTCCTCTTCCAGGGAACTCTGGGAATTGTAGCTCTGGCAGGGGAATAGGAGTCTCCAAACAATTCCCAGCACCCTTAACTAGTTCACAGAATTCTTTGGGGAAGCCATGACTGTTTAAAGTGGTATGATTCTGCTTTTAATGTATGGTGTGAATGTGGTCTAAGGTGACATTAGGAGGAAGGCAAGGAAGAGAAGCTCCATTGTCTATCAAGTGGCTATTACAATTCTCTCTCTATATCCAGTTTGTTCTGCTGTTAAAAATTGTCTGTTGACTTCCGTGTTTCAGCCTACCCATGAAGGTTACTTCTCCTGCTTAGACATCTGGACTCTCTTCTTGGACTACTTAACCAGTAAGATAAAGAGTCGTCTGGCAGATAAAGAAGCAGTTCTCAACAGGTAAGCAAGATGAGCAGCGCAGTGGAAGATCCCTTGCTCATTTGTATCACAGCTTTTCCTGCTGCTTCCTTCCTTCACTGGACATCATTTTGAAGGCTACAAAGGGTGTGGTTTTTTTAAAAAAAAGGCTTGTCCTTTTTCTAGCAACTTGGGATATAATCCTCTGGCTGCTCTTGCTCTGCGCAGAGGCATTCAGGATTGCAGCAGAAAAGGCCAGCTTTATTTTTCCTTGCTGTTGTTCTCACAGAGTCCATTTGGGTGCACTGCACTGGGCACAGTGGAGAGAAGCTTGCCTTCAGATATGTTTCTAAGCTAGAAAGGAAAGCCTGATCTACCAAACTTGCAGCAGAATGATGTTCCAGAATGGACTGTACCATGTCACATCACTGTAGGTTGGGGGGGGGGCGTATTTTGAATACTCTCCCACATATATAAGTTGTTATTGTTTTAAAGCACCATAAAGTTAAAAATCAAACTAGCATTCAAGGAATATTAGTTCTGTCTCAGACTAGCTTTCTAGTTTTAGACCTTTCCCCCCACATAGGTGCATTCAGAAAAAGTAACACCCCTCCTCCCGTCCCATTCTATATGAAAAGGGGTAATCCATTTTGCTGCTTTGTACAGCTGCGCATGCAGACCTAATATAGTGGGAAGAAACACTCCTTAACAGTTTCAGCCCAAGTCTCACTGGCTTGGATTAAGGAGATTGGCAGCCAGAAAGGATTAGTTGCTCACAGAGGGAGTTCCAAACCTTCATTTGCTACTTGTAAGAATGCAAGAAGAGGGAAGTTGCATCATTATTTCTGGATGTGTTTCTTTTTAATGCAACTCTTACAGCTGTCATAGGGACAGGAAGTTGTAGAGCTTTCATAGGGACAGGAAGTGTTTACCTATAAGCGTAAGCTTACTTACACCACAGGAACAGCATTTGAGGCTTCCTGTCCGTTGTAGTTTACGCCTCTTCCAAGCAGAGCCTCGTGTACAAATCAGCTAGTCTGGGTGCTCCTACCAGCCTCCCAGTTCAATTGACATCCTGGCCTGACCCTATTCCTTGCTCAGACTCTCCGCGTGCTTAAGATAGAGAGCTCATTCAATGTAGTTGTTTGTCCCTTGAAATGGTCTGCAGGAAGGGATTTGGGAGCACACCTTGGGTTTGCATGCTCAGTCCCCTCAGTGGAGGAGGAAACAAATGACCCAAAAGGGAAATGTTGGTTCGAATATAGGATCTTGGGGTTTAAATCTCCCCAGACTGCATGTTCAAATAACCACAGGATCTCTCCTTCTGTAGTTCATTTCTCACCACGCTGAGAAGAGCATGAGAGCGTGTAAGATAAGCTGTCGACAGACTCCTTCAAAGCAGGTGGGGGTGGGAGAAATACATTTTTAGCTTGCTCACTTGTCTTTTGCATATGCTGGAGGGAGCTTTTTCTCAATGCATTTTTCTTACGAAAGAATAGTGGGACAGCAAGTACTTCCTGCAACTTGCTATGTCACTGCTGGGGCTGATGTCACTCAGCGGTGTGTGGCTTCTTTCTTTTTGTTTTGCAATTGGGGAGCTTCGTGAGAAAATAGGCTGAGTTCTGCATTTGTTCAGGCAGTAAACACCACATTTCTAAGAAGGGCAGTCTTAAAAATGAAGCCATACCTGGAAATGTTGTAACGGTATTTGCGGTTTTGTAGGAAAGGGCATCAATTCCTTGTGCATGATTGGGGTTCTGGGCGTTTAAAAATATAGAATGTATATCTGTATTTGGGTCCTGCACTAGGAAAAGCAGACTTCTGCAACCTGTATAAGTTAAGCAAGTCAAACCAATTTTCATAGTATTTATTTGCATAACATATTCTGGCCGTGGGGAAGAGTGGAGAGCATTGTTAGGAAACTAATAATCCAGTTCAACTTCTGCCTCTTGAGATTTCATTGACACACTTTCCAAGCATATCTTTGAAGCCCTCAAGGACTAAAGTTTTGCTTGTTTTTAACAAGAAAAGCTAAACATCTCAAGGTGATAAATATCTGATGTGAGTATGGTGCATCAGTATTGTAGATAAATCTCAAGTTACAGGGAACACTATTGTTTTGAAATTCAAACCAGCAGCATTGCACACTCGCAACTGGAGTTTGACCTAAAAACATAGATTCTCTCCCCCCCGGAATATACAAGCCAACTTTCACTCCATATTACTCCTTTCTTAAAGGGGGGGGTGTGTGCACATGCTTTCTCTTACCCTTTTAAAAGTGCCCAGGCCTGTGACTGTGCAGGTTGAACTAGCCTTGTGGAAAACAGGTGTGGAAGTGTAGCCTGGATTTGAAATGGAAATTAGAATGACAAATAAAAGAGAGAAACAATGTATATGGAGGTAGCACAGTGAATCTTAGACTTCAAGATGGTATCAGAAGCATGAAGAGTGTGTGCAGAAGAATAAAGACAGAGAAAATGAACAGATGATATATTGGGGCAGCTTGCCCACCCTAGTACGGCCCAGATGCTGATGGGCTAAAACTCCCATCATCTCTGACTCTTGGCCATTGTGGCTGGCCTGGAAACATCTGGAGCACAGCTGGTTAGGGGAGGCAGCACCAGGGTATGTACACACTTAGCAATCAGATTTGATTATGCATAATGGAATTCCTTTCTGAGTAGCTCAATTGTGCTCTTATTTAAATGAAACGTTGCTTTCTGCCAAGGCCTTAGTGAGAACTTCCTCTCTCGTGCTTCGTTTAGCAAT
The DNA here is from genome assembly GCF_964270895.1 of Podarcis filfolensis. Taxonomy (NCBI): domain Eukaryota; kingdom Metazoa; phylum Chordata; class Lepidosauria; order Squamata; family Lacertidae; genus Podarcis; species Podarcis filfolensis. The sequence continues at coordinate 34,520,480 of NC_139616.1, read as the reverse complement.
GACTTATCTTGAATAAGGATGTGGTGTCAGACCGAATGATACTAAAACTCATTTTCCATATATTGTCAACTCTACTGGAATGAACAGAATTCAACTAGGTCTAGCTCAAAGTGGACTCATTGGTATTAGTGGTTATAACTTAGTTCCATTAATTTTAATAGCTCTACTCTGAGTAAAACTTAGCTGAACATCACCCCATCATTACTATTATTTTGCAACCCTTTTAAAAAAAACAAATAAACCATTTTTTTCAGATGTCTCATGTCAGATGCGTGCCATGCCTTTTTCTCTTTAAGTTTAAGTAATGTTGGTATAGCTTCCCATGGACTACCATTTCCTTCCATAATAATAGTTCCAAATTTGATTGGGGTTTTCCTTTTGCTCTTTCCCAGGTACGAAGATGCCCTGGTTCTGCTGCTGACAGAAGTATTAAATCGGATACAGTTCAGGTACAACCAGGCCCAGTTGGAAGAGCTGGATGACGAGACGCTGGATGATGATGTAAGAAGCAGAAGACTGTAGACTTTAGAATTGTAATAACTGTGAAAGTAAAAAGTAGAAAACATGATGCTTCCATTGCATATTATGGAATCTGAAGGCATGTGCAGAATAGCATAGCTGAAATCTTTGAGGCTAACAGGACTTTTCACCACCTCCAATGTCTTGTGCCTTATGATTACAATCCTGGGAAGTGTGGTGTGGAGGTTATGAACCTTTTTTGCAGGTGTGCCAGGTTTTTTTAAATTTTTACTTGCAGATTTGTTTTTAAGTTGTCAGAGTAATCCAAAATGGCATTTCTTCACCCATAGCATGAACTGGAATTGCCCACTCTAACCACTTAGCATTCTGTCGCCTCATTTTTCTACTTGTGGAAAATCCGTTCCAGCAGCCCTGGTGCAAAGGCAAATAAAACAGCTGATCATGGTATTTCTTTCTCACAGCAACAGACAGAGTGGCAGCGGTACCTGCGCCAGAGCTTGGAAGTAGTGGCCAAAGTAATGGAGCTCCTGCCAACGCATGCCTTTTCGACCCTGGTAAGTGGGGAGTGTGAACTTTACTCTCACTGTCCTTCAGAGTTTAGATCCATGCCATTGTTACTTCAAACACCTGCTTTTTGATGTGAGGTGTAGCAGGAACTCCAGGTGGTTAGAAGAATTGCCTATTTGCGGTCTTCACTCCATTGAGTTCACCGAAAGCCTGACCCCAAGGTTCTGTTGTCCTGATATAAACATGCCGGATTAGTAGACGGTGGTGGAGAAATATGTTTGAGTTTGAGGATTGTGGTCCTTCTGACCTAGAATGGAGGCTCAAATAATAATAATAGTAATAATAATAACTTTTTAAAATATGAAATAGCCGGTACACATGACTCACTTGCAAAGTTTCTTTCATACACAAAAGGCATTCGCTTAACTTCAAGCAGTGCTTCAGTCGTTCACCTTTTCAAGGAATCTTAAAATCAATTGGCAAGCGTAAAGTGAAAGTATTTGGTGGAAATTGTGTTCCTGTGTGCCACTTTGTATAGAGCAGGGGTGGCTTAACCTTTTTCTGACTAGGGTCCACTTTGAGGGTTGACCACTCGTTTAACAGCGACATGCTGGCATGCGCATGTCATGAGATCATACACAGTCACATGGGCACACCTCCACCCTGGGTTCCAGTTCGAGACTGGATATCTGTTTTCTTACCTCCTTGGCAGAAATCACATCATGTACATCCTCTCTGCGGCTATTGCCACAAGGAGCATGCCAAGTTAGTAGTAGTATGAGATGGCTCTGCTAAACTTCTGCCCACTAGGAGGTAGGCTTTGAGTTCATAGACCTAGCTGGAACAACTATGCGGTTTAAATCCTGCCACGTGACATTGACTCCTGGGATGGCAGCCAAGGCATCTGATCATTTCCCTGTGTCTCCCATCTTGCTTCCCTGTTGCAAAGCTGTGACATACCTGCCGGCTAGTAACACAGCATGTCATCTCCTTGTCCGGTGGTGCTAGATTAGCACTTAGAATTCCTTGGTGTGAGATTGACACTTCTGGCAGGGATTCCCTCCCCTGCTCATCTCTTGGTGCTTTCCAGTTTGGGGACACTCAGTGCTGCAGTTTGCCAACAGATGGTGCATTATTAAACCTATATTGCAAATGAATATCTAGCAGCATGGTTTGTGTTTAAAGGCTTGCAGTCCAGGGCGGGGGGGTGGCTGTGAGGATTTTCACATTTTAGGAGCTGGTGTTGCTGCTTCTGTCTTTCAGCTCTTCATCCTCTGACCCTTGACCTGTACACTAGCAGAACAGTAGCTATAAATGATCAATGTGACAAACCACATGTAGTGCTACATCCATTGTTGGGGGAAGCTTGCAAGAGACTGGAGGCAGTTTAAACCCCTCCCTTCCTGGCCAATATTAGCATGTGACATTGTATGCCTTGTTTGCTATTACATCTGGGTTAAAAAAAATACTAAGCTGGGGGAGGCAGATTTCAGTGGAACTGGATCATACCACTATCCTGCTTACTCCCCCTCCTCCGGCACCATTGCAATATTTAACCTGAGGGCGTGGGAGTCACATTAGTACCTATAGGAACACTTTCTAAGAGTAATTGCAGAGCAGTGTAGGGCAGTTTATGGCAGGAATGTGACTGGAGAAGGAAGGGTTTAACCTCCCTTTCTCATGTACAGTTTTTCCGGCAAAAAATGGAAGGTGTGGGGAGTGATGTCTTAATACTGTCTTTAAAAACACAGGCATTGTTGCTAATGATATATTTAGTGCCACATAGTTTTGACCATAGGATGCTGTGCTATAAATCTGATCCAGCTCTCCCTTCACCATAAATTGCTTAGGGAACCTTAAAAGCAAGCTGCACTCCCAGCATAAGTCCTCCCGTTATGATGGTGGTGATTACAGGCAGGTTATCATTATGGAATTGTTCGTGGTTATTTCCCTCCTGTTGCTAAGGCTGACACTGTTTATGTTAATCTGCTTTATTTTGTGTATTCTTATGTGTCACTGTTGCATATATGCTACCTTGGCGGCCACTGCGTAAAGGTGGGACAAAAAATGGGAACAGTGACTTACCTTTACCGGTGCCTTGCCTATCTTCATAGACATCCCCAGTAACGTATGTGAAGAATGGAAAAAATTCAAGGACTATTTAAAGAAATATTACAAAGTTAATGAAAGTTAGAATGATGTTGGACTGGAAAGTAAATGGTTACTATTAGTAATGGTTAAGACAAGGAGAATAAGGAAGAATAGTCTAAATTTAAATTAAAATAAGGGAAGATTTGCTGAACAATCGATAAGAATTTGGAATACAGAAAGGGGAGGCATGAGGAAGTCGGGGAAGATAGGATATGAAATTAGGATATGAAATGATACATGTTTTTTGTTTTGTTTTTGTTTTTGTATGTTTATGTTTGTTGTATTGTGTTTATATGGAAAAATAAAAATATTATTAAAAAAAAAAAAATGGGAACAGTGACTTACCTTTACCGGTGCCTTGCCTATCTTCATAGACATCCCCAGTAACGTATGTGAAGCCCATGGGGCACTTGAATGCCGGGTAAAGGCAATGGAGGATGTTACTGGGACCCATGCAGTTCTGCAAACATGTATTTAAGAGCATTCTGGATCCTGTTGCAGACCATTAGTAAGCAAGTCCTGTTTTGGAAAAGCTTCTTTCCCAGGGGAATCGTTTTCCTGCAGTGTCCCATTGACATCATTTTTCATTGTAAGGCTATGATACTGAACTCCCAAACTTTTATTTTCCCTGTCCATGAAGGTTTAGGTGACAGATGAATTGTGCTTAGGTCCAGATTCTAAACAGCAAGGAACCATACATGGTTACTGTAGTTGAGGACCTTGTAAGTTATGCTTGTTTTCTTCTTCTCAGTTTCCAGTTCTCCAGGAAAATCTAGATGTATATCTGGGACTCCAACAATTCATAGTCAATTCAGGAACAGGTAAGGCAAATTACCAGTGTTTGAAATCTCATGTGTGTGTGTGTGTGCTGTTTGTGTTGCTATAATATTGGGCTGATCACTGAGCTGGCATTCTTTAACTTGGGAAAACTGCTTTAAGTATGTGCACGTTCATTCTGACATAAACAGCAATTTATACCGGCAAAAATATCCCAGTAGCTAAAATTTGCTTACTCTGTATGGTGTCTAACTATATTACTCTGCATTATATAGAGGTTAATACATTCTACCTGTTGTAAATTCCTTTTTGGCTTACAGAAATATTATTTTTATATGCACATTTTAAAGAAAGGTGTTTTAACTTGTGCATTATATAACTTGTCTCAAGTGAGGTTTTTCATGGGGGGTGGGGCGCAATGTATTTTATATCATGCCCTTTAATAAAATTCCATATAATAATACAGTTTGGCTAAACACCTTGTATGACACCTAAGTAGTTTTATTTCTGAAGTGTCTCGATCGAAGTAAACTTTCAAATACAGGTATAACTAATAAGGCAGTAAAACTGAAGCAGCATATAACAGTTAACAGACTGTAAAACATTTTAAAAAAAAGATTACAAAGGCTTATGAAAATAATAAAAAGGACCTTTTCCTGGAACCAAAATAACAAAAATGATTCCAGGTCAGCCTCTTTAGGGTGAGGCTGTTGGGGTGCCACCCCTGGGAAAGCCCTCTGCCTGCCAACCAACCACCTCTCCTCAGATGGTGAGGGCATTCTGTGGAAGGCCTTCTGTTGAACATATTAAGGTACAGAAAGGTATATTTGGAGATGGGCTGCTTTTTGGACCCCTTGATGTTCAAGGTCAAACTGACAGTTTGAATTTGGGCCAGCAACAGACCAAGAACCTCTGCAACTAGTGCAGGAGAGGTCTGAGAGAAGATTAGAACACCCAGACAAGTTAGGAATCTAGCTGCCACATTCTGCACAGACTGAAAGGCAGCCCTGTGTAGAACGTTTTGCCGTAGTCTAGGCATGTTCAGGGTCAAAATGGCTGGTAACCGCCCACAACAGGCACGCCAACTCCTAGGGGCTGGGGCAGTTTCGACTCCTTCCCCACCAAAGTATATCCGCTGCTGAAGAGCACACCCACAAGAAAACACACTGGGATTTAGTACTTCCAGTTAAATAGCAGGAGTCAAAGCAATCTTAATTTTGTGGCCAGAGGTGCCATCTTCTTAAGAGGATTGAGGGTGCCGGTGTCTGTTAAGAAGATGGCACCTCTGGCCACAAAATTAAGATTGCTTTGACTCCTGTTATTTAACTGGAAGTACTAAATCCCAGTGAGTTTTCTTGTGGGTGTGCTCTTCAGCAGCGGATATTAGAAACACGCAGCTTCTCCATGTTGCAGTTGTCTAGAGCCCACCCCCTTGAACCAATCAGGATTTTCTGTCTCTGATTAAACTACTTTGACTTCTGCTGTTTGGGTCCCTGTTGTTGCTTGTATGGTAAAGCGGGGCCACCCTGTTCTGAAAAACATTTTAGCCTTTTGGGAGGAAAAGAGCTGCAAATAATTAGTAAAGATTAAAACCCCAATGTCCTCTTTAACAATGCCCCTTTCTAAGCTGCCTAATTTAGCAATCTTGCTTGCATTCGGTGCTTGAACTGTGACCTGCAAGACAGCTAATGCAGAGCAAATGCATGTAATGTAATTACAGTAAATGTTTCATTTCCTGGCAAGCTATCTGCATAATTAGATTTCTCATATGAGTGCCTTGTGTGTTACAAGGTTATGGCTTCGGACAATCTTTGTATTTGAATTCTATGAAGAGTTTGTGCAGGAGACAGCCATTTCTTTAAATCACCTTAATGGGCAGTAATTTGTCCCTATTAGCAGAAGCACTTGCATTCCGGTTTCTCCTTGCATTTTTATTCCCACTGGCTCATGCTGTCCTTTCAGGTCACAGGCTGAACATCACTGCAGAGAACGACTGCCGGCGCTTACACTGCTCCTTGCGCGACCTCAGCTCCTTGCTCCAAGCGGTTGGTCGGTTAGCCGAGTACTTCACTGGGGACATGTTTGCCGCGAGGTTCAGCGATGCTCATACTGTAGTGGAGAGGTAGGCAGCATGACCCTCTTGTAGAGTTGGATTCTGGGACAGGCCTGCTAATAGCTGCTGGCATTTCAGCTCCAGCCGCTGTCTGTCTTTATGATATGCCTCCTGTAGGTCTTTACGTGCAGCCCTAAAAGAATCCTGCTGTTCTTTATGCTGCCAAATGCCAAGGTGACTCCTGAGCGGTTTACACACACTGCTTAGAAATGCTAATGATTAAGCAGCATATAAATGCAGTTAAATAGATTAAATAAATAAATAAAACATGGAAATCAATAGCACAGCATTGTTAAAATGCTGAAAATTTTTAAAAATCCACCATAATTCAAATACACTATAAAGCAATCCCATTATAGCGCCAAAATATAAACACCAGTGATTACAATATGCAGCCGTGATTATGGGTGTTGTGCTTCCAATGGAGAAAATAGAAAGATGCTTTATACCAAATCAGGCCACTGGTCTGTCTTGCTCAGTATTGCCTTCACTGACTGGCAGTGACAGCGGAAGTGGTAAGACAGGCATGCAAGCCTCTTACCTGTGGGCCAAAGCAGGCAAGGATCCTGATTTGACCCAGGAAGCCCTATTTCTTCATCTGTCCCACACTGATGTGATATGACCTCAGGCAAAGCCAGCTGCAAAGGACTAATGAGCCGTAAAGTTCACCTCTGGTTGTTTATCTGCAACTGGAATTTGTATTTGGCACCTTTGTAAATTTGCTGTGAAATGCAATCCAAGGCAAATCTGTACCCACAGCAAGCGATATTTACATTCAGCACTAAATGCAGGTATGCTGGGTTTGGTCCTGCACGCCTGTCAGAGTCACCAACAGCAGATGGGGATGCCATGATCTTGCCCACCTGTCAGATCCAGCCTCCCACCCCTGCAGTAGAACATATTACTTGTAAGGTTTGGCAGGCTGGGTGAGGGTTAGAACTTTCCATATCAGATGTCTTCAGACTCCTTATTTGTTCTGAAGGACTGTATCCAAAAAGGACGTTCTACTTTTCCTTTGAATAGCTCAAAGTAGCTAACAATAAGAAGTTAGAAACAAATAAACATTTGTAAAAAACAAAAAAGAAGAAACGTTTCTTTTGGGAATTAAAGGAACAGAACTACCTAAACTGCATAGAAACTTATTCATGTATGCTACTGCAGTGGCAAGAATGTTACTCGCCCAAAAATGGAAAGAAGCAGAAGTCCCAGCAAAGGAAGAATGGGTACAAAATGGCGAAACTTACCGGAAGAATAAGAAATCAAGATAACAAACTTTTTATAAAAGAATAGAATTGGTTTATTGAATATTTACAGATAAATTGTAAACAGATAAGAACATTGGCAGGATTAGTGTAATAACTTGCAGTTTTGTAAGAGTATATATTTAAAGTAGATGAATATATTTAAAGTAGATGAATATATTTAAAGTAGATGAGCAGATTAAGTTAATTTGGATATGCAGAAGATATTTTTTAAAAATTAAGGAACTGCAGAAAGAGGGGGAAGGAAGTCAAGTTTTGAAATGTTAAAATGATTGTAAAATTAGTGAAATGTATAAACCTGAAAATCATTTTTTAAACATTTAATTGCTAAAAGCAGTTGATCACAACATCAGGCCCCAAAATGTCTTCCACCAGCATTACTTATAAATGGGCAAAATGGGACACACGTTCCCATCCTTTCCCTTTTGTGCATAGATTCTGTGCATCCAACTTAAAGCAGGGTTTATGTTCAAGGTAGCAGAGGATTCTGTATATTATTGAGTCCCACTTTTCCTCATTTCCTTGCCTCTTATCTCCTCCCACAGACTGGTCAAGGTAACTCTATATGGGTCCCAGATTAAACTCTACAATATTGAAACTGCTGTGCCATCTGTCCTGAAACCTGACCTTATTGATGTGTGAGTATGATATAATAATAAAAAATGCAGTGTTAGAAAGTGTTTTGGAAATGCTCACTTGAAGTCTGGTTCCTTACTGAAGCCAAAAGACATGTTTTGTACCTATGCAAGGGAACTCTCTAGAGTTCTTCACCCTGCAGTTGTTGATAGTGATGGGGGTTGCGAAAGATCTTTCCTGCACAGGAAATCAGAGGGGCCCAGCAGAGTCTGAATGACCACAGCCCAGCCCCACCAGACGTCCCTTCCCAGCTGGCGATCCTCCGTATCCCAAGGCTAAACAATGCGCCCGAAGTTTTGCTTCTCCATGTCCTGTGGGAGGGCGTTGCACGGTCAGAGTGCCACTGTGGTCTGTGCAGCTTCTGTAGCAGCTTGTCAACAGTCCTTTTAATAGATTATGGCATTGCTAGGAATGTCAGATGTTTTCACTCCTTGACTCCATAGGCCCAGCTCATGTGTTTCATATCCTTTCCTCTGTGTTGCTCACTTCCTCATGATGCAACTGCCCCAACCAAATGATGTCATGGACTGCTATGACCTGAGCCCAGCCAACCAGTTTCGCAGAGCCTACATGATGCAGCCTTTCTCAGCCTTGGGTTGACTAGTGGTCAGGGATGATGGGAGTTGTAGTCCAACAACATCTGGGGACCCAGGTTGAGAAAGGCTGGATTAGCATGTTAGACCTAGGAAGCCAGGGTTCAAGTCAGATACACAACTGGAAATGAGTAGACCTGAAGATTATTGGTCTTGTGTACTTCTGTTCCCTTCATCTTACATTTGAGATTCTGTGTCTCTCTGTTCCTCTAGGCATGCACAATCCCTTGCAGCCCTGCAGGCTTACTGTCACTGGCTAGCACAGTTCTATGGTGAAGTTCATCGGCAAAACCCCACACAATTTGTCTCCCTCATCTCTACTGCCCTGGAAGCAATCACTCCGCTAATCAGTTCTAAGGTACAATGCATGACCCAGCGGCATCAGCCATTGTGTACAAAACCAAACCTCTTTTGCCGGGCAAGGTGGCCATTCTTGTGCAGGGGACGTAAATTATTGTTCAATGTGTATAATGGGAAGCTGCCTCATTTGAACTGTCAGTAGTGAACTGCTGCTGGGTTGAGCTACCATTTTGCAGCAATACGAGCTTCCCTTTCTTGGGTGGAAGGTGATCTTTCAAAGAGAGTGCTCAGGAGAACAAAAGACTAGAGATCACCATTCAAAAAAAACAGAACCAGAGCATGAAAACTTTGCCTCCAACCTGGTTCTCCTCTGTCCATCCTGTGCTGTTTAGAGCAGTGGTTGAGCTGCAGTCCTCTCCAAAACTTTTCAGGTTGGGTTCTGGCTGCTCCTGTCTTTTGTCTTCCTTGTCGCCAATTGGGGAGGCTGGCTTAGCTTTTTGATAAATTGCTCTCCCTCAGAACTCCTGAAAGGTCTTAAACTTCTTGCTGCCTCTTGTAATCATGGGCTGAAAGAGCAGCGTAAACAGTATTCTGGCTAGGTTATTGTTGCTGCTGGTTGACTCCCCATTCATAAGCTGTTGAAGAGGTTCCAGAAGACCAGTGCATGTCCTTCAGCTGCCCCTCCGTGGAGTAGCAGCCACAACAAACCTGTTCACTCTTATGTACCGTTTCTGAATCTTCTGGATCAAACCCTTCTGTTGATTCAGTTACAAAAGAGGCTGAAGATCTCTGTCCTCCTGCCCCCCCCCCACCCTGCTCAGGTACAAGAGAAGTTACTGTTGTCTTCCTGCCACCTGCTCGTCTCCTTGGCCACCACAGTACGGCCCGTGTTTCTTATCAGCATCCCAGCTGTCCAGAAAATGTTCAACAGGATCACAGATACTTCTGCTCAGCGCCTCCCCGATAAGGTACGGTGGGACTTAGTGAGCGAGCTGCCATTGTATTGGCTTGGATAGCGGAGCAACACCACTGCACGTCCGTTGACTGTAGATGGTTCAGACACAAGAAGTAATTCTGGGTAGCTTAGAAGTGGCCTGCTTCCGATCTCACAGCTGCTTCCAATAAAGAGAGGGGAGAGGAGCAGCATGCATCTGAGCCACGCACGTGTGTTTTGCTTAGAGCCAGTGTGGTGTAGTGGTTAAGAGCGGTAGACTCGTAATCTGGTGAACCGGGTTCGCTTCCCCGCTCCTCCACATGCAGCTGCTGGGTGATCTTGGGCTAGTCACACTTCTCTGAAGTCTCTCAGCCTCACTCAAAGAGTGTTTGTTGTGGGGGAGGAAAGGAAATTGTTAGCCGCTTTGAGACTCCTTAGGGTAGTGATAAAATGGGATATCAAATCCAAACTCCTTCTTTTTAGTGCTCAGTAAGCCTGTTGACTCTAAGCTCTTTGGCTCTGCTGTTGGCATGTCTGTGCAGTGTAGTGTCAAGGCAACCCCATCTAAATGGTTGGACACCAGCATCCTTTTCCCTTTCAGAGCTGCTGATTGTGTTTCCTCAGCTCCTCCTCCTCTCTCTCCCTCCTTACCTCTTTTCTTTTCTTTTTGTTTGATCTGTCTTATTCTCCGCAGGCTCAGATACTCGTGTGCCGAGCGCTCTCAAATATCCTGCTGCTGCCATGGCCAAACCTCCCAGAAAGTGAACAACAGTGGGCCATTCGCTCGAATAACCATGCTAGCCTAATCTCCGCCCTTACCAGGGATTACCGCAGCCTGAAATCCAGTGCCATCTTGCCCCAGAGGAAAATACAGCAGGACGATAGTAAGTTCCCCCAATACAGGCCTTGTTAGCAACGGCAGAGTAACTGCTAGCAGAGTCTGAACAGAAGGATCAGTAAACCTCACTGACATTCTGGCCAAAGTATTCACATAGCAGCTTTGCATAACTGATGTCTCAGTTCCCAATGGTCCATTGGCAATTAACCCTTACTTATAGCTGTGAGTAACATTGAGATCTTGAAGTCCCCCTAAGTCCAGGAGAGGTTGCTATCAGTTTTGTTTCCCTTCCAGCTGGTCCTTCTGGGGAAAATAAGGGGATTGGTGCTGGGGGTTGCGAGGTTTAGACAAGCGCATCTCTCGTACTCTGTAAAGTGTTGTGTTCACTAATGGTACTATATAAATACAGTCATCCCCCCACTTGTGTGTGACTTCGTATACATGTGGCACCAGGCAGTCAATTCCTAACCTGAAATGGCAAGAGACAGCTGGAAAGTCCTTGTGGCTCGCAAGGAAACCTTCCTCAGAGCCTGAAAAGGATGTCAGTGAGCCAAACGTCCAGGAAAAAAAATACTTCAAGGGCTCCAAAATGGCATGTGGGAGCTCTCGCTGATGCTATGGTACCCCTTCAATAGCTGTTTGGCAGGAAGCAGTGTGTACTGCAGCAGGCTCCCCACTTACCCAAACCCAATGAGGGAGACCTTGTGCAGCACTTCAATTAAGGTTTTAAATCCTAATTCAACCTGTGGTTGGTGGTTGAGGGGGAGAAGGAAAGGATTTAGGCACTTTTGCAACCACATGTTTAATCAGGGGTTTAAAGCCTAATTAAACACTTGATCGGTGTGGGGAGGGAATAAGGAGGCAATGTCTCTACCGCCATCATTTCCGCCTCCCTTTTCCACCAACCAGCTGCTTCCTCGTTTGGCAGCCCTGGATCACTTCAGATGGATCCAACCTGGAGCAGTTTGGGGCTGCCTAGACAAATCCTGGATTGGCCCAATTTGGTTTGGGATCCTGTATTTGTCCAGACAGGCTGCACAACTCTGGTGATTATGCTGCGTCTCTTCAGAGACAGGACAGACTGGCCCATTCTCAGTAGAAGCTGTTTAGGAGGAGGCAAGGACAGCGTAGGGAATCTTACAGAGATGCACCTCTGGGGTGGGTGTCTTGGGTCTACATTTTGTAATTTCCCATGGAAAACCTAGCCATTTTCTCACAGCAAATGGTTTGGGAATTTCGGGCTACCACCTCTTAACTTTTATCTATTTTCACCACCACTGGTGCCCTGGGCTGATGGTTTGAATGTCCTCTCTTGATGTTGCAGCCAAGACAGTTATCCATCAGACTCTCAGCGTCTTGGAAGATATCGTGGAAAGCATCTCTGGGGAAGCCACCAAGTCCCGCCAGCTCTGCTACCAGTCACTACAGGAGTCTGTGCAGGTCTCGCTAGCCCTCTTCCCAGCTTTCATTCATCAGTCAGGTATAACCACAGAGCAGCCTTTCCAGGCGTGGGTCATTCAGGAGCTCTCACCTGTACTTGGCAAGAAGTCCCATCGGGCTGCCATGGTCGTACAGGCGCTGCCGGCGCCACATTAATTCCTGCCCCCCCTACCCACACTTGTGTTGAGAATATTCATCAGGAATCAAGATGGCACTATGCATGCCACTGGGCTGTCCCAACTGGTTGATATTTCCCATGTACAGTGGTACCTCGGGTTACATATGCTTCAGGTTAAATACGCTTCAGGTTACAGACGCTTCAGCTTACAGACTCTGCTAACCCAGAAATAGTACCTCGGGTTAAGAACTTTGCTTCAGGATGAGAACAGAAATCGTGCTCCAGTGGTGCAGCGGCAGTGGGAGGCCCCATAAGCTAAAGTGGTGCTTCAGGTTAAGAACAGTTTCAGGTTAAGAACGGACCTCCGGAATGAATTAAGTACGTAACCAGAGGTACCACTGTACAGGGAACAATTCGAACACAGGTCCTAGCAGGTTTCACTGCAGTGAAGAAAATCTGAACGAGGCTTTCGAACTAAATGTGGGTGGTTTGCAAAGGTGACTCGTTAATTTGAGCAAGCAGAAATTAAGGACAACCCCAAATGGTTTTTTACGTTGACTTTAACTGTCATTTCATTTTGAGTGGGATTAAATTTGCTTCTGCTTTGTCTTTTGTATTTTATTGTACTTACAATGGCCTGTGGCTACAAGCAAGAAATGCTTATCATATTGTGCCCAGGTAAATGTTGGGAATTTGCAATGCAGGGAATCCCAGAATCCAACTTCCTAGCTGTACCAGCTTAAACCCAACCAGGCACGATCCGCTCTTTCTGGAGGAATGCTTGCTTTGTCTCAGCCAGTAGGAATCTTTATTATCTGGTGGCCATCACTAAAGTGGGGAAATAACTCTCACCTGCTCAGTCGCCCAGGTTCCCTCAGATCCAAGGCGTCAGGGGGCAATAATTTGGGTGGAGAAGGGCGAAAAGAGCTAAAATATATTGTGTGTAAATTATTTTATGCCTCTGAACTTTAAAACAACCTTGGTCTGACACTGTATAAGGCAGATTCCTATGTTCCTACATATGTAAGAGGTCTGTGGTTTTTTGCTCAGGTGCCTCATGCGGGGCTGAACTTCAGTTTTGATCCTGCATTGCTAAGTCTTAGCACTTGGCTCTGTATGTTTCCAGCCAGCACATGCCCTCTTCTTGAGTACCTACAGAAAACATGTTGAATTGCAACCCAAGGATACAACTCTAGATTACGACCCACAGCCCACTTATAATTTGTTTATTTGTTTAAAATTGTATGTTGCTTTTCCATATAAATTTGCTGAAAGCAGCTCACAGCGTAACAAAGATACAAATGCAACGTTTCATTACAATAGCAAATAAAAATTCAATCACTTCAAACATAACATAACCATCAAATAAATAGCTTGATTTATCTGAATGTTATAATATTTAAAAATGATAATAAAACAAGCTATTGATTGTTAAAACGGATCAATTAATGACAAATAAACATTCCAATGCAATCATATATCAGCACCAAGCTAAGCAGCAGCCACTGCATGGCAGTACTATACCAAATGGTACAAAAACTAAAAAGTGTATAAAATGTTTCATAGTGGCTGAGCAAGTTAATTGCTGTCACACAAAACCTCACATCCAACCCTAAACTGTGGTCCAACATTGGTGCTAAAAATCAACCTAGAGCAAGGGTGTGAGCCCGCAAGAGGAGCAGAGCATCTAAAATCACAAATACCTGTAAACATGACAAAAAATTGACTGTAAATGTCAAAGTGAGTAATGGGTGTGAGCCCTCCCTGAGTTCAGCATGACTTCTTTTTGAGTAGGTGCACAACTGTAACACTAAGTATGGTTGTTCGCTAGAGGTTACTGTTCATTTCAAGTATTTATTTTATTTTATTGGTTTTTTATTTTCTATATGTATATAGGCCACCCTCTAACAGAGTTTAGGGTCAGGTGTCAGAGATTTTTTTTTTTTTTTACAGTCCTGCATTTCCGCAGTCAGCCACTAGAGTTCAATCTAAACCATTCTGTGCACTAATCCAGTGCCTTGCCATTGACTGTGGGGCTGTACAGTGGTACCTTGGGTTACATACGCTTCAGGTTACAGACTCCGCTAACCCAGAAATAGTGCTTCAGGTTAAGAACTTTGCTTCAGGATGAGAACAGAAATCGTGCTCCGGCGGCACGTCAGCAGCAGCAGGAGGCCCCATTAGCTAAAGTGCTTCAGGTTAAGAACAGTTTCAGGTTAAGTACGGACCTCTGGAACGAATTAAGTACTTAACCCGAGGTACCACTGTACATGCTATTACACTGATAACACTCAGAGCCTTGTCACCAGCTGCTTAGCTGTCCATTTCTCGAACCTGCTGGTTGAGGGCTAAGATGTCAAGCCTTTGGCATTAGCTGTGCAGTAGGTGCCAGGGGAGGATTCACTTTGCCAGTCCAGTGTCAAATAGCAAAGGTGGCTCCTGCCCAAGAACAGTCACATGACAAAACAATGCTTTTTTTTGTTAACGCTTTCCTTTTTGGCTCCTCCGCCTTCCCATTTCCAGATGTGACAGATGAAATGCTGAGCTTCTTCCTCACCCTCTTTCAAGGGCTGAGGGTGCAGATGGGTGTGCCTTTCACCGAGCAGGTCATACAGACGTTCCTCAACATGTTCACCAGGTAAGCCGCTCAACTTTCTGTCGCTAATCTTTTGCTGCTGTTTCTTTGACACAGAACATGAATATGTAATAATAGGATGGAGCTCGCTTTTGAGACTGGTATGTAGCTCAGATTTCAGAGGGGACAGGGAAGTCTCTGTGCATTTACTGCCTGTAAACAAATGCTCTACAGCTAGACCCAAGTCTTCCTGAAAGCTTAATTGTTTTTTGTGTTGTGCCCTTAGAGAGCAGCTGGCCGAGAGCATCCTCCATGACGGGAGCACCGGGTGCCGAGTGGTAGAGAAATTTCTGAGGATCCTTCAGGTGGTGGTGCAAGAGCCAGGCCAAGTCTTCAAGCCTTTCTTACCCAACATCATCTCACTCTGCATGGAGCAAGTCTACCCAATCGTTGCGGAGGTAGGGCCATCCTGGGGCTGGGCGAGAGACAGAAGGGGATGGGGCAAGGCAGAAGCTCTTGCAGGGTCTGAGTCACGGGACAGCAGTGGAGCCATGCCCCTGAGAAGCCCTTAGGGCTTCTCTGTAACAGATGTACACCACTTGGTGGTTTGCAGTCAGATGCACAAATAGACTCCTTTAAAAAGGATCCATTTTTCAGACACTGCCAAGTGATCTGTCTTCGGGTGCTTTGTTCACACATGGTGAGACCAATGGCAGGGAGGAGGTAGGCAGCAGCCAAACTATCCGCGGGAATTAAAATTGTCAGGAAAGCAATGGCACTGTTTATTATTTTGCTTCCCTGTGGAAAGAAGAGGACTGAATATTGCATGGAAATAAGCTGCCATTAAACTTTCATTGGGTGGAATATGGATTGAAAATCAGATGGTCATCTTACTTTCTTTAAAATTTTATTTTCGAGAGGGCCAGTGCTTAAAGGGTGTGCAACTGCAGCACTAACCCATGACTGCTGCCTTCTTCTGCTGCATAGCAAACACCTCCCTCTCTGACCATCCGCCTTGGGCTGTGCTGGTAATGAGAGCCGTTCTGGCGATGGGCGTGTGGTGACTTCCTGCGTGCTTTCCCTTTGTCCCCAAGCGATCCTCTCCCGATGTGAAAGCTGAACTGTTTGAGCTGCTTTTCCGGGTCCTTCATCACAACTGGCGGTACTTTTTCAAGTCCAGCATTCTGGCGAGTGTCCAGAGAGGCGTAGCTGACGAGCAGATGGAGAACGAAGCACAGTTCAGCGCCATTATGCAGGTACCTGGACGGGGGTCAGCTGGTGTTGTCGCTTCCTTGCTTGTGAGGTCCCAGGTGCCTCTGGCTGGCAACTGTAGGAAACGGGTAACACTGCGAAATGGGGCTCTGTTCCAATACAGCAAAATAGTTAAAACGGCTTACCGGCTGCAAGAACGCAACAGTCCCTGGCTTTCCCATGAGTCCAAATGCTGCCCTGACACATTAAGGGAAGGACCTACTTGATTTGCATTGTGTTCCTTGTACACTTTGAAGGCTCAAGACCTTTTTCAAAAGAGGCAGTGCTTAGTGCAACTGCATATTTTAACTTTGCGACTTCATAGAGGTGTGGAGGATGGCGATGTGATGGGAACGGCCTGTGTTATTTTAAGAAAAGCGAGTTAACTCCTTGGTCTGGATGTTCACGCAAATCTCTAGCATCTGCTTTACCAAGTAGCTATTGTGGAGGCCTCACCTGAACCCTGGAGTTACTCACTGAACCCACTGGAGAAGTTTCTTCTCCATACACTGCTGTTCCTTCTGTACCCACACTTGTTCCTAATCCTGTTGTCTACTGAGAGCCTGTTAGTTGTTTGGGGCCATTCCAGGCAACTCCTGCTCAGGTTCCCTTCTCATTCCAAGTGCTGAACACTGGTAATTTGTAAGCAGAAGATTGCTAAAGAGCTGACAGCTCAGTAGTGGCTGATTCTAGCCAAGTGCTTCTGGCTGTTGGCCTTCCAGTTGGCTCATGCTCTTTGGGAGAGGCGCTTGTGCTTAGTGCTCTCTGAATGTTCTGCATGGCCCAGGATGTCTGCATCCTGCTG
The DNA here is from genome assembly GCF_964270895.1 of Podarcis filfolensis. Classification (NCBI taxonomy): domain Eukaryota; kingdom Metazoa; phylum Chordata; class Lepidosauria; order Squamata; family Lacertidae; genus Podarcis; species Podarcis filfolensis. The sequence goes on along the minus strand of NC_139616.1, from coordinate 34,503,700 downwards.
GGGAGTTGTCTGCTTGCTGCTGCCGTCATGGTCAAAGTCCAGTCTCTAGTCTATTCGGCCATTCTCAAATTCTTCTTTAACTCCCTGAGAAGTAGGAAAAGCTCCTTGCCTGGCCCTGTTTCCTTCAAAGCCTCAGTCTGTGTTTGGAGGAGGGCCACTGAATCCCAACCATTCCTGCTTCATCTCGTAACTTGATGCGAGACAGTCTCAAGGAGGTGAGATTTTACAACAAGAAAACATCCCTGACACATCGCTGTCCAGTATAGAGGTAGCCAGTCTGGAGCCGTCCAGATGTGGTCGAACTAAGACTCTTCCTCTCATCAGCCGCAACCAGTGTGGCCAATGGGCAGGGATGATGGAGGGTAGACAATATCAGGTTCCTTGTCACTGGTCCAACGGCTATTCAAAGAGCTTCTAGTTTTTGGTAACCGCCTTCAATGTCTATTGTCCTGATAGGCTTTTTTCCCTGTTCCATAGGCATTTGGCCAATCCTTCCTGCAGCCTGACATACACCTTTTTAAACAGAACTTGTTCTATTTGGAGACTCTGAACACAAAGCAGAAGCTGTATCACAAGGTAAGCTCCCTGCTTTCCAATGTATGCAACAGTACATTCTGTATCTTGCTTACACAAAGCTCTGGCAGAAGAGGGACAGTTCAGAAGGCTAGCAATTCTGGTTCTTCCTGCTTTATTGCCCCCTAGTGGTCCATACACTCGGGTGCTCTCCTCGCTGGAGTTGCTGTTGCTTACGTGTTGGAAGAGCATAGGCCTGGCTTGTGTCATAAATTAAATTGGCCAGTGCAGAGAGGAACAAGAATTTCGCTCAGGCAGAACAAGGAAACTAATTCTCCTTCAACTTGGAGAGGGAAACGGCAAGAGCTTTTTTCTAATGCCTGTGTTGAATACGCTGCTCCCAAAACCACTGCCCAAAATGCCCAGTGGCGGGTGGCTTGCAGAGGATCAGGTACATTGAATGAGCATGTCAGAGACCCAGGAAAACTGGGCCCCTAGATACACGTAGGCATTGTGACAGGACTCTTTGTCATTGTTTAATCATAGCAGATTTTACCCACATTTTCATTGTGAGTGCCACATTATCACAAGAGCTAAACGTTTTAAATGTTGTGCAAGCTTGCTAGGGCAGGTGTGTTCAGCTGGTGGAGTGGTGAATGCCAAGTTGCCTGGGGTTTTCACTTACCTCTGCATCCATGGAGGTGAATGAACCCTGCACTGGACCCTGGAGTTGTGGCATAATTCAGCTGCCATGAGCCACTGAAACAAGGCCTATCAGATGGTCCTTTGCAGAGCACCTCGCAGCTTCACTGATCCCCCAGAGCTGCTGTTTTTCTGAGCACCTCAGGAGCTTGCTGAACACCCTTGTTCTCTTTCCCCACAGAAGATCTTCCGGACAGCCATGCTTTTCCAGTTTGTGAATGTCCTGCTTCAGGTACTGGTCCATAAATCACACGACCTCTTGCAAGAGGAAATTGGCATAGCCATCTACAACATGGCCTCCGTGGACTTTGATAGCTTCTACTCGGCCTTTCTCCCGGGGTTCTTGGCCAGCTGCGATGGTGTGGACAACAACCAGAAAAACGTGCTTGGAAGGAACTTCAAAATGGACAGGGTGAGGCTGGCTTGGAGCTTTCAGGTGGGGTTGTTCTGTACGGACAGACTGACAACACACACACCCGTGTCCCAAATAGAACTTCCTTGAACTATAATGTTTTATTATTGAATGAGAACATAAGAAGGACCGTGAAACTGAATCAGACCAAAGTGGTTCAGCATCTAGCTCAGCATCATCTTCTTACCATAGCCTACCTTAACAAGCCACAGTTCCCAGGGTCCTTTGGGGGAAGCCATGATTATTTAAGGTGATAGGTCCCATTTGCACTACACATTTAAAGAGGTCTGAAAGAGGAAGGGAAGCTCTCAGAGTAATGGCTGGTTCGGGACTGTGTGTCCCATCAGACTGCACCTTCTCGTGGCTTCATGCAGAGAGTTTCTCCTGCCTGAAACCCTGGAAAGCTGCTGCCAGCCAGTGCAGACAGTACTGAGCAAAATGGGTCAACAGCCTGACTGTGGATATAAGGCAGCTTCTGGGGGGTGACATTGCTTTTGTTCCGGGGCTGCTCACTACAAAGGTTTCTATTTCCCTTAAAAACTTGGCTCTTCCTTCATAAGACTTAATGGTGACATTTCAGGCCATCTCACACCCACACAACCTAGTTGAAATTAGCTGAATAAAATGGCCCCAGATTGTTGAAAACAGAGCCAGGAGATATTTGGAAGTGTTTGGGCAAGGTCGGTGCCATTGCATACCCTAGTGTCAACACTCCTTTGGGGCAAAGAACTGGAAGGATTGGTTAATCTTGTTGTTGTTGTTGTTGTTGTTGTTGTCCTAACCGTTGGCTATCTCTTCTCTCCCATGTCTCCCCACCACCCCTTTTCCAGGACCTGCCCTCATTTACGCAGAACGTGCACAGGCTGGTCAACGACCTGCGCTACTACAGACTCTGCAACGACAGTTTGCCCCCTGGGACCGTGAAGCTATAGTTCTCGGCACCGACTCTGGTTCGAATCCCTGTCGTGAGCGGACCTGTGCTCCTCGTGTTGCCGCTGCCTCTGCTCCGCGATCTCACCAGGCCGGCTGGATACAGAAGCACCTCCCCCGTGGGCCCCCGTGCCTGGGAGAGCTGCACGCTGTGCCCCCACCCTTGTCCATTCCCCTTCCAGCTCCTCCTCGCAGCTGAGCTGTGGCAGCTCTGTGTCCTACAGGGTGTCTCGAGGCCCACCTGCAGGCCGTTCCTCTATAGCTGGATGTTTTTGTCTTAATACTGTGGCATTTGCAGATTTGCAGGTTCCGGTGACTGGTCTTGTGCATCAATCATGAGGCAGAAACGCCAAAGACTACTTCAGATGTTCCCACCTTCACATCATTCCACCTGCCTCCCTCCCCTCCTGCACCTGGCTGTTGGGGAGGGGAACATCCCATCAACTTTTTGTTTTTAATTGCCTTGAAGCCTCCCCTGCCATCGGTGGGGAGACAGACGGACAGACAGACAGACAGACAGAGCTCTGTTTTCATGGGGTTTTTTTAAAGAAAAGTTTTTTTCTCATTCCATTGTGATACTAAAATGTGCTTAATGGAAATAAAAAAGTGCTTACTTTGTTGTTTTAGACGGGCTTGAGATCAATTTAGGTACCTTCAAGGCCTTTCGGGAAGTCTTGGGGAGGGCATAAACTCCGGGCTTCAGACTAATTCATAGAACCGTAGAACTGGAAGGGATCTCCAGTGGTCATCTAGTCCAACCCCCTGCAATGCAGGTGTCTCTGCTAGAGCATCCCTGACAGATGGCCACCCAGCCCTGCTTACAGCCTCCCAAGGGAGTCCATCCCACTGTCAAACAGCTCCTACTGTTAGAAAGTTCTTCCTGATGTTGAGTCAGAATCTCCTTTCTTCTAACTTGAAGCCATTGGTTCGAGTCCTACCCTCCAGAACAGGAGAAAACAAGCTTGCTCCATCTTCCATGTGACAGCCCTTTGGATATTTGAAGATGGCTATCATATCTCCTCTCAGTCTCCTCTTTGCTTGGCTTAACATACCCAATTCCCTCAACTGTTCCTTGGTTTCCAGATCATCTTGGTTGCCCCCCTCTACACAGCTTGTCAACATCCTTTTTAAATTGTGGCGCCCAGAACTGGACAAGCATTCCAGGTGTGGTCTGACCAAGCCAGAACAGAGTAGGACTATTACTTCCCTTAATCTGGACCCTATACTTCTGTTGCCTAGAGTAGCATTAGCTTTTTTTTTTGCTGCTGCATCACCCACTTGACTCATGTTCAGCTTGTGCAGGTGGTTCTGTGCACATTCCTGAAGAGTGATTTCTATGGGTTGCTACGTGACTTTCAGTGATAGTTAATGATGCTTCTATAGGGTTTTTCATATCTGCTCAGAGCCTGCTTTTCCAAGGGACTCATGATGGCATTACATGGGCTACTTTATTATTCACAACAACCTTTTGAGGTAAGTTAGGCGAGTGACTGACCTCAGGTGGGCCCTAGTGAACTCTAGCTTTTGTGTGCACCTTAACCTAGCACCTAGTCCCACTCCCACATTTTAATTCTTGCATTATGCTGGCCCTTTAATCTTTAGAAAAACATATCAATAACTGTATGAGAGCCTGCTGTTGTGCTTCACCGAATTGCAGGCACATGGTCTGAGCAGATTCGCCAGCAGAATGGCATGAACTTGTGGACACTTGCACTCTTGCCTGTTGACCTTGTTTTCAAGAGGGTGAACTGTGTAGAGATACCTGGAACCTCTTCAGATATCCCAGTCTTTCCTTGCCCATTGTACTTTGTGGCTTGCTGGGTCTTCATTTCATTCAAGGTGTTTCTGTACTGCTTTTGAGGCTAGCACTCCCAAAAGAGGCTTGCGTGAGAGAAGCATCAATTAAAACATTGCATTAAAACAGAAGGCGCTGTTTAGAGGAGGCTGGATCTTCTGCTTCCACCACCACCCCTGGCCAGAATGGTTCTTCAAAATCCACTATGGCGACTATCGTCAGAGGGAGGAGCCGTGGCTGGGAGCTGGATGATGACACATTACAAATTCTGCCTGCTAATTTTTTGTCTTGTTTGATTTCGGCCACAGTGACACTCCGCCTGTCCCTGGCCGGCTCCAGGGGTCAGCATCCTTGTGAAAGCATCGGTCACAATTCTGTTTACCCAGAGTGAAAGTGCATGTTTTCTCTGTCCAGATCGATGGGTCAACGGTCATAGTTTTGGAAGATGCTCAAATCTTGCTGCTAAGAACAACTGGTTGTCCCATTTCCCCAGAGCATGTACTCTTCCAATGTGAAGCTTGCCTGATTTTAGGAACGTAGGAAGCTCTGGTTCATTGGTCCACCTAGCTCAGTAGTGCCTACACTGATGGGCATCTGCTCTCCAGGGTTTCAGATAGGTAGCCCTACCTGGAGATGCTGAGGATCTTGAACCTGGGACCTTCTGCATTCAAAGCAGATGGTCTGCAACAATAGTCTTTCTTCCATCATGGTGCTCAGGCAGTCATCTGACTAGGAACTGACCAAACCCTAAGACTCATTTAGCTTCCAGCGCAGTTGCTACATCATATGCTTTCAAACGATAGCCATGGCCCGATAGCCTTCAAGCAGGCAAGTGCACTGGCTTCTTTTCCATAAACTGGGAATTTCAGTGCTTGAGGCTCCTCAGAAGTGAGCAACCCCACCACAGCTCCTCTTCATGAATGCCGTTTGGATGTTTGCACATGAGGCACAAGAGTTGGCAGGTTGGTTTCCAAAAGCCATTGCAGTTCAGTTGATGCTAGCCAGGTCTTTTGGGACAGAACGTTGTGGATTCAAATCAAAGGGTTCATGGGCGAGGTGGACTTTTAAGGAGGGATCTGAAAGGGGAGGCTGTGTTGTGGACCTTTTGGGGTGAAGAGTTCCAGGCATGAGGAGTAGCAAGGGAGTCAGGGTTGTTCCCGTGAAATGTGACCATATGTGGTCAGATGAGTGAATATTGGTAGAGTTGGAAGAGAAAAGCTGAACTGGTTTTTTTTTTGGCAGGAAGGGGGGCAAAACTCAGGAGCTTTAAAAATCAAGAGTGGTTATCTGCCTTGGACACTGAGTCCACCTGCATTTAGTTGAACCAAATGCATGTCTAGTTTGCTCTCAAAAGCTCGTAGTATTGAAGGTTCCAATGCCCCTCTATACAACCTACTGGTGCCCTAGTGCTCATCACATGGCTCCTTCTTGGTGCCCAGTCTAAACCTGTCCATGACATTTTAAAGGTTGATGGATCCAGGTAGCACAACACCTGCAGAATCGGAGGTTAGGATTGGGAACCAGGAGAAGAGAACTAAGCAGGATTCGTTCAGTTGTGCAGAGAGCAGGTGGGGTAAGGGAAAAACAACCCTCTGTCCTTGATGTTTCTGCCAATATTTTTCTTGGGTCACTGTTCTGGGAGCTATGAACTTCCAGCAGGTAGAACAGCACTGTTTGTCTTCTGAATTGGAGCCAGTTCAGGGTTGTTGGAACAACAGGGGTGGGATGGGGACAAGTATGAAGATGGTCCTAGACAACATAGCTCCTGCTTATGGAAAAAAGTACTTGCGACTTTAATACATGGTTGGCATCCACATGACTTCTTCTGCACAGATTCTCCATCTGGCTGGTGGCTGGAGCAGCGTCTGACAACCCCTGCAGGGCCTCACTTGGCCCAGGGGCTGGTAGTTGCCTCTCTGTGTTTTAGGGAAGTATTTCAGCCAATTTGGTTCAAGTCCAGGGAGAAATATAGGACTGAATGTTGTGATCAGGCAGCACCTTTCACCACTTAAAAGGATGGAAAGCTAATGAAGAAAGCACCTGGGAAGGCCAGTGATGCCAGCTACATAATGGTTTGTTTTGTCAAGGGAAAATAGCTTGTTCTTGGACACAACCTCAGCTTAAAGGGCAAAATTTCTCTAAAGTCTCTAAATTCTCCTATTTTTCCACAAGTTGCGAGTATTTGGCTGCAGCTGTACTGACAGAAGGGAGGGTGGCCCCTCTCCAAACGGGCCTCGTGTTTCCTCTTGATCTCCTCTAATTAGATGTTCTGTATATTATCTGCAAGATCGCCAACAGCACCCATGAATCCAGACTCCCTCCCTGTTCATCGCTGGATGACGATCCGCTCTCAGGATGAGGGAGACACTCCTAAAGGCAGAGGGTTTTTTTTTATACATATAAAAATCTTCACTGAAAGTAGCAATTGGCCACACAGATTTTTGAGGCCACAACTTGCACAAAAATCAATTGGTCCTTCAAGTCCCTCATCAATGTTCAAGTGCTCCACAGGGAAAGCCTGTGAACTACTGTTCTAATACTCCAAGCATGTACTTAAATTGGAGCAGTATATCTTAGTGTTATGAAGACCAATGTTAATTATTTGCTACAGGAACCCATCCAATAAACTAAGAACGTTTCAACTGTGTGAGAGGGCAAGTCCCATAGCCCATCGCTTCATCCCTTTAGTAACTTCTTGTTGCTGTTTGTTTTCATATCAGCCTTTGTCAACCGGGTGCCCTCTGGACTAGAAATCCCATCAGCCACAGCCAGCGTGGGAGCTGCAGCAAGAAACACTTGCGTGGGTGCCAAATAGCTGGAGGCTGGCGTTAGAGTGCGCTTTACAAAATAGAGCATCAGTCCCTGCTGCTAGGAGCTTACAATCTAATCCTGGGGAACGAAGGGGGGGATGGGGCAGGCAAGGTGCATCCAGTTGTTTCAGTGAGGTGTGCTGGCCTCTGGGACATATTTTTATTGCCTAGGTTCGGCAGTTTAGTCGCTGGGATTTATTGAGTTGATGCGTGTTGCAGCTAATGTGGAAGTATTTTAATAACCCCCGTTAAAGTACAGTACCCACTTAGTACTTTAGCGAGAACAAAGTACCCGATTAGTAGATGGTCAAATGGTCTGAGCCGGCTTCATAAAACAACTTCCTATTCCCCTTTTGCTGTTTGAGAAACGGCTGCTTTGCTCCACCCCACCCCACCCCAAAAATACCCATTCCTTCCTAGGAGCACTCAACCAGCTTTTCTCTCTCTCCCCGCCCGCCTTCCCTGATCCTTCCTTGCCGGCGGAAGCAGCTACGGACGGCGCCCCCAGATCAGCAAGTTCGCCCACCCTCGTGGTCTCTGCTCGTCTGGCCCATCAGCAACGGGCGCCCCCATCTTCCGGAGTCGAAAGTTGCTGCAAACCCTGTTAGCAGACGAGGCGGCCGATTAAAGCGCGCCGCCCGCCCCCGGGGTGGGGCTGGTGGTGGGGGGCTGCGGGTCTCTTTAAGGGGGCCGCCCCCCTGTAACGTGATCCTCCTCGTTCCCACGCCTCCCCCCCCCCGGGGGCCGCCTCGCTCGGCCTGGCCTGGGGGCGGACCGGCGGGTGGGGTGGGGTGGGGGAGCAGCGGCCCCGCAGCCGGGCTCTCTCCCACCCCCAAGCCCTCGTCTATAAACCCGGCCGGGCCGGCCCCCTTCTGCCGGGCGAGCCGCCATGGGCTTCCTGCAGCGCTGCGTGGGCCGGAGCTGCCGCCTGTTGCTGCCGTCGGAGCAGCGGGGCGCGGGCAGCCTCGGGGCGTGGGGGGCTCTGCCTTGCGATCGCCTCCCCGGGGGGCGGCTGTACAGCGCGGGTGAGTTGCGGGGCGAAGCGCCCTCGGGGTGAGATATCGCCTCCGCTCTTTTCCTTCCGGCGAGGGGGCTGCAGAACTCGTTCCGCGAAGCGCCTCTCCGCTCCGGGATGGGCGCGCAACTTGCGCCCTCGCCGCGTGGTGGCTCCGGCGGGCAAATCCGAGTTAGGCAAAGTCGGGCCAGGCCCTTCCACCCACCCACCCCGACTCTCTGCAGTCCGCAACCCTTCCCGTTCCCATCGTCCCTGACCATTGGCCGATCCGGAGTCCTGCACGGTCCTATCTATCTCTCCATCAGGCGTTACTCCTGGAGAGACACAACAGGGCATTCCCTGGTTGCGCACAACTTTGAGGAGTTGGGTATCATAAGACTTGTACCCCTTGGCATTCTTTCTTTGCTTACCCACCCAAGCTAGTACTTGCTAGCTTGGCATGGGGGGCTGTTACGAAATCTGGCTTGGCATTTCCTTGGGCTGTGCAAACTAGAGGGGGGATGGTCTGTTCCAAGTGCATCCTAGAGTCATAGTTGGAAGGGACCATGAGGATCATCTAGTCCAACTCCCTGCAATTCAGGAATCTTTCTGAATTCCTCTGTTGGCACAGCTTGGCATCTTCTGGGGTGCATCTACAGGTGCCTTAGGAAGAGCTGTAGCTTAAGGTGAAGTTCCCTCTGACTTGAAACAGTGAAGAGCTGGGAGTTCCAGCCCTACTTTTCCATGCCCCACTTTCCCATGCCCCTGTGTTGGCAGTGACTCCCAGGGTGGTGGTCAGATGCTGCTCGTGTTCCCTTTTTTAGCATGCAAACTAGTAAAAAAGGTAAAGGTAAAGGACCCCTGGACGGTTAATTCCAGTCAGTGGGGTGCAGCGCTCATCTCTCTTTCAGGCTGAGATGGTTTTACCGTGCAAACTAGTATCCACACACCAGGTGGGAAGAAAATCTAGCTGTGGGCAGTGATAATTCCTAAACCCTCTTCTTGACACACTGGCAAGCAGGGCTGACCAGAGGTCAACATTGCCAGGCCCACACTTCTGTATTCAAAGATCAATGCAGTGGTACCTCAGGTTGCATACGCTTCAGGTTACAGACTCCGCTAACTCAGAAATAGTGCTTCAGGTTAAGAACTTTGCTTCAGGATGAGAACAGAAATTGTGCTCCGGCAGCATGGCGGCAGCGGGAGGCCCCATTAGCTAAAGTGGTGCTTCAGGTTAAGAACAGTTTCAGGTTAAGAGCGGACCTCCGGAACGAATTAAGTATTTAACCCGAGGTACCACTGTACATAAATTGCCAACTTGGGGGTTCAACCTTCATATCTAGCTGTTTGTCTCACCCCGCTCTTGCTTTCAAGAAGTGTGCTGGAGAATGCTGGCTCTCTACTTGGCGATGATTCAATTGTTCCCAATAAAGGTGGCCCCCTGCTTTGGCTTTTGGGTCTCTCATCCCCAGAGAGCAGCATAACTGACCTACGTATTGGAAGAGGATAGCTGCTACTTTTTCTTCTGTCTGGAAAACAGAGCCCTTGAATTACATCACACTCTCCTTTCGGGGGGGGGGGGAGATCCCTTTCTTCCCCCAGTTTGCTACATGTTAAAGGAGCTTGGTTAGAGGTGAACGTACTCTTCTGGCCTGCCGTACAGGACTGTTGTAAGGATTGCACAGTCAGTGTATGTGACTTCCCAAGAAGGAGACAATTCGGCTTATTATAGCAAATTCCCCAGAAGAGATTTCTGGCAGTGGCATCCTCAGTGACTAATTAGCAGATTCATTGTGACATAAAGCTTTTGTGGACCAGTCGACCCCACTGCGTCAACTGCAGCTGCTGGGATTCCTGGTGCAGAGGGCAGATTTCACTTTAAATGTAATGTCCTATATTTAATGTATAGGAGGTGCTTGGAGCATTTAACTGCATGATATGACTGCTAAGTATGATTAGCTTAAAAGTTGCCCATTTCCCTCCCTGCTGGTGTCTGCTGTTTCTGTGCCTTGAGGCTGCAGTCCCATCCACCTGCTTTTAGGTAGGTCCCCAGTGACTAATCAGCCTGCTTGCTTTGCAGTGCTGTCGCTCTCCTCCTGCAGGAAGCAAAGCCCTCTGGGAAAGGGGCATCCACTGCACCACTGGGCATCAAAGCCTTTTTGCTGTATTCCCAAAATTTTGCAGGAGAGGGAGCATCTAGTGGGGAAAAAAGGGTGAGCTTTCCATTGCCCCTCCAATACTGCTTCCTTACTCCCTTCACTTTTAGGGATCTTCAGTTTGATTTGCCAGCCATCGTGCCTACAAAACAACCCGGCATCTCTATACAGGCAAATACTTTTAAAAAGCAAACATTGTAAAACAGCAACATTAGTTTTACAGCTTGCAGTCTATTATCTGAGGGTCAGAGTAACCGTGACACATTTTGCTACAGCCAGAGCAAAATTGGCTGCTTTCTGTGTGTTTATCACAATTTCTACCATATTCTATTTTTTACTACTTTGGCTAAATGGAGGGGAAACTGTTTCAGAACTCATTCAGAAATAGAACAGTGTTCTAATGTATATTATCCTCAGCCGATGGCAAATTCAGCCATAGCCCTAAACAGGTGGAAATTGTAGTGAAATTTAATGCCATCTCAAAATTAGGGCATTATGATGAATCACCTCGAGATCTGGTGCCCTGTCATCTTAAACTTTAGGACTCCAAAAGGTTTGAATTGAAGCCCAGGGAAACAATCTATAGAAAACCAGGGGGGATAGGGAGGATGAAAGAGTACCCTGAAAGGAGGCCTGTCTGGCTGGCTCCTGCAACACTGAACAGGAGCCCTGCATGCTGCAACTCTTTGTTGCAGTTCTCACTCATCACAGCCACGAGGGCTCCCAAGATCTCTGGCTCTAACCACCCTTTCTTTGCCCAATAGGTGTCCCTGGGCTGCAGGAACGCACACTGATCGCCGTGAAGCCAGATGGGGTGCAGAGGAGGCTGGTGGGGGATGTGATCAGACGCTTTGAAAAACGCGGATTCAAGCTTGTGGGTCTCAAGTTGCTCCAGGTACGCTCACTGGGTGCTGAAATGGGGGGCAATCAAGGCTTGCCAAGCACTCAGGAAACATTGGGGTAGGTTATAATAATAATAATTTATTATTTATACCCCGCCTATCTGGCTGAGTTTCCCCAGACACTCTGGGCGGCTTCCAATCGAGTGTTAAAAACAATACAGCATTAAATATTAAAAAGTTCCCTAAACAGGGCTGCCTTCAGATGTCTTTTAAAGAGAAGATAGCTGCTTATTTCCTTCACATCTGAAGGGAGGGTGTTCCACAGGGGTGGGCGCCACTACCGAGAAGGCCCTCTGCCTGGTTCCCTGTAACCTCACTTCTCGCAATGAGGGAACCGCCAGAAGGCCCTCGGAGCTGGATCTCAGTGTCTGAGCTGAACGATGGGGGTGGAGACGATCCTTCAGGTATACAGGACCGAGGCCGTTTAGGGCTTTAAAGGTCAGCACCAACACTTTGAATTGGAGTGCTCCTTCCTGTGAGGAGAGTTATCCATGACCCACAGCCTTGCTCCGGGGTGGGGTGGGGAGGGAAGTTTCAATCCTTCCTGGGGATCTAAATGTTGTCATCAGCCACCTTCAACAAGGTAGAAGACATGGACAGGTAGCCCTTCCTCAAGATGCACCTCTGGGGCAAAGGGTTCACGAACCCACAAAATCCCGCGTCCCTTGGACCCAGAGACAGCTACCCATGCCAACACAGGGGATTGTGCTTCAGGGTCTCATAAGTGAGAGGCTCTGCCCATTTGAACGTCAGATGCACCTTTGTTTTGGCAGGCCAATGAAGGCATCCTGGCAGAACACTACCACGAACTGCGCCGAAAGCCGTTCTATCACGAGCTGATCAAGTACATGACTTCGGGGCCTGTGGTTGCCATGGTAAGACAGTCTCTCTTCCCCATCCCCTCTCACCAATACCCAGAGGCCCATCTAGTCCATCATCTCTTCTCACGTCAGCCAACCAGAAGCTCCAATGGGAAGCAGAAAATTGGGACCTCTGGGTACAATAGCAGTTTCCCCTCTGGTGATGCACAGCAAATGGCCTTCGTATGCACGCTGCCTCTGATAGAGGAAGGAGAACATTTAGCCATTGTGCAGGGGCAGATCTACTGTAAAACTAATGAAGCTTAAACTCCCAGGTCCTAATCCCAGAGGGGTCCCAGAAGTGACTTTAGTCCATGTTGCTTGCAACATTTTATATCGCACCAGTGACACTGTACAGCAGTTTCAATCGAAATCCGAGATGTCATAGTTAATTGCTTTTCACGTTGTGATCTGTCGTGGAACAGCCCCATCAAAGAAGATAATGGGTTACCCAGACCTCGTTGCAGGTTGCACAGGAACCCCCGTGACAATTCAATCTCCAGGACCCCAGAAATGTAGGTCCAGCACTATCATTGTGGGATGCAAATGCAAATCTGGGTACTGCTCTTGTATCTTGGATATGGGAAAAACCATTTTGCATAGGTATTAGGCATAAGGGTGAAGGGAAGCTCCTGTGTACTTCAGCAGAAGATCCCGCCGCCCGCTGCAAATTGCCAGTTTGGGCCCTGTGGTCCAAACCAGGCCCATAGCCAGCTGCAATGCATTAGAGCTCCTCTGCCCCACCCTTCTAAACACCCCATCTGTATCAGTGATGTTAGTTGGGGAAGCACTTCTGTACTTCATGAAAGGCACTGATAGAGACATATTGCCCTGTTTAGCCGTTAGCAGGAATGTCAGAACCACTGGTCTTTGCCCTTTTTTTCTATGGTGTCCTGTTTCAGGTCTGGGAAGGCTACAACGTCGTCAAAACCTCCAGGGCTATGGTGGGCGAGACAAATCCTGTGGAAGCCAAGGCAGGCACCATCCGGGGAGACTTCAGCGTCCACGTCAGCAGGTAAGAGTGGGACCAAAATAGCAGGAAACACAGGAAGTTTTCTGCACAGAGTTAGACCATGAGTCCATCTACCTCTGTATTGTTTACATGGACTGGCAGTGGCTGTCCAGGTTTTTCGGGCAGGAAGTCTGTCTCAGCTCTTGCTGGAGATGGGATCTGGGATGTTCTACCTGCGAGGCAGGTGCTCTGGCACTGAGCTCTAACCAGGCCGGTCTTGACTTGCTGGTGCTTCTAGGTTCAAACTTTGACATGAGTCTCTGGCCTGGTTACCCATGGAAAATGCAAAACGCTGACTCTTTTGGTTAAGTCCCATTTCCTGGTCTGGTGAATCATTCGTTTAAGTACGCTGCAGAATAGTTCCTCCTGCCATTATGTAGTTACCTGAGAGGGTCAGTATGGAAAATGAGCTTTCTGGGTCAAACGAAACCAGTGTTCAACAGTGCCATGTATGAATAATAGGGGAAGGGTGTTTATATGAATCATAGAATCATAGAGTTGGAAGAGACCACAAGGGCCATCGAGTCCAACCCCCTGCCAAGCAGGAAACACCATCAGAGCACTCCTGACATATGGTTGTCAAGCCTCTGCTTAAAGACCTCCAAAGAAGGAGACTCCACCACACTCCTTGGCAGCAAATTCCACTGTCGAACAGCTCTTACTGTCAGGAAGTTCTTCCTAATGTTTAGGTGGAATCTTCTTTCTTGTAGTTTGGATCCATTGCTCCGTGTCTGCTTCTCTGGAGCAGCAGAAAACAACCTTTCTCCCTCCTCTATGTGACATCCTTTTATATATTTGAACATGGCTATCATATCACCCCTTAACCTCCTCTTCTCCAGGCTAAACATGCCCAGCTCCCTTAGCCGTTCCTCATAAGGCATCGTTTCCAGGCCTTTGACCATTTTGGTTGCCCTCCTCTGGACACGTTCCAGTTTGTCAGTGTCCTTCTTGAACTGTGGTGCCCAGAACTGGACACAGTATTCCAGGTGAGGTCTGACCAGAGCAGAATACAGTGGCACTATTACTTCCCTTGATCTAGATGCTATACTCCTATTGATGCAGCCCAGAATTGCATTGGCTTTTTTAGCTGCCGCGTCACACTGTTGGCTCATGTCAAGTTTGTGGTCAACCAAGACTCCTAGATCCTTTTCACATGTACTGCTCTCAAGCCAGGTGTCACCCATCTTGTATTGATGAACCAATCAAGATGTTGAAATGTCAGTATGAGTTCCGACACTTTGTGTTGTATGATCTTTCTTTGCTTTCTCATTTTTCCATTCTATTGTAAATTCCATTTCACTTTTCCATGTGTGTGCTTAAAAATCCTCTTCCCTTAGTTTGTGATCTGTATTTATTACTGCCTACATTTACAGTGGAATAAAATGGCCGAATGGCCTATGCTAGCTGGAACTACAGATTCGGGGGGGGGGGGGTGTTGTGGGAATCAAGTTTTAATTTGGCGTTTTTAAAAATGTCCTTGCTAATAGAAATCTTGCAGAGCAAGAGTAGACTGGGCTGAACCTTCGTTCCCTGATGTGTTCATTCTTTCCTTGTTTTTGTTTGAGTGAGCGTTCTAAAAGTCCTCCTTCATGCCTAAAACAGGTATTAGATACTAGATTGCCCCCTGGGAAGTTCCTTTTGCCTCTGGAGGTTCTGCAGGAAAACTCTTGTTCCATCATTTTACTGCATTGTAGTGGCTTCTTGACTCAGCCCCAGGTAAGGGTAGCTCAAGATGCTGCCTTAGGGCAGCCACACTGTAGGCAGACCCAGCTGTTCCTCCTCTCAGGAATTCTGTAGCAATTCAGGAAAGAGTTCTTGGTCCCTCTCATCCATCTACAACTTATTTGGGGGAAGTAGGTTGTAACAGTTAAAAGGGATATAAAATTGGGTTGTTTGTTTTTGTAGCTGTAGGATAGATAGGACCTTAACTTATGATATGCCCTCATTGTGAGGTTTCCCCCGTAAACAGGAACGTTGTCCACGCCAGCGACTCCCTGGAGACGGCCCAGAGAGAGATCAGCCTTTGGTTTCGCAGCAATGAGCTGATAGACTGGGATTGTTGTGATCAGAAAATCCTGTATGAACACTGAGAGCCTACTACCTCTGCCCATGGACTGCCTTTCTGAAGCGATCCACATTCCAGCCTGTGTACCCCAGGCTTTGATGGTGTGCGTTTGGAGGAGGGTGGGATTATTGCACTTCAACCACTTTGGCTTTCCTTGGGAGGGGGCAAGGAGCAGGCACCCCTTTGCACAGGCCACACCTTGCTCTCTGCCACGTGCACCACAGTGCTACTTGATTGGAGAGATTTACATCCGTGGCAGAAGTCATGGAATTACGGGTCTCACATTAAAAAAACCAAACTGTTTCTACAAACCTGGTTCTGTTCTTTGTGCCTGGAAATTGGAAGTCTGTATTTGGGCCTGTTATTAACTTGTAATCCCTTTCTCTGTTTGCATCTCTACATTAATGAAGCCAGGCGCCATTTTGCTCCTGTTTTTAAGGTGATGTGTGAGTGGCCACCTGACTGGGAATGGACAGCCTTGTAAGAGAAGAATGCAGGAAAATATGATTTAGGTAAAGATGGTGTCTTTTGCACCTCAACACCGATCATCACCTAGCAGATTGCCTCACCCGATATATGCCCCATTTACCACTTCAATATGCCCAACTGGTACACATACCTGTTCTGCATTGGTAAGAAATCAATCCTTTTAACATGGCAGCACCTAAACTTTGAAACTCTCTGCCTGTTGACATCAGGCATCTTTGCCGTACTCTTTCCCGCACCTGCTAAAAACATTGTTTAGGTAAGGCTATCCAGATATGTAGAACGTCAACGTGTGTTTCAGTCTGGTTTTTAGCTTCTTGTTGGTTGTAATTATTTAATGTTTTAAAGAGGTCTTTTTACCTTTTTCTTAAGCTGATCATTTCATTATTTTATTCTTTCTGTAAAAACTGTGTTGAGGGTTTTTTTTTGTTTTTTTATAGTCGTGTATCAGCTTTATGAAATAAAAACAAGCACCACCACAAAAGGCTCCCAAACCAAAACAAAGGACACAGATTCACATGCAATTTGCATATGCTAATTAATATGTGCACAATGGAGAAATAAATCCTATACTTTAAACAGAAAAGCTCTCAGCACAGTGGGGAGGACTGTGACCCTGTGTCCCTGCTTAGCCTTTCCTTCACGTGCTTAAATGTTGATTGGCACCTTCAAGGGCCTTTCTTATGGTTCTCTTTGTTTTACTACAGTCCTTCAAACAGTCCTCTCTAAAGGAGGGTTTGTGGGTACCCTGGTTGTGCCGGAGAAAATTATGTCCTTGGCCCTACCTGTGAGTCTTGTAACTCATTCCTATTTACATTAATTGTCACGGGGAGAGTGAGGAAGGCAGAAATGTTGCTTCCTTTGTCTAAACACTTCTGTTTGGGTCAGAGCAATAAAGGGCACATTGCAGCAGAAAAGCACCTAGGTTCCAGAGGCTTTGCTAGCTTTTGCGTTGAATAACATGGTCAATTGCAACAGAAAAACTTGAATAAGGGCTGCTGTTTTCCCAAGCAGGAGTTTAACAGACTTAGGTGATTTTGTTTGAGCTTCCATCTGGTGCAAGGACCAGAATGACACAAATCTTACTGAGTTTGTATTCAAGCCGACATTCCTTGCCTCATGAAAACGTGTTTCTAAGGGCCTCCTTTTTTGGGGATCTGGCATCCTATGACATTCGTACAAGGAAAGTTGCCAGCCATGTGAAGATCTTAAAGCCCAGAGGTAGGTAAGAGGGGGCTACTTTCTCAGCAGAAACTGCTGCCTTGTGGTTAGTGGTGAACTTTAGCATAGATTCTGAGGGGCAATGAACCTGGCCCAATTCTCCAGAGCAAACCATACGCTTTTGTGGGCAGAAGGTAAATAGCCACCCAATCTTAGGCACGTTTGCTATTTGAAGTCAGTCCCACTGTCTGCAATGGGGGCTTCTTCCCATATAAAGACCACAGGACTGCAATGTACACATCGCTAAAACAGTAGTTTTTTAAAGCAATTTGAGGACACTTAGGTTTTCCCACCGCAGGAGAGAAAACTATATGCCTCAGCAATGCAAAAGATTGAAAGCTAAGGCCCACATGTAGACAGGGCAGCTTGCATGAAATGTTAATAATCTGCTCTGCTCCACAGCTACTCTCCCCTCCTAGCAACAGGACATTAGTCTGCTCTCCAGTTCTTTGGGTCCTTGAAGATGGGGAACAAGAAGCTGTGTTTCAAGTTACTTTGGTTGCCAAGTGATTAGTCTTGATGGCTTGGAAATCTCAGCATGCTGTCTGCTCCTGTGTGGCTGTTGCAACTGGCTGTTTTCAGGGACTAACAATTCCCTTCCCTATCCAGCCAAGCAAGAGGCCTGCTCACAGTTCAAGGATGCATTCCAGCCAGGCAAAAAGCACTCAAGGGCCCAGCACAGAATCACCAGGCATGTGAGCTGGAAAGAGTTGGGGCCACATTTAGCCCCTGAGCCTGTGCTTCCACACTCCTGTCTTACTCCCACCCCAACATGCAGAGGCTTTGGGGTAATTTGGGAATGGTTGAGGGACTTGGGTATGTTCAGCATGGAGAAGACTGAGCGGTTGGCCACCTTCAAAGATCTGAAGGGCCGTCACACGGAGGATGGAACAGGTTTGTTTTCCGCTGCTCCAGCAGGGAGGGCCCAAACAAATTGATTCAAATGGCAAGATGGGAGATTCCAATGTAGCATTAGGAAGAACTTGCTGACAGCAAGAGCTGTCTGTGACAGCAGAACTAACTCCCTTGGACGACAGTGGATTCTCCTTGGTTGAACTCCCAGGTATCCAGAAATGAAAAACGTTTTGGAAGTCCCAAATGGAGGAACAGCACCTTCCTACCAAATAGCTCAAAGGAAGTGGAGCATTTTCAGTGACCTCCGGGAGTGAATGTCATGTGTTCCTCCATGTCATGTGTTCCTTGGAAAAGAAATACAGAAAGGGATCAAGGAGGAAGAAATGAATTGGGCAGCTTGAATTTATAGTATCCTGGACAACTAGAACTGCAGATCCGCACTCATGTGGGACACTGCGACATTCTGCTGCAGCTCCCATTTGTGGTATAGCCCTGCCCTGAACATTTGCTGTAAAGATGACTAAAGTGGTGCTCTGAAGAATGCCATGTTTTTCTTCATGTGCCCAGGGTATCTATTGCATTAGTCCACCGAAAGGTTTCCCCATTCCTAGGTCCTTCCTTCCCATTTTTGCAACATCTGTAATTAAACTTACTCCAGTCTCTTCAGTTGGTTGACAGTAAAGACAGGGCTGAGTTGCTCATGGAAATTTCAAGCATTAAGGGTTACACCAAAACAGACTGTTCACTCCGAGCCACAAAGATAAGCTTTTAATGTGAATGAGACTGGCAAGAGAAGAGCGTTTTACTTACATCTTTGTTACTTAGACCAATATCCCTCAAAGGCAAACAAAGGTGCTGTTAAGGATCAAACTGCTCATACTAAACATAAAAACCCCACAGAGGGATGAATTCCTAATATTTTATACACTCAATACGATATGCCTTGCTGGCTTCTCACTGCGCCCTCTGACTTTCCAGAGGGCAACACATTCTAGGTCTGAGTATGCCCAGATATTACCTGTCCCAATGGCAGCTGTAGGTCTGAATCCGATTTCCCCAAAGGAAACACATCTGCTCCTTCTGCTGGCTCATTAGTTCTCCTGGTAGTCACTCACAAACACAAAAGGCTGAGAGAACACACACTCAACCACTCCTCTTGGGGCGGGGGGGGGGGGTAGAATTCAGCAGTGAGAATAAAACGGAAAAGAAACTTGATTAAACATGCATTGATGAACACAATTCTGCAGCACAAAATAAAGGGAAAAAAAGGGAGTTGGAGGGAAGAAGAGGCACACAGGAATTGGTCAGTAAGCTACTAGATAATTATACAAATAAAAAGTCAAAAACTCCTAGTACCCTGGACACCACTCTCTGCAGCAGCACCTTGACTGTTTTCCGCTGCTATCAGCAGTTATTAAAAGAACCTGAAGTACATGACTATGATTATGCCCCTCTACCTCTTTGACACACCCCTACCAGCTGTGTTTCAGGTTGTCACCGCAAATGCAGTCTTGGCAGAATTGCAATCTGCTTAACTGCCGCCAACAAGAATAGTGCATCTTGCTCCCCCACCCCACCCCTCTGTAACTGCAGAATCAATCTAGATGTGGGAGTTGTTTGTTTGTCCCACGACAGAGCTCCCCATGCCAGGTCCTCATCTGCCAAATTGGTAGAGTCATTCTGTGTTATTGTAAACACTGCTCTTAATGGAATTGCTCTAACGTGCCTTCCGGTTTGAGGCTGCAATGTGAGGAATCCCATCCCACTTACACCAGGACCTCTCCATCAGGGAACAACATTATTTATATTCAGTGGGATCAATACTGGCAACCTGGAAATTAGGAAGCAGACACAGAAAAATGGAGTCCCGAAGTGCAAAATTCACACTGATGAGTTGCATAACTTGACAAAATAATCCAATTAACATCCATTTAAATTTTAAATGCTGTGCTACTTTCACCAAGCTCTAAATACAACTACTACAACAAAAAAAGAAGAGATATTGTGCCATGTTGTACAGCTGTCCCAAAACAACTTTATTAAGCTAGGCTGTGGCGTAGGTTACTTTTGACCAATCTGGCTTGTTCATATTTAGATAAGTGTCTTGGATATCAGAAACATTACATGAACCTGCCATATTTAGAAAGGGGGGTGGGGAGTACCAGCGCTGCTGAGGTTCTTTAGTATGTTATGAACTCAAGTCTGCAATAGAAAGGCAAGTGATGTTTTAACATAGGCAGGTGGAGCATGAGTTTTTACAGCACGTTATGATCCCGCCACCCCCACAGCTTCTGCCTGCTTCTGCTGCATTCTGCTTAAGTCGCTAAACTGCACTGAAGACCAGCAACTGAGTTTGTTTCTTTCAATTAAAAGACAAAAGTCTCAAGTCAACAGTATAGGAAACTGTCACACTACTGGCTTTGCTACCTGCAGAAACAATAGAAATTCAGAACTACAAAAGATGTGCTGTATTCAGTTAATATAAATGAGAAAAATTTGGGCTGTGTAGAACATTTCTCAAGACTATATATACAGTACAATACAGATCGCGTCCGGAGTTCAGATCTCGCCGGCTTCCCTCTCTTCAGATCTCTTAGGGTGAGATTTGCCATTCGTGCTTTCGTGTCGCCGTTCAGAAGAGCTCTTCTCTTTCTTGTCTCTTTCCCGTGATTTCTCCCTTGAAGACCGATCTCTAGAGGATCTGGAGAGCAAACCAGAGCATACTGTAGGGCTCTAGAATGGAAAGTGCATGTGTGTCTGTGAAAACATTTCAGACCAGAAAAGGGAACTGTGGACTTAGCCTACCAATTCTCCTTTCTGGACCACGGGCAGAAAGAGAGCCCAGATGGGCGGGAAGAGCCACCCTCCAGGGTTGGTAGACATTAAGCACAGGGTGAGGTACTACCTAAATCCAGAGTTAAGGTCAAGCACTAGATGCAGAGGTTCATAAGCTGAAATCTACAAGCTGCAATCAGGTTGCCCATGGAAAGACTATAGAACAGTTAACAATATTGCAGAACTGCAGAGTGGGATGGGACCACAAGGGTCTCCAAGTCCAACCCCCTGCAGCTACAGGGATCTTTTGCCCAATGTGGGGTTCAAATCCACAACCCTGAGATTAACCAGTCTCATGCTCTACCAACTGAGCTATAGATATCTGTGCACAGCCCTTTTTGCTGGAAACAAAAAATGAGAAGCAATGCTATTTTGATCAAGACTAGACTGTCAAACAGGCTAAGGGCCAATATTTTCATAATATGGTGCTGGTGCAATCAACCCCCCCCCAAAAAAAATCAATCCATTGAAGAAGGGTCCTGAATGGCCTGTCTACTCTTAAGTCCAAACACAGGACGAATGCTGACCTGAGGAAAAAGCTGACAAGCTCTCCAATCAACATCACTCACAGAAACAGCATGCCCACCCCATTTGAAAGACACAGGACTATGATTAGAAAAAGACAAATTATGCATATTGCTTTGATTTGTAAAAGAAAAAAATGATGTTTCTTAAGTGGTCTGCCAGGATCCCTGATTATTTTCAAATGGACTGGAGAATGTGCAATAGAGCTGAAGCCTGCTGGATCAGGTGTGCTAGGAAGCTCCCTGCAGGGAACTCTAAATGTACCAGATGACTGGGATGCACATGGTGCTTTGAACTCCCGGCTTTGAGACTTCAAAGCACTGGGCAATCTGTGGTGTCAGGTGACTGACAGGTGTGCAGCCTCAACTACCTCTTAAATTTGGCCCACAAGGTTAGATTCTGATAAGCCAAAAAGGTTCCATGCCCCGGATCCAGGGAATGGACCACAATGGTTCACTCTAGGATGAGATTAGTCAATCAAATTCCAGGCTTAGCAAGATAGAAGAATAAACTCAGTGCAATGACTGCTGAGCCCATCTGCCCAGGACCAGAGAAGTAAACAATACAAGTTTGCAATAAAATGAATTTTGTTCAGTTATTCTTTTGTTCAATCAAACCTAGAAATTCAACAATGACATCAATACTAAACAAGGCTCTTTCCTATGCTTCTACACTGTCACAAATCTCTTTCTTTGTGCTTCGGGGAGTTCCCCTGCTTCCCTCTTGACTAGTAACCAATTTCTTTTGACAACTTGTTTTTTATACATCTCTCACACATATCTACTCCTGTTTTATCCCACAGTCCATCCTATACCTAGATATTTCCTTCCTTCAACTGTGCCATACACCCTGAAGCCAGCACAATGTAGGGTTAAGTCATTTGTCCTGTTTCCCCCTCCCTCCCACCAAATCCCAGTTTACACAAGTGCTTTACAAGTATGACTTGTTCAGCTGTGAGGGTGTTTTATTTTAAATTTATGGTTTTTTCCTGCTTTGCTGTCTTGGGCTCCTCTGGGAGGAACAGTGGGATAGAGATTGATTGATTGATTGATCCAACCAACAAACCTGACACAATGCCCATCGCTATCAGATTTGATGTGAAAATGGGGAGGTGACATATTGCCAGCCCTTTAATTAGCAGCTCTCTTTATGGTGTGAGCAAGTGCCCAGTGATACTAGCCCCTGATGCCAGCCCCGATTGCTACAGTCACCATCTGTGAAAACAGAGAGCCACTCTTGTACAGCGGTGGGCTTAGAAATGAAGTTAAGAACCCTCAGACTGGATGAGGCCAGTAGCCCATCTACTCCAGCATGTTGTTCTCACAATGGCCAATCAGATGCTAATGGGAAACCCACTAGCAAGACCTGAGCACAACAGCCACCTTTCCCCACTTGCATTTCCAAGCAACTGGCATTCAGAGACATACTGTCTCTGACAGTGACCTGTGAAGGTGATCTTGGCACCCCATCCTACAGGGGGAGTCCCACCCACCATATGCATATGTGCATACACTGTCACTCTCACCCCTTTTGTCATGCCTAATTTACTGCACCTCATAGGGTCACTGTGCACCTTAAAAGCACCTCCTGTCTCACTGGAAGAATGGCAGGACATAAATGCATGAAATAAATTAAAATTGTTACCCTGGGGTAGGGACTACTGTAACTACACAAACACTAAGCATGACAAAAGTGATCAGCTAAAGGTGTGGGGGGGGGCCTGCATACACATAGCGGCTTATAAAAATTCAAAGCTGCAATGTGGATGGCCAACTTTGTCAAATAAGAAGCAGAAGCATTCAGTCTTTATACCAAAAATCAGCTAAGGATAGCTACAAATTAGGCTCTAAGCTTCTATCAAGCTGAGAAAGGCAATCAGCAACTCAAACACAAACAGCTTTATTTTACAGGGAGCTTCTCTAGAGTGGACTTGGTCAACAGAATTGGGGGGGGGGATCCAATATCAGTTCTCCTACAATGCTTTTATTATTCTATGCTACACCAACACACTATAAAGCTTATTATTTATTAATTAAATTTATTAGTCACAGGTTTGCCACAGCAACTCAAAACAACTTAAGAGTAGTTGGAAGTGTTGGCATCTAAAGGATAAACAATGCAAAAGCAGAAGATGGGAATAGCCCAAACATCCGCAAATTATTCAACTCTTTACCCAACACAGTCTCTTATGTATCATTTTACATCTTCTTGAAGCTTCAGTATCTATTGTTGAGATGTTGACTTTTTAGGGATAGCAACATATCAAAGTATGATTTCTATTTTAGAAGAAATAAAACACTTCATTTTCTTTTGAGACTTCTTGTGCCTTCTCATTTTTAATTTTTAACTGTTCCAGAAAACATGACTGATACAGTTCCTCCCCGCCAAGGGAACACTTTGAGATGGGCTATTGTACATTTGGGTTTTCTGAAGCATTCCCTTACCTGCTCTTTAGCAATAGTAATTACAGGGTCTTCCTCATTTCCTAATTGTCCAAACTTCTTTTCTTTATTGTTCATGTTCAAGACAGATTTAAAAAATGAATTTAGTATCTCAACCATGAGTCAATAATTTCCACATACCCCATTTCTAGAAAACCTACTTTCCATTTCCCTTCATAGAGCAGAGAACTGTAAATGCTCATCTACTGTTGACATTATCAATCCAGTGAACATGGTGAACAGAGACTAGGTTTCCCCAGGCTACCTGCAGTACTGCTATGGATTACCAGCAGCTGGAAGTTACTAGGTACACCTGTATGTCAGGAGGCCACTTGGTTAACATGCTTGCATGCAGTAGATCTGAACTGAGGTGCTTCCTGTTAAGCTTCTGCAAGGATCAGAACTACAGTATTTTTAAAGAAGTAGAATCCAGTTAACCATGTGGTGGAGCAATTCTGAAGGATTTATAGCAAATCTGGGAGCACTTCTGGCCATGCAGCATGTTACTGCCCCTGTTCACATCAAGCCTACCTCCCTAATAGTAATCCTGGGTTATTGTTTACCCTCAAAGCAATTAAAGCACAGTGTGCCAGGCCACCAAAACCTACACAGCACCTGAGCGATCAGCGCTAGCGATTTGGGCCTCTCTCAAGTAGAAATGTATGTGCCTGTCTCAAATCCAGTAGATCCTACCATTCCAAACAAACATTCTGGGTCTGAGAGAATTCTCTCTGCTACTTACAGAAGAACTAGCATGCTTTTGAGCAGATGCAAGTGTTGCAAAGAAGTAGGGAAGCCTTCTCAGGTGATGTGCAAAGTCACCCTTGCAGGTCTAGTCCACAAGAAATCTAGTGAGTCCCAAATGGCTTTTGGAGCTCATGGACAACATCTACACACCCTACCTTCTAGGATGACAATGGGAGAAAGCAGCACATGCCTTCAACTTCATTCCCTGCTTATTTGTATCACGTGAACCAGCTCTCTTCAACCCCACCCCATGGCAGCCTTGGGAAGGAGTTCATTGACTTTTGAACCAATCCCTATTTTCTCACTGTTTCTCCAATAGTCAGCTGGACTCGTTTCTCATGGCTACACTACAAGTCAAAAAGCCTTTCCCCAAGAGGTTGCAAAAGCCAAGCCTACTTGTGTTTTGAACTCCTGTCTCTGGATCCCCGCCGGTGGCCTCGGCTATGGCTGCCGGAACGGCTGCGATGGCGCCTGTGCCTCTCTCGTTCCCGGGACTTGGAGCGGGACTTTCGCTTCTCACGGGAAATGGACCTCGAACGCCTTCGCCTCCGCTCTCGAGAGCGAGACCTGCAAGAACCAGGAACAAGCAGTATAAAACCCAGAGATATAGAGAATTTGACATGAACAGCTGCTGGATTTCCCCACTGCTGCATTTGCAAAGAAATTCAATTTCAAGTTTTTATTACATTCAGGGTTATTCCTCCATTTTATCCTCACAAGAACCCTGTTAGGTAAGTTATGGCTGAGAAAGTGACTTGCTCAATGCCACCCAATGAGTTTAATGACCGGCAGGGAAGAAATTGAACCTGGGCTAATACTGTTAAGTCTGACCAGTATTGTAGGACTGCAGCATCCTACATAAAAACATGCTTGTCTTAATGCATAAATGAAAAAGACATACCTCGCAGAACACCAATAGCTTCAGATTTGCATAAAAATATTTTGAACAGGCTTCCTCAACCCCTTATGCTGTCCAGAACATTTAGCAATGTCTGATAAGCCAATCACATTTAAGATTAATAAACAGCTAAAATGCTTCTATATAAGAGTGACTCGCTGATTAAGCATTAATTCCAGTAATTTTAGGACCCTGTATGCTTCCTAACACAATAACATTCAGTACTTTCATTTCACTCACTGTCCTATAACATCTCTTGATGACTTAATACATGTGGATTAATCCTTTGTGCATTTAGTTCAAGCAAGCTACTACTTGGATTAAGTTGAGCTCTTTTATATTTCATTACTGCAGAACAGGAACAGTTTCTTCCTCTTCTGCACATTTAGTACTCCCTCAGTTTCCAGTTCTTCCACAGCACCATGCTGAAAAGGCAGCCTTTACATCACCTCTGCCCAGATTATGCACTTCTTCCCCAAGAGCCTGGGCACTTCCTGGTTGAGGAAGATGCAAAGCTTCCATTTCAGATGTGACAATGTGGAGAAGAAGAAGGTGGTGTTTTGTGCTCCTGAACAGCTACAGTATATTCAAGGCAATTCTCGGCAAAGATGTATCGGTCATTCTTCCACTTTTACTCTCAGCCACAAGGAGCATGTTCTCCCAGGGTCTCAGCAGCTACAATGCTTTCCTACAAATATCCAGGCAAAATTAAAGGGGTTGGCTTTCTCTCAGAGTCTAAACAGCTTTGGTTCAACATGAGACCACCCTCTTGAGACTGCCAATCTAACATCCATACAGAAAGAATGGATGCATGAAAAGGCCTTTAAGTATGTACTGAAAATGCTGCAAGGACTTTAAGACAAGTCTGTACCAAGTGGAGCAATCCAATATTTTAAACCTTTCAAATAATTGTGGTTTACCCACCCTAAATACACTTCCTTGAAACCACAGTAGGGACTGGTCAAGCAAGCAATTGCTACAAACTGGAAAAGGCACCGAGGTTGTTCCTCCTCTGGTCCAATGCTCAAACAGAATGGTAGAAAGAGAAAGAACTGCAAAGGGATGCCAGTCACCTTACCCAGAATGAAGAACCATCATTACCAACTTAAAACACCCACCTTCTGCGATCTCTGTTTCTGGATCCAGACCTAGCAAAAAGCAACATTTGTTTCAGGTAAGTTAATGACTGACAGAGTTGTGGGAATCTTTCAAATGGACAAATATTCTTTTAGAGCAAAATAACACTTAGGAAAAGAATTCTAAACATCAGGACTTAAAGGCCATGGATGATGAATATGTTAAAGCTGAATCAGAAAAACGGCTATGAAACAATTACATAGGGTGGCTATTTGCTAAAGCAAGGCACGTTTAATCACCTTTTTCAGCGCAAAAACCCTAGCTGTTTGGACAGTTGTGTCATTTGCTGCTTGCCTGCAGGGCCTGCTAGTTTTCCCAAAGCAGCAACATGCCCATTTCTCCTTTTCTGCTCCTTTCCAAAGCCCACACATGACATTTTCTCTTGACTTGGGGAAGCAACCAGAATATATAGCCCTGACGTGCCATGCACTGCCCACAATCCAAGTGTGACTAATGCCTGCTCTTTGCCACACCATTTCTTTGAGATCTTCACACAGCAGCACAAGCACCCTTAAGCCACAGCACCACAACCTTCCACTGCAAATACTTCCTAGAGTTCACTCACCGTTGACCCGTTCTCTCCTCTCGCTCTCTTTCTTCTCTCCGTCTCAACCGGTCCTGATTCCTCTTCTCCTGTTTCTCTGCCACAGTTTTCTATGATACAGATAGCAAACCTTGTTAAACGCGGCTGCGTGCTACAACACAAGTCTGACAAAAAAACTCAATTCATCCTCTAACCAGGATGGTTCTCCAACGGCTTGAGCACGAGACGGACAATGCTCCAAGTGCACAAGAGCATATTGCTCACGTAACCACATTTCACAGGAGCCATGAAGCAGGGCTACAATCCCCCCTCAGGGCATCTGTACAGCAGAGATTGAACTGTAGCCTTCTGCATCCAAAGGAGCTGCCCCACACCAGAGTTCTCACCCGCAATTGGTCCAGCTTCTCACGAATCTGAATGAAGCCCAAGTGCAATTTGCCTCCAAAGTGATCAGCAAGTCGGCGATCGTTATCATGGAGACCAAGGTATGCAGAGCAGACCTCACAGACACGCAGCTTCTGTTGCTGGAAACTGGATGCAGGCATAGAATTACGGTATTCCTCCTATGGAGGATCAGACAGCTGAGTATTAATACTTCCACAGTGCTTATCTCTTATGCTTTCATCTCTCCACCCTAAACAATTTCTCCCAGCTTATTAACACTGTACTCCTACCCTAGGGATGCGGGTGGCGCTGTGGTCTAAACCACTGAGCCTAGGGCTTGCCGATCGGAAGGTCGGCGGTTTGAATCCCCGCGAAGGGATGAGCTCCCGTTGCTCGGTTCCAGCTCCTGCCAACCTAGCAGTTCAAAAGCACGTCAAAGTGCAAGTAGATAAATAGATACCGCTCCAGCGGGAAGGTAAATGGTGTTTCTGTGCGCTGCTCTGGTTTCGCCAGAAGCGGCTTAGTCATGCTGGCCACATGACCCGGAAAAACTGTCTGTGGACAAACGTCTGCTCCCTCAGCCAGTAAAGCGAGATGAGCGCTGCAACCCCAGAGTCGTTCGCGACTGGACTTAACTGTCAGGGGTCCCTTACCTTTACTTTTTTACCTACCCTGATATACTAGAAATAGTAGCCACTATCTGACCTACAGCTCAGTTAATCCTGCACCTATTGTGTTAGGATGCTAACGCACCTTTACAAAGAAGGATTTACACGAGGAACTGTTCGGGAATACTCAGAAGCTGTCATTTCAAGCAAGAAAGACAGTAATTAGTATTTCCTCACCTAGTTTTGCTTTGAGACAACTCTACATTTTGCTTTAGTATGGTGCATTTTTGCAGCTAAACCAGGCTAAATAAAAAACAATTATGATTTTTGTAAAGAACATTATCAATAAAAAGAGAGCAAAGCAAACCTCTGCTTCTTTCTTTTTTGCTCGGACTTTCTCGACTTCCATCAGTATCTTCTGAGATTCATCCACATTCCCTTCAGCCCCCAGCTGCTCGGCTTTAGCCAGAAGTTTGCCAATGTCTTCATTTAGTTCATGCACCTTTTCTGCCTGGAGAGGAGAGATGGTGTTTAGTGATCAAGGGAACAGATTGCATCTTTGGTATCTGACTTTGGTCTGGGCACACAAGGAATTTAATGGCCCCTCCAGCTGTTTGGGGACTACAATTCCCATAATCCCTGACCACTGGTCCAGTTAGCTAGGGATGATGGGAGTTGTAGTCCCCAAACAGCTGGAGGGCCAAGTTTGGCCATCACTGGTCTAAGGGGAAAGTTCTTGTGCAAAAGATTTAAGGGAAAATGGGGAATGGGGCATTCCCTTCTAATGCAGTAAATTGGCTTGAAGCCTGTTTCCTTTGGCTTTGCAATGCATTTCAAGCTACCTTGAGCGCCTTTTGGTAGAAAAGCAGAACACATACTGAAACAAAAATGAACCGCTTATTTGTTTATTAATTTATAAAGTGCTTGGAAGGCAAATGCCTCATCCAAGTAATCTTTTAAGGTAAGCTAACTCTATCCCTGGAGCTGATAGTGAATTTGTGATTGCAGTATCATTGCAGCACCAGCCTTCTTTACTCTGACCTTTGAATTTTCAAGACCCACCCCATCCTTGTGATGCCAATGTTTTAAAATGTTTATAATACTGTGTTTTAAATTGATGTAACCCACCCTGGGATCTTACAGTGAAAGGCAGTTAAAAAACCTAAGGGCTGGTGGGGGAGAGACAGAACAAAGCCCAGCAAAGAAACCATGGCAGCTGCTAAAGGACAGCAGCCTCTACTTCCTCCTCTGCAGCACAGAAATGCAGATGCTCCTGCAGTTCTCTGATCCTCCTTTTCCAGCCCCCATCAGGCTAGTAATATTTATTACATGCTGGTAAGTGTTGCGGGCTTATTTATAAGGCTAGGGAAATTGTATTACGTTTTATATCACACCTTGACATGAGCTTCAAGGAAGCTTGAACTAAGGACCACCCAACTTAAAGAGCTCGTGCATTTAACTTTTACGATAGGACCAGCTTCTCACATAGATGCCAACTGAACTATCTGGGAACATCTGGGGATGCAGCATTACTGAAGCTGGGCAAGTATGAATCTAATTGGTCCAGTAAATCAGAGGAGACTGGGAGCCCCATGTAACAAGAGAATAGGATGGCAACTGCTGATACAGCCTTTGAGAAAGGAGGCTGCCACACATGATTTTGCCCGACTGAAGTACCTTTGCAGCTACTTCAGCACTGATCTCTTCCTGTGTTTCTGCAAGTCGTTTCTTTGCCAGTTCAGTTCTTCTGTCACACTCAGCAATGAAGGATTCCAAGTGGTCCATTGCCTACAGATGTACAAACAAACAAAGCTGACACATATATAGGAAGGGTGTACGCACAAAACGTTACTTCAATATTCTTTTCCCTGTTGGAAGAGATGCCCCAAGATGAACACGATCCTCTTGTTGGTATTTCAGATTAAAATTGATGGCGACAGTAAGGGGCGGGTGAAAGCAACTGATGGTGAGGTGGGAACAAGAGAAGTTTCTTCAGGATAAAAGCAGAGGTGTGTTTAGAAAACCCATTTCTTCAGACCCCAAACCAATATCCTAATGCTGTTGTGGTACATCAAATTATTAAACCCTAGCAGAGATGCTAGTTTGTAAACACCAAGAATGGCAAAATGGCAACAAAGACATTTTTAGGTAGAGGTTTAAAATAACTGAAATACTATTTACACTGCTCTTATAATAGAATTCTTAGGTACAGCAGAGGATATATTGAGCTGGATTCCTCAGAAGAAAGAGGATAGGGCAACTCTGCTCAGTTAAGCATGTACTGGATAGGACTGATGGGAGCTGTAGTCCAGATCATCTGGAGGGCACCTGGTTCGCAAAGGCTGCTTTAAAGCAGTGTTTCCCAACCTTTGGTTTCCAGCCGTTTTCAGACCACAATTCCCATCACCCTGGACCGCTGGTCTTGCTGGCTAGTGATGATGGGAGTAGTAGTCCAAAAACAGCTGGAGACCCAAGGTTGGGAAACACTGCTTTAAAGAGCTACAAGCTAGATTTAGCTCAGTGGTATTGATTATGAGACCAGTGGGCTCCACTCTGATCTCAGAGTGCAGGCCTCAGTGACTGCACCCGTTTCGGGCAGGGCAGAAGCACATCACATTATCAACAATAATTGAATCAACAATATAGGAATATCTATATTCCTATAAAAATAAACACCACGCAGTCTGCAAATTAACCAGCAATTGTTTTATGGGCTTGTTGCATTGGGATTATTTGGAGGCAGTGCCCAGCATGACAACTTTGCTCTGAAGAGAAACCCTAGACACTTTGTGTCTAGTAACAAACTGCTCATTAAAATCTAGAGTGCAATGTTCTAAGTCTCTGTCTGACAACCACTAGTTGTAACTCTACATAGTTCAGAAATCACTGTTTTGTGAATGGTATAGAAAACTTCTGCTAACCTTTGCAGGAAGCTTACAAAGGAAAATGTCACAAGATTAGCGGGAATATCAGACTTACTGTTGCCCAATCTGATACCAGCATTTCATTACCGGGAAAAAACACAAAGCACTTACGTCCAACTCAAAGAACAGGTCCCTCTCTTTACTTGCGATTTCATAATCTGCTCTTAGTGCCAAATCATGAATTTTTGTACACTCTCCAAGGTCCATGCGCTGTTGAGAAGGGGGGAAAGAAGACAAAACAAACTGAGACCTTTACATTCATGTGAAAATATGATTAGGCTTATAGGAATGCATGAGCCAGGTTTGGAAAAGTGAAAAAAGTAACTCTACCTTATACATGTTCATTTTGAGTCAGATGACATTAATATATATGGGTTGTATCCAACTAAGTTTTACTTAAAAGTATACATCACAATTAATGAAAGTCATGTTCATTCATTTCAATGGGTCTACTCTGAGTAGGAATGACACTAGATACAGCCCTACAGCTTTAAAATAATATACATATTTAAAAGGGTTTTGTATTCTTTTTAACCATTTAAAATTCATTTGGTGTATTCCATTGTGGGCCAATTATGCACTTCTGAAACATGTCAATTCAAAAATTCTGCCATTTCAAATACAAGGCTGAATTATATTCTGCTATATGTATTAATGCTCTGTGTGTTTTTTGTTAAATAAAAGAAGGTTGAGTTATTTGCTGATCCACATTTTATATGAAATTGTCACAAATAAAAGGGACACACATTACTAAGAGAACATCTTACTGCTTTTCCTTATATGTCCCCTTTCACATCAGCTGACTGGATATATTTGAATTCTGCTGCCTAGGTAACTACTTGACTGCTGCCCATTACAGATAAGATTAAGGGCTCAACTTAGCTACCTCAATTTCATAACCAGAACACTTAAGTGTGCATGTAGAGTTTTTCATAATGTTTAAGTAACATCACACAGAATTCCACTGTACTCCAAAGTATTATGATCCTGATTATTAGAGAAACGGGAGGTTGCCAGCTTGACACCACTTGGGTTTTTTGAGTTTGTACACATAGCTACACAGAATGATTCCACGCAGGATTTAACTGTTAAACCATATATTCTGTAACACCATCAGGAAGGGTACTTACCGTTCCTGCTAAAATATCATGAGGGCAACAATCCAGAAGGTGGCTCTTGCAGACTCGTTCATCTGTGAACTTCACCCTTTGCCTCGTTTCATCTCCTGAAATTCATGTTTGATTATAAATATGAAAAAAAAAACATTTAAAATGCTAAGCAAGGTAAACTGTGGTAAGTTTCTATTTCGCCTCATTATGCAGATAAAAATACTTCACGAACCCCAGAACTGCTTGAAGAACTACAAAGGCATTAAGTCGCAGAATATTCATTTTTCTTTCACAGCTGAGAATCGAAGCAAGTATAGCATTTAATGTCACATGCACCACTTACTAAGAATGGTGCTGACCACAAGAATGCCCGTAGCCAGACATCTATGTAAAATGATAGTAGAGTCAGCCAAGGATCCAGACCACAAAGAATTTTCTTCTGCATGGAGAAGGGTCTGGAGATATCAAAACCTGTGCTCTCTGAACACCATGAACAAAACAGATCAACACCTGGGAATTTTAATAAGCAGCCATTTATTAATTCACTGTCTTTTCAGTTAATGCTGCTGCCTTGTACTGTTAAGAAGCAATGAGGTGCCACAGGGCCACCAGACGTATTTTGGTGTTGATCTGAAGAGTATAATTTGTTTTGTCCCTCCCCTTCCCCGCCCTCAGAAAACATTTTTACATTTGGGAGCCACTTAAAAACAAGCAAAACCAACAAAAAAAAAGGGAAGTTAGTTAATACACACTGCGAGCTCCAACATATACTATACCCATCTGCCTTCTTCAAGACCTCAGCTGCAGAATTTTTATGCCCGCTGTTGAAAAGTTTTAAAGGAAAAGTTTTCTTGCCCACACCTGCAGTAAGGAAGTCAGGGGAATGATACATAAAAAGTAAAGGCAAAGTGGTAATGGTATGTGACAATTGTTTTTTAAAAGCTAGTCTGTGTATGACTATAGATCAGGATTCGCAAGCATCCAGGATTAATGTTGTGTCTACTAAAAATGTATTTTTTCCCTTTTTTCTTTCTTTTCTAAGCTACACTTTTAAAGTTACTTGTGAAAAAAGCAGCAAACACTTTTTTTGTTATAACAGCTTTAAAAATTGGTTGTGACTCACGGCTCGATGAACATGAGGCTTTTCTGCAACTCCCTTGCAGATTGATGTAGGCAGGCAAAGATACACTGAACCTTTATAAATAAAATAGAGGGGCCACAATTGTTCAGTTTGTATGAAATAAAATTATGGGAAGCAATTCAAAAGCAACTCAAATACACAAAGAAAGAACGAGCACTTATTCATTTACGAAACAAAGTGCAAAAAGTTATCTACAGAGTTCTGCAAATGTGCCAGATAGTTGCCGATTCAAGTAAGGAAGCAGATACAAACCTTGACAGGAATGCACAGCTTTTCAAGGGGATGTCCTGGGGCTAGCACTAAAGTCCCGTTTCCATACAGAACAGGCCTACCTTCGTGCTTTTATTCACGAAGCATTACCTCTACAGGCGAGTCTACAAAAGAAAAGCCTCACCACATAAGACCAGAAAAAGTCAGGCTTTCAGCTCATGATACAGAGCTAAAACCAACAAATCTGGCATTTAAAGCCTTATGTTTCAGGCAGCTTTAAGTGTCCGAGTTATGGGATTTAATGTAATATGTATTCCTTGCCAATGCTTTCCAAGAGTGCCCTCGAAATGTACTGAACGCACTAGATCCTAAGTTACTCTAAAACACCTGATTGTTTCCCTTATACCATCTGTAGCAGTGTTTTAGGCTACTGAGCAGATGTTTCCAGGAATTAGATGTTACGTCAAGAACTATGCCACCAGCTTTGGTGGGCATTTGGACTGGCACACCTTGAAGGCATGATAATGCAGGTGCTGGGGACTTGGCTACCCTGCTTAGGCACCTTCGTCCAAGCGCTGTGCTTGGTGACGCTCACCACCCACAATGCCATGACCAACAATCACTACACTGGCCAACTTGCCACACAGCCAAACTTTAAACTGGCCTGACAGGTTTGACTTCCGGCCAGCTAGCACCCAGCTGTCTTTTGCTATAAACTCTCCATATGGCTCAGCAGTAACATTGGCTCAGGCCAATGCTCCATCTACTCCTTCAAACATCCAGTTTCCAAACTGCCCCTTGGCAAACCTACAAGGAGGCCACAAAGGCAGGGAGCCCTCACCCCACCCTAAAACATACACAAGCACTTCTGGTATTAAGAGGTAGACTTCTGCTGGACTTGGAAGCTCCACTTACCTATCCTGGCTAACTGAAAGAAGCAATTCAAAGTTGCTCCTCATTTTAGATGCCCATCAGCCAAAAACGTCCTTCTTATCCCCTTATCATATAATCCTAGGATAATCCCAAAGCCCCTCTCTCACAAATATGAGCAGGGAGGGGCTTTTCCTAGCAGGGTACAACGCAAAGGCTCAAGCCAAGGACGTGTGAAATAAAACGCGCGTGGCGATTGGGGCAAGAGCGCCTCTGAGCATATGCTGAGCGCTCACTCATCCCTGGCCTCCCAGAAACGGAACCCCTCAAACCTTATGGATTTATTAAGAAGAGAAAGAGCCGCTGCCTCTTTCAGGGGATGGAAAGCCTCAGTTTGCAGGGGAAGCGAGGCCCTGCTGTGGGTGAGGCGAGGCCCCGCCGATGGACACCGGAGGCGGCGGCGGCGGCTGGTCGCCTCCTCAGCGCTCCGCCACTGCAGGGGCCCCCAAAGGCTCTGTCCGCGCCAGGCCCGAGGCGCTCGCTCGCTCGCTTCCTTCCTGCAGGCCCCCGCCTCGCCCGTCCCTACTCACCGTCCCGGGCCGTGCCCATCAGCTGGTCGAGCAGCGCCCGCATCTGGGCCTGGGCCGACATGGCGGCGGCGGCGGCAGCTACGAGGTGAGCCGAGAGCGCGGCGGAGGGGAAGGGGGGGTTGGCGTCTCCTTGGAAACCAGGGGAGCGCGGCGGGGTGGGGGAGGTGGAACAACGGCGCGAGCCCAGGCCGCGGAGACCGACCCTAGCGCGGCCTCTCACTCGCTACAGCCTGCGCAGGGCACGATGGGAAGTGGGGGAAGGGGGAAGCCGAGGCGGAGGCGGCCGCCGTCTTATTCGCATTCCTCCTCCAACCGCCAGCGCGAAAGGCACTCTGGGAGTTGTAGTCCGAGACGAGCCGGAGCCCGCAGTGCACGCTGGTTGCTGCAGTTCGGTTCTGAGCGGAGCCTGGATTCGCCGCCAGCTCGTTGGTTTTGTTTATATCTTCAGTGTTTTTGATTTTTGTTGGTATTTTTAATATGAACATGTTATATTTATATTTTTGTGTTTTTATTTTTAAAATTTATATCCTGGCCTTCTTCCCAAAGGACTGTTTTGTGCAGACTACTTAGATTTTTTTTATGGTTAACCTGCATATAAACGTGGTCCGAGTAAAATAAATAATGTTCATTTTAAACATGCAGGACAGTGCACTCCGAGATTTGAACACAAGGCCTCGTTGCACCTTGTCGACTTGAAGGAAAGTCCCTGTGTAAGACAATCAATCAATCAATCATTTATTGTATTTGACTAAAAGCCATTGCAAATCCAGTTACAGAACCAGCAAGTCCAATAAAACGTATTAAGAAAGATCCAGAAATAACAATTTGCAATAAATCAAATTAATGAATCCCCCGCAAAATCTATAGCGTTGTCTTTTATGTGATTAGCACGGATACTTATAGCGGCTTACAAAACTATCGTGCATTCATTCTGCCAGGGTTTCATTTCAGCCTGGACATCTTACCAGGACTTCCCCTGCCTCCCTTCTCTCTGTAACAGGACACGTCTCCTACTTAACAGAAGACAGTCACGGAGGACAGCCCTCTGGTGGGTCATTACACCATACAGGACAAGGCAAAAGAGAGAGAAATGGATCCTGCAATGCATGTTTGGATTAAAGGTGAGCCAGGGTCTGAAAAGGACTGCTGGTCTACTTGAAGGCATCCTCTATGAATAAGATAAAAGAACCACTAGAAGGGAGAGCAGGAGGAATCTTTAATTTGCAAGCTCCTGGGCAACTGACTGAATAAGCACCGCAGTCTCGTGGGTGGCTATAGGGTCCCCACTATGGCAAGGCGTATTGTATATCTAGTTACATTGCCTCTATAGTAATTGTATCTAAAGTTGCACCTGTACATATATTGTAAATCAGCACATGCACTTGCAAATCGGCATCCTCTTTTTTGATGAAGCGTTTTCTCGTTTCTCTTCAATGCAAAAGTGGTCTCCCTTCTTGCAAAAAGCTTCCAAATGTGCCAAACCTTCTCCTTGTATTTTAAAAGATTGTAATTGAATTTGGGGCATGCTTCATTCCCCTTCTCTCCCCACCGCTCCACCCCCCTTAACCTGGGCTTGATGAACTCCATCGAGCTGTAGCAGTATCTCAGACAGCATAGGTGACAGTAATCCAGGGATGTGCATCTCTGCTTCTAGACAGCAGAGGGCATTGACGCCCTTATTCTATTCTGGACACGTCAACAGCCTCTTTCTGCAAAAGAAAAATGAACAGAAGAAAGAACAGAGTGACTTGTAGCATCTTAAAGACTAAGAATGGCACAAGCTTCCATGCAGCACCTTGGAGATTTATTACAGCACAAGCTTTTGCAGTCTAGAGAGCCCACTTCACCAAACAGAAGTGCTATCCTCAGTTGGCTTCCATTTGTCTGTCTACCTATCTATCTCCTTTGAAATCTTACTGTTATGGTGGCTTTGAGTGGCCTGGGGACCAACATATTCTGCGAAGGATTTCGCCATGTTGCCATTTTTAGTACTGGGTTTATGTCAATTGATTCTATTGCACAGTAAATGGCATGTTTGTCTTACACAAGCAGCTAAAAGGTCTTGTTGACAGGCAATGAAATTTTATTTCTTTGTCTGTTTAAAAGCATTTCTAAGCCAATTAATTAAAAAAAAAACACTCCTAAGCGATATACAAAAACTTTTATTTTTCTACAAGAGCACTTTCAATTTTATATATATATATATATATATATATATATATATATATATATATATTAGTACGTGTAATCCACACTTTCATAAAAATATATCACGGTGGTTTACAACATACAAGATTATAATAAAAAACCAGTAAAAGTATCTGTTAAAAAAACCCAACAACAGTAAAAACGTCAATAAAACTTCAGTAAATACTGACGGGTTAAAAAGAAAAATGATTGTATTGTGAAGGCCTGCCTAAGCAATACAGTTTTCAGATGACACCTGAGAGATGGCAGGTACAATTCCTGCCAAACCTCTAGAGGCAGGGAGTTCCACAGGGCAGGACCTGCCACAATAAAGGCTTGGTCGGGGCCAGCCAAAACACAGGGGCAAGTGGGGAGCTGCCAGCAGTTCCCCACCAAAAGCTGTCAGTGATCAGGATGGCGCATAAGGGAACAGAGGAAGCTGCCTATGCTGAGTCAGGCAACAGGTCCATCTAGCTCAGTGTTGCCTGCACTGACTGGCAGTGGCTGTCCAGAAATTCAGGGAGGAGTCCCAGCGCTACCTGGAGACACCAAGGATTGAACCTGGGACCTTCTGCATGCAAAGCAATTGCTCTACTGCTAAGCTGTGGCCCTACCTCTACAGAAATGTATGGTATGGATCTGAAACAAACCATATTTTCCAGAGTGAAAGGGATCCCCATGAAATGCTCAGGAAAACAGGGAGAGCAAAACATCTGATCCTGAACTTTCTGATAGTAAGAGCAGTTTGACAGTGGAACAGACTCCTGCAGTAGCTTGTGGACTTACCCTCCTTGAAGGTTTTTAAGCAGAGATTGGGAGGATCTCTGACATGGATGCTTTAGCCGAGATTCCTGTGATTCTCTAAGCAAGCTCCGCCACATCCTCAGGCACCCATCCCAGAGACCAGCGCACTAACTCTTTGCTCTTACGGTCCCGGTGAATACAGGCACGCCAAACGTTTTCCACCTAATGCTCTTTCTAATGGGCAGAGTTGTGTTGGAGTGCTTGTGGGGTTAATGGTGGGTGTCATATTATTGCAGCTCGTTTGGAGTGCTGACATATTGGAGCTATTGATTTTTCCTCCACTCTTGCATGGAGACCAAGAAGAGGCCCAGAATCCTCCTATAGGGATCAGGGAGCTGCAGCCCCTGACCCACAGCCACCCCGGCTGCTGCTGCTTCCAGAAGCCACTGTGATAAGGCAGAAGCTGGCTTCGCAGAAAGGTGAACGATGTTTATGTTTTGTTTTTTTAATGAGAAAACCCGAGGCCTCGCCACGGAAGCATATGCCCAGACAGATGCTCTGTGGCCCCATATTGCGCTGTCAAAACTCTCTTTATTAGTTGGACGAATGGTGGCGCGGAGTGGTTGTCTCTGAACAGGGGGAAGGAGAGAAGCTGTTCTCAGTGAGTTGGCACACAGCTGCCTCTCTTGCCACCTTTCCCTTTGCCGTTTGCCAGCCAATCCACCCACCAAGAGCGGGACTACAGCTCCCCAGGGGTGGCGAAACCCAAGATGGTGAAGGCAGGTGCCCTTTCAAAAAGGGGAGCATGATTCCCCATCATCCTAGTCCTCTTTAAAAAAAAAATTCAACATAACAACATATCAAAACATCTGATATTAATCTTTTCCCCCCAATTCCCCATCAAACCCTCCCCCCCCAAGACTCTCCTCAGCTCCTCTCTCTGATTTCTCAACTCAGATTGTTCTCTGCATACTGTAAAATTGTATAAATCCTTATATTATCTATCTACTACATTAACAATCAAAAGTTTTGTGTATGTTTATTCAAAACCTGCCAAGGAGTCCGGTTAGTTTTGCTGTCTTTTTAAATAATATATGAAAAGTTCCCATTCTTCTTTAAAGTCGCAGTTGTCTTTATCTCTCAGTTTGTATGTCAATTTAGCCATTTCTGCATAGTTCATAAATTTCTCTTGCCACTGTTCTTTTGTCGGGGTTTCCTCATTCTTCCATCCTTGTGCTATCAAGACTCTTGCCGCTGTTGTTGCATACATAAATAAATTCTTTGTTTTCTTTGGCAGGTCTTATCCTACAATCCCTAACAAAAATGCTTGTGGGTTTTTTTTTACAAATGTCATTTTAAACATTTTCTTCAATTCATTATATATCATTTCCCAAAATTTTTAAATTTCTTTACATTCCCACCACATATGATTTTATTATTATCCTAGTCCTCTTGAGGCACTGGAATCTAAGCACGGTTTGTTAAGGGTGCTGGGAACTGTAGTTCTTTGGGGAGATAATCTGCAGCTCCCAGGATTCTTCCAGGAGGGAGCCATGTCCGTTAAATGTGGTTTGAAGTATGGTGCGTATTCTGCTTCAGATGTATGTCTGTCTCTCTGCCTGCCTGCCTGCCAGCTTGTCTGTCTCTCGCACTGCCCCTAACCAGGTTTTCTCAATTGCGGGCCTTTTTCTATGTTCCATACAAGTGAATGGAGCAAGGTGTCCAGTACAGCCCTGCCATGAAGTCACATAAGGCAGCTGCTTCAGGTGATGGATGCAGGATGCAATTATGTCCCTACCATACACCCCACCCAAGTGTCCCAAAGCTAGCTGTAGTTCTCTCCACATTTGTCCTAAGAGGAGGAGGAGGCAGCCACAGTGACGTCAGAGGAGCATATTGAAGGGGTGATGACTGGCTTGGCTTATCAGTTGCCGCTCCGATCTGTCTGTGTATCTAAACATGTTTGTCAAGCCAGCAAATGGGCTAGATAGTGGCTATTGAGGCAGGAGGGCTGCCAGCGCGAATGTTTGGAGAAGTCTAAGTGCTCCGATGTGGGTCTGGGTCCTTGCACGTCGCTTGTGCAAAGGGCACAAGTTCCAGGCACAAGAGACCAGCAAGGGAAGAGAGAAGGTAGGGGGAGCCACCCTCCAGTCTGTGCGGCAAAAGAACACCTGGATTTTAAAATGTTGCACCTTCTTATACCCTGCCGTTAGGGTTCAGATTTCAGCGTAGGAGCAGTGTCTGTAAACAAACAAACAAACAAACCAACAAACATGAAGACAGTGATGATGAACAATCAATCCATCCATCCATCCATAGTAAGAGTGTGGCTTTGCAAGACACAAACTATATAAAGCAGTGGCCCCCAAATTCTGCCCTCCGGACCACTTGACCATTGCAGAGGGTCTTGGCTTTCATTATTTCCCTACCTGCTGTTGCATGCCACCCCAGTCTGTGAGCGTTGCAAAATTCCAGGGGTTCGTGTTTCCTTTTGGAAATGAGGCACAGTGGAGACTGTGGTATCTTTAGGATATATGGTTCATTTACACATATACACAACCTGAGCCTGCGATGGAGGGCTTCATGGAGCTAGCATCCCAAAAGGGTCTTGCTTCTCCCATAGCCACAGCTTTGGATTCGAACGCAAATCAGCCAAGGTTCTCTCTCTCTGCCTTAGCAGCCTGCAGCTTTTGCCTCCTACTTCTAGCTCACGTAACTCTGCTCTCAAACTCAGGCTTTTCCTTCTATCTTGAGAGCTGGAGGAGGTGTCCCACCCATTTGGCATCTAACACAGAGCCCCCTTTCCTCTGTTCTCTTAATAGCCCATCACCCAGGAGGCTCAAATAGCTTTTAACACTTCCTGGGTTCAGGGATTGGAAGTCTGGTACCCACAAACTCATAACACTGTTGTAGCGATTGTAAGGTGTAGTTGATGTATGCTCTTTAACTCTATTTTTGAATTTGCTTCTTTTGTGGTGTTGCAGTTTGCGTTCCATGGAGTTCCGATCTGTAATACAATAAAACTCAAGATAAGTGTCTGCTGGATCAGGCCAGTGGTCCATCTGGTTCAGCGTCCTGCTCTCACAGTGGCCAACCGGATGCCTGTGGGAAACCAGCAAGCAGGATTCGAAACCAGAGCCCTTTCTTCTCCCGTGGCTTCCAGCAACTAGTACACAGACGCATCACTGCCTCCAGCTGTGGAAGCAGCCCATAGCCATCACAGCTGGTAGCCACTGATAGGCCTCTCCTGCATGAATTTGTCTAATCGTCTTTTAAAGCCATCCTGCCTCCTGTGGGAGTGAGTTCCACAGTTTAACTCGGCAGTAAAAAAAGCAATAAAAGATACAGTGACAAACCAATGTGTATTTCTAATGCGAACATGCAGCAGACCCTCTGAATGAAGTGTGTGTGCCACCAATGATCCACAAACCACAGTCTGGGAACCCTTGGCTTAGAAGGGTCTGCAGATCAGTGTAAGGAGTGCTTCTGTGGGTTTATATATTTTGCCCACCAGGCAGCCCTGAGGCCACCTACAGCCAGGAGTAGCCCCAGACATTTTGCTGCTAGAAAAGAAGTACAGTGGTACCTTGGGTTAAGAACTTAATTCGTTCTGGAGGTCTGTTCTTAACCTGAAACTGTTCTTAACCTGAAGCACCACTTTAGCTAATGGGGCCTCCTGCTGCCGCTGCACCGCCGCTGCACGATTTCTATTCTCATCCTGAAGCAAAGTTCCTAACCTGAGGTACTATATCTGGGTTAGCGGAGTCTGTAACCTGAAGCGTCTGTAACCTGAAGCATCTGCACCCGAGCTCCCACTGTATAAAAAAGGGACATATGTTAGAATTGTTTTTGTTTCTTAAAGGAACCATGGCCTCTTCTTCACCCCAATGAAGCCCATCCCTAATGGGTTGAAGATAATGGCTTCGACGGCCTGCCTCACCTCCCGTTCTAATTGATTTATGGGCACCAATTTGTATGGTAAATCACAGGAAGCAACGTAATAATTTGATTTATGAAGCCCTTAAGAGGCGTTTGCTGCAGAACAGCCTTGCAACTGAGGGGGGGGGGCAGGAGAGGTGCTGAATGGAGGGGGGGCACAGGCCTCATCAATAAATGAGAAAATGCACCCCAAACCATGAAAAAGAAGGTACAGGTATGTATAGTTACAACTATTGGTTTAATGGTAACTATAATTATTATTTTATTTATATTTTACAAGTATGAAACCAGCTATGAAGTCCATACAAAGTGTCCAATAAAAAAATTCAAAGAAAACAATTTTTAAAAACCCATAATTAGAACTACAGTGGTACCTCGGGTTAAGTACTTAATTCGTTCCAGAGGTCCGTTCTTAACCTGAAATTGTTCTTAACCTGAAACACCACTTTAGCTAATGGGGCCTCCTGCTGCCGCCGCGCCACCAGAGCACAATTTCTGTTCTCATCCTGAAGCAAAGTTTTTAACCCGAGGTACTATTTCTGAGCTAGCGGAGTCTGTAACCTGAAGCGTATGTAACCTGAAGTGTATGTAACCTGAGGTACCACTGTATACGATAAAAGAAGCCCGTTGGAAAGCACAATACTTCAAGCCGTTAAAAGAGCAGCAGAAACAGTTGCTGGGTCAGGAAGTTCAAGCTCAGGGGGAAAGCTTGCCTAAATACTGTAGGCGGGTCTTCAAGGAATGCCAATAGGGATTCAAACTGATGTGGAAATCAACCTAAGCTCAGAAAAATGAATCTGACCGATTTGCCCCGGTCGCCAGTTAGTTACCTTCCTCTTCTGGCTTGGCATCTTACTATTTGCACAGGCGTTGTCGGATAAGCGTTACTTGCTTCTGGAGATGATGCCTACTCCTGGAGTCAAAATACCATGAAATTTAATTTTATGCCTATTTGACGAGGCTTGATTTCGTCTCCAAATCAACACTGGAGATAAGAAGTCCTCTGTCAACGTGCGCTGGGAGCCGGGGGGGGGGCAGGTGAGGTTTGGCAGCTGTGGCAGCAGACCTAATAGGGGGACCGGCAGGAATAACACTCGAAAATCCCCCAGGAAGTCAACCATTAAGGTGAGCCCTATCTCCCCGTCCTCCCAGGCTCCTTGTCTACAGTGTTCTCCGGTTGCCAGGCATTAAAGCAAACCAGAGTTTTGTTTACCAAGTCTACGATTACAATACAGCCACCAAATATTTGCTAGTCCCCAGTTTCGCAGTGCCACTATAAATACTTCAGCCCCAGGTGGAAGGGCTGAGAGTTGGCAGAGGAGAAGTAGGGGGCTGAGCTGCAGTGGACAGGTAAGTGGAGAGACCGGGGGAGAGAAGACCTTGCAAGGGGAATGGCTGTTGCTCAGGGGTAAAGCACCTGCTTTGCGTGTAGGTCCCAGGTCCAGTCCCCAGTATCTCCAGGTAGGGCTGGGGGAAAGACTTCCTCTCTGAAACACTAGAGATCTGCTGCTGCCAGCCAGTGTAAGGCCATACAGGGTTAGATGGTCTGACTTAGTATAAGGAAACTTCCTAAGCTTTAAGGAAGAGCTGTAAGTCAGTGTTAGAGCATCTGCTTTGCATGCAGAAGGTCCCAGGTAGGGCTAAGAAAGCCCGAAACTCTGGAGAGCTGCTGCCGATCAGTGTAGACACAACTGAGATAGATGGGCCAGTGATTTGACTCAGTCTCAGTATAAGACAGCTCTCCGTGTTTGGGTAAACAGCAGTAGCTCAGTGGCAGATCTCAGATTCAGTTTCCAGCATCTCCAGGTAAGCCGGGGGAGATGCCTGCCTGAATCGCTGGAGAGCTGCTGCTGGTCAGTGTAGCCATTACTGGGCTAGATGGACCAATTGTGCGATTTAATATAAAGTGGCTTCCTATGTCCCCTTTTCAACTGCCACAAACTAGGAAGCCATCTGTGTACGTGGTCTGCACATGCACAAGAATGAGACCATTTTGCGACTTATTGCACCTGTGGCCTGTCTTTTATCCGAGAAGCTCAAGGCACATACCCGGTAATACCCTCCTCCCACCCGCATTTTATCCTCACCACAACCCTGTGGGGTAGGCTAGCCCATTAAATATTGATTGGCTCAAGGTTACCCACCAAGCTTCATGGCTAGATAGAGATTTGAACCTGGTTTCCCCCTGTCCTAGTCCACAAGGACCCCCCGGAGGCAGTGAAGGCCACCAATTTCTGGAGGCTATCAATCAATATGATTCTATGACTCTATAACGACTATGTTCTGCCTGCATGGGTGGAGGCAGCAAATCTTCTGAATACCAGTTGCAGGAAACCACAGGAGGGGATAGTGTTGCTTGAGGGTTTCCCACAGGTATCTGGGTGGTCACTGTGAGAACAGGATATTGGACTAGACGGGTAACTGGCCTGATCCAGCAAGCTTGTCCTATGTTCTTATTTTGGAGCACATAAGCCAGGCATTAGAATGAGGACATTAAGCATAATGGTAGAATTCTGAGCTGATCCCACTTAGCCACACATACTTGTTGTCTAGAGTGTGTACGGATGATGTCCTATTTTCGAAAGCTCTCCTGCATCTATAGCTCCCTGCATGAAGCACACTAGCAGACCAGCGGGAAAGGCTAGCTCAGGGATGAAAACTTCCAGTATTATTGGATTACAACTGCTCACATCGCAACCATTGGCCGTGCTGGCTTGGGGTGATGGGAGTGCAGCCGCAAGGGCTGCAAGTTCCCTGTTCTTCGTCTATCGCTTTCCCTAACAGGCGAGCTTTCTGCATGCATGGAGCTTTTGATGTGGGGGAGTTTAAAATAAAAACAGTATACACCCTACATGCAGTTTGAAGTAAAACAGTCAGTTTGGAATAAGTTCCACACTTCTGAGATGCCATTGGGGACCAAGGACCCCACCATGTGAAAGGGGCAGATAAGTGATAGAAGGTGGTGATTTAAAGA
Organism: Podarcis filfolensis; assembly: GCF_964270895.1. NCBI lineage: Eukaryota > Metazoa > Chordata > Lepidosauria > Squamata > Lacertidae > Podarcis > Podarcis filfolensis. The sequence continues at coordinate 34,459,180 of NC_139616.1, read as the reverse complement.
GAATTAGATTAGATATCACCTCAGCAAGGAAGGGACAACTGTGACCAGGTGGCCTATTTGCTTGCTCTGGTCTGCTGTCCAGATGCTCATTGTTGGCAGATGAGTTTAAGCTCCTCCCCCATTTCCTTTTATCATTAAAAAGAACAACAACTTTGAAGTCAATTTTCCATTATTATTATTATTATTATTATTATTATTATTATTATTACTATTAATTTCATGTTATTTTCTGTTAATCCAACACACCCCTCCCTGGCTGGCCCAGTTTCACAAACACGCAAACCAGCTGCTTTTGCCTGGCTGGAATGTGCCCTGGAAGTCTGATAATGCCTCATTTGCGTGGAAGACTGTGCCAGTGCATGAAGAAATTAGGCAGTGTGGTGTAGTGGTTAAAGTGTTGGACCTTGGAGGGCAGGGTTCACAATCCCCACTCATCCACGAAGCTCACTGCGTGACCTTGGGCCAGTCACTGCCTCTCAGCCTAACCCACGTCACAGGGCTGTTGCAGAGATTAAACGGGGAGGGAGAGAGCCTGGAGCTCCTTGGGGAGAAATGGTGGGACATAAATATAATGAATGAATGAGTGTACATTTGTGGCTTTTGCCTCTGGCCTTGCCCACCACTAGCATGGGACCCCGAGAAGATTGCCTAGAAGGGAATGTGGCCCTCAGACTGGAAGGTTTCCCCCAACCCCTGTTTTATGGTTTCTGGAAGCCACAGAGCATACCTAGTAGTCCCTGGGCTGTTGCGGGGAGGGGAGTTTTGTTTTTGTTTTTTTGGACCCCCCTTTTTAAAATGACAGTGTACTACTTATGACTAGTGGGTGCTCCAGGAATATGTTAATACTATACCTCCTCCTAATTTCTCAGTGGGTCCAGTTCTGTCAGCACTCAAGCTCCCTGTTAGAGGATGATCATAACCACAAAAGATAGCTATACTGTGCATTCCCTCTCCTTGGCAGACACCTGACGCTTTGTTCTCCTCGCTGTTTATTTAGTCCAGATTCAACCACTTGTACAGCGTGGAGATAGGAGCGGAGGAAATGGCCGCTGGGGTTATACAAAGCCTAAGCAAATTTAAGCTGCCCACAGCATTCCGGAATTCGTTCCTATCCACCACAACCTGCCAGGAAATGATTTTCCAAGACTTATCGGAGGAAGAGGAGGAGGAAGAGGAGGAAATGGAGGCAGGCGAGGAAGAGGAGGAGGAAGAGGAGGAGGAGGAGGAAGAGAGGGAGAATATGGAAACAGTAGGCAATTCTGCAGGTTGCAGTCCAGACAGAGGCTCTGCTGACTCCAGCTTGAGCAACACAGAGGTGACGCTGCAGCTCCTTCGGTTCGCTGAGCGGATCAGCGACGACATCCAGAGATATTTCGGCCGGAAGAGCAAAGAGGAAGGCTCAGAGTCCTGCAACATCTACGAGGACCGCCGCTCCCCTCAGCTGTCAGGGCAGGTTCTGTACTATGCTGACCTAGTCAGGATTTCCCAGATTGGGGAAGAAGACGACAGCAGTGACCTCCCTGACCCCTCGAAGCCCCCAGCACAGCTGGAGAGGCAGCTGTGGAGATCTGTCTGCAGCAAAGAGGATGCAGAGAAGATGGGTCCTCTGGCCGAGCTCTTTGAATATGCCCTGGTCAGGTGCGTCAAGCAGCGAGCCTCCTCTGAGAACAGGAAGCTGAGGCTGGAGAGGAAGTATGGCCACATTGCCCCCATGCATGGCAGGAAGTTGCCCCAGTCCTTCTGGAAAGAGCCGTCCCTCAGCCCTGTCTGTATACTCAATGGCAACCCTCCAGATTTCAGTGACCTGCTGGCCAACTGGACTTCTGAAACCTGCCAGGAGGACCTGAATCCCAGCCGAGAGCATCCTAGCGAAGCAAACCGGAGGGTGGTGGACACTGACCATTTTGGTGGTCTATGAGGGTTCAGAAGGGTTGCAACATCTGAATTCTTCTCACATGGGCTCCGGCCCTTTCCCTGTTGCAGGGACCATTAGCCCTGTGCCCACCATGGCTCCCATGAATATCCCCTCAAGAATTGACAATGCACAAGATCGTGGGTGAGAGCAATGTCTGCACCATTTTGTGTTCCTGTCTCTTTTTCTACTCTTTCAACTGCGGCAGCCATTTTCTTTTATGCCATGCCCCCTGTTTCGGCCATTTCCTCTCATGCCACACACCTCTGCTGCCATTTTGTGTTATGCCACCCACCCCCAGCACTATCTCAAAATGTCATTATCTTCCCACAGGCCCCCAAAATGTCACCAACCCCTGACCTATTGGAGGCCTGGGAGTCTCCCTTCTCTGTTGCTCAACTTGTATAATTGTAAATAAATATTGGGGGGGGGGGGGAATGTGACTCTCCTCCAATACTTTCCCCTCACAAGGGAACTGACTCTCTCTGAACATTTGCTGTCCGTTCTGGGTCTAGGGGAGGAGCCAGGGGGCAGAACCAGTTACCCTGGCAGGCTCACAACTGGACCCAGTCTGTGGTGGCTCTGGAGGCAGAAGCCTTTTGGGATGGATTGAATGCAGCAATGGGGAACTTGTGGCCCCCCAGATGTTGCTGGACTACAATACCCATCATCCCTGGCTGCTGGGAGTTGGGAGTCTCGCACTATCTGCAAGGGCACAGGCTTCATCTCAAGTCCATTTGTACCAGGTGTGCCAACTCTAGGGGGTGGAGGTGTAAGGATGGGAGTTGAGAGCTGTGTGTGCCACCTTGAACACTTTGTAGGAAAGGTGTTTTGAAAAAGTAATAATAAATAAATGCATAAAGCAATACTGGCCTGTTTTACAGGGTTATTATAAAAGGGCATGAAAGAAGATACGGAGAATCTGTGAAATACTGATGTATTTCATCAATTCTAAGGGCTGAATCCAACTAAGTCCTGAAATCAATGGGCTTAGGGGATTGAACTAGATAACGCTTGGTGCCCTTCTAACTGTAGGACTGCCACACTGGGATTTCAAAGGCGGAATTGACATCCGGGGTGAAAGGCGGTGCTTTGTCCTTGATCTTAAACAAGTCAAGAGGGAAATCACCTTTTGGGGGTGTTTTTGTTTAAAAAAGCCCAAAAACTTTGGTTTCCTTAAAGCTCAACAACAATTTTGGGATCTTCTCGGGGGTTTTTCAGGGTGTCCTGGTTTTTACCTTTTGAAGGAACCCTATTCAACTGTACACTTCTATAGTTCTAATTTGGTCATATCCATTAATTTCAAAGAACCTACTCTGAGGGTGAACATTGGTTTTTACCCTAAGTGTTTATTAATCATCATCATCATCATCGTCCAGTTTCCATATGTGCAATGGAGAGGGCTATGTGAAGCAGTGATTTTGAAATCCAGATGATATCAGGAAGGGTGTCTGTATGCGTGTGTGCAATAAATGGTGCAATGATAGGAGTGTCTGGAGAGCAAAGTCATTTGTCTTCTGCTAAGCAAACCTCTTCTGTCTGCACAAAAAGAGACTCTTATCTGCTTCTTCCATGCCTTCTTTTTAGGCCAATCAATCAATTCTTTTACTAGAAAAGGAGGCAACCTGATCGATCTTCACATCTATTTAAGTGCCCAGCATGTCCAGTGGAGGCCAGCCCATTAGGGCAAATGGGGCAATGCCCCCACCAACCTGCCTGCCCTCACCCACCTAATTTGCACTTACACAGACCAAACTGCAGCCACCCTTTGAAATCTTCACTTTTCCACATTTTGCAATGCAATTCTCCAGCCAAGTAATGTGCACAAAAATGCATACACTATAGGGCAAAAGTGTATATAGAAATGCAATATGTTAGTGAAAATGAAATACAAAAACGCAACACATTGGGGGAAATGAGCAAAAATTGGTATATTGAGCAAAAATGCATACAAAAAGTGACGGTTAGAATCATAGAACTGTAGAGTTGGAAAGAACACCAAGGGTCATCTAGAACAACTCCCTACAATGCAGGAATCACAGCTAAAGGATCCCTGACAGAAAACCATCCAACCTCTGTTTAAAAACCTTCAATGAAAGAGATCCCGCCACCTTCTAAGGTAGTCCCTTCCACTGTTGAACAGCTCTTACTGTCAGTAAGTTCTTCCTAGGAGTAACTTGCAGGGAAATACAGTGGTACCGCAGGTTACAGACGCTTTAGGTTACAGACGCTTCAGGTTACAGACTCCACCTACCCAGAAATAATACCTCGGGTTAAGGACTTTGCTTCAGGATGAGAACAGAAATTGCATGGTGGTGGTGCTGTGGCAGCGGGAGGCCCCATTAGCTAAAGTGGTACCCCAGGTTAAGAACAGTTTCAGGTTAAGAACGGACCTCCAGAACAAATTAAGTTCTTAACCCGAAGTACCACCGTACTGACAAATTTTGATGAGGACTTAAAAAAATATATCTGCAAACCGGTGTGGAGAACTAAGCTGGAAAAGACTGGAAAAACGAGAAGCAAAAATTGACAGATTTGCCTATCCCTTCTCTGAGCCTATTCCAAATCTGGGGATTTGCTTTCAGTCCCAGAACTGAACTGAATTCACAGCCCTTTCATTAAAGCAGCCATTCCATGTTGACTTCTTTCATTTCCACGTCATTTGGGTGGAAAATGTAATTTTGTTCTTCCTATTGTTAAACAAAAGGGAGTCGCAGAACCTCGCCATTTGACTGCAGATTGACCAGAGATCTCATTTAGACCCCAGTTTTACATCTGTTCTAAAAAGTGCCTCAACATAATAAGAGAGGCAGGCAGGCACCCCTCCCCAGCCCTTCTCTACACCTCCTCCCGACAAACTACACCATGGCAGCCTGGAATAAGTTTTGGAGGGATACAGCAAGAGCCAAAATGCTGAATGGCTGTTTGCTAGGTCTCCAGGGACAGCGGTTGTGTGGAAATTGCTATGTACTAAGCTTGGATCCTAGAACAATAGGCAAGTAGGATCCTAGAATGCAACAACTGATTGGCTTGCAGGAGAAGTCCAATCAGGCTCCAGGAGGAAGTTAATCAGCCTATTAGGCTGGTAGGATCCTAGACTGCAACAACTGATTGGCCTGCAGGAAAAGACCAATCAGGCTCCAGGAGGGAAGCAGAATCAGCCAATCAGACGGGACTCATTGTGTAAATAATGTATATAAAAGCCTGAGATTTGGGGGGGGGCAATTAAATTCACTGTTTTACAAGCTGCAATAAAGAGCAAGAATTCACTACAGGACTCAGAGTATATTTCAGAAATGAAGCTGGTTAATATAGCTGCATGCTAAAATCAACTCTCAAAACAAGCTAATAATAATTAAACAGGAAACCAAATGATGGCGATAACTATTATTAGACCATTTTCAGTTAAAAATAACAACGAAGTCACAGTATGTAAAATACCACAGAATTATTATTTTTTGTTAAATAAAAAGAAAAGATCAAAGCAGCAAAGTTCCATAGCTTATCAAATTTCAAAATGTACAAATGTGCCTGGTCACCCACTCCAGGTCCAATAACTAATCCACAATTCAGCTCTCCCGGTAAAAAGGTAAAGGACCCCTGGATGGTTAAGTCCAGTCAAAGGCGACTATGGGGTTGTGGCACTCATCTCTCTTTCAGGTCGAGGGAGCCAGTGTTTGTCAGCAGACAGCTTTCCAGGTCATGTGGCCAACATGATTAAACCGCTTCTGGCACAACGGCACACCATGACGGAAACCAGATCACACGGAAACACTGTTTGCCTTTCCACCACAGTGGTACCTATTTATCTACTTGCACTGGCGTGCTTTCGAACTGCTAGGTTGGCAGGCGCTAGGACAAAGCAATGGGAGCTCACCCCGTCACGGGGATTTGAACCATCATCCTTCTGATTGGCAAACCCAGAGGCTCAGTGGTTTAGACCAGGCACCCCCAAACTCAGCCCTCCAGATGTTTTGGGACTACAATTCCCATCATCCCTGACCACTGGTCCTGTTAGCTAGGGATGATGAGAGTTGTAGTCCCAAAACATCTGGAGGGCCGAGTTTGGGGATGCCTGGTTTAGACCACAGCGCCACCCGCATCCCTATGTTCCCCCAGTATATGACAGACAAAGGTATACTGGATCTGGAGACTCTGCTTTGCTATTGTGGCTAATAAGCTCCATCCAAGAATTTGGTCACATCCACACAATACATTTAAAACCCTATTGTGCCACTTCCCCTAAAAGAATCCTGGGAACTGTAGCTTACTTTCTCAAAGTGCTAGAGTTCCCAGCACCCTTAACAAACTGCAGGTCCCGGGATTATTTGGGGGAAGCCATGTGCTTTAAATGTGTCCCCTTTTAAATTATCTTTTAAAGCCATTTGAGCCAGTCATCACATCTTGAGGCAGCTGCTTCCATAGCTGACAATGCACACGATAAGGAAAATCCTCGCTTGTCCTGAATGGCTGTCTATCTCTGCATTCACTTCCTACCAAATCGGTCCTCTGGGGCAGCATGCTACGCCTTTAAAGATATGCAGTTAGCATGCAAAACTCTCCACTGCTCTCTTGTGGTTACTGGAATAATAGACCTCGCTATCAGGCAGAGACAGTTCACAAACAAGTTTCCAGCTTCTCCCAGGGCCAGAACCAAAGTGGGAAAGGTTTTTTCCTGGAATGTCCCCTTAGGGCCAAGGCATTTTCCCACTTAAAATGGATAGTAAAGGCAGCTTAATGTTGTCCAAGGACAAGATGGTACCCTCCATGCAGTATACCAAGGGTGGGGAACCTGTTTCAGCCCCCTTCTGCATAATAATACTAATAACAATAATAATTTATTATTTGTACCCCACCCATCTGGCTGGGTTTCCCCAGCCACTCTGGGCAGCTTCCAACAAAGATTAAAAATACATTAAAATATCACACATTAAAAAATTCCCTTCAGATGTCTTCTAAATGTCAGGTAGTTGTTTATCTCTTTGACATCTGGTGGGAGGGCGTTCCATAGGGCGGGAGCCACTACCAAGAAGTCCCTCTGCCTGGTTCCCTGTAGCTTTGCTTCTCACAGTGAGGGAACCGCCAGAAGGCCCTCGGTGCTGGACCTCAGCGTCCCAGCAGAATGATGGGGGTGGAGACGTTCCTTCCTCTGCAGGCCACATGCTAGGGTCAACAGGACCAAAGTCAGAAGTGGGAAGAGCAACAAATGCAAATTTTACTTCAACACTGTCCACTCCACTTGAAAGCAGCAGTCTGGCTTAGCCGGTGCAGGGCAGCCACCATGGAAAATTGAAACATTCACCTCTGGCCACTCAGTGCCTAATGCTTGAAGCAGCTGCTAAACTCTGCCTAATGGTAGAGCTGGCCTCTATTTTGTGTGGTTTAATGAATCTGGGTTATTTTTTTGTTTGCTGTTTTTATTATCCCTTGCTTTGGGGAAATTGCATAGATTGGTAAAATAGTCGTAATAATAATAATTTGCCACCTGAGGCAGAAAAGCCCATGCGTCCCTCTCCCTGGCAGTAAAAAGCCAGAGAAAGAAACAACAATAATAAAGTAATAAATGAAATAACCAAAATTTTGCTGGCACATAAAAATCAGGTGCTTGAGGTGGCCGCCTCACTCTGACCAGTTGTAGAGTCGTCCCCGCTTGAAGTCATGTCAGAGAGAAGACTACGGTACTTTCAGAGGCTCTTGAGTGGATGAACTTTACAGCAGATTTTGTATTGTGGCTCAGACCTGTCTGTCTACCACTGTGCCACCATCACTGGTACCCAAAATGAAGAATAAGTAATCTAGACCCTTCTGCTCATAAGGGATTGTGTACGGGTGAGAGATCCTATGGGTCAGGTTGCATTTACCTCCAGCCTAACAACAATCGATGTCTTGAACTGGGTTAAGTGTTCTTGCTTACTGTCCTGCATCCGTCTTTTGTCTGGCTGGAATGTAGCCTACAGTGCAAAAGGTTACAACCATTGGCCACTTTTTGGTCTCTGACGTTGCCCACCCCTGGCATATATGGCCCCCCCACCCCAGTTGATGACGAAGAACCTCAGGCTGTAAAAGTTTTCCCACCCCCTGCACAAACTCATTCATGGTTCCCTGCACATTGTTTGGAAGCTACCTGGACCTTTAAATGAATATTGCATCGTAAACAATTGGGATGAAACCCACCTAAGTAGTAATGGAAAGGAGATATTTCTTCCCACCAGGATGAAAAAAATGGTACTACAGTGGTACCTCGGGTTAAGTACTTAATTCGTTCCGGAGGTCCGCTCTTAACCTGAAACTGTTCTTAACCTGAAGCACCACTTTAGCTAATGGGGCCTCCCACTGCCGCCGCGCCGCCGGAGCACGATTTCTGTTCTCATCCTGAAGCAAAGTTCTTAACCTGAAGCACTATTTCTGGGTTAGCAGAGTCTGTAACCTGAAGCGTATGTAACCTGAAGCGTATGTAACCTGAGGTACCACTGTAGTGCCAAATTCAGCACATGGCACACATTCTTTTCTTTTTTAAAAAATCATTTTTATTAAATTTTCCACTTTAACAATCCAATCAAATCACATTAAATATTCCAAATTATACATATACATATCAAATAATCCGAATATTCTGCCAAATCATAAATTTTTAATAGGACTTCCCATACTTCAAGTTCGGAGGGTTCTGATCATCTCATACTTCTACTGCTTTTCATAGTCACTTCCGATGGCTCCTCTAATTCTTTCTGTTGTTAACCTTCCTTCTTTCACAGCCTCTTGAGTTGTTCCCACAAGCAAGTTAAAACAAGCAGTGATGTGTTTCTGTGTGGATTTTATGTCTATGATTCCCCTCTATAAGTGGCACGCATTCAAGACTGCTGGATTATAACAAGGAATTGGCCAAGGCCTCCTCCGCTCAAATAATAATCAGAAATAACACTGAGCCTCTCATTTGCTCCACCTTGTTAACAAGGTGAAAGCCACACCCATTAGCAACCTGAGTTGATAGCAACCCTTTCCTACGTAGGCAAGATCAATGGGCAAATACATCGTCTTTCAGATACACTCCTTTTTGCTTTCATCCGGGTTTTCTCCTCTTGCAGCTGAAGCTCCAAACCCTCCATCACCAACTCTTGGACCGCATGGACTTTGGGAATGAGACTGAGAGCAGCCGTCTTACTACTTTCCGAGAGCAAGTTCAGCACCTCAGCAATGAAAACGTAAGTGTTTGGTTTTAAACAAGTCTTCTGCTGCCTTCCTGCGCCCCATAGCCTCCACCTTTTCCCACCTGGTGCCTTAGAATCATAGACTCACAAAATTGAAGAATTGGAAAGGACCTCAAGGGTCATCTAGCCCAACCCCCAGCAATGCACAAATCACAGCTAAAAAGCACCCATGACAGATGGCCATCCAACCTCTGAGATGGCTACTGAACCTCTTTAGTCCTTGTTGGACTACAACTTATTATTATTATTATTCAATATCATTATTTATTATTCAATATTTATTATTATTTCTCTATTTACTCATAAACATTGCTCAAAGTGACTTAAAAACACAGTAGAAATAATAATAATAATAATAATTGTAATACAAAATGCAGTATATTAGAGGGGAAGGGGTTGTTGTGTTGTTTTTAAAAAAGTGTATATTAGGCAAACGGCACACAAAAATGTATTTATCAGGACAATTTGGTATTAAAATACAGATGAATTTTCATGAGGACTCCCTGCCCCCAAACAAACAGATAAGGAAATTGATTTTAAGCTTTGAAATATGGGGAAATGAGATAAATTGAATTGGACCAATTTGCCTGAGCCTAGTCTGAATTTCGTGGGCTGAATATGTTTTCCTCCCTTTCATGCAGGTTCAGCTGCAAGACAGGAACGAGAGGCTCTGTGCCAAACTTGGGGAGCTGCAGGAGAAAATGGGGCAGGTGGCTGGCTCCAAAACCGACTTGTCATCAAGACTGGTTCATAGTGAAGAGGAGAAACTCAAGGTAAGGCATAGGGCAAGGTCCCTGCTGCACAGAGACAATTAATAACACTTTGCTTCTCTCACGTTTACTTCCAGTTGTTCAAAATGCTTCACACACAGTGCCTTGGTCATGGTCTTATGGCAGCCCTTCGAGGTAGGGGTGAGACAACAGTGACTCTCAGACCCTAACTGGCGTAATTTTATTATTCATTTCATTTATTTATTGTATTTACATGCTACTCTTCATCCCCAAGGAGGGCAGCAAACAAAAATCCTAGTTAAAAACACTAAAACATTCTAAAACAGATAGAAACACTCTAAAAACAATTCCAAAAAAATCTAAAAGCAGTGCAGACGGGGGTAGATTTTTGTAATATGGTGCCCTGAGCGAGGACAAAATTTGGTGTCTGTCCCTAAATATTTCTTATTTTCATAATAATTCCTTTTGGAACAGAGTTTGTTAAAAGTGCCCTTCCCCTTCTCACTTCCCATTACAGTCATACCTCGGGTTGAATACGCTTCAGGTTGAGCGCTTTTGGGTTGTGTTCTGCGGCGACCTGGAAGTAACAGAGCACGTTACTTCCGGGTTTCACCGCTCGCACATGTGCAGATGGTCAAAATGACGTCACACGCATGCATGTAAGCAGCTAATTGCGACCCGCACACGCGCTGTCGCGGGTTGCATTCGCTTCAAGATGTGAACGGGGCTCCGGAACGGATCCCATTCGCATCCTGAGGTACCACTGTATGTGCATGCTCTTGTGCACGCTGGTTTGAATCCATTTTTAAGCATCTCCGAATGTTCTTATGTTCCTGTCCTCTCAGATTTCCAAGGACTTCGTTGATTTCCAGATTGAGACCAACAAAATGAGAGAGCGTCACGAAGCAGAAAACTTTGAACTGAAGAGTCTGGTAATTGACACAACTTTTTGTCATGTTTATTCATTTCCATGGACCTACGTTAAGTGAAAGTTCGTGGACTCCCAACCCATCATTTTCTTTATCATCTCACCGCACGACAATGCCCAAGATTCTTTGCAGAACCGGGGACAAGGCTTTGTAGAACCAGATGCAGAAGCTGGGACGAGCTATAGTAGTCCAGGGTACAGGGGATTGAAGACTTGTTACCATTTCTGCAGCAGCTTCCTAAAGCCATCCAATCAGCACGACAGGGGAGCTTTTTAGCCTATGAAAAGGAGCCTCCTCACCCTTTGTGCTGATTGCAGCCAATCAGAGGGAAAGGAGGTGAGTCAGCCACTGAGGATTGGCTCCAAGGGTCACTCTGAAGAGCAGGGCTGGCCCAGAATGGCCCACTGGGGTTGGCTAAGAGGGACGGGGCAGGTAGGGCAGCCAGGAATGCTGCCAGTCAGTGTAGACTATACTGGGCATGATGGATCAGTGGTCTGATTCAACATAAGGCAGTTTCCTAGAGAATCCTGTTCATAGGACCAGTTCTCATTTATTCTAAAGACCCCTCAAATTCTCTCCCCCCCAAAAAGGTTTTTAGAACATAAGTAATATAGATCTTGCTCTGCACTAGAAAGCACAAGTTCTCCAGTGATAGGGAGTCTCAACTGATTGATAGACAATTGCTACATAAAACAGGATGGGAAATAATGGTCCTTGAGTATGTATATATATTTCTTATGCCAGAGTATCTTTTCCAAAAGAGAAATATCTAGCTGTAGGATGGAAACCAGATATGGCTGGATATGTGAATATTATAAAATGAATCTGAATTTGTTTCAGTTTATTTATCTTTAAATATAAAAGCCACACAAAAGCTGCCAGCATCGTCTTCATTTAATCTATACACCATTGAATTGCCAAAATGGCCTCTAAGTGGTTTCTAAATGTAAAACCAATTGCAAACCCCTCCCCCCCCAGCTATGCTGAGCATCAAAGACAACAATCTTTACAAATCTCCCCTCTCCCCAAGCCTTGTTATGACAGTTGCATACATTTCCCTCGCTGGAATTTGCTTTCCCAGATCCTGGCCCTCGAGAGCCGTATTCTGGAGGTGGAGCTCCATGATGAGAAGACCACTGGGGAGTGTGATGCCTTACAAGAGCGCTTGAGTGCCCTAGAGACCAACCGCAAGGAGCTGGCAGACGAATATCTTGTTCTGAAGAGCAATTATCTTGCACTGGGCAAGGAACACGAACAGGAAGTATGGGCCGCTCATCTTCCACGGAAACCTTCTCCATCCTTGTGCAATCTAGATGTTTTGGACTACAACTCCCATCATCCATGGTTGGGCCATGCTGGGAGCTGATGGGCTGATGGGAGTTGTAGTCCAAAAACATCCAGCGGGCACTGCGTGATAATGGTTGTATAGGCTGTAAAGGTTTTATACACCCAAAACAGCTCCTTGAACTTCCAAGACGTAGAAATTGAAAACTGGTCAGCTTGTAATAGTTGGCTTCCAACCCAAGGGATGGCCTGCACCTCCATAACACACTTACCTGCTTTGCTTTGTAGGTCGCTAAGAATGAAGAGCTTAGCAGAGAGTTGCTGAACTTGGCCAATGCCCGAGGCAACAGCCCCAAGTCCCAAGCTCAAACCAACAAGGGTTCTGTGGAGTTGGAAAGGGTGCGAGCCTTGGTCCACCGTCTCTCTGCCCGCAAAGTGAAGGTATGCATTTGTGGCCACCTAAGGGACTCTCCATGTCCTTTCTATTGTGTGTTCATGATAGCATGCAATCCTGCTGTCCTTGCTGTTTGTCGCTGCAAGAACAGAGTCCTGCACTAGATGGGGTTTTGGCCTGATGCAGGTGGATCTTCTGATGCCCTTATCTCTTTCGTATGCAGAAATCTAATGCATGCTGTCTTCTGTGTCTTCTTGCCATAGCCAGAAGAGGTGGTGGCTTCCGAACATGAACGGCAGAAACTGGAGAGAAGTGTGAGTGTGCGGTGGTGATTGTGCTGTGCTCTGAAGACAGGGGCGAGGGAGGGACGCCAGGCAAAGCATTTTGGTGCCTGATAGAAATTCAAATCAGTTTGCTCCTGCAGCCAATTGGAAGCCGTGCCTTGGTTTTTGAACGGTTCCAGGAGTCGAACAGACTCCCGGAACAGATTAAGTTCAACAACCAAGGTACTACTGTACATTAGAAAAGAAATCTGCACCTAAATTCTCTGGAATTCTCATGAGGACTTTTTAAATGAATGAATGAGTGAGTGAGTGAGTGAGTGAGTGAGTGAGTGAGTGATTGTTATTGTTAAGTGGAAATGTGCAGAACTGAGCTTTAGATTTGGACAGCAGTGGAGCATATGGCCGCGCTGCCCAGGGAGGGTGCGCTCCCGAAGGGGGTGTAGTGTGGAGGGTGCCCTCCCAGGCACGGGATAACCACTCGGGTGCACAGATCGGTGCGCGCGCACTGCAGCCGGGGGCAGAGCGAGCCACCGATGGCAGACATTCAGCACTCCGCCCACCGCGACTCCCAAGCCTCCCCCAGCTGTCAAAACGAAGGGGGGAGGGGGGAGGCACAGCTCCCCCCTTCCCCCCGATGGCTCGGAGTCGGTGTAGGCTTGGGAGTTGCGGGTGGGTGGCGTGCCAAATGTCAGCCCCCCCCAGCGAAGACACCCAGGGTGACTTGCCTCCACTGCATCCCCCTTCCTCTGCCCCTGGATTTGGATTAAAAAAAATTCTCCCCCTCTCACGACACTACAATTCATGGTCATCCAGTGAAGCTGAAGGTTGAAAGATTCAGAAAGAGATTTTCAAAAAGTCCTTCTTCACAAAGTGCATGGTTAAACTCTGGAACTTGCTCCCACAGGAGGCAGTGCTGGTCACCAACTTAGGTAAAGGTAAAGGGACCCCTGACCATTAGGTCCAGTCGTGGCCGACTCTGGGGTTGCGGCGCTCATCTCGCTTTATTGGCCGAGGGAGCCGGCGTACAGCTTCCGGGTCATGTGGCCAGCATGACTAAGCCGCTTCAGGCGAACCAGAGCAGCGCACGGAAATGCCGTTTACCTTCCCGCCGGAGCAGTACCTATTTATCTACTTGCACTTTGATGTGCTTTTGAACTGCTAGGTGGGCAGGAGCAGGGACCGAGCAACGGGAGCTCACCCCGTCGTGGGGATATGAACTGCCAACCTTTTGATCGGCAAGTCCTAGGCTCTGTAGTTTAACCCACAGCGCCACCAGTGTCCTTGGTCATCGGCTTAGATGGCTTTAAAAGAGGATAGGGCAAATTTGTGAAGGACAAAGGCTATCAGTGGAAACTAGTCATGATAGCTATGCTCTGCCTCCAGTTGGAAGCAGTAATGCTTCTGAATACCGTGGTACCTTGAGTTACAGACACTTCAGGTTACAGGCGCTTCAGGTTACAGACTCTGCTAACCCAGAAATAGTACCTCGGATTAAGAACTTTGCTTCAGGATGAGAACAGAAATCGCGTGGCGGCAGCGGGAGGCCCCATTAGCTAAAGTGGTACCTCAGGTTAAGAACAGTTTCAGGTTAAGAACAGACCTCCAGAACAAATTAAGTTCTTAACCCGACATACCACTTACCAGTTGCTTGAAACAACAGAAAGGAAGAGTGCTTTCGCACTCAGCTCCTGCTTGAGAGTTTCCTACAAGCATCTGGCTGGCCACCGGAAGAACAGGATGCTGAATTGGATGGACCATTGGCCTGATCCAGCAGGCTCTTCTTATGTTCTCAATATGTAACTAACTGCTTCTTCTGTTCTTCTCCCACCTCCAAGCTTTTGGGAAACCAGGATCACATCACTGCCCAGATTGAAAAGATGAAAGAAATGTACAACTCACAGCAGCAGAAGTTAGAGGAGAGAGTGTGAGTACGAGCACCCAGCCTAACCCCCCATCCACCCCCGAGCGAATCAGAGGGTTATATTCACTGCAAACTTGCATTGGTATTCTGCCGCACCGCTCCTTGTCTCTGCAGGGTGACCCAGGGCAAGGAGCTGCAGGAGGCCAAGAAGGCGATCCGGAACACGCAGCACAAGCTGGCGGAACAGTCGGTGGTAAGGAAACCTTGGAAGTCACAGCTGAACTACACCGTCAGCAGGATTTATGGATGACTAGGGATGGGGAGCAGTTCCATTCACATTTAAAGGCCCATCGACCTAATTTGCACTTTCTGAAGCAATACGCCAGCCAAAGAAAACAGTCGTCCTTCAAAGTGGGCACTTCTCCACATTTTGCAATGCTGTTCTCCAGCCAAGTACTGTGTATGAAGAATGCAAATATTTGGGCAAAGTGTGCGCATATTGTTGAAAATAACATATAAAAATCCATTCTCTTGGGGAACACTGTTTTGCAAAAATGTGCCAGTTGAGTAAAATTGCATGTATACGTTTGGAGAAATTTGCGCTAAAAGGCTGATGGATTTTCATGAGGGTTAAAAAAAATAATCACAAATTTAGGTGGAACTGTGGAGAGCTGAAGACTGGAAAAAAGGAGAAACAAAAATTGAAAGATTTGCCCATCTATATGAACTCCTACAATCTTTAAATTCTGAAGAGGCTATTGAAGCTTGGGAGCCTAAAAGCAGTTTCACGCAACATCGTCAGATGCATAGTTAATACAACGAAGTTGCTTGCCAAATGCCAATGAGATCCAGAGGGAAGGTGCTGTCACACTGAAGGATAGATTCCTTACAAGTGCGGAACGGACTTCTAGTTTACAAAATGGGCTCTTAATTTACAGATTGCAGGTGTGATGCTTTTGGACAGATGATCTGCCAGTAGCTTGCACCACTTCAGATTGTGGGTGGCAGATTTAATGCTCCTTGACATCAGAAACTTATTCCACATGCAGTGCAATGTCGTGTACACATATGGAAAACATCTAAAGCCAGTATAATAACAAATTCAGGAAACAGAGTAACAAATTAAAAATGAGATGAGCCAAATTTAGATGCTTGCGCCTTCCTTGTCCTCTTTCCTTCTCGTTCACAAATCTCCCTCCCTCAAGGGATGGATTAATCTGTCGCTTTTGACTTCTCTCAATTTCTCATTTTGTCCCAACCTTAAGTTCAGTTTGCCACATTTCCTCATCAGTTTTTGATTTATTTGTTTTTAAATAGGCCTTGTGAAAATCCCCCAGCATTGCAGGGCACTGTTTTCTAATATACACATGTTCTGTCCTTATTTATTAATTTATACGCCGCTTGATTGCCAAAGGAAGCTTCTAAGCAGTTTGCAAAATATTAAAACTAATTTACACAAATGTTAAAATGCAAACACCCGTAATAATTACACTGTCTAGACACTCAAGCAACCCCATTAAAACATAAACATCCCTAATGAAAATCTACTATAGATTTTGGGAAATTGTTTGTTTGCTGTGCATTGGGACACCTCTTAGGACACCGTAAGGAAATTTTGTATGATGGTTCCTGAGAGCAAGGAGCAGGTTTTCATCTAGGTTTGGATACAACTGGATGCCAAGATGGCGGACAGAACCACTCAAAACTGAATTGACTTTTTTGGTTTCATATTATTCCCGAACAACACTAGGCACTGGTCTACTAGTACATAATAAAACAATCCATTCAAACAACAACACAGCAGTTGAAACAGGAGGCTTGGGTCAAGAGAATGCCTGTGTAAATAGGTGCAACCTCAAAAGCCGGCAGAATGCCAATACAGATGATGGCATCTCATATTTCAACAAGATTGTGTGCCATTTTGCCTGCAGGTATTACTCTCGTCTCAAAGCCAGCTCCAAGAAGTGGAGGCAGAAAATTCCCGGCTTCAGCTGCAGCTGAAGGAATTGAACGAGGAATACAGGTCGCGGCTCCTTCAGTACATCACAGACCTGGCGGTGAGCAGTTCCCTTTTGGGTGGGTGGGTGGCAGATGTGCCAGAGCCTGGATCTTCTCCACCAAATCCCAGAGCAGCTGGTGGTGGTCCAAGCAGATAGTACTGGGCTTTGATAGCCAAACCATCTGACCCGCCCTAAGGGAGTTTCCTGACTTCCAATCCCAGCCAGGACAGTGGCAGAATTATGGAGCTTGGAAGAGGGCAAGCCCGGACCAGGAAATCAGGAAGAGACAATGGGAAACCTTTCCTGTGCCTGGATTCTTTAGGGTCACTGGAGACTGGATTCCTCACAACACTTCAGTGTGCTCCCATTCCCAGTTTCAAAATAAATGGGACATGAATGGGGAACCCTCAGGTCTGGAGGAGCCAATGGTCTCTCTATCTGCCTCCAAAGCCACAGCCCTTACCAGCTCTGCTATGCACCTTCTTTGAGTGCTTTTGCCTGGCTGGAATGTGTCCATGAACCCTGAATTTGCATGTGTTGCTCCACCCACTTCTGCCTCTGGTCCTGCCCACCAGGGTCATGTCATCTGGAAGGTTGTCCAGAAGAGACTGTGGCGTTTGGTCTGAAGATTCCCCACTCCTGTCCTGAGCTAACATGAGACTGTCTCTGTGTGTCTTGTATTTCAAGGAGCACATGGACAGCAAGTCAGTTGCCGCTGCAGCAAAAGGGACCAGCAAAAGCACCTTCAAACCGGCTCACATGAAGCGCTTTGTGGATGGCATGCTGCAGGACATCCGGGCTTCGTACAAGTCTAGGGAGGAACAGCTGGCCAAAGCCACTCGCGGCTACAAGAAACGCCTGCAGAACTTGGTCAAGAGGCACGAGGGCCTGCTCATTGCGTACAGGTAGGGGAGAGGCCACATTGCAAGGCAGCAATCCCGCTAGCGCCGGCAGTTATTCCTGCAGTGGCCATAGCATAGGCAAATCCCCTAGTAAAGGTAAAGGGTAAAGGGACCCCTGACCATTAGGTCCAGTCGTGGCCGACTCTGGGGTTGTGGCGCTCATCTTGCTTTATTGGCCGAGGGAGCTGGCGTACAACTTCCAGGTCATGTGGCCAGCATGACTAAGCCGCTTCTGGCGAACCAGAACAGCACACGGAAACGCCGTTTACCTTCCCACCAGAGCGGTACCTATTTATCTACTTGCACTTTGACGTGCTTTCGAACTGCTAGGTTGGCAGGAGCAGGGACAGAGCAACGGGAGCTCACCCTGTCGTGGGGATTCAAACCGCTGACCTTCTGATCAGCAAGTCCTAGGCTCTGCGGTTTAACCCACAGCGCCACCCGCGTCCCTAAATCCCCTAGTGCCGGTGGTTAAATCCTACCCCTGGTAAGAGGCAATCCCCTAGTGCAGAAAGTTAGTCAGTAGAATCCAGACACCAATTGTCAGTAAAACAGGATCTTTATTTAGGCACTGAAAGGCCGGTGCGACACAACCTCAACCAGCAAGTAGTTGAGGGGTGGCACACCAAATATGAGAACAGCACATGCGTTTATAGTTACCAGCAAAGGGACAGTTCTGTCTATAAATGGCAATATTTCCTTCTACTAAAGTTTACTGGGTTTCATCGTGAGACATCAAAACTCTTCTCTTCTCCTCCCTCCTGCTTCCTTATAGCAATATCTCCTGCGAATGTGTCGTTCCGTCCTTCTCTCATGTTCTCTTTAAACACAACCTTCACATTCCAACCTTCTCGCGCACATTTCAACTTCCATTCTATAATCAATATTACAGTGTCTGGAACTGAGGGAATCCCCATAGTGCTGGCAGTTAAATCCTACAGTGGCTTGATCTGTGGCTCCATCCTTTTCGGTGCTTGCTGAAGAGCCGATTCATCAGTTCATCTCAATGCACATGGAAGCTGTCTTTGATGCGTCTGATGAAGTGGGCTCTCTGGCTTATGCAAACGTACAATGAAACTTGTTGAGGACTTTAAGGTGTTGTGTGCATGCGCACATGTGCTGCGTATCACTGTGAATATGTGGTTAGCAAATCCACTTCTTTGCCAAGCCTAAGGGCTGATCCGTAACCCCTCTGTTTGCAGGATGCAGCGCGAACAGATTCGGTCGCTGGGCAGCCACGATCTGGATCCTGGCCCACCAGAACACCATTTCACCATCACAGACGCCGAGCTGCTGACAAGCACCTCTCAGGAGCTGAACCGGCTGCGGGAGGATAAAGCCAGCTTGGAGGGCCAACTGCACGAACTGCAGATGAAGGTGAACAGGGGTGGACTTCGTTGCCTGGATGCTGGGCCCTTTTAATGGAGGAGCCTCTCTGTTTAGCCCTTGGGCCCTGCCCACGCCCTCTTTCCCCAGGCCACACCCACTCACCAGTTCTGTAGTATTACACCTTTGAAATATACTCGGAGTCAAGATTGGATTTCATGCTCTTTATTCAGCTCATAGTGGTGAGGAGGAATGGAAGTTTCACCCACAATATCTGCTTTATGTACATTGTTTACACAATGGGCTGCACGTGATTGGCTAATTCCGGGATTCTCCTGTAGGCCAATCAGGTTGTGGATTCACTTCCACCTGGAGTTGGATTGGGTGGCTCCTGCAGACCAATCATACTGCTGCATTGTTCTAGGACCAATCAGACTGCTGCATTCTGAATCCTATTGTTCTAGGACCAATCAGACTGCTGCATTTTGGATCCTATTTAACTCAGTACATAATAACCTTCCTTTCCCCCCACTGTCTGTCCCTGAACTCTGATAAAGCCTGTTGCTTGTATGGAGAAGGATGGGTGAGTTTGTTTAGAAACTAGCCCTCTGTACAAAGGTGACATTGATATTCATGGTTCTGCCGCTCAGTGGCATGTGGCGCTAGGAAGGTTGTGCAGAAGGGAATGTGGCCCTTAGGCTGAAAAAGACTCCACACCCCCAAAATGGAAGTTTTGATCAAATCCATCACCTTCCCCCCTGCTTTCCCTTACAGGTAAAGTTAAGTCAAAATGCTGGCTCAGGGACATCACCTCCGCAGTAAGTACTGTTTCTTACTGTACATCAGGGCTGGGGAATATGCAACCCTCCAAATATTCTTGGATTCCATCAACGTTACACCACATTGGCATAGCATAATACCACAACCACACCCACATCATGAAACATAACATAGTAGCACAAAACACCACATCCGCACAATGAAACATAATACCACATCCACATAGTGTAATGGACTGGTATGCTGAGATGCAGGCGAGAGAAATTCACTTCCTTTCTCCTGAGTTTACAGCAGCTAACATGACCTCTAGAGGGAGATCTTGCAGCCCTAAACAAATTTCTACATTAACCGGCACACAATGCATTCCTCGGTTCATACCATCCTTTCTATACAGTCAGAACTCCCCGAACATCAAATGTGACCTATATTTTGCTTATGCAGTCCCCGAACAGGCTACGAAGAACTTTCCCACGGCTTGCCTGCATACTTCCTCGCAATTAGATCACCTATCCTCACGATTTAAGCCACCCCAGTGAAATAAGTGGATTTACCCAGAAGCATAGTAATGGAATTTGCAAATACATAAATGGAAGAGTTGCATTCCAGGGCTTCTGTCCCTCCCTTTCTCACCAGCCAGAGCCCATTGTTTTACAGAATGCTTTGCCTCGTGCAATATGTGGGGCTGTTAACGTGACTTTGTATTTGCTCATCTGACCATCTATGGGGGGGTGAAGATAGTTCTACTAGGGGCAGCCAACATGGTGTCATCCAGATATTGCTGGACTCCCAGCACCCATCCACCCTGTGACCATGAGCCACACTGGCTAGGGCGGATGGGAGCTGGAGTGCAGCAACATCTGTAGGGCACCATGTTAGCTACTCCTGAGGGTCTGGGCAAGAGATAGAGCAGCCTTTGCCAACCTGGTGCCCTCCAGATGGACATTAGGTCATCTCATGCTGATATCCAGTCCTCTAGTTCTCATTTGTCTTTTTAAGGCATGATACTTGATTGTGAATTACTTGTGGCCTGCAGGAAACATTCTTAATTTCATACCATACTGGTGCCCCTTCCAGATATTTTGGGCTACAATTCCCATCACTCCAGTTTGGACAGTTTGGACATGCTGGCTGTGGATAATGGGTGTTGTGCGCCAAAAACATGGAAGCCGACCAGTCACATGAAGAAATGGATGGCTTGCTGACAGGGCTCTTTCCAGTTCCCTTTTGCTCCTTTTTCTTTTCAGCACGCTGGACGAAGCGGGCTGGGCTGAGCTCCGGAAACAACTACGAGAGTTCACTCAAACCACACAGGTAAAACATTCTGGTAACACAGTAAGGCCAATAGTGTCAAATACACACACGTGTGTGTGTGTGTGTGTGTGTGTGTGTGTGTGAGAGAGAGAGAGAGAGAGAGAGAGAGAGAGAGAGAGAGAGAGATCATATTCCATATTCATATTCTGCTGGATCAGTTCAATGACCCATCTAGTCCAGCATATAACAATTTGTACCCTGCCCATCTGACTGGGTTGTCAATTCTCACAGTGGCCAACCAGATGCTTATGGGAAGCCTGCAGGACTTAAAACTCAATTTAAGTTATGCATGCAATAAGGATTAAGTATGGATTTCAATTCACACCTGCTCTTTCTTTCCCCTTTTCAAGTAACTTGAAATACCCCATCTATTATGAACAGCACATATTTTCAAATAAAAACTCCCCCTTGAAACCACAGAGATATGTTGGTGTAAAGGCCAGGTGATGGTTCCTGAATCTAGACCTGAAGGGCATGGGTAGGCAAACTAAGGTCCAGGGGCTGGATCTGGCCCAATCACCTTCTAAATCCAGCCCGCGGACGGTCTGGGAATCAGCATGTTTTTATATGAGTCGAATGTGTGCTTTTATTTAAAATGCATCTCTGGGTTATTTGTGGGGCATAGGAATTCGTTCATTCCCCCCCCCAAAAAAAATATAGTCCAGCCCCCGCTGAAAAAGTTTGCTGACCCCTGCTGAAGGGGGTGTTTGGCAGTCTGGGTCTCTGTATGAAAGGGGGTGCTGTTCTATTCATCTGCCAAAAGCACAAGGCCACAAAGCACAGCTGAGCGGCAGAACATCTACTTTGCATCTGGGGGGCTCCACACTGGCTACCTCTGTTTTATAGGACAGAGTGGTTTTGGTACCGTCCTTTTTACTTCATTATCATTTATTAATTTTTATACTGCTTAATGCCATACCAGGCATCTGAGCAGTTCAAAAGTATAAAAACCAACCACAGAAGCATTAAACTATAAGAATCCATAATTTAAACACACAGTAAAACAATCCCATTAAGAAAAACATCCATAATCAGAGCAGGCAATTGAACAATCCCATTAAAGCAGCAAAGTGATTAAAAACAAGAGGCAGTGATATCAAGGGAGCGCCTGTGTAAAAAGGGGCATCTTCAAAAGCCAGCAGAATGCCAATGCAGATGGGTTTCTCTCATATATAAAGCAGGGAGTGCTGTTTCATTGTTTTAAACTCTGTGAGCTGCCTTAAAAACATACGGGTGGAAAAGTGGCCTATACAAATAACATTAAAATCTGCCCGTCTACCCATCCTTTTTTTGGTCCTTCCTGCCTCTATGGTTGCCTTCTCCCAACCACAGGAGGATCTCGAAAAGGAAAGGAGTCAGCTGCTGACACGGGCGATGGTGGCAGAAGAGCAGGTAGCCGAACTGCAGGAGTATGTGGATAAACACCTTGTAAGGTGAGAGGTCTTTTCACCTGGGTGAGGCTTTAACTGTCAAAATCTTTCATGGGGCTCTCCCGCCAGCTCATGTCTAAGAATCATACCACTTCAACATTTTCACAAAGCAGGAATGGGCAATCTTTTTACAGCCCCATGGCTGCTTTCCCAGTCACAGCTTCCCCATCCTTTTTCTGGGTGTTGAGTCTCTTCAGCAGCTCCTCTCAGTGCCAAGTTTCCTGAACTGAGGAATCCAGCCTGGTGAAACAGTAATATAGGGCTAGCCAGGCCCTTATTGGTTCCCCCAATCACCTGACCCCACTGGGCTGAAAAACAGCAGTACCATCTCCCCCATTGCCTTACACAGCTTGGGCTGGAGGAGGAAACTAGAGGCAATTAAGTTGGGATATAAATGACATAGCCCAGGAAACCTCCTGGTCATGAGAACCAGGTGGCCTTGGTCAGCCAATGTCCTCCTACTGTCTCCCACACATAGACTACCAAGCCTACTCTGCTCTCACAGTCCCTCGCCATCAAAGGTAGTCACATGGAAGCTCATTACTCAGGCGGTTCCATCCACCTTAGGTACCTGAATTTAAATGTCTGCATTACATTCACTCCCCACTGGATTTGATCAGGCCCTTGCAGGGAAGGTTTGCAACCACAGCAGAACTGGGTTAACACCGTTTTCACTGTGCTGTTGTGCTGCAGGTACAAGCAGGAGATCTTGAGGCTGAGGAAACTTCTGGGAATAGAGAGCCACGAAGAACTAATTGCCGGAGCTTCTAACCTTCTGGCAACTTCAAAACCCAAGAGGAATTTCAGTAATGAAATGTAGTCTCTTGACACCCAAGCTATGGGAAGAAAAGGCTTTGTAGCATCCTCAAGGAGGACTGGCACTTTGGCCTGAACAGCAGGTGGATTGCGATGGTTGGGTATACTTCCATCCCACAGAAGAGACTCCAGGAAGCAAGTGGCTCAATGAAGGCCTTTCAGCAACCATTTTTGTCTTTCGTTTTTAAAAAAATCCTGTCCTTTGTCTAAGAGGCTCAGAGCTGTTCTTCCACCCATATGCTACCCCTAAATTATCTTCGTAACAACCCTGGGAGGTAGGCAAGGATGAGAAACCATGCCTGTTTTCCACCAATAACCATGGTGGAGCAAGGATTTGAACCCTAGTCTGAGACACTCAATTCACAACATCTTGTGAGCTCTTACATTCCAAATGCATTTGCTTCTTCTTTCAGTATTTCCATTGCATTCTCTCTCCCTTTTGTCTTACTCTAACCAGCTTTCATTCTGACATTCAGATGCTTATATTGTGTTCCAGTGAAATGGTTAATGAAACAAGCCAGCTTTACGACTGAACTTGAAAATTTGGTTTTTTTAGTAACCTTGGTTGGAATAAAACCACAAACCCTGGTTCAAATGACAGCCTTTGAAAGCGAAACTAAACTCAGCTGAAGTCCCCACCCCGGTTATATGGGAATTACGTGTAACACCAAACCATGATTTAGAATAGTTTGCAAACCATACCACCATGTGTAGAAATCTGAAGTTGTACCATGTTAGTAAAATAAATCACTATCTGGTACATTAATCCTCAGCATCCCAAGGATCACAGTTCTCTTTATTTCACAACCAAAGCTCCAAGCTGAGGCATGGCATGGGTTTGCTACCCCAATAAGATCTTAGCAGCCCACTGGACCACACACTGAGATGAGTAAAAAAAATAAGTGCTGTGAAAGTTCATTACAAAAAAATAAATATACACACTACTCCACAGTGAAGAGACAAACCTGTCCCATCCTGCAGCAAAGGTTCTAATGAGTTTCCAGAATTAGCAGGATTTGGGGGAGGAGTTACGGAAACCATGTGACTTCCCTTGACAAATCATCTCATTGTTCCTGCCTCCTTCCCTCCCTCCCTCCCACCCCCCAGTGCTTATAAAGGGCTGTCAAGGCCAGCAATTGGAAAGAAGCAGATTTCACTCTCTGAGCCACTGGAAACAGCCCTTGTCCGTCTTGCAAAGGTGCCTGCTTGTTTCCTAGAGGACACGTTCTTATACCGGGCTTCCCTCTGGTCTGTCCTGCTTGGATTGCCGTACAGTCTTGATATCGTAGGCCCAGGCTCGGTTCAAACCTTCCCCAGCCATGCTGGTGGGTGTCCAGTTGGGGAGGGGGAAGCGTCCAGCCACCACACGGGCCTCATCCGGAAGTTCCACAAGCAGCTTCCTTTCCAGAAGCTGCAACTGAGAAAAGGGAAGGAAAATGCCTGGGTTATTCAGGGCGTTAGTTCCTTATTTTTTAAAGTCTGGAATAAATATCAGCCACTGGTTCTCTTCTATCCTCAGATTGCCAGAGCTCAGAAAGGAGTCAACCCTTTTAAGTGGAATCACTCCATTTTATTTTATTTTTTAAAAATAAACATGCCTGTATTCCCTTGCATGGAACATGGGACATTGCTCTTGAAAAAGGGCACTCCCTGCATTAAAGATGGGCAAGCACCACCATCCCACCTTGATTCGGAATTTCCTTGTTTTGTGCAATGTTTCCCTCTTCCAATCTGAGAATTATTTGGGAATTTTAGTTTAGCAAAGTGTCAGGGTCTTTCTAAGACAGGCAGTCATGTTCTGCTCCCTGGCTTCTCACAGGCATCTGGCTGGCCCTTGTGAGACCAGGATGCTGGACTAGATGGGCTGCAGGTCTGATCCAGAAGGCTATTCTTACATTCCTGAATGTGCTTAAAATAAAAATAAATTAATCCAAAAGAAAATGGGCTAGAGCTGTTCTAAAGTCCCCCTGTCCATTTCTCTTCAACTGCGGTGAAGGTAAAGATGGAGGGGGGAGGGATGATTAAGTTTTCATTTAAAGGCGATTCTACGTACTTTGCACTTCCCAAAACAATATATGAACCAAAACGCAAGTATCCTTTGAGATTTGCATGTCTCTGAATTTTATTGTTTTGTTTTTGCTGTTTTTATGCAACACACTTAGCATTTTTACACTTCATTAAAAAGCAACTCTATACACACACACCACTGCACTTAATTGTATTTTTATTTTTTTAAAAAAAACAGAGGTTTCCATACAATTATCAAGAAAATATAGTTTTAAACAGGTGTTTAAAAACATTCAAAGGGGAATTAAAATCAACAGAACTTTAAAAAGAGATTAAAACACATGTCAACATTCTGCATTGCTGGATAAGCTTGCCTAAACAAAAATGTTTTATGCAGGAGCCAAAAAGAGTACAGTGAAGGCACCTGCCTGATGTCAACATGCAGGGAGTTCCAAAATTCCTTGTAACAGTGCCAGCTCCGCAGGTCAACGTTGAGTTGGCATATACGGTGTAAGATGATTCTGCAAGTAATCTGGTCCCAAGCTGCTATGGGCTTTATATATGAATAGTAATAGTAAATAAATATGCTTACCACGCTAGGTGCCAAGAACACAGTGACATTCTTACAGTCTGACAGATCCACCTTTAAGAGAGAGAACCAGGACTATTTGTTAAACTGATCCAATGTCTGAAGCCCACCATCAATGCCTAGCACCCAGCCTAGTATCTACAATTAAAAATATTCCAATCCTGGCCTAAAAACTACCCACCAGCCGAACTTTGCAGCCTGGCTCATGAGGAGGCTGACAAACACCGGCAGCCAATGTGTTGTGTGTCCTCTCACTACCCCCAGATTATCTGCGCAATTTCATGGAGCCTCTTGTCTCACCTTCCAAAGATCGTCCCGACAGTAAGAAACTTTTCCATAGCAGCCGGCCTTCCAGGCACGATAGCTTGAAAGTCGTAACAGCCATGGATTGAGCTCATAGCCAACAGCGGGTCTGAAGCCTTGCTTGTAAGCCTCTAGCACCTGGAAGCACAGCCAAGGCACTTATTTTATTGACTGCATTTGTGATCCTTAGAAATACAGGAGAGCTGCCTTGCCCCAGGTCAGGCTATTTATCCATCTGACCCAAGTGCAGGGAACCTTCAAACTACAACTCCCAGCATCCCTTGCCATTGGTCATGCTTGCTAAGGCTGGTGGGGGGTGTAGTTCAGTAACATCTGGAGAGCCAAAGGTTCCCACACCTGATCTAGCCCAGACGCATCTAGTGATGCATTTGCAAATAAGATTCTAAGATTATTAGTTTTGGGACTCTAGCCTTGATCAAGCATTTCCT
Organism: Podarcis filfolensis; assembly: GCF_964270895.1. NCBI lineage: Eukaryota > Metazoa > Chordata > Lepidosauria > Squamata > Lacertidae > Podarcis > Podarcis filfolensis. The sequence continues at coordinate 34,432,664 of NC_139616.1, read as the reverse complement.
CAGAAGCTAACACCATCTGTAAAGTTTACTTAATAATAATAATAATAATAATTATAATAATTATTTATACCCCGCCCATCTGGCTGGGCTTCCCCAGCCACTCTAGGCGGCTTCCAAAAAAAATATTAAAATACTGTAATACATCAAACATTAAAAGCTTCCCTAAACAGGGCTGCCTTCAGATATCTTCTAAAAGTCTGGTAGTTGTTGTTTTCTTTCACATCTGGTGGGAGGGCATTCCACAGGGAGGGCGCCACTACCGAGAAGGCCCTCTGCCTGGTTCCCTGTAACTTGGCTTCTCGCAGTGAGGGAACCGCCAGAAGGCCCTCGGCGCTGGACCTCAGTGTCCAGGTAGAACGATGGGGGTGGAGACACTCCTTCAGATATACTGGATCGAGGCCATTTATGGCTTTAAAGGTCAACACCAACACTTTGAATTGTGCTCGGAAACATACTGGGAGCCAATGTAGGTCTTTCAAGACCTGTGTTATATGGTCTCGGCGGCCGCTCCCAGTCACCAGTCTAGCTGCCGCATTCTGGATTAGTTGTAGTTTCCGGGTCACCTTCACAGGTAGCCCCACGTAGAGTGCAGTGCAGTAGTCCAAGCGGGAGATAACCAGAGCATGCACCACTCTGGCAAGGCAGTCCGCAGGCAGATAGGGTCTCAGCCTACGTACCAGATGGAGCTGGTAAGCAGCTGCCCTGGACACAGATTTGACCTGTGCCTCCATGGACAGCTGTGAGTCCAAAATGACTCCCAGGCTGCGCACCTGGTCCTTCAGGGGCACAGTTACCCCATTCAGGACCAGGGAATCCTCCACACCTGCCCGCCTCCTGTCCCCCAGAAACAGTACTTCTGTCTTGTCAGGATACAACCTCAATCTGTTAGCTGCCATCCAACCTCCAACCGCCTCCAGGCACTCACACAGGACCTTCACCGCCTTCACTGGTTCTGATTTAAAAGAGAGGTAGAGCTGGGTATCATCCGCATACTGATGAATGCCCAGCCCAAACCCCCTGATGATCTCTCCCAGCGGCTGCATGTAGATGTTGAAAAGCATGGGGGAGAGGACAGAACCCTGAGGCACCCCACAAGTGAGAGCCCAGGGGTCTGAACACTCATCCCCCACCACTACTTTCTGAACACAGCCCAGGAGGAAGGAGCGGAACCACTGTATGACAGTGCCCCCAGCTCCCAGCCCCTCAAGACGGTCCAGAAGGTTATGGTCGATGGTATCAAACGCTGCTGAGAGATCCAGCAGAACTAGGAAACAGCTCTCACCTTCGTCCCTAGCCCACCGGAGATCATCAACCAGTGCGACCAAGGCAGTTTCAGTCCCATGATGAGGCCTGAATCCCGACTGGAAGGGATCCAGTGATTTATTACTTAAATCACTAATAGCTGGAGGGCTAAAGGTTCCCTAGTTCTGTTCTACTCTTCCCTTCGGATCCAAATTATTATATATTGTAGTTCTTTCAAGTGGGCCACCCAGCTTCATGGAATATGCCACCATCAAGAAACAAGCTCGCTGCTCTTACAATTCTGCCATCGCCTGACCCTAAATCCACCATCTTCCCAGAGCGTCCTTTCAGTAGCGACATCACATTCTCCACTTGATTGGCATTTGCTGGGACATACGGCACCTGGATGAGAAGAAAGAGAGGCAAGCTCTGAGTTGGAAAGGGCCACAGAGTTCCAGGGCTAGTGAATATACATGGAATCCTAAAGACTCTAACACAGTCTTTGTCAGTGCTATTTTTCTAGAAAAAGTGGTGCTGGAACTCACAATAAACACCCCCTTTGTTCTCTTATAATGACAATGGTGCCCACCTGAGAGGTGTCAGAACTGAGTTCCGATTAATTCCGGCTGAAAAAATGGCCTGGTCTTTGTGAACCTGGTGTTTTCTGGATGTGTTAGACTAAAACTCTCATCAGCCTCATATGACGCTGGGGCTGATGGCAGCACAGCCTTGCTAGCACCGCGGGGGGCTCATGGGTGAACCAGACCTTGGAAGAGGGAGCAGCTGACTTGACGTGACTATCTTGTGTTGAGCCAAATCAATTATCTGCAAACAAAGGATTGGGGAACTTGCGACCCTTCAGTTGTCATTGGATTACAATTCTCATCTGTGACCACTGCTAATACTGGCAGTGGTTGTTGAGATTCCAACATCATCTGGAAGGCCACAGGTTCCCCATTGCTGCCTTAAAATAAGGAAGCCAACATGATACTCTCCAGATGTTGGTGGACTACAACTCCCATCAGCCATGGTGGTTGGGGCTGATGGCAACTGAAGAGCATCACATCAGGGTATAGCATCTGGAAGGCACCCCGATACAGATTGTGATTAAGCATTTCAAATATCTGGCCATCAGAATCAAATCCATGAGTCATTTTCAGTGTGTTTGTGCTTTTTTAAAATTTCCAAAGACCACTCTCTGTCTCATAAGGGAGAGCCCTGCCTGCAGAAGTTCCCTCCCAACACAATAATCATGTGCCAATTAACTGTGCTGCCTTCCCCTCAAATGTCACAGCAAATCATCTGATATGCACCTGTAATTTTAAAGGCACTTTGCGGAATCCTGGCATGAGAATTCCAGCCCACACAACATAGGCGGTCAAGCCAGTGCCTGCTGCAATTTGCAAGAGGTCCCAGACATCCACAGGCTTTCCGTGCAACTCAGCTGCCAATTCTTCAGCATCCTCAGGATCCATGTCTGCAAGGGGAAAACATAAGAACCACCTGTATCAGGCCGAAGGCCATCTACTCCAGCATCCTGTTCTCACAATGGCTAACCAGATGTGTCTGGGAAGCCAGGACACAGGAACTGAGTGCAACAGCCCTCCCTCCACTTGTGATTCAGAGACATAATCCAGGCATATGGAGAGAGAACATAGCCCTCATGGCCAGAAGCCATTGATAGCCTATCTTCCATGAATTTATCTAATCATCTTTCAAAGCAATCCAAATTAGTGGTCCTCACTACTTCTGGTGGCAACAAACCCTACACTTTAACCATGTGCTGTGTAAAGAAGCTTTGTTGGATGCCCTTAAATTTTAGTATTATGAGGGGGAGAAACATTTCTGTTTAGGGAAGCTTTTAATGTTTGATGCATTACTGTATTTTAATATTTTGTTGGAAACTGTCCAGAGTGGCTGGGGAAGCCCAGCCAGATGGGCAGGTTATATAAATAATAAATTATTATATCCTTTCTCCACACTGTGCATAATTTGACACACCTCTCTCATGTCTCCTCTTACTTGCCATTTCTTGCTAAAAAAACCACAATACTGTAACCTCATGGGGGTGTTGCTCCACTCCTTTTTCTCATTTACATCGATCTTTTTTTAAAAAAAACACAACCCACGGTAGCTTACATAATTAAATTTTGGTTTCTTTTTAAATTCACAATTGAGAAGAAAACATGTAAACGCACACATCAGCATAACATATAAGCCAGTAGAATGTCACTCATTAAAAGTCTTGAATAATAAAAATGGTCTTTAGAGCCCGTTTAAATGCAAAAGGAAGTTTGGCAGAGTTCTACCATTGTGGGTTCATCAACACCAAGGAAGGTACTGCCTCCAATATCTTCCATTCTGATCTTTACTCATAGCTCACTCGGCTCACCAGCCCAGAGGCAAAACTACAACAAACCATAGAGTGTGTTTCATATGTATACTAGAAGCATATACTAGTGCAGTATTATAGCATATTCTATGGGGCACCATGCCAAAAGGCCAGGGGAAACACAATAACAAATACCAGTGATGTGTGCTTTCAGGAAAAGTTGGAACTAGGAAATTTTTTGGTTTTGTGAGATTCAAATAAAGTGCATGGTGTTGTTTAAATGTGAAATTCAAACAAATTCAAAGCTTTATGTGGAAATTTATTTTATTGAAAAACTTGTATAATACAGTATTGCAAAATGTGGTAAGTTCAGTAGCACACTCTTCCCTGATATTACTAAAACTTTAAGAAAAGCGGTGAAAACAACAATAAAAAATTATTAGTGTTAGCATGCCTGAAATATTAATGCTTTCTAGGACGAGTCAAATTGATCGTGTTGATTTTAGATTAAAGTTGCAATTTTATACACATTTACCTGGCAGCAAGTTCTATTGAACTCTGTAGAACTTCCTTCTGAATAGATATGTATAGATTGCACGGTTAATTAGTAACGTATCCATTTCATTTGCTGAATCTGATCTGTAATCACTCACTAGATTATATATACTTTCCTGGGAGGAAGTCCCATTGAACTCAGTGAGGCTTACTGCCAAGCAGGAATGCATAGGTCTGCACTGTAGGTTGTGAGTTAATTTACAAAACAATAGCATTTCTAAAAATGGACGTTTTCCCCACTGAAAAACATAACAATGCAGACCTTTCCAGTCCACGTTACTACTGAATGCCTTTTTAAATCAATCAGAAAAGCAGTGTGAGGCAAAAGACAGATGATCGGTTGGGGAATCCTGAAGTCTTGAAAACATTATTTGGGAGAAGAGGGCATTGACCCTGTTTCTGTTTCTCAGCATTACCAAATTTAGCAATTTTAACATTAGAATGTCAACCTTAAAGCTCCAGCTGCAAAGTGCTGCTATTTAAAAATCTTATCTCCTCCACCCACTTCTTCATTACAATTCAATCAATCAACTTTCATTTGTAACCATACGCTACAGAACCGCGGGGGGGGGGCGGACCGGCGGGCGGCGGTAGTGTAGCACAGTGGTTATAGAGTTCCAGACTAGGACCAGGGATACCCAGGCTTGCATCTTCCTCGCCAGCCCGCCGGGTGACCTTGAGCCGCTCAACCTCTTTCTCAATTTAACCCAATCCGAGGATGAAGTGGCCAGGGGGCAAAAGCAATGTTCGCTGCACTGAGATCCTTGAACGCGAGGCGGGATGTGTAAGAAGAAAAGGCAGGAAGAACGAGAGCAGTGCCTCTGAGAATGGACAGAATGCACCTCTCTCCCCCACGGAGTAGCTTTAAATAAATTTCGCTAAATAAATAAGTCAACTGGGATCAAGAGACAGGGCAAGTTTCTACGGGAGGGACAGGAAAGCATTGCTCTCCAGCTGCGATCTCGCTCTTTTGTTTCTTTCTAGGCACCAACAAGCCCGCGTTTGGGGCAGAAGACCACCTCCTCTCATCCCCCGCCCCGTATGAGCATAGCACGAAGGCGCCCACTTTACCTATCCCGGAAGCCTGGTCCGCCCAAGTCTCCGTCAGTCCGTTCGCTAGGATGCTCCGTGTGGAAACAGGCACTCGAGACACATTAAGTTCCGCTAAGGAGAAAGGGGCAGGGATCTCCCTCCGCTGCTGTAACCTTCGCGCCATCCATTTAAACACTATGAGGCTCCTTTCAACGGTCATGGCTCTCTCCCCCCCCCCCAAGAATTCTGTAGTTTGTTAAGGGTGCTGAGAGCTGTTAGGAGGTCCCTAGCCTCCCCCACAATGCTAAAGTTCCCAGAGTCAAGCCCTCTTCACAGGGAACTGTGGGAATTGTAGCTCTTTGCGGGGAACAAGGTTCCCTTAACAACTCTTAGTACCCATAAAGATAAAGGAGCCCTGGACAGTGAAGTCCAGTCAAAGGCGACTATGGGGTTGTGCCGCTCATCTCGCTTTCAGGCCGAGAGAGATGGCGTTTGTCCACAGACAGCTTTCCGGGTCACGTGGCCAGCAGAACTTAACTGCTTCTGGCGCAACGGGACACTGTGACAGAAACCAGAGCACACAGAAATGCTGTTTATCTTTCTACTGCAGTGGTACCTATTTGTCTATATGCACTGGCATGCTTTGAACTGCTAGGTTTGTCAGGAACCGGAGCAACAGGAGCTCACCCCGTCACGGGGATTCGAACCACCAACATTCTGATAGGCAAGCCCAAGAGGCTCACTGGTTTAGACCACAGCGCCACCCGCATCCCTCAGTACCCTTAACAACATTAGCTCCTAGAATTCTTGCGGGGAGGGGCAGCCATGGCTGAATGGAGAGCTATAAATTGATGGTGTGACCTGCATTGAATTGTTAAAGATACCAGCAGATGTAACACAAGGCAGGGTTCTATCGCACCTTTAATATGTGTGTATAATAGTGCCATCATGGCAGGACTTTTATGGCAGAAGGCTAGGAACTCAGCAGCGTGAGCAGAAGGGAACACAACCACCCCACCCTGCACAAGGCTAGCTCAACCCCTTTTGAAGTAAGTGAAGTTTCACAGGTTACCATTTAAAGCGCATATGGGGATCCTGGGGCCCTCAATATATTGCTGGACTGCTGCAACACCCTTCCGGCTGAGGAGTGGTCCCCTCTAGGAGCTTTGTGGTTGGGGCGGGGACCGGGGTTCAAATGTTCTCTCAGTCATGAAACTCACTGCCAGTCACCAGCTCACAGACTAACCTACTTCATGGGGTCATTGTGAGGATAAAACTTGGGTCATGCATGACATAAGGTGGGATATCAACATAAAAATAAATAACTAGCAATGGTGGGGAATAATGGGAGCAACAACATATGGAGGGCCACAGGTTCCTCACTCTTGATTTAAAGGGATGGAGTGGGACATAAGACGAATGAGTCCAGAGTCTGAAAACATCTCAATCTTGATGTATGCAGATGATTTAGTGTTCATCTCTCTTTCCTGATTTGACCTCAAAAATCTCTTGGAGGTGTTCAGTACATACTGTAAACGTCTGGCATCTTCCCTTCAATATTCCAAATATTATCTAAATTATACCATGTATTAACTTCTACCATTCCCTAACTCTAGCAGTTATGGGTGCCCTTGCCCTCCAACTCTATTACCCCAGAACTGTAACAGTACTGTATATTAAAAGAATTGCTACTATGCTGGTGGAGCATTTTCTAGCGCTGTGCTATATGGAATTGGGTAATAACCAACTCTGGAAAGAAGCTTGTCAAGATGTTTTAGACTATTATTATTTCCTAGACCTGAGCTCTGCATTGACCTTGAATAAGTGTCATCTAAGGGATTGGCTCTCCTGGACAGAATGCAAAAGGGACTTCCAACTACAGTGGTACCTCGGGTTAAGTATTTAATTCGTTCCAGAGGTCTGTTCTTAACCTGAAACTGTTCTTAACCTGAAGCACCACTTTAGCTAATGGGGCCTCCCGCTGCTGCCACACTGCCGGAGCACAATTTCGGTTCTCATCCTGAAGCAAAGTTCTTAACCTGAAGCACTATTTCTGGGTTAGCGGAGTCTGTAACCTGAAGCATATGTAACCTGAAGTGTATGTAACCCGAGGTACCACTGTAATTAGAAACACCAAAACATCCCCTTGTTATGCACTCCTAATAATGGAGCATTATAGAGATGGTTATCTGACCAAACTCTCACCGGTTTCCCTTAGAAATGCCTTTATTGAGCTGCAGTCTTGGATTGCCACTATAGCAAGGTCCTGTGCAGAGGTGGATTTTGTATTTGTGTCAACCTCAAGTGAAAGACATCACTCTCTTAGCCTGTCACGTATATAAAGACTCATGTGTCCCTTAACTACTCTCTACACCCTTAACAAACCAGAGTTTCCAGGATTTTAAAGGGGAAGTCATGACTCTTAAAGTGGTATAAAAAGCACTTAAAATGTATGGTGTGGACATGGCCTCAGTTCTATGACTCTGCAGTTCTAACAGCACCCTAATACGCAGCCTTACCCTTGTGCAGCACACTTTTGCTAGCTTCCCCACCAAGACAGATAGTCACCCAGGATCTTTCTGCTGCCCATACTGGTTGGACTTTTCTCCTGGCAGTCACTTCATTACCCTTGAAGCCCAGGCAATGCTGGACTTTAATACTGCTGTGTTTTAGAACATGTCTCGCAGAAAGAAGGGGGGGCAAGAGGGAAGATTAGACACAAGTCTCTGAGAGGGGTGAAAAACCAGGGGGAAGGAAAGTTTGTATAAATAACGGCCTCCACCCGACTCGTGGCTTTTGGCGTCGTACGTCCGGCTCAGGAGGGAAATGTGATCCTGCTGGACAGATAACTTCAGAGGGAGGGAAACATCCATCATCTGACAGCCCATTAAACAGATCGCCCCAGTGTGAAACCAGCCCTCCTCCGCCTCCTTAAACCAACAGCTCCCTAGACCTCTACTGCCCAAATAAACATTGGGGTCCGGGAAAGCCGGGTGGGGGTGGTCACAGACAGGGATAAAGGCCGATAGCACACTGTAGTGTGTCACTTCTATACAGACTATTCCTGTCTTCATTGGTTTCTGGTTGTTGGAGCATATACGTAGCTCCTTTCGTCTACAGTGGTACCTCGGGTTAAGTACTTAATTCATTCTGGAGTTCCATTCTTAACCTGAAACTGTTCTTAACCTGAAGCACTACTTTAGCTAAAGGGCCTCCTGCCGCCGCACCGCCAGAGCACGATTTCTGTTCTCATCCTGAAGCAAAGTTCTTAACCCGAGGTACTATTTCTGGGTTAGCGGAGTCTGTAACCTGAAGCGTCTGTAACCTGAAGCGTATGTAACCCGAGGTACCACTGTACTTGTAAAAGTTAGTTGCAAATGCACACCTCTCGGTTTTCTGGAGTGCGGGAGCAAAACTTCACCTTGATACACAAGACAAGCCTGGCTGCTGCATAATGCCAAACTCTCCTCTAATCTAGCAACCTTTTCTCACAGGACCAACTAGACGACCCAGTGGGAAGTCTGAGCTCAACAGCAGTCTCTGAGGTGCCTTGGCCCCAACAGTGGAGGGAGAGCATAGCCATCATGGTAAGTACCTTGCAAATGAGTCTTAGGAATATAAGAAGAGCCCTGCTGGATCTGGCCATTGGCCCATCTGGTTTAGCATCCTGTTCTCACTGTGGCGAGCCTGGCTGCTGGATCAGGCCAAAGCCCCGTGTAGCCCAGCTTCAACCCTACTGTGGCCAAACAGGGGAGTATGGGAAGCCCGTAAGCAGGAACTGAGTGCTACAGCATTCTCTATGAAACACATCCATATTTTAAAGAAAACACAGTTGCACTTATTTGAATTTTGCAATGCAGCTCTCCAGCCAAGTAATGTGTACAAAGATGATGATGATTGAAAGTAAGATCAAAAAATCATTAGGGGAAACTGCTTTGAAAAATATGAGTATTAGGCACACAAAAATGAGTATATTAGGTGAAATTCACATTAAAATGGTGATAAATTGTCATGATTTTATTTTAAAAAATCAAACTGATGTGAAAATGTGGAAAACTGAACTGAAGAGTGGAAAAATGAGAAACTGAAATAAATATTTCCTATTAGCAGTCCAATTTGTGGCAATGTGTTCCCAATCTGCCTTTTCACACATTGTCTTCACTGGAAGGAAGGGAAAATATAAATTTAATTAATTAATGCTGATGATGCACACGTAAGATGAGAGCATCACGGAGGAGGGGCAGACAAATTTGGAGAAATAAGATATCGCTTCATGGAATTTTCCACCTCAAATGCACGGTGATTTATGAATAACTGAACTTGGTTAACAACATTACCCCTTGCTTCTCCTTTCCTAAAATTGTTTTCATAAGCTGTTTTCTTTCCCTTGATAATAATTTTGTATGATCTTGATCTTGCATTCTGTTGACGGACCAGCTTTGCTTATTGCTTTATGTTGTTCGTTTGTCTCTTTACAGAAATTAATAAATATGTACAATTAAAAAAAATGGCAAAGACGATGATGTATGTATGATGATGCAGTGTGTGTTTTTAGGACCCGCCTTATTTTTATGGTTGCGAGTTGTTCGTTATTGTTCTATTAATGCCGCAACTCAGTCTGGGGCATTAGGGTGAAGGGTGGGAAACAAGCAAACAAACAAATGCATGTCTAAACTATTTTTCAGCTCATGCTCTCAAGGTAGTTTTCACAATCAATCTCATTGAACAAAAACAAAATCTCACTTAACACCCTCCCCCACTATAAAATGACGCAACCAAACTATATAAAGCATCTGTAAAACAGAAGAAAAAGAGGGGACAGAGCTTGTTGCTGAGGATGTGTGTGGGTTCCTCCCACGCACACACACACACATGCACAGAGCACTGATCCAGTCCTTGCTGTGGAGGGCTTCATGTCTTTGGTCTGCTGAGGAATGCGGAGCTTACAAGCAAATCCGCTGGGAAACTGCTGGCGTGGTGAATGGGAATGGGGTTGTGGAACTGAAAGCTGCACGGCATTAACATTCCTCAGCTGCTGCTGCTGCTGCTACTCCTCTGCTTTTTTAATTATTTTTATTTGAAAGTTGCCTTCTCTCCCCCCCCCCTCAAAACCTCACAACCCTCTCCCTTCCCCCTCTCACCCAATGCCTCCAAAGGAAATTGGCTTGACTTTAAAGCATGTAGGGAGAGGGAAAAAAAGAAGAAAAAAACCCGCCCCCTCCACCAGAGCTTTCCATTGTAAAACTCTAGACTGGCTGACTAGCTTTGCTCTTTTATTCAAAACAGATTCCGAAAATGGGGACGAAAGCCTTGGAAAAATAATGTCACTTTCTCTGCCCGGAGGAAAGCACTTTGCAGGCTGGTGGTGATTCTGGCTCACGAGACCACAGACCTTGCTCCTTGCCAAGGATGCTTTGGACCAATGCTGATGTAACGTCCCTCCTATACACACACAGAGAGGGGGGAGAATCATTCATTTTTAGTTTTTATCTCCAGGTAGGATTGGGAGAGGACGCAGGTGGCGCTGTGGGTAAAAGCCTCAGCGCCTAGGGCTTGCCGATCGAAAGGTCGGCGGTTCGAATCCCCGCGGCGGGGTGCGCTCCCGTTGCTCGGTCCCAGCGCCTGCCAACCTAGCAGTTCGAAAGCACCCCCGGGTGCAAGTAGATAAATAGGGACCGCTTAGTGGCGGGAAGGTAAACGGCGTTTCCGTGTGCTGCGCTGGCTCACCAGATGCAGCTTTGTCACGCTGGCCACGTGACCCGGAAGTGTCTCTGGACAGCGCTGGCCCCAGGCCTCTTGAGTGAGATGGGCACACAACCCTAGAGTCTGTCAAGACTGGCCCGTACGGGCAGGGGTACCTTTACCTTTACCTAGGATTGGGAGAGAATGCTGTCTGAAATCCTGGACAGCTGCTGCCAGTCATTGTCAACAACACTAAGCTAGATAGACCAACGGGATGCCAAAAGGACTGTAGCTCAGCGGTGGAGCATCTGCTTTGCATGCAGAAGGTCCCAGGTTCAGTTCCCCGGATCTCCCAGTTGGGTTAAAAGAGATCCCAGTCTGAAGTATTTGAGAGTGGCTGACCAGTCAGTGTCAAAAATACTGAGCGAGAGAGGCCCATGGACTGACCATATAAAAGGCAGCTCCCATGTTCCTATGTCTACCTTATACAGTGGTATCTCGGGTTACATACGCTTCAGGTTACATACACTTCAGGTTACAGACTCCACTAACCCAGAAATAGTGCTTCAGGTTAAGAACTTTGCTTCAGGATGAGAACAGAAATCGTGCTGTGGCGGCGCGGCGGCAGCGGGAGGCCCCATTAGCTAAAGTGGTGCTTCAGGTTAAGAACAGTTTCAGGTTAAGAATGGACCTCCAGAATGAATTAAGTACGTAACCCGAGGTACCACTGTACAGCAAAGTTTTCCACAGATCTGCCTCCTGATCCTTTTAACAAATAACTGTGAGCTATTGTTGTTGTCCTCAGCCCTTGCTTCTCCATCTGATTGAGCGGACAGGACAGGACATAGGAAGCTGCCTTCTATAGAGTCAGACCATTAGTCCACCCAGTTCAGTATTGTCTACCCTGACTGGCAGCAGCTGTCCAGGGCTTCAGACAGGTAACATTCCCAGCCCTACCTGGAGATGCTGTGGATTGAACCTAGGACTTTCTGCATTTAGAGTGGACATTTTACCGCTGAGCTACAGCCAGCCTCCTAAATGAAGGTAAACTGTGTTACATTCTGGCAAAGTGGATTGACAGCAGTGACCTGTCTTTCTACACATGTTCACAAACACACCCCTCTCTATCCTCCCTCCAGGCAAGCAAGAAGCATTGCAGTGGACACTTGGGTTGCGAACGTGATCCATGTGGGATGCACGTTCGCAACCCACAGTATTTGCAACCCACAGTGGCATGTCTGTGCACACGCGGGTTGCGATTCAGCGCTTCTGCGCATGCGCAAAGCACGATTTAGTGTTTCTGCGCATGCGCGATTGCCGAAACCCAGAAGTCACCCGTTCCGGTATGTCCGGGTTTTGGCGGTCCATATCCCAAAAAAACTCAACCTGAAGCATCTGTAGTCCGAGGCATGACTGTATAAGGGTTGAAGGAGGCATTCATGCCAGACAAAAGCAGGCTTTGAGCAGTTGTAGCCTGGAGATGAGTCTTTGAGGCCAAACAAAGAGTCGTGGGGTGGCTACATTTGGGCCTAGGGCCTAGGGTTCTCCATCTCTCGCTGTAGCATTTTTATGCAATATGTACATCATGGACAACGATGCCACACCACCTTCAGAAACGATGGGCAAAGCCCAAGAGAGAGATGTGCCTGATTTGGGTTTTCAGTAAGGGGTCAGAGGCGATGAGCTTGCCCTGATGAAGACCCTTTCGTTGCCTATGAATCTGTGAATTGTAAATGAATCTGTGACTCCCACTCTAGCAAAAAGGGAGAGTGCTGGGGGTGGGGTGCATAGCTGTCAAATTTTCCCTTTTTAAAAGGGAAATTCCCTTATTCCGAATAGGATTCCTCGCAAGAAAAGGGAAAAGTTGACAGCTATGGTGGGATGGGGGTGGGGAGGGGAGGGGATCTCTGCAGTTGGTGGGAGAGGGAGCCCAAGAAGGGGCTGGTTGCAAGGAAGAAAAGAGACAGTTATGATGTGGCAGAATCTCTACCCCTCCCCCTTTTGGAAAAAAATTGCCCCTTTCCCCTAATTGACTCATTGTTGTGCCTTCTCTTATGTTTGGCCCAATTGTGGGTGGGCACATTGTCTCCTAAATGAAGGGGAAGAGCAGCTAGCAAAGCCCGGCTTCCACCCCCTCCATGCGTGCTCACACACACACACACACACACACACACACACAACTTCCCTCCTTCCCTCCCACCCCCACCCCCTTCTCTCCTCTCCCCAGGGCTCCCCACTGTCTTCCCACACGCTGCAACTTTCCCACAGATATACCCTCATTCCCAAGCCTGTTTTTATTAACAGGGGAAACTAAGCTGAGCATCTGAATGTAACACGGTGCGGACAGCCGCAACAGGTGGTGCCGTTTTCAGATGCAGTGGAGAGAAAGGAACAGGCACACACAGTGGCTGACGCAAGGGAATGAGCCGGGAGGGTGGGTGGGTGGGTGTGCAAATCTTGCAAGAGCAAGATGGAATCGTGAAAGAGGATTCCAAGGCAGGGTTTCGCACTCACCTTACAAACACGAACCAATCGTACAATATATGAAGAAAAACTCAGTCGTCCTCAGAAATCTGCACTTCTCTGAATTTTGCAATTCGGCTCTCCAGACAAGTAATGTGTACAAAAATGAATATTCTAAATAAGGTATACATTAAAACGCATACCGTATATCTTAGTGTAAATAACATACTAAAGTGCATTATATTAGGGAAGATTGCTTGGAGAAACGTGTACACCAGCAGAAGTTTGCACTAAAATGGTGAGATATTGTGAGCGCTGGAACAAAATGCGAACGGATGTTGAATTGTGGAGAACGGAGGGCTGGGAAAATGAGAAATTGTCAGAAATTGTTAAGTTCACCCATTCTCTAGCCATTTTTGCTCATGGGAGGAAAAGGTGAATTTGGAATCCTCAGACTTTGTTCTGGGAGCAAATGTTGCAGGACAGACTCTTGGAAGAAGATTAAGAGATTGGACTTTGGCGACTCACTTTACAAGCACAAACCAGCCGCTTCCTTATGGCAAAAAAATAGGCCCTAACAGGACAGGCGATGTATAATGATAATGATCTCAGTTCACATATTGAAAATGACACGTAAAAAATGAAGTATATCATGAGCCTTGGAGGAGCCCCATAGTTTGCAGAAGTGGAATAAATCCTAAGTGAGAGGAAAACAGACAAAACAGTCCAATGAAGATTGAGCATGCTGAGCTGTCTTGGAATACTGAGTGTTGGTGTGGTGGGCAGACTGAAAATAATAGAAGGAGAAGGAATGGAATGGCATATCCTGGAATAGGGCATGGCCGAATACTTCACACTGCAACATTGTGTTGCAGATTCCTCTATGACAGAGGTAAATGGATTTCAGGATTGCAGGAACTAACTTTGTTTTTTACTAGGCTGCCAATAGCCCACTGACCAGAGCCAGGTGGAAAAGAGTGGCTCAGAGGGAGGAGGGATCGAGTTCAAAAATGGTGACTCAGGCCTGGGACCAGTCATCACCTCCACCCTGTGAGCTATACACTGAGTCATATACAAGAACAGTCTTCTCAAACATAGTGCCCTCCAGATGTTTTGGACTACAGTTCCCATCAGCCCCCAGTCATGCGTACATGATAGGAGTTGTAATCCAAAACATTGGGACTGCACCAGTTTATCAAAAGGTGTATAAATACATCTGAGTTTTTATTAATTAATTAATTAATCAGTCACTTCCCATGAGGTTTCCTGAAGCAATGTGCAATGAAATATTACATATAAATCAGCTATCTATGTAAAATATTATTTTAAAAACCTACATATATAAAAACAAGCTTAAATAACAAACAAACAAACAAATATAAAAACAGTTTTAATTCAACAACAGCACATGTATAAAATCAATTAAAATCCATGACAGATACCAACTGGGATAAAGATTTGAGAAGGCTTGTTAGAAGAGGAATGTCTTTAGCAGGTACCAAAAAGACAATAGGGAAGGCACCCCGTCTGATACACAGTGGGAGGGAGTTCCAAAGGGTAGGTACTGCCACATGAAAGGCCCGATTCCAACATTGTGCAGAATGCACTTGATTGGATGGTATCTGCGAGATGCTCTCTGCTGGACATTGTGGGGGCGGGGGAAGAATCTCAGTGGTAAATAGATGGGCGGAAAGGGTTAAGCACCCCTCCTCTCATGTTTCTACTTCAAGTGATCCCTTCTGAAAAAAGGTGGTTAGGAGAACCAGAGCCCTTCCAGACCCTTGCTCTTTTGGGTGGATTCAATCACATAATGGCAAATCCAGGTTGCACAATGAAATATGATGGGAGGTCTTGTGCTTTCTGTCCCCCCCCCCCAGATCTGAGTTTTGCCAAAAGGGAAAGCAATGGGGAAATGCACTGGAGAGTGTGCGATAACACTTAGAATAAGAGAATTGTAGAGTTGGAAGGTAACCCTAGGGTCATCTAGTCCATCCCAGGATCAGCTGCCAAGCGATGCCATTCCAGGGCCTCTGTATGCTCCTCTACCCACTTGCTTTGACACAACGCTGTTTAACCTCCCCACAAACAAATAAGAGAGAATGCCCAAGAAACAGATTTACTCATCAGGTTTAAACCACATGCTTGCATAGCACTCGTAGTTATGTGTGGACCCTGTGTGGTACAAAATTTTCAGCTGGAAAAGTGGTGTAGTTAGAAAATAGGGGGCAGGGGAAAGCTTTCTCTTTCTTTTTGCTTGAAAGTCCCTTAGTTCTGCACCCCCAGCTCATTGCTTTTCCTTTCTATGCTCACCCGCATTTTTGTGTCGGTAAAAGACAACTACGAGCCAAGAAAGAGAGGCTGCCAAAACAGAATGTGTGTTTCTTTTCTTTTCCATTGCTTACGCATGGGAACCAAATATTTGGTTCCTTCTTGGAATCAGACTCTCTCTCTCTCTCTCTCTCTTGTACACACACTCACACATTAAAACTCACTCTGAAATCTAGACAATTGCACAACTGGGATTGCAAGCATCTGTAACACTGATCTCAAGGGGGAGGAGATGTAGTATGGAGCATAATGGTATGTGGTTTTTAAAAAACAACGACCCTGATAAAGAAACATATGGATTGTCTCATCCCAGTCAATTTGTATATTTGAGTTGTATATGAGGCTGGTTATTTATAAATACTATCATTCTACTGATTTGATGAAATGTTAACACACTGTGGAAGGGTGCCCTGATAAAGCAGAGAGGAGACAGGGGTTGTGCTAGCTGAACCATAGGGAACTGCGGTTGCAATTCCAGTTTTTCTGCTGGCTCCTAATTTGGCCTTGATCAACAATATCTACAGGGCAATCTTGTGTTTGCTTAATTGGAAGTAAGTCCCACTGTTTTCAATAAGTGTGCATAACAGAGGAAGGGGATCACTGCTGCAATCCAGGGCCACATTCCCTGCAGGGTAATGTACCGGGGGCACATTCTGGCAGTGGGTGGGGCCAGAGTGGGTGGTGGGTGGAGCCACAGATAAAAATGTTCTTGAATCTGGAATATAGAGTACCCTGCTTCATTTTTCATTATGGCTAGCTCAGAATCCCCATGCCTAAGCAGGTCTGCTCAGAGCCCCACAGGGTTTGATGGGGTTGCTCTCAAATGAGAATTAAAGAGAGTTGGGTTTTTAAGTACAGTTTACAAACACCATGACTGTTCTAAAAAGGAAGAGAACACGGTTCTTTTCTAACTTTAATGTGCTACATACACCACAATCCCACCACCAATTTCTTCTCGGACTATTGGAGGGTAAAACCTTGCACCCCCAAAGACATGCAACCACGAAAGAGGTTTGAAAAGCCAAAGAAAACCCCACATAAATTTATTTTCATCATACAACACACTGCCCATCACAGTTGTCCCGAGACTACCTTGAAGCAAGGTGTGGGGAGGCATGTTTAAAAAGCCAGGAGAGGAAGAAAAGAACAGGAAACAAGGAACTGTGGAGGGCTGGACAAATAAGGCAGCTTCTGGGGGTGCTGAAGTCTGCATAAAACGAGACTGGGGCTCATGTGTGGACCCCAGGCTCAAGATTACCCATCTGTGGAGCATAAGAATGCAGCCTGACAGTGCAATCCACTTAACACGGTGCCTTTCTGCTTAATTTGTTGGCTTGTCAGTTTAGAGGAAAGGTGAGTAAGAGTTGACATGATGGGCATCTATCTGGTTAGCCACCATTAAGAACAGAATGCTGAACAATTGGCCTCTGATCTGATGCAGCAGATTTCTTAATATCCATCCATCCATAAGAAGAGCCTGCTGGATCAGGCAGAAGGTCCATTGTCACAAAGACCATCCAAACACCTGCGAGAACCCAAGCAGAACCTGAGAGCAACAGCGCTCTCCCCTCCTCTGATTCCAAACAATGTGTATTCAGAAGCATTGCTGCCTCTGACAGTGGAGGGGAAACACAGCTATTGGGGCTAGTGGCTACTGATACCTCTACCCTCCATGAATTTGTTTAACCTTCTTTTAAAGCCACTACCTTGTGGGAGTGAGTTCCACAGATGCCTTGCAAAACAGTACTTTCTTTTTCAGCATTCAGCTTCAAGGGATGCCCCAGTTCTTGTTCTCTTCAGAGAGAGGGGAATAACTTTCCTCTGCCCAGTCTACTTTTTTCCACACCACCAGTAATTTTGTAAACCTATCATGAGCCCTCTTACTCACCTTTTCTCTAAACTAAAAATCCAGAAAGTTATAACGTTTCATCAGATAGAGAGAGATACATACATATATACACTTTCAGATAGATTCATAGATTTATTTTTTTAAAAAAGGCTGAGAACCATTGAGAACCCGTGACAAAGGGTTACACTAATGTAAACAATCTGGAAGTTGGGCATATCCAAATCAGTCAGCCATGGCGGCTTCTCCAATTTTATGGTTCTCGCTGGCAGGTGCAGCCAATTAGCCTAATAGCAAGCAGAAAATCAGAGAGAGAGAGAGAAAAGGCTGGGGGAATATACAGAGGAAAAATAAAGAGGCGAAGGGAAAGAGAGGAAAACTGCAAGATGAAGGCATGGAAAGACAGGAAGACGTTTTACAGGCAGAGGGGTTGCATCCGACTCCCCTTGCTCCCACCGTACATGTGTGTTCACTACAACTTCTGAAAGAGTGCACAAACTGCATGGTATACACATGATGGGAGGCCCTGCTTGCAGATTAAGCCTAAGCAACCTGTATTGCACACATGGAGGTTCCTTCAGAAGCCATATGCTGAATGGGTTTAGCGGGCAAGCCTAAGGCAGCAGCCATGATCCAGCTCTCACCCTAATGTGTGAATGATCCTAGAGGGCTGGCAACTGATCAGGAAAAAGCAAACCCTATCCTGGTTAGGGATGGGCAAATGCGTCAGTTTTGGTCTTTCTCTGTTTCTCATTTTTCCCATCTTAGATTCATTTTTCCACACTTCCACATCAGTTTGCAATTTTTAAAAAAACTTCATGAAAATTCATCAGCATTTTGGTGCAAATTTCTCTTAATATACATATTTTTAACTGACTAATCTAAATATTTTTGTAAGCAATTTCCTCTAACATAACACATTTTTATATGCTATTTTCACAAATACGTGCACTTTTATGCATACCCGAGTATATTCATTTCTGTACACATTACTTGGCGGGAGTACAGCATTGCAAAATTCAGACAAATGCAAATTTCAAACGATGGTTGCATTTCAGTTGCTGCATTGCTGTGGGAAGCGCAGTTTTAGTAGGTTTGCCTTTCAATGCAGGTTGAACGAAGTTTCTTCCCCATCCCACCTTTCGGCCTGTCATGCAAGTTTATGAAAGACACAGGAGCCCTGCCAGAATGGAAGGTGGCAATGCGAGCTTGATTCAAATCCTCAGTAAGGAACTAGACAGGAAGAACAACCCAAAATTCACAAGAGACGCTATGCAAGTCACTGAAATGGAAGAAACAAATAACTTTGGAAGCTTGCAGCAGGGACAGGAAGAGGTTCTTTATTTCCTTGGGTGGGGGGGACATGGGAAACTTGCTTCTATTCTTATATTTGCTGCAGGCAGCGCTTATAAAGTTAAATCTCTTGTATCTGTATTTACTTCTGGTAAGCAGAGATACAGCAGTACCAGTGAGGTGTTCCAGAGAAACAGAACACTCAGAAGAAAATATCAACATTAGACTACTAGCAGAAAAAACAAGGATGGGTGTATTAAATAATTTTCCCTGCTTTCTATACTCTGAATACCCATTGGATGTGAGAAAGGGGCATGTGCATCTTGGGAATGTGCCTGCATCCTCTAACAGTGGCGACCTAGCTGAAAACAGCAGGAGAAATGTATCAGTGGGGACTTAGTGATGACAGAAAACTTCACCTGTTTTATTTCTGCCTGTTGTGCTGCTGTTTAAAGGTATAAGCAGCCCGCTGGGGGTGGATATGTGTGTGCAGTGGCAAACGAAGAATGTAGCTTAGGCTCCAAGCCTGAAGCACTTATTATTTAACTAAGCAGGTGCGCCTGGGAGTAGCAGGCATCCCCTAGAGATGGTTCTGTGCTAATGAGAGTGAGGGGTTTTTTTAATAGAAAGCCTTCAATAAAAGCTGATTCTCTCTAACCTCCCTCCCCACCCCCCACCCCAAATCTCAGGACTTTTTCTCAGAGGCTGTAAAGCAGCAGTGAATGTAAAGAATTTGTCACTATGCACTGCTAAGTTCTGCCTTCCCCAGCTGTCAGAGGCTCAGCCAGCCACTGGAAAAGCTGTGGGGGCCCAAACAGATGCACAGAGTTGGGGGGTGGCAGGAGGAAATGCAGACATGGAGGGATGGCAGACTGTGCCAAGAGAAGCTGGCTCCAGCAAAATAGCTGTATTGCAGCCCAATTCTGCACATTTACGCTAAAGTCTGACTCCTCCCAGTTGCAATGCACCAGTACACTCATGCTGATTTCCTTCTGGAGCTTTTGCTATAGTGTTGACTCTTTTATTTTATTTTCTGGATTTGTACCCTATCCTTTACAAGAGCCTCACCCAACCTGGTGCCCTCCAGATGTTTTACACAACACCCACCAGCCGCAGCCGGCATGGTTGCTGGTTGGGGTAGTGGGAGTTATCCATCTGATAGCTTTGCTGATGGCACAGATGTGCTCAAAGCTGACATGAAATCTGTTTTCCGGATTTCAGAGGGTGATGCATTTTAACAGTTAATATTTAAAATAATCTTTGGTGGGGCCTACTCACATGAAACTCCACTGATGCAGCAGTGCTGCACAAATCCTAGGCATAGCAGTTTATAAATGCTTTAACATAAAATAAAATATTAAATTGGAAATAAGTGAGAGTAAGATAGCTCAGTTGGTAGAGCATGAGACTCTCAGTCTCAGGATCATGGGTTTGAGCCCCATGTTGGGCAAAAAGATCGGTTGGACTAGATGATCCTTGTGGTCCCTTCCAGCTCTGCAAATCTATGAAGTCCAACTGAGGCAACAGGACTTGTTCTCCCAATGAAGTATGCACAGGACTGCAATCTGAGGCTTGCTCACTACTGCAGTAGAAACCTTTTGTTGTCATTAAATTGTCCAAGATGACAGGAAAGATACCCAGCCTCTATTATCCAGTGAACACATAGCTTATAATTGTCAATCTGATTTACATACCTATTTGGATATATGGACTGCCTATATTAGTTCATTTGTTTAAATTAGAATTGATGGAATAGTCCTATTGTTAATGTCAGCAGGCAATGTTTATACCTTTATTCATTCCTTCTTCTGTTATATTTGCAGTCTTTTTTAAAAAAATAAACCTGTTCCATTCTGTAATATAATATAAAATATAATAATATAATATAATATAATATAATATAATATAATATAATATAATATAATATAATATTATAATGTAATATAATATAATATAATATAATATAATATAATATAATATAATATAATAATATGAAACAAAGGAGTTTTTTTTTAGTGAACAATTTTACAAATAGAATATATTGTATTCCTGAAATTGCTCACTGCCACAATAAGAACCTTTTGTACAATTAGATTATATATTTGGTTGAATTAATTCAGGGTTTTCCCCAAGTTGTCAGTATTGACCCCATGGGGTCATTGGGACTGTGCAGGGGGTGAATGAAGACCTTGGGGTGAAAAAAGTCCTAGGGAGGGAAAAGATGTTAATGAGTTATAATGTGAAAATTGAATTGGGAACTCTGAGCCTCAGAAACAAGGGTCATGTGCGGAGTGCGCATCTCTTGCCACCAGGGAACCTCTGTGTTTAATAAGATGATTCCACAATGCAACAGTATTCCTTTTTAACATTTTATGATTCCTAGTCACAGTGCTCAATATTGATTACATGCCAGTATTTCTTGATTTTAATTCATGTATGTTCCTAAGACTCTTGGTCGGGATCAACAACAACTTTATAATCTCCTCAAGGGGGCCAATGAACTCAAGCATTTTGGGGGACGGGGATCTGATTTAAAAGGCATTGCGTAAAGGCTTACTTTGTTTACTCAACCACCTTAAAAACAAACATACCCCGCTGTACCCCCACTCTTCCTCCAGCCCATGTCGGAGGGTATATTAACCTATGCCCTCGAAACACCTGCCGTCCTGTCCTTTATTGTACGGGAGGCCTAGTCTTAATTTTCTTGTTGAGCACTTGGCTGGGAAGGATTACTTCACAACCAAAGTTCGCGGAGTTCAAGGGCCGGGGCCCTCAGGGACGCCTGAGAGCGATCTTTTGCCATTCGCTCTGCCTGCCAGCTCGGCGCGGCGGCCCTCAGGAATTCCCCCAGCTGCTGTTTTATTTCAGATAAGTCCCTCATGGCACTGCTGTCCGTCCCCCCTCCATCCGCCTCTTCTGCAGACCTTGTACATCTACAATAGAGGGGGAAGAGAAGGAATCATCAGCACCGCCAAAGGCTTATTCTTCATCCCATAGGCCTCGAGCCCTTTTCACTGGTGGAGCGGCATTAAAGACTCCAGTTCTCTTCGCTTTTGTCATTCCCTCCTTTGTAATAGAGTGATTCACAAATTCAGGCTTTTATCTCCCTGGAAAAAAGGGGGGAAGCAGCGGGGGAAGGAGGAAGAAAAAAATGGTGGGGGGGGGGTTGCAAGAGGAAAGTGAAAGGCTACAATGAAGAGTGGAAAATGGCGGGAAATGTCTCCTCAGAGGTCCCATTGTGCGCCTTTGCCGTGTTACAAGGGTAAACACACTAATCATGTGTGAGAAGGAGGCCTTGGGCCCCGGTGGGGAATTCACTGAAAAGCTGCACATTCTTCACCGTTGTGGTTTTTCTTTTTTCTTTTCCTCCCCCCAGAGCTTTGGGAAAAATCACGCACCAGAAGAGAGTTTTTCTTCTTCTTTGTCTTCCCTTCTCCTGATTTGCCCGAGAGCTCTTGAGTGCAGAAAAGAGCTTGGCATATTGAGCTAGCCAGGCATTTTCATTACATGCATGGTCGCGAGTGACTGCGTTGGGGAAACACCCCACAGGATTTCTTCACAGCTTTCTGGGATTCGAGAAAGGATCGCTGCAGCCCCTCACAACGGCCACCTCTCCTGTGCCGCTTTCTTATGTGAGGGCTGCCATGTGGGAGCTGCTAGAAATGGTTAGGTATAGCCAAGAATGCCACACTGCACGGCAGAATGATAGCATATTTCCCATTATTATACATCCATAGGTAATAGAGCTCCTGTTTAAAGCAGGGACGGTCCTGAGTTTGTAACTTCTGCCCTTGCTTCATACACATGTTGATTTGGTTTCTCTGTCTCCAGGGAGCAATTTTTAAAATGTTACTGGGCACAGGTATAGGTTAAGGTGGAAGAAGAGCAAGCTGAATCTCTCTCTCTCTCTCTCTCTCTCTCTCTCTCTCTCTCTCTCTCTCTCTGTGTGTGTGTGTGTGAGAGAGAGAGAGAGAGAGAGAGAGAGAGAGAGAGAGAATGGTGTGCATATGAGAAAGTGAATGGGTGTGTGTGTGTGTGTGAATGTGGTATGTATGTACATAGGCACATAAAGAAGCTGCCCTATTATGGTCCATCTATGTCAACACTAAGGTAGCAGCCCTCCAGGCTTTCAGACAGATGCCTCCCTCAGACCTAGCTGGAGATGCCATGGATTGAACCTGGGACCATTTTTATGCAAAGGATGTGCCCTTCTACTGAGCTGTGGCCCTGTTTGTGATAATGTGCTTTGGCCTTATCCACTTTTGCCCCACCTACCATCACTTGACCACTTCTCCCCAGGGAAAACGTTGTCCTCATGGAGGGGAAAGTGTTCCACAGCATAGCTCAGAAGTTCCCATCTTTCAGGTTTCAGCCCCTTCCTTGGCACCTTCAAGTTATATCTCTTGGTGAGACACAGGTGCATCTTGGGTCTACTGTGCATGCATAGGGATGTGCATACGTGAACACTAAGGTGCCAAGGATTGCATCATCTGCCATTTCACATTCTGCCATCCTCAAGCTTCATTCTGAAAGTTCAAAAAGACAAAATGGTGCCTGTTACAAACTCTCCTCCCTGAGCTGGATCCCTCCTTCCACAAGACTCTTGGTCATTCCACTCTTGGTCCTCCTTGAGTAACTGATCTTAAAGAGAATGCATAATATGCCATGCTCTTGGGCATGAACTCCACTGCTCCAGCATCTCATGTAGTCAGAGGAGTGACTCCAAAGTGGTAACAGGGTTGTACATTATGTGCATATGTCCTAAAGCAGTGCTCTTCAATCTTGGTACCCCAGAAATCGTTGAACTCACCTTGATGGCTATGTTCTGCCTCTGTTGTTGGAAGCAGTATCCCTCTGAATACAGTTTGTCAAGGACCACAAGTGGGGAGATGGCTGTTGCACTCAGGTCCTGCTTCCTTGCGCCCTGTTGGCGTATTTTTGTCCATTGTGAGAACAGGATGCTGGACTAGATGGGCCATTGGCCTGATCCAGCAAGGTTTTTCTTATGTTCTTGTGGACAGTGACTCTCATCATGCCCAGTCAACTCAGCCAATGGTCAAGGATGATGACAATTGTAGTTCAACAACATACTGTATGTGGACCAAAGGTTGAAGTATACTGCTCTAGAACCACTGCTGTGGGAAGTCCACAACACACAACACACATGTCCAACAGCAGCTTGGAAGTGCTTCACACCCTCACAGTCACATTTAAGACAGAATGGAAGTGACAATGAAGAGAGAGACACATGACTTTTTGATTCAGCCACTGATAAGTCAAAGGCTGGTTGTGCCATGTCAAGAAAACAAACTTTGTTTGTGCAAACAGATCATTCATCGCTCATGTTGCTTCTCTTGCTCACTCTCTGTTCTCTCCCATTGTGACAGGAGCTGACACACTGTTTTTCATCCTGCTGAGGAAATATTAATTTGGACGTGTCCCTTGAGGGGCATGTTTTCTTTTTGATACAGGTTTACTGAATTCTGTGCCAAGGTACCAAGGTTCATGAGGTTCTGTATAGCAAATAATTAAGCCAGTATGTTTGAGTTACAGCAGGAGCCCAGCAGAAGTCCTTGATAGAAATACACCTAAGCTGCACTACAGCCATGTTGCTTGTACCGTCTGTTAGTGTGGAAATACTCATATTACTGGAAAAACACTCCTGTTAACATTAATGTGAGGCAGGGGGAAATTGGCAGGCGAGTGAGAATGGGTTGTAGCCTACTAACATTTATTCAGAGTATACCTACTGGAATTCAGAGATCCATGCTACTCATGTTCATTCATTTCAATAGGTCTACTCAGAATAGGAATAACATTGGATACAAACCAGTGTCCTGAACTGGGCTCCACCTGGCCTCACCTGGGGCCTGCATTCAGCTAGCAGGCTGCATCTTTATCCACACACACAACTGTGGACCAATTTCACATAGGCAAAAGCGCAGGACTTTGCAAGCCCTGATGATCAGCTGATGAGCAAGGCCTGCAAATGTCATATGTAAGGATAGGTGTAGGGGAGTTAGGCATGAATTACCCAAAACAGGCAGGGGAGGGGGTCGAATGAGGTCCATGGGCTGGAGGTTCCCCATTGTTTCAAGCAGAAGGCTGTCCTTTGTAAAGTAAACCGCATGACCACGCTAAAATGGAATAGTTCTCTGGATTACCACTGATGGGGCTGTACATAATTCTCTGCATCATCACTGGGCAGAACTCCAGGAAATGACCGTGTTGTGGTGTAATCGTTCATATGAAGAGCAGTTGATGTTTCTGTGTGTTTGGTTTGAGCTGCCTTGCTTTTGATTTGGAGTCTACAGCCTACCTTGAGCTCTCTTTCATTTGTTCTCATTTCCTCTGGTTTGGTTTGGCCATCCTTTGCTTTCTTTTTCTTTTCTTTTTCAAATAAGTCTTTCTATAGCACTGAAATTGGCTGCAGCCCAAACACCGCTCTGGAATGAGAGAGATGTGGGGAAGTGGGAGGGGGAGCTTGAATCTGACACAGGGCAGAGGGCAGCAAAAACAACAAAGGAAAAAAAATTGACATGGGGGAAAGAGAAGAATAAATGTTTCGCTTTGGCAAAAAAGGCTATCTGATTTGGCCAAACAAGCCCTCGTTAAATCAAAACAAGATATTTTTCTCCTGGGCAGAAACCCCACCGGATGTGCACAGTATTAAATGCAATAATTTAAATGAGAGGAATGCATCGGGGAGGAGAGCCAAAATCTATGTTGTTTCATGAGCTGTTTTCTCTTTCCGCCTTTTTCCTTCCTCTTTGCTTTCTGCTATTCTCTCCCCTATGCACCCAGGGCAATTTGTCTGTGTGTTTCTAATGTGATATGAGACTTTTCTTGCTTAAACTGCAAACACTTTTCCATGGTACAGTCGTAACTTGGAAGTCAAACAGAATCTGTTCCGGAAGTCCATTCGACTTTCAACATGTTCGGAAACCAGAGCACGGCTTCCGATTGGCTGTAGGAGCGTCCTGCAGCCAATCGGGAGCCGCGCCGGACGTTCGGCTTCCGAAAATTGTTTGAAAACCAGAACACTCACTTCCGGGTTTCAATCATTCGGGAGCCGATTTGTTCGGGAGCTAAGGCGTTTCGGATCCAAGATATGACTGTAAAACTATTGACAGTGGCAGGAGAGTGTGGCAAGGTGAGACCTAAAGAGGGACACTCTGGCCTGTAGTCTCTATGGTGCAAGACGACAACTATAGAATATGGTTAGCGGCCATACACCAAATCAGACCATTGGTCCATCTAGCTCAGTATTGTCCACACTGACTGGCAGCAGCTCTCTAGGGTTTCAGGCAGGGGACATTCCCAGCCCTACCTGGAGATGCTGAGTATTGAACCTGAGACCTTTAGCATGCTCAGTCACTGAGCTATGGCTCTTCCCCCTCTAGCTCACCTTGCTGTGTGAGCTGAAGTCTCACATAACCAAAACAGTATATGTGTCGATTTGTCTTAGGCTGTTATGGGACTGACAGAGGCTTCCTCCAGACTGTCAGTATTTGGCAGGAGGGATTTAAGGGCATATGTTGTTATCCGCCCTGAGAGCTATAGGGTGGTCTAAAAATTAAATAAATAAATAAATAATACAGTATACCAGAGCCTGAGGATCACAATCAAAGCCATACACTTTTAAGCATATTTGAAGCACATGGCTTTCCCCAAAGAATCCTGGTAACTCTTTTGTTAACGGTCTTGAGAATTGAAGCTCTGTGGAGGAAACGAGAGTTCCCAGGATTCTTTGGCAGAAGCCGTGATCTAAGTTTTGCAAGTTTAATGTGGATTAAAATGTTGTCGCCCGAGAGCAACAAATCCACTTTAAACAAACAAACAAACAAACAAAAAACCCCACACACTGACTAGACTTTTGTGCTTTGGAAAGTGATGGGGGAAATGCATTAAAAACTATGGAACAAACAAATAGCTAATGGGAAGCCATATATTTGGGCTCATCCACACTTACCTTTGCTCTGTGTTTCTGGGCACAGGTCCGGGCTTTCCATGTCTGCATTTTACCACTGAATCAGAGAAAACGTCAATTTGATTTTCCACGGATTCATATTTGCTCTGATTCAGTGGTAAAAACATGCTTTTTCCTTAGGAAAGCTCTAGGCATGGGCGTAGCCAACATTTTTTGGGGGGGGAGGGGGCAGGACTTTTGTTAGTGGGGGCAGAATCAACATGATTGATCAGTTAGTTGAGTATTTCTATTGTTTTAGTTGAGGTGGGGGCTATGCCCATGGCTCCAGGGGGGAAAAAATAAAAAACACCCCCTGCTCAAACCTGGATTTGTGCCTAGAAAACACAAAGCAAGTGTTAAGTGTGGATGAGCCCCATGTGTACTGTATATTAGGATAAATCATCATTAAAATGCTGGTGAATTTTTGTGAGGCCTTAAAAAAAAATCCCAATCTTGATGTGAAAATGTGGAGACCTGAAGACTGGGAGGGAAAGGAGAAACTGAGAGGAACTGAAATTGACAGGTTCACCCACCCCAACTCTATCCATGAGAGTGAGGGACTGACTGGTGCTTTCGGGGGACCCAGACCATGGTGTGTGAAAAATAAAAATGAAAAATCTTCCAATGCCCCAGTAGAGAAGGGATCAGTGGGCTGAGGAAATGACTCATCAGGAAGGAAGCAGGAAGACCCCTTTGGGGAACGGCCCACGAGCTGCTAGCTTTTTGTGTTTTGGGATATACGGACTGTCTGGCTGTGTTGAAAGGAGCCCAGTGGGCAGGGAACAGTGCCACTGTCCACCTCCTGGCCTTTTCCCAACTCTCTCTAGTCATGCTCAGAGAAGCTGCAGGCTAATGCAAAGGGAGGGGGGGAGCCACAAATAAAGGCAGGGGGAATTCATTATTAGAGATGAAGGGCGGAGGGAACAACAAGGAGAAAGGACGGATGGGAATTTGGGAGCATGTAAGCATCGAAGCCAGGTCTCTTATGTTTGGCTGGGAAAATCATGTTTAACAAGCCCGCACAATGAGGCCTTGTGGGCTTGAGGCGTATGACAGAAATAAGGCCTGACAGCATCTAGGGTGGGAGCCTCTCGGGCCTCCTTCTCTCGCCTGCCCCTCCTCCAACAAAGCTTTTTCAGCCGTGCAGCCCGCTGCCGCCCACCACTGACAGCCCCAGCACCTCCCTGTTCCCACACACTTCTTCTCCAGCTCCAGGCAGCCGGCTCCAAATGAGTGAAGATGCAGAGCAAGAATTACCCAAGTAGCACATTTTAGGGTGACGCCTCTTGACTGCTGCAAAGGCTTCATAAGGACATATGAAGAGCCTGCTGGATCAGGGCCACTGGCAGCATCCTGGTCTTACAGTAGCTGAAACCTGTGGGAAACCAGCACATGAGCACTCTCCCTTCCTGTGGTTTCCAGCAACTGAAGCATTATTGCCTCCAAATGTGGGGGCAGAGCGTAGCCAGTGTGGCTGGTAGCCATTGATAGCTCTCTCCTCCATGATTTTTCTATCCTTTGAAAAGCCCTCTGGGTTGGTGGCCATTACTGTCTACTGTGGGAACGAGTTCCATGTGGTCCATAGTGTCCCCAGATTTGCTCTGGGTGGTTGGGGAACCCCCAGAACAAATTTAGGAGACCTGCAGGGGGACGAGAAGGGGACAAAGTTCCATTGTGGATAGTGGAAGTCATTGTTGGCTCACAGCGCCGCTCGGTGCTATACAGCATACAGTCCAGTGCATGTATTAGGAGAAAGGATGCATAAAAATGAATATATTCATGACAATATTAATACAAAAGCGTGTACAGTGGTACCTCAGGTTACATACGCTTCAGGTTACATACACTTCAGGTTACAGACTCCGCTAACCCAGAAATAGTACCTCGGGTTAAGAACTTTGCTTCAGGATGAGAACAGAAATTGTGCAGCGGCAGCAGGAGGCCCCATTAGCTAAAGTGGTGCTTCAGGTTAAGAACAGTTTCAGGTTAAAAACAGACCTCCAGAACGAATTAAGTTCTTAACCCAAGTATTAGGGGAAAGTTTGTGCCAAAATGTGTACACGAGTCAAAGCTGCATATAAATGTGTTTATTTGGAGAAACATGCACTGTAATGCTGATGGATTCTCATGAGGAGTTAGTTAAAAGAAAAAGAAAATTGCAAATTGCTGTAGAATTTAAGATTGGAAAGATGAGAAATTGAGACAATCAAAATTGACTGATCCATCCATCCATCCATTCCTCGTTGTGGGTATCTTTCCAACAGAGGTCCACAGAATCAGTTAGTGCCAGACTGGGCCGGGGAAGACCCAGCTTCAGATCCCCTCCCAGCTGTGAAACTCATGGTGTGACCTTGGGCTGGTCACACTGTCTCAGTCCAACCTATCTTGCAGGATTGTAGTGAATATAAAACCATATACCACCTTAGCAGCACTAGAGGAAGAACAAGATATATATGCAATTTGTTGTGCTTGGTTATTAATGAAATTAGTTGCTGTCACTATTGTTACTATTTCTGTTTTGAGTCTTGAGCTGACCCCCTAAAAAGGCACTGCCAAGGCCTTCTTTGGCTCTGAAGTGGGTGCAACCATTGCCCACCTCTGCATGCTATGCTCTGTCACTTCAAACCTATTCTGCCCAAGGACCTCTCTCCCTTCCTGGGGCCACATGCAAGTGGTAGGCGGGCCCAGAAACAAAAGTGGGTGGGGCAACACATGCTAATTTTACCTTTACACACTCGATGAGTTTCTACACACACCGGCATGTCCCGCTTTCCATCTTCCATCCAGACCAGCAAGAGCTCAAGGCCACATTTCAGCCAGGAAAATACACTGAGGGTGTGAAACAGGGCCAGAGAAGGGCAGGATAGAAGTCTAGAGCAGGTTTCCTCAACCTCGGCCCTCCAGATGTTTTTGGCCTACAACTCCCATGATCCCTAGCTAGCAGGACCAGTGGTCAGGGATGATGGGAATTGTAGTCTCAAAACATCTGGAGGGCCGAGGTTTGAGGAAGCCTGGTCTAGAGGCCCACATTTGGCCCCCCAGGCCTGAGGTTCCTGACCCCTGCTTCTACAACAAGCGCATTGGGCAATGGAGGAAAACACTTGAAGCAACAGAGCTCTGTGTCCCAATGCTTCCATTCCCTTTGCTCACTGAGTTGCAGTTCTGGGAAACTCGTCAAAGGTGGCAACTGGTCAGTTATTATACGTGTGTGTACTTACGTGTGCAATGCGCAACTCATTGGGATTTTCCGCCTCAGGTGCCAAAATCAATGCTCCGGCCTTGTCCTTCGCTACTGCACATTCCAGAGCTTGTTAAATTATTCGAGCTCGTTTGACCGCTGCTGTTTCGGCAGCTTCCCTAGACAAATAATTATCTAGCTGACCATCCTCCAGCTCTTTCGAGTGCTCCGTTCATTTTGTTTGAAGACTGCCAAGGGGCGAAAGAATAAACCCAGCCAGGGAGAGAAATCACCATAGATCAGGCATTACTAAGAAGCATTTTTAATGTACCCTCCCAGCCCCAAGACAAATGCAAGATTAAAAAAGAACAAATAATGGAAAAGAAATCCCACCATTACAAGCTACATAGAGTCAGATTTGTCTCTCTTGACCTGTACACAGACATGAATATGTACAAAAACTATATTTAAAATATTACAGATCTTCTCAGCATTTTGTTTTGCTTTTGGTCTAAAAATTACTACAGACGGCCCAAATGCATCTGGCAGTGTCTCTCTGACTGTGGTGATTCACTTTATATTAACATTTCACTTTTTAAAAGAAAAGAAAATGAAAGAAACCACACATACACATAAACCTTACAATAGAATTTAGATTTAAAAAACAAAATCTCAAATTTGGTATCGTTATAACTTTAGTGCACATGATACTCCTTCAATCCTCACTTGTAAAAATAATAATAATAATTACTGGACTGAAAACTAGTTTTAAGGGTTTACCTAAACTGAGATTTTCAGTGGTTTAATTTAAACTGGATTAATAAAACTGATTTAAGGTGGTTTGTAGACAGGCTAATTTCTGAAGCTTAAATTCTTTTGCTTGCTTGTTTGTTTTGCATTTTCTGAACCTGTATTTTTAAATTTGTTTTTATTAGGTTTTCAAATATGTCAGAACAAACAAGCAAAAGAAAAAAAAATGACACATACAAAAAACCCACACTTCAACAAGGTGGGGGTCCAACAACATCTGGAGAGAGGCAGGGGGTCCACCCCTAGGTTACGGACAGGGAATTAAATTTTACCAGGAAAAGCTGCAACAACACCTGGGGTTGGGTCCTTAACACCTGAGCTCATCATTGAAGCTGGGTTAGAAATCCATATCCGATGGACTAGATTATCTAGATTTGGAATTCATAGGGGCAGAGAAACATGAAAGGTTGAGTATAATAGGGTTGGGGAACCTGTAGCCCTGCAGGATTTTGGTGTACCTACAAGTTCATCGTCCCTCAACACTGGCCATGCTGTCTACAAATGATGGGAGTTTAGCAACATATGCAGGGCCCACAAGTTGCCCGCCTTTGAACTATAGCCATATCTGTGGCATCTCAAGTGTTATGCTGATTCAGGCTTTTTTAAAAATAGGTGTGCACTGAGCAAAGCACGCCAGCAGGAATGAACGATCCAGGATCCACAATTCAATCAGGTAGGAAAATTCCACGATGCAATCCAATGGAGCCTGGCCCTCCAGAACCGACGCAGGAAGAGAGAGGCCAGGCAGGCCCGCAATATATCCTGGCCCTGGGCGTGGGGCTAAGCGCTGCCACTGGGTGGTTGGTCCTATGCCCAGGGGAACACCCTCCAAATTTCTGCCACCATTGGCTGATTTGGCAGCAGGAAATGATCCGGCCTGTCATTCACCAGTTCACATGGAGGTCTGAGGCCCGCCTGCAAAATCACCTGCCCAAGAAGGGGCAAACGGACTTCTCACTTCTACTGCTTGCTCACTTTGTCTTCCTACCTGATGTCTTCTGCCACGTTTGATTGAATGAAGGTGCGCCAATGAAAACCAAGACTGTACTTGTTCAAAAGGGAATCTCATTCCTGTTATGTTTTTGGTCACTGACCGAGATGTAATCCTGGTGTTTCTCTTGTCAAGGAAGCCGCAGAAGGGAGAGACAGACGAGGTCGCTTTGCAGGCTTCCTTAGCTCATCCAGAAACTGGGAAGGAGGCAGGACCAGCGAATGAAGTGTCTCCTTGTCTGTGATGCTATTTCCTGTTAGGAGGGATGGTAATGCATATGCGATCCATAGGCAATAGCAATAGGGGTTTGCTGGGGGGGGGGGGCAGAACTCAGGAAGGGCATCATGCACTTATTTTTAGGTGTGGGTTTGATTTGGCGCTCCAGTAAATAATAGGATCAAGAAGTCCTGAGCAAGACAACATTTCCCACACTGGGAGAGTCTCAATTCCCTTTATGCAATTTGTGGCATGTTCCAATCTAACCAGAGAGCAGCTCAGTCACCCTTCCGCTTGGCCTACAATTCCTCCCTTTGCTGGAGAGACCCAATGAGAAAGTTATGGGTAGGGCCATCAGTCTCATACAGGAAAGAAAAGAGCTTGTTCCCTCTGGGTTCAAAAGACAGCTCTCGTCTCCCACGGCTAAGCCAGGAAATGCCATTTCCAGCATGGTCACGGTGTGGTTTGTGTGTGTGGATCCTGCCCTCTTGGCAAAACCGATTCCTGCCACCCACTTCCCATCAACAAATCAGTCCAAGGAGACTTCGCAGGGGTTTTCGTGAGCTTGGCGTGCACCCTCATAGATGTGGCGGAAGTCTTTGTAGCGAGGAGCGCAGCTGAGCCAAGCCTCCCCAAAATGCAGCCACCCAGTGAACAGGAAGCTGCCAGGTCCCGGCTTCACCCCACACCGCAGCAGAGTACGGATGCTGCCCGTGGATTTCCCATATTTGCCAACCGGTTGGAACAAGGCAAACTTCTGGCGGTGGATCCGGGTGGCACTGACACTGATGATGGATTCTTGCGACTCCATGTCATTGGAGACTGTCCGGATATTGCCACGGATGACTGCAGGGGTGGAAGGAGTGGAGAAAACAGAAACGTTTGTTTGTTTGTTTGTTATATATATACTGGCCAACAGCAGTTTTACAAAACACAGAGAGAGAACAAACAGCAAATTAAATCCAAATGGACGGCAGTTTAAAGACTAAAAATAGCACAGTCAATGAGATATATCAATACAATGTCAACAATTACTTACAGAGCAGTGACACACTGATAAAACCCAACCGTGTGTGTGTGTGTGTGTGTGAGAGAGAGAGAGAGAGAGAGAGAGAAATCCTACAAACCACAGATGTGCACACACACATGGGCGTAGTCAAGGGGGAGCAGGGAAGCAGCTGCCCCCCAAATCAAGTAAAACAATAGAAATACTTAACTAACTAATCACATCAGTTCTGCCCCCCAAAAGTCATGACCCCCCCCCACAAAAATCCTGGCTACGTCCATATGCACACATCATGCATCTAAAGCACATTTAAAGCATATCCCCCTCCCCAAAAAAATCCTGAGAACTGTAGTTCACCCCTCAACAGTAAGCTTGGGTGGATCCAGAGGCAAAGAGTGGATGGAGCAGGAGATGTGGTCCTTATTTTTGTACAATAGGCTGCACTCCAGCTCTGCAAAAGTCAGAAGTTTGGACATGCATCTCTCTCTGTCTTCTACTCAGGAAGCAAGAGGCTTTGCCATAGTTCAAGGACATATTCTGGCTAGGCAAAAGCACTTGTGGGTGGTCTTGGAGCAGGGCTGGCAAGTGTGGCTTGTAGAGATCTCTGAGGGCCAGACAGAGTTGCCTGGAGGGCCATACTTGGCCCCAGGACCCGATATTGATCCCCCATCCCTGCTTTAGGCAAACAGCAAAACTTACTTGTTTTGGCATGCATTTGACCACAAACAAATCAGTCATTTCAGTTTGGTTTTGCTTGCTTGGCTTTTATGTATTTGTTGGCATTTCTAAATCAATGCGCTACGTTATTGCTGTTGGGCTTGTTTTATTATTTTTCTCAGCCACACTGGCAGTCCCTGCACTGAAAGGCAGCATGGAAACAAAACCAAATCAATCAACAGAAGTGGTTCTGTAGTGGCACCCAGCTCTAAGGCTACAGCTGAGTATAACTGGTCAGATCTAGCCAATTATGGAGAGGAATCCAGCTATTAGCCTGCTTGCACGCAGGTGCCTTTGGCTTCCTCCAAATCAGCAAGAATTAGCCCCTCCGAGATCATTCTGACAGGCTCGTGATCTGATCCGGCGTGGCAAATCCCCTTGTTCTCCTGTTTGACTTCCTGGTTGCCATGGGAACTTTGGAGTGGGCAGCCAGCGGACCCCCTGACCCCCTTCTCCTATTGTTTAGGGTTGCAAATCTGGAGGTTAGCAGAGCGTGCGGGGCAATAATTGGCAACTGCCCACTGAGCCGGACAGCCCTGAGTGTGCAGGCATTTAAAGGGGAGAATGGAAAGGCCACATCGTCCCAGCTGGGGAGCGAGTTGCTCTGTGGGGGCAGCTCTGGCTGCTGGTGCCTCAGCCCAGACTGGCAGGCAGGCAGCTCCTGGTTAGCTACTTAAGCAGAATTCAGGGACAGAGTTCCAGAAGGGCAGGCTTTAGCTTTCACAGCTGCATATGCATTATCAAGAGTGATTTCTATGGCATTTTTTCCCATGTAAAAGGAAAAAGCAAAAGAGAGAGCCGTGCAATTAACAGTTCTTAGTCCTGGGTCCCTGGGTAACATTAGGCAAGTAAATCACAATCACAGGGTTGGTTGCAATGATGAATGCAATAAGGATTGCTAAGCAAATTGGGCAGTCCAGAAGTCTGAAATCCTGAGCGGCTGCTACCAGTCAGTGTGGGCAATACTGAGCTAGATGGACCAATGACTCAGTATAAGGCAGCTTCAATTTACGATGCTGAAGAGAGGAGCGGAAAACGTGACGTTGAGGAAGATGTACTCACCAAAATCACTAGTGCAAACGGCCATCAGAATCTCAGTGTTGTTACATGGACGGCAGCTCCCTGCATCTTCCAAAGAGAAAAAAAGAAACAGTCACTCAAACTGAGTTCATGCCAATTGTTCTTTAGAGAAGGGATGTGGAGAATGAGGGGAGGCAGAAGTAAAGCGTAGAAAGGCATCGTGAAAAGTTTGCTTCATCTATGGAGGGGAAGGAGAAATAGCAGTCCAGGGCATGTTTGGGCCAGGTGATTTTCACTTGAAAATATGGAAAGTGGCTGGTACACTCTATTCATCTTTGACAATAGAGACTCGGCTTCTGTGGCTAGAGGCATCATTTATCAGCTGTGACTGGTACAATATCATCAACTGCCTGGACTGGGAAAACTTGGCCACAGCAGTTCATGCACTGGTTACTTCAAGACTGGATTCCTGCAATGAGCTCTATGTGGGGCTTCTCTGTTGAGCAGGAAGAGCTGGGAAAGATTCCCAGACCAAATGCCTTGAAAGCCACTGCCAGACAATATGTGAGGAACCAGTGGCCCTCCTGAAGTTGTTGAATTGCAATTCCCATCATCGCTGGCTGTTGACCATTCAGACTGACTCCCATCAAGATCTGGTGGGCCACAGTTTCCTCATCCTTGATCAGGAGGGGTGTTGTGGTTAGAGAGATGGGCTAAAAGCTGAGAGATGAGGCTTTCACAGTTACT
This sequence comes from Podarcis filfolensis, assembly GCF_964270895.1. NCBI lineage: Eukaryota > Metazoa > Chordata > Lepidosauria > Squamata > Lacertidae > Podarcis > Podarcis filfolensis. Next base: position 34,397,237 of record NC_139616.1, on the reverse strand, counting down.
CAGCCATGAAGCTCAATGGGTGACCTTGGGCCAGTCCCTGCCTCTCAGCCTAACCTGCCTCACAGGGTTGTTGCGAGTTTTCAAACTCTTCATGTATTAAATGTCAAGTTGGCATATGCAGAGGTGGGGTGTTTTTTAAACCTAAATTCTATAAACAAAATTAACTCAACATAAATTCTCATTTTCCATAACTAGATATAGACAGACAGATAGATAGATATGAAACATAAAAAACTCTAAACTAAAAGGTTTAGCTTTAAGCTTCCCCTTCTGCTCCTAGTGTTTAATGGAAAGAATATACTTAATAAGAGTTAAGATTTACAGCCAAACAAAATAGAAATTTTGGCATTTTGAGCACCACGCTCCAACTAATTGGTCTTCTTAGGTTTAAGTACCTGTAGAAGGTTGCTTGAAACTAGTCAGCTTCTTAGTCTAATCTACCTCACAGGGTTGTTGCAAGGATAAAATGGGGGAAGGGAGAACCATGTGTACCGCCCTGAACTCCTTGAAGGAGAAGGTGGGATAGAAATGTAATAAACAAATAGGCCTGACAAAATGGCCTGGCTTCGTAGAAGGCAGCCTTCTATTCTCCTAAGATGCCCTCTGGTCACAATCCCATTGGCATTAGAGAGCTAAGCTGGTAGGGCTCAAGTGTGCCTAACTCTGGCCCTAGGTGCCAACATTTCTCAAGACAAAGCCTAGTAAAAAGTTTTTTTAAAAAAAAGCCATTCCCCAGTTGGGGAGAATGCCTAGGGTTGCTATGGTAACCATGTTCAGGCCTTATCTGAGATGCAGCTGAACGTCTTGGCGGGTGACTCCGCTACGAGCTGCCGCACACTGGACTTTTGTTAGCTCAGAGATGAGGCCGATTAGATGTTCCTTCTTCGGCCTTGTGTTTTCGATTGCTGAGCACACTCCGGACGGCTTGGGTTACTTGCCCACCTCCTCCCCTTGCCGTGAGGGAGGCCCACACAGCATTCGGAGTCCTTGAAATGCAACAACAGCAAAAGGAGTTTCCGCTTTCCTAAGCCTGGGAAGCAAATTAAGACTGTTTCCATGTTTGGTTTGCAAATGCTCTAGCATCAGGGTGCATCAGAGCATGTGCAGAGTTCCTTTACCCCAAGTAGGGAAAGACGACTTCTTTTTTTTAAAGGATATATGAGTCATAGTACTCTGACCATTATAGAAAGCTGTTGCCTTGTGAAAGGAATGCTTTCTTGCCTGCCTGGAGAAAGCCCAGTGTGCTGTTTGAGCCTGGAACTGCTGAACCAACTCTTGGATTGGGCTATGGCACTGCGCAAGGGAATGAGTCACACCCATCGTCCCACAGACTTTTGCCCCGGCCCCACCCAGCACTGAAATGTGGCCCCCGGAAAGTTGACCACGAGGGAATGCAGCCCCAGGGCTGAAAAAGCTTCCTCACACTTAGGCTAAATAGGACACAATTCTGATCAGGACATAAATATTCTGGTTGTGTGGCAACCTTATTTCCACACCGAAGAAAAAGCAAACAGCCCCAGCTACATGCACACTTTCTTTCCTGCAGGACCTAGAATAGTCCTGAATGTCATGTTTCCTCCTTATTTATTTTATTTGTTTAATTTTACATTTATAGCCTCCTTTTCCTCCACAGAGCTCAAGGCAACCCTGTGTGCTAGGTTAGGCTGAGAGGCAGTGACTGGCCCAGCAAGCTTCATGGCTGAGTGGAGATTTGAACCCAGGTCTCCCAGGCTCTAGTCCAGCACTCTAATCACTACACCACAGTGGCTCATGATCCTACACATGTGCCACTTGTAACACAATAGGCATAAGAATATGATGCAAATATTCATCTGTTCCAGGATTCAGTTCCTAGCAGTATCCAGGGAAATGATTCTGGAAAGCTTGGAAATAGAGCTTGAGAGCACTGAGCCTCCCTTGATCTTTTTTCCCCTGAATGGGAATGGAGGATGAATTCAATTCAGTTCATGTTTAAAGGTAATGTACATCTTCCAAAATAATATGCAAACTGAAACACATTTATCTTTCGAAACGGGCGCTTCTCCAAATTTTGCGATGCATTTCCCCAGCCAAATAATGTGCGCAAAAATGCACATACTGGGGTAAAGCATGCATAAAATGCATATATTAGTGGAAATAATATAGAGAAATGCATTATATTAGGGGAAATTGGTTTGCAAAGATGTGTATATTAGGGCAGATTGCATAGTAAATGTGTATATTAGGAGAACTTCATGGATGGGAACTAAAAAAAAAGCTTATGTAGAAATAATAGAATTGTAGAGTTGGAAGTGACCATGAACATCATTTAGTCCAAACCCCTGCAATGCAGGAATCGTTTGCCCAACATGGGGCTTGAACCCGTGACCCTGAGATTAAGAGTCACATGCTCTACCAGCTGAGCTAAAATGGGAGGAATTGTACTAGAAAAGTGAGAAACTGAGAAAGCCTGCAATTGACATATTTGTCTATCCCTACCTCCTAAGTCTCAACTTCAGATTTCAAAGGATCCTGGGCAAAATATCCTGAGCGAGTTTTGACCTATAAAGTCTTATACAGGGGGACCCCTAGGTGAGCCTGCCTGGCCCCTGAGATCATCATCCAAAGCCCTTCCCTGCAAGCCAGGCACAGAGTGTGGTGTCAAGAGAAAGAGCCTTCACTGCAGTAAGCCCTTCTGTTTGGAATGCTGTCCCTAGGGAGGCCTGCCTGGCCCCAAACTTAGCATCACTGCAGCGCCAGGCAAATATATATTTCATTTCCTGGGGATTGTTGGCAGCACCAATGCTATTACATTTTATTATATTCTTTTAAATATGTTTTTGAATATTTATTACTGTATTTTTCACTTACTTGTATATTGCTTCAGGACCTTTTAGTGAGAAGCAATATACACATTTAATAAACCTAAATCTAAAACCCTGCCCCTCCTTGCCAGTGTCACCACCACTGCCCATTGGCTTGCCATCTTCTTCTGGGCCAAATCTGCATTACTGCAAGGCAGAGGGAAAGAGCCAGCTAAGAGGATGCTGGTCCTATTCCCTTGCCTATTTCACTGCTCATCAGGCAGAAGGCAGGTGAACAGCCAGCAACAGGGAGGAATGCTGATTATGCTGACCCTGGCCCTCTCCCGAATCTTGTATTCAGAGGAATACCATCTTTCATGGAATCAAAGAGTTGGAAGGGACCACAAGGGTCATCTAGTCCAACCTGCAATGCAGGAACCTTTTGCCCAATCTGGGATTCTAACCCACAACCCTGAGATTAAAAGTCTCACACTTTGAATGTGGGGGTTCCATAAGTAAAGGTTAAGGATCTATACCAAACTGCTTTAGTTCAGAGTTGTTTGTCCTTTAACTTATTTTCCTCTTGAAGAAAAGCAGAACCAGTTTTGAGTTTGGGGGTCCCAATGTCCAAGGAACTGGGTGAATTGAATGCCCCCCAGCAGCAGAACTTCCTTGGTCTATGTTAGATTTCTGAAAACGGGCATATACCTACTGCCCTGTAATCCTACCCTGATCTGGAGGCGGGAGAAGTGTCCCTCTGACATTTCCCTGTACAGTTTTATGAAGGAGGTGTGTGTGTCACATTTATTTTAAGCTGAATCCACAATTATGTCAAATCATGTTTAAGGAGGCTTAACTCTGTTTTGGCATGATGGCTAAATGGACAAAGATACAGCCCCTTGCACCATGGAAATGGAAGTGGTGAGATGGTAAAACAACAGTAAACCATGGGTTGCCTATACGTTTGGAAGCTCAAACCATGGTTTGCGTTCTAAACCATGCTTAGTACAAGCCATGATTTGGCATGGCTGAATGGATTCTTGGTCTTGGTCTCTCCAGGCTCACATGTAGAGAAGATGGTTGTTTCTGGGTTGGATATGCTAGAAGATAAAAGCTTGGGAAAATACTACCACGGATGCATCGCAAATGTTCCCTCCAAACCCAGCCATGAAAGCCAAAAGAACTTTACCTTCCATGCTGAGGTTTCTGGACGGCCACGAGAAGCGGGAGTTCCAGTCACCCCGCAGCTCGTAGCGGAAGGCAGCGATCCGGCGGCTGATGTCCTGGTGCAAGGTGGACTGCAGGAAGAGAGCAACCTTCTCCTTGGGCAGCCAGCTAAAACAGCGCACCTTGGGCTGCAAGGTGGCGTCGGCCTCCGAGAGGAGGAGCTCCAAGACACCGTCCCTCTCCAAGTAAATCTGAGCTCCTCGGAAGCTGTTGGAGGACTTGATGCAGGCTGTCACCCGCCTGGGGTTCTCTCTGCCGGTGGTGCCTGTGGGAAGGCGGGGGAAAAGGCTCAGGCGCAAGGCTCCCGCTGGGTACAACCACTCCAGGGATCCCTCAGCACAGTGCAAGGAGATCTGTTCCACGCTGCCCGATTCCTGCGACAGACCACTGCAAGAGATAGCAGAATGGAGTTAGTATAACAAGGAAGATGGGGCAGTTTCGTCTCTTCCCAAGAAAGTCAGGACATACATCAGTCAGGTAAAGGTAAAGGGACCTCTGACCATTAGGTCCAATTGTGACCGCCTCTGGGGTTGCAGCGCCCATCTCGCTTTATTGGCCGAGGGAGCCGGCGTACAGCTTCCGGGTCATGTGGCCAGCATGACTAAGCCGCTTCTGGCGAACCAGAGCAGCGCACGGAAATGCCGTTTACCTTCCCGCCAGAGCAGTACCTATTTATCTACTTGCACTTTGACGTGCTTTCGAACTGCTAGGTTGGCAGGAGCAGGGATCGAGCAACGGGAGCACACCCCATCACGGGGATTCGAACCGCTGACCTTCTGAGTCCTAGGCTCTGTGGTTTAACCCACAGCGCCACCGGTGTCCCACATCAGTCGGGTAAAAGGCAACAACTGGTTTCGTAAGAATATCAGTAAAGAGAGGCAAGTTAGGGCTGAGAAGGGGTTTGAAAGGGTGTGAGAGGTGAGACATTGGAGAACAGAGCTGTGTGTACTACATAGCACCCTCCCAAGCTAGTCTGATGCTCTCAGGTGTGAAAAAATGTCTACCCATCACCAATGGCCAGTGCAGTGGACCAGGGTCAGCCCACCCATGAGGCACACTGGGGCAGCCTCCAGACAGCTGAGAGGGGTGCCGCTGCTGTGCCACATGCTCCATTCCAGCCTCTTTTTAATCCCTGGGCTGCCTCCAGGCAATGGTGCCTCCAGAGAGGAGGAAGAGGCAGGGTGGTGGCTTTTCCAGTTTTTCCTGGAGCGACCAAACATCCTGGGCTGCCCTGCAGTGGTGTATGGCATGGAGTGGCAACAGCAGCATCTGGTCCATTGCTGTAAGAAACAAGATTTATTGGGCCACCCCTGACTATTGCTGCTGTTCTCCAGCACCTAACTAATGTCAGAGCTGGCCCTGGCGGCTGGAGAGCTCTCAGGGAGACACAGTGGCCAATAATGAGTCCCATGAGTATTTCTCAACCACATTCTCAGAGCTTGCCTCTGCATCATTAACACCTGTTCAGATTGCCCTTCTCTCCCCAGTTAGAGTTGCCCCTTACTCTTTGTCAAAACAGATGAAATGCATCACAAAAAATGACAAAAGACACAGATTTGTACAAACTCTAAATATGCCAGTGCAATAGCTTTTTTGTGGTTATCTTCACCGGTACGGAGCACACTCACCTCTTTTTTCGCTGCCCATGGCAGCCATTTTGTTGTGGCGCTCACAGCATTTTTATCAATATATGAGTACTGGCACTTTGTTTTTCACCACCACCAAAAATGTATGGTGCTAGCGTATATGTAAAAATGAAAATTTAGACATAATCACTCTACTTTAAACAGAAATACATCTCAGCAGAAGGAGGAAGTTGGTGACCTGTTTGGTGGCTTAGGTGCTAAACATTTGTAAATAAGTTGAAGGTTCCTGCCGCTCTCCCTTCTTATTGTTATAACACAATGAAGTTTAACTCAGAGGAGATTCAGTTACCCTGAGCCTAAGTTAGACCTGTCCGTTAATCTCCATGGGTTTACTGTGAGTAGGACTAGCATTGGCTAGAGCCCATTATCTGGATTTAGGCCACACAGCAGGGGAAGGGAACAAATTTCAGTGTCAGGGCTGCATTCACTTCTGGAAAACCTTCCAGGGGCCACATGCCGGTGGTGGGCAGGGCCAGAGCCCAAAGCGGGTGGAGCAACATATCTCCACTTCCCTACTTTCCACATGGTGTCACACACTCTTCTCTATCTTGCATCCAGACAAACCAGAGGCATTACCAGAGTATAGGGATGGAGCTCAGCCTCGCAAAACACTCAGGTTGCAACGCAGGAGCCACTGGGGGTGTGGCTTATTAGAAAAGGGCGTGGCCTGGAGAGAGTTCCGAGGGCCAGAGACCTGGAGGGCTGCACTTGGCTGCTGGGCCCAAGGTTCGCCACCCTTGGAACAGAGGACTTTCCCCTGTAAAGTAGGACACCTGGACATCCTATTCCCAATCCATGGACAGAAAAGATGTCTCTTGCAGCACGATGCCGTCCAGATGGTTGAAGACTCTGGAGCGACTTGCCATTTCGCAGCAAAAGTGACTCATCTGCTCTGCAAAGGATCAAGATCACTGAGAAACAGATGCGGCAGCTGTGTCACACACCCGACACGCCCCTCCAAAACCCTGTTACGCTGCCCTCTAGAGGCCCCACAAAAGCAAACGCATTATGCTAGAAGACACAGTGGGCCACTTCTTTATGAATGAAGTCTGAGGGTTCCCCTGTTCATGGACTGCAGTACACGGTTCATTCATATTCATAGACACACACCTGTTCAGAAAACAGAAGGTTTGTGTAGCCAACTAAGTTTTACTCAGGGTAGACCTATTAAGATGAATGTGCATAAATAAGTCATGCCCACTAATTTCTGTGAGTCTTCTCTGAGTAGAACTAACCCACAAGGTTGAATTCTTCAAAGCTCTTGCAATCTAAATTATTCTGCCCTGAAGCTGTCAGTTATTTTCAAAAGGCTGCTTTGCCTGCAGATACCTCCCACCCCCACCCCCTGCCTCCCATTTTCATCTTGGACATTCTGCAAAGGACACAGGAGGAAGAACAGTTGTCCTACAGGATTAATGAGAGGAACAAGCACCCCCCTTTTTATACTCCCCCCCTTCATTTTAAGGCTTAAGAGAGAAGTGGTTGGTACATAGTCTATGACCTCTGGGTCAGATTATACTGGGCAATCTAAATCAATACTGGTCAGTCATCAACCCTGGAAAAATACTAGTTTCTGAGCTCAATTATTTTCATATAAAAAGACCTATTAAACTATGCCTTCGATACGATGTAAAGGGTTCAGTGCAGTTTGCAAATGGAAACATGCAAATGTTGCAGAATACACCCGCAATAAAGCACCAGTCTGGAGGGGCCCTCGCTTGTCCTGACTCCCCTTCCTCTGATGTTTTCCCTACGTTGCATTTTGGATCATAAACCCATCAGGATGGAGACTCGTCCGCCTGCACTCCCTAAAAAGTGTTATGCTCAGTGATTGTGTAATAACGATGAAAATAATAATAATAATAATAATAAGACACACAACAACTATGGCCAGCTGTCTGTGGCTCAACAGCTGAATTGATTCAGCTGGGCTGCAGCAGCAACCTTTGCTCTATAAGGTAGCAAGGGTCTGGACTGCCCCACCTCCCCGGGGAACAGCTGCTAAAAGAGGGGAAATTGAAACAGAGCATTTGCTCACCAAACCCAGCATGGCTTGTTCAGTGAGACTTTTTAAAAAACCACTAGCTTTCAAAGCCCCCACACAACCTAACAATGTTGTCATTCTTTCTTGCATTTCCCACAGGGTACAACTATACTAAATTACGTGGGAAGGAAATAAATTATGGTGAATTTATGATAATTCCAATGCAAACTGTCAATACATTCTCTGAGTGCCTTTCAAGTGCAAGGTTACCATTTAAGATGAAACGTGCAGTAAAACCAAATCTCCAGTATTTCTCAGCTCGGCCACTGTAATGCATGCCACAAGGGGCTGTCATAGAGAGGAGGCTAAACTGGTCAAGCCAGGCATGCTCCAATCTCTGCACTGACTTCTCATGGTCTCTGCTCAATATGATGATGTCCTGTAAGTGGCCATACACAGGGGCTGCCTCCTTCCCTCCAGTCTACCCCACCATCGCTGCGTCACATTTCAACATTCTACACAAAGGAAGTATGACGTGTTCTTTTGTTGCCTTTTGAAATTGGGAAGCGCCGTAGCTCAGTGGTAGAGCCTCTGCTTTGCATGCAGAAGGTCCCAGGGCCAATCCCTGTCTGAAACCCTGAAGAGCTGCTGCCCATCAGTCTAGAAAACATCGGCCTAGATCAGGAGTGCCCAAACTATTTTCAAAGAGGGCCAGATTTGATGAAGTGAACAAGCGTGAAGGCCAACCAAAGTAGGATTTTACCCCAATAAATAAATCCAGGGGGCGGGGGCGGACTAGGTCCCCAAAATGGACTTTGGACATGCCTGGCCTAGATGGACCAGTGGTCTGACTCAGTATAAGACAGCAAAAGGACCCTGCTGCATCAATCCAATGGCCCGTCTAGTCCAACATCCTGTTCTCATGGTGGCCAAACAGATGACTGTGGGACAGCCCAAGAGCACTGTCCCCTCCTGCAGTTTCCAGCAAGTGGCCTTCAGACACGTTACTACCTCCAACTGTGGAGGAATCGCATAGCCATCATGTTCAGATATCAGAAACATTTTGAGTCCCACAAGCCACAATAGCTCAGAAGCATTCAGTCTAACTCCAATGTTTTCTCCTCTAGCCAGTGGTGCCATTAAGACAGGACTTTAGGGCAGATGATCCTGTGGTGGAATGTTCATCAAAAGTTTGGTGGTTCAAGCCCACCCAGGGATGTCTGTGGGCAGGATTCCTGCATCACAGGGGGCTGGACCAGATGACCCTGGGGGTCCCCTTCTAACTCTACATTTCTATGATTCTATGGCGGGGCCCCAACTCAGCAGAATAAGAAACAAGGCCCTGGAACGCAAGAGGGCTGGCTCGACATATTTGGATGGAAGCGAAGGAAAACCCATTACTGGGGGTGGGGCGATAGGGATTTAGGACCATAAATCCCACCATCTAAAATTACCTAGTTGTACCATTGCCTCCAGCCACACAGCTTGCCAAATTATTATTATTTTTTAAAGCAGAGGCTTCGGTCCAGCGCAGCTGTTCTTATGACCCCCTGCATCTCAATCTAGGCGTGCATGCACTGAAGTGTGGCCAGCGTTCTGGACATCAGCACAGCAACTAGTGTCACAAACCAGCTTCAGTTATAGAAAGGTTGGATATAATATTAAAAAACAAACTAAGCCTTTCTGGTGCCAAATCCAGAAATCTTTATGGATTTGGTTTGCTACTGCAGCACACATTGCAAAAAGGGCTGCTCTATTTAATCGGTTGCTCAGAAAATGGAAAAAAAAAACTTGTAGCACACAAAAATGATGTCTCTAGCTAATCATACAATTGCAGAGTTGGTTGGAAGGAACCATGAGGGTTATCTAGTTCAACCCCCTGTAATGCAGAAATCTTTGGCCCAACATGGGGCTCAAACATGCGACCCTGAGCTTAACAGTGTCATGCTCTACCAACTGAGCCAATTTAGCAATCCTCAGGCAGTTTTCTCCTATTTCACAGTACTTTTTATTTTGCAGTACTTATAAGATTCAAATGACAAGCACCATCCTAAAAGAGTCTTTATCCCTTCTCCCTCATACATGAGGGAATGCCTCTTAGTTGCTTCTCTCTTTTTAAAAGGTGCTTTTCTAAAATGGCAACACATATGAAAATTCTTTTTTAAAAGTTTCAAAACTATTTTTTTCTAATATATATGTAATCAACTAAACCTTAATTTTTTAAAGAACGTAAGAACAGCCCTGTTGAAACAGTCCAATGGTTCACCTAGTCCAGCATCCTGTTCTCACAGCAGCCAACCAGATGCCCATCATAGGAAACATGAAATCAGGACCTGTCTGCAGACATGAATGGAGTGGGAGAACCAGCAATACTACCCTGAGCCTTTGAGAAGTTCAGGATAGGGTTGTATCCAAGCTATATTCAGTGCTGACCCATTGAAATTAATGGATGTAGGCTAGTCATGTCCATTATTTCCAGTGGGTCTATTCTGAGCAACCCATAATAAATGAGTAAAGCACCCCATGAAAGTACTTTAATCCCAGGGGTCCACTTTTTTTTCAGCACCCAAGAAAAATGAAGAAATGGCAGCTACCAGGGCAGTTCCCTCTCCACACCATACAATTCTTCTCCTTTTAATAAATTAGGCCCCTCATAGGCACAAAGAACCAGCCCACAAAATCACTCAAACAGTTTCAGCCAGTATAAATTAGGTGTCCCTAGCAGAAGACCAGAATTACAGTCTGTGCACAAGGATGGTTTAGGGCAACCAATGTTTAATAAGCCAGGAGGAAAGTTAAACTCTTCAATAAGTATGACCTCACTTGTCTTTCTGGTAAACCATTGTCAAAGAACAGTAGGAGATTCCAATACTTCTCTCTCTCTTATCCATACAATATCAGAACAAGTTAGGCTGCAATCCTAACCTGGAAGTAAGTTCCACTGAACTCAGTAAGTTATATTTTTGAGTATGCACATATAGAATTGAACTCCCAATCTCCACTTGTGGGGGGGACGGGGGATGGGACAACAATAACCAGCAGCCAAGTCCCATTGTAATTCCATGAAAAACCTAAAATCAGGTAAGGAGGATGACAAACACCAGGACATGGTTTTGCAACATAAAAGGCCCAGTTAAGGAGACCCATCACCAGCCCACTTTGCAAAACCCTGAAGGGAATCTGACCTTGCTCTGTGGGTTGTAGCCACTGTTGGTTCTAAGTCAGAGTAGATCCCATTGAAGTTAATGAGCCTGGCTCACTTAGGCCCATTCATTTCGATGGGTCTACTCTGCATAAAACTTAGTTGGCTTAGACAAGCCTGTGACTCACACCCTGCACGGCTTCCGCATCCAAAATCTAATTTCTTTTTCTGTCTGTCTACTTGAACTGCTGTTGCACCTATGACTCCCTTAACGCTTACCAGGACTTACAGTATTCTAACTCTAGCTGCTAGCATGGAACACAGCAGGTTTGAAGAACCTACATAACCCAGTATTTCGGAGAGAGAAGGAAAAACCTCTGCAGATGAATGAAGGTCAAACAGCATCACTTTTCGACGACACGTTTTGAAGGCAAGAAATTTGTCCGTATTAATACCTACCTCCCCCTCCAGCTACACTGATCTTCTGAGTAATTGCAAAGGGCTGTATGCAGAAGAACTAAGCCCAGGAGCCCCAACGCCAAAGACATCTTAAGGTCTCTAACTCCTGGGCAAAGAAGCAGGAGAGGAGAAGAATCAAATGTAGGGGAACGAATCCTTTTGGAGCACCATCCTGGAATGTGCTGGCGGAGTTAGGAACGCCCGAGTCTCCCCACCATCCATCTCCTGCCTCTGCCGGCTTTCTTCTGGCTCCTCGCAAGGAATCCCCCGCTTTCTCTTCCTTTCCCCTCTTTTTCAGGCTGCAAAATAGCGCGTCCTCGCCCCCGCTCGCTGCGAGAGACGCTGCAATCGGGGGCAAGACAGACCTGGAGAGAGATGGGAAGCTCCCGAGATTCTCATGGTGAGTTTGAAACGGACTATATAAGACGCCCGCAGAGCGCAAGGCAGTTTCAACCCGGGCGGAGGGAAGAGCCGGGAGTGTATGGGTTTGGAGACGCGGGGCGGGGGGGTGGGGTGGAGATCCTCTGCGGTTTCCCAATCAAAACCAAGCTGGGAAACTTTCGGCCAATCGGAATGCAGGCAAAGGGGAGGGTGCGATTCTCCGCTAGATTAGCAAGTTAGTGGTTCTGAGAACAATGTGATTTCAAAAAAAGGGGGCGACGGACGGACGGACTCTGAAAATATTTTTCTCCAGATGTGTGGAAGTCCATTGCAGGCAGAGGCAGGCAGGCTTTACTTTCAGAGTTTTGAGTGCATTTAAATTAAGTCATCATTTAAATCCCTATAGGATTAGGAGCAATTAGAAGTTGTGAGTTTGGGAATTGCTTTTTCAAAGGAGCCAAAAATATTGTTTCGGAGAGTGAGAAATTCAGGGGGTTTTTTTTGTTTTGTTTTGTTATTTCCAACTAACTTTTCTTTACAAGTTACAAAGTGCAACAGTTCAAGATAAGTGAACAAAATTCCCTCAACATTCCCATCCCTTCCCTTTCCATCGTCCCCTATATTCACCCCACTCCTCACAGCCCCCCCCCCACTGCTTCTAGATTACTCTCTAGAAAATGTGACCACATAGAATCTTTCATAGAATCAGAGTTGGAAGGGACCACCAGGGTCATCTAGTCCAACTCCCTGCAATGCAGAAATCTTTTGCCCCATGTGGGGCTGAATCCACAACCCTGAGTTTAAGAGGCTCATGCTCTACCAACTGAGCTATCCTAGAATTTAGAGTTGGAAAGCACCGGAGAGTCATCTATCCAACCCTCATAGTCCTTCTCAGTTCTACAATTCTATGATTATAAATTTTCCCAAGGCTGAGGAGGTAGTTTTTGCCTACATTTGGATGCTGTTGGATACAGTGAGACCCATGTCAGAGACACACAGAGAGAAGAGCGCACAAAACTCACAAATTACATTTAAAAATCACACTTTTGGGGGGTTCTTTGAATTCCCAGGTAGCACCAGTGTATTTCAAACTTTTGTGCAAATAAGTAGCTAGGGACTACTTCTCCCAAAGAATCATGTGAACCATAGTTTGTTAGGTGTCCTGAGAAATGTAGCTCTGTGTGTGGGGACTACAATTCCCAAGATTCTTGCCAGAGGGAGTTGTGTGTTTGAAATGTGTGTTGGACATGCTTGAAATGTGTGGTGTGGATCTGCTCTCATCAGTTTATTGCATTTCCTGAGTAACAGATCCAGTTCTGAATCTACAATTAGCATTTCACAGTGCAATCTGAACCATGTCTACTCAAAAGTCAAGGCCTGTTGAATTAAATGGGGTTTACTCTTGGGTAAGTGGGGCTCGGATTGCAGCCCAAGTTGCTAATTTGCACTGATCAACTGATTAAAGGCTGCAGCTTGACTTTACATCCAACTTCCTTCCTCTTTATTTTTTTTAACAAGGGGGGAGGAACACCCCCCACCACCACCACAACCTTGATTACGAACCTTGTGCTGTGACTACTGACATTCTTTGTAACTAGAGATTTGGCAGGATTAGACCCAAAGGAATTCTTATCCAAGCATTATTAATGCTAGGCAGTGATGCAATCCAGTCGCAGTGCATTTTAAGACTTCTGCAAACATTTAATAAAAGAGAACCCCACCACTGTTCTGCTCCCCCCCAAACCGCTGCTGTTATTATTAGCCTGTTCATTAGAACACCATACAAACCCACCGCAAGCCTCTTCTATTTATTCCTTCCCCTCCTCCACTGCTCCAGACACCATTGTCCCCAGGTTTAACAAACCCTCCAATTAATTACATTTCCATCGGAGTGACAGCCCGCCAAAATGTTTGAAATAAACACGGAACAATTGCGATGCAGTGATATAGGCTGAAGAACAAAGCGTCCAGAGGGGGGGTGGAGCAGAATGAAAATGAGGGATTGTAAATTTTGATGGGAGAAAGAGAGGAATGAGGGAGGGGAGGGAGAGGGCAGACCAGAGAGTGCATTTGGGATGCAGCCTGTGAAAAGGGGACAGTGGAACAAGACAATCTGTTGGAATCCATAGAGAATGAATTCAGAGCATAAATAAGTCCTGGCACTGTCAATGTATTAAAGCTCCCATCTGCTGCTAAAGCAACACTTGTGGGGAAGACACTTGCTTTGCATGCAGCAAGGTTCCAGGTTCAATCTCTGGCGTCTCCAGGTAGGGCTGTGAAAGACTCCTGTCTGAAACCTTGCAAGCCAGTGTAGACAATGCTGAGGTCAATGGACCAATGGTCTGATTTGCTACGAGGCAGGGTTCTATATATGTTGAAATTTTCCAGTGGGGAAGGGCTGCAGCCCAGTGGCAGAACACCTGCTTGGAATGCAGAAGGTCCCCGAGTTGGATCCCTGGCATGCGCTCTACGTGGGGCTACCTTTGAAGGTGACCCGGAAACTGCAATTAATCCAGAACGTGGCAGCTAGACTGGTGACTGGGAGCGGCCGCCGGAACCACATAACACCGGTCCTGAGAGATCTGCATTGGCTTCCAGTACGTTTCCAAGCACAATTCAAAGTGTTGGTGCTGACCTTTAAAGCCCTCAATGGCCTCGGTCCAGTGTACCTGAAGGAGCGTCTCCACCCCCATCATTCAGCCCGGACACTGAGATCCAGCACAGAGGGCCTTCTGGCGTTTCCCTCATTGCGGGAATTGAGGTTACAGGGAACTAGACAGAGGGCCTTCTCGGTAGTGGCGCCCGCCCTGTGGAACGCCCTCCCTTCAGATGTGAAGGAAATAAACAGCTATTTTATCTTTAAGAGACATCTGAAGGCAGCCCTGTTCAGGGAAGTTTTTAATATTTAATGCTGTACTGTTTTTAACACTTGATTGGGAGCCGCCCAGAGTGGCTGGGAAAACTCAGCCAGATGGGCAGGGTATAAATAAATTATTATTATTATTATTATTATTATTATTATTATTATTATTATTATTTCCAGGAAAGACTGAGGATAGACTCCTGACTGGAGCTGCCAGTCAGTGTAGGCCAACTGTTTTGGAGCACAACTCTCATCAGCCTTGGCCAGTGTGGGCAGCAGGCAGGGATGATAGGATATCCAGAGGGCACCTGGTTGAGGAAGGCTGCTGTAGCCAATACGGAGCTAGGTGGAGCAATGGTCTGGCTCAGTGCAAGGTAGGTTCCTTCCTCTGTTCCGCTGGTCATTAGAAGAGCATCTGCTTTGCCTGCAGAAGATCTCAGATACATCCTTGACATCTTCAGGTGGGTCAGGGAAAGACCCCTGCCAGAAGCCCTCTGAAGCTGCTGGTGGTCGGTGAAGAAAATGCTGAGCTAGATGGAGCAATGGTCTGACTCAGGTCACAGCCACAGGTCTTAACTGTCATGGCTCCCCCCCCCCAAAGAATCATGGGAACTGCAATTTGTCAAGGGTGCTGGGAATGGGAGGTCCGTGAAGTCAGCAATGATAACAAACTGCAGTTCCCAGGATTCTTGGTGGGCAGCCAAGACTGCTAAAGGTGGCATAAGAGGGCTTTAAAGGTATGGTGTGGATGTGACCAATGCTGTTCTGCTGGATTTGGGCTTAGGGAGTGATTCATCAGGGACCCAAGCACACCTGATGCACAGATGGAGAAAAATCACTGCTGTTCCAATAAGGAGGAGGAACTGGTGCATCACACAGAGACCACCAGGCAACCTCTTCTGTGGATAGGAGTTTTTGGCTTATATACACAGAGCTGGAGCACACAGAATTGTAGAGTTGGAAGGGACCCTGAGGGTCATCTAGTCCAACCCCCTGTAGTGCAGGAATCTCAGCTAAAGCATCTATGACCAATGGCCATCCAACCTCTAAAAACTCCCAAGGAAGGAGAGTCCACAACTTTTGGAGGGAGACCATTCCACTGGAAGCCACCTTCCAGGTCATTGGCCCATCTAGTTCAGCATTCCCTGTAGTGCCTGTCCAGGGTTTTCTGCAGGGGTCTTCTGCAGTCCTAACTGGAGATGCCAAGAGCTGAACTTGGCAGCGTGTGCCTACGAAAGAGGTGCTCTGCCATTGGATGGTGGCCCTTCCCAAGGACAAGCAGCCCCTCTCCCTCCTTCCATTGACAAGCCATTGTGGTTGCTTGCTTGAAGGAAAGGTACTTTTCACAGACGGCTTGGTTAACCAACACCAAAAAGAAATATTTCTTAAAAAAAAAAAGTTTTTTATTCAAAATTAAAACAAGACATATTATCTAAAAACATATCATCCTTGTTCCCCCCCCATTTTTCCTCCCTCCCTCCCCCCACAACCCCCCCCCGCCCCCGCCCCCCCTGACTTCCCTCGGTTCCAGTCTTTGGTTTCTCTGAGACTGCTGTTTTCTGCATGTTACAAAGTTGTATAGATCCTCAAACTATTTAGCTGATTATTATCAATAAAAAGTTTGTGAATGTTTATTCAAAACCTGCCAAGGAGTCCAGTTCACTTTGTTGCATCTTCAGATACTTTGTAAAGGGTTCCCATTCATCCTTAAAGTCACAGTTATCCTTGTCCCGTAGCTTATATGTCAGTTTTGCCAGTTCTGCATAGTCCATCAATTTTTCTTGCCATGATTCTTTAGTTGGGGTTTCTTCAGTCTTCCATCCTTGTGCTACCAGAACGCTCGCGGCCGTTGTCGCATACATGAAGATGTTTTTCAGAAATATTTCAATATATAAATGCATGATAACAAAATTTAAAAAGGGGAATTTCGTAATAAAAGAGCCAGTTGGAGAACTATGGAGCATGTGGTATGTTATGTACTGAGTTGAATAGGATCCAAACTGCAGCAGTCTGATTGGTCCTAGAACAATAGGATTCAGAATGCAGCAGTCAGATTGGTCCTAGAACAATGCAGCAATATGATTGGTTGGCAGGAACCACCCAATCATGCTCCAGATAGAAGTGAATCCACAACCTGATTGGCTTACAGTAGAATTCCGGAATTAGCCAATCATGTGCAGCCCATTGTGTAAATAATGTATATAAAGCAGATACCTTGAGGGGACTTTCATTCATTCCTCCTCACCACTATGAGCTGAATAAAGAGCACGAAATCACTTTGCGACTCTGAGTATATTTCACTGGCGACGAAGGTGGGATCCCGCTGAGCTGACTGCCACACACAGCACCGCAGCACCGCCACCTGCCGCACCGCTGCCTCGCACCGTGTATCCAGGCTTCAGCTCCGGGACACAAGGAACTCAGAATGGCAACCGACAGCAGCTTCTCGCCGTTCAACCCAGCATCTGGAGACTGGGAAGCATATGCCTCCCGTTTCACCTTCCTCCTAGAAGCCAAAGGGGTCACCGATGAAGAAGACGCCAAGAAGAGGGCAATATTCTTCAGCGTCTGCGGAGAGGAGACGTTTGAAATCGCCCGGGCTCTCCTTGCACCCGAAGACGTCGCTACTGTTCCATACAAAACAATAATGGAACAGCTGAAGGGGCACTTTTCGCCACAGCCCTCTGTGGTGGCTCGTCGAAATGCCTTCTATGCAAAGCGGCAAGCCCCTGGGGAAACCATAACTGGGTTTGTGACCTCTCTCCGCCAAGCTGCCCGGTTCTGCAACTTCTCAGAGCTGGAGAACATGCTTCGTGACCGCCTCGTCGGTGGCCTGAAGGATGAGAAGCTGCAACGACGCCTCTACGCTAAGAAGGACCTAACGTTCCAGGTCGCTCTGGAGGAGGCCCTGGCAACGGAAGCTGCCGAGAGGTCGACGCAAGAGGCACGGCCGAGCCAGCCGTCCCAACCGAGGGTCCACCACGAAGACCTCACCGACGACTCAGGATCCAACAGGGAGGAGGTGCACCGAGTACAGCAGCGCACTCAAGCAGCCCACATACCACAGCTGCCTCGACGAGAAGCAGGGAACTGCGCAAGCTGTGGAGACAGTCACGAGAGGAGGACCTGCCGTTTCCGCAACGCAGAGTGCAGGCAGTGCAGAAAATTGGGACACATCGCCCGGGTGTGTCGAGCTCGGCCCACCCGACGCCAGGCATCAGATGACCAATCCAAGAGCCCCAGGTCCCGGGGCCCAACACACCAAGGCAACTCGACGGAGCTCACGGACTTCCAGGTATACCAGTTGCCCCACCCCAACGTAGAGAAAATTTATGTAGAGGTACAGATAGAGGGGGCCCCATGCCGCATGGAGCTAGACACGGGTTCAACTCTATCCATAATCTCGGCAAGGACCTTAAGGAAACTGTGTCCTACTGGGGGTCCCAAACTCAGGCCGGCCCCATTCACCCTCCGGGACTTCCAGAAACGTAAGGTCCCCACAATGGGGGTGGGGACCTTCAGGGTGCAATACCAAGGGCGGACGCGGCAACTGGACTTGCTTGTGGTCAAGGGCCCCTACATTAGCTTACTGGGATTGGCATGGTTTGGACCACTGGGGCTAGCCGTCACCGGGGTGAACCACACGAGCTTACAAGTGGACGTGGACGCCATATGCAAGGAATTTCCGGGGGTTTTTGATGGGAAATTGGGACAGTATACGGGCCCCCCCATTGCTCTACAGCTTGACCCCGCAGTACGACCAGTCAGGCTCAAGGCCCGCCGGGTCCCGTTCGCCCTGAAACCCCGTATAGACGAGGAATTGGACCGACTCGTGGAGCAAGGCGTGCTGGAGCCGGTGCCTAATGCCCCCTGGGAAACCCCAATCGTCACACCCGTCAAGCCGAATGGTTCGGTCCGCATCTGCGCAGACTACAAATGTACCATAAACAAGGCCCTCACGGCCCATGCATACCCAGTGCCAGTGGTCAGCCATGTCCTTGCCACCCTGGCTGGGTCGAAAATTTTTGGCAAGCTGGACTTGGCCCAAGCATATCAACAACTGCCAGTAGATGAGGCCACAGCAGAGGCACAGACGATTGTGACGCACAGAGGAGCGTTCAGGGTAAAGCGGCTACAATTTGGTGTCAGCGTGGCACCAGGCATATTCCAGAATCTAATGGACTCTCTCCTTAAAGGGATTCCTGGCGTCACCCCCTTCTTCGATGATGTGTTGATTGCCGGGCCCACACCAGAGGAGTTTGAGGACCGCCTCCGCACCGTTCTGCACCGTTTCCAGACGGCGGGTCTCAAGGTGAAGCGGGAAAAATGTCTACTAGGAGTGCCTCAGGTGGACTTTCTGGGATTTATGGTGGACGCAGAAGGGGTCCACCCGACTGGGGACAAGGTACGGGCCATTTGTGATGCCCCAGCGCCCAAGAACAAGACTGAACTTCAGGCCTTCTTGGGACTATTGAACTTTTACCATTCCTTCCTTCCCCACAAGGCGGCGGTAGCGGAGCCCCTACACAGACTCCTGGACAAGCGGGCCCCTTGGGTGTGGGGCCAGCGCCAGGAGGCCGCATTCCAGGCAGTCAAGGACTTGCTTGTCTCAAACTCGGTCTTGGCACACTTCGACGAGAGGCTGCCGGTGGTGCTAGCATGCGACGCCTCACCCTATGGCATTGGCGCTGTCCTGGGACACCAACTCCCGGATGGAAGAGAGGTACCGGTGGCATACTTTTCCCAGACACTCAACGCAACCGAGCGGAACTACTCGCAAATCGACAAGGAGGGTCTGGCAATCGTGAAGGGAGTAAAAAAATTCCATGATTTCTTGTACGGGCGGCCCTTCACCGTGGTGACTGACCACAAGCCCTTGCTTGGCTTGTTTGCCTCCGAAAAGCAGACCCCCCAAGTGCTGTCTCCTCGTGTCCTCAGGTGGTCAATTTTCCTTGCCAGCTACCAGTATGCACTGATTCACCGCCCTGGGAAGGCGATGGGCCATGCGGACGCCCTCAGCAGGCTACCACTACCGGAAACAGGCCCCGACCCAGCACCTGCACAAGAGGTTATGAGCCTGGAGCTGCTTCCCGACCGCCCCATTCAGGCACAAGAAGTTGCACACCATTCCAAGAAAGATAGGGTCATCTCCCGCGTCCTGGACTGGGTGTGGAGGGGATGGCCCAGCAGCAGCCCCGGGCCAGAATTCGCCGGCTACACAACCCGCAAACATGAACTGTCGGCCCACAAGGGGTGCCTGTTATGGGGAAGCAGGGTCGTTGTTCCCCAGCCCCTCCGCAAAAGGGTCCTCACAGCCCTACACGAGACACACCCAGGGGTAGTAAGAATGAAGGCCCTTGCCAGGAGTTATGTGTGGTGGCCGGGGATCGACGGAGAGATAGAGGCCTGGGTCAAACACTGCCAGGCCTGCCAAGAATCCCGCCCAGATCCCCCAAGGGCCCCAGTCCAGTCCTGGGAGTCCGCCCGAGCACCATGGTCACGCCTGCATGTGGACTTCGCTGGCCCCTTTCAGGGGAAAACATTCTTCATAGTGGTGGACTCCTACACCAAATGGCTGGAAGTCGCACTGGTACCGTCCACTTCTACGTCCGCAGCCATCCGGGTACTACGCAGGCTGTTTGCAACCCACGGGCTCCCTGACACTCTCGTCTCAGACAACGGGACTGCATTTACGTCAGGAGAATTCCAAACCTTCACAGCGCAGAACGCCATCCGCCACATCCGTTCGGCGCCATTCCACCCTGCCACCAATGGCCAAGCAGAACGCATGGTGCGGACCACCAAGGACACCCTTCGCCGCATGACGCAAGGGGATTGGGAGTACCGCCTTGCCACATTCCTCCTAGCACAACACAGCACCCCCAGCTCAACGACTGGCCGGAGCCCCGCTGAACTACTAATGGGTCGGCGCCTTGCAATCAGATTGGACCGCCTTCACCCCGATAGAGCTCAGGATGAGGTAGTGGTGGGGGAAGGCAGGAACCCCCGGACCTTCGAGGCCCAGGACCCAGTGTACGCAAAGAATTTTGGGGCAGGCCCAGCATGGGTACCCGCCACAGTCACCAGGGTCACTGGTCCCGTGTCGTACGAGGTGCTAACGGATGGGGGGCAATGCTGGCGCCGCCACTGCGACCAGATACGGCGACGATTCCCGGGAGAAAACCAGGAGGAGGAAAGGTCAGAGGAGTCCCAAGGGAACAGAGGGGCAGTGAGGCCCATAGAGCAGGAGGGGCCAGCAGGAGAGGCAGAATCAGTAAATACAGAGAGGACCCGCGAAGCCAAAAGGACACCGGAACCAGAACCACGACTGAGCGAGCCGGTTGCACCTGACCAGACAGGCCCATCACAGCCAGCATCCTTGGAACATGAGCCAGAACCTGAACCCCGGACCAGGGAACACCCCAGGCCGCAACGCACACGTAGGCCACCGGCGTACCTCGAGGACTATGAATGCGACCTCCCGGGCAGGACTGGAACTTAGAGGGGAGGGGTGTTATGTACTGAGTTGAATAGGATCCAAACTGCAGCAGTCTGATTGGTCCTAGAACAATAGGATTCAGAATGCAGCAGTCAGATTGGTCCTAGAACAATGCAGCAATATGATTGGTTGGCAGGAACCACCCAATCATGCTCCAGATAGAAGTGAATCCACAACCTGATTGGCTTACAGTAGAATTCCGGAATTAGCCAATCATGTGCAGCCCATTGTGTAAATAATGTATATAAAGCAGATACCTTGAGGGGACTTTCATTCATTCCTCCTCACCACTATGAGCTGAATAAAGAGCACGAAATCACTTTGCGACTCTGAGTATATTTCATGGTATGAAAGCGTTGGAGCGCATTCTGGAATGCAAATGCACATTTGGTGGCAAAAGGGAACAAGGGGCATGTGAACCCAAACTGAGAGGTTTCATTGTGGATCATGGGTTTTGTAGTTTTAAGGAGGCCTGGGCAGTCTCTTTTGCATCATAGGTTTTGTAGTTTTAAAGAGGCCTGAGCCATCTGTTTTGCATCATGGAGCCGTACACAATTCTCACACATCTTCATTATTGAATTATTTTATTTCTCATGGCACTGGGTTTGGTTTTGGGTTCAGGCTATGTCTAGCAACCTGGGCTTCTTCTCCCTTTTTTGCCAGAGACAGAGATTCAGCTCTCTCTTTTTTCCTGAGTGAGAGATGTCGAAGGTTTGCTGACTGGGAACAGTTGTGGACCACCGGTATGAAATTTACGGCATGTAATGCCTTAAGAGAGAATATTATGAAAATGATATACAGGTGGTACATGACACCAGTCAAGCTTGCAAAAATATATCATCTGCCCGATAATAAATGTTGGAAATGTAAAGAAAATGAAGGTACATTCTTTCACCTTTGGTGGACGTGCCCAAAGATTAAGGCTTTCTGGGAGATAATCTATAATGAAATGAAAAAGGTATTTAAATATACCTTTCTGAAGAAACCAGAGGCCTTTCTCCTGGGCATAGTCGGCCAATTGGTGCCAAAGAAGGATAGAACTTTCTTTATGTATGCAACAACAGCAGCAAGAATACTGATTGCAAAGTATTGGAAGACACAAGATTTACCCACCCTGGAAGAGTGGCAGATGAAGGTGATGGACTATATGGAATTGGCGGAAATGACTGGCAGAATCCAAGACCTGGGAGAAGAGTTGGTGGAAGAAGATTGGAAGAAATTTAAAGACTATCTGCAGAAACATTGTAAAATTAATGAATGTTAAAATGATGCTGGATTGAAAATAAGTGGCATTAGCAACAAAGTTAATAAGAATATGCAAAAATGGATTGATAATGGATGAAAATATATAGTTATAATATGTTAAGATATAGAGTTAAGATAAATGAAAGAGGGTAAGGATTTGCTGATTTGATTATGTAAATGGGAACACAAAAAGGGGAGGTGTGAGGAGGTCAAGGAAACAAACAAATGAGTTTACAGATATCAAAAAATGGATTTGTTTTTAATTTTTTCTTACCTATTTGCTTTTTGCATTTTGTATTTGTATTTTTCTTTTTTTTGTTTTTCTTTTTTATGTATTTTTGTATGTTTTTTCTTATTTCTTTCTTTTTATATGCTTTTTTCTTATTTTGTAAACTTTTTGTTCTTTGCAAAATCTCAATAAATATTTATAAAAAAAAGAGAGAGAGAGAGATGTCGAAGGTTCGTGGTGGTCTCTGGGTCAACAAGGTGCTCAGAGAAAGGCGGGTGTGCTTTGCAGAGAAGAACAAGCGGAGGAGTTATTCACCCTTCACGTACTGCACACCCTGGACAAAACACCGTAATATTTGTGTGGTTCTTTGGATGCCTTTGGAGGGGAAGCATCCAAGACTGCTTGCGAGCAGGAAAGCAGCCAGGGCTCATTACCATAAAATGAGGGGAGATAAACGAAAAGGCGGCAGAGAGGAGGGGGGGATGGAGGGCAGGAGGCACAAAGTTGGGAGGCCCAATTGTCCTGCCCCCATCAATCACAGCTCCCGCCAGAATTGTGATTAGGAGAGAAGCAGCAAGTTTGCAAAAGGAGGGAGAAAGAGAAAGATCTGGGATTCTAGGCAGTTCGCTGGAGATTAAAGGGCTAGCCGACCCTTGCTCTCCTTTGTTCTGCAAACACTCATAAATCTGGTAGGCTGAAATAAGAGCAGAGCAAGGCATCTACCAGTCTCCCATCTCTTCTGAGCTGCATTGCAAGGGGTGGGGAGTAGTGCAGTGTTGTGTTGGTAAATTCTGAAAAACGGCAGGCACTCTTCATCACAAGGCCCCAGCCACAACTTTTTCCTTTACTATTAACAATTTTGTATTAAGATTTTTTTTAATATGCCCACACAAACCCAGAATATTTAACTAGACACACACATACCCAATATGACGATATAACATTGTGCAGAGCCCAAGGTGGGGTTATATTGACCTTGGACTTGGGAAACCAGGGTCCAGTGCCCCGCTTGGCCATGAAGCATGGGTATGTGTGTGTGTGTGGCTTGCGCCAGTCACAATCCCTCTGCCTAAACTCCTCCTCAGATTTGTTGTGAGGCCAAAATAAGGAGGGCGGAGGACCATGTCCACTACCTGGAAGAAAGATAGGATGTAAATGGATAGAAATAAGTGATATCTCTTGCACATAAAAACAGCTGGTAGAGTAGACAGTTCCAGTTAAGAAGAGCCTGGCTGCTGGATCAGACCAATGGCCCACCTAGTACAGCATCCTGTTTTCATAGCGGCCGACCAGATGCTGCCTAGTGATAGAGACAGCCCTGGTCACAAAGACAGAATGGATGCTTCCCTGAACATAAAAATGCAAGAAGAACCGGACAAATTAGCTTTAATTCCAGAAGTGTATGCTCAATTCTGACCAAACTAAACCTATGGATGTATATTTTGCTCTAGTTGGGACGCGGGTGGCGCTGTGGGTTAAACCACAGAGCCTAGGACTTGCCAATCAGAAGGTCAGCGGTTCGAATCCCTGTGACAGGGTGAGCTCCCGTCGCTCGGTCCCTGCTCCTGCCAACCTAGCAGTTCGAAAGCACGTCAAAGTGCAAGTATATAAATAGGAACCGCTCCAGTGGGAAGGTAAACGGTGTTTCTGTGCGCTGCTCTGGTTTGCCAGAAGCGGCTTAGTCATGTTGGCCACATGACGCAGAAGCTGTACGCCGGCTCCCTCGGCCAATAAAGCGAGATGAGCACTGCAACCCCAGAGTCGGTCATGACTGGACCTAATGGTCAGGGGTCCCTTTACCTTTGCCTAGGCTTAGTTTGGTCAGAATCAAGTATACAGTTCCAGATTAAGCCCCATAGAGGCCCCCAGGCAGTCTAAATCTCGGGGGGGGGGGCCTTGCAAATCATCTCCTAATACGTTTTTTATTTTACCAACCAACAATTTTAATTAACCAGTTTTATTACACAATGTTATTTTGATCCATTGTCGTGAGGCCCCTAAAAGGCGTGGAGCCCACAGGCACCGCGGTGCCTACTCTGCCTATTTAGTAATCCAGCATTGCACGTATACACTTCAAAATGTCTTCAAAAGTCTCCTGTCTCCAGCCAGTCTGAGCAGAGTTTGTGTCCACATTTAGGCAACTTGCACAGGATCCAGAATTCATAAATGGGGTGGAATCCATTAGGAGCCTCTCGGCATCCCTTGCTGTGATCTACTGAAAATCACTCAGAGATTTACTGGTAGATCCTGATCCATCTTCTGTTAGGGAGAGTGGAGAAACTCTATTCAGTTCGCATTTAAAAGGGAACTTACCTAATTTGCATTTTCCAAAATAATACGTGGAACTCAACCCGGTTATCCTTCAAAATTCACACTTGTCCAGATTTGGAATGCAGTTCTCCTGCCAAGTAATGTGTGCAAAAATGCATAAACTGGGGTGAAGTGTGCATTAAATATGCCTATATTGGTGGAGATAACATACAGAATGTATTTAGGGACTATCACATACAGAAACGTCTTTATATTAGGAACAATTGCATACGAAAGCGTGTCTATTAGGAGAAATTCACACTAAAATTCTGTTGAATTTTCACGAGGGGATACAACACACACTCAAGCCCCCATATATTCAAGCCAATGTGGAAATATGGAGAATGGAGGTTAAGGGTGGGAGGGGGAGGGAGAATTAGAAAGTGAAATTGGCATATTCGTCCATTCTTAGCCTCCCGGTCATCAGTGGCATAATTTCTTCTGTTGGCTCTATTCACTTTCATGATCTTCATTATCTCAGCTCTGGAGGCTCCCTGCAGTGGGGCACTGAGACGGTGGGGGGTCAGAGTTCAAAAGTCAGGGGTCCCAGGGTTGGAAGCAACACAAGGCGAGGGGCCATCATAGCAGCCTCCTCCCAGCTGGTTATCATAAATGACTGTTAGTCTTGCTTAAGATCAAAGCCCACCATCTTCATAAGGGGTGGAGGGATGTCAGCAGGAAACACTGTCCTCCCCCACCCCAAAACCCCAGTTCCTTTCACTGCCCTGGGGCCAGGCCTGCCACATCTGCACAGTTATGTGCTCTGCTACCCCTTTGTGGGAATAATGTATGATGCCTTTCAAATGGCAGGATAATTGTGCTTTAAAAAGTATTTACATGTTCCACAGATTTTGCCTTTCAGAGTCTGAATCCCCTGGACAGCAGGCTTAACGTAAGGTTGCCAACTGATTGGGAAGGGGCCCCCAGTTTGTTTCTGCTCCTTTAAAAAGGCAAGGGTGGGAAGAAGGTACACCAGGATTTGGGGTGGGTGAATCTTGTCAGTCTCAGTTTTTCCTTTTTCCGGTCTTAAATTCAGTTCTCCACAACAGGTTTTGTTTCAGTCCTAAAATGTTTTGCATTTTAGTGCAAATTTCTCCTAGTATACACATTTTGGTAAAATTCCCCTAATATAATGCATTTCTGTATGTCATTTTCACTAATAAATTACTGTATGGGGACATTTTACAGCGGTAAATGCCCTTTTGGACACATTCCGTAGCTGAAGAACTATACAGTTGTACTTTGGTTGTCGAATGCCCTGGAACTCAGTTGTTTTGGCTCCCGAACGACACAAACCTGGAAGTGATTGTTCCGGCTTGCGAACGTTGTTTTGGAACCTGAACGTCTGACAGGGCTTCTGCGGCTTCTGATTGGCTGTACCAAAAGGTTTTCAGACATTTTGGAAGTCGAACGGGCTTCCGGAAAGGATTCTGTTCGACTTCCAAGGTACGACTGTACTGAAAAATTCAGAGAAGTACGGTATATTATACGTTCTTTTCTCTCTTTTTGGTGAGCTGCTTTGAGACCCAGATGAGGTGCAAAGCAGGGTATTTAAAAAAATTTAATAATAATTCAATCCATAGCTCCACCTACTTTTCTCTCGGGTCCCGCCCAAAACTGGCATGTGACCCACTTCTGAAAGGAAGCCAAAGAGATTCCTCAGATTTGACTTTGGTGCTCTCTTCACTTACATGATTACATAGCACTGCTGAATAACCAGCTCTTATGATATGCTCATATGTGGTAGTGTGTGCAGATTTAAAAGCCAGGAGGGTACTTGCTCTTCTGGAAAATATATACTGTATCAGACACTTCACCAGCCTGGTATTCCCCACCAACTGTATTAGACTACAACTTCTACCTGCCCTAGCCAGCATTGTCTGGGCTGGCTGGAAGTTGTAGTCCAAAACAGCTGGAGCACACCTGCTTGGCAAAGTGCCTGATGTTGTCTATTGTTATAGCTGATGTGGTGTATTGTTATAGTATATTGTTATTGGTGGGGAGTCAGTCTGGATCAAGGAGGAAGTGTGATGGCTGTGACAGGGTCCTAGAGTCCTCCCACCTCCTTCCCTAAGCCTGGTTAGCACTTTTCCAAATAAACACACATAATTACAGTATTAAAAACTTAGGGAAATTCAGCAGGAAGTGAGGGGACATGCACTAATTGGAAATGACGGAGTATGACTGCCCTGAAACCTGCAAAACAAATGGTATTGAAAATGTGAGAGCATAACTGCTCCACTACCATCAAGGGCATAAATTCACAAATGAAAAGGGCACCTTAATGGGTAAGTGTGGCTGGGACTGCATAATAAATGTTCCATCATCAGCAGAGGAAGGCCAGTCTGTTCTAGGGTTGGTTCTTGAAGATTTACAAGCCCCTGAGTGCTGATTTCTGGCATGCTGCCGCCTTTCAAACTCCAGGAATGCCCAGCAGACCTGGCTTGTTTCCGGCATAGCAAAGCTTACTTAACGATGTTGACAAGCTGTTCCTAATTGGCTTCCAACCCTTTGCACCTCGTTAAGATGAAGTGGGGGAATCTCACACCAAGTGGGCAACTGTTGCTAGGCCTGGGGGTGAAGCTCACAGGTATGTGGTGAGCTGAAACACACACACACAACCCAAAGTAGGATGGATCAAATTGCTAGAGGGCAAAGATAAGAAACAGCCAGCCAGCCGGGTTAGAGTGCTGGACTATGATCTGGGAGACCAGGGTTCAAATGCCCAATCAGCTGTGAAACACACTTAGAGCCAGTCACTCACTCTCAGCCCCATCTACTTTGCAATAGCTAATATAACTTAGAGTGCACCTGACCATGGTGTGGAAGGCTGAGACCAGGTGAGCTGGGGACCTGCTGAGTCTGCTGTCTCCATGCTTGCATACCCTCAGCATTCCTCTGATGAAAATAGGGACATTTCTCACTCCCTCACAACTGACCCTCCCTGGGAAAGGGAAAGGGACCCCTGACCATTAGGTCCAGTCGTGGCCGACTCTGGGCTTGCGGCGCTCATCTCGCTTTATTGGCCGAGGGAGCCGGCGTACAGCTTCTGGGTCATGTGGCCAGCATGACTAAGCTGCCTCTGGCGAACCAGAGCAGCGCATGGAAATGCCGTTTACCTTCCAGCCGGAGTGGTACCTATTTATCTACTTGCACTTTGACGTGCTGAACTGCTAGGTTGGCAGGAGCAGGGACCAAGCAACGGGAGCGCACCCCGTCACGGGGATTCGAACCGCCAACCTTCTGATTGGCAAGTCCTAGGCTCTGCAGTTTAACCCACAGCGCCACCCGCGTCCCAGTGAACCTCCCTGACCCCCCCATTCCCCTCTCAAGCAGTTCCTATCAGAAGAAGGTCGAGTGCCGCCACCACCACCTCAACAGGACACAGCACACATGCCCTGCATTTTAATCCCACCCTTTTCTTAAAGGAGCTCTCTTCCTCCTCATAGGTCAGTTAGGCTGAGAGGCCCACAATCGCCCAGTGAGCTTCATAGCCAGGTGTGGATTCGAACCCTTGTCTCCCGGTTCTAGTCGGACATTCTAACCACTAAAACCACACTAGCGCTGCATTGAAAGATCTGCATGGCGTGCGGCTTGTCAATCTCCAGTGTCCGTCCAAGAATGGGATGGGGATCTTTCTGCACCTTCTCATTCACACCCCAACGTGCCAAACGCTTGCGGCAGGCCTGCCTTGAGCCTGCGCTTCCTCCGCCTTGAGCTCTCCATCCGGTCTGAATGAGATCAGACACATCTGTAGAGCCTAGAGAGTGGAATGCTCAAACAATGAGGGCATTGCTTTCCCCTGGATGAGAGGCTCGGCCACCTTCTCACCTACAGAGAAACATCTGCTCCCCGGCTCTTGTGAATGCTGCATTATATATACCCCACAAAGCCATCCACACGCCATATTCTTGGCATGCAGGCACTTCGTTCCACTGAGGGGAGAAGAGGCCCTCTTGCTTATCACTGGCCTGCAAACAGATGCTGCCTTCCTTGGTGTTACATGGTGGCCCTTTCAGCATCAGCTGCCTGGAGCCTTTGCATTTCCTTGCTGGTGAACTCAAAGTCTCCAGCTCTCCAGGCTCCTTCTAAAAGGCTTCCTCAATCTGATCATGGCAGAACGAACCATCTCCAACATGACTGGATATTGATTGATTGGGCTGCAATGGGTAGGAATGGGGAAAACTTTTCATTTTCTCATTTTTTTCAGTCTTCAGATCTCCACATCCGTTAGCAAATTCATGTTTATTATTATTATCATTTTATATTCTTTATTGAAAAATAAAAAGTACATAATTACAAGTGTGCAGAGTAAGGTAAGACACAAAAAGAAGAAGAAACTAGTACCTATGTAGAAAACAAAACAGAACCAAAAAAGAAAGGAAAAAAGGGGGGTGTTATTGTAGTTAACCAGACCTTAACCTAATAAAAGTTCACTAATGTTTAAGTGCAGCTTTCCCCCACTATAAATATTATTCTATGCGGTTTTGCCTAATATGCACAGTTTTGCAAGGATATTTTCCCCAATATACAGCATTTTAATATGTCTCCTGATTCAGAGGTCCTCAGCAGGAGGTGCTGCCTGCCTAGGTTGGCACAAGAGAAGACCGGTGATGAGAGCAGGAAGTGTGGACCAAATAATACTCAGCTACACAGCTGCAAATAAAATGTTTTAAGTAAAGTGCAATATACAAAGGTGACACTAGATGGCGATAGTGAGCTATGGCAATTCCAATGTATTTTTCAAAACGTTTTTTAAAAAAGCATTGGCACAGCGTTTTTTTAATGTGTGTGTGGATTCCACCCTGGTTAAGAATGCAGAAATGTAAGAAGAGCCTAGGCCTAGATTGGACAAAAGGTCCATCGAAATCAACATCCTACTCTCACAGTGGCCAGCTATAGACCAATGGGAATCCCACAATCAGGACCTGCACACAACAGCATTATCCCCACCTGTGATTGCCATCATCTGGTATTCAGAGACTGTACTGCCACCGACAGTGGAGGGAGAATATAGCCCTCTGGGAGCTATGAAGCATGCTATAAATACTCGCAGAATCATAGAATTGTAAAGTTAGAAGGGACCCCAAGGGTCATCTCTTGTAGATTCAAATCCATTGCCTCAGGTCCTACCCCCTGGAGCAGCAAAAAGCAAGCTTGCTCCATCTTCCGTGTGACAGAACACACAAACAAGTACAGTCGTACCTTGGAAGTCAAATGCCTTGCGATTCGAACATTTTGACTCCCGAACGCCGCAAACACGGAAGTGAGTGTTCTGGTTTGCGAACTATTTTTGGAAGCTGAACGTCCGAATCGGAAGCTGCGCTTTGGTTTCTGAATGTTTTGGAAGTCAAACGGACTTCCAGAATGGATTCTCTTGGGCTTCTGAGGTAAGACTGTATACATTTCCTACAAAAGAGACATGAAAATTGGTCTTCTCTTCTCCAGGTTAAACATACCCAACTCCCTCAACCATTCTTCATAAGGCTTGGTTTCAGACCCCCGATCATCTTTTTTTATATATATATAAATATTTATTAAGTTTTCCAATTTTATGCAAACACAAAAAGAAAAAGAAAAAGAAAAATATTGAAAACAAATCAATTTCAATAACAATTTTTCAGTAACATGTTTCTTTGACTTCCTCATACCTCCCCTTCTTGTTTTCTAGTTCAAATTGTTAATCCAGCAAATACTAATCTCTTAACATTCCTTTTAATTAACACCTTATTTTCCACTCAACTTTTTAAATTTTATGACTTAAACAATTTTAATCCCTGTTATCTTTATCATAACAGCTAGAGACCACAAAAGTTCAATCCAGACCCCCGATCATCTTGGTCACCCTCCTCTCCACGTGTTGCAGCTTGCCAATATCCTTCTTCAACTGGACACAGGACTCCAGGTGGGTTCTGATTAAGGTAGAATAGAGCAGTACATACTATTGCTTATCCTTGATCAGGACAAGTAAGTCTACGCTAAACAAAAAGCCCAGAAAACCTTTTGCTTTCGACTCTGCCAGTTAAAGTGGGTCTTTCCTGGTGTTAATCACCACTTAATGATGCAGCCTTAGAAATACCGTAGTCAGTCTGGGAAGTGGGTGGGTGGGGATTGTTTTGCCACCCTGGATGTGAGCAAGCAAGGGTGTTTCAAGGGTGTAAGGAAGGAGCAAGTCCCCCCTGTGAAGTGACCTGGAGTTCGTGCCCTGAGACAGTCTCCCAGTGCCAAAACAGAGAAGAAAGATCTTCCTGCTGAGAAAAGTGGAGCATGGGGTGTGGATAATGGTAATTTTCTCTCCTCCGCACACCCCCATCCTGCCTCTCAGTCCAGCCAGAGGTGGATTCATGCCTCATTCATCACAGCTGTCAACAACACCACCTCTTGAGAACTGGGCTGTGTTAACCCTTGCCTTGCCACCCAGCAGGAAATTTAGAAGGGAAGCTCTGTCCGTATGCGTCCTACGTTATCCAGGAAAGTCCTCTATTTGAAGGAATCCTCTATATTTCAGAGAGGAAGAATCCCAAGAAAGGAGAGTGGGATGGGGCTTTAACATTGTCCATTGTTACCTATCAAGCAAGTCACCTGGCCAAAGTCCTTCCCATTGCATTTCTGTTTAAATTGTAGCACTTCTAAATTAGCATCTACACCTTGGAATTAGCATATACAAATTTTATGCAGATTTCTGTTCCCTTTCTTGGAAATGCATTGCCTCTATCCCTCCCAGCAAGACACCCCATATCATAGCATATGTTACAATTCTGTTCAGTTAACTGAAATGGAAAATGATTGCTCTGTGAATTTATTTGTTTTATTACATTACATTTCTATCTCACCTTTCCTCCAAGGTGGCATGCAGTGTTTTCCTCCTTCATGCTGTTTAAACTTCACAACAACCCTGTGAGGTAGGCTAGGTTGAGACTGTGACTGGCCAAGTAGGGATTTGAATCCCAGTCTCCCAGGGATTTGTCTGACCCTCTAACTGCTGCACTGTACTGTCTCCCCTGCCTAATCTGATATGAAATATTACTTCTAATATTTGAGATTGTTCAGTCTGGGGTCATGCAGGCGTTAGACCATGTGGCCTCTTTACCCTGACCTTTGACACCTGAAATGTGTGTTTTCAGGGCACACCCTATTCCTGTGACTGTAACCAGTTTTAAATGTTTTTAATTTTGAATCTTATATTGTTGTAAATGCCTTAGCACCTGCTGGGGAAGGGCCGGGTGATAAATTTTATAATAGCAATAAATATAAATGTACACATCACCAAAAAAAAAGAACAGGCAAGGGATATAGCCATGCATTAAAACGTGAATAACTACTTTACATCTATAGATGCAAATTTCAGAAGGATGACTTGAATTTAAAGAGAAGAGGGACAAATCCTGTGTGCCTGCTGTCCAAGTTCTTTAACTCAGGCTTTGACCAGGCAGCCTTTCAAAGTGGGGATGCCTTCAAATAGAGGACTGTCCCCTGACTGCCCTTCAGGCGGAGGTCTGCCTGCTGTAAAGTAGGACACATTTGGCCACCTGACTTAGAGGTTTCTTGTCACTGTTTCTAGTGTAATATAATTGGGATGTTGGTGGCACTGTGGTCTAAACCACTGAGCCTCTTGGGCTTGCTGATCTGAAGGTCGACGGTTCGAATCCCCACGACGGGGTGAGCTCCCGTTGCTCTGTCCCAGCTCCTGCCAACCTAGCAGTTCAAAAGCATGCCAGTGCAAGTAGATAAATAGGTACCGCTGTGGCGAGAAAGTGTGCTCTGGTTTCCTTCACAGTGTTCCGTTGCACCAGAAGCGCTTTAGTTATGCGGGCCACATGACCCAGAAAGCTGTCTGTGGACAAACGCCATCTCTCTCGGCCTGAAAGCAAGATAAGCGCTGCACCCCATAGTCGCCTTTGACCAGACTTCACCATCCAGGGGTCCTTTACCTTACCTTTTTTACCTAATCGGGAAGGGGAAGGCAATTTAAACAGAATTTATATTCTTCCCAAGTCCTCTTCTCAGTATTTCATTGGTGTTCATGTTCTTTTTTTAAAAAAAACTTCACACTTTTGCAAAGCACACTTACACCTCTCAGCAGCCCTGTTTGGGCCTCATTTTTTCCACCTCTTGTGTTTGCTATTAGAGAGAACCTAAGAGCATAATGGACGCAGGTGGTGCTGTGGGTTAAACCACAGAGCCTAGGACTTGCCGATCAGAAGGTTGGCTGTTCGATTCCCCGTGACGGGGTGAGCTCCCGTTGCTCGGCCCCTGCTCCTGCCAACCTAGCAGTTTGAAAGCACGTCAAAGTGCAAGTAGATAAATAGGTACCGCTCCGGTGGGAAGGTAAACGGCGTTTCCATGCACTGCTCTGGTTCGCCAGAAGCGGCTTAGTCATGCTGGCCACATGACCCGGAACCTGTATGCCGGCTCCCTCGGCCAATAAAGCGAGATGAGCGCCGCAACCCCAGAGTTGTCTGCTACTGGACCTAATGGTCAGGGGTCCCTTTACCTTTAAGAGCATAATATGGGCGCTGCTGGCTCAGGCCAAAGCTTCATAACAACCATAGGTCAGGGGCTGAGCATCTGATTTGCACGCAGCAGGTCTCAGGTTCATCTCCTGGTAGGGCTGGGAGAAAGTCCTGCCTGGAATCCTGGAGACCCACTGCCTATCAGTGTAGACAATGCTGAGCTAGATGGACCAGTGGTCTGACTCAGTATAAGGCAGCTTCCTATGTTCCTAGTCCACATGCTGTTCTCCCAGTGGCTTCAAGCAGCTGGTATTCAGATGCATGCTGCCTCCAACTGTGGATGTGGCCATCATTGTTAGTGGCCACTGAAAGGCTTATCCTGCCTGAATATGCCTAATCCTCTTTTTTTAAGCCACCCAAGATGCTGGCCATCACTACCTCTTGTGGGAACTAATTCCATAGTTTAACTTCAGGCTGTGTGAAGAAGTCCTTTCTTTTGTTTGTCCTGATCTTCATTGGATGTCCCCGAGTTCTAGAATTATGATGAGAGAGTGAGCAATCAGCAAAGGCCATTTATTACCCCCGCTGTCACTGTGCTTGTCTTTCATACGACTGAGCTTTGCCTAGAAATGCACCTCTTGCATTTCCTGGTCTTTTGGCGCCACTGTTTGCATTTCCCCTCTCTATACTTCCCTGTGTGTGAGAGAGTTTGCACACATGCACAGCAACTGAGGATGCGACTCCATGCATATGTTGAGCTGGGCTTGAGACAACGGAAATGCATGCCATGGGCTTTTTCAGGGCTTTTTCAGCATGGGCTTTTTCAGGGAGTATATAGACTCTCTTCTATTGGGAGGGGGAGGGAGACTTCTTTGGGCTGGGGGCAGGGTGGGGAGGAGGATGTGATTGCCAAGGGAAGTTTGAGCCAGCAGCTGTTGCTGAAGTTATCCTTTCCCCAGGTTCTAAAGGACGCAGCAGGGGGTGCATATTGAATGGGAGAAGAGAGCTGGGCATTTGTGATTAAGATGGAGGGGGGTGCATTTTGCAGAAAGGTGGGGGAGCAGAGAAGGGGGAAAGGAAGATTTGGTGACAGGAAAGATAGGGAAGCTTTCAGTCTGGTGACCAGCAAAAAGAAAGAGCTACAGAGTGCTACGTTCTATAATACCATCCCGCTTCGCTTACCAAACATTAAGACAGTTTTCTGACATGCCAAGAATACAGGTGACTTCTCTCTTGTATGTTTCACGTGTGAGAATGTAGCCAACTATGTTCTACTACTCAGAGTAGACCCATTGAAAAGAGTGGACCTGAGTTAGTCAAGGCTGTTAATTTCAATGGGTCTTCTCTTGAGTAGGGCTAGCATGGGTTACAACGCAATAGTTTTCAGTTCTTGGTCTGTCCTGTAATAGATGTTTTCTAGGAACCAGCCTGGCCTTGTGGGTCTCTCTCTGCAGAAGAGGGGTTTGCATGGTGTTTAAGACAGATTGAGTGAGGGACATCCACATGCCCAGACTATCTATACTTCTTCTTGTCTCCTTGTAGTTTAGACAGATATGGCTCAAGGTGGAGACATGGTAGAGGTGTATAAAATTATATATGGTCTAGAGCAGCCTTTCTCAACCTGTGGGTCCCCAGATGTTGTTGAACTACAACTCCCATCACCCCAGCTAGCAAAGCCAGTGCTCTGGGATGGTGGGAGTTGTAGTCCAACAACATCTGGGGACCCACAGGTTGAGAACCACTGGAAAGTGGATAGGGAGAAGTCCCCATCCCCCAAGTACTGGAACTCAAGGCCATCCAATGGAAGGTTCAGGGAAAATAAAGAAATGTACTTTTTCATGCAACTTACATGGAATCTGCTCCCACGAGATTTAGTGATGGTCACTAGTTTAGGTGACTTCAAAAGAGGATTCGTGGAGGATGAGGCTTCTAGCTGTGCTTTCCCTCTACTGTCAGAGGCAGAATGCTTCTGAATACCACTGGACCGGAATTACAAGTGTTGCTGTTGCATTCTGGGCCTGGTTGCATCCTTCCCCTTGTGGTATCTGATTGGCTATTGTGAGAACAAGTTGCTGCCCTAGATGGGCCACTGGCCTGATCCAGCAGGGCTCTGCTTATGTTCCTAAAACTGTTCTTATATACGGACCAACCATCTGACTTGGTAGATGGCTGCTTCCTGCACCCCTAAAACTGCAGGCGGGGGGGGGGCAAGCAATCCCGGCTTCTTAAAATTGGCCTTGTTGTGGCACACAACTCTTTGGAGAACAGCTATAGACAAGAGCTGTGTTTGGCAGCAAAGCCTCAGCCCCTTTTGTACACCCCTGAAGCCCTGGATGTCAGCCAGCGGCTCTCCTGTCAAAAGCTTCCGAAACATGGGCATCTTTGCCCCTACGGTGCTGGGCGGCTGCCTTGGTTTAACCGTTTCGGAGCTGTTGCGCCGCTCCTCCCAGCAAGCCAGCCTTTCTCTCCACTTTCTTCTCTTTGTTCCCTTACTTCCACCCCGCACCCCGAGTTAAATTTATGAATCTCAACGAGCCTGGGAAAACACGCTCTCACCCTCCTCCCACCCCCCCAACCCTCCCGCCCCCATCTCCATCCCAGC
Organism: Podarcis filfolensis; assembly: GCF_964270895.1. NCBI lineage: Eukaryota > Metazoa > Chordata > Lepidosauria > Squamata > Lacertidae > Podarcis > Podarcis filfolensis. The sequence continues at coordinate 34,361,414 of NC_139616.1, read as the reverse complement.
CAACACATCTTCCTCTTTGAACGCTTCCACATTGCTGAGGAGTGAAGTAAGCAGCGAGGGATGGAGATGACAGTTCTAGGTTAGGTTAGCCCAGAAATTAGGAAAGTGGGGAGGGGGGGAGGGTCAGGGAGGAGAGGAGAGGAGGCAGCAAAACTGGAGACTCCTGGCATCTTGCCTTTCCTGCTGGAATCTTAATTCAATTAAACTCCGTCTCGCTTTGACTGGGCACAGAAGGGCATTTATTGCTAGGGAGATGGAATATGGTCCTTTGTCAATCTGCACAGCTTCTGGGAGGGGTTATCTTGAAAGGAGCAGTAGCTTCTCTCTCTCTCTTGCAAATGTGGGTTGATAAAATAGCTACTTGCTAGGCGCTTGGGGTGAGGAGAAAGCAATGCTTCTCCTACAAACTTATGACTAGAACATGGGTAGGCAAACTAAGGCCCGGGGGCCGGATCTGGCACAATCGCCTTCTAAATCCGGCCCGCGGACGGTCTGGGAATCAGCGTGTTTTTACATGAGTAGAATGTGTCCTTTTATTTAAAATGCATCTCTGAGTTATTTGTGGGGCACAGGAATTCATTCATTTTTTCCTTCAAAATATAGTCGTCCCCCCACAAGGTCTGAGGGACAGTGGACCAGCCCCCTGCTGAAAAAGTTTGCTGACCCCTGGACTAGAACAACACAGAGACCTGTAATCTTTTGGTGAAGTTGCTATGAATCACAAGAGGTTAGTGTGTCATTGCCCTCAGGTGCTGCTTTTAGGATTTCCGAAGACATCTGGTCAACCAGAAGGGCTCTTCTTGTGTTCTTATGGTGTAGTTCAGTGGTTGAGCAGCTACTGCCTTGCATGCAGAAGATCCCTGGCATCTCCAGGTAGGACTGGGAGAAACTCCCTGTCTGGAACTCTGGAGAGCTGCTGCCAGTCTGTGTAGCCAGTACTGATGTAGATAGACCAATGGACTGACTCAACAAAAGGTAGCTTCCCATGTTCCTATTTTGCTGCAGTGTGGAGTGTCCCTGTTCAGTGACCCAGGCAACCATGCCTTATTTCAGGATACTCCATTCCATTCCCTCCCCCTAGTTGTCTGGTTCCACTTTCCCCAAGACATACTCTGTAGCCATTGGGCATGCAGAGTCCTCATTGGTCTGAGGGTGGTTTTTTTTTTTGGGGGGGGGGAGTCATGGGTCACACTATAAAAGCATTCGAAAATTCAACAGAATCAAAATCACTAGTAAAACATCATCATAAAAAAGGCACACAAGACGGGTGCTAGCAGTGAGCCAATGAGTCTTTAACTGCCACCAAAAGTACCCCAAAGAAGATGTCAACCTCATTCCTATTCCAAGCATGCAAACGTGAGAGCCATTATCACAGATGAAGGACACATTCCAGCTGGGGGAAAACACTCAAGGGGGGAGTAGCATGAAGAGCAGGGTCTAGGGATATTCCTGAGAACCTAATAGAGAAGCCACTGGTGGACCATATGCGGCTTCCTGGACCTGCTTTTCCTCAATCCTCTACCACATTCAAGTCCTACTGGAGCCTTTGGGAGGGTTCCTCACGATGCAAAGAGCAGGTGCAAGAAGAAGAAGAAGAGTTTGGATTTGATATCCCGCTTTATCACTACCTGAAGGAGTCTCAAAGCGGCTAACATTCTCCTTTCCCTTCCTCCCCCACAACAAACACTCTGTGAGGTGAGTGGGGCTGAGAGACTTCAGAGAAGTGTGACTGGCCCAAGGTCACCCAGCAGCTGCATGTGGAGGAGCGGAGACGCGAACCCAGTTCACCAGATTACAAGTCTACCGGTCTTAACCACTACAAGAGAAGGCTTGATCCAGATCTGGACCACAGCAGGGTACAGAGAGTTTAAATCAGGGGTCAGCAAACTTTTTCGGCAGGGGGTTGGTCCACTGTCCCTCAGACCTTGTGGGGGGCCGGACTATATTTTTTGGGGAAATGAACAAATTCCTATGCCCCACAAATAACCCAGAGGTGCATTTTAAATAAAAGGACACATTCTACTCATGTAAAAACACGCTGATTCCCGGACTGTCCGTGGGCCGGATTTAGAAGGCGATTGGGCCTGATCCAGCCCCCGGGCCTTAGTTTGCCTACCCATGGTTTAAATCCTCCTACTCCCCAGGTCTAGGTCCAGTTCTGCCTCCCCCATCTGCTATTCACTCTTTAAAAAGCACTCTCTCTCTCTCTCTCTTTCTCTCTTATAGCGGCCGCATCTAAATGGTGTTGGGTCATTTGGAACTTGTAGCCTGTCTCTAAATGGCGTTCACAAACGGCTGTTCGCGCAGGGTTGGGTTTAAATAAATATTTCCCGAGAGAAGGGAAGGGACCCGTACTTTCTGGGCCTGACTCTGCAGAATGGGAAGCAGCAATCAATTGGGTGGAATTAATGGCCACGCTTTGGCAGGTTCTCGGTCACTTAATGAGCTGAGCTATGTGGTCATTTGGCTGGGATTCCCCCCCCTCTATTTCCTCTTGTTCAATTGCCTGGGCGGGGGAACCTGGCAGCTGAACTTTTGACTCCCTGCCTTGGCATACTTCCCCTTTAATTAATACTTCACTGTGACTATCAGGAAAAAGACTTGGGAAAACATCAAATTTGGAAAGGTGTACTCAAATAGGAGAAGCTGATGGGAGAGGTGGCCTGATCACGACACCTTAAAATTAGGCAGCAATCAGGGGAGAGAAAGGAGAAGAGTCAGAATTGACAGCCTGCCAGCCAAGCTAAATTCACACACACACAGAAACTTAATATTCCAGTTTCCAAAAGTGCTTAAAACAAACAATTATCATATACCCCCCCAAAACATTCCATGCACATGAAATGTAAATTATGAAGTCAAATACTAAGCAGGTTTGTATAATATTTTAGAGTTGATTGTGCCAGTTAAGTGTCTTCTATTCTCCTCCTAAACAGATCGTCCCAGAGTTTTCAAAAAAATAAAATCAATACAGCCATATACTAGATTTGCCTTGGAGTCTGATCCATTTAAAAGATGCAGAACTTTAAAAACAAAACAAAACCCAACAACAATAATAGATATTGTGCATTTAATTAAAAACCAAACTATTTAGTCCCCCCTCCCCACTTTTTACTAGGTGGTTCTTCTGACATAGGATGCTATTTAGAAGAATGAAGTAAATAAATAACAGTGTAGTCCTATATGTTCCTACTCAGAAGGAAGCTGCATTGAGTTCAATGGGACTTACTCTGAAGTGAGTATGTATAAGATCACAGCCTAAAATTAACAAACAAGCTTCAAGGAAAGAAATAAACAGAGAGGACTAGTAGGAGGTATAACAAAAGCTCTGGCTGGGCACACATGTATATTAAAAAAGTTAAGCAGATATAATCAATAAAAGATATAGATAGATATGTATCTTCTGCTGATTAATGTACTATTGAAGAGTATTCAAGTGGCTTTATGTATTTCCAATTAGCCATGTCCATTACATTTAGAACTAGTCCTCATTTCATTATAAAATAATCATTAAATAAGGAAGCAGAGGTTTCAATTGATTTGCTCTAGCCTTTAAATTAATCTGGGATTAGCTGGAGCCTTTAACTGACATGAGATTGTCTCTGTAGTTAATGTTTTCCAAATATTGTCGCACCATTCTTGGGTAGTAGGAGTCTTTTTTACTTTCTGTTTTGCTATTGGAAGGGGGCGACCAGTAGCCTTCTGATATGTGGTGTTGCTTCCTGATCCACATTGCTGAAATAAACTTTGCAATCACCCCTCTGGAGGTGTTGCTGGTCAGTAGACGACATTGAGCTAGGTGGACCAATAGTCTGACTCAGTATAAGGGCATTTCCTATGTTATTCCAAGTCAATATCCCAATGCTGCTCTACAAATTTATGGTGTGACTGCATTTTGAATGCTGTGTACCGTTCTGGTCGCCTCATCTCAAAAAGGATATTGTAGACTTGGAAAAGGTTCAGAAAAGGACAACCAAAATGATAACTAGGATGGAGTGACTCCCCTATGAATAAAGTTTGCAGCTTTCGGGACTTTTAAGTTTAGTGAAAAGTTGAGTAAGAGGTGACATGGCAGAAGTTTATAAATTTATGTATGGCATGGAGAAAGGGGATAAAGAAAAGTTTCCCTCTTTCATTTAACTAGAACTCATGGACATTCAATGAAGTTGAATTTTGGAATATTTGGAGCAGATTATTCTTTTGTTAATTATGCTGTTTGAAATGTGCATTTTATACTTGACTTCCTTTAGCCGTGCTCCCTTTTTAAGAGTTTATTATGGGGGGGCAGTTAACTTTGCTGTGTTACACATGCATTCTGTAGTTAACCTGTTTTATAATGTTTTATTTTGCAGTCTTTAAGATAATATTTTAGTTTCCTGTTAATTACATTGCTTTGAATATATACTTTGATTTCTTCAGTAAAGTTTTATTTTCTGGCTTGTATTAGCTGATGTTTTAATGTGTTGTAAACCACTTTGGATTTTGTTTGCAAAAAATATAATGAAATGAATAATGATAGAAGAAGAAGAAGAAGAAGAAGAAGAAGAAGAAGAAGAAGAAGAAGAAAGGATTTATTTATGCAGTGCATAGCAAACCTATGGAACTCACTCCCACATGAGGGAGTGATGCCCACCAACTCATATGGCTTTAAAGAGGACTGGCCAATTTCATGAAGGATAAAGCTATCCATGGCTACTAGCCATAATGGAGGCCGCAAATGGTTCAGTTGTTGTTACTACATATTTACCCCAAAGAAATGAATATTTATTTAATGAATTAGATGTCTTCCTTGGCGTTTTCCATAAAGTCCCAGTATGGCTTACATGATAAAACAAAGAACACGGTTACAACCATAAAAGAAAAACAACAAAAAAGTGTAAAAGCAATTTAAAGTGAGACTATTAAAAAATAATAATGATACAAATGATACAATTCCATCTATAAGAACTGTTAAAAATAGCTGCAATACAGATGCAGACTGGGATAAAGATCTCCACTTAAAAAGCCTTGCTGAAGAAAGAGGAAATTTTGGGTTGGTACTGAAAAAACAACAGAGATTTTATGTACTAGGAGCGCGAGTGAAAGGATAGGAGCATAAGAAGCGGCTGCCAAGGTCCCGTCTAATCTAGTACCCTGTTCTTCCCACCTCCAGAAGAAACCTGGGATTTTCAGGTGCCTTCAGAGGAACCGTGATGCCTACAGTAGTTCCTTTCGAGATGTCTTTCTTCCTGTCACCAGGAGCAGAATTAAACAGCCCGCCTTCGATGAAGCAACAGGCCTGGGGCTCATTCATCTCCAGTAAAGCATGGACTAAACCTCTGGCGTGTCTTCCTCGCCCAACCCTTCTGGTTGCCATGGCGAAGCTATACAAAAGCTCCATCTCTGCGTTGGGCCCAAGGCGAGCAGGTGGGCCCATGGGCCAGTGGGGTTCAGCTGTGACCCCAGAGCACCCAGCTGTTGTCAAGGGGTCTCTGCCACCCATGGCCTGGCACTTTCCTCACAGAGGCAGTTGGGAATCTATCTCAATATAGATTCCTAGTAAGATCCCTTTACAATGATACCTCGGGATGCAAACAGGATCTGTTCTGGAGCCCCATTTGCATCCAGAAGCAAACGTAACTAGCGATGGCACGTCTGCACACACACGCGTCGCTTTTCGCCGCTTCTGCGCATGCGCGTGATGTCATTTTGAGCATCTGTGCATGCTCGAGCGGCGAAACCCGGAAGTAACGTGCTCCGTTACTTCCGGGTTGCCGCGGAGTGCAACTCGAACGCGCTCAACATGAAGCATATTTAACCCGAGGTATGACTGTATTTCCCTCTTAAAAGAATAAACACAACACAATCTTATTTAAGATATATAAAAGTAGCTTTCTCACAGCATCAGCATCAGTTCACAGTTGGATCCCCGAAGGCAGACTTAGTTACAGAGATATATACATGTGGATCTACCTCATATGAGAGGATAATCCCAGTGACTGCAGACTAGCAGTCGCTGCAGCTCACACGATGAAAGGAACTCAAAGAGAGGAAGAGAAGAAAGAAAGAGATGACTGCATGCGTCCACCTCTAGTCACATGCAAGAGGAAGTATGTCCCGGCTCAGGAGGAAACAGGAAGTTTTTGACTGGCTGGAACAAACATCCCCTTTGCACGTCCACTCTAGGCAAACAAGGAATGTTGTACTTGACTGCTACTTGTGTTTCACATCCCACAGGACCTTCGTCTGCAATGGCTGCTGAGTTAGAGTTGCCCTATTTCAAAAAGGGAAAATCCGGATGGAAAAGTTGTTGAGCTAGCACTGTTTCCGGCGGCCGGCGGCCATGTCCAACCCTATGAATGTTCAAAGTGGTCAAATTTGCTGCATTTTATAAAACTCGCCAGCTACTTCCCAGGTGGCTCCTGATCTGTCCAGCTTCCCTGGAGGCGGGTTTCACCACTCCAGAGCCTTCGGGGTGCCGGGACAGGACAGTGACTAACCACTGGCACACTCGGTTATTGTGAGGTAAAAAAATGCCCGCAGTTCACTTCAGTCTGGGGCAGGCCCGGTTGGAGGGGCCTCTCACCAGTGCCTTCCAGAGACCCCCTCTTATTTCTGTGACATTTTCCACCACCACAACAGGCATTATCCAGGGGAACAGCCATTTCAATGTGAAAGTTTGGTACGTCAAGTTTATCAGACTGTGCCCAACGTCTCCCTCCCGCCTCCCCAAATTAGGATAGGCTGACAGGGCAAAAAAGATATCCCGGAAATCCCAGACGGAATCAGGAGCATTTCGACACGCTTGTATTTCATCTGGTAATAAAACGATCATATAGGTCAGCCTTCTCCAACCCGGTGTTTTGGATTCTTAATTCCCATCAGCCCCAGTTGGCACAGCCAGTTATCAATAGATCATGGGGGATGTAATCTGGCACCAAGTTGAGGAAAGGCTGAGGTAAGCAGTAATGAAATTTTCTTTTGATTTAGGAAGCTATGAGGGAAAGTGGGGATTGTCATGGCCTGCAGCAGATGCAGTCTTAAAGTGCCCTCTGGTGGCCACAGTTAAGAGTTACAACATAAGAGCATAACAAGAGCCTGCTGGATCAGACCAAGGTAAGTCCAACATCCTGTTCTCACAGTGGCCAAACAGATTCCTGTGGGGAAACCCGCAAGAAGGACACTCTGCCTTCCAACTGGTAAAGATTTGTGGGAATTAAACTTAGTACACATATATTTCCTTGGCAGCAGGGGCAGATTTAGGGCTGTGAGAGGGAAGGAGGCATGAGGTGCTGACAGGGTCCTAGAGTCCTCCTGCCTTCTTCCCAAAGCCTAGTTAGCACTTTCCCCATTTTGGGAAGGAGGAGGGAGGACTCTAGGACCTTATCAGACACCTCATCCCTCCTTCCCAAGCAGGGTTGGGGAGAAGGGCAAATTTTAGGCTCACACAGGGTGCCATAGTAGCTTGAAGTGATGAAGCAAGTCAGGAACCAGAAGTTGAGTGACAGGCAAAGCTTGGAAAGCTCATCTTAAAAAGGAACTAATTTCAGTTCACATCTATCCTGCCACCAAACAAACTGGTTTGGTTCACTGTTCAAATCATCCAATTGATCCACAGTGATTTTTTTCCCCTTAGCATCCTGAGTGTTAGCTGATGTGCTAACATACAAAAGATACATAAGGAAGACTAAGAAAACATCATCTCTCCCTCCCTCTCTCTCTCTCTCTCTCACACACACACAGTGGAATGTGAATGGTTTACTTTCTTTTCCTCAACAATTATGATCTTTAAACTTTAAGGCCCAGGAATCTAAAGAGTAAACACACAGATGTAAGAGAATGAACTTTAAGACAAACAAGAAATTGTTTAATGTTCTATCCTGAAGTGCACTTAATTCATGTTCAGTTCACTCAGCAGCTAAGGGAAACACTTTCAGGGGAAGTTCAGAGATTTTTGAACTAGTTTTGTGAACTTTGTTAAACCACAGAATCATAGAATCGTACTGTTGGAAGACCCTCAGGGGTCATCTAGTCCAACCCCCTGCAATGCAGGAATCACAGCTAAATAATCCCTGAGAGATGGCCATCCAACCTCACTTTTAAAGCCATCTTCCGAGGTAGTTCGTTCCACTGTCAAACAGCTCTTCCTTTCAGAAAGTTCTTCCTAAAGTTAAGCCAGAATTTCCCCCCGCTAATTTGAATCCATTGGTTCAGATCTTACCCTCTGGAGCAGCAAAAAACAAGCACACTCCATCTTCCACGTGACAGCCCTTTAGATATTTGAAGATGGCTTTCATATTCCCTATCACATCTTTCTTAAACTGTGGTTCCCAGAACTGAACACAGTATTCCAGGTGTGGTTTGACCAAGACCATTGCTTCCCTTGATCGGGACACAGAAGCACACTGTGGATGCAGCTTAGAATAGCATTAGCCCTTTTTTGCTGCTGCATCACACTATTAACTCATGTTAAGTTTGTGGTCTTATAAGACTCCTAGATCCTTTTCACATGTATGGTTGTCAAGCCAGGTGTTCCCCATCCTCATTTTGACAGAGGAACAAAAAGCAAGGCTGGACCCAGTGTGCTTCCCTTTGCTTCTCTCTTTCATCCCAGGAAAGGCTCAATGATGAAGCGTCTCCTCTGCATGCAGAAGATTCCAGGTTGGTTCTCAGCATTTCCAGGTAGGGCTGAAATCCTGCCTAAAACCCTGGAGAGCTGCTGCCAGACAATGCTGAGCTAGTCTGACTCAGTATAAGGCAGCTTTCTGCTTTCCTAGTGTCACTCACCCACCCAACCTGCAGAGAAAATCGTTCCTGCATCCTACATACCGATGTGACTCCTTCCAAACAGCAGAGGGCAGAGCTACACAGCTAGTAACAAAACAGGGGGAGAGAGATTGCTTGTTGCCTGCCTGGCACTTATCAAAAAAGACCCACCAGCATTTTTAGACCAGGGCTGCTAAATGAACAGTTTGGAAATCTCCGAGCCTCATTGTTCGCAGCTGCCATTCTGGAGAGAGATGAGGACCCTCTTCTGCACTTCCTCCTCCATCTCTCCTCTTTCACATCAGCCCTGCTTTATATCTTGGGACCCTCTGCATGCCAAACACATCCTTTTCACTTGACTCTCAGTTTCTTGTTTTTCCTCCAATCCTAAATTCAGCTCTCCACATTTCCACATCAGTTTGGAGATTTTTTTTCCTCTTGAAAATTCACCAGCATTTTAGTGCGACTTTCTCCCAAGATACACATTTATGCAAAATGGTTTCCCCTAATACAGGCATGTCCAACAGGTAGATTGTGATCTACCGGTAGACCACTGGACGTCTGCGGTAGATCACTGGTAGATCATTGGCTCCCCTAAAAAAAGCTCAACATTTTACCTCCTGCCTGAAAAAACTCAACAACTTTGACCCGAACCCCTCCAAAATGGGTCTTCCTCCTTCCTAAAAAAAACCCTTTGACCTGAACCCCCAAAAAGGGGATAGATCACTGCCAGTTTTTAAGTGTGAGTAGATCGCAGTCTCTTGGGAGTTGGCCACCCCTTCCCTAATAGAATGCCTTTCTGCATGTTGTTTTCACCAATATAGCTATTGTTATGCACACTTTATCTTGATTGGCAGCCGTTGCTCTTATCTGGTGGCCTTTCTCAGGCCCTTTCTACCTTACCCTATTAACTGGAGATGGTGGGGATTTCTCATGTCAGGCAGCCATAAATGAGTGCAAGCCAACAGGTCAAACCTCACACACTCTGGTTATTTGAAAGGTCCTTGGTATGTGGTCTCAAAACAGTTGCTCAGAAGGGAAAGTGGCCCTCAGGCTGATAAAAGTTCCCTGCCTCTTGCCTTGGCCACCTGGCAATTTCACCCTTCAAAGAATACTGGGAAGCGTAGTTTGCTAAGGGTGCAGGAAATGTAGCTCTGTGAGGGGGAACCACAGTTCCCAAGATTCCTTTGGGGGAAGTCATTTGCTTTAAGTAGGTATTGAACGTGCTTTAAATGTATAGCTTTGCCCTTCATCTTTTTTGTGTGAAGAGGAACAGCTTGTGGGTTCAACCCCAGATAGAATTAAGCTACATAAAACCAGCATTAGCCCAGCTACAATGGAGTCCCCAGCTGAGGAGGTTCTGCTGCTAAAACTGTTCTCAGAAGTATTGGCAGCCGCCTATCCTGACAGATGTCGCTTATCTCTTATCACATTCTCCATCCTTGTCATCACCAACCCTCCTTCATAAATGGCCAGTTCTTCTGTACTAATATCAGGTAGAATATATATATACAAATATGTGGCAAACTGATCTGATCTAGGCTTGCGGCACCTGATTGCTACAGCCTCCAGGTGTAGCACGCATTAACACGTCAAAGCTCTTGAATGCTTAAGAACAACTACAGCGGGGAGCCTTTGCGATACGCCAGGGGGGCCAAGCAGCTTGTTAGCCCAGTAGGCATTGATCACACACCTGGCTGAATGGCTACACCAACATTTCAAGGTGGTGGGAGCAACGGGGAAGATGTTGGGATCTGGAATAAAGGTATGGTGGTATCGCAAAACTAGAATGAGTTGACTCTGCCTCCAGAGGCAGTTTTAGGTAAGCATGACCGGTGCAGCTGCAACGAGTGCCACAACAATGCTGTAGAATGGAGCGAGGGATGTTGAATTTTAGCACTGCACAGGGAGCCGCTGAAATCTGAGAGCCCAAAGTCCGCCACTGCCACCTCCCATTGGCTCTAGCTCCCCCTACTGTTGGTCTCCCTGGCTTCGGCCCTGTTGGTTCCGATGGACCCTGGCCATTCTTGAAAGAAGCCCTTGCTGATACCTCCCCCTTTTCCTCTTGCGTCAAGGCAGGAGGGCTGAAGCCTCCCTCTGCTCTCGCCTCAATCCATCTCTAATGATTCACGCTTGCATATTCATAGCACGCGTCACTGTGTCTTTGAGTCACAGCACACTCTGAATGAAACTGCGCCCTTTCAGCAAGGAGATAATGTTATTCCCCCCACCACCACCAAGTTGGCGTTTCTTATAATAACCACCTCTGTCAAACAGAGGTGCCACCTAAGAGCTGTTCAGTCCCAAGCTTCGAAAACAACCTTCACAGAAACAATATCAAAAGCAGTTCAAGAGCCAAGCTTTATTGCTTGCAATCGTGTTTGAACCATGAAGATCCAAAACATGTGTTCACACGGGCAGCAAGGGGTGCTGCTTTAGCACTTGTTTTTGACTCTGTATGAAGTGTTGCCATCCTTTCTGTCTTTTAAACCTGGGAGGGCAGGAATATTGGGCTTGGGGGCTGAATACAGTCCTCCAGTCCTCTCTATCTGATCCCCAGAGCTCGCCCCACATCACCCTCCCCTTTCCAGAGCACACCACTCACTGGCCCTGCTTTCCAACTTCTTTGAATGTTTCTGCCTGGCTGGAATTTGTCCTTGAACTCTGGCAATAACTATTTCTTGCCTGGAGAATACAGAAGGATGTGTAAATGCATACAGAAACTAGCCTGCTGTAGGAAGGGGAAACTACATTTGCTGCTCTACATTTGCTGGTGTTTTCTGCAACAGGTCACTGATGCAGCAACAGGCCATTTGGGATGGATTACTCCTGGGCTGTCCACACACCAGTACCTATGTGTTCACTGTTTTGTGACACTTCCCCAATGTTACTGCATTATTGCCACCTGGAGGGGCACCCTTGCACTGCAGCATGACAAAAGAGGGACACAAAAATACCGTAAATAAGCCCAGAACATTTTTGGTGTAAAAAGTTGCAGGATGTCAATTGCTGGACAGGCACTGGTTGAAAATAAAGTGGGATGTCCACTCCAAAACCTTTTGCAGGGGCAAACAGTATAGAAAGCGGGTTTGTGTCTAACTGCCCTAATAGCATCATTAGCACAAATCCTCATGAATGCACAAGAAAAAGGTTGTCTGGAGGGGCCTTACACTTTCTCAAGAGAGGAGGAGCTGCTTCACCCCTTCCCCTCTAGCCTTTCCCAGCTCAAAATCACTGCCCCCTGTTCCCGATCTTCCATTCTCCCTGAAGATTAAAAGATATAGGAAATCTGCTTTGGGGTTTTGTGTGTGTTGAAAGTAAGAATCAGCAACAACATGCACACAATTGCCTGTCAAGTGTAGTTTCAGCTTCCTTTAAGTTAAGGCTGAGCCTCTGCGACATCAGCCCGTTTGGCAGGAGACGCCACAGGGACTTTCACAGTGGAAACTGACTGGTTGAGGAAGTCCATACTCTTGAATTCAGGTTAATTAACCCTGGCAAGGAAACCTAATGGGACAGAAGCCCTTGAGAGGCTTGCCTGTCTCTCTCTCTGACCCACTCCACTGTGAAAAACTCAAGGTCACTCCTTTTTCATTTTCAGCAGGGCTGGAAAAAGAAGAAAAAAATCACACTTGCTTAAAACAGAGTGTTGGTGGATTTCTCTCTCTCTCTTTTAACAGCTTTATTTCTTTATTTTCACTCATCACTCTCTCTTCTCCGCTCTTCCTCACTCTCAAGCACCCACCCCAGATCTCAGGCTCAGGTTGACTTACACCAGTATTTAAACATTTCCTCCCCTTTGGCTCTTACTCATTCATTCATTCATTCATTCTTATATTTCTGTCCTGCCTCTCCTACAGAGAGCTCAAGGCGACATGCATTGTTTCCCTCCTCTCTGCTTTTTATCATCACAACCATCCTGTGAGTTGGGTCAAGCTGAGAGAGGCTGTGACTGGCCCAAGGTCACCCAGCAAGCTTTGTGGCTTTGTGGCCACATGGAGCCAAGTGCAAATCTCACACTACACTGGTTTTTCCAGGTAATTCAAGCACATAATGCTTTTGAATTATGATGCTGGAGGAGACTCTTGAGAGTCCCATGGACTGCAAGAAGATCAGACCTATCCATTCTGAAGGAAATCAGCCCTGAGTGCTCACTGGAAGGACAGATCGTGAAGCTGAGGCTCCAGTACTTTGGCCACCTCATGAGAAGAGAAGTTTCCCTGGAAAAAACCCTGATGTTGGGAAAGATGGAGGGCACAAGGAGAAGGGGACGACAGAGGATGAGATGGTTGGACAGTGTTCTCAAAGCTACAAACATGAGTCTGACCAAACTGCGGGAGGCTGTGGAAGACAGAGTGCCTGGCGTGCTCTGGTCCATGCGGTCACGAAGAGTCGGACACGACTAAACAACTAAACAACAACAGGAAGTCCAGGTTTTTAAAGTGGATTTGGTGCTGTGGCACAATAAATCAGATTATTATCATTTTAATAATGAGAGCCAGTGTGGTGTAGTGGTTAAGAGCAGTAGTCTCTTAATCTGGGGAACCGGGTTCGCATCCCTGCTCCTCCACATGCAGCTGCTGGGTGACCTTGGGCTAGTCACACTTCTTTGAAGTCTCTCAGCCCCACTCACCTCACAGAGTGTTTGTTGTGGGGGAGGAAGGGAAAGGAGAATGTTAGCCGCTTTGAGACTCCTGAAGGGGAGTGAAAGGAGGGATATCAAATCCAAACTCTTCTTCTTCTTCTTCTAAAACAAAGAAACAGGCTTTCACAGGTGAGGAGACTTCTGAGACTTGATAATGGAATCTCTGCATTCCACGTCTTTAGGCTCAGGGACAAAAAGGAATAGGGATGACCAAGCAACTGGTCAGTTCTGATGTGTCTCTGAATGATCCAATCACACCTAATGCAGACTCAGCAGATTTCCCACCCCAATGAAGGCAGATTGCAAGGAGCAAAGACCAGAGGGGTGAATTATAGAGAGATTGGGGGGGCAGCATCTTCTTGCACAGTCACTGCAACTTTGGCATTCTTGCAGGACGCATTAGTGATGCCAAGCTTTGGTTGCATTCCCATCTAGGGTTATCGTTTGGGATGAGCGGCGTATTGTTTGCAGAGCAGCCAAAGGCAGAATAAAGCCACTTACTTTCCAAGAGGGCATTGTTTTCCATCATGGCCAATTTTGATCCTTATAGCTTGTGATGCACCAGTGTAACATTTAGCTCCGAGGCAAGAGAGGCCTGTAATATACAAGTCTGCACCTCACATCTATGGTGTGTCTTTGTCTGAGTGTGAGAGAAAAGGGGGCCATGAATTATTGTTTTTATTTATTTGGCAGCAATTATACCGCTTAAACATCAATACCTCTTAGTAGTTTACACAAAACAATATAAAATATACATTAGGCATTCCAATAAAATCAGATGTGAAAATCAAGTTAACCTATTATTGTTTTTCCCCAAAATGCAGGAAAAAAATCTGCATTTTGCAGATTTTATAAAATATAAATATAAAAATACTAAATATAAAAAGTATATTTAGTAAAATAAAATGACATGATGGAATGCATGTCAAAATTACATGTCTGGGTGGGCCAAAACAAAAAGAAGGTTTTAGTAGGCACAGAAAACAATACAATGAATGTGCTATTCCAGCTGCATGGTGAGAATATTCTCCCTTTCAGGGCCCAAGATTCTTGTTGGAGACAACACCAAAGGGAAGTTTTTTATTAAATATTACTCCAGTGATATTATATGCCTTTGCGGATAAGCAAATTGTACTCAGGAAGTCCTGGAGGATGTTGGCACTGTACCAAAGACAATGCAGACTTTAAACATATTTGGTGGGATTGCAAAGTGGCTAGAAAATATTGGCAAACTATATTAGAACACATAAAAGCAATTATAGGATATGAGAGATGAATGAATCCACTATTAAATCTATTAGGGCATGTCAGGAATGATGTGGGAGAGAAACATACCGTTCTTGTGGGAAGGTGATGGTAATGGTAGAAATTTTACTTGCCAAAAGATTTGAAAGGATGAAAATAATGCCAGCCATAAATGAGTAGGCATATTATGCTTCTGAATAAAAAATCTTTTTAAAGACATTTCCGGTCTAAGTTGTGTACACTGGGAAAAATATTCAGAACTTTGGCAATCTTTCATCCTATATTAGAACAGGATAAGCCAATGGAATATTTAAGGCACCAAGTCCTTATAGGATGGTATTCAACTATGTTTTACCCAGAGTAGACCATTTAAATTAATGGAGCTGTCTTTTATGTGTTTATTTCCTGCATTTATTTCCCACTTTTTTTCTCCAAGGAGCTCAAGGTGATATAAATGGTTTTCCCGCTTCTCATTTAATCCCCACAACAACCCTGTGAGGTAGGTGAGACTGGGAGGCAGGCCTGGCCCATGGTCACCCAGTGAGCTTCATGGCCATGTGGGAATTTGAACCCTGGTCTCCCAGGTCCCCATTTGACACCATACTGGCTCTTAGTCGTGTTTATTAATTTCAGTAGGTCCAACTTGAGTAAAACATAGCTGAATGACACCCATAGCATTGAAAGGATCTCAGAAGTAGTCCAATCCCCTGTGGATGTATGTTCATGATTTAGGAACATAAGAACTGGAACTCCAGTCAGGTATGAACAGAGGAGAGGTGCAAAGACCTTCTCTCCGTGAGCACAGTGGCAGATGTGGTGGGTGCATGTCCCCATATCGATGGCACAGCTGATGGGGAGGGGGTTATGTCCACGCCATTTTGCAGTCCTGTCCCTTTTTTCTTCTCTTTTAGATGTGGCGGCCATTTTGCCACACACCACGGCAGCCATTTTATGTTCTGCTGCACCCCCATGGCAGCCATTTTGTGACTGGCATCCTCAGCACTTTATCAGAAATCCAGATGTGCCTACAGGCCTCCAAAGGCTGGCAACCTTTGCTAACTAGCAGCCACCTCTATTTCCTGTAGCTGGAAATCCCACCAGTTAACTACATGTTACGGGCGAGGCATTTGTTTGTTTGCCTGCCCAGAATGCATCATCAGCCCTACCATTAGGCTGAGAGTGGGGAAGCCGCCTCAGGTAGCAAATCCCTGGGGGCAGGAAAGTAGCTCCCCCATTCCCCTCAGAGACCCTGAAGATAACTTATACCCTCTAAGCCAGCCTTTCTCAACCTGTGGGTCCCCAGATGTTGTTGAACTACAACTCCCATCACCCCTAGCTAGCAAGGCCAGAGCACAGGGATGATGGGAGTTGTAGTCCAACAACATTTGGGGACCCACAGGTTGAGAACCGCTGCAAGTCTAAGCTATTTGGCCATTCCTAGATGCAGCAGAAGGCGCTGTTCCTTCACCAGTACTGAAGTGAGATTCTGCTCCCACTTGGATTTTATACATGGAAGGTGACAGCTCCATCTTGCCCTTGCCCTTAAGCAGCAAAAATGTTTGGGGCTGCCCCTGGTTTCTCTGGAAGAAGCCAGGAGGAGAAAGAACATCTTCTATGATTGCAGAAAGACCCAGGTTCAGTCCCCTGGGATTGAAAACCCTTTCTGAAATTCCGGAAGGTTGCTGCCAGTGATTGACAACAATACTGAACTAGATCAACCAAGGGCCTTGCTCAGTGTAGGGAGGTTTCAGGTAGGGTCAGAGTTCAATGGCAGGACACCTGATTTGTATGCAGAAGGTTCAAGATTCAACCCCTGCCATCCTCAGGTGAGGATATCCCAAGTCTGAATCCCTGAGAGACACTGTCATCACCATGCATTTAAAGCATGCCAAGTGCACATTTGAAGCACATGACTCCACCCCAAAGAATCTTGGGAACCGTAGTTTATAAAGAGGGTTGGGGGTTGTAGCCCTGTGAGGGGGAAACTACAGTTCCCATGATTCTTTTGGGGGAAGTCAGGTGCTTTAAATGTGTCTTGTATTGGCTCTATGGCGTGGACCTGCCATCATCATTGACAATCCTGAGCTAAATGGACCCATGGTCTGACTCATTATAAGACAGCTTTCGAAGAGGAACTTTCAGTTTTATGCTTCTGGGAGCCTGGGGCAAAGATTCCACTTGTCCCACAAATGAGGCACATAAGCTGGCTTGCAACTAAGTACCAAGTATGCGTTGCTAACATAGAGAGAGAGAGAGAGAGAGAGAGAGAGAGAACAAAATACCTAGCAAGCCTATTCTCCAACAGCAAAGAGAGCTATCTATTGATTTGCGGGAATACCAAAAATAACTTTAAACTCTCCATCCAGAGCTGTGAAAAAAAAAATTCTCTCATATATATATATATATATATATATATATATATATATCTCCATCCTATTGCTAGGAGACCGTGGTTACTGGGAGGCAGGCATTGCTAGGCGACACCGGTTGCCGTGGTGACAGCTGGGAGCCTGAGTCATCTGCAGTGCAGTCTATCTTGGGTAGGAGCTGGCCAAACGGTGACTGAGCGCCTGCTGAGAGGTTTCACACCCCCTGCTCTGTTTATGTTTGTTTCCGGCAGAGTGGGAGGAGGGAGCGGTGGAGATTTGGGCTCGGGAAGAATCAGGCTTTTAAAAAAATATTCAATATGCAGAAGGACATTATATCTATTTCAATTGCTGTGGAGAGTAGGGAAGGCAATGTTTTTGTGTGTATTACCCTGAGCACCGTGGAAGTGCATTTCTGCAAGTAGGATAGGAGAGAGAGAGAGAGAGAGAGAGAGAGAGAGAGAGAGAGAGAGAGAGAGAGAGAGAAATCCTCACATGTCATCCAGTGCATGAATGAAACATAAACCTTAGTCCTCCTAGAGGCAGGTCGGCCTAAGTGTTTGGACTGTACCACTTCAGGTGGCAGGACTTCACACCACGGAGTGCTCCTCCACACCATAAAATGAAGAAAGAAAATTAGCATGTCAGGGGGGAAAATCAGGCTCGCTCCCTGAAGTGCTGGTTTTCTACATGAAGGGGATTCCTCCCCCCCCCCCCGGAGTATTTAGTGACATGTTCCCCACAGAAACATAGGAAGCTGCCTTATCACAAGAGCCAATTCATTGCCTCGTCTAACTGAGATCATATTAACACCATAAATTTAAAGCACTATGATACACTTTAAATAGTCATGGCTTCCCCCAAAGAATTCTGGGAGCTGTAGTTTGTTAATGTTGCTTAGCGTTATCAGGAGACACACACCCCCCCCAATCCCTTCATGGTGTTACAATTCCTAGAGTTCCCTGTGAGGAGAGATTGATAATTAAAACCAACTCTGAGAACTGTAACCTGCAAGGGGAAAGGGAATCTCCTAACAACTCTCAGCACCTTTAACAAACTACAGCTCCCAGAATTCTTTGGGGGAAGCCCTGACTGTTTAAAGTGGTATCATAGGGCTTTAAATGTATGGTGTGGATGTGGCCTTACTATTGTCTACGCTGACTGTCTGCTGCTCTTTAGGGTTTAAGGTAGGGAGTGTTCTCTGTTCACACCTGAAGATGCCACATGGGTTGAAACTTTTCTGCAGGGGGCAGGGGTGATACATGACCCTTTCCCATTCTTCTGGGCAGTGCTTAAGAGGCCTGTCTAAACATGACTCCTCTTCTGGCATTTCCTTCCTCACCTGATGTCTAAACCCACCAACCGGGTTTGGAATTTATCTGTGAGCCAAGATAGTTTTCCTACTGGGATCCCTTTTTTTATCTCCCTTATCCTGCCTTGGCCAATTGGCACCGTCCAAGACAAATCACATGATGTCTTTTGTAGGTCAGCTGACTACCTGGTAAGACACCTGGTGCTCCTATAGGTTAGAATGGGTGAATTTGTCAATTCCAGTTTCCTATCAGTTTGTCATTGGATAAGGCACTCTTCTGGGTAATTGTCTCCCAAGCCATTAGGGTGTTAGTTATGAGCACATAAAGTTATGAGTAGAGTAATTCCCTGGCAGTCAGTGCAGCAATGTCAAGACTGGTGACATTTGATAATATTTCTTGGAATTTTATGAAGAAAAATCTTCAGGGAATGGGGGTGGGCCAAGGGTTTGAAAATGGTATAAGTGCAATTTACTCAGAACAAAAGGCTAAGTTAATAGTTAATAATGTGATGACAGAGGAATTTAAGATAGAGAAAGGGACACAACAAGGCTGCCCAATTTCCCCATTGCTTTTTATTTCGGTTCTGGAGGTTTTGCTGAATATGATTAGAAGGGACCGTCTGATTAAAGGTATTCAGGTCGGAGCCAAACAATATAAATTGAAAGCTTTTGCAGATGACCTAGTTTTGACGTTACAGGAGCCAGAATCTAGTACGAAAAGAGTATTAGAATTGATTCAAGAATTTGGTCATGTGGCAGGATTTAAGCTGAACAAGTCAAAAACTAAAGTGCTTGAGCAAAACTTAACACCGATTGAGAAAGAGAGGTTTCAGAAGGAGACAGGTTTAACATTAGTGAAGAAAGTAAAATATTTGGGGGTTAATATGACTGCTAAGAACTTAAACTTATTTAAAGATAACTATGAGAAATGTTGGATAGAAGTGAAAAAAGACTTGGAAATATGGTCAAATTTGAAGCTTTCCTTGTTGGGTCGAATTGCAGCTATAAAGATGAATGTATTGCCAAAAATGTTGTTTTTGTTTCAATCATTGCAAATATTGGACAAGATGGACTGTTTCAAGAAGTGGCAGAGAGACATTTCCAGATTTGTCTGGCAGGGCAAGAAGCCTAGAATAAAATTTAAAATATTAACTGATGCAAAGGAAAGAGGTGGATTTGCCCTGCCAGACCTTAAACTTTACTATGAATCAGTAGCATTCTGCTGGTTGAAAGACTGGCTGCTTCTTGAGAACACAGACATTTTGGATTTAGAAGGATTTAACAACGTTTTTGGTTGGCATGCATATTTGTGGTACGACAAGGTTAAAGCACATAAAGCATTTAAAAACCATATTGTCAGGAAAGCATTGTTCAATGTCTGGATAAGATACAAAGATTTACTGGAAAATAAAACCCCAAGGTGGTTGTCACCAATGGAAGCGAAGGCTCAGAAAAAACTCAATATGGAGGCCAAATGGCCGAAATATTGGGAAATATTGGAACAAGAAGGAGATAAATTGAAATTGCAGAGTTTTGAGAAATTAAAAGATAAAGTGCGAGACTGGCTTCATTATTATCAAATAAGAGAGGCCTATAATTTGGACAAAAAAATTGGCTTCCAGGTGGAAAAATCAAAATTGGAAACAGAACTGTTAGATCCCAAAACTAAGATACTTTCAAGAATGTATAACTTGCTGTTAAAATGGAATACGCAGGATGAAACGGTTAAATCTGCTATGATTAAATGGGCACAAGATATTGGTCATAACATTATGTTTGCTGACTGGGAACAGTTGTGGACCACCGGTATGAAATTTACGGCATGTAATGCCTTAAGAGAGAATATTATGAAAATGATGTACAGGTGGTACATGACACCAGTCAAGCTTGCAAAAAATTATCATTTGCCCGATAATAAACGTTGGAAATGTAAAGAAAATGAAGGCACATTCTTTCACCTTTGGTGGACGTGCCCAAAGATTAAGGCTTTCTGGGAGATGAACTATAATGAAATGAAAAAGGTATTTAAATATACCTTTCTGAAGAAACCAGAGGCCTTTCTCCTGGGCATAGTCGGCCAATTTGTGCCAAAGAAGGATAGAACTTTCTTTATGTATGCCACCACAGCAGCAAGAATACTTATTGCAAAGTATTGGAAGACACAAGAGCTACCCACCCTGGAAGAGTGGCAGATGAAGGTGACGGATTATATGGAATTGGCGGAAATGACTGGCAGAATCCGTGACCTGGGAGAAGAGTTGGTGGAAGAAGACTGGAAGAAATTTAAAGACTATCTTCAGAAACACTGTAAAATTAATGAATGTTAAAATGATGTTGGATTGAAAATAAGTGGCATTAGCAACAAAGTTAATAAGAATATGCAAAAATGAATTGATAATGGAAGAAAATATAGAGTTATAATATGTTAAGATACAGTTAAGATAAATGAAAGAGGGTAAGGATTTGCTGATTTGATTATTTAAATGGGAATATAAAAAGGGGAGGTGTGAGGAGGCCAAGGAAATAAGCTAATGAGTTCAAAGTTACAAAAAACGGATTTGTTTTTAATTCTTTTTAAAGCTATTTGTCTTTTGCATTTTGTATTTTTATTCATCTTTATTCATCTTTTTTTCTTTTTCATGTATTTCTCTATGTTCTTTTTTTTGTATCCTTTTCTTATTATATGACCTTTTTTCATTTTGTAAACTTATGTTTTTGTGAAACTTCAATAAATATCTTTTTTTTAAAAAAAAAGACTGGTGACATTGTGCTGCCCCACTTACCACCCTAGCAGCTGCATTTGGATTTCTGCCTCATCATATACCAAATGCTTGCCTGGCAGAGTCATCTGCATGAGGTCAGGATGAAATCATCAAAGAATGATCATGCAGACATGCAATCTTGATTTCCTATTGCAGAGGGTTTATTTCTGATTATTTCACATTTGAGTTGCTCACTGGTCTGCTTGGGGCAGGACTACCCAGGGACTATTTTAGGGGAAATTGCTTTGCAAAGATGTGCATTATTAGTGCTCTACTTGGGGAATGCTCCCCAAACCCATGTTTTAAAACCACCTCATTGGGAGCTAGGTTTTGGGCATAGTTGGATGATTATTTCTGCTTATATGGGATGAAACAAAAGGATGGATTTGTTTTTTTTGTTTTTTAGATATTTATTGGAGTTTTACAAAGACATGAATTTAAAAGATCATATAAAAAGAAAGAAATACAATAAAAGAAACATAGAAAAATACATAAAATAAGAAAAGGAAAATAAAAACAAATCCATTTTTGTAACCCTAACTCGTTATCTTATTTCCTTGGCCTCCTCACACCTCCCCTTTTTGTATTCCCATTTAAATAATCAAATCAGCAAATCCTTACCCTCTTTCGTTTATCTTGACTCTATATCTTAACATATTATAACTCTATATTTTCATCCATTTATCAATTCATTTTTGCATATTCTTATTAACTTTGTTGCTAATGCCACTTATTTTCAATCCAACATCATTTTAACATTCATTAATTTTACAGTGTTTCTGAAGATAGTCTTTAAATTTCTTCCAGTCTTCTTCCACCAACTCTTCTCCCAGGTCACGGATTCTGCCAGTCATTTCCGCGAATTCCATATAATCCGTCACCTTCATCTGCCACTCTTCCAGGGTGGGTAGCTCTTGTGTCTTCCAATACTTTGCAATAAGTATTCTTGCTGCTGTTGTTGCATACATAAAGAAAGTTCTATCCTTCTTTGGCACCAATTGGCCAACTATACCCAGGAGAAAGGCCTCTGGTTTCTTCAGGAAGGTATATTTAAATACCTTTTTCATTTCATTATATATCATCTCCCAGAAAGCCTTAATCTTTGGGCACGTCCACCAAAGGTGAAAGAATGTACCTTCATTTTCTTTACATTTCAAAAGGATGGATTTGGGTATGGTGAAGCAATGGCGGCTAAGAAGTCTATATATCTGTATGCAACTTCCTTTGATATAACATATATTGTATACCATCTTCACTAATACATACATGTTCTCACACACTTTGCCCAAGTCTGTGCATTCACTCTTTTTCTTTTATTGGACACCTGGATGGAAACCTTGGTGGCAAAATTCAGAGAAATGCAAATTTCAAAATGAAATTTCAGACCAGACAGGTTCACCTTTCAAGGCTGGATTTCTCCTGACTACCCCTCATGCATAGCTCTTAGTGGCTTCTGTTAAGTTCTGTGGGACAAAGTTTAATGGGCTACAGCAAGCTGAGAGAGCAAGCCAGGCCCAGGAACAGTTTGTATCCTTCATTGAGAGGAGGGTGCAAGAAGGCTCTTGAGCAGAAAGCAATCTTTCGGAAGCTCCCTGTATAGTTTTTAGGGTTTCACCCATGTCCCTCCGCTGCTGTTGCCATGACACCTGCTCCCTTCAGCTAAAATACCCCACCAGGGTGGAGCTGGGGTGGGGGGGGGGGAGGAGTTGCACTGCTCATAAATTAAGGACGCAGCAGGGGATGGGAGGAGGAGGCAGAAGTCGTGTTTATCTGCCAAGGGACGCCATATCCTCCTTGCCACCGAATGCGAGAGTCAGTAAAAGGTTCTTTCCCCAGCTGCCACTGGGACCGGCCTGTCCCCGGGGCCTGTGAATGGCTGATGAAACCCAGGATAGGGCCTGCAGGGATGGCGGCCGCCTCTGCCTCCCCCTCCTCCTTGGTTATTTAAAAGGCAGGTCAGGTTTCTCAATCTGGCAGGCGTGCAAAATGCTAAGGGGGGGGCTGGCGGAGAGGAAGAGGGAGACTGCAGCTCTTAAAATAGAAACATTTCCTCCCTCCTTTCTCTCTCTAACACACACACACATTCCCTGCATATTAGCCAACCCTTTCTCTAGACAGATTTTCCCTTCCACTTTTTTCACCTACCCCCCCCTCGCCCGCCTTAGGTTCAAGATGGTTCTTCTTCCTCACTGTCCTTTTATCACTCAGCGACTGGGCTGGATTAATCATTATGCTAAGTAACCTGCAGAGCAGGGCTCCCACCTAATTAGGGTCCCTGCCAGGATCTGATTACAGGCATTCCAACTGTCTGCCCTTGTTTACTAGGGGACAGGTCAAGTTTTCTGGTACCTGTGTGTGTGTGTGTCTACATAATCTTGGGGGTCCTGCACAAAAATCCTGCAAGCAGATACATACGTCAACCAGAATTCTTTAGGCTTCATTCTCTCCCCCCCACCCCAATCTTTTAGATCAGGGATGAGGAACCTGTGGCCTTCCAGGTGTCACTGGGCATCACGCTGGACCATTGGCTACGCTGGCTGGGGCTGATGGGAGATGCAAGTCCAGCAGCATCTGGAGGGACCATCTATAGTGCCCATCTCTATGGCAGGTGATGAATCTCTGCACTTTGACTCTAGCCCACAGGCATCTGAAGCAAGGTACACATTGCCCCTCCTCCACCGCCACCCTCTATCAGTGCCTATCCCAACACTGGATGTGCCAAGCTTTTCCAAAAAAGTGCAACCTTACTCAGGTCCATTCTGAGGTAAAACATTCTGTTAAACAAGTGGGCGTCAGTGTTTGGCCGTGGCTGGAGTGTCTGACTACAACCTGAGAGACCAGGGTTCAAATCCCCAAGGGTTCAAATCCCTGTCCCTGTCTCAGCCTAGCCTACCTAATAGGGCTGCTGGGATAAAACAGAGAGCAAGGGGAATATACCACCTTGAGCTCCTTGGCAGAATATGCAATACCTCAAGGACTGCCTCTCTCCATATGAACCTACCTTGACCCTGAGATCATCCTCTGAGGCCCTTCCTTTTGTGCCTCCTCTGTAAGAGGTCTGACAACATGAAAACAGGCCTTTTCTGCAGTGGCTCCCCATTTGTGGAATGCTCTCCCCAGGGAGGCTCACCTGATGCCTTCCTTATACACCTTTAGGTGCCAAGCAAAAAGGTTCCTATTCAACCAGGCCTTTGACTGACTGACTGACATCTTATACCCCTTTTAAATGTGTTTGTAGGAGGGGGTAGCAGGGAGGGGGCATGATTGGTTTGTGGTTTTTTCTTTTTGTTTTAATCATGTATTTTGTATTTTTATGTTGTGAACCACCCTGAGATCTGTGGACGAAGGGCAGTTTGCAAAAGTAATAAATGACAATAAAGGGAACTAAAGGGAACTAAAGCAAAAGGTTGCAGTGTGTGGAGTGTTCCTGTTCACTGTTCCAGTCAGACAACCATGGCCTCCCTTACAATACTGTTTGATTTCTTCTACCCCTCCTCGCCCCACCCCTTGAGTTTTCCATTTCCCCCTAGTAAATTAGCATTGTGTGCTCATTGGGTATGCTTAGTCTGCACTGAACTTTTTTCTTTTTTAGCTGCTACCCATTTTGGATTCCCCCTCCCCTAAATATTTTTTGTACTTCTGAAAACCTTAGGGCTTCCTCAAGCCTGCTAACACCTCTCTCTGGTGCATAAGTGGAGCTGTTTTGGCTACATAAGGAATGGCACTCACACCTTGAACTAGAGGGATGACGTGGGTCTTGCAACACAGTGCACAGCTCTGAGTTCCAGACACACCACCCCAAGTAGTTCATACCCAGTGAGCATGCTCAACATTCACTGGCCTGGGTCCCGTTCCCCCTGAGTTGCCCCCTCCGTAATTTTTGCAATTTATGTAAACCTCAGAGGTTTCCCCCAACCACTCTGATACATATTCTTTTTGTGTGGATTTTGGCTGTATAATGAGACACAGAATACTGATACTGTATTAGTGTATGTGATGATACCCTTGCATTTAATACAGTGGTACCTCGGGTTAAGTACTTAATTCATTCTGGAGGTCCATACTTAACCTGAAACTGTTCTTAACCTGAAGCACCACTTTAGTTAATGGGGCCTCCTCCTGCTGCTGCGCCGCCGGAGCACGATTTCTGTTCTTATCCTGAAGCAAAGTTCTTAACCTGTAGCACTATTTCTGGGTTAGCGGAGTCTGTAACCTGAAGCGTATGTAACCTGAAGCGTATGTAACCCGAGGTACCACTGTAATAATAAACCCAAATACTGTTAAGCAATAGAGGCTGCTTCCATTAGGGTGAATGGGGCTCTGCCGGCCAGCTTTCTCCTCCTCTGTCTCCATGTTGTCCTTGTTGAACTCAGCAGGGAGGGGAGGAGGGGGACAAAACAAGAAGGAGTTGTGTCATTGGCTCAGGCTCTGCCTGTTATTGGCTCCGGCTCCACCTGCAGTTGGGCTGCCTGCCTTCTGCCCTACCAGAAGTGGCCAACATGGTGCCCTCCACATAATAATAACAACAATTTATTATTTATATGCTGCCCATCTGACTGAGTTCCCCCAGCCGCTCCGGGTGGCTTCCAACAAATTAAAACACAATACAAAACCACATGTGGTTGGACTCTAACTCGGCTCAGCCCCAGATGACCCCAATTCCCCTTGGGCAATGCCAGCATAGCCAATGATCAGGGATGCTGGACATTGCGTTCGAATAACTTCTGGAGGGCGACAGGTTCCCCAGCCCACCAGACCATTGTGTGGCTTCTCTTGTTTTGTACAGTAGGCTCTTGTGTGGTAGGATTCAGTAAAATAGTTTGCTAATATGTCACCTTCTCCCCCCCCCCTCTTTACTTTCTGTGCTGGTGGTAGTTGCTGCTGCTTTGTGGAACATCAATAACCATTCAGAAACATGCTGCTCTGTCCATGCTACTAATCAGCTCAGGGAAAATGTGGGTGGGGGAACATGGATATTCATTTCGTTCCTAATTCCCCCTCAAAAAAATAAAACAAAATGTGGTGATTGGGGATGAGGGAGAAATTGGATTCGGTTTGCATTTTAGGTGAACCCACCTAATTTGCCCTTTCTGGATCAGTACACAAACCCAAATGCAGTCATGCTTTGAAATTTGCACCTTGCTGCATTTTGCACCATGGTTCTCCAGTCAAGAAATGTGGACAAAAATGCATGCACTTAGAATCATAGAATTGTAGTCAAGCTGGAAGGGACCCTGAGGGTCATCTACTCCAACCCCTTGCAATGCAGGAATGAGCAGCTGTCCCAATATGGGGATTGAACTTTCAACCTTGGGGTCATCAGCACCTCGCTCTAACCAACTAAGCTTTGGGTAAAGTGTGTCTAGAAATGCATCTGTTTGGGAAAGCAGCATACCAAAATGCATTATATAAGGAGGGATTTGCTTTGCCTTTTCTCAAATTGTAGAAATTGTGCATATTGGACAAAATAGAATACAAATATATGTATATTAGCGGAAATTCACACTACTGCTGAATTTTCATGAGGACTTTTGTTTGTTTTTTTAATTGCAAACAAATGTGGAAATGAGGAGAACTAAAATGAGAAACTGAAAGAAACTGAAATGGACATATTTGCCCATCCCTAGCAGCGATGAACGCAGTGGGGAGGAGAGGTTTGATTTGAATCTTGGAAGTTAGAAACTGTCTTGAAACACCCTGGGCCTGGCCTTCAGAGCTGCTGGCCATACCTTGGCACTGCAAGTCTTAGGATCGGAATGTAAATTGGTTTAAGTCCAGGCTCAACTGGGTTGTTGATGGGGCTATAAAAAGCCTCTTGACAGCCCTATTATAAACCATACACACTAATCCCCTATCCATCATTTCATCCCTCCCTCCCTCCCGAGCTTGCAGATATAGATATATACGGTTTGCAATAGATCTCTTGCAAACCCAACCCCACTTGATCGACCTAAACTGTAAAAATAATCCAAATCAAAACAAGGTAAGTCCATAAAGGAGGAGAGTGGGGAGCCCTTGTATTTATTCACAGCGAGCGGTTGTTGTAATCTCTTTAGGATCCAAGCCAGGAGGGGTGTGTAAATCTCTCTGTGTGAGTGAGTGTGCAGGGGGGGGGGGAGAGAGAGATGGGACTCACCGGCCTGCAGTCATGCATTATTGATAATAACAGCCGTGCCTCTTTAACTGGCTTTGCTCTACGACACTTGAGGGTGCGTGCATGAACATGCCTGCAAGCGGGTGTGTGTGCATGTGAGTGTGTGTTGAGGGAGGGAAACAGGCAGAGAGAGAGAGAGAGAGAGAGAGAGAGAGAGAGAGAGAGAGAGAGAACCAACGCCAGCATCTTTCATTCCCTGCACTCTGGATAACCATCTCTTGATTTTTGTTGGGGGGGGAGAGGAGGAGAGAAAAGAAGGGGACGCCTATTTTCCCATCGCTGCCACCTCTTCTGCAGCTCCATTCATCCTGATCTGGTGGGATGCATCTCGCCGAGTATTTCCCCCCCCCAGGTTGTTGTTGTTAGTATTATTCTCTCTCTCCCCCCTCCCTCTGTCTCCCATCTCCATTTCTGAAAACAACAGAGACCAGCCGTGGATTCTCCTCTGAGCAGGCTGGAAGCAGGAGGTTTGTGTGCTGGAGGAGAGGGGAGAAGGAAGAAGGTTCCCTGGCTGAGGTTCTCCATCAGGCTGGATTGGAAAACAAGGGAGATTTCGACTCCTCTTTGCTGTCCCCCCACCACCACCTCTGGCATCCCTCCATCCGGTCCCTGATGCTTCTCTTCCTTACATGAAAAGGCCGTCGGTGTGCGGAAGGCATGGCATGAGCTAAAACGACTCTCCTGGAGGTAAGCATGCTGCATCTGTGTATTTAATCCTTTACAGCACAAATATCTCTCTCTCTCTCTCTCTCTCTCTCTCTCTCTCTCTCTCTCATGCTTGCACACACACACTCCCTCCCTCCCTCCCTCCCTCTCCCCTGAATACCTTCCCACCAGGTATTGATGTCTGTAGGACTGGCATCCCACCCAGAGGGTTTTTCTTGCATTTGCACCACCAAGGGAGAGACCATCCAGGGGCTGTAATTACATCCCTCCTCAATGAAGATCAGAGCATCTCAAAGCCAGTGTTACATAAGGACAAACCTCCTTGCTTTGCTTAACAGGGATCCGACTCTGTGTTTCTATCTGTCTCCAGCAGATACTCTAATATAGTCTGGCAGCCTAGGTGGTGGTTGTTTTTAGATTGGGGGGAGGAATTTGACCCCTCCTGCCCAAACAGCCCCCTCCCCCAGTTTTGGTTTGCTGCATTGAATGGAAATTTTAGTGGATCGCTACCAAGGCAATCTCATCGAGAGGCTGCGTGTTGAGTGGGACACACTGTTGTTGTTGTTGTCATTCTTTTTCGGGGAGCGGGGGGTGTTGCTGCTGTTGTGATTCATGGATTTGGGGGGTGTCTTGATGGCGCCATTTCCTGATCCCCATCTGGGCTGGCCGAGAGGATGTGGCGGTGAGATGGTTGATTTTTGGGCCCCACGTGGATCTCTTAGTTTGGAAAGAAGGTAGACTGGGAGAAAGAAAACAGGGCAAGCCTGACCTGACTGTTTTGGATTTTGCTTCTCTGCCCAGTGGAAAGAGAAGAGGGCCCTGCTGTTTGGTCTCTTGCCTTCCATCCTGGTTGAAAAAATGGTTTGGTTTTTTTAAAGAAAGAAATAATAATAACAACGCAGGAATTTTTGTTTGATGTCGTATATCCACTTCTGTGTGGGTCTTGAGAGTCCACTGCTAGGAACACTTGCCTGGGAGTAAGCTCCACTGAACTCGTCAAGAATTATTTCCATGCACAGATTTGGTCTGCACAAATTTAATTTTCTGGACCTTCCCCCCCCCCATACCTATGCTTTCCCCCTAAGAACCTCTGGTACAAAAATAAAAATAAAAAACAGGTTGACTGGCACAGAACAAGAAATGACCCAGGAAAGTGTCACCTGTTACATTTTTTCAGGGTTCTGTAGTTAAAGGCACACCAGAAGGGTTGGGGGTTTTTTAATTAAAAAGTGGCAACACTATCAAAAGCTCCCCTTCCCATATATATATATATATATATATATATATACACACACACACACATACACATAAAAAGAGCAAATAGTCTTCTTGGGGGTTCTGCCTAGAGACTGCCAAGAGCCAAGATTTGGAATGGCACTGTAGTGATCAGCAGCCATAGAGGAGACACCAATGGCAGATTTCAGCAGGATGCTGTTTGGCTTGCCTGTTATTGTTTTGAAATGCAGTGGATTTATTTTTGGGTTGGTGATGCGAGGGCTGTGTTGTTTGAAAGATATCTCTGCAGCTTTCTTCCCATGCTTAAGAGAGTGGTCTGTGGCTAGCTGGAGAGCTTCTGTTTTCTCGTTGAATTTGGGGCTTGGTTTCTTTCTAAAATGACTATTTTGGAGGCTCCAACTTGTGTGCTGTGTCCTGAAAATCTTGATCCCTTGTTCCATGAGTGTGGCAGCTGGTGAGATGTGGTTCTTTCCCTACCCCTGTTAACAAGCAGTAGAGTTGCCAACTCTTTTTCTAGCCTCTGCTCCTGCACCTTTCCCAAATACCTGGAGCTGAGCCACAGATGTTGTCAGATGAACAGGTGTGTGTCCTTGCACTCCAAAAGCTTCACCTGCTGATATCTGTCCATGAAGTAGCTGTGAAAGGCAGAAGAACAGCCTAGGCCATTTTTATTTTCTGGTCAGTTGGAAATTCCAATGGATGGTGAAACATATCCTGGCATATGCCAGATGTGCTGCCCTCTCTGTTTGAGAACTGAATTCTGATATGAAAAGAGGGTTGTGGTGTAAACATTGTGAAGGTGTGAGAGAGAGCTGATAATAATTCAGTCTTAATTTAGCACTGAAAGACGCCGCAGTTGTTAACTAAACAGGGCTGGTAGTCGTGCAAGTTTAGCTGTGCTGATTCCCCATAATAACATAAACAATGAGCAGATTATGGTGGGCTGTGTTCTTCACTGTTTCTGTTCTAAAAATGGCCATTCCCTGGTTAAATTGTGCCTGCTGCGTTGGAAATCCATAATCGCTAAGCCCAGACATGTGGGAGCTGGCTGTGGCTATTCTCAGTAGTGGCAAACAAAACATTTTGCATATGCTCAAAGAAACTATTTTCTGTGGGATCCATGCCTGCCATTAGAAAGAAGGGCAAGGGGTCACCCAAGGTTCAGTTTCAGCATGCTGGGTTGGTTGGTGTTTGCTTCACTCGGTGTAAGAGCTCATCCACATTTCTGCTTGTCCTGTGCCTAAAAAGCTTAGGTCCAAGCGGTTTCACACTTGACCCACACTTTCTAGACACTGGTCCAAGTGGTTTTGCCTTTGACGTGACACTTTCCCCGGGATAACCCTCTCCTTCGCACTAAATCAGAACGAATGAAAATCCATGGAAAACCCAATGGCCGTTTGTTCCAATGCAGTGCAAACAACTGGGTTTCCCCAGGAAGAAAATGGTGGGGCAAAGGAAGGTATGGAGAAGCCCTCAGACAGGCTTTCATAATCTGGTTCCCTCCAGAGGTTTAGGGTGGCAGCTCCTGTCTGGGACTGATGGAACAATAGCCCCAAACATCTGGAGGGCATAAGAAGATCCCTGATGGATCAGGCCAATGCCCATCTAGTCCAGCATCCTGTTCTCACAATGGCCAGCCAGATGCCTGTGGGGAAATTCTCAAGCAGGACCTGAGCATAATAACATTCTCCCCTCCTGTGGTTCCCAGCAACTAGTACTCAGAAGCATTGGTGCCTCTGACCACGGAGGCAGAACAGAGTCATCCTGGCTAGTAGCCATCAGTGACCTTCTCCTCTGTGAATTCGTCCAGTCTTCTTTTAAAACATCCAAGTTGATGGCCATCACTGCCTCCTGTAGTTGTATTGGGTTGTTAGTGGCGAAATCATCTGCAAAATTCCTGCTTCGCACACAGCTGTTTCCTCACTTGAAAAAAGGGGGGGGAGTTGTTAAAAGGTAGCAATGCTGGTACTGTGTGACTGTGTATGCTGAAATTTTTCACAAATGAATTTAGGAACGCTCTTGTGTCTATAAAAGGGCAGCCTCCTTTTCATCCATTTGTATTGCCAGAGTAGCAGATGACAGATCCCTGCTCTGAGGACCTTCCAATTTAAATCAGGGTTGGGGGAACATTTGGCCCTCCAGATGTCGCTGAACCACAACTCCCATCATCCCTGGCCATTGACCATGCTTGCTAGGGCTGATGGGAGCTGTAGTTCAGCAACATCTGGAAGGCCTAATGTTCACCACACCTGGTCTAAACCAAGGGAAAGGAGGGAAGTGCAGCCAGAATAAATAGAGGAGGAATATCGGCTTGTTTCAGTTGCACGTGTTGAGGTTTGGCTGCAGGCTCAGCTAGATGTGGGAAGTGGGAGGCTGTGCGAAAAGGTTCAAAGAGAAGGTGGCTCTTCAGGAGGGATCTGAAGACCCAAGCCGACCATTCATTATACATGACTCCCATAAGAATGTAAGAAGAGCCTGCTGCATGGGGCCAATGGCACATCTAGCCCACCGTCCTGTTCTCACAGTGGCTGCCCAGATGCTTGTGGGCAACCCTCAAGCAGGACTTGCGCACAAGAGCACAGCTACCCCCACCCCATAGTTTCCAGCAACTGATCATGAAGGAAGAACATAGCCATTGTTCCTAGCAGCCATTGATCAACTGATTCTTCAGGAATTTGTCTAATCCTATTTTAAAGCCATCCAAGTTGGTGGCCATATCATGGACCCTTGTGGCAGTGAGTTCCATAGTTTAACTATGCACTGCATGAAGAAGGACTTCCTTCCATCTCCAGTGATTCACTTACTCCTTTTTTCCTTTTTCTTTTGCTAATGCATAACTGACCACCCTACCTTCAAATGCTCTGTGTGGGTACCTTATGGGGATCCCTTTCAGAAAATTTTAAACAGCACATATGCCAAAAGTTCTCCAGATTTTGGTGTGCACACAAACACAATTCTCTAGGTGATAAACAAAGAGGATGGAGCGACTCTCCTAGAGGAAAGCTTACAGCATTTGGAACTTTTTAGTTCATAGAAAAGATAAATAAAGGGCGACATGGTAGAAGTTTATGAAATTATACATGGTGTGGAGAAAGTAGACAGAGAGAAAAAAATTCTCCCTCTCTCACAATGGAGATATCTGAGGATTCAGGACATACAACAGTGCATAGTTAAAACTATATTATTTGCTCCCACCGGATATATTGATGGCCACCCAATTGGATGGCTTTGAAAGACAATTGGAGAAGTTCATGGAGAAGGCTGCTAGACACAATGGCTATGCTCTGCTGCCACTGCTCTGAAGACCAGATGCTGGGAATCACAAGTGAGGAGACGGCTGTTGTGCTCAAGTCCTGCTTTCAGGCTTCCCATAGGAATCTCCGCTGGACAGCAGGATGCTGGGCTAGATGAGCCTTTGGCCTGATGCAGCACGGCTCTTCTTACGTTCCTAAACTGGGTACCACTTCTGCTGTCAGAGACTGTATGCCACTAAATACCAGTGCTGGGAATTGCAAAGGAGGAGAGAAGTGCTCTTGTGCTTGGGTCCAGGATGCTGGACCAAATGGGCCATTGGTCTGATCCAGTGGGGCTCCTTTTATATTCTTATGTTTATATGCTTGGTTTTCTGCATCAGGTGTGATTGGATGATCCAATCACACCTGCTGCAGAGAGGTAGCAAGATTAGCCACACTCAGGCATGAGTCAGTGCCCCAGTTCTTCCTGTTTCCAGTGCAGACGTGGGTCCAGCACAGTGATTCACTCAGAAGCACTGGACTGGGAGTCCTTATTCTTGCAGCCCTTCAGGCAGAAATGTATTTACTTATTTTTCTCTCTATATTTAAATCTGCTTAATATAAAAATAAATTTCATATATATACGCAATTGAATAAAATGTCTTTTAAAAGGTAAATGAAACCAGAATCGAAACTATATACCATAGATAAAATGGAGCAGTGCATGAATGAAAAAGTTTAAGAATTGGGAATCAAGAATCTAGGACGGCTTGGGTGAACACAGAGGGGTCATGTCCAATGTTACAGTTCCCAGAATTCCTCATGAAGAGGGATTGACTATTAAACCACACCTGGAGTTGTAGCAGGATGAGGGGAAGGGGCTTTCTCCTAACAACTCGCAACACCCTGAACAAACTACAGTTCCCAGGAAATTTAGGGGAAGCCACAACTGTTTAAAGTGGTACGATGATGCTTCAAATAGTGCAGATGGGGCGTTAGAGGAATGCAATCCTATACTGTATGTTTAAGAGGTGTTTTAAAAGCTGGTTACTGTTTCTGCCTCTCAAACCACGTGGAGGAAAGGGTGTCCCTGTGAGGAAATGCAGCACATTAATAGAGTGAAAACAAAACTTTTGACTAGACCAATGGGCAATATTGTACTCCTTAGCAGTAAAACATGTGCTTTGCAAGCAGAAGGCCTTAGGTTCAATTCCTGGCATTTTTAGTTAGATAGGAAGATAGGAAGCTGCCTCATACTCAGACCATTGGTCCATTGGGCCTAGTATTGTCTACGCTGACCAGCAGTGCATCCCCAGGGTTTCAGGTGGCAAGTCTCTCTCAGCCCTACCTGGATATGCCAGGGGTTGAACGTGGGACCTTCTGCATCCCAAGCAGATGCTCTGCCCCTGTACAAAATAGCAGGTGAGGCAAAAGATCCTTCTCTGCCTGAAACCCTGCAGAAGACCTGCCAGAGCAGCTATGATGCTGAGCTAGCCTGGGTTGGTATTAGGCAGCTTCCGCCATTCCTATAGGGACAGTGCTATTGCATTCAGGTCTTGCTTGCAGGCCTCCCTTAGGCACCTGCCTGGCTTCCATGAGAACAGGGTGTTGGACTACATGGCCACAGACCTGATACAGCCGGGCTGTTCTTACACTCCAACTTTAATTTAGAAAAAAAAATATAATTCAGGAGGTGGGGGAAAGGTATCATTACTTGCCTGAAGTTTGCAAACCTCTAAACGATTACACAAAATATTTGGGGGGAGTGAGGTGATTGCTGCAGAGAGCAGTTTAGATGTCACATTAATTGAACCCGGTAGCTCACTCTGCTGAAGAGATATTGAAAAAAACGAGATATTCAAAACAGCTTTCCCTTCAGGCCAGAAAAGCTTTTGCAGTTAAATGTCACAAATTAGCACCTTTAAATTTTCACAGTATCTCACTTCCAAAAATATCAGACCTGTTCCCCACCACCACCCTCCAAAGTTTAATACAGTATTCACAAGAAAGTTGTGTGAGCCAGTTCCTAAGGGAAGAGATGGTAAGATTACCCAAACAGAACCGCCTCAGCTAGGGATGGGGCACTCAAGACTTTGGACTCTCATAGCTGCATACAGGAACTGCCTCTGTGGCAAAACGTTTGCCTTTGAGTCAGCATCTGGTGACAGGAACACTCTAAGTGGGCAATAGGTGGCTCATTCACACATTCAACCTGTTGCTTGATGCTGCCACCAGCAAGTGATGCATAGGTGAACTGACCAGTAGAGTTTCCTTAATGGTGATATGCCTTGTTGTTGTTGTTTATTGTATCATCCCATCTGTCCATCCAGAGGAGCCCAGGGCAGCAAACACATTACTGATGAAACAATCAACGATGAAAAACAATTCCATATACAGTCGTACCTTGGTTGTCGAACGCCTTGGTACTAAGACGTTTGGCTCCCAAACACTGCAAACCCGGAAATAAGTGTTCCGGTTTGCGAATGTTTTTTGGAAGCCGAATGTCTTTTTTGGCTGTTGGCATTGTTTCCAGAGCCAATCAGCCAATCAGAAGCCACACCTTGGTTGCAAACTTTTCGGAAGTCGAACGGACTTCTGAAACGGATTCTGTTCGACAAACAAGTTACGACTATACACACACACACACACACACACACACACACACACATATTAAAAGCATTCCAGTGTAAATATCTATATGAAAGGCTTGTTGGAAGAGGAAGGTCTTCAGCAGGTGCTGGCTAAACAGTAACAGTAGAGAGGGTGCACTATCTAACCTATCCTGTTGATGTCCTCTTCTAGCTTGGCTCAAGGCTTCTGGGGAAGGCTGTGTTGAGGATTTGGCGCTTCCTGGCAAGGCAGGGTTATGTGAGGAAGAGGAAGAGTCACAACCAATAACAATGCAAAGTCCAGTCTGGTAGAGCAGAGTCAAGCTAGGCTCTGCAGGATCACAACAAGGCAGGTCTGTCAGGACCCTGGACAGATCACTGTGACAAATACTGGCTGCAACTCTCCCAAGAAGAGCTGTTGCCTTAGCAGCCTGGCTGATTCCTTATGAATTGTCACTGGTCTGACTGGCTGTGGGCCTTGCCTGCCTCTGAAGGCCTGTTTGTTTCTCAAAGGGCCATTGCAGGTTCCTGGGGCCCAGGGGCAGTGAAGATTGCATGGGGCAGGGGGCTTTTAGTCCAGTGAATCAGGTGAAGCCATGTCATCTGACCAGGAAGGTCCTGGAGCGGGAGGTGATGCCTCCCTGCGTGATGCCTTCTCCCCTCTGAGTCTTCCTTTGAACCAGAGGTGGGAGCAGAGGCCTGAAAACACGACAGTCTTTTTTTTAATATTTCATTTTTCATTTTTCAAGACGATATTGTTATAAACTCACATCTTTTTCAATTTCTACATTTCTGGGATTACTCAGATCCCTTGGACTCCCCCCACCCCTATATCTGTTTAGATATAGATAGATATAGATATAGATATAGATATAGATATAGATATAGATATAGACATAGACATAGACATAGACATAGACATAGACATAGACATAGACATAGACATAGATATAGATATAGATATAGATATAGAATTACATTTTTCTAATCCACATTATCTCCTTTTTGAACTCCTTAACTCATATTACATTATAAGTGTTACAACAATGCTGTTCATAGAATCATAGAATGATAGAGTTGGAAGAGACCACAAGGGCCATCGAGTCCAACCCCCTGCCAAGCAGGAAACACCATCAGAGCACTCCTGACATATGGTTGTCAAGCCTCTGCTTAAAGACCTCCAAAGAAGGAGACTCCACCACACTCCTCGGCAGCAAATTCCACTGTCGAACAGCTCTTACTGTCAGGAAGTTCTTCCTAATGTTTAGGTGGAATCTTCTTTCTTGTAGTTTGGATCCATTGCTCCGTGTCCGATTCTCTGGAGCAGCAGAAAACAACCTTTCTCCCTCCTCTGTGTGACATCCTTTTATATTTATGTTTTTAAGTATATACAGTGGTCTTTAAGGTATTCTATAAACTTTTTCTACTGTTGACTGAATTTCTTGTCATCTTGGTGCCTGATCCTCACGGTCATCTTTGCCATTTCAGCATAGTCCATCATCTTGGTTATCCATGGTTCTTTAGTTAGGACTTTCTTTTCCTT
The DNA here is from genome assembly GCF_964270895.1 of Podarcis filfolensis. Classification (NCBI taxonomy): domain Eukaryota; kingdom Metazoa; phylum Chordata; class Lepidosauria; order Squamata; family Lacertidae; genus Podarcis; species Podarcis filfolensis. The sequence goes on along the minus strand of NC_139616.1, from coordinate 34,324,898 downwards.
CCACTTCTGGGCAAGTAGCATTCTTGCGGCTGTTGTCACGTACATAAATAGTCTTTTTAAATCTTCTGGTATTTCGTCTCCTGTTAACCCTAGTAAAAAGGCTTCTGGGTTGTTGTTTTAATAAAAGTTACCTTAAACATTTTTTTCAATTCATTGTATATCATTTCCCAGAAGTCTTTTAGTATTTTACATGTCCACCGTAGATCAGAGAACATGGCAGTCTTTGTCCCTATGTCCCACTTTACAGAGGAAAGTCCTCTATTTGAAGATATCCTCTATTTCAGAGCTGGGTAAGCTGTGATTCTCCAGATGCTTTTGGACCACAACACCCATCATCCCTGATCACTGGCCATGCCGGTTGCTGTGGAGATCAACCACATCTGGAAGGCCACCAGTTTGCCATCCCAGCTCTGTTCAAATGCCGATCTATCCATTCCAAGTCTGGTTTTAAAGATAACAGTCCTTTCATAAGCAAGGAGATGCATATGCTGGGGTCAAGCGTGCATAGAAATACATATATTCATGAACACATACACAAAAATGCATTATATTAGGGAAAATGGCTTTGCAAAAAATTATGCTTTGGGCAAAATTGCATACCAAAAATATGTATGAGAAACTCGCACAAAAATGCTGGTGAATTTTAATAGGGACTTGTTCTTTCTTTCTTTCTTGCAAACTGATGTGAAAATGTGGAGAACTGAACTTAAGCTTGGAAAAAGGAGGAAAAAATGAAATGGGCGCATTTGCCCACCTCCTTCACTCTTGTGCCATCTGTATTAGAGAGCATCAAACTTGTTCAGCCAACATCGCTTTTGTGGGTTCTCCTCCTGACCCTTTAACTGCATCTTGATATTCAAAAAAGAAACTGGTGATCATGTCGTCCTGTCCCTTGTTTGCCACACCCAGAAGTTCTTCTTCTGCTGCTGCTACAGGGTTCTCGAATCTCACTGGATTTGTATATATATTTGTTTTTAAACGTGATTGTGGGGGAACGGCCCACTATTGGTTTCAATTGTCTAAACCAAAAGGAAGCTGTCCGGTCTTGTGGTTCATCTTCAGGAAACCTTGGTTTTATCCTCATGTGCCCTCAGCTGAGTCACTAACGGCTTCAGTTTTTTGAATGGCTTTTCTTTTCAAAAAACTCTGCAGCAGAATTTCATCCTGGAGCCCCTTGTTCTCTTCCTCCTAAATCTAGAGTTTGCAGTCTTGAGTGTGGCTAATGGCAGGTGATCAGATGCAAAAACAAAAACAAAACAAACCCTGAACCCACCCCCACGCCCCACCATTTTATTCCTTCCAGGGACACCTGCCTGTTTTTGTGGTTGATTTTCTGCAGAGGTGGGGGCTCCTTGACCCTCCAGATATTGCAGTAGAGGTCATCTGCTCAGAGTCTTCTCCACTATGGTGAAAAGTATTGTGTTTTTTTAAAAAATTGTAGTAATTCTTTACAAATTGCATATAAACCCATATTTCATGCAAATCTGCACCCTCTCTTATCCTATTTTTTTGGTGATGTAGAAACAGTCACTTTCACCACCACCGCCAACTTACTGAGAAAGCCCAATCCATCCAGCTCATCTTCCTGATCACTTGTGATGGCACAGGGGATGGGCTGGGCGAGTGGGCAATAGCTCAGTGGCAGAGCAGCTGCTCTGCATGCAGACAGTCGCAGGTTCAAACCCTGTAATCTCCAAATAGGACTGGGGAATGCTCCTATCTGAAACTCCAGGGGGCTGCTGCCAGTCAGCTCTGACCATACTGAGCTAGATGGGATGGTTGGCCTGACTCTGTTTAAGGCAGCTTCCTATGAGAGAGTGCTGTGGTAGTCAGGTCCTTGCACACTTCCTCCAGGGGTCTCTGGCTGGCCACTCTGAGAACTGCTTGAAGCCCTGGAGAGCTTCTGCCAGCTGGTGTTGACAATACTGGGTTAGATGGACTAATTGACTTGGTATAAGCCAGCTTCCCAGGCTTCTATTGATGTGTCAGCCCTTTAATCATAGCCATGAGGACTGGAAGCTTCCATTATTTTATTTTTTAGCAAACAGGCCATAACTTGGTGGTAGAGCACCTGCTTTGCATGCAGAAGGTCTCAGGTTCAAAACCTGGCATCTCCAGGTCAAAGTGGGAATAGTGTGGGGAAACCCAGAAGTGCTGTGGGAGAAGGATGATGGTATCTGCTGAGTCTGTCTGGCTTGGTGCTTCTCTGCTCAGCACTGAGTCATTAATATGTAATAATAATAATAAATAGGGACATGCTCACAACACGCCAATTCTCATTTGAAGGACCCAAGAATGAGTGGTCCTGAGACCTTCCACCGTCCTTATTTTCCATTGCTAAGGGCTTGACTCTATCCCTTCCTTGTGCTCTCTTTGCTTGCTTTGCAATCGCCTCTCTCCTCCAGCGATTCCAAAGCCAGAAGAGGGTTTTGTTCCTTTCTGCTCAAAATAAACAAAACAGAGCTGTCCCAAAATAGGTGACCAGCAGTTCAGATGTGTCTCAGCAGCTGCTGAGTGTGAAATGGCAGGCTGTGAACTGCACAGTGCTTCAGTGTCCTCATGTCTGCCTCGACACTAGAGAGGAGGCATCTGCTCCCCGCTCAGAGGTTTCACTTCCAGGGAGCCTGGGGACGCAGCTGAATTCTGAAGAAGAACGACTTTAGCAACTCACACTCAAGGGGGGGGGAATGTAACAAGGCATCCCCAAAAGGCAGGGGACATGAATTTACTAGGGACACGAACCAAAAAATGGAGCCATTTGGAGCATACGTAGCACCCCTGCTGGGTAGATGCAAACATCGTTGGAAAGCACACTGTGCAGGAGATCCCAAAAGGGAAACTGATGTGGGGTGTGTGGGTGTGGGTGTTCAGGTTGCAGACTGCCTTTGCTGAGCACAACAGCATTGCCTTTAAGTTCTCAGATAGCCACTGAAGGAGAGCCATATGTTCGCTTTTTCAAAAGCTGCAGCAATTTGCAGGCAGAGGGGGATGGGGAGAGGGGAGGGGCTGTGGTTGCTGCCTCCGCCACACGCAGTGGGATGTCAGAGAGGGTGAAAGCCAGGCCTCTCTGTGTAAATAACCCTGCAGGGCGCTGGTGTGTTCACTCTTGCGATAGACAGCGACTCCCATTAACCTCAAAAGGGTTTGGGTTTAATGGAGGGTTTCTTTGGGTTTTGGAACCGAGTGCTGGTGAATGCTGAACTCAGAATAAACCCTGCTCACGAGGCTGGTTAGATGATATAGATCATGAAGACATTTGCACACTGGGGAAACCCTGCTGTAAAAACAGGATGGCGGGGAATGTCTACCACGCAGAGGATTTGTTTGCATACAGTTAAGGATAATTTGTTCCATTATCCTAAGAGCAAACAGCCAAGGCCTCCGTGATCAAGGTATTCCAGAGTGTTTCAGCTGCGTCTACCCACCCACCATGATTACAAGTCACTATTATACCCTCTAGGGTAGCAATCCTAGGGCTGTTCACACAACCAGAGTTGCTTCATACTAGGAATGCTTGAGGGATTAGGTTTTTGGCAAAGTCCACTGTGAAACTGACCTGATCTGTCTTTTCTAGGCTAGCATGCAAATCAGAATTTAGGAAAGTAGGAAACTGCCTTATGCTGCATCAGACCATTGGTCCATCTAGCTCAGTATTGATGGACCTCCAGCGTTTCAGACTAGGAACAATCCCAGTCCTACCTTGAGATGCTTCAGATTGAATTCAGGACCTTCTGCATGCAAAGCAGATGCTCGGTCACTGAGCTCAAGCTAGTTCTCAAACAGTTTCCACACTTCCCTGGGTGTTCCATCACAGGTCTCAGCTAAAAAAAAATACTGTTAAATGTGTGTAATTGTGTGTGGAGGGAGTTATGCTTCAGGATAAGGAAAATGCGAACGTAATGAGAGTTCATCTGGACCAGCCCAAAGACCCATCTAGTTCAGCATCCTGTTCTCACAGGGGCCAACCTGGCAACACAAGCAGGATGTGAGCCCAACAGCACGCCCTCCACTAACGTTCCCTAAGAACTGGTATTCAGAGGCTGTATTGAGGAACTGCACACAGCCATAATGAGTAGCTGTCATTGATAGCCTCTTTCTCCATGAAGTTGTCTAATCCCCTTTGAAAGCCATCCATGTTGGTGACTATGTCCACACTGCCACTTGTCTCGCACTTTCCTCTGGGAAAACCTGCTCCTTGTCACTGAATTGGAGCAATTGGCTTTTCCACAGACTGACATTTGTTCTGATTCAGCAGTGAAGAATGTGTTTTCCCAGGGAATGCGGCAGGGCAAATGGGATACTGCTTGGACCCTTGCTTTCTAGGTGTGTGGACAAGCCCACATCTCTATTCCTTTTGGCGCCTGCTAAAAACATTTTTGTTCAGGCAAGTCTATCCAGACGTGTAGAAGTTGGCATGTGTTTTAATCAGTTTTCAGATGAATTGTTTTATTTATATTTTGGAGTTTTTGAGTGCATGTTTTTAACTTTGTCTTGCATTGACAATTTTAATCTGTGGTGTGTGGTTTGTTTTTTTTTGTTTTTGGGCAAACTGCAAATAGACCCTCTAAGCAATCAAGCGGTATATAAATGATGTTAAATAAAAAAGTAAACCTTTGGAGAGCAAATTCCAGAACTTAACTATGTGCTGCTTGAAGAAATGTTTAGTTAAAACTAGTTTGCAACCTGCACAAGGTATCCAGCTTATGTTGCTTTTTATTGTCACCGTCATCTCACAAATAAATGAGGTTTGATAAATAAGGAAACATTCACTGAAACAAGGAAGAGTTAGGAATCCTATTCCAGATGCAGCTGCTCACCACAAAGGCTGGCATCAGACATGGGCCATGTTGGGGTGCTTGGGCCTTTGACAACTGCCCGACAATGTCAGGTACCAACGACTGCTTTGCATGTGTTCATATAGGACAGTAGTTTTCAATGGATGTGCCGCCATGCCCTTGGGTGCCTTGTATGACGGTCAGATGTGTTGTGGGTGGAGAGAGTCGCGGGCAGCAGCACCCTCCATCCTTCTTTCCTTCCTTCCTCTTAATAGATAGATTAGATTAATAGAAGAGGCTGTGTGTGGCAGAAGTGAGGGCTGCATCACCTGCAAGGCATGGCCTGTAAGGCCTGATGGGAAATGTAGTTCCTGAGCCCTGTTTCTGCCTCAGATGGGGTGAAGTTCCAAGGCATGTACTCTCTCTCTCTCTCTCTCTCTCTCTCTCTCTCTCTCTCTCTCTCTCTCACCCCTGACCCTAGGGGTGGGAATTTATTAGGACTTGCTTGCAAGTAGGCACAGTTAGGATTGCAGGGAATGGAATTCCTTATCTCCACACACATACCATGCACACAAACACACAACACACACACACCGGGGAGATCTGTGTGTGTTTTTTATGAAGACTAAATGGCCATTGCGGTATATCAGTATATCAGTGCTTCAAAGTGCACTTTGTATCTTTTTCTGATTGCTATATAAATTTGTTTTCATTTTCCTCCCAACTTTCAAAAGCAACGTTTAGCAAAGCAATGAATGGCTCATAATTTTTTAAAAGCCTTTTCAAAGCTGTACTGCTTAAATTTGAAGCCTTAAAGGAATGGTGGGCAAAACCAGTAAATGATGAAACTACACAAGTTTTTACCAGATATCCCACAGGGGAGCCGCGTAAAGAATGTAGTTGGTCAAGGGAGCCGTGGACTCAAAAAGGTTGAAAGCCTCTGATATAGGAAATCATTCTTGAGGAAATCATTATTTGCAGTCTGACCTGATTTGCACCTTCTGGGCTAATGGGCGGATCAGCTTCCAATTGCCCAGGGGTGTACCTAGGGGTTGGCAAAAGTGCCCCCCCGGGGGGGAGGGGTAGGCTGCCACCCCCCCAAAAAAATAACCTATCAGGCTATGTAGTGTATGACGTATATGTCTGTGGCTCTGCACTGCAGCTGTCATGGTGAGATCAAATGCGGGAGAAGTTTCCCATCCTTCTTGCACTGTGGCACAAAGGCGTTCAAATTTTTTCACTCTTTTGGCAGGCACCGATATGGCTCCTTGCCAGGGGTGCAAGAGACCCTAGGCACCCTTCTGCAGCTGCCCTTCAGATTTCACACTTCTCCAGATTTTATGGTGCAATTCCTCGACTCATAATATCCCCATATGTATTTTAGGATGAAATGCATTTACAAATGTGAATTTTGTGAGAAAACTGCATTTAAATATGAATTTTTAAATAAGCAAAAATGGTAGATTAATGTAGAAAATGGGACAGAACAGATTTATTGCACAGACTTATTTTCATATGTGTTTCTCTGTGCCCAAAGCTGGCAGAAGCAAACAGCTCTCAGTGGCAGTTGATTCACATCAGGACTACGGAAGTCAGGGAAGCCAGCCATGGGTGGAGCCAGAGCCAAGGATGCTCATAGGCAGAATCAGTGGCAAGCAGAGCCAACTGATTCTAGTTCTGTCCTATTCCTCCTCCCGGCTGAATTCTACACAAGCAAGACTGAGACTAAAGAGGAGAAAGCTGATAGGCAGGGCCCACCCTCTGGACCACTTGTAAATGGGAAAGGTTGACAGCAGACTGAGGTTGGTGGGGCAGTGCCTTATTTGCCCTAATGGGGCAGCCTTGAATCCCCCTTACAAATATTTTGGGGAGATAACTGTGTTGCCAGTCCACTATGGAGAGAGCTTCAAGGTATTAAAAGACCTGGCTATCAGAAAGACTGCCTTCTCCTATATAGACCACCACTGTGATCTACTGAGGCTGACTGAGCCGTTCACCTGACTACAGTGTGGGGAAGGGCCTTCTCAGTGGTGGCACCTGCCCTGCGGAAGGATTTTCCAGCAGAGATCAGGCTTGCTTCAATGCTAGGTGGTCTAAAAAGTCCTCACTTACCCCAGCATTTTCCTGATCATTTTTGCTTTATTGGTTTGGCTTTGCGTGTTTGTGTGTGTATAATTTCCCCCTGTTGTTCTGACTTGGTTTTATTAATCTGATTTTATTGATTGTAGTAGATGGTATTGTGTTTCATATGCAAGCTGCTTTTATAGTTTGTCGCAGAAGTGAAAAGTGATATACAGATGTTCTGAACGAAGGATTAAATCCAGGTGTTGGCTCACACCGCTATCCAAATTGGAGAGAAACAAGCCTTTGCTTTGTTCTTCCAAACAGAATTCAACTGTGCATCCCAGACAGATACTTACAGGCCAATCAAGTAGTCTATTGTGTGTGGCTGATTAGTCTAATGGCGTCATACGCTTCATGCATGACACTTCAAATTACATCTTCATTCATATTTGAAAAGAGAAATGATTACCGTTGCCTGATGCCCATCTTCCTGCTAGAGCGAGGCAGCTATTCAGCTGGGGGGGGGGTCAGTCCTCCAGCTTCGTGAACACAGCACTCCTTATCACGTCTCTTCAGGGCCCTCTCTTTGTTTTGTTACTGCCACACTGTTCCTACAGGGAGAGACAAAAAATAAATAAATACCCCCGTTATTCTGAAATTTGCATGGGGCATTTTTCTTTCCAGTTGAGATTTGCATAGCTTGGTATCCAGATGCAGCTCACGCAATGGGAAGGGAATCTAGCATTTTTGATGAGGTGGGTGTTGGTCCCTTTCAAAGCCTTAAAAAACCCGCAACTCATCTAGATTTCTGGAAATGGTTATCATGCAAAAGTAAAAGATTTGCATCCATTGACTTAGTGAGTGTGCTTCCATTGGGGTAGATAGGTTTAAAGATTTATGGAGATGAACTAGAAGGAAAATGTAAAGCAGGCTTCCCCAACCTGGTGCCCTCCAGCTGTTTTGCACTACAGCTGCCATGAGCCCCAGCCAGCCCTCTAGGAAGGCCTCTAGTCACAGCCACCCCACATATATTTAAAGTACAACTCCCCCCCCCCCAAATAATCCTGTGAACTGTAATTTAGCCCCTCTCAAAGCTACTACAGCACCCTTAGCAAACTATGGTTTCCATGATTCTTTGGGATAAGCGATGCTCTCAAAATGAATGGTGCAGACATGATCTTTGAATACCCAGTCACAGGGGAGAACTCCGGCCTTCATGCCTTAACATGGGTCTTCCCAGTTCCTCTAGGATGTGACCTGGAGGCTCCATTGAGCTGTCATGTGACCCAAAGCCATAATCTCTTGCCGCAGAAAATTGCTTTGCAGGCAGAAGGTCCCATATTCAATCCCTGGCATCTCCAGGCAGGGCTGGGGGAGACTTCTGCCTGAAACCCTGGAAAACTGCTGCCAGTCAGGGTAGACAATACTGGGCTAGATGGACCAATGATTTGACTCAGTGTAGGGCAGTGTGACTACACTGCAGATTTGTCAAAAAGCATTGTGCTATTGGCAATTCTATTTAACTACAGCAAGGTCCAAGAATCTTCGATACTCTGCTCACTGATGGCAACCCCACCCACCCAGCCAAGAGTGCAGGACCAACCAGCCACACACTTTTCCAGAGGTGTGTGTTTGCTGATACCAGAGCAAGCATTGTCCTTCCCCCCTTCCCTGCACCAGCTAACATGCAACCCCTGCGTCTTCTGTTCCTCCTTCCCCGGAGGTCTAGATTCATGACCCATGCTGAGATCCATTATCTGATTTCTATAGCCAGCTGACTCAGAGAGGGACAAAAGCTATTCCAGAGATACAGGGGAAGAATAAAATAATGGACTTTGCTTGGAAACAAATTCCCTCTCTCCCTGTCCCCCTTCACAGCTGCGTTCTCTTTGTGTAACGAAAAGCCGGAAGGGCTCTCCAAAGACCTCTCCCACATTGGAGGACAAGGGGATGGGATGTCTAAATGCCCCCTCCCCCAGGCTCTGGGTTCAGAATGCCAGTGGAATCAAGTGGGAAATGGGAGAAAGTGAATCAAACCTGGCTCATAGCCAAAGCAAAAGGCCTCTATATGTCATCTGTTCCAAGCCATGGTGCAGCCAGGGCAAGATATCAGGGCTGGAGCCCAGCCCTTTGCCCCTACAGCTGATAATGAAGGCTACTGCGCAGGGGGACTGGTAGGGTAGAAGGCAGGGAGCCCAACACTAGGTGGCGCCAATGACCAGTTGGTAGTTCAGAGCACAAACTTGTAGACTTGTAGAGGTTTGACTATTAAGTGGTGGAGGGTAAAATTTTGTGTGGGGAGATATTTGCAAGATACAAGGTAAGGTGAGTGCCAGGGGAGGGAGGGATAGCACCATGGTGTGTGCTGCACAGTGATTAGTTGAGATTGGAGTGTGACAGAACAGGGGTTTGTGGTGAGGGGGAAGGATAGTTGGGTGTGGGAGTGAGTGGAGGGTGGCTGGGCGGGTGCTGAGGAGTAAGGGGTAGAGCAGGCAGGATAGGAATGGGACTAGAATTAAAAGCACATGCTGAAATTCAAAGCATCCAAACACTGTTATTAGAAGCAAATCACATTAGAACCTGTTACAGCCAGCTTTTACCGTAGTAATAAAGTTTGCTTAATCCAACCACGTCTCATATTTGGCTAAGCTATCAGGGCTGTGACAAAATAAGTCAGAGATAGTGGTACAGTGGTATCTCGGGTTACAGACGCTTCAGGTTACAGACTCCGCTAACCCAGAAATATTACCTCGGGTTAAGAACTTTGCTTCAGGATGTGAACAGAAATCGCTTGGCGGTGGCGCAGCGGCAGCGGGAGGCCCCATTAGCTAAAGTGGTACCTCAGGTTAAGAACAGTTTCAGCTTAAGAACGGACCTCCAGAACGAATTCTTAACCCGAGGTACCACTGTATCTATATGTTGGCAGTGGAATGCCAGCAGCTGGGAGGTTGCTTGAGGTCTTGGGAGCCCAAAGCAGGGAACCCTTTAAATCAAACAGCAACCCAGCGGAGTTGAAATAACTTTTCCAAAGCAAAAGGGATGCGTGGTTTGAGTCAAAGTAGCCTCTTGGTCTTAAATGGTAGGCTTGAGTAGGGGAGGGCACGACTGTATCCTTACAGCCTCTCCCCTCCTCAAAAAATTACAATTTTTTTTCTGAATCTGCATGGATGAGCAGGAACGTGAAGGGGAGCGGGGCAGAGGAGAAAATACTTGCAGCGCCCATTATGAGCTCAGGGAGGATTATGTGAGTATCACATGGACCTTCTCTTTTAAAACTGACATGTGGATTCTGGTAATTTAAAGGCAGAGACAGCGAATCCAAAGAAATAGATTTCCTTGCTGTCTCCGATCTTTGATTTGTGGAGTTCAGATGAGTCTATAAATAGCAGGCAAATAGGAACCAGCCTTGGGTTTCCCCCAGTGTATTTGATGGGTTATCTGGAGGTGAGAGGCTGTTGTTTCATTGTCAGGCTGCTGAAACTACATGGGGCCTGGGAGATGAGAGACTTTTGAGGAAGAGGGGGTAGGTTGAGAGTCTTAAGCAGCAAAGTTCCACTTTGGCTCTCGAAAGGCTGTATAGCTCAGTGGCAGAGCACCTGGTTTGCATGCAGAAGGTCCTGGGTTCAATTTCCAGCATGTCCAGGTACGACTAAAAGAGACCTCTGTCTGAAATCCTGAATAGCCACTGCCAGGCTGTGTAGCCAGTGCTGTGAGTGATGGACCAATAAGGCAGCTTCCTGTGTTTCATTTCAAGATCAGAACCCCCAAAATAATAATAATAATAATAATAATAATAATAATAATAATATATTTATACCCCACCCATCTGGCTGGGCTTCTCCAGCCACTCGGGGCGGCTTCCAACAAAATATTAAAATACAGTAATAATTGTCAAACATTGCAGGCAGTAGAAAGAAAGAACACCAAATAATGCAGCAAGGTCACTAATGAAGAGAAGCAGGGGATGACATCTCGCAGTCCGTGATGATACATGGTTACGGATAGGTTTGTGGGGCAATTAAATATAAAATAGCACCAGCAACTGCCAAGAATGTCTGGATATATGTAGAAGCCTGTCAAACAGCTCAACTGGTTGAGCACAAGACTCTTATCCTCAGAGTCGTGGGTTCGAGCTTCACTTTGCACAAAAAGATTTCTGCATTGCAGAGGGTTGGGCTAGATGACCCTTGGATTCATTTCCAACTCTATGATCTATGAAAAAATAATGCCCACCAAAAGCCAGCCGAGAGGCCTTAGGTGTGGTGTAAGGGCCATTCCATTGGTGGAGAGGAGAACCTCTATCAGTGCCACCCCCCCCCCAAAGGGAAAGCTCCCCAAGGGTCGATTGAGTGCCAGTGGTGCTTCCCTCACCAGCAGTGGGGCTTCAAAGAGGGTGTGCCATAGGGGGCTCATGGAAAGCCTTGGGTCTAGAGAATCCAAAGTCTCCTCTATCCCCTGACTTGCCTATGAGAAGAGCTGGATATTATAATAGCCCTGAGGCTGGCACACTCATTTTTTCTGCTTTTGACATCAATGGGAAGTGCAGAAATTTAAAATGCAATACAGTGGTACCTCGGGTTAAGAACTTAATTTGTTCTGGAGGTCCGTTCTTAACCTGAAACTGTTCTTAACCTGATGCAGCACTTTAGCTAATGGGGCCTCCTGCTGCCGCCGCGCCGCCGGAGCACGATTTATGTTCTCATCCTGAAGTAAAGTTCTTAACCCGAGGTACTATTTCTGGGTTAGCGGAGTCCGTAACCTGAAGCGTATGTAACCTGAAGCATCTGTAACCTGAGGTACCACTGTACAGGGATTGGGGAAGAGGTAACTGAAAAATCATCTCCACCCCCACCTTCGGTCCTGGCCAGAGTGAGCCAAGGCGGCTGAGGCCACAATGCCTCCTCTGCCACAAAATATCTCTCTCCCCTTTGCACGTACCTTCAGATTGCTTCATTAGTTATTTAGCTGATATGGGGTCAGAAAAATAAGCACCTGCATTTAATTGGCTTGTTATCACCGAAGCAGTCAATACACAAAACTGAAAGCCTGGGTCATGTTGATGCACTTTGACATAAATTCAAATTTATTTCCCAACCCCAAATACTGCAGCCCTCCCTACACCTGAAATTAAAGGCCATTTTGCTGCGCAACAGCCTGGATTGTATTTTATCTTTGGTTGTGCCCAGCTGCAGCAACAGCAGCATCTGCCCTGAGTGCAACCTGAACTAAGTCCCTAAGCAGGTGAGCATCGGCAGCTTGTTTGGGTTTCTTTAATTGAATAAGATAATGGGAAGTTATTATTTCTTTTTAGTGTGGAACTTTCATAATTGTTGATGAAAAGCTAAATATTAGCTCACATTGAGGCTTAGCAAGGGCAGAAGGCTAGGTAGAGGGGCATGATTGCAGCTTCTGATTGGCCCTGTGCCTGCAGCCTAACACAGTCAAGCACATTTGGCCATTGCACCCTCCTGATATTGCTGGGGGTAGAAAAAAATTGGAAACATACAACATCCAGTGAAATTTAGGGGTGGGGAGTTCGTGCCTACAATAGCTGTAAGTTAGAGAAGTCTTTATCTGACCAGTAAAAGAATTTCAGCAACCATATCCGTACAGAACCACAATCATTCCTAAACATGCCCCATTATTACTTTGGGGAGGGGGTCATGGTTAAAAGTATGGAAATGGCTTAATACAACAGTAGAAGGAAGGAAATGAGATCATGGATGCACACAAGCACACTCACATGCTGCCTTTCCAGGAATTTGCAACATTCCCAGCCCCATAAGTTCCAAGCACCTGACAGGGATCTTACAATTGAGACAGATAATATATATTGATCTGCCTAAATAAACAACAGGAGCAGAGGTCAACTGGATGACATCAGCTTGCAGAGTGCTCAGCACCATCTGCGAAAAGGATACAAGGGAGGTGCATTATTTATCAGAGAATGACTTTATTCTTGCCATATGCCTAGTGAGGTTCACCACCCAAAGCTTGCTGAATGCTTAACTGCACAGCTAATTAGACCCACCCCCCCCCCAGGCTACTCGTCAAAGGATCCAGATAAGTCTTTATCCCTCTCTTATTCCTCCTCTCGAAAACAGAGTTATCTAGTTCAGTGGTTGTTTTGTTTTCTCCTTGAGAGCAGCCTGAAGTGCTAACATTAGCAAAAACTGAGAGCTGCAGCCATGAAGGCAGTTGATGATAACCCTTTGTGTATTTGCATTGGGCTGTGTTCTTCAATGGGTAGATTGATAAACTAAAGATTTACTCCCACCAATTCCAGGCTGTGCTCTTGAGCCCCTTAGAACTTTCCATAGTTCCTCAATGAGAAGGGAAAGTGATGGCTGACTCATTTCCCTATGTGTGCTTGAATACAGTGCTTGGGTCCCTGGATGTTGTTCTACTCCAACTCCCCTAATCCCCAGCCAGCTTACCCCAATGGTCAAGGATGATGGGAACCATAGACCAACAATTTCTGGGAGAACCAAGGTTGAAGAACACAATTTTGATGTATTGTGTTTCATATTGTGCTCCGACTTCACTTGAGGGCATAGTGAGGCCTGGCAGGGCTAGGTAACCCTCTTGGGAGCAGAGTGTGCAGTCTGGCATATGTTCCAGAATCCTCTGCAACATACTAGAATTCCAGATCCCTTGGCAAAGCAAGTCAATTAGGAAAAGGTACCTTGGAATTAGAAACAGTGAAGCCCCACTGTGTGTTCATACTTGGAAGGTACTTTGGTTCCAGTGTGTTTCTGTAATAGAGAATGAAAAAAGAAAATATTAGAGATGGCCACTCTTTCTAAGTGGCAACTTATAATACGGTATGATGATGATGATGATGACTTGTTAGATGCTTTTTACCCAAAGGTTACCATTATCTTCCTATATACATAAAAATACAAGGTGTCATCATGCTTATTTGTTGGCAAACAGAGCACTTGTCTTCAGGAAACATGGCTGAGAAAGGAGAGCTTGAAATATCTTTACCATCAGTCTGCCTACATCTATATCTTCCTGTGTGCCCATATACGGCCTCCCACAAGATAGGAAGTTCTGTACTCCAGTAGGGGTTCTCAACTGCCTAAATACCTCTGTGCTACATCACTTTGAGCCAGGCTGGTCTAGAGACTGTAGTGTTGGATTTAAGTTGGGGAAGACTTGGGTTCAAATTGCTGCTGAGTTGTGTAGTGACTTTGGTGCAGTCAGTGTAACCTTCCTCACAGAGTTATTGTGAGAATGGGGGGCAGGGAGATGTATGCTTCCCTCCCTGAGCTCTTTGGAAGAATGGTGATATATATACATACTATACTTCCTTCAAGAAGCTCAAACCCTCCCCTTCTCTCATGACACCAGTAGTCATAATTCTTCTCCTATGGACCACTTGAAAATTGCTGTGGGGGTCTCAGTGGATCACTTAATAAACTTTTTTTTGGTTCTACAAACCACAGCACATCCATAATTCATATTTTAATAATGGTAGCCTTGCTCTTCTAGTGTGATGGATGTGCCTGTTTTTGTAAGCAAAATGTTCCACAACCTTTCCACGGATCACCTGAATAGAGATTGTGGGCTACCAGGGGACAGAAACCACAGTTTAAGAGCCTCTGACTCACAACAATCCCGTGAAGTAAGTTAGACTGAGACAGAGTGGCTGGCCGAAGGTCACAAAGTGAGAGTCATGGCTAACTGGGGTGCTGTATAAGAGTTCCCCCACTTCTGGTCACCACCACATTATAATGGCAATTATTTACTGAATGCAATTGATACATAAGCACAAAAAATGTTTGTTTCAAATGTAGCTTTCCTCTTTAAATGGACATGAGACATATAAGAACTTAACAGCCTTCTGCTTCTGTGTGTTTTAAGGGGAAATCTGCCTTTGAAATACATCTACACCCTTCATATCATCATCATCATCATCATCATCATCATCATCATCATCATTTTAAATGCAGTACCCACCCTTCACTGTGAGGTCCTAAGGTTATAACAATTTAAAATTCAATGTTGAAAACAGAACAAATTACAGGAGTTGGGTAGGTCCTGAAAACACGTATCTTGGGTGTGGAAGGTAAAGAAGTACGACTTTAGCATATAGCAGAAGCTATATAATGAAGGTGTGGAGAGAATGTGGGGAGAGAATTCCACAACATGGGAGCTGCTACAGAGAAGAGCCTTCTCATCGGCCACTACCTCCACTCCCAACTTCTGAGGGCAGTGGCACTACTCAGGGGCCCCCCTCTGCTTATCGTAACACCCAAGAGGGACTGCTGGGAAGGAGGCAGTCTTACAAATGTATGAACTTTTGTGATTAAATAATATAATATCTCCTTGGTGCATAAATGTGGGAATGAAATTCAGCACTTGAATTTCCTAATGTGTGGACAAGAAGGAGAGAGAGAAAGAAAGAAAGAGCCAAAGGAGAAATGGAACTGGGGCCCAGGCTTCAAAATATTGGCAAGTGAACATGGGTGCATTTTGCAGACATAAAATACAGTATCTCAGTCCACCCCCACATACTCTTGGAGAAAATAAATATGTGGGCTCTTTAGCCAGGATTGTGTAGAAACTGAGAAGGAAGTCAAGAGTGTAAAATGGCTCTGAATGCCCCTGGGTGCTTTGAAAGCCAGAGAGCTTTTGTGTGCTTTGAGGGAAGACTGTGTTTATTCTTCATGACTTCTCTTTAGTTCATTCCTGCAGCCAGTAGCCATGCAGCGAAGACACGAAAATGGGTTTTTGGCCTACTGAACTTTTTGCTACTCTCCAGGGTGCTTAAATGCCAGCCAAGCACTTGCCTTGCTGTCCAAGGTGCTGAAATTACCGCCACTATGCTCTTGTGGCCTGAAAGCCTGTGGGAAACTGCAGTGGATCAAAGAGGGAGCATAGGAAGCTGCCTTATACCAAGTCAGACCATCTAGCTCAGTATTGGTTCATCCTGTATTGTCTACACTGACTGGCAGCAGCTCTCCAAAGTTTCAGGCAGGAGTCTCCCTCAGCTCTACCTGGAGATGCTGGAAATTGAACCTGGGACTTTCTGTATGCAAAGCAGGTGCTCTACCACTGAGCTATGGAAAATTGGCAGAGGAGCAATTTGGCAGTGCTACTCAATGGGCTGCTACCCATTTGTTGGGCTGTTGAAGTTGCAGGAACCTGGCCAGTCCCTTTTAATAGCTATGGGGTGGGTCTCCTATAGGGCCCATCCACTCATTCATTTTATTTGTATGCCGCTTTTACACACACACACACACACACACACACACACACACACACACACACTATGCTCAAAGTAGCTTACAACCAATAAAATCATAGAATTGTAGAGTGACAAGGCACTCTGGGGATCATCTAGTCCAAACCACTGCAATGCAGGAATCTCAACTGAAGCATCCCTGGCAGATGACCATCCAACCTCTGCTTCTCCAGAAAGTTCCATTCAAAACAAAAATTGAGAAGTTAGTAGATTCCTGGGGGTGCCTCCCAACTTTAAACCCTCTGGAGCTTCAATTATTTTAAAGGGATGGGCAAATGTCTGCCCTGCACCTTCCATCATGGATAGGTTGTTTGGACTGCAGAGCTAAGTCCCGGAAAGATCTTACATAGTACCAGTAATATCATTATTGGCTCTCCAGAATCACTTAGCTGTGATTCCTACGTTGCAGGGGGGGTTGGATTAGATGACCTTTGGGTTCCTTTCAGCTCTATGATTCTGTGACCTCTCTTAGGCTGAGTGGGTGCAGTTATGGAATAAGAGGTGCTATTTACACATATAAAAATAATAGTAATGATCATTAGCTCAAAGCCCAGCATTCTGGCTCTACTGTGGTTATATAGCTGTGGCGGTTGTTTGTTTTTAAAGATCAGTACTACCCCATCTGTGTTGTATGCCTCAGCCAGATAGGAAGATGCTCACTTTACAAAGATGCTCACACTGTAAAGATGTTCACATGTTTCTTGGAATCTCACCAGGCTACCTGGGAACATCTTTGTGCCTGCAGCGTATGAGAGCTGCTTTGAACACCACAGGAGTAAATGCCAAGACTTTTGCTTGAAAAAGGCAGAGTAAGGAAAGCACATGAGTCAGGGCTGTCATGATGGGCAGGGGTGGGGCAATATTTTCAGGCCAAGGACCACAAGGTATTGGGGGCACAATCCATTAGTTTCCCCTCCCCCCCTTCTCTCTCTTTCTCAAACAGAGAGCACTATTTCCCATGGAAACCAGCATATATTCAATGCCCAGAAACTCTGCTTATCCTTTATGTGTCCTGAGAGCACAAAAGGCAAAATAAATCCCAGTCATCCCAGGAGAAGGATTCAGATAAAGTCAATATACAGCTGAACTGTGAACCCTGCTAACTTACAGCAACTTACATCAAGCCACAAACTTCAAAATGGAACTGCATCCCAAAAATTGCATCGGCACAATTGCAAATGCACATACAGCTTTCTGCATATTTGCAAGGAACACGAGTCCACCTCTCTGCTGACACATTTCCCCCTACTTTGATCTTCTTGCTGAGGAAAGGGCTGCAGTCACACACTTTGTTCAACACCAAAGGTGTTTTCCCTCTCCCTGCTTCCCCCTGAACAGCTGATGGGCAGGAGAGGATCCAGAGTGCTGGATGAAATATGACTGCAGGCTACATCTGGCTCATGGTCTCACCTAACATTGGGAGTGTCTGTGCTCATAACACACCTCCAATGTCATTTGGTGGTAAAATGGCAAATCCATGTGGCCTTGATTCACATGGTGAGTCCTATAGATTGATGCTGTTGAGGGTGTGGGATGAGGGTTGGGAAACTCTAGAGCAGGTCAGCATCTCGGTTCAGAAAGTACTGGTACACAGCAAAGTTTTGTTCTTGAGATCATGGGATATTCTGGATCCAGGCAGGAAGTCTCTGAGGGCCAGACTGGATCTCTGCTGTTCTTTATAAAATAAACACAAAGCAGATTGCAATAGATGGATAGATATAGATCACCAACTTACTAATGATTCCTGGATCTTTGCATGAAAAATCTGCAGGTGGAGTTGCCCCCTTCCCCCCTCCATTGCAATGTGAGAGTTCTCCTTCTGTACATATTCCTATGAAAGATGACTGTTATGTTGAGAAATTGCCTCTGAAGAAGTCAGGCTTGTATCTCTTGGCCGCTTTAACCAGAGGCTGTAAGCTGATCTCTCTTCCGAGGATGCTTGCCAGCTGTGAGCTCAGGATGAGAGAACGCTTGCCTCACATTGTGCCACTTTGCAGACTGCAAGGTGATCCTCCAATGCAAGGCTCTCCATTTCCGGGCAGCCTCAGCACTACAAAGGGATCACGATTCCTGGCCCACCCCCATCTGTAGGGAACTGCATCCAGACTCTGGAGCTTGAGATCAAATGGATGCCTGTTTCTGCTCCGAGTCAAATGGCACTATTGTAACATGTGCATGCCTGACACATGGATGGAAACTGACTCATGATATCCTTGAAGGCAGGAGCAAGTAAGGAGAAGGGCCCACAGGGTGGTATGTGCCAGTGGGCCCAAATTGCACACCTATTGCATCTATTGATCCTGTGGTTGGCAAGGGGAAAGCCAGGGCATGTGCAAGGTGGCTGGATTGGGGGCAAAACAGGTTCATGCAGTTTCAAGAAAAGCTACAGGTGAACAGACAGCCAGGTCAGCAGGGCATCATTCAGGGTTGGTGTTAGTTCAAAGATGCTGGGGGGTGAGTGGCTCCAGAGTGCAAGGAGGCCTGGGGCAGCAGCTCCCAACTCTCCTGTGGCATCTAATTCTCTCTGAGTTGTCCTCATTCACCATCCTTATATTCCTAACTTGCTCTCCAAGACAAGACAGTACATAAGAACATAAGAAGAGCTTGCTAGATCAGGCCAATAGCCCATCTACTCTAGCATCCTCTTCTCACAGTGACCAACCAGATATTTGTTGGAAAACAGCAAGCACAACACAAGCACAAAAGCCCTCTCCCCTCCCCTGGCTTCCAGCAGCTGCTATTCAGAAGCACCACTACTGCCAACCATGAAAGCGGAACAGAGCCATTGTGGCTAGTAGCCATTGATAGCCTTATCCTCAATTAATTTGCCCAATGCAGGCATATGCAGTGGTACCTTGGGTTACAGACGCTTCAGGTTACAGACTCCGCTAACCCAGAAATAGTACCTCGGGTTAAGAACTTGGCTTCAGGATGAGAACAGAAATCACTTGGTAGCGGTGCGGTGGCAGCAGGAGACCCCATTAGCTAAAGTGGTACCTCAGGTTAAGGACAGTTGCAGGTTAAGAACGGACCTCCAAAACGAATTAAGTTCTTAACCCAAGGTACCACTGTATATATGTATGGCATTTGTATATTGCTTAATCATTAGCATTTCTAAATAGTGTGCATAAAAATAAACCACGTGGAAAATAAAATAATAAAAAGTAATCATAAAACCAAGCAGAAACCCAAACACCAGCTGAAAATGCCTGCTGGAATAAGAAAGTATTTTATCATGCACCTAAAGTTCAACTTGACTGCCTAATCACAGTCAAGAGGGCAGTCCACAGGCTTGGGCTCCCAACACGGAATGCATGACTTCTGGTAGTAATGAACTTTACGTGTGAGTCACGGGGCCACTGGCAGAGAACCTCCCACCCACGATCTCAGTGACTGGGCAGGGATATAAAGCATTGTGATATTTCATCACCATTGATCATTTATTTCCATTCGTTGTGTATCCTGCTTTTCTGCTTAGGAGAAAATGTATAGCACATCAATAAGTGCAACAGAAATGAATGAGAGCAAATCAAAGGCCCCACCCCACTCCTCAAAAAACAGAAGGCATCTTAGCGTATTAAAAGGCCTAGTCCACTGAAAAGATTCAAATGCCTGTTGGAATAAAAAGGTTTTTCTCAGCCCATCAAATGGACCTTCCCTGTAATAGCTCCCCTCCCAACCACCCTGTCTCTGGAATGAGTGCCCAAGGGAGGCATGCCTGGCGCCAACTTTACTATCATTTCAGCGTCAGGTAAAACCCTTTTTATTCTCTTGGGCATGTGGGGAGCTTTAATGATATTGTTGCTACAGCTCCTCAATCCAACCTTCACAGTGTGTGTGTTTTTCATTGCTATTGTACTGATAACATGTATTGTCTGAATATGTTTTGTATGAAGTTTTATCATCACCATAGATAGATAGATAGATAGATAGATAGATAGATAGATAGATAGATATAGATATAGATATAGATATAGATATAGATATAGATATAGATATAGATATAGATATAGATATAGATATAGATATATAGATATAGATATAGATATAGATATACTGTCAATTGCTTTGAGACTTTTTTTGGGGTACTGTATATATAAACCAAATAAATCAAATAAAGCAAAGATGGAGCTGGATAGACCTCCTTCCTTTGAAAGGATATTCCATACTGACGGTACCACAACCAAGAAGGCTCTGTCAATTCTGCACATCAGGTGCACCAGTAGTGGTAGGGAAGAGGCAGGGAAACACATGCCGGATCCTAGATCCCACAACAGGCCATTTTGATTGGTGGGTTTACCCACAGGAATCATTTTGTTACACCAAGTGACTTTGTGTCCTTTTTTGATGTAGGACAAGGAAAATTCAATCTCCTAGCCTGTCTCCCAATTTGTACTGGCTGATCATTAAGAGCCAATTCTGTAGCTCAACTTTGAACATCTTCTATCTTTGTTATGGCTTATAGCTTGGCAAATAAAATTGCTGCTGCTACCTTGCCTATTTTATAAATGCCCGCAAACACAGGAACAACAACTACATTTTTATTCCACCTTTTTCTCCAAGGAGCTCAAGGTGGCGTATATCGTTCTCTCTCTCCTCCTTTAATCCCTGCAATAACCCTGTGAGGTAGGTTAGACTGAGAGGCAGCGACTAGCCCAAGGTCACCCAGTGAGCTTCATAGTCAAGTGGGGATTTGGACTGTAGTCTCCCAGGTCCTAGTCCAACACTCTAACCACTACACCACACTGCCTCTCAAAAGACATGGCTGCCACTGTGTGGAGTGCTCCCCACCCCCCACCCCGATGGCTGCTGAGAATTCTGAAGTTTCCTTGCAGAAAAGCAGAGAAAGATGGAAGAGATCATGCACACAGAGAAACACAAGCCCTTGACCATGTTGCTCCATCCGCTTCTTCAATTTGCTCCCCCACCCTTATGCTTTTTTGCTCTTTTAGCAGCTAATTTCTCTAGGGATTGGGAGGGGGGGAGCAGGGGACAATCAGCTGCTCCAAGAGAGTGAAGATAAGCAGAGATGAATGGCAGAAAGGTGGTCAGGGTCTCCTGGTTCCTTGTGGGCTCGGCCCTTTGATCCCCTCCAGCTGCCTTTGTCTGCCTTCTGGGTTTCTTCAATCAGTTCTCAACTGTCAGGTCCTGGCACAGATGTGGCTCCTTTGGACGTGATGAATGTTAACACATAGCCAGGCTCTTAGAAGGGAAGCATCCCCATGGGGAATGTTTTCCTGAGCTCCTAATTGATTCCTCCATAGGCAGCGCCTGTCCATCAGCATCACCTTTAATCTCCATCTTCCTGCTCCATTGCATGAGAAACCTCCCGTGTCCATTCTGAGCTCGGTTGCATGGGGCTTCTACCCTGGGTCTACACAGTCACTGCAGGAGGGAAGATTCTCTGCTGTCTGTTCTGTTACTGCAGAAGGAACATACTAAACAGGTTTCTCTGCACTTATCCGAGGAGACTTTTAAGTTCTGGCTTCTAGGAAATGTAGTAATTGGATGTTTCCCTCATCTTCCGGAAATGTTATTTACTGCCAAACATCACTGTAGCTGTGCTTTCCAGCTGGGTCTAATGATCTCCAGCAGTTTGTGTCCAGGTTTGTCTTGCCGAAACTTCACATGCACCATGAAGGGTTCTTAGTCTCTTCTTCTCCGGCCAATTAACTGCGGGAGACATACCAATCTATTTGTGCTGCTTCAAGGTGGGTCATTCTAAGTTTCTGGATATTTGCTCGCAAGAACTTTTTAAATAAGTAGTGTAGTTTGAAGCTGGCAGTGCAATATCTCACATGCTGATTCTGCACCATGCAGAATGGCTGCAACAGGGTGCAAAAAGAGTTGGCCATTCTGGGTTTAAGCAAAGACAATCCCCAGTGGTGACCAGTGTGCGTTGGAACTGGTAGGGCAGAAGGCAGGGAACCCAACAGTAGGTGGCGCCAGAGCCAATGACAGGCACAGCCAACTAATCCTTGGTTTGTCCCCATTCTCCTCCTCCCTGGTGAATTCCACAAGGGCAGCACAGAAACTAAGGAGGAGGACGTTGACAGCTAGGGTCACATGTTGAATGAGTTGTAAGTAGGAAGGCAGGCAGGTGGGGGCTGTCTGGGGGCCAGGCTGAGGTTGCTGGGGCAATGCTCCATTTGCCCTAATGGATCAGCTGCCATTGCCTAGTCCTTCAGGCCTAATCTGCGCTACATACATATATTGGGTTTTCCGCCAGTGTAGCTGTTGTGGCTTCCCCTTGAGAGTCATGGGAAGTGTAATTTCGCAAGGGTGCTGAGAATTCTCAGAGACTCTAGCCCACCCCTTCACAGAACTACATTTCCCAGGGTTACCTGTGGAAAGCAGCTGACTGTTAAACCTGTGCAGATATGCCACAAGCATCCTCTTGGAGGACCAAATGCTTGACTCCTGGCCTAGCCGTCCTCTGCTGAGCATGTCCCACTTCCTTCCCTGCCAGACATCCGCAGCCACCACAAATTGCAGGCTCTCCACGCCATGTCATCTGCCTTTTGTGCTGACTGTGCCATAATTATCTGTTTTGATTTGTGTTGCATCCCTCTAATTTAGACGTCCTTGCATGTTGTGCCGCTCATTTCTTCTAATTGCTGCTAGGCGCTCAGCTGACTTCTCCCTCTCCCTTTCTCTTTTTTGCATTTACATCCTCCCCCTTCCCTTTCTCCTCCTACTTCATCTGTTTCCAAGTAAATTTAGCGTACCTGAAAAGGAGGCAGATGGATCAAACCAACCCCTTGAATCCTGTGACTTTGCAGGAGGGAAAACTACACTGTTGACAGTTCTAGACTCTCCTGTGGTTGCATTTTGATCTTCACCTATTAGGGTGAAAAATAAAAATCAAAGGTGGATCAGGTGCCCAGAACAGAAGTGAAAGCAGTCTTGGACTTAGAGGTAGATGAATGGATGAATCTGTTTTCTATCCATGTAACTATCACATGTGTTCATCTAGAAGTCTTCTCCATCCTGTAGCTCCATGGAAGAGTGCATGTCTTGCGTCCAGGAGACTCCAGGTTCAGTTGCTAGAAAGCTGGGATAGATTCCCTATCTGAGACCTCAGAGAACTGCTGCCAGTCAGCATGGACTGAGCTAGATGGATAAATGGTCTGATTTAGTATAAGCTTCCAGAAATGGCCTGGCTCAGTACTCTCTACACTGACTGGCAGCAGCTGTCCAGGGTTTAAGGCAGGCGTATCACTCAGCCCTGTCTGGAGATGCCAGAGACTGAACCTGGATCCTTCTTCATGTCAAGCAAATGTTCCACTACTAAGCTACGGTCCTTCCCTCAATATGAAGCCCTCCAGCTTGATGAATTGTCATGGAGTGGCTGGATGCAGAGGAGTGCGGGAGGCTGAAAACCACATTAAAGCACATGTTGCTATTATATATGTTGGGATAGGCTTGCCTAAACAAAAATGTTTTGAGCAGGTGCTGAAACAAGTACAACAAAGGCACCTGCCTGATGTCAATAGGCAAGGAGTTCCAAAGTGTAGGTGTGGCCACATTAAAAGCTTCATTTCTTACAAATACAGAATGAGTATTATGTGGCAACAGCGCCAGTTCTGCAGATGGAAGCAGTTGAGTGGGCGCATGTGGGGTAAGCCAGGGGTCAGCAAACTTTTTCAGCAGGGGGCCGGTCCACTGTCCCTCAGACCTTGTGGGGGCCTGGACTATATTTTGGGGGAAAATGAATGAATTCCTATGTTCCACAAATAACTCTGAGGTGCATTTTAAATAAAAGCACACATTCTACTCATGTAAAAACATGCTGATTCACGGACTGTCTGTGGGCCAGATTTAGAAGGCGATTGGGCTGCATCTGGCCCCCGGGCCTTAGGTTTCCTACGCATGGGGTAAGGCAATCTTGCAAGCCCACATCTTGACTTTCTCCGATTGTACCTAAGCTATGCCCATCCCTTTAGCATTTCATAAGCAACAGCTTAGAAGATTATCACAAAAGGCAACAAAGGAAGTTGCCTTATACTGAGCTTGACCATTGCTCCATCCACATCAGCATTCTCTACACTGACTGGCAGTGACTCTCCATGGTTTCAGGCAGGGGCTTCTCCCAGCCCTGTCTGGAGATGCCAGGAATTGTGTTCTGCATTACAGAGAACATACCTCTAGTTCAAAATCAAGTATGATTTAAAAATAAAGAACCGTAAGAAGGGAGAGCTGGGTGGAGGGTTACAGTTGCTGGTCAACTGTTTCAGCACCACGGACAGCAGGCAGAGAATGCACACACAAGGCAACGAACCACAATCTTCCTCACCACGGGGAAATGCACTGTGTAGTTCTGTTTCAGTTGTTTCTAAATTTGCATCCATGCATATAAAGGAGCAGGCACAGATTTCCTGCAAATCTGAGCCTTCTTTTCTTCGCTTCGCGATGCGTTGCCTCTTCTATGGTGTTATGCAAAGGGTCGCCCCATCCACCCTTTGCTTGTTCACAGCAATCGCAGGAGAACTGTGCCTCTATCCAAGACTGTGGGTAATAGTGCTGTCTCCCAATCTTCGGCTCCCATGCTGGGCTCGCACGATGTGCTTGCTGCCAGTGCTGCAGCAGAGAGGTGTGGGAGGATGTGAGCCCATAATTGGCACCTTTCCTTTGAAGTGAGAGCCTAAAGCTTTTTCCACTTGGGAGTGTGAGGATCTGTGCTAATAAGCCTGATGGCATTGTAGGCACCGGTTGGAATCTGCAGAGCCCACGGCCTCCGAGATCAAAATGGGCCTAGACAGCCTCAGTGGTCCCCCCTCCCCTTTGCAGTGTGATGAGTCCTAGAGTTGCTTCAGGCCTCACGCCCACACTAAAGATGGAGGCGGCTGGAGATGAGAACCTATTTGCACACTAGGCAGGCTGCAGGGGGGTGGAATTATGGACTGCACCACTTTCGGATGCAACCGAGAGTGTGAGTGTCATATTTGTGAATACTTTCTCCATGGAAGAGGGTGGTTTTTTTGGGGGGGGAATGCATGTCGTAAAGTAGGACACCGGGGAGGCAGTGGTGAAGCATCATGCTCCAGCACCGGGGGGGGGGAGAGCAGGCAGGGGGCTGGTGCGCATCCCGGGAGCAGGGCGCGCCGCCCGCAGGGGTGTGGCGCGTGTCCTGGGGGCGTGGTGCACCGCCTGTGGGGGCACCCCGGGGATCACGCTGCCGGGGGCACTGCGCTCCCCCCGCACTCCTCTTCCTCCTCCAGTGCAGGGAGGGCTAGTTTGTGTAGCTTCCCCCCACCAATGTGGGGGGATACACACACACACACACCACTGAGCCTAGGACTTGCTGATCAGAAGGTCGGTGGTTCGAATCCCCGCGACGGGGTGAGCTCCCGTTGCTCGGTCCCAGCTCCTGCCAACCTAGCAGTTTGAAAGCACATCAAAGTGCAAGTAGATAAATAGGTACCGCTCCGGCGGGAAGGTAAACGGCGTTTCCGTGTGCCGCTCTGGTCATGACCCGGAAGCTGTACGCCGGCTCCTTCGGCCAGTAAAGCGAGATGAGCGCCACAACCCCAGAGTTGTCCGCGACTGGACCTAATGGTCAGGGCTCCCTTTACCTTTTACACACACACACACACACACACACACACACTATATGTGCATACATGCACACACACCAAGGAACATAATCCAAAAATTATCATGCCTCATATCATCCCAGCAATGGTTGCAGTGCTGCTTCCTTCTCATAAAATCAGGCTGGTGTAACTCTGTAACTGCTGTGGGACAGAAGGTCATTTGAAAATCCAGCAGGTCTGCTTGCAAATCCCAAAATGTTCATTTCAAAAACTCCCTCAGTCTAGTTAGCTAGCATCTAAAGGAGCAGGCTGTTTGACACCTTTCTCCATAATGTGTTCTTTACTACATAGGGGTAGCACATTTTTAAAGTTTGGCATTTGCCTGTCACTACTACGGATGGATCTGTCCATTTTTGTTTCTCCCTGTTTCTCATTTTTCCAGTCTTAAATTCAGCTCTCCACATTTCCACATAAAAATTGCCCTCATAAAAATTCATCAGCATTTTAGTGTGAATTTATTCAAATAGACACATTTTCCTAGGCAATTTTGCCTAATATCATGCATTTTTGTGTGTTATTTTCATTATTATATGCATTTTTATACGCACTTTACTTGACTGGAGTAATGACATTGCAAAATTCACAGAAGTGCGAATTTCAAAGGATGAGTGTGTTTCAGTTTATGTAGTTATCTCAGAAAATGTGATTTAGGTAGGCTTACCTGTAAATGCAGACTGATTTAAATTTCTCCCCCATCTCAAATCACCACCCACAGCTAGATAAGCTAAAGATGGGGAATCTCAAGCCCAGTGACTAAATGTGACTCTCCAGGCCTCTCTCTCTGGCCTCTGAGACTCTCCCTAGGCCACACCCCTCACTGGCTCTATTTCATGCCTTCCTTGAGTGTTTTTGATAGGCTGGAATGTGTCCTTGAACTCTGATTGTGCCTCTTAATTGCCTGGATGGAGGACAGAGAGAAAAGGGGATGTGTGAGTGTGTAATGAAACCAGCTTATTCACCTGGAGGAGCAGCAGGTGAATCTGGAGACCCTGGGTAGTTTGGCATCCCTTGTAAACACCCTGCAAGCAAATCGGGGTGGAAACTCATTGCCATATAACACACACCCTCCAGCATTTCTCTGATGAAAATAGGGAGGTCCCATTCCATAATGATAATTTTACTATTTATACCCCACACATCTTACTGGGTTGCCCCAGCCACTCTGGGCAGCTTCCAACATACATAATAATAATAATAAAACATCAAACATGTAGAAACTTCCCTATATAGGATTGCCTTCAGACGGCTTGGGGGTGGGGTCAGATAACTGCATATCCTCCAACATTTCTCCAATGAAAATAGGGGCATCCTAAGGAAAAGTGGGACATTCCGGGATCAAATCAGAAACCAGGACGGCTTCTCTAAATCAGGGACGTCTTTGCGCAGGCAAATCAGGGTGGATGCTGAACAAACAGGTTGTTTGCAGACAACCTTCTGTGCGGCTGTTAAAAAGGCACAGGAGCCAGCTAATGGAAAGTGGCAACCTTCACCAGTCTCTACCTCCACATCAAGCAGGAAAAAAACGACAAAAACACAGATTTTGCTTGGCCTTCTCTCTGATTCCCTCCCTCTTCAATCAGAAATGGGTGTGGGATGGGAAGAAGAGGCTACTGGGAAGCCGGAAGAACCCAGAGGGTTTGTGGGCAGTCCCCTCATTGGGAAGCTTCCCAATGAGCTTGCCACCCAGCCAGACATAATCTGACTCATTCATATTTATTTACAAACCATCCTTCCCTTCCGCCACCTGGCTTGGGAGTTATCGCCATGTTCCATCTGCTTGAGGTCGGGATAATTCCAATGGCGGTCTTCCCTTCCCTTGCACCCCCTGCCATGTGCCTAAAATAAATAATCCCCTTAGGGGAGCATACACACATGTGCACACATGGAGTTTGCCAGTTTCACATTGTCAAAAAAAAGATGCACAAAATGCACACAAGAGAAAAAAGAGGACACAATTTTTGCAGGAACTGTGCCCACGCTGTTGCCTGCACCTAGGTGCATGTTTAGAAAGTGTGACTCTGATTTAAATGGAAATAGAGGACAGTGACTCTTCAGGATCTCAATCCAGAGGTCTTTCCCCCATCACTTGACACCTGAGAGGCTTTTGAACTGGTTATGATGGAAATAGAGTCTGGGCTCTCTTGCACAGCAAGCATACACTCGACGTGCTATGATCCAGTTTTCAACCTAAGTGAGCATGGGATGGATGCAAGCTTCTACCAAGTCATTTAAGAGGGAGCTGCCTTAGACTGAGTCAAACAACTGGTCTAACTTAATATTGTCTTCACTGACTGGCAGCAGCTCTCCAGGGTTTCAGATAATGAGTCTCTCCCAACCCTACCTGGAGATGGCAGGGAGTGGACATGGGACCTTCTGCATTTAGAGCAGGTGCTCTACCACTGAGTAATGACTCTAATGAAGAAGTCCCCGACTTTTTAAGGCAGTCTATTCTACTATCAAACAGCTTCCACAGCCAGGAAGCTCACCCTATCATTTTTATTGTGATTTAAACTGCTAAGTTTGAGGCTTCACCTCCAGAGCAGCAATAGCCTCTCTAGATGTTGCAGAACTGCCTTAAGACCCATAGCCAACGGTAAGGGATGATGAAAGCTGTAGTCCGGCAACATCTAATGAGCGCCATGCCTACAATCCCTGCTCTGGAACAGTAGGAAAGACATTTGCGCCATCATATATTTGACCATGGCAAGGTGGCTATCATAGAATTGTAGAGTTGGAGGGGACCCCAAGGGCCATCTAGTCCAACCCCCTGCAATGGGGGAATCTCAACTAAAGCATCCAAAACAGCATCATACAGCCTCTTAACTGTCTCTTCTCTAGTCAAGACACACCAACTCCTTTAACCTTTCCTCCTAGGCTGTTGTCAGTTTTGTCAATCTCCTTTGGGGGGTCTCCTTTGGAGCGGAGGGTAGTGGGAGGCAAAGATTCAGTGCTGTGATAATAGTGCTGGAAGCTGCCTGGTGAAGTATCCAAAACTAGAAGCGTGATGGAAACATATGTTCAGTGGTTGGGATTCCTGTAACTTAGCAGTGGGGAATCCAAGGCATGAAGATCAAATGTGGCCCTCCAGGCCTATCTTTTCGGCCCTCATGGCTCTTCCCAGACTCCCCCCTCAAGTGTTTTTGTCTGGGTGGAATATGTCACTGAACTGCGATAACGCTTCTTGCTTATCTCTGTGTATGTGTGCATTTGTAGAAACTAGCCTACTGCACAAAGGTACATTTTACCTTCATTGCTGCTCCCACTTTTGCCCATGCCAAAATGCCAGCATGTGGCCCCTGGAAAGTTGCTCCGAAGGAAATGTGGCCCTCTGGCTGAAAAAGGTTCCCTCTCCCTGCCAGAACTCTTGGCTAAAATAGTAAACATTGCAAAATCAATCCTGTCTCCTAAGAGAGAGTAGCCTTACTACTCTGTGCCATTTAAACAGGGTGCAGAATCTAGTTCTCTTGGCCACTGCGTTCTTGTGGGGCAGAATGTGGGGTGGTGCAAATGGAGAGGCTTTTCAGAAGAAGGGGGGAGAGAACCACCCAGCATCTGTATTCCATTCCTCTCCCAGCCAGCTGCCTGAACTGAAGGAAGGCCCGTTGTCTGTCAGTGGAGAGGAAAGCATGACTGTTGAGCATCTCTCGCTCTCTCTTTCTCTCTGTGTGTGTCTTTGTGGGGTTTCTCCAAGCCAGCTGGCTCAGCATAGAAACAGGCAGTCATCTGCATTGGCACGTGATTGCAAGCAGCGTCCAGGCCGGCAGACAGCAGATCCTAGCCTTGCTTCAAACATGTCTGTGCTGCCGAGTCTCCTGGGATGCAGACTCTTTGCTTCCTCCCTCCCTCTCCCTTTCAAGGTTTTTTTTTGGGGGGGGGAGGGTGCACCTCCCAAGGCAAATGGGATGCGACAGGCTGTGGGGCTGCTGCCGTTTTGGGGCCTTCCCAGTCCAAGGCCTGGCCAGTGGAAGGCACCCTTAATAATTCATGGGCTTATTTATAGACTGAAAAAGCACTTTAGAAATACATCCCGTGAGGGCAAGGGGAAGGCAGTGTCGTTGCCAACTTTTCAACCAGCTGCCGCAGCTGTGCCTTAGTGGCAGGTTGGTGTGCAGGTGTTAGGGCATGGGTGGGGTATCTTGGGCCCAAGGATCAAATGCGGCCCTCCAGGCCTCTCTGTCTGGCCCTTGGGCCTCTCCCAGACCACACCCACTCAGCACAGCAATTCCATTCCTTCCTTGGGTGCTTTTGCTTGGCTGGAAAGTGCCCTTGTGCTCTGATCATGCCTTTTGCTCGCCTGAATTTATCTATAGAGATGGGGGGGTGAATGTGCATAGAAACTAGATTATGGTACAAAAGTTAAATTCACATTCATTACTCTGCCCCCTTGGCCCCGGGCCCTGCTCCCCACTACCGTGTGGCCCCTGAAAAAGTTTCCCAGAAGGGAATGTGGTCCTCGGGCTTCAAAATGTTCCCCGCACCTATGTTAGGAGGTAATAATGGGTTGCTTTTGTCATCAGAAGATTCCCTTGCCAATTTCTGCACCTTAATCTGCTGTTTGATGCACAAGAGCAGGCCAAAGTGATTTTTTCAGGTCAGCTGGCAACACAAGAAGGAAAGAAGTGTCCCTGCCTCCTCTGTCTAAAATCACAATTCTCTCCCTGGCTCCCATCCTTTCCATGAAGAAAAACAGCAGCAATTGCTTTATTTGCAGTGGGCAGTTGTCATGGCTGCAGAGGTGGCTGGTGCCCACTGGGGCTGGTGGGGCAGAAGGCAGGGAGTCCAACTGCAGATGGAGTCAGAGCCAATGGCAGGCAGAGCCAACTGGTTCTAGTTTTGACTCCATCCTCCTCTCTGCCGAGTTCTGCAAGAGCAAAACTGAAACGGAGGAGGAAGGAGCTGATGGCTCGTGCCACACCCTGAAGCTGGTTGTAAGAGGGGACCTGGCTGAGAGCAGATTGAGGTTGGTGCCCCCTTTGCTCCAAAGGACCAGCCTCCACTGTGTTGCTCTTTTCCAGCAAAGGAGTGTTAACGTGTGGGATGGTGGCAGCCAGATTTCTCCCTCTAGCGGCCAACTTGGATAGGGCCTGAGGATCACTATGGATGGCAATTGGCCTTATGGATGCAGCAAAGGGAGGTGTCTGCATGCTTGGAGGGACCCCCAAGATTTACAGAAGCACATGGTTTTTTTTTTAAAAAAAGAACAAAATTCCCTAACACACCCACACACCCCTCTGCATATGGGTGCACTAATGGAGAACAGGGGAGGTGCAAAAGTTTAATAAGAGAAGGAGGAGGAAGCAAGAGGGCAGAGGGGAAATAAGAAAATCCAAGCAACAGTTTGTCTTGGTCCCACACACATTCTAACTCCTGACAACAGCCGGCTGTTTGTCAATCAATTTCATGTACTGGAAATAACCATTTGGAGTCTACAAATTCTGATTTCTTACTTGCTGCACGTTTGAGCTATTGCTTGTGCTATATTTTTTTCATCTCCCCCCCCCCCCCCATTCTTATTAAACATGAAATTCTGTTGAATGCAATACCGAGGCGCATAAGATACTGATAATGGCTTACATTAGCTAAGGCTTTATTGATTGTGTATACCTCAATATGCAAGTGTGCACTTTAGTTCAGAGCTGGCCAGTGCCTGGACTCTCTGGGGCCACACTATTCTCTGGACTGAGGGACAGGGCTGGAAATATATTTTACCACATCATCTTGTTCAGCTCTTTAAGTGATCAGGCTCTGTAACCAAGATGGCACCCTCTAGCAGCCAGAGCATCACAACTATGGTCTGCAAACGCTCTGGTCCAGCAGTGCACTGTGTTGCACACTGTATTGAAGTCAGGCCCTGTGAATTATCTGTGCTGTGACCTGCTAAGCACAAGCCAATCTCCACACCTGTCTTCCCATCCATCCATCTCTTGGCTCAGGGAAATCCCTGCTGCAGGCCTGCATTAGGAGTCCTGCCAGGCAGCTGGGTAAAACAGTCCCCTGTAAACAAACCAGAAAAGCTACCCAAGCGTGTGTGAATTCTGAATTTAGGTTCAATGGATAACACATATGCAAAATGAAGTGTGACCTTAAAAGTGTGGGATTTTAAAATATGTAAAATATTTGTATCCTCCTGTTCCAGTAATATTGGGTCCAGCATATAAATAAAGGCAGTAGATAAATCATTAGAGTTTTTAAAAAATAATAAATGGTGACGATGCTTATGGCCAGAGGTAACTGGAAAGAAAAAGGATGAAGACTCTTTGGAAACAAGGCACTTTCAATCCAATGGCAGCTGGTGCCCCTTGTAGCTGGTAGGGTGGAAGGCAGGGAGCCCAACAGTAGGGGGAGCCAGAGCCCATGTCAGGCAGAGCCAACTCAGTCTAGTTTTTACTCCATCTTCCACCCAGATTCAGTCTGTGGCATTTCTGGGTAGGGAAACCTGGAGAGTTGCTGCCAGTCTAGACAATACTGAGCTTAGATAGACCAGTGGTCTGATCTGTGTAAGCCAACTTCCTATGCTTCCTAATCTGTTCTCTCCTAGAAGACCAATATTAAACATGTGGGCTTCCCTTGCACCACCACCGCCAACTCTTGCAAGCCCCAGGATTAAGTTGCTATCAAAGCTGCCACCTTTGGTTGCTGTGGTTACGGCCGGAAAGTTTCATTCACATGACAATAGCAGAGCAAGACGAACTCAGCAACAAAGATTTCACTAAAGGAAAATTGGCTCAATTTCCAACCTTCTGCTTAGTTTACTGGAGAGAGCGGCAGACTCAGGACTCGCACTCGCTGAGGGGGAGGGATCTCTGGGCTGTCAGAGGGAGCTTGGTTGATGGAATGCTGCTTCGTGTAAAACATTCCCCATGGATAGGGATGGGGAAGAAATTCACTGAAAGGTATTGTACTGAAAAGGCAGTGTATCAAAGTTGCAATTTCCATATCACTGTGAGAACCAACATGTGGTGTAGTGGTTAAGAGCGGTGGGCTCGTAATCTGGTGAACTGGGTTCGCATCTCCGCTCCTCCACATGCAGCTGCTGGGTGACCCTGGGCTAGTCACACTTCTTTGAAGTCTCTCAGCCCCACTCACCTCACAGAGTGTTTGTTGTGGGAGAGGAAGGGAAAGGAGATTGTTAGCCGCTTTGAGACTCCTTAGGGTAGTGATAAAGCGGGATATCAAATCCAAACTCAAACTCCTCCTCCTCTTCTTCTTCTTCAAAATTCGCACATACCTGAATTTTTTGGTGCAGTTTTCCAAGCAATCAAAGTTTACAAAAAAGCATATATTATAGGGGAAAGTGCACATGAAAATTAATATGCAGTGGTACCTCGGGTTACACACACTTCAGGTTACAAATGCTTCAGGTTACAGACTCTGCTAACCCAGAAATCGTACCTCGGGTTAAGAACTTTGCTTCAGGATAAGAACAGAAATTGCACAGTGGAGGTGCAGCGGCAGTGGGAGGACCCATTAGCTAAAGTGGTACCTCAGGTTAAGAACAGTTTCAGGTTAAGAATGGGCCTCTAGAACGTATTAAGTTTTTAACCTGAGGTACCACTGTATTTGTGAAAATAACATTCCTAAATGCATTATATTAGGAAAAGTTGCTTTGCAAAAAGATGTACATTTCATCGAAACTGTATGCAAAGATGGGAGAAATTCACACCCAAATGCTGATGAAGTAAGCAAAGCAATACCCATTGCCAGTCACAGCCATGCCCCCTCAAAGCCGTACCCGCTTCTAAGATTATGCAACCTTCTAAGATTGTACAATACTGCTGTTATACAATATTAATTAGGGATGCGTTGCAACAGTTAGTGCTGATTTCCATGTGTTGCCTTTCAGCCAGATTTCCTATTTTCTGTAGACATACATGGGCAAATGGTTTGGAGTGTTCCAATATCTTCTTTTGAAGTGACTTAAGTTGTGTTTTCCTTGAAGTTCCATTATATGTAACAGAACTTGAACACCATTCTCTTTTAAACTAAAGCTCCCCTTCCGTTTTCTGTGTTCCTAAATGCTTAGCTTTGGAGCAACTCTTCCTATGTTGTTCTTCCTATGCACAGAGTGACCCTAGGAGTCAATCCTCAGTGGCTGACTCACCTCCTTTCACTCTGATTGACTCCAATCAGCACAAAGTGTGAGAAGATTTCTTCTCATTGGCTCAAAAGCTCCCCTTCCATGCTGATTGGATGGCCCTAGGATGCTGGAAACAGGGATGCTGCTGGTACCCTACTGCATAAATTGTAATGGGTCTTCAACCTACTGTGATCATAGGCCACTACACTTCTGCCCATTACCATCTAAAAGGGGGGCAATTCCTCCTGCAAGATGATTCAATGAAAAGCTGAATGTTCCCTGGTGCGCCATGGGTCCAATTCCCTAACAGCCTTCCTTGTTGTTTTCCCAGAGTGACCTTGGAAGATGTCGAACCAGAGTAACGGTGATACGAAACCTCCATGTTTACCCCGGAACGGACTTGTGAAGATTCCCGCCCAGGCCAATGGACTCGGCTCTGCCAGCATCACCAAAGGGACCCCAGCGATGAAAAACCGCTTGTGCCAGCCTTCATCTGTGCCTGCTCTCATCGGTCCAGCCTTAGCAAATCACAGCGACCTGCCCATCCCTGGCCTGGCGCCACCCTTGTCCTTGGCGGCTCTGGCCGGGGTGCCATCTCCTTCTGGAGCTGCCATGGTGGGACTGAACTCCAGCGAGGCTTCCCCGACAAACGGGGAGGTCACTTCCCTCGAAGGCCTCTCCGGTTCCCCCAGTGAACGGCAACTGGCTGTGGACGAGAAGATCCTCAACCGCTTGTTTACGTACTTTTCCGCCTGCGAGAAGTGTGTCCTGGCCCAGGTCTGCAAGGCATGGAGGAGGGTCTTGTACCAGCCCAAGTTCTGGGTGGGCCTGACGCCGGTGCTACACACCAAAGAGCTTTACAACGTCCTGCCCAGTGGAGACAAGGAGTTTGTCAACCTCCAGGGTTTTGCTATCAGGGGTTTTGAGGGGTTTTGCCTGGTCGGCGTCTCTGACCTGGACATTTGTGAGTTCATCGATAACTATCCTCTGTCCAAGAAGGGGGTGAAATCCATGAGCCTTAAGAGATCGACCATCACAGACGCAGGCCTTGAGGTAAGTCTCCTGCACAGAGGGGAAAACTCAGGCCCAGGAGCCACAGACAGTCCTCCAGGTAGCCACACCCCCTTCTAGCCACACCCTCATTCCCCCAGCCACACCCCCTCTCCCCAGGCCACACCCCTTGCCAGTCGGACTTTATCCTCTGGGTGTTTATGCCTGGCTGGAATGTGTCCCTGAACTCCAGTAATGCCTTTTGCTTGCCTGGATAGAGAATAGAGAAGGGTGTGTGAGTGTTACTTAGAAAGTAATTTTTACATGTGTTTCTCTATCCAGGGACATGGGTGGCACTGTGGGTTAAACCACAGAGCCTAGGACTTGCCAATCAGAAGGTCGGCGGTTCGAATCCCCACAACGGGGTGAGCTCCCGTTGCTTGGTCCCTGCTCCTGCCAACCTAGCAGTTCGAAAGCACGTCAAAGTGCAAGTAGATAAATAGGTACCGCTCCGGTGGGAAGGTAAACGGCATTTCCGTGCGCTGCTCTGGTTCGCCAGAAGCAGCTTAGTCATGCTGGTCACATGACCCAGAAGCTGTACACCGGCTCCCTTGGACAATAAATCGAGATGAGTGCTGCAACCCCAGAGTTGGCCACGACTGGACCTAATGGTCACAGGTCCCTTTACCTTTCTCTATCCAGCTTTGCCTCTCTTCCTGACCCCAACACTCAGCATGTGGCCCACAGAACATTGCCCAGAAGAGAATGTGGCCCTCGCGGTGCAGTATGTCCCCTGCCCCTGGTCCCCTGCCTTCATGCTGAGAGAGCCTTTCCCATACCCTCCAACGTTCCTCTGATGAAAATAGGGACGTCCTAAGGAAAAGCGGGACATTCCAGGATCAAATGAGAAACTGGGACAGCTTCTGTAAATCTGGGGCTGTCCCTGGAAAAGAGGGACACTTGGAGGGTCTGCTTTCCTCTGTTGCAGGGCTGGGGAGAGTGCGGCATTGCATATGTTGCTGGTCTACAACATGTCTGAGCATCGGCTGTCTTGATTTAGGCACCATCTGCATTATGCATTTTAAGCAGCACCATACCACTTTAAACTGTCATGGCTTCCCCCAAAGAATCCCAGGAGCTGTAGTTTGTTCAGGGTACCGGGAGCTGTTCGGAGACACTGATTCCTCATGCAAAGCTACAATTCCCAGAGTGCTGTATTAATCAATACATCTTCCATGGGGACGTCTAATGCGGCTTTATAATGCATAGTACAAATGCAACCTTATTTGTTTGCTTGTTTACACCCTGTCTTTAAGGACAAACCGTTATTCCAATGTGACTCAGCCACAACCGTATTGTACGCACAATATGAACATCAAAAAAACCACCCAACATATGCAAACAATGGAAACACAGATCCAGTGCAAAATCAATCCCAAAACACCATATGATGATGGTTGCTGTTATTTTAATAAAGGGGAGGGTCTAAAGACAAGCAGAGCAGAGGTGGCCTACAGGAGCTGAGCAGCCTGGGCAAAAGAGAGCCCCGATCCACAGAAAGAACTGAGCAGGCTGATGGGGTGAGAGGTAAGGGTGGATGGACGGATCAGCAGTCTGTTTATGGTAGTGCCTCTGTAAGCCCGTCTGCCCCATTTAGCTTTGATTACTTACTTTTTAAAAAATCATGCAGAGAAAATCCTATCTAAATGCATATCTTCCCATGAAATGCATGCTTAAAAATATATATTTTATCCCACTATATGCCTTCTTTCTTTCCTTCCTTTTAGCATGGTTTTGCTTATTTAAACAATTACATATACTTCAATAATAGACAAGCATAAATAAATGCAGAAAAACAATGCAATTGAATGAAAATGAAAATTAAACACATGCACACACAAAGTATAAATTCAGTTAATTTTATTCACATTCCCGGGGGGGGGGGTGTATTCTTGGTGTTGCAGGGTAGTAACTTTTAAAAAAGTTTACTTTATTCATAAATATCAGGAAAGCTGAAATGTTACTAAGAGTTCTTAGATAGATAGATAGATAGATTCTTTATTGTCATTACACACGTGCAACATTGCACAAGTGCAACGAAATTGGATGCCATCCCTTAAAAACAACAAAAGCAAAACAACAACAACAACCCACAAACCACATTCCAGCCACACCCACACCCACACCCATCAATCTCCCAAGTCACACTATCGAGTTACAGCATTCAAAAGGGCCACAGCTCTCGGGTAGAAACTGTTTTTCAGTCTATTTGTCCTTGACTTGATGTTTCTATATCTCCTGCCAGACGGCAGTAGTGCAAACAGACTGTATCCCGGGTGAGATGAATCCTGCAGGATGTTGTTTGCTTTCCTAAGACAACGGGAACCGTACAATTCTTCCAAGGATGGGAGAGGTTGACCAATAATCCTTTGTGCTGTGGTTATGACCTTCTGGAGCACCTTCCTCTCCCTAGCTGTACAACTGGAGAACCAAGCACAAATACAGTATGTAAGAATGCTCTCTATGGAGCCTCGGTAGAAGGACACCAGCAGTCTCTCACTCAGATTGTTCTTCTTTAAAAGTCTGAGGAAATAAATTCTCTGCTGGGCCTTCTTCACCAGAGCAGTGGTATTTGCGCTCCAAGTCATGCCCTGATCGATAGTTACTCCCAAAAACCTGAATTCCGCCACCCTCTCCACCCGTTCCCCATTGATATGCAAGGGCTGAATGTCCGCCTTTTTTTTCCTGTAATCCACCACTAATTCCTTGGTCTTAGCCGTATTAAGAGCCAGATTGTTCTCTCCACACCAAACACAGAGCCGCTCCACCTCGTCCCGATAGGCGGACTCATCCCCTCCTGAAATGAGCCCTACCACCGTAGTGTCATCAGCAAACTTGATGATTTTGTTGCTGGAATAGATGGCTGTACAGTCATACGTATAGAGAGCATAGAGCAGGGGACTCAACACACAACCCTGTGGTGAGCCGGTGTTAAGGCTAAGGGCTGTGGACATATGTGACCCTACTCTAACCCTCTGAGAACGTTCTGACAAAAAATCCAAAACCCAGAGACAGGTGGAGTTGGAGAGTCCAATCGCCTCTAGCTTGGACACCAGTCTATGGGGGAGAATAGTGTTAAAAGCTGAGCTAAAATCCACAAACAGCAGCCTCACATAACTCCCCGGCTGCTCCAGATGGGACAGAGCAGCATGGAGAGTGGTGGTGATAGCGTCCTCTGTGGATCTATTTGCCCTGTATGCAAACTGGTAGTTGTCAAAAGTTGATGGAAGACAGGAAATAATATGACGGCGCACCAGTTTCTCAAAACACTTCATGATGATTGGAGTCAGTGCAACTGGTCTGTAGTCGTTCAAACTACTGATTGTGGATTTTTTGGGCAGAGGGACAATAGTTGACGACTTCAGGCAGGGTGGGACAATAGACTGGTGTAAGGACTTGTTGAAGATCTTAGTAAAGACCCTCGCCAGCTGATCCGCACAGCCCTTCAACACCTTTCCAGTGATGCCATCAGGTCCAGCCGCCTTCCTCGGATTCACCATCCTCAATACCTTTCTCACCTCATGCTCCTCTACCGTGAATGAGGGGCCCCTAAGGGCTGGTGGCTGTAATACCGGCGTCTCAGGTGGCTCCTTCTCGAAGCGAGCAAAGAAGAGGTTAAGCTCCTCCGCCAGCAAAGGGTCACCGTCGACAGCACCAAGGTTAGGTTTGTAGTTGGTAATGTGCTGAATCCCCTGCCACATCTGTCTTGTGTTGTTGCTCCTTAAATTATCCTCAATCCTCAGCCTATAATCCCGTTTTGCCTGTCGAATACCCCTCTTCAAGTTTGCTCTTGCCACACTGTAAAGCTGCACCTCGCCTGACCTGAAAGCCCTGTTCCTTTCCCGCAACAGGCCCTGGACCTCTCTATTCATCCAGGGTTTCTGATTGGGATAAAACCGGATGGATTTGTTTACTGTGACAGTGTCTGTGCAGTTCCAGACAGTAGCATAATTCACAGGAGGCATTTGAACGTTGTTATCATCATATATATTTTTGCCACTTAGTTGAAATTGAATCTTTTTCTGATTGTCCTCTAGTATACCTTAATTTTTGAATTAGTTTTTCAGCAACAGCTATGGACCAGATTTGACTACACTATAAATCCTTATTGAACTCCTCTAAATATTTCCATTTTCTTGCGATAACCATCCTAGCAGCTCTAACAACACATACAGAATCAATTCTTAAGAGAAAGATACAGAGTCAATTCTTTATGCAAATCATCTTCATTTGGCCCCTCTCATATCCCCAGTAATTCTAATGGAGGGATTGGTATCAAATTTTGTTTTGTTATTAAATTAATTCCTAGGAGCACCACCTCCCAAAAAGCTGCCTCTAGGTGTATGCATTTCTAAACCTATCTTACCCTAAAATGTGCAAACTAAATAGTTGTTGGCTTGTTGGCAATTTGGGATCTCAGGAGTGTCTTGCAAAATTCAGAGAAGTGCAAAATCTGGAGAATAATTTCATTCCAATCCATGGATAAGGTTGGAATGCGCAGATCAAGTCTATTCCCAATGGAATTCAAGGAAATTCAGTTTCTTGAGCATCCATAGAGTGTGGTTCTCTTCTTTTTTTTCTCTCTTTCAGACAGCATGAGGCGGGTGAAAGTTGCAATGCTATTGTACAGTTGCATCAGAGGAAGCACCTTTGAACTCAGTGGGACTGACTTCTAAATACACATACCTTGTAGGTGATTTGCAGTGCGCACCTACATGTGTCTGCTTGAGAGTAAGCCCCACTTGGTTCAAAAGAGCAGAGGGGTGGGGAACCTTTGGCCCTCCCAATGTTGCTTAGCCAGTGTGGCATAGTAGTTGAGTGTCAGACCTGGGAGACAAAGGTTCCAATCCCCAGTCAGCCATTACTTAGGGCCGCTCACCTCCTCCCACTCTGATTGGCTCCAATCAGCACAAAGTGTCAGAAAGACCTCTTCTCACTGGCTAAAAAACTCCCCTTCCTATTGATTGGACGGCTCTAGGATGCTGGAGACAGAGACCCTGCTGGAGAAATATTAACAGGTCTTTAACCCTAAGTGGGAACGCAGGTGGCGCTGTGGGTTAAACCACAGAGCCTAGGACTTGCTGATCAGAAGGTCGGCGGTTCGAATCCCCGCGACGGGGTGAGCTCCCGTTGCTCGGTCCCTGCTCCTGCCAACCTAGCAGTTCGAAAGGACGTCAAAGTGCAAGTAGATAAATAGGTACCGCTCTGGCGGGAAGGTGAATGGCATTTCCGTGCGCTGCTCTGGTTCGCCAGAAGTGGCTTAGTCATGCTGGGCACATGACCCGGAAGCTGTACACCAGCTCCCTCAGCCAATAAAGCAAGATGAGCGCCGCAACCCCAGAGTCAGTCACGACTTGACTAAATGGTCAGGGGTACCTTTACCTTTACCTAACCCTAGGTGACCTCAGACTACTACACCTCTGTCTCCACCCACAAGCCTGATGCCCGCTGATCCCTGGCTTAGACGATTTCTAATGTCCTTTCCAGCTTTGCCACTCTATGATCCCCTCCCCCAAAATGAAATCTGTGTTTTCCCTTTCTCAGGTCATGCTGGAACAGATGCAAGGGGTGTTGCGGCTGGAACTGTCCGGGTGTAATGATTTCACCGAAGCTGGCCTCTGGTCGAGCCTGAATGCCCGCATCACTTCCCTGAGCGTCAGCGACTGCATCAACGTGGCCGACGACGCCATTGCCGCCATCTCCCAGCTGCTGCCCAACTTGACCGAGCTGAATCTCCAAGCCTATCATGTGACGGACACGGCCCTAGCCTACTTCACTGCCAAGCAGGGTTACACAACCCACACCCTCCGCCTGAACTCCTGCTGGGAGATCACAAACCACGGGGTGGTCAACATGGTGCACAGCCTCCCTAACCTGAGTGTCCTCAGCCTCTCTGGCTGCTCTAAGGTGACGGACGATGGCGTGGAGCTGGTGGCAGAGAACCTCCGCAAACTCCGAAGCTTGGACCTGTCATGGTGTCCTCGGATCACAGACATGGCCTTGGAGTACATTGCCTGTGACCTGCACAAGCTGGAGGAGCTGGTCCTTGATAGGTAGGTGGAGAACTGAGCCCTCTTGAAGTTTCACAGAGGTTGGGATGGAGGATTGAAGCGTGATCTACTGAGAAATGCCTATGCAGCAGTGGAGAATTATCTTGCCAGGCCTCGGCTGAGCTCAGAAACCAGGCTGTATAGATCAGTGGCAGAGCACCTGCTTGGCATGCAGAAGGTCTTAGGTTTGATACTCATCACCTCCAGGTAGGAATGTTTCCCCTGTCTGAAAAGCCTGGAGATCTGCTGCTGGTTAGCGTAGACTGGGGGTAGTCAACCTTCTTATACCTTGTATACCTACCGCCCACTAATGCATCTTTCTTGATGTTAAAATTTCCTTACCGCCCACCAGTGTTCGATGGAAGGAGGATTCAGCTTCTACCGCCCACCTAGAATCCTGAAACGCCCACTAGTGGGCAGTAGGTAACAGGTTGACAACCCCTGGTGTAGACAATACTGAGCTAAATGGCTTCCTACAACCCTAGGGCTTGGTTCTAGCACAGACACACAACAATCTGCAGCGGTTCTCAACCTGTGGGTCCCCAGATGTTGTTGGACTACAATTCCCATCATCTCTACCTAGCAAGGCCAGAACTCAGGGATGATGGGAGTTGTAGTCCAACAACATCTAGGGACCCACAGGTTGAGAACCACTGAAAGGGTTAGAAGCTAATGGTGCGGTTTAAAATGGGCTGGGCCTATTTCCAGAGGGACAAAACAAGGAGAGATGTCTGTGCAGCAGTTTCTCCCCTCGTAACTCAAGGCTCAGGGGAAGCTGGTTGCAGCAGAGACACTTGCTGGTAGGGCAGAGTCAGAGCAGGCAAGGTGGGGACCAGGGGTGGCCCATAGCTCAGGGGTAGAGCACCTGCTTAGCATGCACAAGGTCTCAGATTCAATTCCCAACATCTCCAGGTAGGGCTGGGAATGCCCTCTTGCCTGAAACCCTAGAGAGCCACTGCCAGTCATTGTAAACAAGTACTGAGCTAGGTGGACCAGTGGCCTGATCGATACAATGAGGCAGCTGTCTATCTGCCTGCAATGCAGCTTGGTCACCATGAGACCAAGGGGTTTCCAGGGAACTGCAGTGCCTCAAGGAACAATGTTCTCGCCTTGATCTCCAAACACCTGTGGCTCATTTCCACTTGCTGCTGTAGATGACCCTGCTGGTGCAACGTCTTTATATGAGATTATGTTTCTAGCCCACCTTTCCTCCAATAAGCTCATGGTGGACTATATACTTCTTGTTTTATCTTCACAACCACCCTGTGAGGTAGGTGAGGCTGAGAGATGCTGACTGGCCCAAAGCCCACCAATGAGCTTCAGGGCTAATTTGAACCCTCTTCTTCTGTGTCCTGGCCTGGCATCCTAACAACTGCACCAGGCTGGCTCCAGTTATGCCAAGGCACTAATTGTCTCAGCTGCCTCCCCACCCATAACTTCAGGTACCAGTTGTGTGTGTAGCTTCTGATCTCTGGGCATCCGGAAAGGCCCTCCCCTCAGTCTATGGACTACACAGTCAATGAAGCTTCTCTAATTCAATGCTGCCCCCTTGTGAGTTATCCTAGCACATACAGAGAATCTGTGGGTCTCTCCAGACTGTAGCGTGTGTATTCCGCAACATGTGCTTGACACAATCATAGGGTGTTTGTGGTAAGTTTATTCTGCTTGCTTAGCTGTTCTGCGGTGCTTCTCCAATGCCACCACATTATTCCTGTACAGAAGTGCAACAAAAGTGAGGCAACAGCTCCCCACCCACCCCAGAACATTGTGGCATCTCCAGATAGGAAACAACCCTGTCTGGAATCCTGGAGAGTCTTTGCCAGTTAGTATAGACAACACTGAGCTAGATGGACCAGTTGTCTGACTTGGAGTAAGGCAGAGTCCAATGATCCTATGAACATAAGAAGAGAAGAAGAAGAGTTTGGATTTGATATCCCGCTTTATCACTACCCTAAGGAGTCTCAAAGCGGCTAACAATCTCCTTTCCCTTCCTCCCTCACAACAAACACTCTGTGAGGTGAGTGAGGCTGAGAGACTTCAAAGAAGTGTGACTGGCCCAAGGTCACCCAGCAGCTGCATGTGGAGGAGCGGGGAAGCGAACCTGGTTCACCAGATTACGAGTCTACCGCTCTTAACCACTACACCACACAAATGCTAGATGAGACCAGTGGTCCAAGTCCAACATCCAGTCCCCCCAGTGACTTACCAGATGCCTGTGGGAACTTGTGAGCAGGACAAGAGCACCCTCCTCTTTTGGAGCTTCCAAAAACTGGTATTCAGGAGCAACAAGCCAACAAGGAAGTTGCAGGATATGAGCTACCTGGAAATGAAGCAGTATGGCTGCCCCAAAGGTTCTATGGGTGCAAACAGTCTTGAATGTAGGGTCACGTGTGACCATCCCACAAACATCATGAGCACAAATCATCCTGAACGCACAATAAAAAGGACACCTGGAAGAGACCAGTTTTGGGGTGGTGCGTGCTCCTTAATCGTGCCAGTGTCCACATGGCATCATTGGCATCAAAATGCCAACTTCTGTATGCCCTCGCCACCAAGTTAATCTGGATTTACCTTTTTAGAAGAAAATCTGATTTTTAAAAAGCCTTTTGCCAATAACCCATGTGCAATTTCTCCAAGACCTGTCTCCAAATTTAAGTCCTCATCTGGAAGCTGTTCTGGATGTGGAGATGCCTTCTAAGTAGTCAGCTCAAAATGCACTTGTGCCTCTCCAGAATGGAGCTCTTGTGAAGAGGGTTGGGTGACACAGTTCTGAAAGCTTCATAGCACTGATTGGCTGTCCACTCTGATGTCACGAGAAACACCCCCCCTGCCCCATCTCCCAGGTTCCTTCCTTCCAGTACAAAATTCATAGCAATGCATACATGCATTCAAGTCTAGTTTGGTCCTCT
The DNA here is from genome assembly GCF_964270895.1 of Podarcis filfolensis. NCBI lineage: Eukaryota > Metazoa > Chordata > Lepidosauria > Squamata > Lacertidae > Podarcis > Podarcis filfolensis. The sequence continues at coordinate 34,281,124 of NC_139616.1, read as the reverse complement.
GACAACTGCTGCTGTTTAGTTTATTGGTGTTTCATTAAAATGTGATGTCAATTTGTTTTAAAATGCACATTGCCCAGGTTTTCATGGCAACACATTTGGAAAGGCTGGAGTGCAGCCAACTAAGTTTTACTCAGAGTATACCCGTTGCAATTAATGGACATAACTCTGAGTAGAACTAACATTTGATACAACCTGATGTTTTTAGAAACTGTACCATCAAAAGGTCCCCTGCTCCCCCCCCATGCCTGCTGCTCCACCTTTTTAAAAATTGTATCTAGTATTACTAATATTGAAAAATATGGTGCATACAATATTTCAGCACATACAGTACTTAGTACATATAGGTATTATATTCATCAATAGCATCATATATCATATAAATAAAATCTATTGAATTATATCACACTGGCAGCCTCATATTTGGCTTTGCTAGGGAATTCTAAGGGGGAAATATGAGTTCAGTTTTGAAAGGTGTGGCCCACCATCTTGATTCCAAATGGCTTCCAATTTTATCCAAACACAGACGAAACCTGCTCCTTGATTGAAGAATCCATCCTGCAAAATTGGGTTAGGATATATTAAGAGCTGTCCAGACACGGAGCAAACAGAGAAACAACTCTTCAAAAGATAGATATCGATTATATTGAATTATTTATTTATTTTATTTTATTTGTATTGTGGTACATTTTCTAATATTCTAGCTCTCAAAATATGGAATCCATACATTACTCATCTCAGCATAAAAAGGCATTTAAAAACATCAATTATACTGCTACTTTATATCAATAATAAAAAGGGACTGGGCAGTTGAGAAGTTCCCCCTTTCCCCTTGCTCCTATTGCTCATGCTTTCCTCCTCACAGTTGCGATTTTCCTAACTCTCTTGCAGGTGTGTGCGGATCACAGATACCGGGCTCAGTTACTTGTCCACCATGTCATCTCTTAGGAACTTATACCTCCGTTGGTGCTGCCAGGTAGGTAATAGATAGGGCTGGCCCTACTAATAGACTGATGCAAGTGCCTCTGGCGGCAAATGTTGAGGGGCAGCAGGGGCAGCTCCCCCCCCCCTGACATGACTTTCTTTGTTAGGCTTGAAGTACAATTCAATAGTGGCTCTAGCCAGCTTCTGTGTGTGGAAAGCAGGGTGGGATGCCACCTTGTCTTCAAGGGGCAAAATTTCTTGGGCAGTCCCCAAGAATCCTCTGGTAATGGGGAAAGAGCAGCCTGGTACTTTCAATCCGTTGGCAGAGGCTATAAAGAGGTTGGGGAGGTGGGAAAGATTCTGGGAGTCTCCCTTTAAGCAATCCCTGCTTCCTGCTCTCTCCCCCAACAGCTGGCAAGTGGTGGCAGCTGCCAGGTCAGTGGGCAAATGACAATATTCTGGAGCTTCAGGTTGTCCTGGAGCCTCACCTTTGGGGAGGTGAGTCCTCTATTTGAAGGACTGACAACGGTGATGGCTGGTGCCCATTGGGACTAGCCAGAGCCAATGACAGGCACAGCCAACTAATTCTAGTTTTGTCTCCATCCTTTTCCCTGCTGAGTTCTACAAGGGCAACCACCAAGACTTAAGGAGGAGGAAGTTGACAGGTAGTGCCACATCTTGGATGGGCTGTAGGTATGAAGGCAGACAGGTGGGGGCTGGCTGAGGGCAGACTGAGGCTGGTGGGACAGTGCCATATTTTCCCAAATGGACCGGCTTCCACCGCTCCAATATTTTGTTGATGAAAATACGGACAGACATAGAGTTGGTCATCTGGTCCAATTTCTTTCTCAGTGTAAGATCTACAATACAGGATGCAGCTGCGGTATCTTTGGGTAGGCCTCTGCTGCTAGATCTCAAGTCAAAGAGAGCCCCCTGCTTCCTGAAGCAGAGTGTTCCACTGCTCTAGCCATCAGGAAGTTTCTCCTAATGTTGTCATCTGCAGTAACAGAGAACCGGTCTGCTCTATCTTCCGCCTAACAGCCATTCAGACCTTTCAAGGCCACCATTATGTCTGCCTAGACCAGGTGTAGGGAACCTTCTGCTCTCCAGTTGTTACTGAGCTACAACTCCCATAATCCCCAGCATGCATGGCCAGTGTCCAGGGCTGATAGGAGCTGTAGTTCAGCAACATCTGAAGAGCCAAAGGTTGCCCCAGACTTCTCTAGAAAGGTCATTTACATAGCTGTCAACGTTTCCCTTTTTTAAAGGGAAATTCCCTTACTCCAAATAGGATTCCTTGCAAGAAAAGGGAAAAGTTGACAGCTATGGTCATTTCACAGTTGGCACCCGTGCCAATAGAATACCCCCATATTAGCAAGACTTCAGGTCTTAAAAACGAGCATAGTTAACCGACTTAACCCACTTGCTTCTCAAGCAATTCAGGCTCACAAATCCTCCCTCCTTCTCTCCTGTTTCAGGTTCAAGATTTTGGCCTGAAGCATCTGCTGGGAATGAGAAGTTTACGCCTCTTGTCTGTTGCTGGTGAGAGCCAAACTAAGGGGAAATTTTCTGGTGCATGTCATGAATCCATTTGAACCCACCACTTTGCTGAGAAACGCATTCATACAAACACTGTCACCACATTCTTTTGTGTGGGGTGGGGGCAGGGCAAAAGGAAAATAAGGGAAACTTTGGTTAGGGGTTACACACTACCTCCCCCTCTCCCCAGAGAGCTGAAAGTGGCGAAAGGGAATTGACAATACTCGTTTCTTTGGTCATTTTACTTCAGAGGCAGGAAACCCTTTTCTGCCTAAGGCAGGCTTCCTCAACCTCTGCCCTCCAGATGTTTTGAGACTACAATTCCCAGCATGCCTGACCACTGGTCCTGCTAGCTAGGGATCATGAGAGTTGTAGGCCATACATTGGGAGGGCCAAGGTTGAGGAAGCCTGGCCTAAAGGCTGCATTGCCTCATGAGAATGACAATAATGTGCACAAAAATGCATACAACTGAGGTAAAATGTCTATTAAAACACTTATATTTGTGAAAATAATATTATAAAAATGCATTGTGTTCAAGGAAATGGCATACAAAAATGTGTAACCGGCCAAATTGCATAAAATGTGTATATTAGGATAAATTTGCACTTAAATACTGATGCAGTTTCATGCTAACCTTTTTAAAAGAATCGTGAACTAGTGTGGAATTACAGATAGGTAGCCGTGTTGGTCTGCCAAAGTCAAAAAAAAAAAAATTCTTCCAGTAGCACCTAAAAGACAAACTAAGTTAGTTCTTGGTATGAGCTTTCGTGTGCATGCACACTTCTTCAGATACACTGAAACAGAAGTTGCCAGATCCTTCTATATAGTGAGAAGGTGGGGAGGGGTATTACTCAGAAGGGTGGTGGGAATGGGTGGTTGGCAGATAGCTGTGATGAGCCTGTTGACGACTCTTAACGACTGCAATAGGTCTTACAGGAAAAAGCAAGGGGTGAGAAGGTGAAAAATGGCTTTGTCATGTATAATGAGATAAGAATCCAATGTCTTTGTTCAGACCAGGTCTCTCCATGGTTTTAAGTTTGGTAATGAGTTGCAATTCAGCAGCTTCTCTTTCCAGTCTATTTCTGAAAGGAATTGTGTGGAATTGTGGAGAACTGAACTTGAGGCTAGAGAAATGAGAAACCGAGAGAAACCAAAACTAACGAATTCATGTGTCCCTAGAATAGCTTCAGCTGAATTCAGTGGGGAGGACTTCTGAGGCCACATTAACACCACACATGTAAAGCACTATGACACTACTTTGAACAGGCCTGGCTTCCTCCAAAGATTTTTGGGAGCTGCTGAGGGCTGTTAGGAGGCCCCTGTTCCCCTCCCAGAACTACAGTTCCCAGAGTGGTTTCACAATTAATCCCACTTTGCAGGGGGCTGTTAAAAGTGGTATTTAAATGTGACCATTGTTAGCCTTGCTTGCTGTAAGTTGTGGTCATCTGAATGAGTTGTTTCTTGTTCATGGGGTGCTCTCTGATTTTGGTCTTTCCAGGTTGTCCTCTCCTGACCACAACTGGGCTCTCGGGCCTCGTCCAGCTTCAAGACTTAGAAGAACTCGAGTTGACAAATTGTCCAGGGGCCACTCCAGAGCTTTTCAAATATTTTTCCCAACACTTGCCCCGTTGCATGGTGATCGAGTAAGCCGCTCCCTGGAAGAATCTGACCATCGTCTGGAGCCAGGTCCTCCAATCCCAACCCAGCACTGACCAACCAATCAGAGTCATGGTTTTATTTATTCATTTAATATATCTATATATATATTTTCTTTTCCGGGAGAGATGCTGTGACTTATAAAACCACACATGCACTCACATGTACACTGAGAGAGAGAGAGAGATCAACGCAACGTGTGGCAAATCATAAGCCAAGAGTTAGATCGTGCGTATGAATGACCAGCGCACTTTGCATGTGCGTCCACGTCCCATGAAGCCGTGGCAGTGGCAACTTGGAAGAAATCCCTCCTCAAGTTTGTAAAATCCCCATGCCTCCATCACCTCCCGTCTTCCTTGTAGTGATCTGTCCTGAAATCTTAATTTTTGAAAAAAAGTAACGATGCTTAAAAAAAACACAAAAACAAAAAAAACAAAAACACAAATGAAAAACAAACAAAGTGGTGTATGGAAAGAAACAAGAAATCGCTGTGGCAGATTGGCAAGTTGGTGGCAAAAGCTGCTGCCACTCAGTGCTGGATCAAAAGTGGTTTCCGGCCAAGTGCTGGTGGGTAGAGGTTCGCCTGTGTCCCCCCCCCCCCCGCCCGGTCTTGGGTGGGTTGTAATGCAAGAATAAGGGGAGAGAGACCCCCTTGATGGCCTTCCCAGCTATGGATTCTGGATGGCCGAGCCTTCGGTTGAAACAGTCGGCGTCGTTCGAGGTAGAGGTGGAAAGCTGAAGAAAAGAGATAGAGGAAAGTCGGTTAAGGATGAATAATGGAGCGATTGCGGATGCGTGTTGGGTTCCACCTCTGGATTCCAAGAATGGGACGCTGCAATGAAGTGTTTATAGGAGGAGACAAGGGAGGGAAGAAAATGATAGAATAAGCAAACCGATCAACGCTGTGAAAGAAAGCCTTGTCCCCGTGACTCTTGGGAGACCGGGGTGTATGGGTGCTCCCACAGGCAAAAGCTGGTGTGTTGACTGTAAGTCATCTGCACATGAAGAGAGCAAACCAAGGAGCAAATGTTTCCCAGGAAATGGATTTAACAAACAGTCATCTGAACAATCCCGGCTGACCCTGAGGTCATGCCATGCTTGGCAGACAGCCATCTGCCTCCCTCTGGGTTTTTTTAAAAAATTATTATTATTATTATTTTGCTAATGATGAAGGGTTTTTCCTCCTTCTTCTCTTCTTCCTCTCTTCGGAACAAACCCGCAGCTTTTGCATGCTCGCTTGCTTCCGTCTTGTGGTAAGGTAGATTCTGGATTTTGCTTCGTCTTGGGCAGGGCTGTGGGCAGCAGCCTTGACCCCGGGCTCGGCTTGTCTGTTCCAGTGTAAAGCTGGCGTGGCTTTGTATTTCCATCCACGTTCCATTTACTGATGCACAGGGATTTTTCAGCTGTGTCTTCTGCTTCCGCCCAGAGGAGATGGAGGCATCTCCTTCCCTGAACCTCCCGCAAACCACCCCCTTACACACCAGTTCCTTCCTTTCCTTACCCAACCCTGCCAACCGAAGTGGGCAATGCGGAGTAGGGGTGAGGGAGAGATTTGATTCAGTTTGTGTTCGAATACGAATCTACCTAATCCACACTTTCTGTAATGATACGCAAACCAAAACTATGGCCCTCCTTCGCACATCTCTGAATTTTGCAATGCAGTTCCACAGCCAAGTAAATGTGCAAATTAAATATGCATATACTGGGGTGAAGAGTGCATAACAATGCATTTGTTAGTGAAAATAACGTGGGGAAATTCATTAAAGCAAGGAAAACTGCTTTGCAAAAAAAAAGTGTATATTAGGAAGAATTCACACTAAAGAAAATACTGGTGAGTTTTCATGATGGCTTTTTAATGGAAGAGACGCCAACCAGTGTGGAAATGTGGAGAACTCAGTTTAAGACTGGGAAACTGAGAAACCAAAATGGATAGGTTTACCCATCCCTACTCCAGAGTCTATTGCCCTGCCCTCTCCTGGGTCAAGGATCGGGCTGGCCATTGCTTGATGATCCTTGACTTCTTTTTAAACATTGCTTGGTAGCTTTTCAAAGTCCTTTTGGGGCTCTGTTGGCCCTCGGGTGCTGGAGGGCAACCTCAATAACTCAGGCACTCCACTCCCAACCATCCACCTACCCCTGCTGCAAGCTACCATGGAGATCCACCCCAAAGAGGCACAGCTAGCTACAGGATCTGGACAGGCACCTCTGAAGCAGCTAGGACACGTTGTATCCTGGTGGTGGGATCTCCTGTCGGGACAGCTAGAGCCGCTGCTTTATTGATGAGCAATGCTCGCTTGCCATTGCCGCTCGCTCTAGCACCTGTACACACACACACACACACCCCTCTGCCCAATTCACTGCTTTGGAAGAAAAGGGAGGAAGCTCGCCTCCAAACAGCGAAGGCTTCTCTCCTTCTCCTTTTGGGGAATGGTAGAAAGAGAAGCTACTTCCAGTTTCACTGGATGGTGCAAGTGTGTGTCCGCAGGCTAACCCAAGTCGCCACGGTGGCAGTCCTGTGCACCCTTACCTGGGAGTAAGACCTGTTGGACATGGTGGGCCTTACTTCAGACTAAGCCTGCTTAGGATTGCACTGAGGGATGTAAGCCATGATTTGTGCCGTGTTTCTGCAGAAATGAGAGGAGGGATTTTCAGGGAAGGCTCAGAAGACTTTTTCTGCCTCTCTTCTTGCATCTTGTTGCATGGGGCAAGTGTGTGCCCTCCTTGCGGGTTTTCCAGGTGTTTGCACCCCTGTTTTCCTTTTTCCACCCAGGCGGGACAAGCAAAGGGGCAGGAATGGATGCTGATCGCCTGTTGCGTCCTGTTCTTCAGAGGCAGAGAAAGGGGATGTTGCAAATGGTACACGCAACCCAGGCAACATTGTCCCAAAGGTTAGGGAAAGGAGGTCTAAGCTCCCCCTAGTGGCTTTTGCCCGAATTAACCTGGCTCGCTTGGAAGTCCAACACCCAAAGCAACCACCTGCACTGCCTATTGCCGCCCTCCCCGCCTGGCGCTGGCTGGGGCTGATGGGAGTTGTAGTTTGAAACACCTGGAGTGTGCCAGGTTGGTGACCTATTGCTCTGGGCCAGCCCCAGATATTTTACTACACACTGTGCCATTTCCTATTCATGGTGTTTTGGTGGCCTTCTCATTACGGTTTTGTGGTGGCAGGTCCATTAGGGCAACCTCAGTCTGCCCTCAGCCAGCCTTCACATGCCTGCCTTCTTTCTTACAACCAGTCCAGCAGGTGGCACTGCCTGTCAACGTCCCCCTCCTGTGTTGCCCTTGTAGAACCCAGCAGGTGGGAGGATGGGGGCAAAAGTAGAACTAGTTGGCTCTGCCAGCCATTAGCTCTGGCGCCACCTACTGTTGACCTCCCTGCCTTCCGCCCCACCAGACCCAATGGGCACCAGCCACAGCTGAGAAACAATATTCCTCTAGTTTGTGGCTTGGAGAAACAGGAATGTGTGATGCCGAAGAAGCGGCCTCTGATTCTAATGTCCCCATCATTCTTCCTGCAGCTAAGCCATCATCCCCAATACCAGCAGAAAGAGACCACAGGCACTGTCCAGCCCTACCTCTGTTGAGTCTTCCCAGCATTATCACTGCGCTGGGGCTTAATTTGAGCCGAGGATTCAGCTCCAGCACTAGTAATGCATTTTATATTAATACTGCTCACGAAAGGAGGACGGTCTCCCACCCCATCTCCCACTCCCTGCTCATCCCTCTCTCCCCACGGTACGACTATCTATTATTTCATTCATCTTTTAAAAGATGTACGGATCAAAGGTTTTCAAAAATATACAGAGCAACTTTCTTTCTTTCTTTTTGGCAGCTATGAGATTACTCACTGCCTTCCTCTCAGTTTTTAGAGCTCTGTTTAGGTTCAGTGTTATCCTCAGAGCTCTACTACTGCATGAAGTGGTCCCGGTGGGGTTCTCCAGGAGAAAGCCTGAGACTCTTTGCATCACACATAGCAAGCGCCGCATTTGCCTGCCCTTTTCTAGTCGCAGAACCCCTCACAATTCCGTCCCATATTTATGGCGTTAACTTCACTTCTCTTATCAGTAGCTTTCCCACATACCCTGCAAGCAATTCCCTCTTCAAGGTTAACTGATAGGTCTGGTTTGCTACAGCCTCCTCCTCCCTTTAGCCCTCAAAGGCAGCAGCTCTTAGTCCTACGTTGAGCCTTGGCCTCTCCCAACCCAGCCTCACCTCCTCCTTATATATTGGCAGTGGAGGCTTGTCCATCACAGTGAGTGGGGGACCCACCCCAGTCTGCCCCCAGCCAGTCTCCATCCACCTGCCTTCTTACTCACATGCAACCCAGGAGGTGCCAGCACTGTCTATTGGCTTCCTCCTCCTTAGTCTCAGTGTTGCCCTTGCAGAATGCAGCAGGGAGTAGGAGGATGGGGACAAAACTAGAATGAGTTGGCTTTAGCTCTGCCTCCTGTTGGACTCCCCTGATTTCTGCCTCACTAGTCCCCGGTGGGCACCAGTCATCACTGTATATTGGCAGAGGAGAACAGAGGATGAACAAGCTCCAGCTGGTGCCTTCTCAGAACATTAAATCTTTCTCCCCAGCTATTTCCAGATGGGTGTTTATTGCAGGATCTGGAGCTCTTCATGCATGCAGGAGTCCAGACAGTGTTACCGACATCAACTTGCCAGCCCATATTTAATTCAGCTGTACCTTTCCGGTGAAAACCCATTAAGTAAAACCCAAACCCATTGCCAGTGACCCATTTGCAATATCTCAATGGCTTGATTATTATGAATTAAACCCTATCGAGGAGACCCTGAATCTCCTCGAAAGGTATAACGGAGATTTTCCCAACTGAGCGCCTTCCAGATGTTTTGGACCCATCAGTTCCATCCAGCACAGCCATTGGGAGTGACTAGTAAACCAACCAAAGTAAAGGTTGATGGAGTCTACCTAATCTTTCCTTCTCACACTTGAGAAAGAGTTCCCATGTGTTCTTGGAACTCTGGCCCGATTGTTATAAGTTCAATGGCAATTCGTGTATGTTTTTATCATCCTTGGCCAAGGATCTAACTATGTCTGCAGATCTCCTTAGCAGAACTAGAGTGCTTCCTTTCTTTGTGGATTCCCCAGAAATTATCTCAGAGGTTCTGGACTACAACCAGCTGGGTTTGATGGAAATTGTAGTTCAAAACTTCTGGATGGCACCAGGTTGCTGAAGGCTGATTTAGAGGAAGGTTATATCCAGTCATTCATTCATTCATTCATTTTAAAAAAAGAATCATTTGCATTTTTCAAAAAACAAATAAATAAGGAAAACCCTCTCATGCAGCATTTCATAACACCCTGCTTGTTTGGATAAAGACATAAGGTAAAATAAATATGAGATTAACTGAGAGCTAGTAAACCTGTGGCCCTCCAGATGTTGTTGGACTGCAACTCTCATCAGCCCCAGCTAGCATGGCCAATGCAACATCAGGAGAGCCACAGGTTCTCCATCCCTTGTTTAGCCATTCAGGCCTAGTTTATTTATTTCAGACATTTCTGCCCAACCTATTTCTCCAAAGAGACTCAAGGCAGCTAAAAAAAAGTAATGAAACCATCTTTAAAAGTCCTGCTATACACTGAGATTAATGCTAACCACATCCAACCTGTTTTACAAATTTCCAAGGCATGTTTACTCAGAAGCAAGTCCCCATAGGGGTGCCGTGGGGTTTGCTCCCTGCTCATTGGGGGTGCTTAGGAGACCACAGAGAAGAAAGATATTCCATGTTTACCATTTGATACACCCCAACTAGATGTCTGGGTTCAAAGAGCTTGGGGAGGGGGGAGGGTTGAAGCGCTGCGGGTCATTTTGCATGAAGAGGGATGGGCTTGGGGGGGGAGACTCAATTTGTTTGTGAATCTTCTGTGAACAGGAAAAATCCATCCCAACCAATCATCATCCGATAAACCCTCCACTTGGGCCAACCAACTGGCTCAGCTCTGCCACCGCATAGAGGCCCAGCTTCTCCACGCAAACCTCACCTGGGCAGGATTACAGCAAAAGGCAACCACCTGTCCTGGATGGACTATGGGCCTCCTGTGCTTGGCGATACAGTGGTCCTGCATCGTTCCAAAGGATGTGTTTGGACACACACAGGCTTCTTTCATTTGTATGGGACTCACACGAACAAACTTGGTTTGACAACCACTTTCTTTTTTTAAACAGCAACAACAGAACTTTAATTACAAGAAATTTCGTTGCCATAACATCTTTGTAAAGCTTTAAGCTATTTTTTAAGATGACGTTTTACAACCTCCTGCTCTTTCAATCTGCCCTCCTCATCCTGCCCCAAGTGCATGATGGTTTGGGTGGGGTAAGTGTGGGATTGGGGTCGGGGTTCTTGTCTGTTGTGGGCCATAGCTGAGGTTGCTAGTCACATAATTTGAGCTGCCGTCCCCCCTCTGAACTCTCCTGAAGTTTGGTAGGTGGGAGTGTTGAATCAATGATAAATGCATGAAGGGAAATGAATCTGATTTTTACCAGCTTCAGGCTTCTCAAAGCTTGGGTCATTGGAAAACTCTGGCCACTGATGCAAAAAACCCATTGTATCTAATATAGAAATAGGGTGAACATTCCTATAATGGAGTTTTCTTTCACCCTATAAATTGTTTACACTGGTAACCAGGCAGTTAAATTGTTTTAATCCCATTGAAACCAGCAGATTGTTTCCCCTCCCTTGAATTTTTATTAAAGCTTGAAAGAACAAAGAAGAAAAAGTATAAAGAAATAAATATCAAATATCAAGCATTTTTAACATAAAAATTAAAAGAAAATAGATAAAGATGAGAAGAAAAAAGGAAAGGAGAAAACTTTCGATTCTCTATCAACTTTAAAAACTCATGTAATGTTCTTACTTCATAACAATATTCAACAGGCCAGCAGATCTTAGAGCTGGTAGGTGTTTAGTTAATTGATTGATATATTTGAATGCAGCTTAATTGCCAAGGTGGCTTCAAAGTAATTTACAAGTGTGAAACAAAATATAAAAATAAACAAAGACACATCATTAAGATACAAGATAAAACAACATCATCAAAATGTTAACATAAACAGCCATCAATAAAATCAAACAACAACAAAAACAAGCCCATTAAAACAGCAAAGCAGTTAAAACAGGAGGTTCAAGTGAGAGATCAGAGAAATGCTTGTTTAGCCAGATGTGTCTTCAAGATCCAGTGGAATGCCAATACTGATGGGGCATCTCGTATATCAGCAGAGGAGCGTTCCACAAAACTGTGCTACCTGTTGAAAAAGCCCACCACTGTGCTACTACAAGCTAGTAATCCTATGCACATACATCAGCTGATGGCTCTAACAGCAGGTTGTTTGTTTTTTCATAGGCCCTTCAGGATGTGGCCCTTCAATATGTGGTTACAGACAACTCAATACAATTAATCTGTATAATCTGTGGGTTTTTCCTAGAAAAATGAAGTTGTTACAGTAAGTGCCACACTTTTTAACAAAAACAAAAAGAGGTGCCAGTATTGCGTACCCTTGAGTACCCCCTGAAAAAACAACAACACTGCATAGAATATTTTCCACACCCAAAGGCCAGTACAAAATGGAGGTCTTGACCTGATGTCAAAATATGTACAGCAGTGGCATGTGGCCATTGAACTAAGGGGACTAGGCTAGCCCCCTAAATGTTCCCCTGAGGCCTCCTTCCCAAAGCCTGGGAAGCTTTTGCCTGGCTTAGGGACGGAGGCACCAGGTTCTGATGGACCCATCCTGCCATCTTCCGAAAGCCCATCCGGCTTCTGGAAGGAGGCAGGAAGGCTCCAGCATTCCTGTCAGAGCCCTGGCACCTCCTTCCCAAAGCTCGAGAGGGAGGTGCAATGCTCATGTGTGTGACATCAGGACGTCACAACATCACAGTGTATGACATCAACCCCACCCCACCCCTCACAAGCTAGTGTCTCTGTCTCTAATTGTTCCCCTATGAAAAATTTCACAGCACACCACTGGTATACAGGGATGAGCCCAGAAGGGATAGCATTCAATAATTTAGGGGCCACCACAGAAAGCACCCTGCTGTGCATCGCTGCTCCAAAAACTTCACTCGGCAGCCAAATTGCTAGCAGGGCCGCCCCTGCAGAATGCAACAAGCGGGCAGCTTATCTAAAAGCATTTCTGCTTTGCTCTTTATCCAAAAAGTATCCCAGAGAAACTTACATGCGATCAATAACAAAAAAAAGACAGTCCCTGCCCACAGGCGTACAACCTAAAAGATACAAAGAAAAAGGGAAAGGGGACATGGAGGGAAGAGGAAAACAAGCAAACTCAGGCAACAGTTCTTAAAATTCTGTAAGTAGAGGAGCCAAATGGAACTGACCTCCGCAGAGCTGTTGGGGTGGGACCAGCTTTCCATTTCTCCCTTTGAGATTGGACTGCCACAGATCTAATACCGCATGCAGCACTTTTACTGTATCCTGGGTGTTTTTCAGTGGAAGCTCGTTCACACATTCAGTTATCCACCGTGAATAGGGGTGGGGAATAAATTCAATTCAATTTTTAAAATGTGCATAAATCCACACAAAGAATGCTGGTGTGTTTTCATGAGCACTTTAAAAATGAAACTGATGTGGAAATGTAGAGAACTGAAATTAGGACTGGAAAAAGGAGAAACTGAGAGAAACTGAAACTGACAGATTTGCCCATACCTAGTCATGAAATGGTTCACATTTTCAAGGGCACATCCAGAGCATCTTAGGCAGAGATGGGGAAACGGTGTCCTATCTGATGTTGCTAGCCTACAGTTTCCATCATCCCTGGCCATCGGCCATGCTAGCTGTGTTGAATGGGAGTTGGAGTCAAAGAACACCTGGAAGGCCATAGGTTCCACACCCCTGATCTTAGATATACAGCTACAAACAAACAAACAAACAAACAAACAAACAAACGTGTTTGAACTGTATGTTGGACAAAAGATTCCTGTATTGGAGACAGCTGGACTAGAGGACCCTCATGGTCCCATCCAACTCCACAATTCTATGAGTTTATATGTGCCAAGCAGCCCTGGCTCTCACCTGATACAACACATGGGTCAATTGCGCCACAATGTTCAGAGTTTTCCATGGCCCCACTTGAGACTCTCATGGGGAGGGAGAGGCAAGGAAGGTTTGAGGTTGGGGGTGCAGAACAAGAAGCCATGGAGCAGAGAGTGCCTTCAGAAAGGATGTTTGTGCGTGTATTTATTTATTTTTCCTTCTAAAGGAGAGGGGTGCTATCAGGATTTATTATTGAACCAGAGTTTTTCCAGGAAATCACTTTCTCTTGCTGGAGTCAACCATATTATTATTGGTGACAAGGGAGGCACTGTAATGAAACATCCCGGTGGAGGAGTCAGTGGCCGAGTCCCAGGCAAAGCAGGCTATGTCACTAAATGAAAGTGGATGCCATAGTTTTTTCTTCCATGTTATGCTTTGAGATGACAGTAGGTTGGCACATTTTCTGGGACAACTATAATGTTCTCCTGCAAATAATTGATCACATTTCCAGGCTTCCCATTGGCATCTGGTCATTGTGAGAACAGGATGGTGGAGCAGAGGGACCTTTTGGTCTGACCCCATAGGGCTCTTTTTATTACCTTAACTGTGAGGACTGCTGGGGTGGACTGGCTAAGAGCTATGAGCCAGGAAGTCTCTGGTTCAGATCTGGCCTTTGCCATGAACCTGATGGGTAGCTTTAGCAGGATGATCCATCTCATGCTTGGCTTCCCCATTTCTGTTTTGAGGACAGAAGTACTGAGATATAACATGTGAGTTACTGGAAACACCATAAATTTGTTAGCATGTTTAAAGCACATAGCTTATGCCAAAGAATCCTGCAAACTGCAGTTGGCCCTTCACAGACCTACAGTTCCAAGCACCCTTAACAAACTATAGTTCCCAGGTTTCTTTGGAGGGAGATTGTGTGTGTTAAATGTGTTTCAGATATATGGTGTGGGTGAGTCCGTCTTTCGAGAACACCGTCACGCTCTTCCTGTACGCTTTCTTAGAACTCTGATCTTGTCACTGCTTGTTCGGTTTCACTAGAGTACTGTCTTATTGTTAGAACCATTCCTTTAAATACTTTTCACACACAAAATAGTTATAGGAGAGGTATGAAAACATGGGACCCTCCAGGTGTTTTTGGACCTCAGCCTCCATTATCCCCGACTATTGGGTATGCAGATGGGACTCTTGGGAGTTTGAGTCCAAAATTTGGAGGGCAAGGGTTCCCAGCAACAACGCTTCCTACAGCTGAGATTGGAGGAGGGATCTTAACTCCCTGGTCTTCACCTGAGACCTTGAAGAATCAATTACAGCAGGCAACCTTGGAGAGATAAGTACAGTGGTCCCTCGGGTTAAGTACTTAATTCGTTCCGGAGGTCCGTTCTTAACCTGAAACTGTTCTTAACCTGAAGCACCACTTTAGCTAATGGGGCCTCCCGCTGCCGCTGTGCCGCCAGAGGACGATTTCTGTTCTCATCCTGAAGCAAAGTTCTTAACCTGAAGCACTATTTCTGGGTTAGCGGAGTCTGTAACCTGAAGCATATGTAACCCGAGGTACCACTGTAGTCTGCAAATAAGGCAGCTTTCTTTCTATGTTTCATGGGGGGGGCATTCTTACACCCTTTAAGAATCCTGGGGACTCTAGCTCTGTGTGGTGTTTCCTATCAACTCTCAGCAGCCTTAACGAACTACACTTCCCAAGGTTCTTTGGGGGGGCCATGATAGTTAAAAGTGTCATAAGAGTACTTAAATGTATGGGGTTGATGTGACCTGAGACTGCTCAACCTTTTTCCCGTTCTCTCTCCCTTTCTGCTTCTTTAAGGCCTCATATTCATGTTTGTTCAGAAGTGCATTCCCACTTCATTCAGCAGGTCTTGCTCCCGAGTCAGTGTGCGCAGGACTGCAGCCTTAAACTTGCAAAGCTTCCCCATTTAGGTCATGTCTAGGGTAAATTTGGGTTGTATCCAGTGTTAGAGCAGCTCAGAAATTAACACAACTAAGATCCATTAATTTCAGTAGGTCTACTCTAAGTAAAACTTAATTGAATACCATTCATTGTGTCCTGTTAGAGAGGCTATTCCTTGATATGAAAATGTCCTCTGTTTGAAAGGTCATCTGGTCCTGTTTCAATATTTAAAAACTCTTAAGAAGGGAAGGCAGGAGGGGTGTTGAGGTCACACGTCAGTAGTTCACACCTGGAGAGCAAACTGAGCAACCACACAGGGCACCTGCTCACAGCCTTCCCAATGAGATGGATTGTACAGTATTTTTATTTAAATTGAATTCAATTAGTTCCAAATCTATACATCTATATGCGTAAATTAGCATGCACACATTTTGTGCAGATGTGTTTCATCTTCTGGAAGTGCATGTGTGAAGTATTTCCCCATTTTGCGATGCACAAATGAACACCACCTTGCCCATGATCCTCGAGTGGGAGAGCAATAAGCCAAGGGACTGGTCCGTGATTTTCTGCTCATTAGATGTAAATAGATCCGAAGGTCAAAATGGGACAATGGAATAATTGAGTCTGGCCATTTTGTCATTTACAGGCCAGACACATTCCCCCTAGTTAATATTATATCAAACCCATTAAAGACTTTATTAGTCTAAACGCATTGACATTGTTTTAATGCCACATTTGTTAAAGAGGCCTTAATTGCTGTAATAATTGAGAGAGTGACCTTGAAGAAGCTCTGGCAATGAAGGGAATGCACACAAGGCATTTTATTTTATTTTATTGCTTTAATCTGCCTCCTGGAGCAGTAGTCCAAGGGCCATGAGAGGGACACAAAGAGCTTTCCAGATATAAAACTGTGTTATTGCTAGCTAGTGAAAAAGAAATTTATGGGAGAAAAATAGTATTTAAAAGCAGGGCAACGCCAATACATTTTGAATCGGAAGGAGAAAATCCACATGGTGCACACACAGCCCTCCTCACACACAGATGAAAATCAGACACGACCCACTGGAACATTGTTGTTGTTCCTGCTGTTGCTACGGTGTATTATCCGTCCTTCACCCTAAAGTCCAAGGGCAGATTACAACAATTTAAAGTGCAACACTAAGAAAAGTTTTTAAAACTTACAATCCCCCCCCAAAAAACCCACCACAATCCCCCAAAAGTATGTATGCCTCTATCAAGCTGCCCCTGTTCTCTGATTCCTATTCCTGGTAATCCACTATGGCTAATGTGTCCACCCATTTTGGCCTTTTGTGAAGTGCCTTCTTAAAATTTTGCGAGTGCTAAAGTTGTCGTTGTACACAGGGTTCATCTCTCCCTGCCAGGTTTCCAGATGTGAAGCGTCTTGAGAGGGTGATGGATGAATCTTGTCCCTAACACACATTCTGGTAAATTGCATGTGCATGGGCGTGAGAATTCCCAGGCCAGCCCCATCACTAGGCAGTGAGGTGGACACTTCAGGTGACACACACATAAACACACAACTTTCTGAGCACCCTCTCCTGTTCCTCTCCTCCTGAGCCTCCATCCTAGCATCAGCAAACCTTGATTTTCTTTCTGGTCTTGTAACCTCTAAGCTGCCCTGCTGTCTTCAGTGCAGTGGAGAAAACTGCCCCCAGTGCCATGGTGGAAGTGAAATTCAATTGCCAGTCTGGTCTGCTTCTATATGTTAGAGTGGCAGGGGTAGCAGCATGTTATAATTCCCTAAGTTGCTGAATTCCCTCCCCAGAGAGATGCATCTGGCTTCTTCACTTTCGATGAATGCTAAAGATATACCTCTTTACCCTGGCCTTTGGCACCCGAGATGTGTTTACAGGGCTCACCTTATCCCCTTGATTGTAATCTGTTTTCATTGTTTTGAATTTTAAATTGTCATAACCCACCCTTGGACCTGCTGGTGAAAGGTGGGTAATAAATTCAGCATCACCTTATCCTTCGCCTCAGGCAGGAAAATGCACCGTTTCACACGGTGGTGGCCAATGCATAGTTTGAATACTTATATTGTCACGACTATTCTTATAACTTTAATTAAGAAGACAAACAGCTGCTTGGCTTGTAAATCAGGCTATTGCAGTGCTACCCAAGATGGGGATTCAGAGTAGAACCTTCAGCAGTGTGTCTTTACACACACACACACACACACACACACACACACTCATGCAGAGTGCTAATTCACTCTCTATTTTAGTCCATTCCAGTTTTCTTTCATTAGGCATTTACCATTCTAATCTGGACAAGAATTCACAGGAATGCAAAGATTCATTCATTTATTATCCAAAGCAGCCTGAAGTGGGGGAGGGGGAGAGAGAGAGAGAGAGATCAGCTAAAAAACCATTAACATTTCAGACTGAGCACAAACTGGGCAACTCTCATTGTTTCGAAAAACTGCATTCCAACTTTGATAAATTGCTGTGATTTGGGGTATCATTTTAAAAAATAAATTGCTAACAGCAATCTATTTATCATTGTTGCTACAAAATTGTTTTAGGTTTTGTTTATAGATTATTTTAAATGGCCATTCCTGCACATTTAAATGTTTTTGGGTTTTACTAATGATCCTGTCTACTGCAACCATGAAACTTATTGATGTTCCTTTTAATTATCATCTATTATTATACTATAATATTATAACCAGTCATTAATGGTATTTCCACCATTGTTTGAGTTCAGTGGAAAACACATTCTTGGGAATTCCATTGGCTTAATATCAGCCTAGGTAGTAGCTTTAAGCCTTTCAGTTTGCAAACTCTGGTTTGAACAAACCAGTGCTATTTTGCTAGAAAAAGAGGTGTTGAAACTCACTATGAATGCCTCCCTTGCTCTCTTATAATGGCAATGGAGCCTACCTTAGAGATGCCGGAACTCAGTTTTGGCAAATTCTGGCTTAAAAAAAAGCCCTGGAGCTAACCATGGTTAAAGTGAATAATATACTGCTCCACCATGATTAGATGAGAACAGAATATAATTTTTAATACATATATGTATGCTAGGAAGAGCAAGAGAGTGATAATCCAAATGCAATAATTTTATTTATTTATTTGAATCATTTCTATATCCCTTTACATTTCTGAAAATATCCACATTTAGAGAAGCATAATTAACAGGAAAGCAAAATATTCTCATAAACATAGAGAAATGTTCTCTTAAATATGATTAGGAAATGGGGAACATTCCATGTGCACTGTTGGGCCTTTCAGTGAAAGAAGAGATGAGGAAAGGTATCAGGTAGAGACACGGGGGTGGGGGGGAATTGTAAGGGAAAGATATGAAGGAAAGATAGAAATGTGCTTAAGATCAGTCACTTGTTCTATACAACTGCAATATCCTGATTTACTTGTGTTACGGAGCAGGGTGACAGTGCATTCCTATACAGTAAATCCCACTAAGTTCAGTGGAGCTTACTCCCAAATAAGTGGATATAGGATTGCTCCCTGAGAAAGGTGACTCCACTTCATGCAAGAGTTCTAACAATGTATTGGTCCGAATTTAGGGCATAACTCATTAAGACTTTCTGCTGGGCAAGCCGCATTGACACCAATGAGAATTGCTCATTCATTTAGCCGGGCTTGTGCAAAGGAACACCGTCAGTGGGTTGTGCCTGCCATTCTCCTGCACCCCTGTTTTAAAGTGTCCACTGGTCCAAAGTATTATTTAAAGCTATTGAAGCTGAGATGTTTCAAATTACTATAAAAAGGGGAAAGAAAAATAAAATTCTGAAAACCATTTTCTTACTGTACATACAAGCCTCCTTCTCCTGTATATTCTGAAGATATAACCTTATATTTGGTAAGTGTTTCTTGTGCTATTTTATCACGTGATCTGTTTATAAAAATATATATTAAAAAATAAAAAAATACAGAATATCTGATTTACTTTTTACACCCACGTCATTGTATGGTAATGTATATAAAAATATACTTGAAGCTGACCACCTTACCTGTGCAAATTCAAGATCTAACAGCACAGGGCTGAATCAGAGAGTTGGCGGGTGCCTTGTAAGACACCTGTGTCCACATCATACATTTGAAGAGCACTACTTATTTCTACAGAATCCTGGGAGCTGTAGTTTAGCCCTCACGGAGGTAAATTCCCAGCACCTTCAACAAACCACAGTTCCCAGGATTATTTGCAAAAGTAATGTGCTTTAAATATTTGATGTGTATGCAGCCCTCATCCAACCTACTGTTCAATGTACAGCATCCCCAGCAGAACATTGCACAAAACATTTATATAAAAGGGGGGGAAAGAGGAGAAAGAACGTGCAACTTCCAAATGAATGTCCATGCAGTGGGAAACACGCATCTGTGAGCATCACATGCGATGATACACACATTGTTTCATGGGTGTAGCCAGGATTTTTGTGGTGGGGGGCAGGCCTTTCGAGGGGGGGACCTCAGTTTGCTATGTACCTTTATTAATTTTTATTGATTTGAGGGGGCAGCTGCCCCTCCCTGCCTATGTCAATGCATGGTTTGCATATTATTGCCTACACAAAAATGTGTACTGTAGGATTCTCACAATGACAGCTGTTCCCAGTATGCATAAGGGGGCACACTAATGCAAGGGGCTAAAGGGTTCCTTGCAAAATTAAGCCACTATTTTGGATACAGCATTTCCCCGATATGTCCCCCTGGAGTGTTGAAGCCCTGTGAACATAGTAATAGTAATAATAATAATAATTTATTATTTATACCCCGCCCATCTGGCTGGGTTTCCCTAGCCACTCTGGGCGGTTTCCAACACAATATTAAAATAAAGTAGTGCATCAAACATTAAAAGCTTCCCTAAACAGGGCTGCCTTCAGATGTCGTCTAAAAGTCTGGTAGGAAGCCAAGTCAGACTAGGATGGAGGCTGGTCCATCTAACTCAGTATTGACTACAATGTCAGCAGTTCTCCAGGGTTTCAGAACTGTGCGACTCCCAGTCCTACGCCTAGAGATGCCGGGGGATTGAACCTAGAATCTTCTGCATACAAAGCTCAGGCCTTTCCCCTGCGTGTAGCGTTGATCTCCCACTCCATCAAAACATGGGCAACAGAATCTCAGGGGAGAAAAGAAGAACCAAAAACTCCTTGATACAGGTGGAGCAACAGCGGACAGAGATGGCAGGGGCAAAGTGTTCCAAAGCGTGACCATTGTCCAGAAGCAACTGTAAGAGGTACCTTACAGCTTTCCATCAGGCTCTCATCCAGTGTGGTGGCAACCATTATATACGATAATCTTTATTGTCATTGTCCCATACAGAACAACGAAATTACCAAGTAAACCCAGTTTTAACCTGGGGCGGGGATTGCATCCAGGTACCAAAAATGTGGGAACTGTAAAACCAGTGAAAACCAGTGGACAGTTAGATTTCGTACTCCGGATGGGGTGATTCTATTTCAAGGCTTGCATGTTTTTAAAAGAAAAAAAGAAAGGCAGCATGTCAGGGAGAACGATTCTAACCCAGACCACTCCCTGCTGTGCTAGTTTTCTACATGCAGGATTATAAATAAATAAAATACACGGGAGCATTGAAAAACGCGACTTCCCCGCCCCCCGCCCGCGATCCTGCGGGAAAACGCAGCCGGGGGCGACGGGTGAAGCCTCCCGCCCAACGCCCCGCGGGCTCGCCGGCGAAGGGCCGAGAAGGCGGCGCGGCCAGGGTGGGGGGCCGGCAGGCGGGAAGGCAAGCAAGGGCGGAGCGGCCTGGCCGGTGGCGGAAGGGGCCGGGCGAGGCGGGCCGGGTTTCCGCGGCGGAAGGAGAGGCGGCTGCCTTGAGCGACGGAGGCCCCGCCAGGAGTGGCCGCGGGAGCAGCGATCGGTGAAACCGTTGGCCTGGCGGCCTGGGCCCGCTGCCAGGTGAGCTGCCGCCCGTTTGCTTTTGCTTTTTCCCTCAGCGCCTCGTCCGGCGCTCGCTCGTGAAAGGCTGAGGGAAGCCAGGCCAGGCTGGGTAGGCCTCGCGCGGGACTAAAACTGCTGCGCATTTATATATGCAGCGCATCTTTTTGAGCTCCCGAGACATGTAAGGGTGAGGAAATGCTGGATTGAATACATTGCATGGCGGGTTTGTTTGTTGTTGTTTTTATATTAACTAAAGCTCCGTTTTAAAGCAAACTTTAATCTGCGGCGTTGGCTTTTTTATTTTATTTATATTTTTTTATAATCGTTCTTGCTTTCATTTCCAATACGCAAAAAACCATTGGTCACAACGACATAGGGAAAAGGGGGTGGGGAGAGAAGGGAAGAGAGAGGAGGGTCGTATTACAACAAAATAGCATTATAATTCCAGGCTATTGTTCTTCATAGGCGTGTTATCCAATAATAGTTTTTTTCCAAAGGAAACCGTGAGAAGAGGGCGGCTGCTGGTCATGTTGCTTTAATTTGATGTATTCAATAAACGGATGCCAAACTTCAGAAAAAGTTGTGCTTTATTTTTTGATAGTGTAGCATTCAGGTATAATTTGTTCACTTTCCATTAAAGCGGTGGTCCAGATCTGCACATGTATTGCATCATAAGGAGACTCGTGTTACATTTAGGACTCTTCCACACTTAACGTTTGCTCTGCATTTGTAGGCACGGCTCCACAATTTAAAGCTTCCTGTCCAAGCCGCAAAAACCTGCTCTTTAGTGCTGAATCCACTTAAAACCGGAATTGCCGTTTGCTCCGATTTAGGGGTACAGATTGGGTTTTCTTGGGGAAAGTGGCAGAGAGAAAAAAAGTGCCTGGACACAGACCAGGAAAGCGCAGGGCAAAAGGTTAGTGTGGATGATCCCAAAAATACATGTGCCATTAACTGTCAGTCTTCCCAGTTAAAATTGATCTCTCCCAGCAATATATTCAACTGGGGTGGTAATGCTTGTTTTCAGCCCTAGTTTCAAGTGAGGAAAAGGTGGGATATTCAGTAAATAAATAAATTACCTGCTGCCTTGCAGGACATCTTTGGGAAAAGAAAAGGCCAAGGAGTAAACCCTACACAAATCCAGAGTGGAGTCCCTAAGGCAGTTGGTGGGATGTCGTCTTGTATACTTTCTGGCAACTCCTGCAGCCAAGCTGGTGCCAAATGTATTGTTCTGCTTCCCTTTGGACCACTTCAACAAGGCAGACAGGGCGGTCTTGTCCTCTGGGCAGTCCAGGACCTCCATGCACACTGCCCAGGCTTGTACCCTAGGGAGGTCACTTTGGTGCTGCTAATGCAACAATAAGAATTGGGGGGGGGGACAGTTATTAATTGGTCTCTGCAGCCACGGCAGGTGCTGTGATTCTCCAGCAGTTTGACTTCACCCCCGGAGGCGTACTCCATTTCTCTTGAGACAGACGGATGACAATAAATAAATAAAATATGAAAGACATTAAAACATTTGTCTTTAGTGGTGTGTCAGTTTCTTTTATGCAGGTTCTTCTCAGAAGCAAATGGCAACTTCTACAATGGTGGGTACTGGTCTTGTTTCAGTGTCCGATGCTTTGAGAGAGATGTTTATTCTTAACTAATTTTCTCTGTGTGTGGGTGTGTGTGTGTGGGTTGGTCTGCATCCTGAACAATTCTGTCTTGTATTGCAGAACTTTGCTGAATTTCTTCGGCCAGAAGCTATCCTGCAAGTGAAAAGTTTCTGTCAAGAGTCTACTTGAAAGTAGGAAAAGAAGTGCTTGATGGTTTACAAAGACATTTCCACACAAGGTAGACCTAAAGCCAAGTAAGCTTCCAATGCAAATTAGAAGAGCTTGCAACTAACTCTGGAGCTGTAAGCACTGGCTTTATGTGATCACTTCATGACATTTCCTTGTGTTAAGATGCTGCCCATTTCTGGGTAGGACCTTATTTCAAGTGCTGAATATTCCTTTTTTTAAAATGAAGCTTTAGTGATAAGGAGCTTGCAAGATTGAGTTTAATTTTGTGAAGTTGTCCATTAAGATATAGCTGTAGACACTCCTGCTCTGTGGTCATTGGGAGATCCCTCAGAACCACAGAGAGCCCCTCAGAAGGCAGCCATGGAGAAAATGGCTAGGGTGACCACTGCCCTCGGTGGCAATACTATCACTGGACGGACCATGTTCTGCCACCTGGATGCCCCTGCCAATGCCATTAGTGTATGTCGTGATGCTGCCCAGGTAGTGGTAGCTGGGCGTAACATCTTTAAGATCTACTCTATAGAAGAAGACCAGTTTGTGGAGAAGCTGAACTTGCGTGTTGGCCGCAAGCCATCCCTGAACTTCAGCTGTGCCGACGTGGTGTGGCACCAGATGGATGAGAACTTGTTGGCCACAGCAGCCACCAATGGCGTCGTTGTGACCTGGAACCTCGGCAAACCATCTCGTAACAAGCAGGACCAGCTCTTCACCGAGCACAAAAGAACAGTTAACAAGGTGTGCTTCCACCCGACAGAGGTGTACATGCTTCTCAGTGGATCCCAGGATGGCTACATGAAATGCTTTGACCTGCGCAAAAAAGATTCTGTTAGCACATTCTCAGGTAAGGAGTCATTTCTGAATTTGCTGTGCCTGACTCTTAACACTCTCAGCAATGGTCGAGAGTACCTTTTTCTAGTTACACCTGGTCAAAAGGCAGTGCTTTGAGTTTGTTGGGGCTGGGCCGAAAGCAAGGTGTGACCAAATTATTGAGAGAGAATCTGATTTGGCCCTTGAGCCTGAAATCTGTTGTGCTAGAGTATGATTACAAATGGTGAGTGTCATCTAGATGAGCTGCCAGATATGAAGCTTGCCAAATATGCTGTCTGTTGCATTATCTTTCAGGTCAATCAGAAAGTGTCCGTGACGTCCAGTTTAGTATACGTGATTACTTTACCTTTGCTGCAACCTTTGAGAATGGAAATGTTCAGCTGTGGGACATCCGCCGGCCAGACCGCTACGAGAGGATGTTCACAGCCCATAATGGGCCCGTATTCTGTTGCGATTGGCACCCGGAAGACAGGTATGGACAGCAGGGGCTAGAATTCTGCACTAAAATTTTGTTCTTTGTCTTCAAGCATATCCTCATCTCACTTTATTGTGTACGCTCCTTTTTTCCCTTTGGCACCATCTCACGTTGTGCACTAGGATTCTCTGTTCCCTGCCCATGGAACATTCTTCCTTCTTAAATATGCAGTTTTCCCTTCCTATTTTTAAACATTATTAAACATGGAGAACTTACTGTTCTTAAGATTGCCTTCCTCAAGTAAACATCTTCCGTGTAGTGCTTTGTTTTTAAGCATTATATTATAGAAATGCATCTTAGAAAACTCAAAGCTCTTTCTCCAAGAACTTGTATTTGTTAGTATGCTGTATAAATTATTTTCCTAAATTTGAAATTCTAGGCTAAGAACTGCAGCACAGGTTCCTAACTTGTGGCCCTTCAGATGTTGTTGACGTCTAGCTCTAGTCATTCCTGACTAGGGGCCATGCTGGCTAAGGTTTATGGGAGCTGTAGCCCAACAGCATTTTGGGATGTATGAGGGTTTTGTCATGCAGATAAGAAAAGAAGACTCACAGGTGTGTGAGAGCAAGGATCGGGATGTGTGCTCACCCCACCCCTCACTGTCACTGATGACTTCGCTATAAGCTCTCAGGAGTAGAGACATGGGGGCTCCAATTCCCATCAGCTCCAGCCAGCATGACTGCTGGTCAGGCATGATGGGAGTTGTAGTTGAACATATTTGGAGGGCTACAGGTTAGCCCCTCATGCTTTAGCAGTATTGTGAGTTGGTAGCTGGGTATAAGGTCAGTGTAGATCATGTATAAGAAAAGTGGTGGTTGCTGAACTGTTTACTGGCCACTTAAGCTTCTCTTCTCTTCATCTAGGGGCTGGTTGGCCACAGGGGGCCGAGATAAGATGGTAAAGGTCTGGGACATGAACACCAACCGGGCCAAAGAGATATACTGTGTGCAGACAATAGCCTCTGTGGCAAGGGTCAAGTGGCGGCCTGAATGCAAACACCACATTGCCACATGCTCCATGATGGTGGACCACAACATCTATGTGTGGGATGTACGTCGGCCTTTCATCCCCTCTGCCATGTTTGAGGAACACAAAGATGTCACCACAGGGATTGTGTGGCGTCATCTCCACGATCCTTACTTCCTCCTGTCTGGCTCTAAGGACAGCACTCTTTACCAGCATATCTTCAAGGATGCCATCCAGCCTATTGACCGGGCTAACCCTGAGGGGCTTTGTTACAGCCTCTTTGGGGACCTGGCTTTTGCTGCGAAGGAGAGCCTCATCTCCTCTGATTCTAACCGTAAGCGTGATCGGCGCCATCCTATCTTCTTCAAGCGCAAGCTAGACCCCACAGAACAGTTCGAGTTCATCTCCTCTTCCAGTGCCCTAAGTGTATTTGAAGCGGACACAGAGTGCGATGCTGGTAGCATGGACTGGTTTGTGCGGACCGCCAAACAGTATGTGCTGACAGGGAGACCGCTGGCAGAGCTGTGTGACCATAATGCCAAAGTAGCCAAAGAGCTCAAGCGCAACCAGGTAAGGGCTCCCTTTGTGCAGGAGTTATTCGCTTATACTTCGGTAGATTTGGGGAGGGGGCTACAACATATCCTAGTCCCAATGGGCACCCAGGAAGGAGATGCCATGGTTGATTGTATTGGAATCCAAACCTGCAGCATGTATGTTCAACTCAGAGTGCCAGAAGTCTCTTTGCTGAAGTTGGCGGCTTGTGATGAAGCCAGAACATGAGCCTGAATTAGAGCCTTAAGTCAAGGGTGGGGAAACTATGGCTTTTTGGATGTTGGACTCCCAGTTCCCATCAGCATCAACCAGTGTGGCCAGTAGCTGAGGATAATGGGAGTTACTTTCCAGTAGCACATGGGGCTCTATTCAAGTAACTTTTACTTAGAATAGGCCCATTGAAATGAATAGTCAAGTCTAATTTTAATTCCAGTGAGTCTGCCTTGAGTGCAGTTGATGGAGGGCCATAAGTTTCCCATTCCTAATGCCTTAAGTGGCACAAGCAGAATGTGTAGTGAGCAGAAGTCTATACTTGTAGTATTTTATAAGAGACCTTACCAATCCAGAGATATTATACTTCCTACCAGTTGCCAATCAGAAGGTCAGGGGTTCAAATCCCCGCGACGGGGTGAGCTCCCATTGTTCGGTCCCAGCACCTGCCCACCTAGCAGTTCGAAAGCACGCAGTGCAAGTAGATAAATAGGTACCGCTGCGGCGGGAAGGTAAACGGCGTTTCTGTGCGCTGCTCTGGTTTGCCAGAAGCGGCTTAGTCATGCTGGCCACATGACCTGGAAGCTGTACACTGGCTCCCTTGGCCAGTAAAGCGAGATGAGCGCTGCAACCCCAGAGTCGTCCACGACTAGACCTAATGGTCAGGGGTCTCTTGGTCTCTTTACCTTTACCAGTTGTAGAGGCTGATGTTGCATGTGTTATTTCTCTGCTGTGAACTAAGTCTCAGTCCTGAAATTCCTGAGAGACAGCTAAGAGTTTCCTAGCATGTAAAGAGGAGTCAAGGGCTATGTTCAGCCCCTCTCCCATAAGACATTACCTGAAATTGTTGTGGTGGTGTGTGGTGGCCTCCAGCCCAATACCTCATTCTTCATGTCTCGTTTGCCTCTATTCCTTTTCCTTAGCTGAAAGACGTGGCTGTTGATAGTTTAACTCTTTCTGTTCTTTCTCTTATTTGTCAGGTTGCTCAGACATGGACCATGCTCCGAATTATTTACTCTAGCCCTAGCACTGTTCCCTCTTCAAACCTTAATCACAGCATTGGGAAGAGTAGTTCCAGCCTTCCACTCATGAACAGGTAAAAAAGGCTTCAGCATCCTTGATCTTAGTTGTGAGATGGGAGGTAGAATGTTGACTGTGGCAAATGTAGGTGGGCTGGTTGCATGAGAGGTCTTATTTACACATTACCAGCACCATTTGCATTAGGTAGAGTATTCATCTGGATAAAAGTGAGAAGACTCGCATTTCCACTCTTGAGCTCTTGGAAATAGGGCATACTCCAGGGCAGAAAAAAATGCACCTTGCTGATAAGTTCAGAAGTGCTACTGGTCTTTCAGTAGGTTCTCATGTGAGCCGTGAGAAAAATTGAACTCAAAATCTTAATGATAGAATATTTGTGTGGTTACTTGGTTACCAGGAATTGCAACCAGTGGGGGACTTGGGTGCCGGGATGTAGAAGGGAAGCTGGAAGCATCAGGTTTTACCTGGGTGTAACACAGATTTGTGTTTCCCTTCCAGCTTTAACTTGAAAGATATTCCTTCTGGGATTGGCAGTGAGTCAAGGATGGAGAGGAGCAAGGGAGAGAACCGACCTGAAAACATACTCATGGATTCTTCCTCCACACTGATCAATAACGATGGTGAGAATGGTGACATACCTCTCCCCCAACACTGCATAGAAACCTAAGAACCATTTCTCACTTCCTTCTCTGCTTCCCTCTTTTTTTTACTCTTGGATGTCTAGAGAACGAAGAGACTGAAGGCAGTGATGTCCCTGCAGATTATCTCCTTGGGGATGTGGAAGGAGATGAAGATGACCTGTACATGATAGACCATGAGAATCCTCACAGTGAGTGTATATACTCTTGAGAACTGTTGGTCCTTCCTGTTCCCCTTTCTGTGTTGGGTGGAATTGTTTATCTTTCCCCATCTGCCTTTCCTCTCATGGGTCCATGTTTTCTTAACAGCTGAGGAGCAAGAGTACATCCTTCCCCAGGAGGCCTTCCCTTTGCGTCATGAGATTGTGGACAATCCCTCTGCACTGGATCACTTACAAGACAAAGCAGACTCCCCACATGTCAGTGGCAATGAGGCAGAGACTGTGTCACTGACACCTGTGGAATCATTCTCCCTGATCTCCATCTCTCACTCTCTGTATGACAGCCGTCTGCCTGCTGACTTCTTCAGCCCCATTGTCCGTGACATGTTGCTCTTCTATGCTGAGCAGGGGGATGTCCAGATGGCGGTGTCTGTACTTATCGTGTTGGGGGATCGTATCCGGAAGGAGATTGATGACCAAGCACAGGTACCTCCCTGTTCTGTATTTTAGGATTAGGATTGGGGGTCATAATTACCAGATACCTGCTGAAAGCTGCACACTCAATAAGGAGCCCATCCCAATCCACAAAAACTCCTATCCTGCTGCGCCTCCTCCTAACTGTTGCTGCCTATTCACTTGCCCTCCCCAAGTGAGCAAGCAGCAAGAGATACAAGGAGAAGGAGTAGTAAGCTCTGCACAACTTATCCTCTGCCTCTATCAGAGCTGGTGCTGATCAGGCACAGAAGGAGAGGCATGTGGAATGGGCAGTGGCCATGAGGAGGTCTGGGTCTGGTGAATGCCTGGATGGGAGTCTGCCCAGGATCCATTTATACTCCACTTTGAATTCCATGTTTACTGAAAGGCAGCAAGTGTGTGAAATAAAATAGCTGCTCTTCATGTTAATGCTTGTGGTAGTATATTAAGTGGAGTTGGTCTAGATTGTCTGGCTATCAAAGCACACCTGCCAGTTATTTCCAGTTTGATGGGCCAGGGCCAACTTAAAAATATCCATCTGCAGAAGAGGAACATGGAAAGATCCATATGAATTTTGTGTTCTATTTCACCTGCATTAGAAGTTGTTCATAGACTTGAGTGCATCTTTTTTTAAAAAAAAAAAAAGATGAAAAGGCAATATATGAGTATTTCAATAAAATAAAGGGTTTGAGTTGCAAGAGACAGGTTGAAAGAGATTTCTGGAGACGAATACTGTAAGTGACTTGTGTGCAATGCCTTAAAACCCCACAGGAACACTGGTACACTTCATACATTGACTTGCTGCAGCGCTTCCAGCTGTGGAACATCTCCAATGAGGTGATCAAACTGAGCACGTGCAGAGCCATCAACTGCCTCAACCAGGCCTCCACCACACTGCACATCAACTGCAGCAATTGCAAAAGACCCATGAGCAACAAAGGCTGGATTTGTGACAGGTGAGAGGCCTCTGCAGAGACACACTGTGTGCATGTATGCACATATAGAGGTTTTAGTTTTGTGACATACTGAGAATAATTTTATGAATCTGCCTTATTCCAAGTCAGACAATTGTTCAACTGATCTGAAATTGCTTACTCTGGTGGCAGTAGCTTTCTGAGATCACAAGCAGGGGTGTTTTCCAATCTTCAGGACTGGGGATTGAAACTGGGATCTCCTGCACCCAAAGCATCTTAAATTATCTTCCCTCTTTTAAGTAACCCTTCGCATACATACTTCCTGATAAATAAAGCTAGAAGTGATTTTGTTTTCCAGGAGCTAAAAATCATTTTACCACCCCCACACTGATTACATGAAGGCTTTTGAAGCTAGGTGTGCCTTACTCGTTTTATAGGAGATCATATGATGTGACCTATGATAGTGGACTGATTCTTGAAGAATGTAAAAAATGCCAGAATGGCCAGTTCTGGTGTTTTATTTTTAAAAAGTGTAAATTTACAGCACAGTGTGCAGAGCCTCACTGACTTTACAGATGCGGAATGGACATCACAACAGTGAGAGGTTGTCATGACTTGTCAGCGCCCAAGCAAATGTGTATATACATCCTTTACGCACAAAGCAGCATAGGTCATTTTACCCAGAACCTCCCATCACACCTGGCTGGTGAGGCCATAGGTAGCAGTTATCCAAGGCTTACAGATAGCTCCCCTCTTTGGGCCGAGAGCCCAGCATTCCAGGGTTCACAGATAAGCATAGCATTAAAGCAAGCCAATTTGCATATATCAGAGCAAGTGAATATAAACATACATCAGCTCATTATTGCAAAAACGACTAATTAATTGTAGCGTTATCTTGACTACCAAGATGGTGTTTGCAGAGCTTCTGGAACATCTCGCCTTTGGTTCAACACAGTGGTGTAGCAAAAGTGTTTTTAAAAATTCCTGGGAAACAAAATCACTTCACGACTGCTTACATCCTTTTTCATGCTGTTTAAGAAGTATAGTGGAATACAGAAATTTAGAACAGACCTCAATTTATGCTACATCAAGCCAACAGAGACATCCCAGGCACCTGATTACAATGCGGTCATAAGAAGGCTGCAAAACATAAGTTTTTTGAGCTCCTGATGGGCTCCTATCCATTCATGACTGATGTGCTGGTTCAGTGGGTCAGAATGGATCTCTTATCTATACCTCTTGCGAACTTTATGCATCCCAATAATGCACCTCCCAATAGTGGTGAAAAATGAATTGGTGTACAATTTCAGGTGAGCCATGCTCCTACCAGCTGCAGAGACTACAACTGCTTTTCACATTTTATTTATTTTTTGTATTTCTTACAATTATTTCCTACTTTTGCTCCAAGGAGCTTAGGCTGGCCTGCATGTTTCTCTCTCACACACATGACCATCATGACCATGCACCATTTTACTCACGCAACCCTCTGAAGTAAGTTAGGATGAGTGAGCTTCATGGCTGAGTGAGGGACTTGCACCTGGGTCTCCCTACTCCTTGTCCATCAGTAATCACATTAGCTCTCATTGGGATTCTTGTGTTCCAGAATCTGTGTTGCATTTGACTGCTAAGATAAGTCATTTTCTTCTGGTTGATACATTCTGTGGTCTCGTTTCAGATGTCGGCAGTGTGCCAGCATGTGTGCTGTGTGCCACCACGTAGTGAAGGGTCTGTTCGTGTGGTGCCAGGGCTGCAGTCATGGTGGCCACCTGCAGCACATCATGAAATGGCTGGAGACCAGCTCCCATTGCCCTGCAGGCTGTGGTCACCTCTGTGAATACACCTGAACCTAATGGGAGTCTTTGTCCGCTGGAAAGCAAAACCTTGACGCACTGGCTGCTTAGAACTGGCACTGAGCTCTGTTTATGGGAGGCATTAGAGGCATAGTTGCACAAGAGAACTTAGTGAGTAGGATACTGTGAAGGAAAGGTGACCTTCGTTACTTCACAAAAAGCAGTGAAACTTTAAACGCTCAGGCGATTGTTCTTGAAAGCTTCTGGTCACTTACATCCTCCCCCCTTTTTTACTGCTGCATAATATATTTTTTTTGTTATCACGATTCTGCACAAACCTACTTCTTAATGAGCCAAGATGGCACCATGAGACACTTTTGAGTTTCATTCCACTTTTTATACTGAATTAAAAGAACACAGTGAACTTTACTGCTTGCTGCTTTCTATAGAGTTCCCGAATCCTTTTGCATAAATGCTCCTAAAATTAGTGAGCTATGGCACAGCATCTGAATTTCTTCCTCAAAGAGGAAATCTCTTTCCAGGATATGTATTCAGCTGTATAATTTTAAGCAACATTTCCTGCTCCCAGATGCAGAGCATAAACCACTGGCCAGCAAGGGAATACTATATTTGTTACCACTTTTAGAACTTTGTAGTAAATTGCAGACTGATAAAATGCAAGAACTGGAGTTCTCTAAAGATCATCTTAATGAGCTTCTGCAAGTCAAGGAACAAATGGTTATGACTATTACTTAGAAGTAAGTCCCATGATGTTCAGTGGAGTTTACTCCCAGTGCATTAGTTTGGCATATTGGTCTTCCTAGCAGCAATAAGAAGACAAAAAGTACAGCTATATCTTCTGTGGTGGGAGCACCTAATGATGTCAGTGCCTAGTCTCTTGAGGAGATAGGCGATCCAACAGGATCTTGGTCCTAAACTGTGAAGGGCTTTAAAGGTCAATACCAACTTATAAATTAACATAAGACAAATTGGAACTACTGCACATAATATCTAACAAGTGCCAAGTCAAACCATATTGTTGTTTTCCCCCGGTCTTTGGTATTGCTATTCTTTCCATTTATTCTGAAACATCAGCCTTTCATGCTACAGGATAGCATAGTTGGTCAAATTCAGATTATTGATCCAAATGATCCCTAAATCTTGGTGCTGCTTGCCTGGCCAGTTATTCCTCCCTTATGCCCATGCTGCTGCTCTAAGCTTTATATCTCATACCATGCCCTTGGGAGATGTAAAAACAATCATCTGTTGGTGAGTTGAAAAATTAAATATGGATTAGGTCAGAAGCAGCCAGCATTCATATCATATGCAAAAGAACTGTTTCAATGTTTAATATAATGTGCTGCCATTTTATTTAAATGGTTTTTAATATCTCAGGATATAAATTAGGACAATCATGAACAGATTACATTCTGGTTCACCCTCAGTTTGAGATGTTTAAATCGTGGCCCACTGTGAGTCAAAAGCTGTCTACGCATCAATTAATTTTATTTTAAATTGTGTGGGGAAGGGGTATCCTAACCTCAGATGCTGCTGTCGACTGTGAGCAGGACCACGTTGCTTCAGAGGACAGCCAAGATTCTAGAACCTGGTCATGTCAAGGGTCTCATTATGGGAGGGATTCTGGAACCTCTGAACCAATCACACCCTTTTTCCAAGAGGAGGGTTAAGTGGAAGGCCTGGCAGCTCTTTGTGCTGCCTCCCCCCACCTTGAAAAAATGGATGATGCCTCTGCTTCGGCGGGGTACTCCCACCGCCACATGGAGAGGAAGATGAGTGCGATGGCTTGTACAGTCTTCAACGAACTTCGACTGGAAGGGAAGCTCTGTGACGTGATCATCAAGGTCAATGGGTGCGAGTTCAATGCCCACAAGAACATCCTCTGTAGCTGCAGCTCCTATTTTAGGTCAGTGCTTCTAACAGGCAAGAGTTGGTTTCTCTGGCAAAATTCCCAGGAATATGTCTTGATTTAAGGGCTCATTTTATTCAGTAATAGATGCTTGAGTTCCTGCTGTCTTCAAAGATGTGGTTGGCTGCTGGTTCACCCTCTCTATCCCAGATTGCAGTTGTGTGGAAGTCATAACCACTAATTAGTAGGTTGACAGGCAGTTGGAATTTATTAGTTGTTCATCTGCCTTTTAACTGATCAATTAAACTCAAAGAAGTGGTCATATTGCGAAAGCCACTGAATAGGTTCCCATTTAAATGATAAATTTAGTAAAACAAAAACTACCAGAATAGGGTTTTTTATTTTATTTATTTTTTGTGGGGTTTTTTAACTACCAGAATAGTTGAGAACCATGTTGTAATGTAACTTTCATTCTCTGTTACAGCAACATTTAATCAAATTGTCTTAAAAGGTAAATGAGTGTGTTCTTAACTCATGTCCACCAATTAACAGTTTCAGGTTGTGTCTTCAAGTCAAGGGGATGCCAAATGGCAACCAAAAGCATAATTCAGAAGCAGAGTCTTTTATCAAAGCCAAATAAGTCAAGAAGAAGGTTAATGAAATACCACAGGATAGGAATAAGGCAGAAAAGACAGGAGGGGATAAGATTGTCTAGGTTTCTAATTTGTTTGAACAGTGGATTCCATAGCAAGGATTTGCTTGAATAATGAGACCCTACCATCCTTGGCTTTTCATGCCCATCTAGGATAAAATACAGAGCCCACACTTCTTCTGAGTCATTACTGACTTGTAGTATTGGGAGACTCATGGTGCTATTTGAGCAAACAGGGTTTTTGTTTAATATCTGGTTGGCTCTGTTGAATAACGGTTTCTGAGATTTTGCTGATACGGTCAAGTGACCGTACTTCTTGCCTTAGGAGCAAAATCTTGTCGCATTATCAGCCCAGTAGCTACTGAGGACCCAACTCTTCTAGCCCAAGGAAGTCAGCAAATGTGAGCTGGAATATGTTTCAGTTGAGGTATGTAGAGTACTAAAATAATAAGCTGCCAATGCACCAGCATGACTTAAGAGCTGTCATTGTCAACAATAGTTTACACTGGCAACCAAGTCCACAGGTTGAAGCCATGATGTGCCTCTTGATGGGCATTCCATCTGTTGCAACTTTTATTGCACCCCAGACCTGATGTTAGAGAATCTGGTCTGAATATTTATTTTTTGTTTAGCTTTTATTTATTTTTTGGCAGTCTGGCCTAAAGATGGGTGTGGTTACAGTGTCAGCATTGTAGACAGGTGCTGCCTGTTCATAGGAACTAGTGCAAGGTTGCTCAGTCTTGCATTGAATTCCTAGTCAGGCAGGTGTGCCCTAAATACTAAAACAGATCACCTCAACTTTCTAAGCATCTGGGTAGGCATGTCTAAACAAGAATGTTTTTAGCAGGTGCCAAAACAAGTACTGTGAAGGCGTCTGCTTGATCTCAATAGTCGGGGAGTTCCAAAGTGCAGGCGCTGCCACACTAAACAATTGAGTTCTTACAAATGCCGAATAGGTATTACGTAGCACCTGTAGTAGTGCCAATTCTTGTTCAACTTTTAGAAGCAATATGAGGCTTGCAGCTGTCATGAGCACCAAAAAGTTGTGGGGATTGCTATAGAGGTTCAGCGGGTTAGCTGGAGGATCCCGGTGGACCCAACACCATCCCCTTGAGGATCAGGACCCCAAGATGCAACAAAGACCAATGAGAAATAGTTGTGTTCTTTTTCAGAGCTCTGTTTACCAGTAGCTGGAACAACTCAGAGAAGAGAGTATATAATATTCCTGGCATAACTCCAGATATGATGAAACTCATTATCGAATACGCCTACACAAGGACAGTGCCCATCACCGTGGACAATGTGGAGAGGCTTCTTGTGGCTGCTGACCAATTTAATGTGATGGGCATCGTCAGGGCTTGTTCTGACTTCATGAAATGCCAGCTGTGCCTGGAGAACTGTATTGGTATCTGCAAATTCACAGAGTACTACTTCTGTCCGGAGCTGCGGCAGGCGGCCTATATGTTCATCTTGCACAACTTTGAGGAGATGGTAAAAGCGTCTACTGAATTCCTGGAGCTCTCGGTCAATGAGTTTAAAGACATCATTGAAAAGGACGAACTCAATGTGAAACAGGAAGACGCCGTCTTTGAGGCCATCCTCAAGTGGATTGCCCACGATCCCACAAACCGAAAGCAGCACATGGCAGTCCTGCTCCCTAAGGTTAGCCCTTTTAAATATCTTGGGGGTCCATCCATCCCCTGTCCTTCAGGTATCTAGGACCAGATTTAACTAAATACTTGGGCTAGCAGGAGCCAGTGCAAGGACTCCCATTAGCGCTACAGGGCTTTCCCCCACTTCTCCCCACTGTGCCTCCCTCCATAAGCTCTGGGGGTGGTTTGGGAGAACCCCCAAAACGGCACACAGGGAGGAGAGGGTGGAATCGTTCCATCTGGCAAGCAGAACTGTGTGAGCTGACAGAACGATTGTAATAGTGTGGTGTTGAATCCAACCCCTTATGTCTCCAGATCTACAGTGCTGGCTAACTTCCCAATCAGCTTCATATAATGGCTGTGTACTGGTGCAAGAGGCTGTATGCCTCCTGAATGCCAATTGCTGGTAATCACAAGTGGGGAGAGCTGTTCCACTCGGGCTCTGCTTGCAAGCTTCCCATCGTCATCTGGTTGGCCACTGTAAGAGCAGGATGCTGGATTAGATGGGCCATAGGCCTGCTCCAGGAGGCTCTTGGTCTGTTACGTATGTCACCCTGAGTTTCATTCATGTGTTTATTATTGAAAGGCTGATGTTGCTACCCGTCACTGGGAATCACAAGTGGGGAGAGTGCTGTTGCACTCAGGTCCTGCTTGTGGGCTTCCCGTTGGGGCAACTGGCTGACCACAAGGATACAAGCATCATAAATTGGGGGAGAGCTGTACAGTGGTACCTCGGGTTACATATGCTTCAGGTTACAGACTCTGCTAACCCAGAAATATTACCTCGGGTTAAGAACTTTGCTTCAGGATGAGAACAGAAATCGTGCTCTGGTGGCGCGGCGGCAGCAGGAGGCCCCATTAGCTAAAGTGGTGTTTCAGGTTAAGAACAGTTTCAGGTTAAGAACAGACCTCCAGAACGAATTAAGTTCTTAACCCGAGGTACCACTGTAGCTCAGTGGGAGGGCACGTGCATCACATGCACAACACCTCACTTCTCAAAACAGTTCATGCAAAAATCTAAATCTAAATACAGTACTACAATAACAATATACAATAAGCCATATTGTATCACTGAAACATAACATCGCAAAACTAATAATCGGCAATTAATGCAGCTGGTGGAATCCTCTGCTGGTGATCCAGTGAATCCTTGGCAGCCAGGATTTCAACCGTCCTGGAGATGCTGCTGAGTCCCAAAACATCAGCTGGACAAACACCAAACAGTTGCTGTCCTAATGCCTGTACTGCAATAAAATAAAATTATTACGTTGGTAGAAGGAGGATTGCTGCTCTCTGGATCCTCCAGTGGCAGCCATTAATCACAGTAAAAAGAAAGTGTTCATAACTGGTCTCCTAATTGATTCGGATGTTATGAATCATAGCATCAGCTCTGCATAACATAGTTTTTCTTCATGTCATGGAGACCTTCCCCGTGATCTCACTGCTAGACAGTTAAGTGCAGCTTTAGTTATACTCCTCCACCTTCCTGAGAGGATACCACTTCATAATAAGACTCCTGTAACACAGTGGGCAAGGTTCACAGGCTGAGTGATGGTGGGGAAACAGACCTGTCTCATGAACTTGAGAGTAACAAGGCAGGAATGTGCCTCATTCCTATTAGGCTTCTTGTTTAGCACCAGTCCTTTCACTCCCCTCTCTGTAGGTACGCCTGGCCTTGATGCATGCTGAATATTTTATGAACAATGTCAAAATGCATGACTATGTGAAGGATAGCGAGGAGTGCAAGCCCATTGTTATCGACGCCCTGAAAGCCATGTACGATCTCAACATGAACGGACCATCTAGCTCCGACTTCACCAACCCGCTGACGAGACCCCGTCTGCCGTACGCTATTTTGTTTGCCATTGGCGGCTGGAGCGGTGGGAGCCCAACCAATGCCATCGAAACGTATGACGCCCGTGCAGACCGCTGGGTGAACGTCACGTGCCAGCAGGAGAGCCCCCGGGCGTACCATGGTGCCGCCTACTTAAAGGGCTACGTCTACATCATTGGGGGTTTTGACAGTGTGGACTACTTCAACAGCGTCAAGCGATTTGAGCCCGTCAAGAAGACGTGGCACCAGGTTGCACCCATGCACTCACGACGCTGTTATGTTAGTGTCACCGTCCTTGATAACTTCATCTATGCCATGGGTGGCTTTGACGGCTATGTGCGTCTCAACACAGCTGAGAGGTATGAACCCGAGACCAACCAGTGGACCTTGATAGCCCCCATGCATGAGCAGAGGAGTGATGCAAGTGCTACAACCCTGTATGGAAAGGTAATGAGAATGAAAGTAGGCCAATGTTTATAAAAGGTAACCAGCTGCTAAGGCTGACAGGTCACAGGGATAGATGTGAAACTTTAGGGGGGTTGCCTCTAAGAGAAGAAATTAAATATTAAGGGAAGATTAGGAAACGAGGCTAGACTGATGTCCACAAGGCCCCTCACCATCCTGAGCTGCTTTCTAAACTACAACCCTTTTCCAGCCTTTGTTCGTTTCTGTAAAGATGACAACAATACAGATAACGTAAACCTGGTTTTAGGACAGAGGGGGGGAAAGCAAAAATGTTAATGACACCAAGCTCTGTTTTTCTTTTTCATCAAATCCACATGGAAATGCTGTGGAAATGCAAAAGAGTTGCTTTTGATTGATAATGAACCAGAGGGGGCAGGGATGAGGGATCCATAAACTGAACCTCAGTTCAGATGAGATGAAGGTGTTGTGAGTTGGTGGCTCATGTGACCTGAGAGGTGGTGATCATTGCAGTTTGGTGAGTGTTGCTGGATTTGGCCTTATCTAGAGAGGCCCAAGTGGTCTCTACATCTTGAAATTCCTTTTACCAGCTGAGGCTGGTGCACCAGGTGTGACCCCTTCTGGATGACAATAGCTTGGCCAGTTATCCACACACTGGCAACATCTTGTTTAGAACACTGCAATGTTCTGTACGTGAAGTTGCCTTTGAAGATGCCTTGAAACCTCATTTAGTGCAAAATATAGCAGTATGTTCATTAATTGGGACCACTCATGTAGAACATATTATGTCAATCTTAAATCAGCTACATTAACTGTTTCTGTTCAGAATGGAAAGTTCTGATTTTAACCTAGACATCCTTAAATAGCTTAGAGCCCCAGTGCAAAAACCTGTCCAGCCTTTGAGATCATCCCTGCTCTGCCATCAACTGAAGTAATAAACATCTTTATTTTATTTTTTGTCTAGACCTTTTAATGCTGTATGTATTTTATGTTAGATTTTAAAAACCTTCAGTATCTGTTTGCAATGCTTATTATTGTGATAGTTTGCTTGGCAGTATTGTTTTATTGATGGATATACTTTTTTATTGCTTATATTGGTCGCCGCTCTGGGAACACTGTCAGATGAAGAGCAGAGCAAGATAAATGGTGGCAACTTGTGGCATCTTAAACCCTAACAAACGTATTATGACTTGAGTGGTTATGAATTAGAGCCCTACTTCATCAGACACCATAAGACTTTCATTGTTTTTGTACAACAGCTATCTCTCTAGAAATGAAATGAAATAAACAAGCACTTGAGATCTTTTTTAAAAAAGAAAAAAGATAACAGTAAGCACTGCCAGCCACACATGCTTTTTCTAGTGAATCTCACAGTCAGGCGTCCTGCGAACCCCATCAGTTTCGGTGCAGTATCCATACTTGAGCAGTTCCTCTGATATAGGGTCATAAACTGAGCACGAATATTTAAGAATCTTAAATAATTTTAAGGAATAAGGCTGTAACTCAGGGGGTAAAGCATCCATTCAATCCCAGGCATCTGCAGGTAGGACTGGGAAAGACCTCTGAAACCCTGGAGAGCCACAGCTAGTCAGTATAAACAATACTGAACTAGATGGACCAATAGTCTGTTTCAGTGTAAGGCAGTTTCCAACGTCCTTTTAAATTTGGCTTCTTGTAATCCCTGTGTGATTTCTGCCACATCTGGCTGGAAACAGCCCACCGGCCACATAAACTGACCTTCCAGGTGCCAGATAAACCCAGCTGGCTTTGCAATGTCAGGCAGGCTGTAACACAGAATGTCTATTAAGCTGCTGGTGGACCATCATATCAGGCATAAATGGCAAGTTGTGCAGACCTGCTCTAACATCTTAAGCAATGAGAGGTTATCCAGCCAGCTATTTCAGCAGGAAAAGCAACCTTGGTTTCTGTTACTATAAACCAGTGATGAAAAATCTGTGGTCCTCCAGCTGTTGCTGGACTCCATCGGCCATCATCCTTGGCCATTGGACATACCAACTGGGGCTGATGGAGTCCAGCAACATCTGGAGGGCCACAAGTTCCCAAACCCCGATACAAACTTTTCAAGTGTATCCAGGGTAGGAGCTGGTGTGGGTTTCATGGTCATAGTAGAACTATGGAGAGTAAGCTTCAAATCCCTACACAGCCACAAAGCTCACTGAGTGTCCTTGTCCCATTCCCTCTCTCTCAGCCTAACATAGCCTCACAGTGTTGTTGTAAGAATTGCATGGGAGGTATGTCGTACATTGCCTTGAGGTGCTTGGAGGAAGGCCAGGATTAAAAAATTAATCACACTTAACAACAGTCATTCCTTATCCCAAGGAATCATGGGAGCTGTAGTTTTACCCGGGGGCCTAGGAAGCCTGTGAAAATTCTCAGTGCTTTCACCAAACTACAATCCCCAAGGTTTTTTTGGAGGATACCATAACAATTAAAAAGCCATCAAACCAATACGTGTGTAAAGTGGACAGGGCCAACAATTCTCTCTACAATGGCACCAAATTTATTTCAACAATATTTTCACAAACCTATTTTTTGCTTTCCTTTTTTAAAAAAGGTCTATATATGTGGTGGGTTCAACGGAAATGAGTGCCTGTTCACAGCAGAAGTGTATGACGCCAAGATTGATCAGTGGAGCTTGATCGCACCCATGAGAAGCAGGCGAAGCGGCATTGGCGTGATAGCGTACGGAGAACACGTCTACGCAGTAAGGCCAGGGTCCTTTTGTGCCCGTAATGGCAGGCAAGCCTGCAGCACCCTTTGGCGGTAAAGTCGTTGGAACAATGCTGCCTCCTTTTGGTTTGGTGTAGACCAAGTGCTGGCCAAGCTGTTGCTCATGAACTCTATATATTTAAGGAAGTGGATAGGCACAAAATGGCAAGAATGCTGTATCTTAGTGGTCTTCTGAGGGGTGTGGCAATCTTCTCAGCCTGGTATCAACAGCTGGCATCTTCAGACAGCTACTGGGGTCTCAATGCCTGGCACTAAGACCTCCAAGCTGCAGCTGTCCTGGTGGTGATGGCAGCAGGGCCAGCCTTACTGTAACATACATATTATTTGGTAATCACTAAGTATATGCAATGACACTCAATGTTGGGCCATTCTTTCAGGTGGTTCTGCTGAATCCTCATCCCACTACTCACACCAAAGTTCTGTTCTGTTGTGGGAGGTTGCCAACGTAGGAAGTTGCCGACACACATTCTGAGATTACTGAATAACAAAGAACACTTTACTTGGTTTGGTGCATATTATATAGCTCAAGTATCACTAATGCTAACTAGCAACATTACCTGTACCCGCACATCGTTTACAATTATCAGATACCTTATATTACACCTATTGTTAGGCAAGATGTGGCAGCTTATCACCTGTGTTTCTGCACGGCCTCTGTGTGTAGTAGTGCATGTTTTCAGGAGGCTTTGGGATCAGGGGCTACACTGAGAGCAAGGGAAACCCGAAAGCAGGGCCTCCAGTGGCCTGTCCATAGTTCACAGTGTTCCACCCTCTCCCAGACATCAGTTTGATGTTGAGGGTTGCAACTATTGCTTCCACGGTCTCTCACTGAAGTTGGAGTCAAGCTCCTAAATCACACACTCCCAACACTACCATGCATTGCCACGTGTGTGTTGTGGGGGGCTTTTTCTGTTTCAACCTGCAGGTTGTATGGAAGGAAGAGAACCTCTGAGCATGTTCAGAGTGACTGTCCTTCCTTATCAAGGCAAAGCCATTTCTTATGCTCCTGTATTAGGGGCACATGACTGGTCAGTTTAAGTCCTCATATACCACGTTTCTTTTTTAAAAAATTAAATGCCACCTGTGACCTCTGCCTAAATAATTTCAGCCTCTCCATGTCGTATTGCTTTTATGTATCAGGGTGTTTCTTTTTTTCAAAAATCCATTAAAGTTTCTTGTTGATAACTTATAATTCCAAAACACATACAAAACAACTTAAACCACAGAAATCCAAGCCACAGTGAAAAAGTCCTCAGCCTGACAGGGCTTTGATTCATACTGCTTGGGCTGCACCAGGAAGGAAATGGGGAAGTCAAAACAAATAGCTGAGTGCAGATATAATGGATTACATAGGAACACAGGAAGCTGCCTTATTCTGAATGAGACCATTGCTCTGTCCAGCTCACTATTGTCTACATTGACAGACTCTGCAGGGTTTTAGGCAGGGTTCCTTCTTAGTCCTACCTGGAGTTACCTGGGGCCTTCTGCATGCAGTGCAGATGCTCTAGGATACATCTGCTGATTTCTTGTAGCCTATGGAATAACCATATTTGCAAGCAGTTGTACACCAGTTTAAGCATTTAAAGTTCTGTATTGGTGACCTGTACAGCAACCCTCTATAGCAGGTCTTTGCTTTTATCCCACAG
The DNA here is from genome assembly GCF_964270895.1 of Podarcis filfolensis. Lineage (NCBI taxonomy): Eukaryota > Metazoa > Chordata > Lepidosauria > Squamata > Lacertidae > Podarcis > Podarcis filfolensis. Next base: position 34,239,545 of record NC_139616.1, on the reverse strand, counting down.
TAAAGTTAAGGCTACAATTGTAGTTTGCATTTAGGGCATGTAGTGAGTCCATGCCGAGGTGTAATTTAAAGTAGGGAGTCAAATGCCTCAGTGAAGTCTTCTACTGGAACAATTTGTGTTGATTTAAACTAGTGCTATGCAAGCTTTCAGTGTGCACAGAAGACTTGATCAGATGACAACAACTCTCTTCTCTGGTCATTGGCCCCTATGGCAGCTTCCCTCTTGTGCCATCTTGTCCTTCATCTTGGGCAATAAAATGTCCTTCTGCACCAGCCCTGACTACTGCTATTGCATGGAACTGATGGGAGTTTGGGCCCAGCATCTGCATGGTGCCTCCTTGATCTGCCTGGATCAGTGGTCTGACTTGGTGTGAAGCAGCCGCCGCCTCCTCCTCCTCCTCTAAATGACTCCCTGTCTTTTTGCTGCCTCACAGGTGGGCGGATTTGACGGAGCCAACCGCCTTCGGAGCGCAGAAGCTTACAACCCCATCGCCAACACCTGGAGGACCATCCCAACCATGTTCAACCCTCGCAGCAACTTTGGCATCGAAGTGGTGGACGACCTGCTCTTTGTGGTGGGCGGCTTCAACGGCTTCACGACAACGTTCAACGTTGAGTGCTATGATGAGAAGACGGACGAGTGGTACGACGCCCACGACATGAGTATCTACCGCAGCGCCCTGAGCTGCTGCGTGGTGCCAGGGCTGCCCAACGTTGGGGAGTACGCTGCCAGGCGGGACAACTACGTGGGGTCAGCTCAGAGAGATGAGGTCAAGTACTCCTCATCCACAAGTACACTACCTGTGTGAAAAGCTCTCCTTGACTAATAAAGCCCTCTAGCAAGAACTATATGCACAGGTGGATTCACCTTTTTTCTCCCCTTCCACCTTAAGCTGTGAGACTGGTCCTTGTGGGTGAGCTGGTGGCATATGTCCCTCCCCTGCTCAGGACCTTAACCAATCCCATTCTTTTATCCTTTAGGAAGTCATAGAGCTGACCTATAGGATATGAACAAAGCTGTTGAGAACAGTGATGGGATTCAGAGAAGAGCCATGAAGGGGAAAGAGGGATTTACCATTTGTGCTGCTATTGCTCTGACACACAAAAAAGAGTAGTAGGGGAGGACTCTCAAGGCACTCAGAAATGTTAAAAAGCATGCAAAGGCTACTACTAGGAAAATGTTGATTGTGGGTTAGTCTTGCTTTATATGTATCCAGTGATATAACTCCTACTCTCCATTCTGCCAGATGAAGAGCCGTTTGTAAGTAGAAAGCTTGCATATTCCTGCCGCAGTAGAAGCTGATCCAATAAAACCCATTCAGCCAGACTACCCATTTTCCATTTCTTATTGAGAACAGCAGTAACAGACCTTGTCAAGCAAAACAGGCATTCCACAAGATGTCCCTGTTACAATCTGTAGTTTTCTTTAGACACTTGGCTTACCTAGTTGTACTTAACAGATTTTATTTTTTAAATTTCAAAATATAGCAATTCTGGCACGATGTGTAATTTCTTAGGAGAATCTTCATAAACAGAAAAAGTATGGAGCACTGAATGTTTCTAATAGTTAAGCCAAAACATTCCTGGGAATGTGCATCTGCCGCTGAAACAGCAACCCTGTGCTCTGTCTCCTCTTCCCTAGCAATATGCATTACTGCAGCTTGTGTGACCTCCCGGTCATGAGTAGGTGGTGGAGTTGGGCTGTATGTGCTGGCCCTGCCTGCTATATCTTCATCCTCTGTCCTTACACTCTTCTCTCCAGACCTCCATGCCTTTGACGGGAAGTCTGATGAAGTGGGGAGCTTGCAGGTGCATATACCATTCCCCCCTTCAGACCTTCTGCTCAGTGTATAGAAGTGGGCTTTCAGTGGGTCTACTCTGAGTAGGACTAACCTTGACTACCACCCATAGACTCCAATAACAGATCAGCAAACGCAAGTATGGCATTGTCTACTCTGCCTGGCTGTGGTTGTCTAATTTCATGCATAAGTTTTTCACATCACCTGCCAGCTGATCCTTTTAGCACAGCAGGAGAAGGGTTTTTTGTGACAGTTGGGGGGGGTCCTATTTCCTTCCCTTTGGAGCCTGAAAAGGACTACAGAACTTGTGTTTCAGTTGGTTGGGCCCCTGAACAACAGCTCTCTGCTTAAAGCAAGGATAGGGAATAGTGTTGATCAAGCCAATATGGTCCATGGTCAGCAATGAAGGGAGTTGAAGTCCATCAACTTCTGAAGGGGCTACAGTTTCCCCATCCTTGACTTAAGACGGTGGGAATGCCCTGCAACATTTTGCTGCAGGCCCTGCTTGTAATACCGAGTTCTCTAAAGAAACCTTCTGCAAGTTCAGCTTTATTTTTTATTTTTTTTGTAAAATATTTATTGAGATTTTACATAAAACAAAGGTTTACAGAATAAAAAGAAAACATATAAAAAGAGATAAAAAAGAAAAAAACATACAAAAATACATAAAAAAGAAAAAAGAGAAGTAAAAATCCAAAATGCAAAAAACGAATAAATAAATAAAAATTAAAAACAAATCCATTTTTTTGTATCTTCAAACTCGTTAGCTTGTTTCTTTGACCTCCTCACACCTCCCCCTTTTGTATTCCCATTTACATAATCAAATCAACAAATCCTTACCCTCTTTCATTTATCTTAACTCTATATCTTAACATATTATAACTCTATATTTTCATCCATTATCAATCCATTTTTGCATATTCTTATTCACTTTGTTGCTAATGCCACTTGTTTTCAATCCAACATCATTTTAACATTCATTAATTTTACAGTGTTTATGCAGATAGTCTTTAAATTTCTTCCAATCTTCTTCCACCAACTCTTCTCCCAGGTCTCGGATTCTGCCAGTCATTTCCGCCAACTCCATATAGTCCATCACCTTCATCTGCCACTCTTCCAGGGTGGGTAAATCTTGTGTCTTCCAATACTTTGCAATAAGTATTCTTGCTGCTGTTGTTGCATACATGAAGAAAGTTCTATCCTTCTTTGGCACCAATTGGCCGACTATGCCCAGGAGAAAGGCCTCTGGTTTCTTCAGGAAGGTATATTTAAATACCTTTTTCATTTCATTATAGATCATCTCCCAGAAAGCCTTAATCTTTGGGCTTATACTCAGTTTTCGGTATAAGCGTAATATAAGCTTCTTTCCACGACTCTGGCGCTTTTTTCCCCTCCAAAATTTCATTACAGACCTCCTTTAGTGGTTGAATTAACCAGTCTTTCAAAGTTCTATAGTATTTTGAGGTTAAGCCATCCGGCCCTGGAGATTTACCCAACTGCATATTCTGAATGGCACCTTCTACCTCCTGTTCTGTAATTTTGTGGTTCAGCATTATCTTGTTTTCTTGAGAGATTTTTTGTAATCCATTTGTTTTTAAAAATTGGTCTATATCAAACTCTTTCTGTGGCCCTTGTGTATATAACTGTTTAAAATACCTCTGGAAGCATTTTCTAATTTCCACTGGATTCTGAATGTTCTTTCCTTCCACTTCCAAATTAGTAATAGTATTGAGCTTTTGTCTTTTTTTCATTTGCCAAGCTAGCAATTTTCCACATTTGTTAGCTGATTCAAATGTCCTTTGTCTCATTTGTTTGATTTTCCATTCAATTTCCTGATTCATCATCTTCATATATTGCACTTGATATAACTTTATGTCTCTCAGAATCTCTTGTGATTTTGGTTTCGCTCTTAGTTTCTTCTCGCTCTCTTTTATTTTTCCAAAATTTTATCTTTTTTCTCATTTTGGGCTCTCTTCTTTATTGTATTCTGTTGAATCAGAAACCCCCTCATAACTGCTTTACTTGCGTCCCAGATTATTCTATTTTCAGTAGTAGTATTCAAATTTATCTCAAAATAGTCTCTCAAAGTTTTTTGGGCCTTCTTGATAACCTCTTGATCTCTAAACAAGGTGTCATTCATCCTCCATCTGAAGGAATCGATTGGTGTTAGTTTCATCTCCATTTTCACAGCATTATGGTCGGAGCAAGTTTTTGGGCAAATTTCCACTTTTCGAGTCTTAGGTGCCAGTCCTCTAGTTATCCATATTTGGTCAATTCTTGTCCATGTCATTTTGGCTTCAGAGAAGAATGTTCCCTCTCTTCCTAAGGGGTTCTTAATTCTCCAAATGTCAATCAAGTCCATATTGTCAGTCAGTTCAAAAAAAGTTTTTGGTAGTCTGCCATCTTTAGTTACAACCTGTCTCTGCGACTTGTCCATATTTGTAGATACCACTCCATTCATATCTCCCATCATAATAATGTTGTAATTCATATAGTCCAACAATGTCTCATGCAATTTCTTTAAAAAATTCAGATTTCCCCTCATTTGGTGCATAAACTCCTACTATTAAAAATTTTTCTCCTTGTGATTGAATTTTGATTGCCACAAATCTTCCTTGGTCATCTTTAAAAACGAATTTTGGTGATAGGCTCTCCTTTGCATAAATAACAACTCCTCTCTTTTTAACCTTATCCGATGAAATAAACTCTTGACCCAATCTTTTATTAATCAATACTTTCCTATGTAGCCTTATCACATGTGTTTCCTGTAAGCAAATTAAGTCCAATTGTTCCTTTCTCAATAAATGAAAAGCTTTCCTCCTCTTCTCCGGGGAGTTAAATCCATGAATGTTCCAACTTAATAATTGCAGAGACATGGTGTATTTATTCTACTTTCCTCCAACTGCTCCCAATAATTCCTCTTGTCCTGACGGTGGTATCACTTTTTCTAACTTGTCCAATCCCAAAGGTGGTGGTACTATGTCTAGTACTCCTGGTTTTAAAGCTCTTAGCTCTACAACTTCTTTTTGCAGGTCGTCTTCGTGTTCTCTCAAGAATTTTTCTTTATCTTCCACTGATCTTATTTTAAACTTTTTCCCTTTAAAGGTAAAGGATAGGCCTTGGGGGAATTCCCACCTAAAAATGGTTCTGTTTCCTTTCAACAGGGCCACCAAATCTCCGTAATTAGACCTAAGGTCCAAAAGATATTTCGGAATGTCCTTGAATATCTCCACTCTTGAATCGTTTATTTCCAAGGTCTTCTGGAAGTGCAGACTCAGTATTTTGTCTCTCTCCTCTTTTGATCGGAGGGTAATCAGACAGTCTCTCGTCCTGTTCTTTCTCCCTCCTCTTCCAAGTCTAAAAGCACTTACTATCTTAAAATCTTGCTTGTCATCCAGGTTCCAAAAGCCTGCAAATTCCTGTGTAAGAAAATCACTTAGGCTGTCTTTTTCAAGTTCAGGGACCGCCCTGATCCTCAGATTAGTCTGTTTCTCCCTCAGTTCAATCATGGACAAAAGCGACTGATGGTCCCCAAGCTGTTTGCATATCAGTGTTATTTTTTCCTCTACAGCCGCTGCTTTTTCCCATGCTTCCTCTGCTATCTTTCGATTAGAAGTAGATTCTTGCAGCAGTTTTTCAATGGATTCTGTATTGGAGTTCACCTTCTGCCCCAAGATGTTAATGCTAGAAGTATTCTGGTCAATTTTAGTTGTCACTTCAGTAATTTGTTTGCTTAATTTTTCCAATGTTTCATAGATTTTGTTTAATACTGAAGTAAATCCCTCTTCAGAGGCCATTCCTTTTGATCCAGCTTGTACAGGATCTTCCCCCTGTGGTACAGGAGGGCCGGAAGCAGATGCTCTACGCTGCTGGGATACTGCACTGGTCTGCTGTAATCTGACCTTACCCGATCTTGTTACTTTTTCTTCCATTACACTTTGTCTGAGAATCAAGGTCAATCCCACGGCCAAGGCTTGTTTTGCAGTGGAAATTCCCAAGCTAGTTGAGAGTGGAAAATTCCCCAAGTAGTTGTAACAATTTCAGTGTTCCTCTAGGGGGACACAATAACAGTCAATAGTCTTGCAATAGAATATCTTTTCCAACTTTTCCAAAGTCCCCCTTCAACAAAATAGGCAACAGTTTCAAGTCCAAAGAAGCCCTTTAACAAGTATCTCCCTTGCAGAGCTAGCTGTCAAAAAGTTACATTGTCCATAAATAGTGCGACTCTCAGTACAAAAGTTCTAATGATCCTGGCAATCCGTTCCCAGGGATTAAGTGGTGGTCTTTATTCCCTTTTCTCTCCTTCTTGTCTTTTTTTTGCAGGCAAATAAATTACTTTCCTCTCTTCCCTCCCCTCTCCTGCAATTCAGGGAGGGAATTCTTTTGCTTTGACGTTCGGATTTAAGGCTTAAAACGCAACTCTCCAGGTCTTAGCTTAAACAGTCTTTGCTTTGATCTGTATACAGAAAGCGGAAGGCGGACTTCCTGTTTACACCTTCCCGCTTCAGTGCCAAATTAGTCCCTTTTTTTCCTTTAATCCCAATCTTTAAAACTTCACCTACTCACGGGTAGTTGTTTAATAACCGAATTGTCACAGGAAAAAGGTCAGCGCTCTCCGGCAACAGCTGCGCGGCTTCACTCCACGGAAAGAGCAATTGACTCTCAGCACCGCGCCGATCTCCCCGTTACGCTCCGGACCCCCTCACAGGGTTCCCTCGCAATTTGGGGGGGCGCTACAGGTGCCCGCCGAGTCCCACGGTCACAGGCTTCACCCGCCTGTGATTTTCAAGAGGGTCCCCGCTTCGCCGTAGCGGCAAGACCCAATTTCCGCGGAGCTTCTCCCTCCAGACTAGAGGGAATCCGCCATTGCCGATGGCGCCGCCTCCGGAAGTCTGCAAGTTCAGCTTTAGTTCCTCCTGCCTCTTTTCTTCAAATAGCACTAATGCGAATACAGAGTGGTCTTCCAACTGCAGGTGTTAATGTCACTCATTATTTGACTCATGCTGTTGGGAATTGTAGTTTAAAATATCTGGAGTGCTCCACCTTGGAAAGCTGTTGCAGATTGTAGCCTTGGCCTTTTCCATCATGCCCAGGAACATCTTTTTTCTCTCCTGCCCACACTTTTGGCTTTGTGTAATATATCTTAACTGAGGAAGACTTTTGTGAAGCTTGAAAGCTTGCTCACTTCTGTGTTGTGACTTTTTGTTTGGCCCTATTAAAGCCAATGGGAGAACATTTGAGCATAGCTGTCAACATTTCGCTTTTTTAAAGGGAAATTCCCTTGTTCCGAATAGGATTCCTCACAAGAAAAGGGAAAAGTTGACAGCTATGCATTTTAGTCTCCCAGAACAGTCTGCAGCTGATCTGAAGGTAACCATTACTGGGAAAAGGAACTTCAAAGGCAGACTGTGAAGCCTTTGAATTGCAGTATTTCAAGAGGTTCAGTGCTATCACTTGTGGGCTGAAGGACTACAGCTACCTGCCCACTATCCCTTTAAAGCACATTCAAGGCACATTCTTTCCTCAAATAATTCAGGGCTCTAGTTTATATCTCACAGAGCTACAATTCCCAAGAACCCCTTAACCAACTACAGGGTCCATAATTTTTTGAGGGGGGGGGAAAATGTGTTTTAAAGATAAAGGCTGTGTACACACTATATCATGCTACATGTCTTAAATGAGTTACTGATGAAGGATTGTGCTATCAAACATTTTGAGTGAGAATGGTTTGCTTAGGTTTATTGCATTTTTTAATTGCTTGTCACAGTGAAAAGCCTCCGAGTGATCTACAAAAAGAATAAAATACATACTAAAAATGTGTAAGCATCCAGTCACTGGTACCCAAATGTCCACTGCAGGGGGTGATGTCTTTGCTGCCAAAATGACAAAGTTGGTTCCAGGAAAGCCTCCCTGGAGAGAGCACTTCCTAGGGGTGGGGATCTACTACAGAAAAGGTTTGTTCTATCATTGCTACCCTCTAGACCTCCCTTGGAGGAAGCATGCAAAAAATGGCATATGACAATTTCAGGGTCCATATGGATTCATAAAGGGAAAGGCAGCTTTTTGGTTATAGGTGTTCTGAACCATATACGGCTCTAAAAGTCAATACCAGCACTTTTGAGACCAGAAACAAATTGGTGGAGAGTGCAGTCAGACCAGAACCAGAGTAAAGCATTCATGTTTTGTCCCCGTTAACAGCCTAGCAGCTGCTTCCTGCACAAGCTGTTGTTTCCTAGCCAGCCTCAAAGGCAGCCCCATGTACAATGTGTTGCAGTAGTCTAACCTGTTAAATAAGGCAATTGTCACCACCTGTACTTTTTTGTGCTTCTTTTCCCTCTGACCTCACTTTGCAATCCTCACAAACATGTACATTTGTACCTTCATCAGGCTATACCATAAATGTGTTAGTCTTAAGGGATCCCAAAACTATTTGATTATACTTCTTCAATGTTTGGATTTCTCCCCCTAATGGGCCAACACTTGTTTAGTCGTGTCCGACTCTTTGTGACCCCATGGACCAGAGCATGCCAGGCACTCCTGTCTTCCACTGCCTCCCACAGTTTGGTCAAACTCATGTTCGTAGCTTTGAGAACGCTGTCCAACCATCTCGTCCTCTGTCATCCCCTTCTCCTTGTGCCCTCCATCTTTCCCAACATCAGGGTCTTTTCCAGGGAGTCTTCTCGTCTCATGAGGTGGCCAAAGTATTGGAGCCTCAGCTTCAAGATCTGTCCTTCCAGTGAGCACTCAGGGCTGATTTTCTTAAGAATGAATAGGTTTGATCTTCTTGCCGTGCATGGGACTCTCAAGAGTCTCCTCCAGCACCATAATTCAAAAGCACCAATGCAATTTTTATTTGAATCACGAATTATCAGGAGGTGTGCATTAGAAAAACAAGCCCACACTGAGGTAACGTGACTTTGGGCTTTCCAGTCGTGGCACATTCTAACACGACGAGCTCTCCAGCAGGGCAAAGAATACGTCTGGTTTTGGTATGCTACTTTCTCTTCCATACAACGCCACCCTTCCCAGAGGGGAAACTCAAGTGCGTCGAGAGAAGAAAGGGTGCGCGTTTCAGCTGCAATGCTTTGTGGGTGATGTAGTCTTAGCCCTTGTATCCAATACCAAAACAGCCGGCTTTCGACATTCTTTTGCAGGGGGGGGGGGGTTCTCCCTTTCTCCCTTTGGCTTAACTCTGTGCCCTCTGTGCCTGCTGGGTAATGTAGTCCTTTCTCTTTTCCGGCGCTGCTACAGCTGGGATTAATTTTTGCACATTTCCAACTTGGAAAGCGGCCAGCGTCGCGAGAATAATGTTGGGTGTTGCCTGGCTGGAAAGTTGAGAGGTTCTCACGGTGAGGACTCCGTTTCTCGGAGTGGCTGCAACGTACGGACTACAATTCCCAGATCCAAAGGGGCGAGGAAGGGTTGCCCGTTCCAGGGGGCTTGGCGAGATCTCCCAAGGCACGAGCGCCCGGCGCGGTAAAGGGAATGCGAGGTAAAGCGGGAGGGATGGAGACGCAGGTGGGTCGAGCAGGTGGAGGGATGCAGGGAGGAGAGAGGCGGGCGGAGCGTCTAGAGACCGTCTGCTCGCCATCAGTCCGATGAAGCCGCTTACGTGTCTCTAAGAAAGAGGAAATGCAGCGCCGGGAGTTGCGCGGGGGCAAACGAGGATACAGATTTGCCTACAATTTGCAAGTGGCAATTTATGCCCATAGATGCAAATTTTGAAATAATTGCTGTAATTTAAACCAGGAATAAAACGCATCTAGCCATAGTGGGGGGAGACTGGCCAGGTCAGCTGCCTGCCTGCTGCCTGGGGATGGGCAAGTTCAAGCCCTCCCCACACTGCTCTTGCTTCTGATGGGGTTTGGGGTTTTTTTTACCTTTCAGCTAATGGGACCAGGCAGCCCTTCAGCAGAGGGCTGTCCTTTGTAAAATAGGGGACACACACACACACACACACAATCACTATCACAATCTGAACGCTTTGGCACGGGCATGAAGATGTAATGCACTTACATGCACTTTATAATTTTGCATCTTTTTTAATCCCCCTCGTTATGGGGAAAGGAAAGGCGTTAAGCAGTGTACTGAAGCAGCCAGGGTTGCTGGATGAGTATTTTGGAATGATCCTCTGAGGTGGGCAATTCTCATGCAACAGTCAACCTGTGTCCAACCTTATCAACCACCCCTTGTGGTACAGTAGCAGCCGAGAGGGTCCGCCTTCCTTATGGCCTGCCTTATAGCAAGTTTTGCAGCTGAGTGTAGATTTGAACTTGGATTTTTTACTGTGTAAAAACTGCTCCCTGCACTCTACCATCTTCCAGATGCAGCTGAGCACCTGGCCTTAAAGCATTTTTCCTGAAGGAGGTTCCTCTCAAGGTTCTCCCACTGCAACCTCAGCCTGCAAAGGATCACTGCTTGGAATGACAGATGTGTAGGATTTTGGAGCAGATGGGACCCAGGGGCCAGCACTTTTTGCTCTTCCCTTTCTTGATGATCTTCCTTCTGCCCGGATATTTAGCATTGCTGGACACTGATGGAGGCTGGTGAGTAGGTACACAGTCAAAAAATGGATCAGTGAGAATTGGGTGGCTTCTCCCTCGTATATAATCCCTTCATGCATGAACTCACATTTTGAAAGGCTCCCATCCTCCTGTATCACATTTTTGCCTCAATTTCAACCAATGGCTTGTTTGTTTGTTTGTATGTTTAATTCATTCATTGTTGCACAGTCTCCTTTCCCTGCTTTAGGGCCGTGTCTTTATTTGTTGCACTTTAATTGTGATCACTTTAGCATGACCTTGTTGTTACTGTGTTAAAAGCCTTGAGAACTGTGAAAGCACGACCTGTAGAATGTGGAAACAAACAAATGAGCTGGAGCTGGTTTTCAAGTGCTCAGGTCTGATTCATTCAGGGGGAGTCAGAGAGAGGGGAAGTGAGAATAGGGGTGTCAGAGAATAGGGGGTGTCGGAGGGGAATGGGGAGTGTCAGGAAGAGAGGGGGGGAATGCTCTGTATCCATCTTTTATTGGTTTGGCCTTGCCTTGCCCCCACCCTGCATTCGTCATCTGAGGCCCTTCTTCATGTGCCTCCTCCACAAGAGGTCTGGCAACACGAAAACTGGCCTTTTCTGCAGTGTCTCCCCATTTGTGGAATGCATTCCCCAGGGAGACTCGCCTGGCGCCTTCATTATACACCTTTAGGCGGCAGGCGAAAACAGTTCCTCTTCAACCAGGCCTTTGGCTGCTTAACACTCTGTGTCCTTTTAAAAATGTTTGTGGGAGGGGAGGTTTTTGTTTTGTTTTGTTTCTGTTCTTGGTTTTTATTATGTACTCTGTGGGGGTTGTTTCTGTATTTTTATGCTGTGAACCATCCTGAGATCTTTGGATGAAGGGTGGCACACACAATTTTTTTTATTTTAAAAAAATCTAATAATAATAACATGCTGCCCCCAGAAAGATTACCCTTGAGAGAATGAGGCCCTCAGCTGTAAAAAGGCTCCTCACCCCTGCTATAAATGGATATGAAAAATATCCTGTATTTTAAGGACTGCCTTTCTCCACCCCTTCTCCCCTCAGGTTGACAAGCAGCCACTCTGCGTTCATGGAAGAAGACAGCTGTACCATTGAGAGGAGGGATGCCACACTAACCTACTCCCAGTTCATTGAACAGTAAGTGGCAGGGGCGTTTTTTCTTTTTTCTTTTTTTAAGAAATATTTATTGAAGTTTTACAAAAACAAATATGCAAGAACACATAATAAAAGAAAAAATAAAAGTACAACATATAAAAACACAGAAAAAATAAGAAAAATTAAAAACAGTTCCATTTTTCATAACTTAAAACTCATTTGCTTGTTTCTTTGACCTCCTCACACCTCCCCTTCTTGTATTCCCATTTAAATATTCAAATCAGCAAATCCTTACCCTCTTTCATTTATCTTAACTCTATATCTTAACATTTTATAACTCTGTATTTTCATCCATTTATCAATTCATTTTTGCATATTCTTATTAACTTTGTTGCTAATACCACTTATTTCCAATCCAACATCATTTTAATTATGTTTTTACCTATTTATAACCCTTTTTTCATATTCTCTTAAAGCATTACAGCTGGAAAACACTTAATTTCTATCCAACATCATTCTAACATTCATTAATTTTACAATATTTCTGTAGATAGTCTTTAAATTTCTTCCACTCTTCTTCCACCGACTCTTCTCCCTGGTCTCGGATTCTGCCAGTCATTTCTGCCAATCCCATATAGTCCATCACCTTCATCTGCCATTCTTCCAAAGTGGGTAGATCTTGTGTCTTCCAATACTTTGCAATAAGTATTTTTTCTGCTTACCTGTTTTGGTCATCATCAGGGGGCTGGGGGGGGTCCACATTCTTGGGAAGGGAGGGAGGGAGGGAGAGGTCTGTGAAATCATCATCTTCATTATACCTGCACCTTCCTTCAAAGGAGCCAGGGCAGCAAACATATCAATAGATAATTAAAAAAAGAAAAGAAACAGTGCAAAACAACCTTCTAAAAAGAAGTTTATAACTCCTAAAAGCAATCACCTGTTCTTAGACTAATAATTTCAAGGTTGCCAGGGCAAAAACCTTTAAATGCCTGGCTATCCAGGCTTGGAGGGTTTCCGTCCTTTTCCACATATACACAAGGTTATCACGGGTGACCTTTTTGCTGTTTATGAGCCGCACAGTCCTGTGCATGCCTACTCAGAAGTAAGACCCACTGAGTAGCCACATGATAACACTGCTTTATTCCTTGGGCAGCATCTGAGGTGCCACAGGTTCCCTGTTCCTGTTATAAATATAGTGTTGAATCTTAGGGAACTTCCAGAATGATGTGTTGGCTGAGCATTCGTCCTGATTTGTTTGCCAAGAGATTAGAGGATTTTGGCTATTTAATTAGCATTCATTCTGATCTGTTTGGTGATAAGCCAGATAAGCAAATGTTATCCCATACTTTCCAGTACATTTCCTCATCACTTTGCTTATCTCAAAAAAGACTGAACTTCCTCAGGTCTGTTCCACAAGACCTCCCAATCAGCTATATCTGCTCAACACGAATTTGCATGTACTTGATTGAATTCCAGCCAGGAATAATGACAGGCGTGTCTTTGTTGTCTTTATGGTGCCTCTTCAAAATCTTCCTTTTTCTCCTTGAAAGTGGAGGTTTTCATCCCCGTCTGCATCTGTGCATAGGAAGCTACCTTATATCTAGTCAGTTTCCTTGGTTCATCCAGCTCCATATTGTCTACACTGGCTGGCAGTGGCTCCGCTGGGTTTCAAGCAAGGGGCATTTTTAGCCCCCCCTGGAGATACTATTGGGATTGACCATGTGACTTCTTGCATGCAAGGCCTTCCCATTTGACATAAAAATGTTTTAATACAGTGGTACCTCGGGTTACAGACGCTTCAGGTTACAGATGCTTCAGGTTACAGACTCCATTAACCCAGAAATAGTACCTCGGGTTAAGAACTTTGCTTCAGGATGAGAACAGAAATTGTGCTCCAGTGCCGCAGCAGGAGGCCCCATTAGCTAAAGTGGTGCTTCAGGTTAAGAACAGTTTCAGGTTAAGTACGGACCTCCGGAACGAATTAAGTACTTAACCCGAGGTACCACTGTATATGCAATTGTTTTTTTAAATGTAAGATTGTTGGAACTGTGTTTTTATTGTTAAATCACTTTGAGATGTTTTATAGGCAGCGATGCATAAATGAAACTAAATCAAGAGCTGCCTGTTATATACAACAGTGGCTGACATTGTTGTGTCAGATTTCAGTGGCACCTGTGCAGTGCCAAAATCTGGCAAGCCCCCCCCCCCCCCCGCCCATCTCTTGCCTTCTGTTGGATGTCATCGTTGTGGCGCCCCCTGCAGCACCCCAGAAGCTCTGCACCCAGTGAAATCGCACTGGTCACTTCCCCCTAGATCTGCCTTTGCAGACAACAGCTGTACCTGTCTTATTTGCTTCTTAGGTACGCCTTCTCTCGGCCAGTTATACTCCAAGGAATAACAGACAACTCGGTGAGTGTCCCCACAACTGCACATTCGGGTTAAACATTAGAAAGAAGACTTGGTGCTGGCCCAGTTTCATAAGCTGGATCTCCAAGGTCTCAGGCCTGTGCCTCTCCCAGTCCTGCACCCGGAGATCCCCGGAGATTGAACCTAAGATCTTCTGCATGCAAAGCAAACAGATGCTCTGCTACTGAGCTGTGGCCCTTTCCTCTAGGAACACAGGAAGTTGCCTTATTATGCCAAAGTAGATCATCGGTCCATCTAGCTCAGCACTGTCAATGCTAACTGCCAGCAGCTGTCCAAGTTTTCAGAGAGGAGTTTTTCCCCAATGGTATCTGGAGATGCAGGATTTGAATCTGGGGTCTTTCGAGATTCCTTCCAACTCTAATTCTACTCTTATCTCCTTCTGTTACCTGCAGGAGTTCCAGGCCCAATGTACCAAGGACAAGCTGCTGACCAGGTTTGGGGACCGCCCTGTCCGTCTTAGCACCGCCAACACCTATTCTTACCACAAAGGTGAGGGCAGGGTGGCCAAGATGCTTTCTGGAAGGAACCAAAGTGGGCTGGGCTTGAGCCGTGCAGCTTGGCCCAGATCTGGCACTCTCATTATAAAGGACACTGTTCTTACTTGATAAGAATTAGTAGTAGTAGTAGTAGTAGTAGTCCTGTTATTTACCACTACTGCTCTTTGGTTAAAAAAAAAAAAAGAGGTGCCAGTATTCATATATTGATAAAAGTCACCAGGCTGAATGTTTGCTTTTCCAAGGCTGCATATAAAAGCAATCATAAAAGTAACATTTCAAATTTGATTAAAGAAAGCTATTTGAAATTACTAGGAGTGGAGGCAGAGTAGGAAACTTTTTGTGGTCCATGACTCAATACAATGGGGGTGGAGACGCTCCTTCAGTTTAGAGGTGAGAGTTGCTTTCAGAAACACCTGGAGGGCCACAGGTCTCCTCCATCTCTGGTCTCGTGCCAAGCAGGACAGCTCTTTGAGGGAGATGCATGCCCACTGCCTGCATTCAGCATCACTGACTTCCTTTTTGCAGTTGACCTGCCCTTCCAGGAGTATGTGGATCAGTTGCTGGAGCCGCAGGACCAGACTTCTTTGGGGAGTGGTGAGTAAAGCTTCCCGCAACACTAGAACTCGGGACCATCCAATGAAGCTGAACGCTGGAAGATTTGGGACGGATGAAAAGAAGGACTTGCTCATGCAGTGCCTCGTAAAACCACGGAACTCGTCCCCATAGGAGGCAATGAGGGCCAGCAACTTGGATGGCTTTAAAAGAGGACTGGGCAGATTCATGGAGAAGGCTCCCATGGCTACTAGCCATGGTGGCTCAGCTCTGCCTCCACTTTTGGAGCCAGTAATGTTTCTGAATACCAGTTGCTGGAAATTTCAAGAGGGGCGTTCACATAGGCAACAGGTTGGGCACTGTGAGACGAGGATGCTGAACTAGACGGGCCTTTTGTCTGATCCAGCAGGCTTTTCCTATGGTCTTCGGTACTGTTTTGTTCTTGGAGGCTAAGGGGAGAATATAGGGACAGCTCAGAAGTCACAGGAGAGTTGGAACAGCCTCCTTGCTCTCCCTTAGCCTCCTTCAGCTAATACTGCCCCTCCACGAATCCTAGCTGCCCTGTCTATATGCTGCCTTTAGTTTTTACTGATGCTGCCCAATCTTTTGCACCCAATCCGGCCACCTTGCCCATGCCCTGGCTTTTCCCTTGCCAACTACAGGATTAATAGATGCAATCCTACTCTAGAATTGCTTCCCCTGCTTTTTAACTCCTGCCTCAAGAGCTGAGCTTGGCCTCCATCCTGCCATGCAGTCCCTGGTGGGTCGTATTCAGGGGCCGATTCCTTGCTTCCCCCCTCTCCTCCCTGCACAACTGGCAGTGCCACCTTTTTGCTGTTGAGACAGCAAGGCTCCACTTGCTGCTGGCGCAACAGGAAGGCTAAGCTTCTCTTCTCAGCCCAGCTCTTTGTTCAAGGGACTGAACATGTCCCACCGTCATGAAAATCCAACAGTTTGCTTTCGGAACGGAACACAAAATTGATTACAGGATGTTTTTTCTGTTAAGTAAAGGTCTGTGGTTGTGCTCTCTCTCCTCCTTGCAGAAACACTCTACTTCTTTGGGGACAACAACTTCACGGAGTGGGGCCCTCTCTTCCAGAAGTACACTCCGCCACCGTTCCGGATCCCAGGCACCACTGGAGCCTACAGTTTTGGGATTGCAGGTCAGTCACTGGCGCATCAAAGGGATGGAAAGGCAGCCGGCACTTGGGAATTGTTATCCAATGTGTGTTTTGAAGGGGTTTGATCCTCACCCTGAGCCTACTCATGTAGATATTTTGCCCCAATTGCTCTGTTTATTTTTATTTGATTTATATGCCACTTTTCTTCCAAGGAGGTCAAGGTGGCATACATCTTTCTCCTCCTCCTCCATTTTATCCTCACAACAACCCTGTGAGGTAGGCTAGGCCGAGAGGCAGTGCCTGGCCCAAGCTCACCGGGTTTCATGGCTGAGTGGGGATTTGAACCCTGGCCTCCTGGCTCCTAGTCCAACACTCTAACCACTACACCACACTGCCTCTCAGGCTCTATTGGGGTTTTCATTTCTGTGAATTTCAGCTGGTTTCAAGGCAGACCCCAGGCCTTGACCCTTGATTTATTTATTTAGTGGTCTTCCATAGGGATAGGGAAACTCAGGCCTCGGGGCCAAATGTGGCCCTCCAACACTCTCTGTCTGGCCCTTGGGACTCTTTCCAGGTCATGCTCCTTCCCTCCAGGCCATTCCTCTCACCGACGCTACTTTGCACTCTCCCTGAATTTTTTTGCCTGGCTGTGGAATGTGTCCTTGAAGGCTTCTTGCTTGCTTTTCTTTTAATAGTCATGGGATTCTGGGCATAGCCTTTCTGAGGGAAAAGTGCCAGCGAATTGGTTATCTTGCCACCTGGGTAGAGAGAAGGCTGCAGGATTGCTCAAGGTCATAGTCAGCAGCTGCAGTTGTGTAACTTAACAGTGGGTACACTCTCCAGTGCTGGAGAAAGAAGGCCCTAGATTGTGCTTGGCTAAAGGAGAAATCTACCCTCCTATATCGAAACCTTATGGTGTGAAGAAGAAAACAAGAACAAAACATCCAAGTCTGGTAATGGGAGCAGAGAGAACCTAAAGCAGCAGCAAGATTATTCCCGTGGCATTTGCTGCCATCAGCCTTCCTCTGAGACAAGGGAATGGTCTGAACACCTGGATCCTACTCAGCCCAGGTTGGAGGCAAGTCATTGAGTTTCGCAGCGGAAGAAAAGCAAGATATGTAGTTCCTTCATTTACAGTGTACAGTGTTCTCCACCCCCACCCCCATTTTGTCGTCACAACTCCAGGAGGCAGATCTTTTAACGTTGTGTTTTAATTGCTGTAACCCGACCTGGGACTGTAGGGAGATGGGCGGGTAATGAATTAACTAATAATAACAGTAAATGGGCTGAAAGCCAGTGACTGGCCCAAGGCCAGTCGGCAAGCTTCATGATGGAGCATGGATTTGAACCCATGTCTCCAGGGCCCTAATGCAACACTCCAATTGCTGCACCACACTGTCAATCAGAAATATAGTCTATAAGCAGCCCAGCCATTTGGTACCATGAGTCAGCCTGGATAACTCAGTTGGTTAGAGCATGGTGCTTATAATGCCAAGGTTGCAAGTTCGATCCCTGTAAGGGACAGGTGCATATTCCTGCATTATAATAATAATAATAATAATTTTTTATTTATACCCCGCCCTCCCCAGCCAAGGCCGGGCTCAGAGCGGCTTACAAGCAATAATAAAAACAAGGTGAATGTTTACAACTTAAAAACAAAAATAAAAAACAACATTAAAATAATAGAACATTAAAATATTAAAATGTAGCCTCATCGCAGGAGGAGAAGGAAAAGAAAAAAGAAAGAGAGGGAGGGAGGGAGGGAATCAAATTGGCTCCAAGCCAAAGGCCAGGCGGAACAACTCTGTCTTACAGGCCCTGCGGAAAGAAATCAGATCCTGCAGGGCCCTGGTCTCATGAGGCAGGGCGTTCCACCAGGCCGGAGCCAGAGTTGAAAAGGCCCTGGCTCTGGTTGAAGCCAATCTAACTTCCTTAGGGCCTGGGACCACAAGGGTGTTGTTATTTATGGACCTTGAGGCTCTCCGTGGGGCATACCAGGAGAGGCGGTCCCGTTGGGGGAGTTACGGGGAGTTGGACTAGATCAGAGCTTTCCAAACTGTGTGTTGTGACATGTTAGTGCAGACATAGGCAAACTCCGGCCCTCCAGATGTTTTGGGACTACAATTCCCATCATCCCTGACCACCGGTCCTGTTAGCTAGGGATGATGGGAATTGTAGTCCCAAACATCTGGAGGGCCAGAGTTTGCCTATGCCTGTCTCAGTGTGTCGGCTGCAGTGTGTAGCACGAGCGCTCCCTGCGCTCCTTCCAGGACTGGGAAGGGGTTAGCTTAACCTCTGGTTTGCTAGTACAAGTGTCTAAAAAGTGTGTCACCAACATGAAAAGTTTGGAAAGCTCTGGACTAGATGATCCACAGGGTCCCTTCTAAGTCTACAATTCTATGATCTATGTCTTGATGGTAAAAGGTAAAGGGACCCCTGACCATTAGGTCCAGTCGTGACCGACTCTGGGGTTGTGGCGCTCATCTCGCTTTATTGGCTGAGGGAGCTTCCGGGTCATGTGGCCAGCATGACTAAGCTGCTTCTTGCGAACCAGAGCAGCGCACGGAAACGCCGTTTACCTTCCCGCCGGAGCGGTACCTATTTATCTACTTGCACTTTGACATGCTTTCGAACTGCTAGGTTGGCAGGAGCAGGGACTAAGCAACAGGAGCTCACCCCATCACAGGGATTCGAACCGCCAACCTTCTGATCAGCAAGTCCTAGGCTCTGTGGTTTAACCCACAGCGCCACCCGCGTTCCTGTCTTGATGGTAATGCTCCTTGAAAAGAAATGCTAATTTCCTCCCTTTTCTTTCTTCTCCGGTCGTTTGCAGGCCCCGGCTCGGGAGTCCCGTTCCATTGGCACGGCCCAGGTTACTCAGAGGTGATATTCGGCAGGAAAGTAAGTGCCTCAGCTGGAGCAATGAGAGGGGCTGTGATCGCCCACCTTTTCATGCAGGTGGTCAGCCTGCACCTGCTAGGTGGTCTTGTTTGAGACATCAGCCGTGGGGGTGGGGGTGGGGGCTCAACTGGACTGGATGCTCTTCAAGAGCTTATTCACCCAGCATCTGGGTGGCCACAGGTTCCCCATCCCTTTTACTGTTCCTACCAGCTAAGCCCTTCTCTCTGTCTCCATAGCGCTGGTTTCTGTATCCTCCAGAGAAAATGCCAGAGTTCCATCCCAACAGAACAACACTGTCTTGGTTGTTGGATACATATCCCTTTCTACCGTCATGGGAGAAGCCGCTTGAGTGCACCATCCACCCCGGAGAGGTGAGTCACAGCTGTGGCCCCATTTCCAAAGTTCCGGCCCTTGCCTACATTACTCTAGGGCCAAGTCAAACTGTTGGTCCATCTTGCTCAGTGTTGCCTACACTGACTGGCCATGTTTTTCCAGAATTTCAGGCCGAAATCCTGGCTGGTGCATATCTACACAAATTGCTGCACTCTAGGGTGGCACTGTGGGTTAAACCACAGAGCCTAGACTTGCCGATCAGAAGGTTGGCAGTTCGAATCCCCATGATGGGGTGAGCTCCCGTTGCTCGGTCCCTGCGGGAAAGTAAACAGCGTTTCCATGCGCTGCTCTGGTTCACCAGAAGCGGCTTAGTCATGCTGGCCACATGACCCGGAAACTGTACGCCGGCTCCCTCGGCCAATAAAGCGAGATGAGCACCACAACCCCAGAGTCGGTCACAACTGGACCTAATGGTCAGGGGTCCCTTTACCTTTACCTAGCCTGCCACAAGCTTGTGTGGCATCTTTGGCCAGGTGCCATGGGCCCACTGCTGTCATCTGCTCTGAAATTGGCTCTGCAGCCTCGGAAGGTTAACCTGGATTGTTCTTTAGGAGATCTACTTTGTCTCGGTCTGCTTGCTTAGCTTCCACTTTTGCTTCCTTTACGTCTCCAGTGTTCTTTCACTACAAGGAAGCTAAACTGGGTAGCACAATCCCCTGAAACCTCTCACAGCAGGGGTGTGTAACAATAGGGACTTTAGCAAGGCATGGTGTTGCCAGGCCCCTTTAGTCCTCGCTTTGTTCTCTCCCACTCCTCTGCCTTCCCTACAGGTCCTGTACTTCCCAGACCGATGGTGGCATGCTACCTTGAATCTGGACACCAGCGTTTTCATCTCCACGTTCCTGGGTTAGCAGATCTGCATGGTGGCTCCTCCTTGGCCTTCTTGCCACTACTCCTGCGATGGCGTACGAAGAAGCAGGACTTGTCGACAACATTTGGGGAATCTGGGGCTAGTGATGGTGGGACCATCCCCGTCTCTCATTGGATCATAGCACAGAATTAAGGAGAAGGCAGGTGGTGGTCTGCTAGTGGACTTCCCAATGTTTTGGACTACAACTCCCATGATCCCTGCCCACTGACAATGCTGGCTAGGGCTGATGGGAGTCGTGATGCCCTCCAGATGTTTGGACAATGTCACCTACCCCTCGTCTGAAAGATGACTTACTGTAGCCTTTTCTAATCTGGAACCTACTAGACCACAACTTCCATTAGCCTTGACCACTGGTTATGTAGGCTGGGTCTGATGTGGGAGCTTGTAGTCCAACATAATCTGGGTAGCCATGGGTTTCCCCATTCCTGGGTAAAAAATGGACAAGATGATGATGAATCAGAAATTTCCAGTGACCACTCTTTGTAATAGGCAGGTCTTCTAATTATAGCCTTACATTCCAGGAAGGAAATGTGACTTCCGAATGACTTAAGAGTTGATAATTTGAGAGCCCTTGGATGAAGTTAAATAGGCTGTTTGCATGTAGTCACCTGTGATAAACAACAGTAGTGTGCTCTTTACAGCTGGATGCCCATTTATTTTTTAAATAAGCCCTATTCCTATCTGGTTTAGCTGGTGCAAAAAATTAAGCTGGTGATGTTGTTTCTCTTTCTTTCCCACCAGCTGGGTCTCTGCTAAGAAAAGCTTCACTGGTGAATTTCTGCATATCAGGCTGATGTTAGATAGGGGAGTAGGGCTCACCCACGAATGCAAGATTTGGGGAAACTCAAGTTTTTACAAATCTTCTTTGTACCACAAAAATGTGACCTATTCCAAGTTTTCCCCGTTGATTCCTCTCGTCTTCGCTTCCTGCCATGAAGCCCCAGTTCCATTTTTTGTTTGTCATTCATCATCTCTGGCAGGGAACCTCTGGCCCTCCAGTTGTTCATGGGCCTCCCATCTGCATTGCCGATGGTCTGGGATGATGAGAGAGTTCCAACTCAGCAATACCTGGAGGGCCACAGGTTTCACACTTCTGTCCAAGGCAATCAGGGATCACATCAAATGCACTTGCAGAGGTGTAACTCAGGGATGAGGGATCCCATGCCCTCCAGCTGCTATTGAGACTCCTCCAGCTCCATTAGTTCCAGCCAACATGGTAAGTGGTCAAAGATCATGAAAGTTCTAGCCAATGACAGCTGGAGGGGCATGCATTCCGCAAGCTGCAATTTAGTGCTTTGTGGACAGATGCTGCCTAAATGGTTTCTCCAGCCACATGAGACTTTCCAGGAACACGTTTGCCTCTAAAGTTCACTAGTTTGCGATAAAGGCAGACTCAGCCCTGCTTCTGATGCCAAATTAGATTTGCAGGTTTAGATCACTCACATGCGTTCCTAGGAACATGGGAAGCTGTTGTCAGGCTGTGTGCCCAACCAGCCCAGGATTGTTGAGTGATTGGCAGCAACTCTTCATCAGTCAGATAAGAGCCTTTCCCATCAGCCCTTTTAACTGAAGGTGGCTGACATAGAGTTCCTACATGGCTTCTCAGCTTGAGCATGGTGCTCATCAAGCGATAAACTGCAGGACCAAAAGGGCCTCCGCCGTTCCAACAAGGCAGTTTATACCAGGGGTTGTGAACTTGTGGCTAGCCAGCTACCGTTGAACTCCCAACTCCTAGCAGCCTCAGCCAACATAGCCGATGGTGAGGGGTGATGGGAGATGGAGCCCAACAAAATCTAGAGGGCTGCAAGTTCCCCAGATGTGCTTTACCCCTCTTCAAATTACCGTATTTTTCGCTCTATAAGACACACCAGACCACAAGACGCACCTAGTTTTTGGAGGAGGAAAACAAGAAAAAAAAATATTCTGAATCTCAGAAGCCAGAACAGCAAGAGGGATCACTGGGCAGTGAAAGCAGCAATCCCTCTTGCTGTTCTGGCTTCTGGGATAGCTGCGCAGCCTGCATTCGCTCCATAAGACGCACACACATTTCCCCTTACTTTTTAGGAGGGAAAAAGTGAGTCTTGCAGAGCAAAAAATACGGTAAATTAGATCTGCTAACACCATTTTGCTTCTCAAAGTTTTACCTTTTTATAAAAAAGAAAAAGGGTTTTGTTTTGCAAAGTTCTTGGAACAAAGGCAGCAAGTGGAACATTTGCCAGCAGAGTGCCCCCATTTTACAGAGAACAGCTGGGCTACATGTGTGTGCTTGTATGGGGAAAATCTCAGCAATAGAGATTGAGAGCCTTCACTGTCTGCATTTGCTGGATGATCCTTGTTGTTCATGCTGACCTCCTAGGAATAACAGTGGAGGGATGGGCAGGGAGTGGATGGGACTAATTTCCAAAGAAGTGCTTTTGAAAGTTGAGTCTGGGGTCACGCTGAACTGTTTTTTCTTTGCAAGCGATACAAAACAAATGCAATTGTTTCTTGAAAGCAGTCAACTTCGTTTTTGGATTTAAAATATGTTTCAAAAAACCTGAACTGCTTGTAAAGTGGTCTTCATGTAGTTTTATTTTGGGGGGTGGGATGGGGGAAGGATATAAGTGGGGAAATACATTAAAAACAAGAGAGGCTGCACTGCTAAGGTTTGTGTGGGCGTTTTAAAGGAATGCTTTCTCCTTAATTCTGATTTCCAAGTATATAGTAAACAGGTTGTGATTGCTGGAGGTAAAGCTTTCTAGACAGGCAGTTCTTTTAATAATGCAGAATTGCATGCGCTTTTTTTTGCAGCAGGGATGGGGAACCTGTGACCCCTTTGGATATTGCTAGACTTCAGCAGCTCCAGCCAGCACACCCAGTGGTCAGACATAATGGGAGCCCTTTCCCAACAAAACCGGGAGCGCTTTACAGAAGTGGTGAAAAGGATAAAGAGATAGGGAGGGCTAGTAGATGATGCTCAAGCAAGGCCTATAAGAAATTCCACCCCACCTTCCATTTCCATTTGCTTCATAGAGTGTAAGAGCAAACTCATTTCCCCCCACTGAAGCACAGTCAAAACAACAGCACCCAGACCAGAGAGGTAGCAGCAAGTTTGGGGGAACCCCATGGATTGCAGAAGTACAATTGTGTACCCCCCTCAAAAAACCAAAACGGCAGTGGGCACAGGATGCAGACTGCTGAGGGGGAAAATGGGACAGTGGGAAATGTAATGGAAGACAGTGTGGCTGACGGACACCCATAACAAGAGCCTGTCACGCACTGCAGCAGTTTGTCTCAAGTCCCATTCATAATGTTAGTGGGAAAATGTGGGGTGTACATTAAAAGCTGGGAGATACCTCCCACACTAACAGCTAGCCAAGAGATCCACCTCTAACTGTTGCCTCTGTACCACCTTAAACAGAAACTGCCCTCGCCCACAAAACCACCGCCCTCCTCAAAATTTCATGCTCAGATATTTATTTACCAGTGTAACCAAAATTGGAGAGACTGCACGTTAATCCCTGCCCCCTTTTAAAGGACCAAAACTCCCTGCAATAATATTAACTATGCTTCAAAATATCCCTTTGTTATTAGGGAGGAGTTTTAAATAAAACAACAACAAGAAGAAGGAACTTTCAGTGGTTTAATGGGAAAACAACTACCTGGAACAGAGCCGGGGGGGCTCAGCTTCCCAAACAAGCAGGTGCTTCCCCCAACCAAACCCAAATTCCAGTCGTCTGTATAATAATTATTAGATCTCTGTGCCCACCTCCACCACCCAGCCCCAAATATGTGGCTATTTATTTACAGAGTAAAGAGGCCAAACAATAAAAATAAACCCAACTATCCTGGGCAGGCAGGAAAATGGAATGAGGTGGGAAGGGGGGGAACCTAAAACTTTGTACAGAGAGAGAAAGGAGTGGGAAGAAAGCTCAAAGCCAAGCTGGGGGGGTTGGGGAGAACCGGGAGGGGGGCAGTCCAGCCCCTTCAGCTTGTGGCTTGCCGCAAAGGCCGAGCCCAACAACTGCAGCATAGTCAAAGTGGGAAGGGGTGTGTGTGTGTGTGTGTGTGTTGAGGGAAATGTGTCCATCTGCCTGGAGAGCTGTGGGGTGCAGTTTGTGGGGCCAACGTGGTATCCTTCATATGCCACTGTGGGGTGTCTGCCCCTCACACAACGCATTTCGTGGCCCTCAGGGAAAGTGCTGCTGCGGGCCTCCCTTCTCGCCTCTCTTCTTGAAACAGGGCTGGCTTTCCCTGCCACCTCAGAGCCAGGCCTGCGGCTCCCGACTTTGCCCGTGTTGGAAAGCGGCCTGGGACCAAGCCGACGCCAAGGAGGCTTTTCTGCAGCCCTGGCCCACCCCAGGGAGGTGACATACGGGCCCCGTGCTGGCACAGGATGAGGCGGCCCGGCCAGCCGGAGCAGGAAGAGGAGGGAAAGCGAGACAGACAGTGAGTAAGGCATGGCGCTGGCCCAGCAAGCTCAGAGAGCCAGTCTCTAGCAGTCCGGTGGCCTTGGCTGCTGCGGCTGGGGGACGCCACGAGGAGGCTGCAAGCACAGCCTCTCCCCTGCGGTGGTCAGTAATCTTCTACCCAGCCGTTTTCCGATATGAACGCGTCTATCACCTCTTTCATGGCAAGGTTGGGGATCAGCTGGTCCTGGGTCAGGGGGCTTCGGGTCACCGGGTCAAAGTGGCCGACGCGCTGGAAAGAACCCAGAAGAGAGTCAGTCAGGCGGCTGCCCAGGAAGCCTCTCACGTCTCCCGCAACAAAAATGCTCCCCCCAGCCCCCAAACGGTCAGATTCAGGGCCCCCTCTGCCCCCAAAATCTGTTGCGTAAGGCAGCGTTCCCATCCTACCTGGAATGAAATCAAAGACATTTTTTTTAAATCCCTAAAATGGCTTAAGGGTGTAAACTAATGTTTCATGAGGGTAAGCCTGTTGAAATGAGTAAACCTAAGTTCTGTTTGTTCATTTCAACATGTTAACCCTGAGCACTGGACACCAATCCTCTTTTTTAGGCCTTTGATGACCTTTCAAAAACTATGTCCTCTCTTTCATCTTTGAAAAGACTGGAGGTGCAATTATCAGAGGAAGGTGAGAACTATCTGAGGGCAGAGAGCCCTGCTGCATCTGGATCGCTGCACTGTGGATAACAGAACGATCCCATCAAACCTGGTGCAAAGTTGTGGCAGAAGTGCCTGCGTTCTTCAGAGGCCTCCTGGAAGGGTTCCTGGCCAGAGCAGTAACTCATCCAGAGATACTGCAGGCATTCTCTAGGGACAGGCACTTGGGGCTCCTGCTTTTGCTTACCCAAGTGAAATGTTTCTCATACCGCCTTATTATCCAACACCCATGTATGCGTGTGGAGCTCCTTGACACAAGGAGTGGGGGTGAAGAGATACACCCTGCTCCAGTCAGGATCCCCTCATGTGGGGGAACTTGACACATGTACATCTACATGCATGTACACCCCTTTGCAGCCAGCTGAATACAGAGATAGAGTGGCCCCTCTTGCACATCCTTTCAGTGTGTGTGTGTGTGTGTGTGTGTGTGTGTGTGTGAGAGAGAGAGAGAGAGAGAGAGAGAGAGAGAGAGAGAGAGAGATCCGAGCCCCTTCAACCAATTCGTGGTATAGCTGGGGTCTGCACAGAAATATGATGCAATTCTATTGATTGAATGCAAGGTTAACAGCTAATATAAAAACCATGCAGCTGTCCCCCGTTTCTCTCTTCTGCAGAAATTATTCTGGTGGCCTTTGCATTTTGTCTTACATTAGAACTCGCTTATATTTGCTCTGGTCTTGCCAGTCGCCTGGGCGGGGCACTGTGGCTCACCCTACCAAACCAGTCCCCTTGTCCAGCTCCCCTCCTGACTTCTGAAATTCTCGCAGTCTCCACCTTCTCAGCTCTAAGGCAGGCATGGCGGAAACCTTTGCCGCTCCGGATGTTGCTGAACTACAACTCCCATCAGCCCTAGCAAGCATGGCCAATGGCCAGGGATATGGGAGTTGTAGTTCTGCAGCAGCTGGAGGGTCAAAAGTTTCCCATTTGTGCTCTTTGGGCAAGAAACTCAACTTCTTCCAAATACAAGCTGTGGGGCTTAGGAAGCTGTTGTTGCATTTGTTCTATATTAGGAAGTCAATGCACCTCCCCTTCTGAACCCTGTCACTACCATCACCTGCGCAACCATCGTGCCAAAAAGCCTGAATTACCTGGAGGTGCTCTTCAATGTCTTTCCTGTCATACGTGATCCCGCTGGGCGTGATACAGGGTTCTCGCATCAGTTCAAAGCTGATCTTCCCACACAGGTAATCCGGGATGTCACGCTTCTGGCTCGAGAAAACCAGAGTTAAACTTAGGCAGATTTCTAGTAGGGAGGGGAAACCTCTGGCCCTCCAGCTGTTGGGACACCCAACTTCCATTAGCTCCAGCCAGCATGATCAATGGTCAAGGCTGATGCGAGTTGTAGTTCAGCAACATCTGGAGGGGCCGCAGGTTCCCCATCTTCTCTTATAGGGTATGTGATGGGTAGTGGATGGAACAGCGAGATGGGGGACTGGAGAAGCCTGGCTTCCAATTCCTGTTCAGCTACAGATGACTTTGGGCCGGTCATTCTCTCAAACCTTTTGATTATTTAAAAAGGGACCTCCAATAACAGAGCAGCTTAAAAAATTATTTTAGCATAAGAATTTCATATAATAATGTGGTTAGCAGCCACACACTCTTATTTCTCTCATACGAGGGAATGCCTCTTGAAAGATAATGGTCCCTGCGACATGTGGGCACATCATCTAAAGTCAACTCGCTCTTTTCTAACAGTCAAATCAAATCAACTATCTGTTGTTTGGTTCAGACAAGTGTGCAATGTTTAATATGACTGAATTCGCAGTGAAGGCAGCTCACCTTAGGCAAGGTCATGGGGCCACTCTCGAGAGTTAAGATTCTGTTTTCTATGAACGCTTTATTTATTGTATAGGTCCAGTTTTTCATGTATAATTATTGCATATATTTTATGTTTGTGTTTGGCTATATCCTGTATTTGGCTGCCTTAATAATAAATTTGATCTTAACAGTCTGAAATAAGTATGATGATGATGATGATGATAATATTCTGTCCTTCTACCAAGAAGGCACCCAGGGTGACAATCTCATCATTCTCTCATATATATATATGCATGCGCTTCTAAAAACAAATTCTAAAATCAGTGGGTCAGTGCATCTGGCTGTTAACCAGAAGGCTGGTGATTTGAGCCCACTCAGGGAGAGCTGTGGGCAGGATTCCTGCATTGCAGGGTCCCAACTCTATGATTCTATGATCTAAAAGTTGCCATAAAACAATGTCCTTCAGCCATCAAATCCCTGGGCAAACAAAAATGTTTTCAAATTTCTCCTGGAAGTTAATAATGATGGAGACAGATCTCACTAGGGAGGCCATTCCACAACCAGGGGAGTCAGCACTGAAAAGGCCCTGTCACAAGTCAGAGCCACACCAACAAGGCTTCACTGGCCGACCGTAGGATCTGAGAGGGCTGATGTGTAGATTTACCCAGGTTGGGCCAGCCAAAACTCACGCTACTAATCAACTTCGATTAGGGGCCTCCTATGAACTTGGATGAATTTGAACTTTGAATGAAACATGAACCAAATTAGTTAATTTTGTAAAGGGACAAAAGTTAACTGGAATTTGTTCCTTTTTTTGGACATGTCGAACTCGTCCCTTTTAAAAATGAACTTCCCAACCTGTCTGGGAACCCCCATGGACACTGCCTTGGGTTCCATAATAGAAGAATGGTGGAATATAAAAGCTGAGAAAATACGTAAATGGAGCCGGGGAGCATGGCCCTCTGCTTGAGCTTGCCCTCACCTTCCGCTTCTCATCCACCTGGGAGAACAGCTCATCCATGTCTGCTAGGTACTTTTCCTAAAAGAGAAACAGATCCCTTAGCAGGAAGGAGCAAAGGCTCAACGCAGAAAGCAGGTGAGGGAATTAAGCAGTTAGCTATAGATGGGGCAAACGGTCATATCTGGATGATGAACACAGATAAACAAGAGGGACAATTGCACCTCTTTATAAAACAGCAGCTCAGGTCAAGTTTATGAATGGTCCATAGATCTCCAAATTTACACACACACGGGAAAAAAACCCAAACAACACATTTTTCCATTGTTAAAAATTTGAACAAGATTAGTACAGAAACTGAAATCTCTTAGCACTTCTGTAAAAACAGGGGCAGGAGAAACCTGCAGCCTTCCGGATGTTGTCAGATTCCAACTCCCATCAGCCCCAACCAGCACAGCCAGCAGTCAGAGATGACGGAGTCTGACAACATCAGGAGGCCCACAGGTTCTTCCATTCCTGCTGCTTACAAAAGCTGCTTACAAAGCTTTTCAATTTGGGATGCAAACACTGCAGCCAGCTCAGTTATGCCAGCCTGTGTATACATCCCTGAACAGAACAGGAAGTCCACGTGCTGCTCTAGACACCTTCCTTGGGAGCAAACAAGAGACAGGTATGTCCGGTTCTTCCGTATCAGTACAAATTGCGCAACAGTAACCTGTTCCGTACAGTTCCAAACTCGTGTTCCTAAATTGCGCGTGGAATGCTGTCACACCTTTCTCCTGAGCATATCCTGGGCTTTTCAACAGCTCCCCGGCCAAACCTGCTAAGTTCCCTCTGACCTTTCGGCTGTGGGGGACATCTCGGGGCCAGGGAGCTGGACAGCAACCCAGGCGGGTGGTGAGGGACCTCCAGTCCCAGGACAGGGATTTACCTGGATCTGTTGGGTTGCAGCTAAGATTAGTCTTACTCAGAGCAGACCCACTGAAATTGAGGTTTTTAAACAGCAGTGAGGTGGCCATCTGTCAGGGATGTGGCTCCTGCATTGTAGGGGGTTGGATAGCTCAGTCGGTAGAGAATGAGACTCCCGAGTGGTGGGTTCGAGCCCCGCATTGGGCAAAGGATTCCTGCATTGCAGGGGGTTGGACTAGATGACCCTCGTGGTCCCTTCCAGCACTACAGTTCTAGGATTCTATCATGAACATTGAATTGCCACTTCAATAGATCTACTTGGAGCAAACGTTTAGCAAGAGACATCCCATTGGCATTTCTGGGACACTGGCAGTGTAGAAAACTGCCAAAGGGTCCCAATTCCCTTGCTCCTCCATCTGAGGTTGAGGTCAGAGCAGGGCTGAACCCTGGCAGATCCCCACAGTTAATGGGGGCAAGGGACAGATGTCTCACCCCATCACAGCTGCTGACAACCCAAACAAAACAGTCAACCGGGGGCCCTTAGATAGGCTGAGCCCGGGCAAAGATTGACAAGGATTCTCACGTGTTTGGCTTCAATGTTGGCCAGCTGCACGCGGCTCCGACTTTCCTCCACGTTCTCCTCTTCCTGCGCCCGTCGACATTCATCCAGCTCCCTTAAAGAGAAGTGGAGATTGGGCAACTTCACGGAGCTTGGCAAGGCTATCTTTTTTTAAAACAATTTTTATTTCAAAGCCAAAAAAATTTACAAACATCAAATTCAAAATCCATATCCATTTTCTAACAGCCTATTACATAGATTACCTAAATTAAAATTTATCTAATTGTTCTAGGCTTCCCTTTGCTATATGTAAATACAACGCAATTAGCAAATTATATTATAAATGATATCATAGGTTCCCATATAGCCCCCACTTCCCTTCACCCATGTGTGATCTCAATATTTTACTTCTTCCATCTTGTTGTGTTGTTATAATTTAATAATTATTCAGTTGATTCTATTATTATTTTCTTGCTTACCCCTGCACGTTTTACACATTCTCTATTAATATTTCAATTCCAGAACCATATTTTTTCATGTATTCCTTCACTCCATCCCACTCTCTAATTATTCTTTGATTTGAGTGGCCTCTAATAATTGCCATCAATTTTGCTATTTCTACAAACTCACAGAGATTGCTTTGCCATTCTAATAGTGATGGGATTTTCTCCACCTTGAGCTTGGCAAGGCTATCAAGGGCTACCAGCCATGATGGCTATACCCTACCTCCACCACTGGAGGCAGTAATCCTTCTGAACAGGAGGGGGCAGGTCTCTTGTGCTTGGGTCCTGCTTGCAGGTTTCCCACAGGCATCTGGTTGGCCGCTGTGAGAACAGGATGTCAGACCACTGGCCTGATCTAGAGTACCCGTCTTATGTCACTTATCAAGAAACACAGCGATCAGGAAAAGGAGGTCAGAAGCCACCGCAACTGGCACCGCCGCTCAGGGTCACAGCACGTGCAAAGGTTTCAGCTTCAGTCCCTGACACCCTCAGCTTAAAAAGAGCCAGGCTCAGCGACTGATGGGAAAGAACCTCATCTCCCCGAGAAGTTGCTTTCAGTGGGTGTAGACAACTCCTACGACTTCCGAGGCAGCTTTTAAAATTCCAAGTCCTTTTCACATTGTTGTGAAAGACCTGCTTTACTTTGATTTCACTCTGTGCCACATTAGTCTGTTCTAGATTTCCAGTTTTTACTTCTACTTGTAAACCACTCATCAGAGAACTCTGGTGACGGGCACAGAAATGTAGTTAATAAGTAAGCTGCGTGGGGAAGAGGCAATCAGGCCCATGGATGAATATGGCCCTTCGGACCTCTCAATCAGGCCCTCAGGACTCTCTACAGGTCACAGGTGGGGAACCTCTGGCCCTCCAGATGTTTCTGGACTACGGCTTCCACCAGTCTTGGTTACTGGCCATGCTGGCGGGGGCTGATGGGAGTTGTAGTCCCACAACATCTGGAGGACTGAGGATCCCCACCCTGCCCTTGCTCATTCCATCTCCCCGGGCCACTCCTTCACTGATGTGCTCTGCAAGGTCCTCAAGTGCCTGGAAAGGGGCTTTGGATTGTGACGGTGCATCTTGCTTCCCTGGATGGAGAGCTGGGTGTCCTGGTGGATGTGTAAAAACCTCTGGCTTCTGGGTGGCTGTAGCGCAACCTGCTGTACAAAGGCTACGCATTGCATCCATTGCTCTGCCCACCTCTAGCATACGGCCCCTGAATGCTGCCCAACAAAGGAGTGTGGCTGAAAAAGCTTCTCTACCACTGTAGTATATAAAACAAGCTATGCACCCAACACACACAAAGTCCCCTTTGTTCTTCAAGAGTTTCTCCACCCATATCTGCCATCACTCCCTCTCTTTCATACGCTCTTTTACCTCTCTTTCTCTGCCATGATGAGCTTGGTGAGATAGGAGTGCAACTCGTTTTCCTGGTTGATCCGCTTCTCCTCAATGTTGTTCCAGCGCTTCTTCTTCGCAATCCGCAAAGCGCTTGGGATGTCGTCCCCAAAGTTCAGTCGTTGCTCTTTGGCTAAGTTGTAGGCTGGAGTAGAGGGGAATATATATATCAAGAAGGAGGAGACGAAATAAAGATCTTGCAATGCAGTGTGCTCTATGTGGGCCTGCACCAAAGGCTCCAGCTAGGGCAAAACTAGGCTGTCTTGATGGGGACAGACCATTGCTGGCATGCCACTCTAGGGCACTAAAGTCTGCACTGACTGCCCATACACATGAACAAACCTGAATGACTTTCAAGTTGATACCCCGCTCCTTTTTTCTTTCTCAGCCCTGTGGATAGCTCAGTAGGTACAAGAGGAGACTCTTAATCTCGGGGTTGTGGGTTTGAGCCTTGCATTGGGCAAAAGATTTCTGCATTGCAGGGGGTGGACTAGATGACTCTCATGGTCCCTCCCAACTCTACAATTCTACGATTCTAAGGAGAAAAGAAACCTTGACTTCTACTTTTAGTCAAACCAACCAAGCCTTTGGTTGATTGACATCCTATGCCCTTTTAAAATGTGTTGGGGGAGGGCTGTTACAGGGTTGTTTTTGCTTTGATTATGTATTTTGTGGTTTTATATTCTGATTTTATCCTGTGAACCACTCAGAGACTTGCGGGTATAGGGCGGTATATAAATTTAATTAATGATGATGATGGTGGTGGTTCCTGAACTGAGGGAACTGAAGCTTGTTTAAGCTGTGGTTTCGGAACAAGCCAGACTGGAAGCATGGCTTGGTCCTGGCTCATTCTACGAAAACAGTATGAACAAACCACAGTTTCTGACTGCGTACAAGTTGGATGCCTAAAGGCTAGGCCCCACAATTGCTCTCAAGTCAAAGACATGTGGCTGTTCTAGACTCCCTGGCTAAAACTGCTATCCAAAGACAAAGCTGTCCTTGCCGGATTGTTAAGCGATACAGAATTCATTTCGACTTGGGCCGATGCCTGGTTCAAACCCTGGCAAAGGCTGGGAGAAATCCCTGCCTAAAATCCTGGAAAGTGGCTGCCAGTCAGTGTAGAAAGTAGTGAGCTAGATTGACCAATGGTCCGGCTCAGTGCAAGGCAGCTATGGTTGATTCTATTCAACTGATTGGTCAACTTGTGACCACCTTGCACTGAAAGGCGGTACCTAGAAAGACACACCCCTACTCACTCGGCTAGCCCGGAAATGAGAGCCAGCTTACCTCTCTGAAGGTTAGCAATGGCCTCGTCGTAGTTCTCCATCTCCATCTGGCACTGCCCCAGGAAGAAGTGCGCCTTCACGGACTGGCTGTCCAACTCCAGGGCATGCTTACAGTCAGCCAGGGCCTTGTCGTGCTGCTGCATCTTAAGGAAGCATAAGGCGCGGTTGGTGTAATAGACTGCCACTAAGGGATTCCGGTTCTAAAAGGAAAGAAAGAGAATATAAGCATGAGGGGCCAGATGGGAGACTAAAACAGCCCTCAAGGGATCTATGGGAGAAGGTGAGGCCCCAGATTCAATCCCTCCAATCACCAGGTAGGACTGGGAGAGACCCTCATCTAAAATCACAGGAGAGCCATTGCCAGTCAGGGTGGCTTAGATGGGCCATTGCTCTAACTTGGTATTAAGGTAGCTTCCTGGGTTTCGGGTTAATACAGCCTTTTCTTCATGAGGACTAGAAACTTACTTTATTTGTTAGTAGACATATCATAACCCAGAAGCAGAGCACATGCTATACATGCAGAAAGTTCTGGGTTCAAACCCCAGCATCTTCAAGCAGGTGGGGAAATCACCAGAGAATTCCTAAAGGAGCCACTGCCAGCCAGTGTGGACACTACCAAGCTAAATGGACAAACAGGGCAGCTTCATATCCTTGGAAGAAATCATTTTCAGGCAGGTCTCTACTTCTTAAGTTATTATTATTATTATTGTTGTTGTTTATTATCCACCCTTCACCCTAAGGTCCCAGGTCAGGTTACAGCATTAAAACACAACATTTAAAACAACTGAAAACACCTTACAATTTCAAAAATAAGGAAGGTCCTAAAAATAAACACCTCGTGTCAAAAGTCAGTGTTAAGAGGTGTCTTCAGCATTCACTGGGAGCTGTATAATGAAGGTACCACACGCACCTCTAGGGGAGTAGTGCAACACCATCCAGGGCAGCCCACCTCCCAGAAGTGAGAACTCAGGGCACATGACACCTCTGTCTTTTCAGGATCCAGGTTCAGTTTATGGGCCCACATCCAGCCCATCACTGCCTCCAAGCACTGGCCTAGCACCTCAACTCCCTCTGCTGATTCAGATGGAACCGAGAGATAAGAGTTGGGTGACATCTGCATATTGGTGGCACGCCCCTCCAAATCCCTGGATGACAGTCCGCAGAGGCTTCACATAGATGTTAAATAGCATGGGGGACAAGACGGAAGCCTGCGGCACACCACAGGACAACTCCAACGGCGCTGAACAGCAGCTTCCCATGACCACCTCTTGGAAACAGCCCGAGAAGAGTGGAACCACTGAAGTATGGGGCAAGGCTACAACTGCTACAGAATGAGAGGCAAGTTCCGTCTTACTGATCTCTCAACTTGGACCAGGGAGTGGTTTAAGGACAGTCAGATTTTGAGTTTGCCCCACCCTGCAAAGAGTAGCGTTTTGTCTTTTTGTTTTGTTTTGCATGGGCAGAGTGCATTTCCTACATTCCATTTAGAATCAGAGAAAGGGCTGCCAAGTCTAAGCCACGGCTTTCGAAAAGGCTTAAACCCCAGTATATCTTCAAAGAATCACCGAACTGTAGAGGTGGAAGGGATCACAAGCGTCATCTAATCCAACCCCTGCAATCTTTTGCCCTACATGGGGCTGGAACCCATGACCTTGAGATTAAGAACCTCATGCTCTACTGAGCTACCCATCTTGTCTGTGAGGTTGTATCATTTGAGCAGCTGATTATTTATCATTATTTCTCCAGGCAGGCGGCTACCATTTAAAAAAAAGTAGCATGCAGCAGCTTAATCTGAAAGGTAGATCACAGGACTCAAAACAGTGAAGAGAACTGGTGCAGATCTCAGGGAAAGCCCTGGAGACAGAGTGATTGCAACCAGAGAATCATGTATTCTGAGTCCCAATAGAAATAATGTGCAGCCACAGACGTGCCACTAAGTGCTAATTGTTAAATGTGCACCTGTGGTGTTATCAGCCTTGCTGCATGGACAGGGGCACATGTAGTGCAATCTGGCTGAAGACAACCTAAGAACTCATTTTTAATCTGTACTCAAACAAGGAAGGCGGGACCTTTATTTAGAACTGTCCAAAGTAGGAAGGGTTGAGGCTTACAGAGAAGGGTGGCTGGCAAAAGGTCGCCAAGTGAGTTTGCAGTGAAAAACAAGTCTGGAGGTTCAAACAGGATGCTGCTTTATACTGAGTCAGACCATTGGTCCATCTAGCTCAGTACTGTCTCCACTGACTGGCAGCAGCTCCCCAGGATTTCAGGCAGGGTTCTCTGCAAACCCAACCTGAGGATTGAAATTGGGGCCTTCTGCATGCAAGGCCTTAAAGCATGCTCTCTGTCCATGCTCAGAAATGCTGCCTTTCCTCACGGCCTCCTATCACACATTATTGGAGATAAAACTGAGCATTAAAACAAGGTTTTTGGGCCGGGGGGAGAGAAGGATGAGCTTTGGCACAAACAGAGCCCTGGTCACAAACCCAGGTTTGCTTCTTAATGTCCACTGTTCCCCCTACCTTGCCCCTGTCAAATCAAGGGCCAGAATCATAATCTGCCCATGCTCAGAGAAAAGTGCCCTTGCCACTTCCCCCCGCGTTGCCCCTTCAAATTATTTTTAGAGTAAGCCTATCCAGGCTCTGATTGAACTCCGGCACTGGCAACTCCCAGTCTATCTCCTCCCCTCACCTCACCCCCATCTGTCTCAAGAGGGCAAGCACTCTGCTGGTGCTCAGAGGGCCATTTTGTTTGGTCACACCTCCCTTCATATCTCAGAGGAAAAGGCTCAGCGATCCAAAGGGCACTTACCTCCCACACCACTATTGCATCATCTGAGTGTCCTCCTACCCTGCAGTCTGACGCCAGGCTCTACATAGCATGCACTTTGCCCATGTTCAGAGGGCTCTTCTCTTACTCCCCTTCAGCTATTCTTGGGGTAAACCCAAAACACTGAGGAGCAGCTGGGAGACTCACACTGAGTCTTGGTCACCCTGCAGCTTGCTTCCTATGCCACCATACCGGAGAGCAGGCCCTCTGCACATGCCCAGAGAGGCATTCTCCCCACTTCTCATATATTCTCCCAGGATAAGGCTCACGGGCCTGAGCCTCCTCCTCCTCCAGCTCTCGCTCCGCCCCTCCAACGCTCCGCCCAGCCTCTAAAGAACAACACTCAGCACTCGGTCCATGCTCAGAGGTACACACTCCCTATCTTCACGACCCGCCCCCCTCCGACTCGGGATAAAGTCCGAGGCCTGAGCTCAAACGAAGCCTCCTCTCGCCCCCTCCCCGAAAGCGAGACCAAGCCTCTCAAGTGAGCGCACTCTGCCCATGCTCAGAGGCCACCCCTTTCCTCCGGGCCCTCTCGCCCTCCTCCTCCGCCCTCCGCCCTCTCCCCCAAACAGAGGCCCGACTCACGATGGCCCGCCCGTAGCAAGCGGCGGCCTCCGGGTACTTTCGGCTGACGAAGAGCCGGTTGCCCTGCTCTTTGTACTCCTGGGCGCTGCGGCTCTTCTCCGGGCTGCCGCCCCCGAGGCCGCCGCCGACCAGCCCCACACCGGGCCCGCCGCCCGTCAGCCCCGCGCCGCCGCCTCCGCCGCCGCCCTCCTTCTCCTTTTCCTTCTCCTTCTCCTCCTTCCCCTTCATGCCGCCCAGGCAGAAGCAGCCGCAGCAGCCGCCGCTGCCGGCCCGCCCGGAGGAGCCCGGCGGGCACCGATCGCCCCGGCCTCGCCGCACCGCCACAGCCCGGCCCGGGCCCCGATCGCCCGCAGCAGCAGCAGCAGCAGCAACACCGCCCGCAGCACAGGCAACGCAGCCGGGGAAGGAGGGCGGGCCGAGCGGGAGGAGGGGCCCGCGCGAACGGAAAGGGCCGGGCCCAGGCGCCGGAGGAAGCGCGGCCAGCGGAGCGAGAGCGCCGCCTGGACCCCGGCCGGACGCACGGCGGCGCCTGCCCGAGGGCACTGGAGAGGCGGGAGACGGCAAACGGCCACGATCCTGCGAGGGGGGGCTACTCGCGAGCAAGGCCCGTTGGCTGACCGAGGGCTCCCGCTTAGGTGAGGCTAACGCGCTGCTGCTGCTTCTTCCTCCCAAGTTAGGTCTACGGAGCGGAAATG
Source organism: Podarcis filfolensis (assembly GCF_964270895.1). NCBI lineage: Eukaryota > Metazoa > Chordata > Lepidosauria > Squamata > Lacertidae > Podarcis > Podarcis filfolensis. Next base: position 34,202,778 of record NC_139616.1, on the reverse strand, counting down.
AAAGCCCCGTGGATTCCAGCAAGGGCTCTTTACTCCATGAGTAAACCCCTCAGGTCGGATCCTGGCTCAGTCATATAGTTAAATAGGAAGACCCAGAAGTCCCGTGATGCCAGTGAGTCTGCTCGTAAGTATGGCTTAAGGCTGGATCCCTCCCATTCCAGAAGTTGTGGGGTTTTAATGGGGGTAAGTAAACTTAACACAGTACAAGTAAGGGGGGAATGAAAGCCCCTTGGATTTCACTGGGGTTGTTTACTCGGGGAGTAAACACCCACATCACCCCGTTTGGATCCGACCTGTTGGAAGATCTCACGAGTTCTGGCATTTTAAGGGGGTTGAATCCTAAGACCCAGCCGTCCCCTCAGGGTGGGTCCCCGCTTTGCCATGATTAAGATTGGAAGACCCAAAATTCCCACGATGCTGTAAGTTTGACTTACCCATTGGAAAAGACCCATATATCCTGTGGTTTCCGTGGGACTGATATCCAGGTAGGTAAACTTAACAAACTGCTGCTATCCTCCTCCTCCTAAGTAGGTTTACGGAGGGAAATGACAGCCCTGTGGATTTCAGCAGGGCTGTTTACTCTGGGAGTCAAGCCCTCAGGTTGGATCCCGTCTTAGTTATAATTAGAAAGAAGTCCCATGATTACAATGAATCTGCTTATAAGAATGGCTTACGGTTGGATCCGTCCCATTGGAGAAAACCTCACACAAGTCCTATGATTTTAATGAGGATGCCAGTGAGCCTACTGAATGGCTTAAGTCTGAATCTGTCCTGTTGAAGACCTGTTATTTCAGTGGGGTAGGTCACTTTAAAACAGTACTGCTATTCTGTGTAGGATTTCAGCAAGGCGGTTTACTCTGGGAGTAAACCCCTCAGGTTGGATCCGGTCTCAGTCATAATTAGAGGGGGAATGACCCATAATATGCACTGTGATTTATATGGGTGTTTGTATGTATGACTAAAGGTTGTATTAGCTAAGTACTACTACTGAGAGTAGACATATAAATTACCGTAATGGGCCTAAGTCATGTCTAGTAGTTGCAATGGGTCTACTCTGAGTATGACTACCATTGGATATAACCTGAAGTTGGATCTCTGCTAGGATTGTATCCTTGGTCGGTAAACTGCCACCTTCTTCCCAAGCAGGATCATTGAGGGGGGAACCCCATAGTTTTCAGGGTGAGGTCACTTTCATGTATGCAAACTTGCAGTGCAATCCATTATTTTTTTATTATGTTAAGGATTTTTTAAAAGGTTAAGACTGCCTTACAGTACAATGGCCTCTCTGAGTAGCTGGTAAACAAAAAGCAAATAAAATGCCTGTTCCAATAATATAATCTCAAATAAAATACACATTAAATAAAATACACAATAAAATAGTAAACTGCCGTCAGGCATTAAAATAGGATCTGGTTACTGAGAGGTGTAGGCCTATCTAGAGCTCGTTGGGAAAAAGGTGAGGTGTAAATGCTGCCATTATTATTATTATTATTATTATTATTATTATTATTATTATTTTCTCCAAGGCCCTGCTGCTTAGTTCCCTGCTTTTGTTTTTGCTTTCGGTTTCAGGAAGCCTTAAATGATGGGGCTGGAAAGAGGACTTTATGGATGTGATGACCCTGCATACTGGAGAGCGGTTTTGAATGTTTACCAGGATGTGGTCATGGCCAAAGCGAGCAAGCGGAGGAAAACCATTGCCTTGGATAAATGGTAAACATTTTCAGCAGGTAGCAGAGCACACCTGCTACACCAAAGAGCTTCTGGGGGGGTTCCCTCTCTCATTGTACATTCAGTGAAGCAGAACACTGGAAGATTTGGGATGCACAAAAGGAAGGCCTTCTTAACACAGCACATAGCTAAACTATGGAAGATGTATAGTGATGGCCTCCGGACTCTTCTTATGTTTTGATGCTTCAGTTGCAGCCTTAACACTGTGATGATTTTTCATAACTGGCAGCAGAGCTGGAGAATCTTAAGACACTTGTTTCTTATTCGTGCCCTTCATATTTTTATCACTTTGTTTTATGTGTATCCTTACTTGCCCCTTCTGATTTTTATGTCGTACTGAATGAGCCTCCTGCTAAGATTATTTACTGAATTGCTAATTTATTGAATTGATATCCCACCCTTCCTTCCCAAGGAGCCCAGGGTGGCAAACAGAAGCACAATTAAAAACAAAGCAAAAGCATTCTGAAACGATTACAATTAATCCAATCTAAAAGCAGTTTCTGTTAAAAACATTCCTGTATCCAGTGCTCTTAGGGTTGCCAGGAACAGAATTCTTTAGCCACCCAATGCTTGGGTAAACAGGAATGTTTTTAAATTCCTCCGGAAAGCTGATGATAATGGAGACAGGCACACCTCACTAGGGAAGGCATTACATATCCAGGGAATCACCACTGAAAAGGCCCTTCTTGGGGGCAGCAGCAACAGAGCCACCAAGTCCTCCCCTGCCAATCATACAGTCCAATATGACTTCTGCAGAAGAGCAGTGCCAGTCCCCAGAACAATGACAAGTCTGTGGCCTGTGCAGTTCTTCTCTTTTTGTCTCTTGTGAGCTTTGCCCGAATCAATTTAATTGAAGAAGGGGAAAATGTGTTTCTCCTCTCTGATCTTTTCAATGCTATTCAAAACAATTTTATTGTTTTTACCCCTTTCCCTGTGTTACCATTTGCAGGTATCAAGAGGAGCTGCCAATTGCTGTTTCCGAGCGGAAGGACAAACACTTGACAAAAGAAGAGCTGGTGAGGCTGATGGAATGGAAGCTTTCCGTAAGTAATTCTGCCAGAGTCGGTTGCCATGTGGAGCAGAGGCAGCATGGACCCAGGGGCGTGATAGTGCTTAGTCACAAGAACTTGCAGCCCTCCAGATACAGCTGGACCACAGGTCCCACCATTCCTGCTCACGGACCACGCTGGCAGGGCCTGATGGGAGTTGGAGACCAACAGCAGCTAGAGGGCCACGTTCCCCATCCCTGTTTTAGAACTTCTATCCCTCACGTGCCCCATCTGCTCACGGAAGTTAAAAATAAAATAGAAATACTCACTGTTTAGGTGACGGGAAATGCCTGTGAAATGAAATAACAGTAATCACATTATAATAATGGTAATATATTTTTACTTTTTGGATTTTATAATCATTTGTTTCCAAAAGGTCTCTGAGAGATTTAAGAAAACATTTAAAATCATAAGCATGAATATACTATACCCTTAACAGAACTCATCCAGAAGACCTGCAATTCCTCTTTATATTTTACACACACAAAGTGCCCCAATAACAGCAAAATAGCACCAGCTCAGTTATTCAGAAGCCTGGGGGGCAGGTCTTGGCACTGCAAAGCTGGCAGCACAATAAAGGCGCCTGGCAGACCTTACTGGGGAGAGCATTCTATAGCGTAGCTCTGTCCTGAGTGAACATATGAGACTCAGAACTAATTTTAAGTCAGCAGTGTAGGCCCAAGTGGGAATGACTGCCTTCTCTCTTCCCTGCAGAGAGGCAAGTTTCGCCCTCGACTCCAGCAGCTGGTGGCCACTAACTCCAGCGAGATGGTGGAGAGTTGCACCAGAAAAGCCTTCCAGCTCCTCCCTGACGTAGCAGCTGCCATGACTGAGCTGTGCAAACTCAAGGCTGTGGGGCCCGCCACAGCTTCAGGTAGGAAAGGCCCTGAAGCCTGCAGGTTTGTTTATTTCCTGTATTTCTTTGCCTACACATCCTGAAAGGCATTTGAGCAATGATTGTGCTCTTTCATGCACCCAACGTTCTCTTAACGTGATCACAGCAAAACATTTCTTCTTGAACGGTGGTAGCTCAGTGGAGGAACATCTGCCTTGCACACAGAAGGCCCCAGCTTCATGTTCCCACTCTGAAACCTGGAGATCTGCTGCCAACCAGTGTTGGCAATACTGATCCAGATAGACCAGTGGTCTGACTCTGTATAAGGCAACTTCCCTTGTGGAAGAGCATTTGCAGACACAGCAAGGCCCCTTCCATCAGCTCAGCTCGGCCTGGCCCGAGTGCTGCCTGGGTTTTCTCAAACACTTGTGCAATCATGTGATTTTTCAAACCCATTTGCCTCCTGAAGCTCCCCCACCTCTCTGCCACCAAACTCTTGTGTGGTGCAGAGGATTCTGGGATGATGGCCTGCCAGGTCTCCTATAGAACCGACACAACAGTCTTCTGTGGCTATACAAGGCAAGGTAGCATCTGCTCCACAAGAGGGAAGCCACTCTTCAGAGAAGCTTGCCTGTCATTGACGATCTAAGGAACTGTGATTCTTCAGAACTTGAATTTCTCTCTCTCTTTCTCTTGATTTTTTATTTATTTAAGAAAGGGCAGACACTTCTATAACATACAAGAAGAAAGAAAGAAAGTCAGTGCAGTTGAATTAAAATTATACACACATAATGCAAATTTGGATCACTTCATTCACAACCCCTGAAAAGAATTATTATTATTATTATTATTATTATTATTATTATTATTATTATTATTAGGAGTGGAGGTAGTAACATTTTCCCCCCAACAAGAGGGATACAGAAATAAACAGTGGCTTGCCTGTTTGACAGCATGTGTTCCACAGCTTTAAAAAAGAAAACGAGAAAGCCTGCAGTGTTTCTGCTTCTTCATGAGCAGGGATTCTATGCTACTGGAAAACCTGAATAATTAAGTATCTGGATCTTGCATGTTGGGCTCTATATTTTTTTTGCACACAGCACATACATGCTTAGTGAAAGAACAAGAGGGGGTCCCACTCTGCCCATGTATGCCCTATGCAGAAGTAACATGAATAGGGCTCAAATTAATATCAAGAGCTTCCCTCATTCCTCACCTAACCTTGTCTAAGGCCACATCTGCACCTTACATTTAAAGCTGTTTCATACCACTTTAAACAGTCATGGCTTCCCCCAAAGCATCCTGGGAATTAGTTAAGGGTGTGGAGAGTTGCTGGGAGATCCCAATTCTGCTCACAGAGCTGCAATTGCCAGAGTTCCATGAGGAGAGGAATTGACTGTGAAACCACTCTGGGACTGGGGTCTCCTAACGGCTCTCAGTATCCTTAAGAAACTACAGTTCCCAGAATTCTTTGGGGAAAGCCATGGCTGTTTAAAGTAGCATAATGAGGTAGATGGGACCGAAACCAAGAATGTGGCTGCCTATTCCACCTCGCTCTGCCTGAGTGGAGTTTCGTATTCCAGATGGCATATTCTTGCCCCATGTTTATTACAGACTGCTACATATTGGTCTAAATTGTTTGCTTGTTTGTTTAAGCTTTCCGCCAGGATCCACGGGGTTTAATCTTGTCAAGCTGTATGAGCAGCAGCAGCAGCAGTGCTTTACAAATAAAAATAATTCCAGCCTTTTGAGGGCAGGGGTGGCTAATCTGTGACCCTCCAGATGTTGTTAGGCTATGAGGACCGTCATCCCTGACGGCTAGTCATGCTGACTGGGACTGCTGGGGGCGTAAGAGGCTGCCTTATACAAAGTCAGATTTTGAACATCCCAGCCACACAAAAGTCAGGCAAGCAAGAGGTATTATGATTGCAGCTGAAGGAGGCACTCCAGCCAGGCAACAGCACTCGAGGGCAGGGCATGGCCTGAGGAGGGGACAGTGAGACTTGGATCCTTAGGAGTCATGAAGGGAGGATTCAACCTGCTTTGGATAGAGTTGACAGGATGGTCCTACAGATTCTTCTGCTCGTATTTCCTTCTCCCTCTTTAAGAATCTTGTAGCTTCGGAAGTACCCTGAAGGTGTTGAGAGCTCAAGGTTCATGTGTGATATTGCTCTCCCGCCATCCTTCCCAACATCTGCCTTTGCTCCCATTGCAGCGATTCTGACTTCCGGAGCCCCGGAAGCAACTGCCTTTATGGCCGATGAAGCAGTAGAGTCTCTGCCAGGCCTTGTCCCTGTCCAGTACACCCTCAAGCACTACCTGCTCTACCTTGATGGAATCCAGAGCTGTGTCAAGAAGCTAAATGAAGGTAAGGCGGGAGACGTTGGGGCACTCTGAACAGGTAGGGATGCCGGCTGGATGTGGAGGGTTCTCCTTGTGAGCTAGAACACTGAACACACAGACTTCCAGCTCACAGAAACCTCCTATGTGCATTCCATTGCTACCATATATGCCAGGAAGAGACCCTTCCTCTCTGCCCACCAATAGGATTCTGTCTCTACCTTTAAAGCCCCGCCTCTTCACTTAAAATAATAATTATTTAAAAGCTCCAAGACAAGTCAAGTTTCTTCTGGTTCTGCAGTTATTTGTTCCTGTGCGTTTCTGGCTTTCTTGTCCAGTTCCCATAGAAAGTTGCCTTATGTTGAATCCGACCGTTGGTCCATTTAGCTCGGTAGTATTTCTTGGGAAAACCTTTTTCAGTCAGAGCGCTATATTCCCTTGTAGACAACCTTCTGGGGACTGAGCCAGAGGCAGAAGTGAGCAGTGCTCACAAAGGGTGTGTTTCTTTCTACACACACACACACACACACACACACACACACACACCCCTCCGTCCAGGCAAAAAAGAAGCCAGATCACAGCTCAAGGACAAATTCCAGTTGTGCAGCAGAACCCAAGCAGGGCTCAGGGCAGGGCCAGTGAGGGGCATGATTTGGGAAGGGGCGCTGTCACCCAGTCTCAGGGTTTCTACATCCTCAAAGCACACAGCCCAACCGATTCCTCATTCTTGATTCATTTCCTAGCTGATGCAGAACAGGCCTGGACGCCTCACCGTGTGGAGATGTGCCTCTGGGCTTGGGCTGTCGGCAGCAAGATGCAGCTGCCTTCGTTGCGGGCTCTAGGCGGAGAGGGAGCAAAGGAAGGGGACGGGGCAGAAGCAGGCAGGCCTAAGAAGAAAAGGAAAGCAACATGAAAAATTCCAGGATTCCAGGGCTGCGGCTTTAGAATTGACCTTTGTTCCTTGGTGCATGAATACTGAAGCTGAACTACACACACACACACACATGAAAAGGCTGTGCTGTTATCCTGGATCTCCAGGACAAATCGCCAGGAGAGTCTGCACCAGTGATCATTCAAGACCTTTGAACCTCTGGAGCAAATAGCGTAGCTGTGGAAAACTGGTCTTCCCTCTCAGGACTCTCTTTCACTGTCTACAATGTGGAGCAGCACATGGCAAAATGTAGATCAGCCTTCCTCCCCATCCGCCCCACCCCAAATAATTCGAGAATGGTAAGTCACTCATAAAACAGATTGGGCATCCTGATGTTAAGCTTGTGGTTTATGGCTGGAGCCTCACAGCTGCTCAGGATCTGGGATGAGCTTTATATTTGTGGGTGGGGAGGAGTTTTGCCTCCAGTTTGACGACTATCTAGTGATTATCTTTCCATGTAATGTAAGGTTTGGCTGACTTGTGTCGTCAGGAGCAATTAGCCCCTTGGGTACCACTAGGGGGAGCACCTCCACTGGAAATGCCCTCCCTTCTAAACTCCTCCCCTCCCCTGCAAGCATCCTGTAAGATTGTGGTCTACTCTAGTCTACTTTGAACGGATTAATGGATGAAAGCTCTGCTATCCAAATCCTCTGACATGTAGGGAAGCGGAGGTGTTCGACTGACTATCCTTTTTGCCTCCCCAGCTCTGTCACTGCTAGTGAAATAAACACAACCAAAGCACAATTTATTTTCGGAATCCAATTTTGCTTTACGAAATCAAGTTTTATATTAGCAAAATAGAAATTTAAGCTATTAACAACAAGAATTAAATGCATTATCATCCATAGTCTCTCCCTCACTCTCTCACACACAGTCAATATGAGATATGTTCCCAGCTGCATTACAACAGAGGGAAGCTATTTTTTTGAATATTATCCTGGCATTTCTCATTGTAGTTCTTTTCCAATAAAGTCCTTATTTTCCTACAAATTTAGTTGTTGTTTCTAACAACCTAAGAAGTGCCTGGCTGGCAGATCAGGCCAGTGGCCCATGTTCTCCCAATGGTCAGCCAGAAGCCTTCCGGAAGTCTGCCAGCCGTTCAAAATATGATCTTCCGGAACACATCAATTTGGATAGACTACTGACCATCTCCATTTCTGTGACCTTCCTTTGACTTCTACACCCATTTTGCTTTGCGATGCAGGACAGCGGTAGGTCCTTCTGTAGCATCCTCTTAATTCACTCAGGGGTAGGGTGAGGCCCAGCTGGATTGGTGCCTTGGGCAAGCTGTGTGTGAGAGCCCCTCACAATCTGCCCCAGAATCCTTTGCACCGCACAGTAGTTCCTCAGCAGATGTACAAAGGATCCCTTGCCTGAAAAAAATGGGAATGGCGTGTGGTGCTTTCTTTGACTGGAAATGGACCCCTCCCACGTCAAAAAGGCAAACCAAAAAAAGGAGGGGGCAAGTTGGACTCTAATCCTGAATGCATTTCCCTTGAGAGTTAGCCTCGCTGAACTTAATTCTGAGTCGACGGGTTTATAGGATTGTGCTCTGAGGGTTCTCTAAAATAGGCCACGGGCCCTCTAGGCAGTGGTGTGCAGCCTCATTTTGCTGGAGCCCTTGGCCATGGAGTGGAACCCCTCGGATATCTCTTCTGCCATGTCGAAACGTCTGGCTTTCCCCCCCTCCCCGTGCCAAGGGTTAGCAAAGCTTGCTGCCGCAGCCCAGGAATTTGCCTTCTGGCTGGCTTTGTGCTGGCTTGAGTTTTTCTGCTCCAGTAATTTTTCCTTGGATGCTTAAAAGTCCCCGTGCCTGCAATCCCCCGTTTTCTGTCCTTCGCACAGCCTGGAGATTTTGCTCTTGTTTTTTGAATGTGTGCTTTTGTATTTCTTTTGCGAGTCCTGGGTAGGGAAAGCTTCCCGAGAGCAGGAATAGAAAGTGAGAGTGAAATGCTTTGCCAATCGCTGCTGGGGAATGGTCTTGAAATCACAACCTGAGGGTGCCCCCCCCCCATTCAAGTGGCCAGCCCCCATCCGATCCTCGTGCACTAGGGTTGGGTTGGCATCCGTCGGTCATGGGAGACAATGGAGGAGTGTGCCTCTGGGAGTGAAGTCAAACCATTGGAGAGTTACAGCGCCTGCTATGGGGATGGATACAGGAGAGAGATGTTTTGTTGCAGGTGGGGTAGATGAAGGCGCCTGGTTGTGCTGCTGCAGATGCACCATGGGAAGCTCTGTGTCCCTGGGAACCTTCCCTTTGTTTTAGTGAGTCTTGCACTGATTAGCTTCCCAATAGACTATTGGGCTGGCTATATAAGAGACAAAAGATCCTCCTAACCCAGCATTTAGTTTCCAGTTCTGCCCCCTTTAAAGAGCAACACATCGTTAAGCAACAAAGCAAATACAGTGGTACCTCAGGTTACATACGCTTCAGGTTACAGACTCTGCTAACCCAGAAATATTACCTCAGGTTAAGAACTTTGCTTCAGGATGAGAACAGAAATCGTGCTCCGGCGGCGCGGCAGCAGCAGGAGGCCCCATAGGCTAAAGTGGTGCTTCAGGTTAAGAACAGTTTCAGCTTAGGAACGGACCTCCGGAATGAATTAAATACTTAACCTGAGGTATCACTGTAGTTAAGTACCCCAAGAGCAAAAAAACAACAACAACCTCTGGTGTTGAGTGCTGACAGCATTGGCACTAAAACAAGAGGGGGATATTGACATCCACTGGGAAAACACTGAGGTTTTCCAGAAGTAACAAAACAAAAACCCAACCATCAACCCTTGAAAAAAAATCAGCAGCCCATTTTAGAAATCATTCTAAATTGAATTCAGCATCTCAAAAGCCATGGCTTGCCAATGTGGATGGGCTTCTGCATAAAACATGGACAGTGGAACTGAATATTTTAGAGGAAGGTCTTAACTGTCCGGCTGGAGTCCCAAAACAGAAGCACAAGTCTTGGGAGGCGAGTTTATACACGGCAACATTCTGTTGCAGGTCTGGCATGCCGAGTCCTAAAATAATTGAATGGAAATTGTGTGCTGATTTAAAATAAACAGGTAAGAGCACTTGTGGAATTTCATAGTCTGGGGTCCTCATTGGGAAGGACCAAGGGAGTGCGGGGGGGGGGCAACCCAGAAGCTCCTCTGCCATCAGTAATCTTGCAGCTTCAGTATCTGGGATGCTGCACTGCTTTCCCCTCCCAGAAACGGAGAAGGGCATCCCCGCAGAGCGGCATCTTGCCTTCAGCTCAGCTACCGTTGGAGCTGCAGTGTTAGTTCCAGCGGGAGGCTTGGCGCAGGGAAAGCCGGGGTGCTGCAAACATGTCAACACCGGGGGTTGCACTAGTTTTTAACACAGCGGAGCAACTGACCTAGTTTTGAGCTAGCAGACTGTGGCTCCCTCCTCCGCTCAGGTATTGCTTTGCTGACACTTCGCTCCCAACCCTCCTCCTGTCACCCTTTCCAGCAAGGAACCCTAACGTCCAGCGCGGGCGTCAAGTCTATAAGCAGGTGTCCCATGACCTCTTCTGTGCTTTGTTCATCCCTTATTTTGGGCCATTCCACATGTCTGCTGTCACTGAATACACAGCAGGCTTTCCTAGAGTGACCTGCTGCTGCTGCTGCTGCTGCTGCTGCTGCTGCTGCTGCTGCAGTCTGGGTTGCCCATTTTCTGCTTCCTCTGCCACCGAAAATTAACCCTCTTAAGAGCGTAAAAAAATCCCTCTGGATCAGGCCCAAAGCCCATCTAGTCCACCATCCTGTTCTCACAGGGGCCAACCAGGAAACACACAAGCAGGACCTGAGTTCAACAGCACTCTCCCCTCACTCTGTCTCAGCTCTGGAAGGCCAAATGCAGCCCTCTCTCTAAGGACCTAGGGACTATCCGCAGCCCACACTTCCTTCCTAGCCATGCTCCAGCCACTTCTCTGGCTTGCCCGAATTCACAGCCTCTCAGAAGCTTGTGGCCTTGCTCTCATATTGCTTCTTGCTCACCTGGATGGAGGATTGAGATGCAGGGTGAGTCGAAACCGCTCTACTTTGCATAGGTACAATAATGGTGCAAACATTGCTCCGTCCACTTTTGGCTCTGCTCCCACCTGTGACTGGCATGAGGCCCCTGGAAGGCGGTCCGAAAGGGAATGTGGCCCTCGGGATGAAAAAGCTAGCTCACCCCTGCTGCACCTGGCACACTCTTGAGCAGGGGTCAGCAAACTTTTTCAGCAGGGGTCCGGTCCACTGTCCCTCAGACCTTGTGGGGGGCCGGACTATATTTTGAAAAAATAAATAAAAATGAACGAATTCCTATGCCCCACAAATAACCCAGATGTGCTGGTCCCGGGGGGTTACTGTGCGGCATGGTCCGGGTCTAGTCTGAGGTCAAGGGTGTGGTATGGAGGCTGTCCGTCAAGGCTGAAGCTGGGTCCAAGGCAAGGAGTCAGGTGTGGTCAGGAACTCTGGCAGAAGAGCAGGACAGGGTGCCGGCAGGAACAGGTTACCAACAATGTTGTACCCGCAACCTGGGACTGGGCTGGCTGGCTTTTATTTGCCCCGAGGCATAGGGCGGCCCTGGTCCACAGGTGACTCGCCTCTCCTGGCCTGGAGGCGAGCACTCCTCCTGCAAGAACTTAGTTCCCTCCGCCTCTCTGCCCTGAGCCTCTGCAGCTCAGGAGAGGCTGGAGGGTTACTGGACCCAGGGGCAACCTCCACTTCCCCTGACGGGGCTGAGAGTGGAGCACCTGCAGGCAATGGGTCCTCGATCACCTCTGGAGCCAGAGCAGACTCAGCTGGTGTCTGCTCCTGAGGACCCGGCACAGGTGAGGACCCTTCAGGTTCAAGCCCCAGCCCCGGCTCAGCTGGTTCTGGAGGCGGGGACTCCTGTGCAGGCTGGGATTCCTCAGGTTCAGCCTCTGAATCTGATTCCCAGGCCATCACACCAGAGATGCATTTGAAATAAAGACACATTCTACTCACGTAAAACATGCGGATTCCTGGACTGTCCGTGGGCCGGATTGAGAAGGCGATTGGGCCGGATCCGGCCCCCGGGCCTTAGTTTGCCTACCCCTGCTCTTGAGTATGGCTGCGGAGCCCCTTCTACCAGACATGCAGAAGTCCCAACTGCAGAGCATGGTGGGTAGGGTGTTTTCCACTGTTAAAGGCTCCGTTTCGTTATTCATTCATCAAAAGTGCCTTGTTCTTGGCATTTGCGTTCCTTTTTCTCCAGCTGTTGTTTGAGAGACAGCCAGCATCTTTCCCTCTTTCTATCCACCCTTGTCTCCGTCTTTAAAAGAGATCCCTCCACACAACACCCGCAATTAAAGAAAAGCTGGGGACTTTGCATGGGGGTGGAAAGAGCAGCATTGAGTAAATTATTCACAATCACATCAAGCAATTAGTTTGTCACACTGAAATGCCGAGCCACACACAGAGTCCCAGAGGATCCCCCAATGCATTACTTTCCCTAATCCTCACTGAGAATCAAAAGGATTATGTGATGTTGATACATTCCGTTCCCCATCCGTCCCCTCTATAGTGGCTGCGTTTTGTTGAGGGGAAATCAGAAGCAATTAACAATGTTGTTCTGTTTTGAGAAGGATGCCGCAGATTAAGGTATCGCAGATCCCAAAGGCCCAAGACTGTGTCAGAAACCACAACTGCGTATGCGCACAGAGAAAGCTGGTTGATCCCACATTAGATTCCAGGTGCATCTGGACCAGCGTTGTGAATGGTCAGAATGAGAAACCTCCCACCGGACGTTTATTTATAAAAAAATTATTGGATACCTTAAACTGCTTTAACACATTATTGTAATATTGTGGGGTCAGTCTGAATGATACCTGTGGGTCCCTTCCCAAACCTGTGATCTGTGAGGTTACAATCTGTTAGAGACCATTTCTTTGTAAGATTGTAGCCTTTCTAGGCCTTATTAACCATGTTCCCCTTCAAGATAATGCCCTGAGCTGGCCAGCCAAGTACCTCCATTTACATATCCAAAGAGCTTGCCCTGTTGCTATAGAGACAAGTGGGTGGGCCTTTTCCCCACATCACCTGCAATTGCAGCAGAGTTCTCAGTTATTAGAAGTTCTGCAGACGGGATCCGCAACAAAATGTTGCAGTGTGGAGCTCTCCTGTTCAGGATTCTAGTGTCTCCATTCCACTACCACCCTGCTTTCATTCCCCACCTCCCTCCAGCAGTCAAGAGGCAATGATCAGTTACCATGTCCAGTCCTTAATGAGACTGGGTTTGTGGAGGGTGTGTCTTTTTCTAAAAGGTTTTTTGTTCTTGTTCTGCAATCCTCAGGGTCTCCCCACCCTGAAGTCTGCTGATAGAGAGATGCAAGACAGCTGCATCTTACCTATGTAAGGAACGTTATTCACACTCGGATCATCAAAAGTATAAATGATGATGATAAGTGGAAAGGTTTATACTAGAGGAATGACTCTTAATTATAGAATGGGCTCCAGTTTTTTAGATACAGTGGACGCTCGGGTTGTGAACATGAGCCGTGCGGGAGGCACGTTCGCAACCTGCAGTGTTCGCAACCCGTAGTACCGCTTCTGCGCACATGTGGGTCACGATTCGGTGCGTGCGCAAAGCGCCGAAACCCAAAAGTAACCCGTTCTGGTACTTCCACGTTCGGCACAGTGTGCAACCCGAAAACGTGCAACCTGAAGCGTCTGTAACCTGAGGTACTGGAACAACACCAAACTCCAGTAAAATATTCACAGGGATATTTGGGCTATTTTCTGGGCTGTGTTAAATGTAAGCCTATGGGGTGTATTAGATATAGTTAAATTGCATCATGAAATTAGATTTAATTTCATTCGGTTGCAATGGATGGCTTTTTTTGTTTTTGTTTTACTTTTTCTAAATAAATCTGATCTGAAAAAGAAGACATAGATCGCTTCAGTGCATGAAAGTGGTATTTAGCAAAACACAGTTAACAGCTGCTGGCAGACTTATCTGTCATCTAGACCGGTACTGACTATCGTGATTTAGGGTTGCTGCCTTTTAATGGACAGATGTTCCTGCTCCTTTTACAGCCTTGTGACGGGTAGGAAAATCAGCAAGGGCAGATTCTCTCTCCCCTCCCCACCCTCCATCACTGCCTCTCCATGTTGGGAAGTTTGAATGGCTTTAAATGAGGATCAGACAAATGAATGGAGGATAAGTATCAGGGGCTACCAGCCATGATGTGCCTCCACTGTTGGACGCATTATGGCTCCGAATGCCAATTACTGGGACTCATGAATGGGGAGTCTGGGGTTGTGCTCAGACCCCACAAGCATCTGGTTGGCCACTGCGAGAACAGGATGCTGGACTAGACGGGCCATTGGCCTGATCCTGCAGGCTCTTCTTAAATTCTTAAGCACTCCTAGTGCTGTGCCAAAACTTGTCCCAGGAATCTTTGGGGAGAGCCATGACTTTGAAGAGGTACAATACTGCTTTGAATGTATAGTGCAAATGAAGCCTATGTTGTGGGTGTGTTTTGAGGTTTTTATTCTGTTCCAGTTTTTTTTTTAATTAAGTTTTAAAGTTGGACTATGGTTTTTATTATTGATGCATCTGTTGGGGGGTTGGATCTTCCCAAGGAAGCTTTGTGCATTTAATGAATAGAACTTATGAAATCTACATTTTAAAAAATCAAATAACAGGCAAACCTGTATGAATGTACACAGCAGTAACCCACTGTACTTAATGATAAAGATAGCTCGGTTAGCATTTTGGGGCCGGGTACTTCTATCTATACACTATTCTTTAAGGATAAAGTCAGTGTTACAAAACCTTGATTAAGCCCAGCTGCCTTTCCCATCAGCCACAAAAGCTGTCGCTTACCCAGTGCATGTTAATTTATCCATTCTCTCCTCAGCTATCACCAATAAAAACATAGGAACTACCAAAAGAAAGAAAGAAAGAAAGAAAGAAAGAAAGAAAGAAAGAAAGAAAGAAAAAAAGAAAGAAAGAAAGTTGGACTATGTTGGAAGTCGCTTTGGGTTACTTCATATTTTTGTTTTTTGTTCTTTTTGAAACCAGCTAAGAAATAGAATACATTCGAATAAAACCGGCACTTACAGCAGACCACATCCCGGTGTGTGCAGTCAGCTGAGATGCCCTGTGTTTTGTTTCCCTTTCCCGTAACCTCGCCGTGACCCGATTGCCACTTTCACCATGAATAATTAGGTCTCTCCATTCTCCGGGTAGCTGTTAAAAGTCAGAGGGCTGCCAAGTGACTGCTGCGCAGGGGGGGAAAACCAAAGCCTCTCTTGTCGGAGTGGCAAGGGCAAAGGGGAGCTGGCAGCCAAAGGTCATTCCAGTCTCCTCCTCCTCCTCCTTTTATTCGTATGCTGTCTTTCCACAAAAGAATTGTGCTCAGAGCAGCTTTCAGCAATGAAAGCAGTGATACATCACTGAAAAATCAACAGGCACAATAACAATTCCATGATAACAGCTAAAATGAAACAACAACATGCAACGAAAACAACAAATGTAATAACATTGCACCTCCTAGAAATAGAAATAGCTTCTGTGCCCACTACAAATTAGCTGAGAATGCAGTTAGCCTGATCAAATATCAAGGTCTCAGCTTCCTCAAAGGGTCACTGTCTCTTTGGCATCACCCTTCAGGCAGCATCAGTGCTTCCAAAGGCCAGAGGTGTGGTAGTTGGACGCACTCCTCCCGTGATGTTCCTGCTGATGCCTCTTCTACACCATGCAGCTTCTCAATAGCCTTAGCTCTGATTTGACGGTGGGTTGTATCCAGCTGCATTCTATGTTCCTCCTGGAACATCTTTTGCCTTTTCATCTAAAGCAGTCTCTTCTGTGCCTCTTTACATACCTTTCAAGTGGTTTTCTGCATGGGGAGGT
Organism: Podarcis filfolensis; assembly: GCF_964270895.1. Taxonomy (NCBI): domain Eukaryota; kingdom Metazoa; phylum Chordata; class Lepidosauria; order Squamata; family Lacertidae; genus Podarcis; species Podarcis filfolensis. The sequence continues at coordinate 34,187,027 of NC_139616.1, read as the reverse complement.
TCCCTCCCCCCTCCCAGTGGTTTTCAGGGGTCCATCCTTTATTACATCATTTAAAGATACTTTTTATTAATTAAAAAAACTATGGAATTCAGCAAATTTATTTGACCTACAAGCAAATACGGTTGATAAAGTGACTTAGGGCATTACCTGCTCTGGGATCCCATAGCTAATTCTCCCCTGTTCTCCATGCTGGCCCAAATAGGACTAATTTAGCCAGCTAACCCTGGTGATCATCTAATGTTTATTGGATGGATTTCCCTCCTAAATTGATTTTTGAATTCTGAATTCACGTTTTATACTGTATTTTATGCTGTTTTTTGTTGCATCAATTAAGTGTTTTAAATTTGTTGCTAGCCGCCCTGAGCCCGGTTTTTGAACCGGGAAGGGCAGGTATAAATAAAAAATTATTATTATTATTATTATTATTATTATTATTATTATTATTATTATTCAGAGCCTACCCATTGAAATCAATAGACCTGAGGGTAGGGAACCTGTGGCCCTTCAGATGTTGGACTCCTGATCCCATCAGCTGCAGCTGGCACAGTCAAAGGGCAGGGATGGGAGCTGGAGCCCAACAGCATGTGAAAAGCCAAAGGTTGCCCTATTCCAACCCTAGGAGGTGTGTTTAGATTTGCAGTCCAAGGGCCAAACTAAATCTCAGCAGACTATTTGCATCAGAAGGGATGCTAGTGAGGGAGGCATGGTTGGTTTGAGTGCAGAAGGCTCAGACTGTGGAACTCCCTGCCACAGGAGGCTTTTGTGTCTCTTGTAGCATTATATATCTTAAAAGGTATCCCAGTTCTGTTTCTTATGTAGGGAGCTTATGTTGGTTCATGTGGCCCTCTCTTCTTCTTCTTCCTCTTCTTCTTTTCTTCCCAGCACAGATCCTAAGCTCAGCAGTGCCCGCTCAAGCCATGGACTCTGCCACAGGATGACGCTGGCAGTGTATGTCTTTGTCACATGCCCACTGGCGGGAGGAGTAAACAGAAAATCTAGCCTTAGCAGGCTGAGCACTCCTGACACCAGCAAAAGAAGGAACTGAATGAGGATGACGCAGCTGGAAGAGACAGAAGCTCTTAAAGGTGTTGCCCTCCTGCGCAGCTCCCAACCAGGTAAAGGAGGGCAGCTTCAAGAGAACCTCATACATGGCAAAAGCAGTCAAGTCATTTGCCCATTATGGCCTTTCCATCTTTCATACACTGAACCATCCTTAACAGCAGTGATGGCTAGTCCTCATTGGGACTGGTGGGCTGGAAGGCAGGGAGCCCAACAGTAGGGGGCGCCAGAGCTAATGACAGGCAGAGCCAACGAATTCTAGTTTTGTTCCTCCTTGCTGAGTTCCACAAGGGGCAACACTGAAAGTGAGGAGGAGGAGGAAGCTGACAGCCAGACAGCCTCCTCCCGCCACATGGGGACCCCAAACTGGTTGTAAGAAGTGTGCATGCACACAAAAGCTCATACCAATAACAAACTTAGTTGGTCTCTAAGGTGCTCCTGGAAGGAATTTTTTTATTTTGGTTGTAAGAAAGAAGGCGGGCTGGTGGAGACCTGCTGAGAGTAGACTGAGGTTCGTGATTCCTTTGCCCTAATGGACCAAACTCTGCATGCACCTGATGCATTTTAGGTCCTTTAGAACAGGAGATAACAAAGACAATAGCCTTTTATGTAAGTGTTATTTTTTTGGTTATTTGGTTATCTCTTTTTCCTATTCTGTAATCCCCCCGGGAGCTGGTGAAGACTGGGTGATAAATATATGTAAAATAAAACAATGCCAAAAGGCGGGAAGCCCCATTGAGCTCGTTGGCAGAAAGGTGGGATATAAAAGGAAAAATAAAATAAATGTACAGTGGTACCTCGGGTTAAGTACTTAATTCATTCCGGAGGTCCGTTCTTAACCTGAAACTCTACTTAACCTGAAGCAGCACTTTAGTTAATGAGGCCTCCTGCTGCCGCCGCGCCGCTGGAGCACAATTTCTGTTCTCATCCTGAAGCAAAGTTCTTAACCTGAAGCACTATTTCTGGGTTAGCGGAGTCTGTAACCTGAAGCGTATGTAACCTGAAGCGTATGTAACCCGAGGTACCACTGTACTGCTTACATTAAGTAGTGAATGACAAGGTAAATAAAGTACTATTAGTCAGAAACTGAACTGAAGCAGAAAAGAAACAGCACTGATCGTGACACAGAGAGGTCAGGCCTTGCCAGAAATCTGGGGCAGGTGTTTAGTGAAAGCCGGAAAGATCCAATGACGCCAAAATTCTGCTAGATTGAAATGTAACACTCTGCTCCCTAAAACACTGCCGTTTACCTTTCAGCACAGGTCTTCTCATGTGTTCTCTGGTCGCCAGGCTGTCTTCTGCCTCCTCCTGGAAAGGACACTTTCTGCCCTGGGTCGCAAAGCTCACCCCTTAAGAATCCCAGGGGGTGGGGAGTGTGTTTCAAAAAGGCCTCCCCTCCCACTGTGGGAGCAGGAGAGTGTTTTTATGGATTCCCAGCATCTCAGGCATCTGTCTTAGTTGGAATTATTACCTGTCAGACCGCATCTCAGAAACCCCATATCATGAACCCTGTTATCTTCCTGGGTCCACCCACGCACACAAGCAAAATAAACTACAATATTTTTTTCAAAAAAAACCAACCCATCCACATGGAGAGATGCACGCTGTTTGCTCCCACTCCCACACATATCACGGCAACCGCAGCTGCAAAGAGCAACACACAGGGTTGGGGCTTGTTTGCCTGGCATACTTGTGTGTGCAAAGGAAGGCCTCCAAGATACAGAAGCCGCAGCGCCAAATACCACAAGCCTGTCTAGTGCTGTAAAATTTTTGATTATTTTGTGTGTGTGTCCCAATAGATTGTGGGGGCGTAACCCATTACTGGTGATTCAGGGGGCTGTTTCAGAGCAGGACTGCAGAAACTCAGACTGGTGATGGGGAGAGAGAAATGGATGTGACAACAGGTCACATCCATTTATCTGCACACCTCTGGCCCCCCACACTACTGCCATGCGGCCCCCGCAAGATTGCTCGTGACGGAATACTGCCCTTGGCTAAAAAAGGTCTCTACTCCACTCCCCAATTGTATACAGGACTTCCCACTCTTTTAGAAATCTCCACTTCTGGCTTTTTTTAAAATATAAAAAAAATCAAACAAGTTTCTAGACCTCATTGTTGTGGATAAAGCCTGAAAATGCACAAGCTGCACTTGCTTAAGCAGACATGGGCAGGTGTCTCTCTATCTCCTAGTAGATTTCTAGGTAACATGGAAGTAGATTGGCAAGGATTTCCAACTCCCAATGATGGCCAGAACATCTAAATTGCCCCCCCCCTAAATTAATATTGCTGAAATTAAGAAAGCTGATGGGACCTGGAGTGGCTTTTGGTGCAGAGGGACTGTGATTCAGTTCAGTTTGGATACTTTCCTGGAATCATGGCAGGCTGAAAAAAAAGTCACTATCCAATAATTCTCTTCTGCACAGCTTCCTAGAGACAAAGCTCTCTAAGGGCTCTTCCTGGTCACCTGTTTATTAAGCATTCACCCATTGCTTGCACAAAGCTGACACGGAGGTCAAATTATATCCATTTTTTGCTGAGCAACTGTCCTGATTTGTTTGTGGCAAGCTTGTACAACAAATGGCCATATTCACACCATATATTTAAAGGACTGCAATGCCATGTCAAACAGTCACTGCTTCCCCGAAAGCAGCCTGGGAACTGAAGTTTGTTAAGGGTGCAGAGAGGAGATGGCTACTCCTCTTACACAACTATAATTCCCAGAGCTCCCTGTGAAGAGGGACTGACTGTTAAACCACTCTGGGAGCTGTAGTTCTGTGGAGGGAATAGGGGTATCCTAACGACTCTCAGAATCCTTAACATACTACAGCTCCCAAAATTATTTGGGGGTAGCACAGCTGTTCAAAGCGGCACCGTAGTGCTTTAAATGTATGGTGTGGATGTGGCCAGGGAACATTCATAGTGATTTGCTTGTGTGGGCATTTGCATACCTTCGCATTCATTCATCCCACACGTTTCAATGCATTTCCTTGTTACTTTTCTCATCTCAAAAGGGTCATCTTCCGGCTGCTGCTATTTTGCAGGAGGTATATATATATATATATATATATATATATATATATATATATATACACACACACACACCATAAGGAGATTGCAGGAGGAAATCAATATATTGTTTTCTTAACCCCTCTCCCTTTTGATTTCCTCCTTCTGCAATCTCCTTATGGAAAGGGGAATGCCGTAAAGCACTTTAAGCCCATGAGAAAATGTGGGGGAACTCTGGAAGGAGAGACGAGAAAGACAGGCAGATGGTGTGCAAAATATTTATTCATACTTATCTTCTCTCCCCCCCCCTTTTCAAATCAGACTTCAGATCTGGGTAGTAGTGCATTTACTTGTAGCAAGCTCTTTCTCTCCCCCCCCCCCGAAATTCTCCCCCCTATTGCATGCTCACCCCTGCCTGTTCATCTTTAGACTTCATCTCTCCGAAGACAGGTGCATTTCCATTCGTAGCGGGACGGAACAATTTCAGCAGCCTGGTGCAGCGAGATCTGGGGTGCTGTCACAGGCCACGTGCCAGAGATCTACTGCTCCCACAGTGCAAAACGAAATAAACTCTCTTCCCAAATGGCACCCCTTGCGACAGGAAGGCACGTTTTGAAGCCAGCGGGAAAGTTTTACAATTAAAACACCCAGGAACCCTTCCAGGCCTTAACAGAAGGACGGTGGAGCCCATTAGCTGGCCTTGAGGTGTTGAGGGCTCCACCAAGGGTTTTCACCAAGCCCATCCCATTTGGAGGATTCCTGCTGGAGCACCCTTAGCAAAAGCTGCCTATAAATGGGGAGGGGGAGGGTTCCATCTCAGCCTGGGCAGAAGACTAAGAGCTCCACTCTCCCACCTGCTCAGGTTCCCCGCTTCAATCCCCAGTGCAGTTGAACACTGTCAAAGGTCCTCATAAAGGATCGGAAGATCAATCTAGGCCAAGGATGAGTTAACTGGCCATCTGGAGGGTGCAGCTGACCTCCTCAAGCAAATTTATCCAGGCTCCATGTGGCCTTCCTGTGTCTTAAGCCAAGACTGTTCATGCTCATTTAAGAAAACGAAAAATTTTGTTCAAAGGTATGGCACAAGACAGACCCCGCTTTCTCTCTCTTTGGGTTTTAAGTGGAGCTCTCCTCCCCCCACCCACCAACCAAGTGCATTTGCTATTTTAAGAGCCAATCCACCCATTCAGGTTGTCAGGGGTTCAGGAGCAGAGGGAACGGATGGCGAGGAATCGGAAGGAGAGGTTAGCGATGATAGCCGTCCGAGATCTCTAAGTCTGTCCAGCGAATCGGAGGATTCACAGAAAGGGGCTCCCGTGGGCAGAGCTGGGGGGTTACCAAGAGGGGCACCCCAGGAAGAAGGGACCAGAGGGGACTCAGAGAGCAGCAGCTGGAAATCCGGACCAGCTACTCCACCAGAGAGCAGCAGGGGGGAGGAGTTCCAGGCACCAGCGACAGGCAGCTCTCCGGCAGCAGCCACGCCTGCGTCAGAGAGCGAGGAAACGGTAGAGAGGAGGGTCGGAGACAGCGCGCGCGCGCCAAGTTCAAATGTACCAGAGGGAGGCGCAATGAGCAGCCCGGAAAGGGAGCCAGGTCCTAAAGCCCGCCGAAGGGAGGGGGAGGAATCCGAAGGGTCCGCATCCGAGGCATCCAGGAAGGAAGGAACCCCGGGGGGTGGTAGGACCCAGAGGCGAAAGGAAAGACGCAAGAGGTGGAGCAAGGCTAGGGTCTTGAACTGGTGTACAGGAGGCGGAGATTCAGATGGGACTTCGCCGATCTAGGGAATAGACGTAGAGACGCACGCTAAGATGTGGAAATGGAAACTATACTTCAATAAAGACTTTATTCCGTTCTACCGGCTAGCGTTGGTCCTTTGTGAGCCGGGACCTAGAGGCAGTCTCTGACAGTAAGTCCCATCTCATCAGAAGTTTTCATCAGTTCTCTTTGACTCAAGCGGCGTGTGGGGAGCGAAGCAGGGAGGAAAGAGGACTGGTGCCTTTGGAGCTCACAAAAGTCAAGCGACATGTCTACTGAAGAGCAAATTGCTTCCCTGCGAGAAGCGGTAACGCAGCTCAGCGCAGAGATAATCGCCTCCAGGAAAAGAGAGGATGAAGCGGCTGCTGCATGCCGAGATCTCCAAGCCAGGTTGGAAGTGCTTACTAAGCAGGCACAAACGGGTTCCAGATCCGAGGGAATCGGGTTGGGAAGGACTGGAGGCAGCATTGTATCTCACTTTGATGGGAATTTGCAGCAGTACCCCAATTTCCGAGCAGATGTGCAGTTTGCGCTGAAACTGCTGGAGAAAGAGTTTAGAGATGAGCAAGAAAAAGTGGGGTTTATCTTGTCTCATTTGCATGGAGACGCGAAAGCATGTCTGCGCAATCTGTGGAGAGATATGGACCCAGCGCTCCAGAGTTCAGCTGCATTCATTAAAGCGATGGATTCTTGCTTTCTATCGAAAATAGACATTGACATTGCCCGTAAGGACATATTTGAGCTGAGACAAGGGAAAGCCAGCGTGAGGCAGTATCACTCCCGCTTTTTTGCATTGGTCAATGCCTTGGGGTGGGACAAGGATTCCCCCCCCGTTAGAGATCTTTATTGGGAAGGATTGAACCCCCAAATCAAGGATGAGATAGCGCGGGGGGAGAGACCCAAAAGCACCCAGGAAGTGGTGGACAGATCGCTTGCAGTGGGGGTGAGGCTGGAGGACCGCCCTTGGGACAGAGGAGAAGGGCGTTGGGGACGCACACCAGCCAGAGTGCCCTCCCTCTTGCCCAGGGATGTCGCGCGTGCGCAATCAACGCCTCCGCAAGCAGGGGGGGAGGAGCCAATGGAGATCGGCGGTGCTAGAGCTCAATCAGCCACCAGAGCCTTAACACCGGGAGCAGTCAAAACAAAGCAGCCTAGAGGGAACAGGAAGTGTTACATCTGTGACAGTTCGAAGCACATGGCGAAAGAGTGTCCCCAGAGGCTCCACAAGCACACTGCAGCTTCAATGACAGTAATGGGAGCAACTCAGCAAAGTGAACCACGGCAGGGAAACGGAAGCACTGGGGGCCAGCCAGGCGAGTCAGTGAAGAAGTCCCCGGAGATTTTGAAGCCCACGGATCCCCTCCCGCCCAAACCAGTGGTGCAGCTCACCGCATCGCTCCAGCTGCCCAGTGGTCTCACTTTAGAAGTGCCGATTACGATTGACTCTGGCAGTAATGCGGACTTTATCGCACTGGAATTCCTTCAACAACACAACATAGCGCTACTGCCAGCCACACTGCCCCTGAACGTGGTCACAGTGGATGGCAGGGAACTGCTAGGGGGGCAGGTGGTGCAGCAGACACCACCTATGGTGATGCAAATTGGGAATCACCGAGAAGTCATCAGCTTCAACGTCACCCAATTGTCGGACACGCCCATAGTGTTGGGCATGAGTTGGCTGGATAGGCACAGCCCGGCATTAGCGTGGTACCAGCGGCAATTGACCTTCTGCTCTTCCTACTGCGCAGCGCACTGCATCCAGACCTGCCAGGAAGGAGAGGGGCGAGAGGATGCACCGCAGCTACACCTAGGTATGGTGCAAGCGGTGCCCAACAAGTACAAGGAGTTTTTGGAGGTCTTCTGCGAGAAGGAGGCGGACAAACTGCCCCCCCACAGACCCTATGACTGCAAGATTGATCTCCTGCCGGGGGCAACGCTGCCAACAGGGAAACTGTATTCCATGTCTGAGGACGAACTGCAGGAACTTAGGGAGTTCATAGACCACAATTTGAAGCGCGGGTTCATTCGGGAGTCGAAAGCTGTAGGGGGCAGCCCAGTATTCTTTGTGAAGAAGCGAGACACGCCCCAGAAGAGGCTTGTAGTTGACTTTCGAATTTTGAACTCGAAAACCAAGCCCTCGTCCTTCCCCATGCCCAAAATAGACGACCTGCTCGCGACGGTAAGGAAAGGACGCGTTTTCACCAAGTTGGATCTGCGAGGCGCGTACAACCTGATTCGTGTGCGGGAGGGCGACGAGTGGAAGACGGCCATGTTCACACCACTGGGCACCTACGAATACAGAGTTATGCCCTTCGGATTACAAAATGGCTCTCACTGTTTTCAAGCCTTTATGCATCACGTGTTGGCGGGACTCCTTTACAAGAAATGCGTATGCTTCCTGGACGACATCCTGATATTTTCTGAGTCGCGAGAAGCGCACGAGAGGGATGTCAGGGAAGTTCTGCGGAGACTAAAGGAGCACAGGCTGTACGCCAAGCTGGAGAAGTGCCAGTTCGACGTGACGGAGGTGGATTTCCTGGGCTATAAACTGTCGGACAAGGGGCTCGCCATGGACAGCGCCAAGGTTCGCTCAGTATTGGACTGGAAAAGCCCGCGCAATAGGAAGGAAGTCCAGCGGTTTGTCGGCTTTGCCAACTTTTATCGCAAGTTCATCAAGGGGTTCGCTATGCAAACGGCGGCCATCACCGACACGCTCAGCTCCAAGAAGAAGAAGTTTATCTGGACGGAGGAAGCGGAGCAGTCCTTTCAGAAACTCAAGCGTCTCTTCGCTTCCGAGGAGCAGCTGCTGCATGTGAATCCCAGCAGACCGATGAGGGTGGAGACGGACGCCTCAGACAGAGCCGTGGGAGCTGTACTGTTGCAACAAGACCAGCAGGGGGACTGGAGGCCGTGCGCCTTCTACTCAAGGAAGCTCAGCAAGTCGGAGCAAAATTACACCATCTGGGACAGGGAGTTGCTAGCCATCCATGCAGCGTTCAAAGCGTGGAGGCACTTCCTTATCGGAGCCAGACACACAGTGCAGGTCCGCACGGACCACAAGAATCTAGAGTACTGGCGCACGGCGAGGTTCCTGAATCAGAGGCACATTAGATGGGCAGAGTTCTTCGCGGACTTCGACTTCAAGATAGAGTACATCCCGGGTGACAACAACATCATGGCGGATGCCTTGTCCAGAAAGCCGCAATACCTCGAGGAGGAGGCACCGTCGGCAGCCAAGCACATTTTCGCACCGGAAGCGTGGGCTTGCGCCTCGGCGACCGTGGATCTGGACGCCGTACGTCGAGCGTTGCAGGAGGACCCCTTCGCGCTAGCCAAGATGGAGGAGGTGCACAAGGGCACGGTGAAGGACGACGAGTTCCAGATCAGAGACGGTTTGCTCATCCGCAAGGGAGCACTCTACGTGCCGGGGAATGACCTCCGCGCAAGGGTGCTGCAGCAGCTACACGACGCCCCCACTGCCGGGCACTTTGGCAGAGAAAAGACTGTAGAACTAGTGACCAGAGACTTTTGGTGGCCCAAGATGCGGGGGGAAGTAGCGGATTACGTCTCGAGATGCGACACCTGCCAAAGGGCCAAGTCAGTGCACAAACCGCCGGCGGGATTGCTGGAACCGTTGCAGACGCCGTCTGAGCCGTGGGAACGGGTGGCCCTGGACTTTGTCACGGATCTGCCCAGTTCGAGGGGAAAGACGGCAGTGCTTGTGGTGGTGGACATGTTTACCAAGATGGCACACTTCATTCCGTGTGCGAAGGTGGCCACGGCAGAACAGACCGCCAAACTGTTCATAGACCACGTGTTTAAGGTCCACGGTCTGCCACGATCTATTCTATCCGACCGGGGGCGGCAGTTCATCTCGAACTTCTGGCAAAAGTTGATGGGCATCCTGAACGTCAAGATCAATCTAGCGTCGGCGAGACACCCGCAGACCAACGGACAAGCGGAGAGGGTCAACGCCATCATGCAGCAGTACCTGAGATGCTACGCCAATCAGCAGCCTAACACGTGGGTGGACTACCTGCCCCTCGCAGAGTTCGCTTACAACAATACGAAGCACGTGTCGACGGGGGTGACGCCGTTCTTCGCCAACAACGGGAGGCATCCCAGAACCTTCCCAGGTTTAGAGAGAGTGGGGGAGGGGGAGCCGCAGGCAGCGGAAGAATTAGCGTCAGAGTTGCAGGAAGTCCACGAACAGCTTAGGAGGCAGTTGGAACTGGCAAAGCACGCATACAAACTGCAGGCTGACAGACACAGGAGAGTAGGGGAAGACATACAGGTGGGAGACTGGGTGTGGTTAGCAGCGCAAGCAGTGCCGACCAGATCGTTGGCCAAGAAGAAGCTAGGGCATAAGCAGCTAGGGCCTTACCAAGTCCAGGCACAGGTCAATCCAGTGGCCTTCCGGTTAGCGCTTCCGGAGGGTTCCAGAATGCATCCGGTCTTCCATAGATCGGTGCTCACGCCCTACAAAGCACCGCATAGATTTCACGAGCCAGGCACAGCACCAGATCCGCCCAGAGAAGGACTCAGGGAAAGGGGGTCGCCAAGAGGGGAGCGCATCAACGAAGCCACAGAGATTTTAGACTCGAGATGGGGGGAAGAGGGAGTAGAATACCTTCTTGCCAGAGAGGATACCCCGGCCAGCGCCAACAGTTGGGTGCCGGGCTATGCCTTGGACGAGCCTCTTCTCAAGGAAGAGTTCCATGCCATTTTCCCACACAGGCCCATGCCAGCCGAGTATTTCGATGACTGGCTCTTCACACCCACACTTTCAGGCAGCACGTTCCAGGGGTTCGACTCGGACGAGGAGACGGCACCACACATACGCTCTCCGGAAGGTTCACCCTCGGGTTCTGCCTCAGACCGCTCCTATTGGTGGGATAATCAACCAGAGGAGCAGTGGCGCAGGAAGTGGCTGGGGGGTCCCTGGCAGGCATCACCCTCAGAGGGGAACGGGGGAGAGATGGACATGGACGTGTTGGGGGAGGACGTGGGATTTGAACACGAAGGCAGGGAGATGGAAGCAGAGGAGATCGACGTCGACGAGCGCACGGAGGACGAGCCAGACCTGCCCGATGTGATGTACGACACGAGGGAAGAACTGTATCCGGCACTCACCCCTGCCACGACGGAGCACCCAGAACCCACACCGGAAGGAGGGGAGGGGGGAAGGGGGGGCTTCGAGGGGGGGATGGATGTCAGGGGTTCAGGAGCAGAGGGAACGGATGGCGAGGAATCGGAAGGAGAGGTTAGCGATGATAGCCGTCCGAGATCTCTAAGTCTGTCCAGCGAATCGGAGGATTCACAGAAAGGGGCTCCCGTGGGCAGAGCTGGGGGGTTACCAAGAGGGGCACCCCAGGAAGAAGGGACCAGAGGGGACTCAGAGAGCAGCAGCTGGAAATCCGGACCAGCTACTCCACCAGAGAGCAGCAGGGGGGAGGAGTTCCAGGCACCAGCGACAGGCAGCTCTCCGGCAGCAGCCACGCCTGCGTCAGAGAGCGAGGAAACGGTAGAGAGGAGGGTCGGAGACAGCGCGCGCGCGCCAAGTTCAAATGTACCAGAGGGAGGCGCAATGAGCAGCCCGGAAAGGGAGCCAGGTCCTAAAGCCCGCCGAAGGGAGGGGGAGGAATCCGAAGGGTCCGCATCCGAGGCATCCAGGAAGGAAGGAACCCCGGGGGGTGGTAGGACCCAGAGGCGAAAGGAAAGACGCAAGAGGTGGAGCAAGGCTAGGGTCTTGAACTGGTGTACAGGAGGCGGAGATTCAGATGGGACTTCGCCGATCTAGGGAATAGACGTAGAGACGCACGCTAAGATGTGGAAATGGAAACTATACTTCAATAAAGACTTTATTCCGTTCTACCGGCTAGCGTTGGTCCTTTGTGAGCCGGGACCTAGAGGCAGTCTCTGACACAGGTGATCGGACTTCATGGCAAAATATACTTCCAAGCCTTTCTTCCCAACTACTAACTACAGTACAGAACTCCGCACCATCCCTGCGCGCGCACACATACACACACTCCTGAGAATCCAGAAGTCGGCTGTCCCTGATCTAGACCAACCCCTGCTCTAGAAACCAGCTTCTGGAAACACAAAACCTGTGGGCCTGCACAGGACCGATTGCTCAGTCACTGTTCCATCGGGACCAAATGGGCACCTTGGCAATACAAGGGGGGCAGAGGCAGGGTGATGGAAGAAAGGCAGGAGAAGGAAGCTGCCTGAACCCCATGGACTTTGCAGAGATATTAGGGCCTGGAGTTCCATCTGGGAATCTCCTTTAAGGCCAGAGATTCCTCAGCGCAGAGAAGACACATTTATAGAAACATAAGAAGGTGCTTTGACCCTTGATTGTTTCCTTAAATGATCATAATAATGCACGCAGACCTGCACACTGGTGTGGATTGGTGTGGACCTCCTGCGCACTCTCTCTCTCACACAGGAGCATAGGAAGCTGCTCTGTATACAAAGTCAGACCATCTAGCTCAATGTTGACTATACTGATTGACAGCGCCTCTCCACGGTCTGAGACAGTGTCATCCAGGGATTGAACTGGGACCTTTTGCCTGCAAACCACATCATCAAACACTGAGCGATGGGAGGATGCTGTATTTCCCTCCTTACCTACAGAAGAATCCCAAAACCAGACCTCCAACCACAGGTTAGATGGAAGGACTCCCAGGCCAAAGAAAAGGTGAAACCCACCCACCCCCCATCTCAGCCCCTCCCCGGTAAAAAGAACTGAAGCACATGAAGCACAGAGGTGTTACCCAAGGAGCTCGCAGAAAAACCAATTCCAAAGCAAGGGAACGAAGGAAGTTACAAAGCAAACAAGCCAACAAACCCAGCAACTCAAGAGCACGAGGAATGATCTGAAGGCATCGGATGCAGCTGCATCCATCATCACAGACGCAGCTCTGCCGGAGGAACACAAAACTCTGGAATAGACACGGGTAAAGGGGTACCAACCCACCAACCCTCCCTCCCCCAAAAGAATACATAGACTCTCATGCCTATAAGGGGATCTCTGAGAACACGATTGCTAAGGGATCTCCCCCCACCCCTCTTTGGAGCTGAGCTGGGGGTGGACACAGAGGGAATTCTAGGGAAAGGGGTGGCAGTTTGTTCGTTCCTGGGTCACAGGTTGCCCCATTTGCCCTCCGGCCTCTTCCCGCAGGAGCCTAGCACGGGTCCTTGCTAATCTTGTTTTTGGCATCCGGCTGACGCATCGCTTCGGAGACGCGGCGCGCGGTCGCTGGGCTCCTGCGCTCCTGTGCGCCAGGTCAGCCCCCTCCCTTTCTCTCCGGAGATGTCTGCAGTTTTTGGCACTTCCAGGGTGGGTGTTGCAGAGAGAACTGGGACCGGGAAGCGGGAGGGGATTGCTACGGGGGAGGTGGGATCTGTGCCCCTAGAAGGTCGTAGGCGAAGATGTTCCAGAAGACGGCAAAGACCAGGAAGGTGGCGTAGGAGAGGAGCACCACCCACCAGCCGCACTGGTCCTGGAGGTTCTCCTCGTAGCTGCGGAGGATGGTCAGGCCCATGCTGATGCCCACAATCGCCCCTGCCAGGTGGGCCATGAAGCTGGGCTGGGGGCCCGAAGAGGGCAAGGGGGGAGAGAAACGCAGCCAAACAGCCCGGCCCACCTCAGAGCTCACTGCGAGGGGAAAGAGAGAGACGAGAGATCACAACGGCTCGAGTCCCAAGCTTCTAGTCCCTTTGAGGCATGTCTCTCTGTCATTGCCCCTCCCCTCCTTTGGTATGTACATAGTGCCTTATAACATTTATATTAGAGGTGTCCATGTCCCCCTCCCGAGCAGTTTCAGGGTTTAATTGGGCCCAATCCAAGTCAGGGTAATCTGGGGCTGACCCAGAGTGGATCCGGGCCCTTGCACAGTGTTTAATTAGGGTTTCACACATGGGGCCAAGGATGCAGGAGGAAAGGCCTGTGTCTTCCCTGCACCATGGAAGTCTCAACCAAGAGAGACCAGTATACTTACTGCACACCAGGGCTAACACCATGCGCAGCAGTTTGTAAGGGCAACGCATCCCTGCCCAGTTCTGCGGAGAGAGAAACAGAATTAGATTTTTTCCTGCCCACAGCTTCTTCTCCCGATACCTTTCTCATCACACCCCCTTCCGTAAGAAGAGCCTGCAGGATCAGTCCAACGGACCTCCTGCAGTCTGTTCTCGCAGCAGCCGACCAGATCTAACGTAAAGTGAAACGATATCACGTCCACCAATATTTACAACTCCAGGAGCCTTCAACCTGATCCTGAAATTCTTCTTCACGGATTTGCCCTGGAATGGCACTGCTCAAGGGAAGCACACTTGGGCCTCTGCCACTGTCCAAGGCCACTGTGAGGCTGAATGACCCACCTCCCAGGAAGAATGTGAGGGCAAGGGGAAGGCCAGCCAGGCCCCAGCCATTGGCCAGAGAAGGAGCAGCCGCAGGGAGCTGGCTTCCTTGCTCGCTGCCAGAAACAGCACCCAGTTACACCAGCCAGCTGTCCCAGGACTGTAGGTCTGAGGAGGAGCACACTCTGTCTCCATCTGTTTACCTGGGAGGGGGAGCTAAAGAGGGCTGAGATGTTTGGATTTGGGGGTTCTGTTGAGAGTCACTTGAAGGGTCATTTGGTTAAATGGCAGGGTGGATATCTTCCAAATGGCTAAATAAATACTCTTGCCCAGCAAGGTTTGGTTTAGTTTTTCATGACGCCGTTCTGTTATATAAACCCCCCTGCAATCCTTGGATGAAGTGTGGGATATACTTTTAATATAATTAAAATAATATTTTTTATTTGTCTAGCCAAGACCTGGGGACAAGAGGCAGGTATCGCCATGTTTAGCAGAATACCAAGGCATGAAGAAGTACAATTCATTTCGAAAAGAAACCATGGAGAGGGTCAGGGGAGGAACCCACTCCCCCCGCCAAAAAAAACACAGCTTGATGAGGACTGAGCATGCTCAGTGACCACAGAGTACAGAATGTCTGCTAGGGAAAATGAGAAACAAACAGAACCTCCCAGAAAACAAGGAGGAAAGTTGAGAATGGAATGGAGTATTCCTGAGGGGTACTGGCTGGCTGGCTGGCTAGAACCCAGGAGCCACATGGCCCGGCAACATTTTGTTGAAGATTTCACTACAGAATCACCATATTGAAGCCCACCAAGCGCTCATCAAGTTCCCCTCCCCCATTCAGTTCAAAGTGGCATCCCACTCACCATGACAACGTTGGCCAGGTGAGCGGAGCAGAGGGCGTAGACTCCCCCCGAACCTCCAACCAAAGGTGCTCTCATGTCTGTAATGGAGACGGTCAGGGAACCTGAAAGGGAAATAGCGGAGAGAAATAGGATGGGGTTAGGCAGGGGCACCACAAACAAAAGGATTTTCATCGCCTCAGCAACTTGACATGCATTTAGTTGCCAGCAAAAATATAGTCCAGACACCCCTCAGTAAATGATCAACACCCACGGTCCTCTCCCTGCGACACCCTTGCCTGTCCAAACCTCAAGGCATTCTTCATTTTATTTATTATATTTATATACACCTTTTCTTCCAAGAAACTCAAGGTAGTGTGCACAGTTCTTCTCCCCACGTCATCCTCACAACAACCCTGTGAGGTAGGTTAGGCTGAGAGATGGCGGCTGCCTCAAGGTAACACAGCTAGAGCTCCATGGCTGAGTGGGGATTCGAACTCTGGTCTCCCAGGTCAAGGCCGAACCCTCTAGCCATTACACCACACTGTTTCTTCTTGAAGGACTGCCTTCTCCAGCATGAAACCCTTTCGCACCCCACACATTAAACACCTGAACAGTCGTGGCTACCCCCAAAGAATCCTGGGAACTGTTCTCCTAACTGTTCACTCAGAACTCTTTAGAAACTACAGTTCCCATAATTCTTGGGGGGGGGGGAGGTGAGCCATGCCTGTTAAAATGGTATAAGTGTCTTTTCAACATATGGTGTGAATATGACCCAGGCAGGGTCAGCAATGTGATGTGCCCCCCCCAGACTGCAACTCCCATCATCCCTTGGCAAATCTGGCTGGGGCTGATGGGAGTTGTAGTCCAAAACATCTGGGCTTCCCTAGGTTGACAAAGAATGGAGGAAGGGGGGAAACAAAAGTCTGACATGTTTAAACAATTTCAAATGGGTTCTCCTTGAAAATTTGAAACCCACCAGCATTCTTGGGTTTGTGGAGGGGAGACAATACCAGCCTCCCTTGGCCTGGCCTTAGGAAGCTGTGAAATGCTCTCCCCAGAGGCCACTGGGGGCAGCCCGGCAGATTTTGCTCTTTCCTTCCCTGCCCAGATGTACTTTGCTGAGACAGCAGCTTGGGAGAGGAGAGGCTGCGACTGATGAGGAATTGTTCACCCTCCATTTCGCTCTCCCTTCCACCACCACCCCCCTCCAAAAAAGACATGGATGGGTGAGTAATTCCAGCAGCTGCTCTAATTGCCCAGGGGCTCAGCAAACAAATAAATAAATAAAGCTTGCAGTGACAGCCAATAAATACTCTCCCAAAGCACCATAATTTAGAGCCTGATTCCTCTTTTCCCCCAGCCATCCTGGACAGGGACTACATGGGATTTGGTCAGACCGGGCTCTCCAGCAGAGACAGTGTGCGATAATGCAGGGATCTGTGTGTGTGTGTGCGTGAAAGAGAGAGAGAGAGATCTACAGCCAGGGGAGACGGGAAATTTTTAGGGATTTAGACACCCCAGAGACAGAACTTTGGTTCACCGAACGCTGTTTATAAACTGTCTTGAAGGAAAGGAGATGGAACCAAAATGAAACCCCAACAATGGGTGTGTGTGTGTTGTGTGCTGCACCACAATTTAAGGCCTCATCCGCACCATACGTGTAAAGCAGTATCATCCCACTTACGGCTTCCCCCCCAAATATCCTGGAAACTGTAGTTCGTTAAAGGTGCTGAGAGTTGTTAGGAGACTCCTGTGTTCCCCTCACAGAGCTACAATACCCAGAGTTCCCTGGGAAGCGAGAATGACTGTTAAGCCACTCTAGGGATCCTCAGGCTTGAGGACTGAGTGTGGCCCTCCAGGCCTCTCTACCTGGCCCTCAGAACTCTCCCCAGGCCCCACCCCTCTCTGGCTGTGCTGAACAACTCCCAGAGGGTCCTGGCCTGGCTGGAATGTGCCCCAGCCTGGAATGTGAATTTGGATGATGGAAGATAGAGACAGGGGTGTGCAGAGACTAGCCTGCTGCACAAGGCAAAAGGTACCCTTGTGGCCCCGCCCACTTTTGCCTCTTGCCCCTCCTACCCCTGGTGCAAGGCCCCTGGGAGGTCGCCCAGCAGGGAATGTGGCCCTCAGGCTGAAACGTCTTCCCCCACCCTGGGCCTAAGGGCTAACAGATTTATGGTGTCCAATAGCGGGGCTTAGAGAAGAGTGGAGAGAAGTGAGCAGTGCTCTCTTACCTGCCAGAACTCCTGCGAGGTAGAGGAAGCTGATGCGAAGGATACCATGGACCATCTCTAGGGGTACTCCGATCATCAGCTGCAAGAGGGCATTGAAGCCCAATTGCTCCAACCTGGAAAGAGACACGGAAAGGCAGTGAGCTCAGCAGCCAAGAATCCCAGGAGGGGACAGACAACGTTCAGCTCACCTTGCCAGAAACGATGAGAGCTAGAAACTTGCCGTGTTGCTCCCTCCCCAAACCCTGTGATGTTCTCAGGTCTCAGAATCTCTCAGGCCCAAACGTCACCTCCTGTTTTAAAGTTCTCTCTAGGTCTGCAGGTGCCGTTTGCCCAAACGAAGGAGCCTCTCCTGCTGCCTCCAGAACCCAGAGGAATCTCACAGAATTGTAGAGTTGGAATCAACCATGGGGACAATCTAGTCCAACTCCCTGCAATGTGGGAATCTTTTTGCCCGACGTGGGGCTCAAACCCACGACCCTGAGATTAACTGTCTCATGCTGTACTGGCTGAGCTAACCTGCAGTGGCAGTGGGCTGGTGCCCCCTGCCCATAGACACCTCCCCGCCCCCATCTGTACGCACATTGCAGAAATACAGAGTCAGCTTGCTCACTTGCACATCTCTCATCCAGGGAATGTTTCTCAGCTCGAGGGCCACGCTGCCAAACCAGGCAACCTTCTGGGGGCCACATGCCAAGGGTGGGCGGAGCGCCAAATGCAAATTCCACCTTTTACGCAGGAAGTTAGTTCCTACACTGACTCACTCACTCCTCTCTAGCCTCCATCATAGTAATCGAGTGGCATGATCAGAGTTCGGGGACACATTCCAGCCAGGCAGAAACACTCAAGAAAGGGGTGGAGCAGGGCCGGCGAGGGGCGTGGCTGCAGAGGGGGTGTGGCCTGCAGAGAGTTCCGAGAGACAAACAGAGAGGTTTGGAGGGCTGTATTTGGCCCCTAGGCCTGAGGTTCCCGACCCCTGCTCTGCTGGAAGCAACGAGGGGCAAGACAAGGCAGGCACTTACCCCACATGCATGAACATGTAGGAGAGGAACCTCCAGGCACGAGCGCGGTGGCCCGGGTGGTACACGAGGGGGCTCTTCATGTACTCAGGGTGGTATGTCTGCAGGACCCACTTGTTCAGCCGGGCCCCATAGCAGAGGAATACGATGATCTAATAGAAACAGGATGTGAGGGGGTTATTTAGGATGATCTACTACGGTGTCCAAATGGGTATGAGGCTGTCCAGCACCTTGGCAACACCCAGAGATAAAGTTGATAAAGCTGCTTCCCCTTCCTATGTCTCTAGTCCTCAAGAAAATAGCTGGAAATGCCTTAAACAGGCTGCGTCTAGGCTGGAAATGAACAGGAGACCAGAAAAAGCCACACAAAGCAGTACAGTGGTACCTCGGGTTACATACACTTCAGGTTACAGACTCCGCTAACCCAGAAATAGTACCTCAGGTTAAGAACTTTGCTTCAGGATGAGAACAGAAATCGTGCTCCGGCGGCGCAGCAGCAGCAGGAGGCCCCATTAGCTAAAGCGGTGCTTCAGGTTAAGAACAGTTTCAGGTTAAGAACGGACCTCCGGAACGAATTAAGTACTTAACCCGAGGTACCACTGTACTGGTCACTAAATTCTTCTCCTTTTTTAAAAAAACAAAGCAATATGCTGGTCCTCAGTGTTGCAAATATATGACTGCAGGAAAGAAGCAGGGTGGGGGCAATGCCTAGTCAAATCTCAGATGTCCAAATAGTTGGGGGGCGCAGAAATTGTTGGGGTTCAGCACCTTCTGCAGCACCTCCTCCTCCACCCATGAGTAGGCAAAGCATAATAAGTTGTGCAAAACTGGAATACAGTGGACGCTCAGGTTGCAAACGTCATCCGTGAGGGATGCATGTTCACAACCTGCAGTGTTTGCAACCGCATCTGCACACGTGCGGATTGCGATTCAGCGCTTCTGCGCATGCGTGACTGCCGAAACCCAGAAGTAACCCGTTCCGGTACTTCCGGGTTTCAGCAGTCGGCAACCCGAAAAAACGCAACCTGAAGCAGCTGTAACCCAAGGTATGACTGTAAACGAGATCCATTTGCAGCATTTTGTTTTATATCAGCAGGAATTCTTTTTATACATATGATCAAAACACAGGTGCATGCATACAAGGAGAATTCCTCCAGCCGCAGAACCTGGCATCTCCCACAAGACGCTGATCAAGCTTTCTTTAAAAGTTTTAAAAGTTAACCACGGGGGCTGCCTCTTCCCCCTAAGAGGAGGGCGCCCTCCACTGGCACTCAGGCAAACAGCAGGTCACCTCTCCACCCACCTGGGTCAGTGTGACGACTGCCATGAAAACCGGAGGGGGGCAGGTGCGGTGCTGGTAGAAGTACCACCTCCGGTCCATCTCGCAGGGAAGGATCTCGTAGGCCACGTAGCGCACAAAGCGCTTGTAGAAGCCCAGGCCCGTTTCGTCCAGGAGCCCATCGCGGGGAAGCGCCCTCTGCCCGTTGGCGATGGCTCGCTTGAAGCTGCTCGACCGCTTGCTGCTGATCTGCAGAGAGGGGCCACGTCACGCAAAGAGGCAGGAGACCCGCTCCCTGGAGCTCTTGGGGCGAACCAGCCCCCCAGGCTCCAGCTCTTGTCACCCCCACCCCCCAGCCAGCCAGTAAATGATGCTCTTTATTATTGCGCTTTCTCAGCACTGCTTAAAGCCTCCAGTCAGCTGCTAACCTTGCCTTGCAAATATATCCAAGATAAGTACGATGAGAAACTGGCAGCAAGCATTGAAAACAGCCTTACAGACACCCCTGTTAGGTAGGTCAGTCCTAATACCCTTTGGTCGCAGATGGGGAGCTGAGGCTAAGAGAGAAAGGCTTGCCTGGTGAGTTCATAGTTACAGGAGATATTCGAATGAGGAGACACTGGCTCTTAAATAAAAGGAAAGGTGGCTGCAGAGAGTTTTACTCCTGCTTCCCAGCTAAACAGAGAGTGGACTGGCTTAAGGGAGGAAGACCCCAGGTTTGGCCAGCAGGGGGCACTGTGGGGCCTGACCTTCCACCTGCTTCCTTGGTGCTTAAGGGCAAGCTCACTCAGTCCTTTGGGGCTGGATGATGAGCACCAAAAGACCTTGCTCAGGGAGATGTGCTGCATTCGGGAATTGAATTGCAGGTCACACGGTGTGCAGACGGAGCCTGCCTACTAATGCCTTCCTCCTTGCCTTACCATCTTGGCACTCAGCTGAGCCAATTAAGGAGAAATTATTGACTATTAAGTATTCAGAACTGGATAGCTGGTGCAGCCTAAATGCTTTTTAACAAAGAACTTAGGAAGAAAAGAAGAGAATTGGATATTATTCCTTTAATTGGACTCTCCCTCCCACTTTGCTATCCAAGATTACAGGAGGGGGAGATTCTACATATACTGGGTCTTTCTCCTGTGAAACCTTCCCCTATAGGAACCCACAGTGACCTTGGGACAGTCACTATCTCTCAGCCTAACCTACCTCACAAGGTTGTTGTGATGGAGAGGGAGATCAGTGGATATGTCTGACTTCTACAAAATCTTACTGGCTTCAAAATTTGGCAAAACATTTTGCACTCCTGCTCAAGCCAGGCAGGCAGGCAGGGAAAGCACATTTGAGTGGAAAAGAGCGGCATGAAATTTTATATTTACTTATTGCATTTATATTGCACCTTTCCTCCAAGGAGCTCCTGGTGGCCGACATTGGTTCTCTTCTTCCTTATTTTGCCCTCACAACATCCCTGTGAGGCGAGTTAGGCTGAGAGACTGTGACTGTCCCAAGGCCCACCCAGTGGGCTTCAATTTGCAAACCCTCATTGTCATGTCCAATGCTTGTGATGTTAGACAGGCACCTTCATCCTACAGTTTTCTTTGCTCAAACAAGCTTACCTACAAAAAGTCTGCTTTTATTGCTCTTTCCAATTAATGCTTTGTGTGAACTTGCTTACTGATTCTTATTTTGTCTTAAGAGGTATAGGTTGGAAATCCTGCAGAATCACAAGTGCTGATGCAGCCACAACTACGGTGGCTGCCCAGTACTCATGCCACTGACCAGGTCTACCAGCTCCTGATAGCAGATCTGTCCCTCGTCGTTGCTCTGTGCCAATGCCACCAGCATCTCCAGTTTTGCGGGGTCCAGAGGCAGTTCATGGCTGTGTACCAGGCTGGCGAAGGTCTCCACGCCAATGAAACCGGTGTTTTCAGGATCAAGCTGTTGAAGAATCAGCACTGGGCATTAGCGACAACGAATAAGCTGGAAATCAAGAGTGGTGATCCATCTCAGAAGGGCTGTTTATTCTGTGCAAGGACAGAATTTGATACTGGAAGAAGAATTCTGTATCCCTAAATTACTGCTGGTTGGTTAGCTCCCACGCCCTGACAACCTCAAGTTCCTAGCCATTTTTTTATTATTGCATTTATATCCCACCGTCCCTTCCAAGGAGCTCAGGGCAGTGTACATTGCTTCCCACCTTCTGCACAAGAACCCTGCAAGGTAAATTATAGGCCGAGACTGTGGCTGTATTCGCAAGGCTGTATTTGTTTGTTTTCCTGACGTTCCCCTGTTCTGCATTACATTTGAACTTTCACACCATGTAGAAGTCACTCTGGGAAAACTAACGGACCACAGTGCATGTTTAGAGCTTATTTCTGTGTTATTTTTGATTCCAGAAAAATTCCGTTTGCAGCTCCCTTGACCCGGAAAATTGTGGGAGTAAAGTGGCAGAATTTTGGGGTGCTATACCAGCATAGAGTTCTTCCCTGCCATTTTCATGGGGCAATCGTGGGGGAACAGAAGTAGACACATGCAGAAAGGGTGGAGGTGTTAACGGAGAAAGAGGTTAGCTGCGGTGTTCACTGATGTTCGTTTTTCTATGTCACAACATGCTTACTTGGCGTGAATGAAATTTAGAGTGACAGGCTGGTATATCGGTCAAAAAACCACAGTTCCATGATGCAGCAGGTACTGTAATATGAAAGGGACATTAGAAAATGGGAAATAAGCTTCAGCGTTATAAGTAAGAAAACTAAGGCAATATACCCCACACTTGAATGCACCCTTTGGCTGGCTTCATGACTGAGTAGGGGTTTGAACCCTGGTCTCCCAGTTCCTAGTCCAACACATTAACCACTACACCATGCTGACCATGGGGCTTGGTTGACACTTTCAAGCCTGTAACCGGAGCAATTTTGCAATCCAGAACTTCGAAGGTAAGTAGGGGATACATTGAACCAGGTGTAAATCTGGCTTCAACATCCTGCATAGCTCCTTGCCTGATTCAGTAAGTAGCAGTGATCCACAGGTAAAAGGCAGGCAGGCAGGCATTGAACCAGTAAGCAGCGCAGTCTGAGTGTTCATAGATTTGTAGAGTTGGAAGGGACCCCAAGGGATGTGGAGGTGGCGAAAGTGCAAGGAGATGAAATCTTAAGGATGAGCAAAAATAAATTTGATTGCCCTAACACACTTTGAAATGCATTCCTCCTTCACGTGCCCTTAAAAAACAGACCACTGTGTCCTCAACCGTACTCTGTAGCCAAATGAATCTATTATTCAACATAAATATAATCAACTTGGCTCATCTGCATAATTGGGGGGGGGGGAGAATTTGAGACAATGCAGAACTTGGATTTTTATACACACCCACACCCACACACCAACAACAATCAATCTTCCATCCGAGACATTAACGCAACAGCTGAAAGTGCCTGTTGCACCAATAAGCCAAAGAATTATTTTAACAAGCAGCTCAATAAACAGCTTTTTGTTGAGTAACACGGTGCCAAAAATCTCTCCTGACCATCTTCCATTTGCATTTGAAAATTACCAAACATGAGATAACATTCTGGGGGACATAGGAAGCTGCCTCATACCAAATCAGACCATTGGTCCATCTAGCACAGAGCT
The DNA here is from genome assembly GCF_964270895.1 of Podarcis filfolensis. Lineage (NCBI taxonomy): Eukaryota > Metazoa > Chordata > Lepidosauria > Squamata > Lacertidae > Podarcis > Podarcis filfolensis. The sequence continues at coordinate 34,163,848 of NC_139616.1, read as the reverse complement.
GTCTACACTGACTGGCAGAGGCTCTCCAGGATTCCAGGCAGGGAACATTCCCAGCACTACACTGGGAACCAGGGCTAGCACTGCTAACCGAGGCGATGACTTCATGAGTTGGCTTCAGTAGATCTAAACATGTATGGGTAGTTGGTTTCCGAAAGGTTTCTGGGCACTGGTCAACTCACTTCTCAAAATCAAGCAACCTGCCTCATATGCAGTGTTGAAACCCAAATTGATTTCCCCCTTAAGCATTTCATGAGAATCTCAGCTTCATTTATTTGTTGTTTTTAATGGTATCTATCTGCTTAGGCACCCCCCCCGAAAAAAAGAGAAAATGCATATCCATAAAAGAAAAGAAAAAAGGCTGTATAAAATTTTCTTGCACTAATCGGAGCAGCTAACATATATGTGCAGGTGCACATTTTTACAAGAGGAGTGTAATTTATAATTTAAACTCTGTTTGAAATACATCTCCCCATTATGGAAAAGACTGTGACCAGGTGAGCTGTGTGCCCGACGGCTCAGTCTGCTATCCATGTGTTCAAACCATCGATGGGCAACTTCGCAGCCCCTCCTGCTCTCCTTTCTTAAGGTTCTTTAAACTAAACTTAGACTGGGCGGCCCTTCCGATAAGAGGACTGTCTGCTGCAAAGTAGGACACTGTGGAGACATGACTGAAAGTGTCTCTGGGGGCCGTTATAGTCTCCCCAAGGCATTTCTGCTAATCAACATGACTAACCCACCCTGAGATGTGTGGCTATTTTTGTATCTGGAAAGAACTATTTTCCACTTGTAAGGCCGTCTTCAGGAATGTCAAGAACTGCTGAATGAGAGAAAGAGAGTTTAGGGAAACAGGCTGTCATGCGCAACCCAATCTCTGAGTAGTAAGAGACTCCAGAGATCCCCACAATTACCCAGGGCTTGGATCCCTTGGAGTGAAGGTCAGAGGAGTCTGTGTTGTCTTTGGGGTATATCATTTACTTACATATATCTGTAACATGAGCATAGGACAGAGGGGCTCACAGCATGAACACTCGAACAAATCTTACCTCCCCATTGTTCCCAGGGAGATCCCCAAGCCATAGCATTGGGTTCAGCACAGAGCAAGACAAGCCTCTGTGTCTACAGCTTTTAGCATCAGCCAAAAATGCACGAGCGCGCGCACACACACACACAGCTCTCTTGGCATATTTTTATCCCTCCTATGGCATCCAGCCAGATGAGGTGGGAAAAGGCCCAGCCACTTGTCTCTATGGCAACAGGGTAACCTCCTTGGACATGTAAATGGCAGCACTTAGCTGGCCAGTTCACGCCATTATCTTACAAAGAGTCTGGTCTGACTGGTTCAGCAGAGTTTCCCTTATAGATTCTAACCTCAGGGATACAGGATCATAGGTTTAGAAGTGACCCATAGTCACCCCCTGACTGACACCCCCTCCCCAACCTATAACACTATATAATTTTTGTGCACATCTGATGAAGTAGACTTGAATCCACAGAAGCTTATACCATAAAAAAGTATATACAGTGGTACCTCAGGTTACATACACTTCAGGTTACAGACGCTTCAGGTTACAGACTCCGCTTACTCAGAAATAGTGCTTCAGGTTAAGAACTTTGCTTCAGGATGAGAACAGAAATCATGCTCCGGCAGCGCAGTGGCAGCAGGAGGCCCCATTAGCTAAAGTGGTGCTTCAGGTTAAGAACAGTTTCAGGTTAAGTACGGACCTGCGGAACGAATTAAGTACTTAACCCGAGGTACCACTGTATAATAAAATGGGTTAGCCTATATTGCTATTTTGTTCTGTCGGTGGGAGCGGGAGAATACACACACAAAATAATCTAAGGTGGAAGGTTTGCCAAAAAGAAAAGCACTCCTCGAAAACCCTGCCCAGGGCATCCAAAGTGCCCACGGTTCCAAGCATGTGGCAGAGCTAGTAAAACAAAATTATTCTACACATTACATTGTCTTTGCCATTTTATCCCTCCAGGGAAGAGAAGGCACAGAAAAGAGAACAAGCTGGCAATGTCATTGAGAAATGGGCAGGACAGGGAATGCTTGGGCGGGAGGGAAGGAGGAACACACAGAGAGAAATGTCATCAGGTTTGAGCAGCAGGAAAGCACTCTGTCCTCACCTGCCCATCTCCCAGCACAAGGAAGTCCTGGCTGGTGAAAGTCAGCTACTAGTAGTTTTCAGGGTCCAACAGCATGCAAGGGTGTCTGAACTATAGCCATGCCAAACATGGGGCTGTCAATACCTGGAAATATATTGCCAAGGACAAAAACATGCTCTGGGGGCAGAGGTTGCCCCAAGCTAAGAACAAGCCTTCATTTTGCCACATGCATTGCAAGCCGTGCCTTCCCCACACCGCAAACAAGAATCAGTCCCTCTTGTGACTTGGTGGGTCGCGCTGTCTAGTGGTGGAGCATTTAGCAAGGGGGTGGGGGAGAATCCATTGCATCTTAGGAGGCCTCCAGACAGTTTTGCTAGAGGGATTCCAAAAATGTAGGTTTGCACAATTAAAGTGGGTTAAAAGCGCTCCATCATATCAAATTCGCTTTGAAAAGTGATGGGCCAAATGCCAAAAGTCTGAGTAGGTCATACAACTCCATGCACTTTCTCTCTTGGAGGGAGCATAACCCGAGCAAGCCTTGGGCTCACTTCCCATACCTAGGATCCACAGCACCTCCACCTTGTCAGGTTTCAGCTGCAGCTTCTTGGGCCCCATCCAGTCCATTATTGCATCCCCACTGGTTCAGCACTTGGACAGCATCCCCTGACTCTTCTTTGCCCAAGCGATTGAGCGTTACTGTTTCTACCGAACCCAACAGAACTTTTTAAAAAAACCAAAAACACACACCTTCAGGGATTGTAAGCTGCTGCTCTATTCAGTGCCTGCTGTTTCATTAATTCTGCATTTATGCCTTTAGGGTTTGTTTGCTTTTAAGTCGCCTGCAACTGCTGCCATTACAGTCTTGCTGCTCTGTTTCCTTGCCATGTTGTTGAAGGCTGTTTGTTTTTAAGGTTATAATGTTAGCCACTTTGGAAAATTTTCACTCAGTGGAGAAAGTGGGAAGAAAACACCTTATAGTACGGTTGGGGGGCCTCACAGGGCCAAATTCAGACTGCCAGGCCTCTCTTTCTCCAGGCCAAACCTGAGTTCCGCACATACATCTGTGAGCCTCATCTTTTTTCCCCAAGCCACACCCCTCTCCAGGCAGACACCCTTTCCCCAGGCCACACCTACTCATCAGACACACCCTCTTTCCTCAAGCCACACCCCTCACTGCCCCTGATTCGCACCCTGCTTGAGTGTTTTTGCCTGGCTGGAAAGTGTCCTTGAATTCTGATAATGCCTCTTGCTTTGGAGGATAGAGAGGGTGTGTGTCTGTAGAAACCAGCCTCCTTTACACAGTTGTAAAATTGACATTCCTATAAAATTTGCGTTTGTGGCTCCGCCCAGTTTTGCCCCAGGCCCTGCCCACCACTGGCATGTCCCCTCCCACCAAGGTTGCCCAGTAGGGAATGCAGCTCCAAGGCTAAAAAGGGCTTCTGTTACAGCATGGAATGAAACATGAGAAGAAGGAGTCGCATGTCAGCACTCCTGAATCTCCTGCTTAGGGGCTGACCCTGGTGCAGGGTCTTCTCTTGATCCTGGAGGGGCTACCCTAACGCAGAGTAAATTCCGGGATGCTGGCAATTAAAGCCCCACTGCTCCTAGCAGCTGCTTTTCCTCTCTCCCTTGGGAGGTCACTGGGGGATAGTGGAAGCCGTTCATGTGGATTATTTAGGTCAGCATATTATAAAGCTAGTCAGCTGCCCCTGTTGTAGCCAGCTGCTCTTTCCTCTCTGCCTTGCCCCAGCACAGCATCACCCAGCGCATGCTAACCACAAAGTACTGTAACTTACACGAAACTTGCAAGTACAGCCACTCACGTTCCTGCATCGCAGTTCACAGGCATGTTGTTCAGACTCCTGCTGGAGAGGCACTGCCGGTCAGTGTGGGCAATAGTAAGCTGCATGGACCAGTGATCTGACTCACTATATGGTAGCTTTCAGTGCTCCTATGAGAAGTTCACCCTCTCCCTTTCACCACACATAACTTCTTGTGTGAGTCAGGCACATCAGTGGCAGCTAATCTTTGTGTCCCTCCAGACGTTGTTAGAGATCAACACCCAGCACTCCTGATCATTCGCCGTGCTGGCCAGGGCTGATGGAACTTGGAGTCCAGCAACATCTGGAGTGCCAGAAGTTAACTGCTCCCCGCTTAGATTAAATACCCAGCTTCATGGAGTTCTGTGCTAACACAAAACTTCATCTCTGTCCCCCCTGCCCCAAAAAAGTGTGCTTTGAGAGGACTGAGCCCAGGTCATGCAGTAAGTTATCTTTATAGGAAGGAGAATAGGGCAAGCTCATTCCTCCCCTCGCATCAGCCCCTGTGACTGAATAAACCAGGGAACAAAGCTGTATTAGATCAGCTGAGTCAGTTGCATTTCAAATTTTGTTATGTTTGTTCACATAACAGTGATGTAGTATGTGTGTACACAAGCTTTACTGTTCCCATTTCACAGTTGGGAATACTGAGGAAGAGCTGTTATAAACTTGTCCAAGTTATAATTCTAAACCTACTAGGGGAAATAAGCCCCATTCAACGTGGTGGGAGTAAACAGTGCTTAGGACTGCTATTCTCATTGTGCAATCCTACGGATGCTTCCACAGAAGTCTCACTGAATTCTGCACTTCTTATGCCCAATCAAGTGTGCATAGGATCTGCAGTCCCAACTATCCTATAGCAAAGATTTTAATTTATCTCCCAGAATTTTATGTGACTCTCACCTTAATGATGGCATGAAGCCCTAGCTGTGTTGCTCTCCAGTTAATGGAGAAAGACTGTAGCTGAATGGTAGAGCATCTGCCTTGCCCCCAGAAGGCCTCTGGTTCGATTTCCGGGTAGGGCTTGGAGAACTGCTGCTAGTCCGTGTATACAATACTAAGCCAGATGGGCTGAGGGTCTGGCTAAGGCAGCTCATGTGTGTTTGTGGGTCATAGTATGCTGCCCAACTAATATAAAATCTGGGGCTCATCTACTGGTCCAGAAGCAGTAACGACATACTCCAGTTTTCACCACCAGGTCAAAGCCACTTGTTCACATTGAGATTGAATGCAGTCCCATAATAATATTACAAAGAGCTTTCAATAAGATCCTAAGAGGAGCCTGATGGATCAGACCAATGTTCCATCCAGCCCAGTATCCTGTTCTCAGTGGCCAACCAGATTCCTACAGAAAGCTCATAAGAAGGATCAGAGCGCAACAGCTCTCCGCTCTACAACAGCACTCGAGCATTTCACATCCGTTATCTCAGCAACATTTACAACAGCCCTGTGAAACAAGCTGGTGGTACCCATGTCCCCATGCTGCTGGTGGACGGTGCCAAGACAGACAGCATGGCGACTCCTCAGCCCACCAACTGAACTCTTAGCCAAGGAGCCATTTGAAGCTGGGGCTGTTCTGGGCTTTGCAGTCGCTGCTTTGAGCCAAACCGCTATGCCAGCGCTCAGCTCAGGAACAACAGCAGATCCCGGCAGTTCTTACGAAGGGATCCTTCACAGGCAGCCAAACAAACGGTCACTTTGACAAAACGAAATATGCCATGGAGGTTTGTGGGGGGTTTTGCCTGAGAGGCCGCTGGCTGAACTGGACACAGGGGTGACAGAAGTGACAGAAGCACAATTGGCCCAGCCTTCAGCAAGAGAATTTCAGCTGCTCTGAAGACAAGGTTTTGAGTTCCTTGCAAAGTCACCAAAAGATAGCTCAGTCAGTAGAGCATGAGACTCTTACTCTCAGGATTGTGGGTTCCAATTCTATGATGGGGAAGAGATTCCTGCATTGCAGGGGGTTGGACTAGATGACCCTCGTGGTCCCTTCCAACTCTACAATTCTATGGTACCCAAGAAGGCAGTGGTCCCACTAAGACTCAGAGCCCTGATTCCATCAGTGGGGAATCCACAGATCCTGTCATGCTGCAAACACATTTTTGTCCCCCTGCCAGGCATACTGCCCTGGGCTTCAGCCAAGGCAGTGGCCATGTTGTGTAGTGGTTACAGCACCAGAGCAGGACCTCAGGCTCAAACCCACACTCATCCTGAGTAATCTTGGGCTAGGCAATGTCTCCCGGCCTAACCTACCTTGCAGAGTTATTGTGAGGATAAAATGGGAAGAGGGAAGAACTACGCACACAACCTTGAGCTAAGGTGGAATATAAATGCAATAATGAATATATAAATGAGCACCCCATCTATTTTTCAGTACAAACTCGTGCCAGTTCTTCCTTGGTCTGAAATTTAGGCTGGATAGGCAAGGGGCCAGGCCTAAAGGCAACAGCAAAGATGGGTTGCCCACCAGCAGCAGTGATTCAGTCCATGAAGGCTGGCTCTATGCTCTCTGGATCAGCGGCGGGCAGTGCTGGAGGTCATATCTGCACTATGCATTTAACACACTCTCAGACCACTTTAAACAGTTATGTCTCACCACCAACAGCACCATAAATATATCCTAGGAACTGTAGTTCATTAAGAGTGCTGAGGGATGTTAGGAGACTACATGCAGAACTACGGTTCCCAGCACCCATAACAAACTACAGCTCCCAAGATTCTTTAGGGGAAGCCATGACTGCTAAAGTGGCAAGAAAGTGGTTTGAATGCATGGTGCAGGTTTTCACGTTAGGTGACCTCTGGGTCATGGAGCAACACGATAAATGCCAATAGGAAGACCACAGATCTGAAAGCTGGGGGTGGGGCAACACCTGTCTAAATCTCCCACCCCACCAAATAAATAAATGAAAATTCCAGGCAAATCCCTTATGGCTCCATCCTGAAATAACCCACCACCATCTAAATGGGCCCCTGCCACCCTCCAATCGGAAGGTGCTCCTGGACGGCTCTACCTAGTCCTCACCCCGCCCATGCCTGCCCATTTCCTTCCCTCCCTCCTGCACCCTGAAGCTGGAGTGTCTCCTGGTTGGCACAGCCACACGTGGCCCGGCCAAAGCGATGCCAAGGCAAGCAGCGGGAGGGCTGGCACCGTGCCCGCCCGACCCCACACCAGCAGCCGGAGGAGTCGCTTTTCCGGGGCACTGCAACCTGTTTGCCCAGCTGCGACCCCCTCCCCTCCACGAGATGCCACTGCCCGCACCCCATCCCCGCCGCCCCCTTTCCTCCCCACCCCCACCCCCCATGCCAAGGGGAGCCTGCCGGCAGCGACGCTGCCGTGGAAACGGCGCCACATCCCGCCTGGCTCACCTGCTCCTGGATGAGCTGCAGCAACGAGCTTCTATCCATATACCTGCTGGGCTGGACGGCGGAGGGAGAGGAGGACAGCGGAGGAGCGCGAGGGCGCACGGGCGGCGGCGGCACTGGCACCACCGGCGGCTGCCTTGCCTTCTTTTCCCCGCCGGGAAGGCGACCGAGCAGCAGCAGCAGAAGCCCGGGTTCCCGAGGCGAGTGGCAGGCAGCGAGCCGGGCAGGCGGAGCCTAGGGCAGCCCGGCGGGGCGGGGAGAGGCGAGGCGAGGGAGGCGCCCGCTGCGCCTCGGGCGGCGCGAGGGAGGGCGTTGCGCAGGAGCGGCGGCCGGGCAGGCAGGCAGGCAAGCGCCGCTTCTCCTCGCTGCTGCTGCTGCGAACAGGGACGGATGGACGGGCGCCCGGCGCACGCAGCAGCAGCAGCAGCAGCAGCGCTGCAGCCCCCTCTGGCGCCCTCGCGAAGCGGCGCAGGGAGAAGAGGAGCGCGCGGCGGGCCACCCGGAGCCGCAGCGGCCGGCGGCGCCCGCGAAGCGAGCGAGGGAGGGAGGCTCGCTCGGACCCGCCTCTTTCTCCCACCCGATTGGCGGGGAAGGGATCCCAAAGGACAGGGGCGGGGTGGAGAGCCCTTTCCCCCCTCCTTCCAGCCCGAGGGCCGTATTCCCTCATGGGTAACCTGCAGCGGGCCACATGCCGGCAGAAGGCAGGACCAGAGGCGAAAGGGGGCGGAACAACAGGTGCAGGCTGTGCACGGTAAGGGGCGTAGTCCAGGGGGGGCATTTCTGCCAGCAAGAGGAAGGATCACACTTTAGGGTGCGATCCAGCCAGGCAAAAGCAGGTGAGGAGGATGGAGAGCATTTCTGGAGGCTTAGGGAGGTTGCGTGTGGCCTGGGAAGAGTCCCAAGGGCCAGATACAGAGGCCTGGAGGGCCACTGGTTCCACATCACTGTTATAGAACATCTTGAACTAAGAAGTGTGCATGAACACGAAAGCTCATACCAAGAACAAACTTAGTTGGTCTCTAAGGTGCTGCTGGAAATTTTTTATATATATAATACCCTGTTTATCATCCACAGGGATAGAAAGCAGTCCTTTACTCATGCCTAAGGGCTTGTTGCTTGAGCCCAGTGGGGATCCCGGCATCTGTTTCAAAAGTGGTTTGCTATGTGGCCCAGGGATGGGGGTGGAGAAGGCTTGAGTGCCTGACGCGTGTAGGGACCAAGTTTAGATCCTGGCCACAATATCGTATTAATATTAATAGGGCACGCTTAAAAGGTTTGCATACATTATTTTCCTAGCAATGCACTACACAGTGCCAAGGCAGAATTAGGGCAGTGGGACCTGTTCCTCCACACTGGGTGCTGAGCCTTGGGGGTGCTGCAGGGCATAGCAACTATGCTGTAGTGAATTGAGCAGAATGGAAGACAGTAGGCAAGAGGGCACTGAATTTTCGCCTTGCACAGGGCACTGCTGAAATTTGAAAGATTGTAGTCTGTCCCTGCACAGTGGGCCAAAATGGTAGGTGGATCCTGCAACAAAATGTTGCAGCACGTCCTCACCTCCTAGCAGAAGTGCTCCTGTTCAAGACGCCATCTATTGTGCCTGCCACCAAGATGCTGCTCTTATCCTCTTCCCACCCCTCCAATTGGCACTCAATATTTCATGGCTACCGACAAGTAGGAGAACAGTCCTTGCTCCCCACTTTCATGATGGGGAGCTCAGCATCCTGGAGGGAGTTAGGAAAATTGTGGGGAAATGCACTGAAAAGTGTGGGATGAGCAAATGATCAACAGGAAGTGGTTCGCTATGTGAACACCCTGCAAGAAAACCAGGATGAATGCTCAATAAAGACTGGACACAGTCTAACCGCCACAAAAGCAAATCAGGAAGAATGCTGAATAAACAGGCCATCTGAGAAGTGCGATTTCCAGCAACCATCCTAGGACCACCATTTCCCCACCCCTGTTCAAACCATATTCACAATATGTAGAATGCAAGACACCAATTTTGCAAAATGCCTTTGCATGGAGGGAGTGTGGCTCTTTCAGGGAACACGTTGCATGTTCTGAATATCCCCATTTGCACTGAAAAAGAACCTCACCAAAGTTTCTTACTTCCCTCTGCAGATGTTCGCAACAGGACTTAGGGCAAGGGTTGCCAAATTACCTGGGTTGGCGGGGAGTGTCCTGACCTTGTCTTGTACTGTTTCCAGCAGCTAAACCGTGGAGAAATCAGTAGGGGAAGGTTTTAATGCCACTACGAAGATATTCCTATATATGCACCTGCATTATAACCTGCTTATGTCTGAACGTCAGCTGTGTGCTTTAAAGGCATCGCTGCAAGAGCTGGCTGAAAAGTTGGCAAGCCTCATCTTAGGTGGCGAACTGGAAAAGGTCCTACTGTGAGGCAGGGAAGATGCGTGGGTGGATGGCTCAATAATCATTCCATTGGGCTAATGCTCATCTGTCTGGTGGAGATAGGAGAGGCTGGCAGCAGCTGGTTAGCAGGTCGTGAAAGCCATGGAACCAAGGAGCCTGAATATTCATCTCTGCCCCATACATATTCACATCCTCTGGGAAATGAGGAATTGTGGGCAGGAAGGAGAGCAACTCCATTGCCTCTCTGCCTGAAAAAGTGTGCTGAAGACCCAAGGGTGGGCAAAACCTCAGGGGGAGAGCATGCATACATCATGCATAAGGTCCTTCCCAACAGATTTCCAATTAAAGAATCTCGGGTAGCAGCAGAGCAGTAAAACTAGATGAGATCTGGGAGGTAAGATTGCCTGTTCCTGTTGCTTTGACAAACAGGGCAATCTGTAATTTGATATTTTGACAGGAACTAGAACCTCCAGATACTTTTTTAAATATTATTTGGCATTCATTTATTATATGTATGGTATGTAATACAACAAATACATTTCATTGTGTTTTTAATATTTTGTTGGGAGCTGCCCAGAGTGGCTGGGGCAACACAGTCAGATGGGCGGCATATAAATAATAAAATTGTTGTTGTTATATATACCGCAGAAGTATCATTTCCCAGACAACCATCGTCACAAGCCAAACAAGTCTGGAACTATACCTGACAGTCAAATAACACCAAAATACTACCTATGTATATGAAGATGACTTTTATTCTTGCTTTTTTCTTTTCTTCTGCTGGACTTCGTGACTTAACTCATATGTAACTGTGCTTATTCTATGTACCTATTTTATGGTTTTGCGCTTTTTTGTAAAAAAAATTTCATTACTTTCCCCCCAAAAATAATAATCAATAAAATAAGGATACAAAAATCAAACCACCATCTAACATTATACTTCTAATAAAAAAATTCTACTATTTTACAAACGTCAAGACTTCCTTCCACCCCCTTCTACTGGAAACTGAACCCTGAGACTCCTGGAGTCTCTTGCCGCTCAAAGATTGGGGTGTGCATCACAGTACACACAGCGCAAATAAAACCGGCCAGTTGCGGCCTACTCTCGCTGTAGCCCCTTGGCACCAGTATTATCTGTGCAAATATTCCCTTTTCTCCTCGCAGCAGGCTTTCTCTGTGTGTGCATGGGTAAGGGCTGTCCCTGCCCCCTCTCTCCCCTCCGGTCAGCACCTTCCGACATGGGATTTGAGACTTATTAATACACGGCTTCCCGGCTGCTTCTGCATGTTGCTGCCTCAGGCGGAGAAGCCCTGTTTAGATCTTCATTAAAGCGGCAGCAGAGACAGGCCTCACAGGAGGAGCACAGCCCACTTCTGATCTCCCCCTCCCCGTCTTGTCTTCCCAACCCCTGCGAATACCAGCTTTAAAAAAAGAAAAAGGAAATCTTATTATTAGCCACAGCAGTGTTTGGGTACTTAACCACCATCCCTGAGGATCAGTCCTTTAAAAATAAACCGGGCTTGGGTGATTAAAACAAAAAACAACCATCAAACTAAGCTGGCCAGGTAGTAGACAGGTGAGGGATCAGCTGAGGTAATTCCACCTGACAGGCTGTGGCTCAGTGTTAGACCATCTTCTTGGCATGGGAAAAGTCCCGGGATAAATCTCTGGCATCTCCTATGTTCCCGGCATGGCCTTCATATTATTGATATTGTCAGCTGAGCCCAACACAACTAGTACTAGAATTGTGGGGAGAAGGTGGGCAATTCTACAACCCCAGGCTGCTGACTTCCCTCCATTTTAGCTAAATCTATGCCTGTATGGTGGCGCTGTGGGTTAAACCACAGAGCTTAGGACTTGCCGATCAGAAGGTTGGCGGTTTGAATCCCCGCTATGGGGTGAGCTCCCGTTGCTCGGTCCCTGCTCCTGCCAACCTAGCAGTTCAAAAGCACGTCAAAGTGCAAGTAGATAAATAGGTACCGCTCCGGCGGGAAAGTAAACAGCGTTTCCGTGTGCTGCTCTGGTCGCCAGAAGCGGCTTAGTCATGCTGGCCACGTGACCCGGAAGCTCCCTCGGCCAATAAAGCGAGATGAGTGCTGCAACCCCAGAGTCGGCTGCGACTGGACCTAATGGTCAGGGGTCCATTTACCTTTACGCCCCTATAGATTTGGTTTTTTTAAAAAAGACAGATAAGGGGTCACTCCCTTAGGTGATTCAAATCCTTGTAAGAAATCCAAACAGCTGTTCCGTTAAGACCAAGAATAACCAAACTTGTGCTTGAGTTTTGTGCAAGCAAATCAGGATGAATGCTCAATAAACAGGTTACCGGGAGGAGCCCTGCACTCCTCAATGTCATGTTGCTCTCTGTCAGTTCAACTAGCAACCTAGTTTAGCCAGAAGCCAAATAATCAACAGGTTCAAAACTCACTTTGCTTCAGAACTCAGCTTCTTGCTCCATTTGGTACTGGATGAGGCAGCTGTGAGCTTTCTGCTTCGCCATACTGCCTGGTGCCAGAGAGTGAGCTCAGTTGTATGGGTCCGAGATTGTGCATGGACAAAGCACCAGACCTGCCCACGACTGGGAATGGCATAAACAGGGGAAGGAGTGTAGAGAGATAGTTTCTCCAGTGAAGTCAGAATTCAGTTTTCTCTATGTTTTCACTGGCTTTTCCATTGGTGATGCTTGTGTTAAGGAATGCTGAGAATGGATTCAAACACCAGTGAAATTCAACCCCACCCAACCCCAGCAAAGGCCGACAGGCTAAAAATATTTGCACGGGATATAAATTAGATGCATGATCTCATGTTTATGTTAATAATAAATATGATAATATTTGTACCTGGTTGAGACTATTAAGATCCTAATGACTAATGAAAAAAATGTAAGCACCCACACCATCATTCCGGAACCATACACTTTAAATGTCAAACTTTTGTGCGTGACACAACACAGTGTGTTACCAAACTATGACTTTGTTGTATTTGCTCGGCGTTCACTTCCAAAAACATAGAAATGTTACTTCGCATGATAAGATGAGACTGCACTGCCATACTGTCAAATTGCAGAAGTGAATTTTGGTAGAGTTGGAAATACTCAGAAATCTCCTGTTTTAATTCCGGTGTTGTATTGATGGGATTGTTTCATTGCATATTTTTAATTACTGATGCTTTGAATTTTAACTTGTAGCTATGCAATGAAGCTGAAGGTTAGAAACTTCAGGACACACAAAAGAAAGAAGTTCTTCTAAACACAGCGCAGAGTTAGAATATGGAACTCACTCCCACAAGAAGTAGAGATGGCCACAAATTTGGATTACCCCCAGCAGAGAGATCTCAGTGATCAGGAAGAGATAAAGAGGCTCAACCAGCCATTAAGCTATCCTGGACTCAGGTTGTCAAGGGCATTTTGCAAATTAGTACAGGATCCATGAACCTGGTCCATAATGGTAGCTGTGTGAACTGCCCTAAGACCTCAGGGTAGATGGCGGTATATAAATTCAAAAAATAAATAAATAGTGCCAGCTCTGAAGCACCAGACTTGCTAGAACGAGATGCAGTAAAAAAACAAAACCTTTCACATTAATACTGTGATTTCCCCTGTATACAGCCGAGCTATTCCTTGTCATTGTCCATAAATCCAGGCTTTTGATGGCTGCATGATATGCCAGGGGAGCCGGTGGGGAGGAGGACTCAAATCAGGTTCCTAACAGCAGCCTGGCCCTGCTATTTGCCTTGACAGCAGAGCCAGATCCCTTTCCAACTTTGCAAAACCTTCTCCCTTAAGCACTGGGCTTCGAAAGCCTTCCGAGGAAGTGTTCCAGCGCCAAGCAACTCTTGTTCCCTTCGGCAAGGCTGCTGCGAGCTGTGCTCCTGCTGACCCCTTTGGAGACAGAAATAGCCACACAGTGAGCAAGAGAGAGAGAGAGAGAGAGAGAGAGAGAGAGAGAGAGAGAGAGAGAGAGAGAGAGATCTGCATTGCAAGGGATGGCGAAGAGAATAGATCAAACGAAAGATGGCTAAGCAAGGAAGGAAGCACTGCGGGGTGTGGGGAAGATGGCAGAAGAAATCAGGGAGAGGAAAGGAATAGGGTGGCCACTTGCTCATTCTCGAAGAAGAAGAAGAAGAAGAAGAAGAAGAAGAAGAAGAAAAGGGGATAGAGTCACACAAAATTGTATATCCTGATTTGTATGTAAAGATGCAAATCTAGAAAACATGACTATAATTTCAGTAAAGATACATATTGCAACTTGTGTGTGCCCACTCAGTAAGTGGTCCAGGTATTCACACTGAATGAGCAACTTCTGGCTCTCCCTCCTTGTAGCTCTTTATATTTATTTTATTATTATTTATATAGGGCGGTTCACAAGATAAAAAACACAAATAAATAGTTAAAAACAACAAAACAATAACCCCCATCCCATAAACACATTTAAAAGGCTGTAGAATATTAATAAGCCAAAGACCTGGTTGAATAGGAATATTTTCACCTGGCGCCTAAAGATATATACAGTTCACCGCCCAGAGGAGTGTGTGAAATAATGAGACATGAGGCTTCTTCGCAGCACTATTTTTTCTTCAGTTTGGGCAAAACAAAAAAAAGCTCCACAACTGTTGTGCCCAGATTTTCACTTTTTGAAATATGGCAACCCTATTCCAGCTGGAAAATAGCTCTGCTTCTTCTCTGCATTAAGAAGTTGTCACCCAGTTTTTGATTCTGGCAGCCATCTTGGAATCCTAAGGCTCTCTAGTTTCATAGAGTTAAAAAAGGGGGGAAAGGAAAAGGAGGGTGTTCCTGTCAAAGATGAGGGGGCCAGAACTACCATTAGGCAGGAGAGCCTTGAAAAGTACTCCAATCCTGCTGGAAGGCTGGATCTGGCCACCAATTTAATTTCCCAAAATGCCCCAGAGGCATTATGGGAAATTTGACGACCTGCATAATTTTGATGCAGCTGTTAACAGACCCTCCAAGTGTCCCTATTTTCTAGGGACAGTCCCAGATTTACAGAAGCCATCCCAGTTTCTGATTTGATCTCAGAATGTCCCACTTTTCCTTAGGACTCGCCTATTTTCATCGGAGGAATGTTGGAGGGTATTGTTATAGGAATTCTAAGGTCTTAAATATAGAATGAATGTTGATAATTGCACAAGGTAAACACACATACATAAGTAGAGTGGTACCTTGGTTTAAGAACAGCCCTGTTTATGAACAATTCGGTTTATGAACTTCACAAAACCGGAAGTAGTGTCCCGGTTTGTGAACTTTACCTCAGTCTAAGAACAGAATCTGAACGGTGGAAGGGCACCGGTGGCGGGAGGCCTCATTAGGGAAAGTGCGCCTCAGTTTAAGAACGGTTTCGGTTTAAGAACAGACTTCAGGAATGGATTAAGTTCGTAAACCGAGGTACCGTACCTCAGTTTACGAACTTAGGTTCAGGTACCACTGTATATAAACTACGTCTAAAATAGTACAGTAGAGCAATCCAAAAGCCATCTTAGCTCCTCTAAAGACTCTCGATATTTCCTCTGCCTCCTTAATCCTCCTTGGCTGAGAACAAATAGGCAGATAGCAATCAAAGGGAGTTCCTGAAGGAATTCCTCTCCTATATTTATGAATCTCCTTGATATTAATTGTCATTGTTTGCCCAGATGCTCTGCATTGAGGGATGTCTGAGGGGCATCCTGATTGTCTTATCAAATGCAAACGTTTTGTGTAAACTGTGTCTGGAACTATGTAAAACTTGCTAAAACCTCAGGAGTATCAGCACCTCGGCCTGCCAGAGCCACAGTAACCCCACCTTATGTGTGACGTAATTTCTGGCTGTTTGTAGAGGGAACTGTCCTTCTCCACACAAAAATGCAAACCCTGAAAAAGAGACGTTTCTTCTTGGTTGGGGTCTCTCTTGCCTCCTTGCTAGGAAGAGAGGAAACTCTTGCAGCAGAAAAATAAAGATCTGCCTTGCTTTCACTGCATCCTGCCTCCATCCATTCATCCCTGACCAATCATGGGCTTAGGGGACTCAGTCTCTTGGGGAGTTGGGCAGAAAAAGCCAACCACCCCTATTTTTTTCTGTATGGAGTTATGTGACCCCCCCGAGCCAAGGAGATAAGTAACTATACAACCTTTAGAAGACATCTGAAGGCAGCCCTGTACAATGGTACCTCAGGTTACATACGCTTAAGGTTACAGACTCTGGTAACGCAGCAATAGTACCTCAGGTTAAGAACTTTGCTTCAGGATGAGAACAGAAACTGCGTGGCGGCAGCGGGAGGCCCCATTAGCTAAAGTGGTACCTCAGGTTAAGAACAGTTTCAGGTGAAGAACGGACCTCCAGAACGAATTAAGTTCTTAACCCGAGGTACCACTGTATAGGGAAGTTTTTTATGTTTAATGTTTTATGTGCTTTTATATATGTTGGATGGGGGGTATAAATAATAAAATTATTGTTATTATTATGATTTAGGACATCCCATTTTCATTGGAGGGTATGTGTTAAGTGGATGGATGTCGCCAGGGGAGTGAAACACCCGCTGCTTCTGCCCTCAGCCACAGCCTCAGGATCAACAAGAAGGGATAGAGAGAAGTCGCCATCCCTGAGTTATTGCTACATTTCTTCACTTTATTTTTACCCGGCTTCCTACAAATGTTAATCGTTTGTGCCAGCAGCACCCACAGACTTGGGGAATGAGCTCTCTGAATATCTGAAGCTCGTCAACCCTCTTGGCTTTGTGGAGGGGAGGCAATGCCTATTTAGGGGAATGGATTTCCAGTTCCTGAGGTCTGCTGCACATTTGACTACAAGCAGAGAGGCTGGTGCTCATAGGGCCTGGTGGGGCGGTAGGCAGGGAGCCCAACAGTAGGTGGCGCCAGAGCCAATGAGAGGCAGACCCAACAAGGTCTAGTTTTGTCCCCAGCCTCCTTCCTTCCTACTGAATTCTACAGGGCCAATGCTGAGACTATGCAGGAGGAGGAAGCGGACAGCCAGGGCCCCTGGACTGGTTGTTGTAAGAAGGCAGACAGGTGGGGACTGGCTGAGAGCAGGATGAAGATGGTGGAGCAGTGGCTCATTTACTCTAATGGAGCAGCTTCCACCGCTAACCGCAGTAGATGGGAAGCAGAGCTCTCTCCCACTGTCTCTGCTGCCAGAACCACTACTGTTTGGATAGTGTGCCCTTCTCCATCAGATCAGGACTCAGTTTAGGTCTCATTTAAATCCGTGTTTTCAGCTGCAACTAAGCGGAACATACAGAATCCAGCTCTGTGTAACTCTTAAGGACTGGCGTCTTAAGTCTGCAAATTTTCCTCTTTCTGATCTCTTACCTTTTGTGATTTCCAAGCCTGAGGGCAAAGACTGCCTCGTCTTAAGTCTGTGTGCTTCGTAAAATAAACTGCAGATGTATTTAAATTGCCTAGTAATCATTTGGTACTGGGCAACAAACAAGTGGTAATAATTTGCAGAAGGGTAGCCACGCATCAGGTGAGCATCTTCGTCCAATGCCATCCAGTCAGTTGTCTCAGGGAAGCAGATATCAAGTCCCCCTGACCAGGATGTTGTCAGCGGCTCTGTTCCTAGGAAAGAATAGTTCCAGGGAGGGCAAAAGAGATAGAAGTGCCACTGACATTGGCTGTAACTTTTCAGAACTTGAACTCGTGCTTGTTTCCCCCTCTTCCCCCTCATTCCCTTTTCCTCATGTGTTTTGTCTCTTTTAGATGGTGAGCCTGAGGGCAGAGACTGTCCTGGCCCTGATTTCTGCAAGCCAGTCACTGAGTCTTTTTGGCTAGAGAATGGGTTGTAAGTGCCATAAATAAATAAATAAACACTAAATAAGCTTGCCAATTCAGGATTACACCATGCATCTGATGAGAGACTGTGGTCCAGCAAAGCGCTTATGCCACAATACATTTTGTTAGACGTTAAGGTGCCACAAAACTCTAGGGGAAGGCCTGACAGGCAGTAATAAGGCAGATGTTTTGCCCCAAAGGTCTCCTAGGTTCAACCCCTGAAATCTTCAGTTAGGCTAGGAAACACCCCTTCTTATTTGCTGCCAGCAAATTGTAGGCACTTTTGTAAGTGATAAATAATAATGCTAATACTGCTGCGGTTTGCTGTTTTTTAAAACTCAGTTCCTGCTGGTGGTTTTTTTTGAAAAGGTGTGGGGGAAAGACCATGCTGAGGTTTGGAAAGACATGATGGGAAACTTTGCGGGGGGGGGGAGCTGCACCCCCCTCCCCTTCATAAAGCTGTTTCGATAGCACAAAAATGTGGCTAAATGTACACCCTGCAGAACAGAAGCCAGACACAAGGAATTTTGTTTTTGTTTTTTTCTTTTCTCTTGCAACCAGCAGGTGCATAAAAATTCATTCTGGTCAACAGTACTCAATTGATAAAAGTCGCACGTCTGCAAGAGATTCAGGCTAAGTTAAGAGGGATACAGTGTAGAAAGCTGGCGGTGGTTTGGCGAGTTCCTTGGGTGAGGGTGGCTTTCTCCTGCAGAAAACTTTGCTGCTGGGTCTCAACTGCACACTAGTGATGGCTGGTGCCCATTGGGACTGGTAGTGTGGAAGGCAGGGAGGCCAACAGCAGGTGAAGCCAGAGCCAATGACATGTGGAGTTGCTTCTGATTGGTTGATAAGTAAGGAAGCAGGTAGCTAGGAGGTGCCTGCAATTAGCCAGGCATAGCCCCATTTAATAAACCAGCCTCACAGAGCACACACACCAGACACGCAGTGAGGAAAGGAAGAGTGAGAAATGCAAAACTTGCGTATGTAGCTCATGTCTCACTTTTCGCTGCATAGTGAAGAGGGACTCCTGGAGTCCAGAGGAAGGGTCAGGTATATCCTTCATGCCATACAACCGATGCATGCTACCATCAGCAGCAATAGGTAAAGGGACCCCTGATAATAATAATAATAATTAATAATAATAATAATAATAATAATAATAATAATAATAATAATAATTTATTATTTATACCCCACCCATCTGGCTGGGTTTCCCCAGCCACTCTGGGCGGCTTCCAACAAAACACTAAAATACGATAACCTATTAAACATTAAAAGCTTCCCTAAACAGGGCTGCCTTCAGATGTCTTCTAAAAGTTTGGTAGTTATTTTTCTCTTTGACATCTGGTGGGAGGGCATTCCACAGGGCGGGCGCCACTACCGAGAAGGCCCTCTGCCTGATTCCCTGTAATTTGGCTTCTCGCGGCGAGGGAACTGCCAGAAGGCCCTCGGCGCTGGACCTCACGATGGAGGTGGAGACGCTCCTTCAGGTGGGTCCAGTCATGGCCGACTCTGGGGTTGCAGCGCTCATCTCGCTATATTGGCCGAGGGAGCCGGCATACAGCTTCTGGGTCATGTGGCCGGCATGACTAAGCCGCTTCTGGCGAAGCATAGCAACGCATGGAAATGCAGTTTACCTTCCCGCTGGAGCGGTACCTATTTATCTACTTGCACTTTGACGTGCTTTCGAACTGCTAGGTTGGCAGGAGCAGGGACCGAGCAACGGGAGCTCACCCCGTCACAGGGATTTGAACCGCCGACCTTCTGATTGGCAAGTCCTAGGCTCTGTGGTTTAACCCACAGCGCCACCCGCGTCCCTATCAGCAGCAATAGGTAAGGCTAATTTTCCTGATACTTTGGCCTATGCTATGATCTCACTTGCACACAAAAAACCCAAGACACTGAGGTGGCAAAAGTGTTATTGGGCAGCAATGCTTCCAACTGCATATGAGGGATTTACATGATTGTTCCTGTGTGTGTGTGTGTGTGTGTGTGTGTGTGTGTGTGTGTGTTTGAGAGAGAGATGGATAGGTGAGTGGGTGGGTAGGTGAGTGGATGCCCAGTGAATATTTCCCATGTGGAAAGATATAGCCACAAGAACCACCCACTTACTTGCTGAAATGATGCTGCCCATGAACTGTTTTTCAACCTCTCATCTACTGTTTGTGTGAACTAAATCTAAGGATCAAGTGACACATGCTTTTCAAAATACATAAATAACTTCCTCTCTCTTTTAAGAAATGGCAGCTGTGGAGACCTCATATCAGCATTGGGATCACAACATGCAGCAAGAGTCCCCCCCACTTCCTATCCCACCTCCTCCTGCTTTTTGCCCCCCAGGGGTGCTATTTGCATCACCTTCAGGGGAATTAGCAAGGAGGGATATTTAAAGCAGGGAAACGGAGTGGAAACCAGCCCCCCTGAGCCAACATAGCCAAAGTTCAGAGGAGATGGGAGTTGGGGTGTTTGTGTACAGAGGTCCCCCACTTCCCCATGGGTTCCTCCCCTTGTTCTTTGATCCTGATGAGGCCCCCGCTTGGACAGGTGTTTTTCCTAATGCAGAAGGACTGGTGCACATTAAACACTAAGCCTTTTTAAAAAGCAAACTTAACATAAAACTGCAGTTGGTCCTGATGAATTGCACTGATGTGTAAAGAAGGAAAACAGCAGGTGCATATAAAATAACATGAAAATTGCCACTCGTACTTCAGTTCCAAAACAGGCATTAGAGAGGCAGACAGACGCTCGTACTGGGGCTGAGGCAGAGAACCACACACCCATTTTCACTTTGCCAGTGACTGCATCTTTGACAGGGAGAAGTATTAAATACTAAGAGCTGGCCCTCCTTTTACAAGTGGGAAGCAATGGATAGTATTGCCACCTGCAACTGGAAGCTGACTGTTTTCAGGCTACCCAACCTTAGGCCACAGACAGCATTGATATACCTTGAAGGGATAAACCCAGGAAGCTACAAGGAACTTGGGTGAGATCCTGCCACAAACACTAGCTTGCGACCTGGAATGATGCTCAGAAGAGATGCTGGGTGGAAAGCCAGCTGCTATTTACCCCTTTGGGGCGAAACCTTAACAGATGTGTGCCTGGTAGAATAAATAAAACTGCAATGCACTGGAGCCTAGTCTCTCAAACACCCAATGTTCTTGAATACATTTGGGGTGTTTTTTAAACAAACGTATCTTGGAGGGTTGCTTTTCTTTCTTTCTTAGATATCAAAATCTACTGGGCATCAAATATTTATCCAGTGTGGTGGCAGAGATGACAGAATATGAGCATTTTGGGGGGTTTGGAGAACAATGAAGCTCCAAGGGCGTAAAAGCACTGTGCTTATTGCTGGCACATCAAAAGCAGCTACAGTTCAGAGAGGGGCTTCTGGAATCTAAAGGAGGGAAGTTTGCAGTACTTCGCAAGATGCAATCTGGGAGTTAAATGCTTGTTTTTGCAGATCCATAAAAAACCACCAGTAAATAACATGCTGGGTCATCTATCAGCCAATGAGCAATGCTCGGTGCCATTAGGTAATCAGCAACCTATGGACCAAACCCTGGCCTACAAAATCATCACTTTGCCCATGACCTCTTTAACCATCACTCTTAAGCCAGGCCTTTGCCCCACACTTAGGGACTTCTTCAAGTTCTAAAGCATTCTCTGGATATTGTTGGATTTTAGCAACAGCCCAGGACAGAAATTTACTAGGCGAAGCTTTTTCTTTGGCTATTTCCATGCCTCAAAAAGCCCATCACCTGCATGGAAGCCTAGCATTAAAAGGCCCAGGAGTGGCAATTTGAGGCTTAGCGCATCATAGCTCCAGAATATCTGCAGACGATTTTGCTGATAGGCAAAATGGCAGCACGATATGAGTCACCTAGTGATTGTTTAGGAGAGTTCAAAATGCCATCATCTGCTCTAACCACCACAGACATCTTTCCCAGAGGAAGCAGATCCATGGGATCTCTGTGGATCTCCTGCTTAGTTGAAAAGCATTCCCAGTATGCCTGCAGACAGTCTGTGTGTGTGCGTGCGGTACTATAGGAAAACCCAAAGAGGACCCTGAATGTCATTCACACATTCTGAAACAGTGCAAGGGGGCATGTTTTGCACCAAAGAGGGCGGGCTCTAGAATTTTCTTTCAAAACCAGCTGTAAAGGTACAGGCTTGGTCCTGTCCTTCAACATGTTGTAAAACCGCATCTGAAAAGCATGGGCACTGAAGACTTAAGATGTAACCATCAAATTACTTGATTTGGCTCCCTGCTTAAGGTTTTCCCAGCAGAAAGAGGAGCCTCAGGGCAGGGAGACACAAAAGGACTGTGGAGCAGAGAGGTTTCTCTTTGAGGCAAGCCAGAGATTTATATTGAGAGCAAAAAAAGAGAGATTACCAAGAGGAAAACTCCAGTGAAAGAGAAATGAGGGTTTCCCCACTCGTTTGACCAAGGGGACTGAGCGGGGGACCTACATGCTACAAGGAATTTGGAGCTGGCACAGAAAATTGGCAGCCCCACAGCAAAGGCCCCCACCCCTCCCACTGTCATGATGCCATTGTGGTGTGCAGTTCTGCTACCCAACGCTGTGGGGCAGGAATTGGGGGTGGGGTGGGGGACAACACAAACAGCAGCGGTGTCAGGTGTGGTTGTGACCAGGGAACACTTGGCATCTCCTCTGTGAGGCTGGTGAGAGCTGTAGTCCAAAACATCTGGAGGGCACCAGCTTGGTGAAGGCCGTGCTAAGTAAACATTTCCTGGATTGATCAGCTGCCTGGTAGATACATGTGAGCCAGGCTCAGTCGACAGCTGTGTCCGATGCCAAGCACCAGCAGCTGGTTGTGGAAACACTGTGTTGCTTAAGGGAACCATGATGCAGTGCAGTCTTCCCACGGCTATACAATCCAACTGTCAGTGATTTTCTAATACCGGGAAGGGCCTTAAAAGCATAGACTTGTGTCACCCAGCGAGGGATCCAGCACCACCATTCTAGGCCGACAATTAAAACTGTGCTGATAGCTGCACATCTCAATATATCCTAGTGAAAGATGGCTGGGGGGCATCTTGAAGGAGCTCTTCCAGACCCAAGGCTCTCTGTCCCCCTCTTCCCTCCCCCCATTGCCCTGTGCCACTGCCCCACACTCTCCTTGTTACTCCCAGGGTCCAACGTACTGGCTGTCAAGGCTTCTGGTTGAGAGTGCATTACGTCCTGGATGAGACTGCAATACGTAATGCAGCATCGGGAGGAATCTACTGGGAGAGGGAAGGGCTGGGACTGGGGTGCTGGCAGTCACTGGGAAATAAATTGATGTACGTGTCAGATGAGGAAGTTGGCTAGCCTGCCTGGCGCTCCCATTAACACCACTTCAGGCTCTTCTGCGGCTGGCAGCTGGCAAGGGAGGCGATGACAAAGGGGAATGCTTTAAAAGCAGGTTTTGTTTTAAACTGTCCGGAGCGAAAGGGGCTAATGCTGTCCAGTCCTCTGAAGCTCGCTCCCTTCTACAGCAGGTGGGATATGAGCAACGGACACTGTGGTATATTGGTCTTTTTGCCGCTCCCCTACCCCAAGCTCTAAAAAAAAAAAAAACTCAGGCAAAAAAGGGATCTACCTGGAAATCCCCAATACTGGTAAGTTTTATTTCCTTGGCGTTGATAGAACGGCGGTTCACAAAGCTCACCTGATATACGAGTGCCTATTTGCAAGCAATCCTATTGGGGTGGGGGGAGAGGAAACAGCAGAATTAGCCCAGCTGCAGGTGGGAAGAGCTGGGATGGTTTTTGCAAGCACTGTAGATGTACAGGGAATGAACGCCATCACTGTGGCAATAGCTGCTTCTCATCTCTACCTGTATCTTGGTACACATGAACCAGGTTTTTTTGGGGGGGGTACCTTTTGGCAACCCAGCTGTTGTTGTACAACATTTCCCATCAGCCTTGCCTCTCGGCCGTGCCGACTGAGACCAATGGGCAATGCTGTTCACCAATAGCTGGAGGGCAAAAGGTTTCCGGCTCCTGACATTTAATGGTTCCCCTTGTGTGGAACTGGTCCTGCCTGCATGCCGAAGAGAGGTATCTTTATTCTATGTGCAGTTTGCATCCCAAAATCATGCAGGGAGAAGGGTTGAGATGGAAACTTCCCCATGTGGAGATAGCACAGGGGAGGAACCCAACAACCAACACCCCTCGCCTATCATGTTAAGTGTGCAGGAACAGTTGATTATTCTATCTGCTGCTAAAAGATTCCTTTTTTTAAAAAAAAATTATCCGAGCTGTTTACTAGGGATGCAGAAATATGCTCCGTTTACCATGTACATATTTACACAACTATTTTAAAACAAAGGGTAAGTTTTAAAAAGTAGGGCTTGAGAGAGGGAGCCCTGCCACTGCAAGAGCAAACCCTACTGGAAAGAGAGACCTCTTTATCTGTCCTGGCACCTTCAAAACAAGGGAGTGTGACACACAAAAACTGCCCTGGTGACACTCTTCCTGATGGGGTGAGGAATGGTGGGCCTGCTGAATGATGTGTGCCCTACTATTGACCCAAACACACTCTGGGTCCTGCTGCCATTTCCCCATCCTCCGACACCACCGCCACAGCTACTTCTTCCTTCCTAATCTGTTGGGGTCTGAAACAGAAACTGGGACTGCTGAGGAGGACAGCCAACCAGACACACTGAGGCAGAGAGTCAGGGGGCTTCCTAAACCGCCTTTGGGTCCCTCAGTAGGCTTTTTTGGGGGAGTATCTTCCTCACAGTGTGGCCCAGAGGAGTTACCTTGGCCTACCCTGGACAACTGGGGCCCTGGGGAGAGGGGGACTTCCAGGTTGCCCATAGCAAGAGACCCAGTATAACCACTCAAAATGCAGGACACGGCGCAAAGATGAGAGAGTACCGGGAGGCACATTGTGCCTGAGAGCAGCATGCCAGAGATCAGACTTAAGACTCCATCTTTTAAGCTACCACCTGCAGCCTTGGTGGCCTTCTTTTGCTGCCTCCTTCTTGTCAGTTACGTCCCAACAGAGGCCTGTGTGCGAAGCTCCCTGATGCAAACGGTGCTCCAAGAAGAATTAAATGTCCCAGAAGCCTTTGAGCTCTCCCGGGATGGAAATAGTGTACCGAAAACCCATCGCTGCAGAAACAAGACGCTGGAGAAGAGGTTGGCCGGACAGTCCTCCTGCTGCTGGAGAGGAACCAGGGACGCAACGGCACAGACAGCTTTCCTGAGGCGCCGCCTTGAGCTTCCCCCCACCGAAAGAAACGTTTCTGGTTTTTTTAAAAGCCATTTAGCTGCAAGACAATCAGATGCGGTAAAAAGTTTAGGGGAGCCTTGAGATATGTCAAGCAGCAGAGTGGATTTCCTAAAGCTATAGCTGGAAGGAAAGCGGGGAGCGGGGGACAGTGTCAGCACTCCCTGAGTGTGGGAAATGTACTTTTTGGGGATGGGAGGAAATGGGTGGAATGAGAAGGTGAGTCCTGCCCATGCCAGCTGGATGACTCTAGGACTATTTCTGCTTTTGCTGGTGAAATGGTCATCTTCCTCCGACACCACCTTGCCCCGCAGGGAGAGTCAGGGAGGAGGAGGGGGAATCCAGTCTTCGGCGGGGTGTGTGTGTGTGTGCTGTCTTCTTCCCCTGGCCTCCATTTCTTCCTGGGTGTGCAAATGAAGCTGGTGTTCTACCTTCGGGTGGAGAAATGGCAGAGGAGGAGGAGGAGAGAAGGAGAAGGCCCCGCTTCTCCTCTTGTTTCACTTATTCTTCGCCATCACCTTGTAGAGTGTGACTCCCACAACGGCGGCGACCGTAGCTCCCAAAGCTACCCGGATCCAGAAAGAGGCGGCTCCCAGGTTGATGTCGTTCAAGTGCCTGCGAGGCAAAAAAGGGAAGCAGCGTTTCAGCCCAAATGATAAATGCAAACAGGGGTGGATGGAAGGAGGAGGTGTATGGTCGTGACTTCCCCCCAAGTATGCTGGAAAGTGTAGTTTGTTAAGTGGGCTGGGCGTTGTTAGGAGACCCCTAGTCCCCAAAGAGAGCTACAACAATTCCCAGGGTTCCCTAGGAAGAGGGACTATTAAACCACTCTCAGGACCCATAACAAACTACACTTGCCAGCATTCTTTGGGGTAAGCCATGACTGTTTAAAGTGGCATCATAAGATAAGATAAGAAAGAAAGAGGGGGGTTCGCTGTACCTGATCTGAAACTCTATTATGAAGCAGCGTGTTTATGTTGGATAAAGGAGTGGATAACCCAGGAGAACCCAGATTTGTTAGATTTGGAGGGGCACAACAATAGATTTGGATGGCACTCCTATCTTTGGTATGGTAAGGCAAAAGTGCATAAAGGGTTTACAAATCATGTGATAAGGATGAAACGGTTAAATCTGGATGAAATGATTAAATGGGCACAGGATATCGGTCATAATATCATGTTTGCTGACTGGGAACAGTTGTGGACCACAGGTATGAAATTTACGGCATGTAATGCCTTAAGAGAGAATATTATGAAAATGATATACAGGTGGTACATGACCCCAGTCAAGCTTGCAAAAATATATCATTTGCCCGATAATAAATGTTGGAAATGTAAAGAAATTGAAGGTACATTCTTTCACCTTTGGTGGACGTGCCCAAGAATCAAGGCTTTCTGGGAGATGATATATAATGAAATGAAATAGGTATTTAAATATACCTTCCTGAAGAAACCAGAGGCCTTCCTTCTGGGCATTGTCGGCCAATCGGTGCCAAAGAAGGACAGAACTTTCTTTATGTATGCAACAACAGCAGCAAGAATACTTATTGCAAAGTATTGGAAGACACAAGATCTACCCACCCTGGAAGAGTGGCAGATGAAGATGATGGACTATATGGAATTGGCGGAAATGACTGGCAGAATCCGAGACTTGGGAGAAGAGGTGGTGGAGGAAGACTGGAAGAAATTTAAAGACTATCTTCAGAAATATTGTAAAATTAATGAATGTTAAAATTATGTTCGGATTGGCAATAAGTGGTATTCAGCAACAAAAGTTAATAAGAATATGTAAAAATGAATTGATAAATGGATGAAAATATAGAGCAATAATATGTTATGATATAGAGTTAAGATAAATGAAAGAGGGTAAGGATTTGCTGAATTGATTATGTAAATGGGAATACAAAAAGGGGAGGTGTGAGGAGGTCAAGGAAACAAGCAAATGAGCTTAAAGATATCAAAAAATGGATTTGTTTTTTGTATTTTGTATTTTCTTTTTTTTCCTTCTCTATGTATTTGTGTATTTTTTGTATTTTTCTTATTTTTTGTTTTTCTTTTATTCTGTAAATCTCTGTTTTTTGTAAAACCCTAATAAATATCTTTTTAAAAAAATACAAATCATGTGATAAGGGGTGCTCTATTTGAAGTCTGGGACAGAAACAAGAATTTGTTGGAAAGGAAAACACCGTGGTGGGTGTCACCAATTGATATGTTAACAGTTAAAAAACTGAACATAGAAGGGAGAGGGGCCACCTATGAGGAGATTCTGATGAAGGCCGAAAAAGGTTGGAAATTGAAGCCTTATGATTGTATTGCTGGAAAATTGACAGGATGGTTGCAATACCATCAAGTCAATGATGTTTTTAAAGAGGACAAAAAATTAGGATTTGAAGACAAAAAATCAAAATTTCAAATAGACATTATAGAAAGTAAGTCTAAACTACTTTCAAAAATGTATAATCTCCTATTAGAATGGAATACAAAAGACGAACTTATAAAAGAGGCTATGATAAAATGGGCTATGGATCTAGGACACAACATAGACTATGATGTATGGGCCAAACTCTGGAACGAGAGTATAAAATTCACTGCTTGTTCTGCCTTAAAAGAGAATGTTATGAAGATGGTCTATCGTTGGTATCTTACTCCCACCAAATTGGCAAAAATGTACAGAACTAGTAGTAAAACTTGCTGGAAATGCAAGGAAAAGGATGGCGACTTCTTTCATATGTGGTGGTCATGTAATAAATTAAAAGAGTTCTGGGAATCGATTTATAACGAGTTAAAAAAGATGTTTAAGTATAGCTTTCCCCAAAAGCCGGAAGAATTCTTGCTAGGTTTGGTGGGAGAAGATATTAAGAAGACTGATCAAAGATTATATTTGTACGCAACAACAGCAGCTAGAATTCTGATAGCTCAAAAGTGGAAGCAACAGGAGATGCCGACAATAGGAGAATGGCAGATAAAGCTGGTTGAATACGCTGAGATGGCTAAATTGACACACAGAATACGCAATCAGGAGGAGACAAAGTACCAAAAAGAATGGTGTAAATTTTTGATCTATATAAGTGAGAACTGTACAAATTTAAAAACTTTGGCAGGATTGAAGTAAATCTTATGTCATGTTGTAATATCTGATCAAAGAAACTGTGAACTATAGAATAGAATAGGAAAACTGATGGAAGGGAAGGACGGAAGTCAACAGCTCTACGGAGCATAAAGTAGGATATATGTAATAAGATTTGATGTTTTACTGGTGTTGGTGGGTGATCTTAAATCTCAATAAAAATTATTTATAAAAAATAATAATAAAGTGGCATCATAATGCTTTAAAGGCACAGTGTGGCCTGAACCATTTCTCTTTATGAAGGTAGAATGTTAGGTTGTTGGGGTTGTTTTTTTAAAAAAGCATGGAGTCTCGCAAACAAAATACTAATGGGTCCTTTCCCCCCGTCACTCGTTATTTACACGCCAGGTAGGCTGGGCCAGAGGCATTACGCTAACACTATAAATAGCGTGGCAAGTTCTAAATAATTTGTAGCAGAAAAGAGCTATAGTTGTGCCTTTCTAGGTCATGCTGCTGTGGCACCTGTTCCCATTAATGGAGACCCACATGAAAGGGGGAGGGAATCTAACTTGAAAAAGCAGTGATCTATCTCTGCCTCTGGCACGAATTTTATGCGTTTTCCTAGGGAGGGGAAGGGGGTTAGGCAGGAAGGGTTGTTTACGCTGCTAGTCCTACGGAATACTGTCTGAAAGCCTGAAAGCAGCAGACCAGTTAGCAAGCCTAATTTGTTGCTGAGGAGAAAGCAGCCCCTTCCATGTAGGAATGGTGTAGGGAAGCACCACTTAGCAAAGACAAGTGCCATGCAGCCTTGCCTTACCAATCATGACCCTCACCTCTCACCTATCTGCAAGCGCAGCAACCAACACACCTCAAACTTAATGGCTGTCATGTTTCAGCATAAAGTGTCAGGAATGAATACAGGCATTCAGACTTTGTCTGGAGGCGTAAAATTGGTGCAGGACCGGGGAAAGCCGTGAGATATTTATCCAAGGTTTGGGGAAAGGTAAAACGGTCAGAAGGATACATGAAGCAGCCCGAAAGGAAGCTGAAGCAAAGGGGTGAATGAGGCAGGGTTAATAATATTGGGAGAGGAGAAGCAAGGGCTTAAGGGAAAAATAGGGAGGGGGGAGGCACTCAGCTACAGCTCCCATCCTGACAGCTACATTTCCAGCATCCAAATGTGATCTATACTGAACAAGACACGCTGGTTGGTAAAAGGAAAGATTTTTTTTTTAAAAAAAGGTCCTTGTAAACAAAAGGATATCATCAGTCACCCAGAGCATTTCGTTCCTAACTTCCCTTCAACATAAAATTAATTTTATTGCACTGCCTCCCTTTTCTTCTTCCCAGGCATATTAGGAAGATTTAAGAATTGTGGCATAAATAAATAAAGCTCTTAATGCAGGGCCCGAGACTGGCTCAATCTCCCCTGCCCTTTTTGGTTTAACTGGCTATAAATAATGGATTTATCATACTCCTTGGGGAGAAGCTTACATCTAATACCAGCGGGCAAAAAGCAGCGCGTTCCCTCACAAGCTCCTGGCTTGTTAAAATAACTGACTAGGCCCAAAGCCGCCATCGCAGCGTTGCTCCCAGAAGATGCCGGCTGCAGGGTAAGAACAACAGGGCTGTTCGCCAGGGCCAAATAACATTCACGATGCTGGGATGGCAAGCTTTTGAGTCACACAGAAATCCTCTTCAGGGTGTGCATTGAAAAACAGGGTTAGGGAAACTCTTTCAGCCCGAGGGCCACATTCCATTCTGGGTAGCCCCGAGGGCCGCATAAATTCACCCAACCAAAGCCCAGCTGCCCACTGAGGAGGACTATAACTAGAAGGAGAACGTTACTAACGGGAAGGTGGCAGCCGTGGCCAGTTTGGCGAAAGCGGCGAGGCTGGGTGGGCCCTGCCCACTGCAGGTGAAGTAAAATGGGGGCGGCAGGCGGTGCTTGTAGCAGAACTCGGCCGGCGAGAGGCCATGTTGTGGCGACGTCTCTGGCAGGTCTGCCTTGGAGGCCACGAAGAGGCAAGGGATCTGCCCATCCATGTAGTGCTGCTGCAGAGGAGATAGTTAACAAACGAATATCAAGAGAGGCTTTTCTGCTGGATCAGGCCAGTGGATCTGGCCCTGCGATCTGATCTCACCAGGTGCCTCAATGGCAAGCCTGCAGGCAGGTCCCAAGCGACACCACACAACAACTCAATTATAAGGGGAATAAAGTTGCTTTGCTGCTGCCAAGAAACCCTTGCTGATCAACTGCAAATTATCCAGAGATCTACCAGTAGATCCCAATCTACTTCTTGTTCACCCCTGCTTGTAGACTTGTCTCCCACCAGTAAACCTACTTGGATGTTCTTGAAAGCACTGGCCAAGCAAAGTGTGCTCCTAACCCCACTTCCCTGGGAGTAAGCTCCGCTGACTTCAATAGGACTTACTTTCTGAGGAGACACAGTTAGGATTTGCACTGCTAGCCGTCAGTCTGAACAGCTGCTCCTCAGCCAAGGGGGGAGCAGGGACAAGGGAAGGAGTACCTTATAAATGCTGGCACAATAGTTGAAAGACTTGTGGTCCGTCACATCGTACAATAAGCAGGCAACGTCGCAAGCTGCATCAGACGCCTTCGCAAACTCTGTCTCCACATTAATCTCGTGCAGCTGGCAAGAAATACAGGGAGGAAAGTATATCTGAAGCATTTCAGGACAGTCTTTCTTTTAACATAAAAAATATCTCTCATGTCGCTTCTTCTGAACAAGGGATGGCATTGTTCATTCTTACCAAAAGAAACACACAGACTTCAGGTAACAGATGCACAGGCAACTTGTACACTTAATGATGAATAGGCAATGTTCTTCCAGCTTCTGCTGCCCCTATCATTTCTCCCCTACTTCTCTCTCCCCCCCCCCCGCCACTAGAATGTAGACTGGAAGCTCCTTGGGGCAGGGACCTGTTTTCTATGTCACTTGTTACAATGCCATATACATTAATGACACGAAATAATTATAATAGCAATGAATATGGTAAAGTATATATTTTTTTAAATAGTTAACAGGAGCCAAGAGCAAAGTATTTTATTTACTGCCCTCACAACCTGCTTCTACACGGATGAGTGTCTACCAGAAGTCCCTGGTTCCTGGCCAGATCTGTGCCTGCCACATTAGCTGCTCCCAGACCACTCACTGCGTCCTCTGAAGAGCTACTCTGGGTATCAAAATTGACATGCCCCCCCCGCCACCCACATTTAAGAGAAGACATTGGAAGTAATACCATCAAACAGTTTTGGGAACCATCCCCCCTTTTTTTTCAAAAGTGGTGTATGATATATAGACCTCCTTGGGAACAGTAATTCAAGAAACGCCTATTCAACAGCCCTCTCTGGTCCAGAAGGGCAAACCCACTTTGCAGCCAATGACCAACTGTATCACAGAGCTAGGGGTAGGCAACCTTTTTGGTGCCACAGGCCAGATCCTTATCAGCATAAGGCCCTACGGGCCAAATATGAGAGGTAAGTGGAACATACTGGCTTAAGCAGCCACACCATGAAATATTTAACACCCCACTCTCCCCTTAGATGATGGGCAGGAGATTAAATGTTGCTGCACTGGCTGCAGGGAACTGGTGTGAACAGCCGCTGCAGTTGAACCTCACTCCCACCCCACCCATCAGCTGATGTCACTGACCCAGGTGGGCGTGGTTTTGAGAAAATGGGCCAAATTGGAACATCTAGCTGGCCAAGACTGGCCCAAGGATCAGACGTTCCCCAAGTGTCACAGAGAGAGAATCGCCACAGAAGTGAAGTTCGTGTGTATGGATATGTGAATGATGATGTACCTAACTCTCTTAGGTTAAAGGTGGGGTAAAGAAGCATTGACATTTTTATGACAATTGACTAAAAACTGACTTCCGTATTTAGGACTTAAGATCACTGTAAGTGAGCAAACTTACTATCAGATGCTTTTCCTGCCCATTGACTTGCACTGTGTTAATTGAATAGAAGGACTCCTTCCCCTCGGATTCCCTTTGGGCCTGGAAAAGGAAGGAGGAGCAGGGATTATTTTTATTTTATTTATTACCCAGAGGTTCATCACTCAGGAAATAACAGGCAGCAGAGGACAAGAGAGACTTTTAGACTCACAGCCAAGTTCTTCCCAAGGAAGGCTTGCAGGAATGCAGACTTGCCAGCACCTCGGGATCCAATCACTTTGCACAGGAAAACATTCCGATGTGTCTGGCCCTTCTCCAAGTCAATCCTTTTCTCCCGTGTAACTGGAGCAGAAGAAAAGAGGGGCTGGGTGAAATGATGAAGCCTTCCCTTCTTTCCTGCTGCTGGGGACACAGCCTCCAAGCAAGTGTTGTCTTTGCTGGACAGGAGGCAGCTATGATTTTATGGGTGCAATGCTACTGCAAGGCGTTCTACGTGGGGCTACCTTTGAAGGTGACCCGGAAAATACAACTAATCCAGAATGCGGCAGCTAGAATGGCTCCCAGTATGTTTCTGAGCACAATTCAAAGTGTTGGTGTTGACCTTTAAAGCCCTAAATGGCCTCGGCCCAGTATACCTGAAGGAGCATCTCCACCCCCATCGTTCAGCCTGGACACTGAGGTCCAGTGCCGAGGGCCTTCTGGCGGTTCCCTCGCTGTGAAAAGCCAAGTTACAGGCAACCAGGCAGAGAGCCTTCTCGGTAGTGGCGCCCGCCCTGTGGAACGCCCTCCCATCAGATGTCAAAGAGATAAACAACTGCCGGACATTCAGAAGACATCTGAAGGCAGCCCTGTTCAGGGAAGTTTTTAATGTGTGACATTTTAGTGTATTTTTGGTCTTTGTTGGAAGCCGCCCAGAGTGGCTGGGGAGACCCAGCCAGATGCGTGGGGTACAAATAATAAATTATTATTATTATTATTATCCATTGATCACTGGGAGCTGATGCCCATTGGGACTGGTGGGGTGGAAGGCGGGGGGGGGGGGCGCAACGGTAGGCAGATCCAGAGCCAATCGCAGGCGGAGCCAACTAATTCTGGTTTTGTTCCCACCTCTTCCCTGCCGAGTTCTACAAAGGCAACACTGAAATGCAGCAGCCTCCACCGCCCTTCATAACCATTGGAGGGGACAGAAAACCCACAATGCTCAGGCTCATTCTCCATTCAACATGGAAGCAGGTGCTCGATAGCTCTCGACAGAGGAGGGCAGCAAGCAGAAAGGGCAATAGCTGTGCCAGGACCGGGGAGTCCCCTCTCCTCCCGATTCCAAGGGGCGCTCAAGCAGGAGTGGGGCCCACCTGTGATGGCGTGGATCTGAGAGTCCTGCTCAGAGAAGATGGGGTAGCCAAGGTAAGCCAGGTGCTCCAGGCAGCGATGGACATCCAGGTAGGCAACCAGCCTAGGGGAAATCCAAACAGAGAGAAGGTTGCCCGTTACTGGGATCGCTGGGAGGGCCCGCTGCATGTGAAGCGGACAGGGTGATTGAGGGAGGAGGCAGAGAAGGGCTGCGCTTACGTCCACTGGCAGAGGAATCCATGCAGGGAAAGCAGGCCTTTATCAGTGGTGCATACCGTGTGGTAGAGCTCAGGCCCCCAGGGCATGTAGGGGAATACACTAAAGAAGCTGTGCAGCTCGGCGGGAGAGAGGGCTCCATCACCGTCCTAGAGACACGGAGGGGAAGAAAGAAATGGGCAGCTGAGTAGCAGCTTTCCATCGACTGGTAGAGGAAGTCTACCCATTGTCACACAGGGTGGGACCACACGTGGTTAGCAAGATTCAAACAGGCGGTCCCCGAAGTGTCCGTGTTAAATATTCACATTGGTTTTAAATGGCGGGTTTTTTAAAATTACTCCTTCAGTTTCTAATACTGCATTGCACTGCAATCTGAATTCTACGGAATGCAAATTGTGATACAATGAAGTACAACATGTAAGAGATAAGAGAGTTGTAACAGCTGTAAGCGGTAAGAGCTGTTCTACAGTGAAATAGACTATAGGCGGCAAGCGTTTTAGACACGTCAAATTGGTCACTGCCTATACTTCAGAAGGGGATGGACTCTCCTTCACTGGAGGTTTTTAAACAGACGTTGGATGGCCATCCATCAGGGATTCTTTAGCTGTGATTCCTGCATTGCAGGGGGTTGGACTAGATGACCCTCAGGGTCCCTTCCAACTCTACAGTTCTACAATTTTATGAAAATAAGCAATACAGAAACACAATCAATACAGCATCTAGCATAGCACAATACGATCGCTACAGCAGGCAGGGAAAAATCATTTAATGGCCCGCCGCAACCACCGGTCAAGACCACCAGCTATGTCCAAGTGGTCTGCAGGGTGGGTGGGAAGGTTTGGGCACTGCTGCTGTTTAAGTGACATCCCTTTGCTCAACTCTGGAATGGCCTACAAGCCTATTTAGGGGCAAGCAGGGCACAAAACAGCCAGACGCGACTCGAGTGCCAATGGCAATCATGCAGCGGAGATCAAAGAACTGCCACCCTTGGGGGGGGGGTGGCGGCACTGGCAGCAGCACTGTTATGCACAGCCAAGGCGTGTGTGCTTCTGTGAAGCTCACCTTGTCATGCTTCTCAAACATCTTCTGCAGGAACTGGTAACCAAAGTGATTCAGCTCCGTGGAGCTGTCATGAGGCACCCGGATTCTGAAAGAAAGGAGGGCAGCACTGGTCAAGGCAGGTCCTCAAGAAGCCTGGGACTTTTAGGGACTTCCGGGTTGGCGCCTCCGGTAATGGCGGAATTCCTCTGATCGGGAGGAATTTGCCTTGTGGAAATCCGGGTCTGGCTGCCACGGTGAAGGTGGAGACCCACTAAAAATCACAGGCGGGTGAAGCCTGTGAACGTGGGATTCGGCTGGCACCTTTTGCGCCTTCCCTACTTGCGGGGAAACCCGGTTTCGGGGATCCGGAGTGACGTGGGGTGAGCGGCGCGGTGCTTCGAATTGACTGCTTCTTCCATGGAGCGAAGCCGCATAGCTGTTGCCGGAGAGTGCTGACTTTTTCCTGTGGACAATTTGATCTTAAAGCAACTACCCGTGAGTAGAGCGGAGAATTGGATTTTTAAACGTCTTAATTTGGTGTCGAAACGGGGAGGTCCAAAACAGGAAGTCCACCTTCCCCTTTTGTAAATAGACTGAAGCAATGAGGATGCAAGCTGAAGTCTCGGAAAGCCTATTGTAAAGGACTAAATTTCCATCGGTAAAAAATACCAAACCCCCCTTGGTGGCAGAAGAAGAGGGGGGAAAGTTTTGGATTGAATATACCTGCAGGAGAGAGCGAACAGAGTTAAAATACCACCGCTCTGATCCTGGAAACGGGCTGCCAGCAGGACTGACGTGCTTTAGAATGCTCATTGACCGTGATTACAACGTTTACTGACAGCTAGTTAAATAAGAGAAATACATTGTTTCCATTGTCTCCGTCTGCGTTTAAAAAGGAGTAAAAGTAACTGAAAATTGAAACTAACTTTATTGTTTGAACTGTGTTTAAAAGGACTAATACAAATAGAAACTGTTTCCCTCTAGAGGAAGCCATTGAAACTGTTACAAGAGCTGAGCTGGGGGAATTTCCAGTTGCAAGATAAAAAGCTGTGAGATTCTGGGACTGACCTTGAATCGGTTAAGAATGTCGACAGAAGAGGCCTTAGTGGTTGCATTAAGTAAGATAAATGACTCACTGGAACAGCTTAACAAGAAGGTGGATGTGGTAACTACCGAAATCGATAATTTGGGACAAAAAGTGAACATCAATACAGAAACTATTCAGAAATTGATACAGGAATCTACTTTGACATGGCAAACTGCGGAGAAGGCTAGGGAGAAAGTTGTTGCTGTTGAACCTAAAGTAACACAATTGGAGAGAGAGAGAGAGTCCCAGCCTTACAGATGCAACTTGATGTCCATAAGTTGATGCCCTCTATGATTGAATTTAAAGAAAATCAGATTTTGAGGATCAGAGCCCTACCTGAACTGGAGAAGGAAAGTTTGATAGATCCCCTCATACAGGAATTTGCTGATTTTTGGGACCTGGACTTCGGTCAAGAAGAGATTAAAATTGTGAGGGCCTTTAGACTTGGAAGAGGAGGGAAAAAAGAGAAGAACAAAATAAGAGACTATTGGAACTACCAGAAGAACCTAGAAGAACAACAGTCAAGAATGGAAATTTTGAAAGACGTCCCGAAATATCTTTTGGATCTTAGTTTTAACTACGGAGATTTGGTTGCCCTGCCGAGAAGGAATAAAATCATCTTTAGGTGGGAGTTTCCCCGAGATCTACTCTTCAGTCTCAAAGGAAGGAAAATAAAAATAAAATCAGTAGAAGACAAAGTAAAGTGCATGTATAAATACAAAGAAGACTTGCAGAAGGGACTTGGAAAAGAGTTAAGAGCCTCGGACAGAAGATTACCAGGTTGATGGACTATATGGAATTGGCGGAAATGACTGGCAGAATCCGAGACCAGAGAGAAGAGACGGTGGAAGAAGATTGGAAAAAGTTTAAAGATTATTTATAGAAAATTGTAAAATTAATGAGTGTTAGAAAAATGTTGGAATGAAGTTATACGGCTTTAGTAGAAATGTTAGAAGGTATTAAGTACAAATAGATTATTGGAAGCCTGGGACTTTTAAAAACCAAGTAATGCTTCTCAACTTGGTTCACGGGTGGCACTGTGGGTTAAACCACAGAGCTTAGGGCTTGCCGATCAGAAGGTTGGGGGTTTGAATCCCCGTGACGGGGTGAGCTCCCGTTGCTCAGTCCCTGCTCCTGCCAACCTAGCAGTTCGAAAGCACAAAGTGCAAGTAGATAAATAGGTACCGCTCCAGCGGGAAGGTAAACGGCGTTTCTGTGCACTGCTCTGGTTCACCAGAAGCAGCTTAGTCATGCTGGCCACATGTATCCTGGGAATGTATCCTGTCCCAAATCCTGGAGAGTTGCTGCCAGCCAGTGTGGACAATACTGAGCCAGATGGACCAATGGTCTGACTCACTATAAGGCACGAGTTCAGAATAATGTCTTTCCATATGTCAGTGGTCCCCTCTTCTCCTTCCCCTTAACATTCAAGAGGGCAACAATTTACGCACGGCGGGCAGAGATAGTCGTCTGTCAGCTCTAGGGCATCATCATAGCCAAAGCGACGCAGGATGGTCCACGTAGTCTCATGACGTCCCCTTTGGATGAAGAGCGTATTGAGGAAAAGGAAGCCTGGAAGAGAGGAAAGGATTTTGGGTCCCAAGTGCATAGCATGATCAGCTGGCAATGCCAACAGAGATGCCAGAAAAGCTGATCTGTAGTGATCTCGCACCACACAGGCAGCAGCTCCGAATCTTTGCGAGATTCGGCCGCTGGGTGCCACTTCCTGGTGCACGCTGAAAGTCACATGACACAGGTGACAACGTGTACCTCTGACAGGCTTGCCCTGACCTCGTCTAGGAGGACACTGTATCTGACTTTTCCAACTGCTTCCACCATAGGCACCACATATCCTTTGTTTCTATGGCCAGACCCACATTCTGTAACAGGGTCGCAACTAGGCCATGAGTGAGATTTCTGCAGCTGGAGTTCCCAGCTAGAAGATCTTGGGCACAGGAGATTCTGGACAAGTTAAATCCCAAACTCTCCTATACAATATTTAATTAATGGATGGAAACCATGTGGCTTCCAGACGGCTGTCCAGAAGGGAACCAGGTGGCTTCCAGACGGCTGCCCAGAAGGGAAAGGCTGCCCAGGCTGAAAAAGGTTCCTCACCCCCTGATTTAACCCAATGAGTCTTCCCTGCCTTCTTAGTCGTTCAATTTATTCCCGTGTGTAGCAGTAAAAGCACTCCCCATGTTCTCCTGTCTGATACTTTTGCTCTCCTGGCGCAACTTCCAAATCGTTCCCCAGCTTGTTCAATCAGAATCAAACGAACACAGAGAGTTGCAGCAGTGAACAAGGAAGCTCTGTTAAAATGAAAGCTCATTCAAGCAGGAAAACACGCAAAGCAACTGCCTGCAGCCTGTTTCAAACCAACATCAATTTTGCCCTTGGGATATGTGGTCTAAACTGGCTGAGCAGCCCTGGCTTCAACGGATGCCCCTGGGCTATCTGTGCAGCTCTGCAGTGCTGCTGTCCCTCTTTCTGATCCGCTGAGACGGGTTCTAAGATGATCCTCAGAGCTAGGCATGCACGTTTTCTGCTGGAGTTACCATTGAGGGTCAGTCCATTGTCCTGGACTCCGTCTGTTGTGTTTTTCCAGACCACCATTTTCACATCTTCCAGAGCCTGGGGTGCCAAAGGATTTCCGAAGCAGGACTTCTACCTCCCAAGAGAAGAAAGAGGAGGCCAAATCAGGAAAATAGGAAGTTCTGATTTATTTATTTTTAAACCTATTCCATTGGAGCCAAAGGAAGAACCATACCACTTTAGTAGCTACTGTAAGGTTATTACATCCTATATTCAACAATTTCCCAAATTAGGTAAAGTCAGTTCATGTATGGGATCTGACATTCAATGATTTTAGAATCACAGCATTTGGGGTGGGGAAGCCAGCACTTCTAGCCTTTAGGAAGACAATAGCATTTATTTATTTCACTTCTAAAGAAACATGCTATTTCACTTCTAAAGAAACACCCTAATGGGATTTAACAGTAAAAACACCACCATGATGGGTTGCCGCCAACTACCTTTTACTCCAGAGTAGACCCACTGAAATTGATGGACCCAAGTGACTTCATGCCCATTAATTTCAATGGGTCTGCTCTGAGTAGATCTAGCACCGGCTACAACCCAATAAAAACAATTGCAGATTCAATACAGGTCCCAGCAAAATCTCAGAAACTGAGAAAAAAGAGACTTGCTAACCCTCTGCTGTTGCAGCTTGCCTTCCCACCCAAAATTAAATTATCCAGTATGCACAAATTTGCATATAAGCTTTAGAATCTGGGTCTTTCAGGAAAGCTGAAGCTAAGAAACCAAATTTGACAGCCTTGTGCAAATAGCTGCTGACTCAAGCTTTCACCTTGCGAGAAGAATGGAGCTGCTAACTCAGGTAAACACTACAGTTCCTTTTCCATTGACTGGAAAATGTGATTTTCCTCCTCTCACCTGCTTCATGGAAGAGGAACCAGGAGAATTCACGTCTGCAACGTTATACAGTTGGGGAAAGCAGGTTGTTGGCAATACTAGCCAATCCTACTCCTGCTCAAAGCAGACCCACTGAAAACAATGGACATGATTCACTTAGGGCCATGAATTTCAGTGGGTCTACTCTGCGTATAACTTAGTTGTATGCAACCAAGACTGTTGATTGCCAGCGGCTGATTGTCAGAATAAATTCCTAAGAAGTCAGGACTTAACCTGATGGCAAATTAACTGGATCAGTAAGGTTTGTCCTCCCCATATGTCTAGGGGTGCAGAATAAATTATGTTGCCTCTTGAACGGAAACATCAAGGCTGATGCCCAAGAGGATAAATCTGCAGCAAAGCCAGGACAAAGTAGGATGAGGATCAAATGCTGGAGTAGGCCACAAAGTCAGGAAGACCCTTGACAAAATATCCAGTATTGGGGCTATCTTGAATCGAATTAAGAAAAAAATAGAGTCCTTCACCAATCAAAAGTCTAGCCCGGGAGCCATTTTTATTTTTATCAAAATATATATTCTGCTTGTTCATAAAAACTAAGTGGTTTACAAAAATATAAAACAAAACATTAAAATTATTGATTAAAAACAGGTATTTTAAAATATCCAAAAGCTGATTAAAACTAACAGTAGCTAATAAGAAATCAAACACATGTAACTTCAACAAGTCTGGATAGTTTTGCCAAAATAAAAATGTTTTAAGCAGGCACCGAAAAGGGTACAGTGAAGGCACCTGATATCAATCGGCAGGGAGTTCCAAAGTGTAGGTGCTGCCTATATTTGAGGGCTTTCAAGGTCCACTAACAGCAGAGAATGATGTAAAATTTGGGCCATAGGGCTGTATCCAACTAAGTTAGAATACACCCACTGAAATTAGCAAACCTAAGTTAGTTGTGTGCATTAATTTCAATAGGTCTACTCTGAGTAGGACAAGTACTAGTTATACTCCATAGCCTCCACATCTAAGTGATTAAACACTTTTCAATAACCTTCTGCCAAATTTGGGGGTTCTTTTTAAAAATCTGCCTCAAGAATCAAGGAGGCAAAAGCAGATTACGTGAATCGAAACCACTGTCAAATAAAACCCTGCCCAGAGAAACAATCTGCAGGCAGTAGAAGGCTTGCTTTAAGATCTTAGACCATGCTAAAATTTCAAATTTCAGTGGGAGGAAATTACGAGAATGCAAAACTTAATTTTCACCAAGGGAAAGAAACAGTGTGACAGTTAACGTGGCTTTAAAAAATATATTTTGTGGGTGGTGTTTTTTTGGGGTTTTTTTTGTTTTAAATCCATAGACTAGCAGGAAAAATGAACATAGATCTGGAGAAAATGAAGGGAACTGGAAAAGAGCCGGACTGGTTAAACTTCAAGCAGAGCAATAAGAGGCTTGTGATCAAAAGACTTCAAAAACTTAAAGGTCTAAATTTAAAAGGATGGGCATCAGCTGCTGTCTGCAAACAGGACTCTGCATACCTGGCACTAAAACACATCCAGCAACTCAATCATGTGATTTATGTGAATTGTCATGCTTCCTGTCCATAAAATTTATTCTAATTTCTCTTGTCATAAGGAGGTGCAATCAGGAACACATAGCACTGCTCACCGTCTGCGCTTTTTGATTTCTTTGCTTTAACTTGGTGTCAGGCCTCAGCTTGATGATTAACTGCTCTAATTTGTTTCCTATTTTTTATCTTGTTCGTGTTCTGATGTACTTATTACAGCCTGTCTTTAACCCATTTTATTGCCGCGGGATTGCAATGTAATGAAGGACAGTTTATAAGTGAGGCAGACAAAACACATTCTTATTCTGCTATCCCACCTGGCTGCTGAGGCTTTGGCAACTGCAGCCCCCAAATAGGAAAGTATATTAATTGCGCCCGTATGGGTGAGAAACTTGCTTAGGTTAAAAAAAGGGGGGAGGTGATAAGAAGAGATTGTTGGATTAGGCCAATGGTCTACCATAAACCAATCAGATTGGGAAAGATTATGGAAGGAGGATTTGAAATTCACAGCATGCTGTACGTTGAAAGAAAATTATATGAAAATATTGTACGGATGGTATTTGACTTCCACAAGATTAGCGAAATGTACAAAAATGCTGCCAACATATGTTGGAAGTGTAAAGAGAATGAAGGCACATTCTACCACATGTGGTGGATGTGCAAGAAGGCTAGAGCATTCTGGGAAATGATATATAATGAAATGGAAAAAAAATTTAAGACAACTTTTGTAAAAAAAATTTGGAAGCTTTTTAAATAGGCACCATAGGAGAAGAAATACCAAAGGACTTAAAAAGACTGTTTATGTATGCAACGGCAGCTGCAAGAATGCTTTTTGCCCAGAGATGGAAGGAAGAGGAAACACCAACCAAGGAAAAGTGGACAGTGAAAATGATGGACTATGCTGAAATGGTGAAAATGACTGGGAAGCTCAGACACCAAGATGATGGTAAATTTAAAAAAGAATGGTATAAATTTATAGAGTACATTAAGGAACAATGTAAAGATTTAAAGATGTTAGTAAGATTGATATAGGGTTGACTGTAATTTTTAACAGGTAAAGGATTAAATAAGGATTTAATTGAAGTTGGATATATGTAATTAGATGTGGTTAAAATTTAAAAATGTATCTGTGGAAAACCAGAAGGGGGAGAAGGGAAGTCCAGGGGTTCAAGGAATCCCACAATTGTATAAATATTGCTGAATTTAAGTTTGAATGATGTTAATGATGAAAAACTGTATACACACACACACACAAACCCCCCCCCCTATATTAAATCGTCTACATAAACCAGCATCCTGTTCTCACAGTGGCCATTCAGATGAAAGCAGGACTTGAGCACAAGAAAACTCTGCTCTCCTGTGGTTTCCAACAACTGGTAGCAAAAGCAAAAGAGGAAAGCCGATATTTACCAGAAGCTGCATGGAGTTACCCAAAAGTATGTTCTGCATTGTTTTGTTACATGGGAACATACCTGGAAATAGTTCAGCTCCTCATCGCTTAGGATCTGGTTGTTATCCTGGTCAGACATATTGAAGATCCGAGT
The DNA here is from genome assembly GCF_964270895.1 of Podarcis filfolensis. NCBI lineage: Eukaryota > Metazoa > Chordata > Lepidosauria > Squamata > Lacertidae > Podarcis > Podarcis filfolensis. The sequence continues at coordinate 34,121,944 of NC_139616.1, read as the reverse complement.
GAGGGCCCGTGCGCATGCTGGCCTCAGCTGGTGGTAGAAAAAGAACACAATTTATAAAACCAGGCCATAGGAAGCACTCGTGCTCCACTCCTCTTCGTTGCACAGAATGCCTTGATTACAGGCAGAAAGGATGAAGAAATCAAAGCCATTGTCCAGGCAATCTAGGAACAACAGAGAGGGCTGGTGTTCAATGTAGTATTACATCAGGGATGGAGAACCCACATCTGTCCAGATGTCGTTGGACTACAGCTCCCATAAGCCCCAGCCAGCAAGGCCAGTGGTGAGGGATGATGGGAGTTGTAGTCCAGCAACATCTGGAGGGCCACAGGTTCCTGAGCCAAACTGGTTCCGAGGTGCAGCTGCAAGGCAACTTGAGCTGGCACAGCAGGATTTGCCTGGAAGTGATGGAACTCTCCAGTCTAAAGAACCTTGGAAGACAGCTGGGGTCCTCTCTGGGTACAAAACCTATTTGTGGCTCTGAGACTATGTATCCTACCTGCTTCTCCTCTGGGTCGTAGAGAGGGGCTGTTGGGTGCAGAACAGCCTTCTGGGCGTAATAGAACAGCTCAGAGATGTTCTTCAGGTTCTTTGCAGAACACTTGGAGCGCAAAGAGGGGAGGGGAGAGAGAGAGAGGCAATTTGAGAGAGGCGGAAAAGAATGCTGAACCAACACAAACAGCACATGCTGGAAAGAAATGCTTCAAGATCTCTTTTTCAGGCAGGCCACAGAGGAAGAAGCCCAGGACTAGAAGATGATGTTATAAACAGGGAAGCTTCCTGTTTAATTTCCACTCTGGAGAGTAACTCAGCAGAGGAAAGACCACTGTCTGTGCATTCCCTTTCAATTATGGTCACATATATCAGAGTACTACAATTCCCAGAACGCTTTGGGGTGGCAGTGGGGGAGCGAGAGACCATTAGTCCTTCAAGTAGTTTAAATGACCACCATGGGCAATATAAATGAATGCATACATGACATTTAAAACAAAGATCTTGACAGATCTGCAACGTCTTGGATAGCTTTAAAAGACTGGACAAATTCAAAAGGATAAGGCTATCAATGGCTTCTACCCACGATGCTTCTACTGTCGGCTGGGAATCACAAGTAGGTTGAGGGTTGTTGTGCTCAAATCCAGCTTGCAGGCTTCCCATAAGCATCTGCTTGGCCACTGTGAGAACAGGAAGCTGGTCTAGATGGGCCATTTGCCTAACCCAGCAAGTTCTTCTTAAGTTTGTACAGGACTTTTAAAAAATCTGTCCTGAGTCTACTGAACTCAGTCTGTGTGTACTGGACTTTAAGAGGAAGTGGGCATACAAATTCAATGAATAAATCAAATAATAACAATTCTGGCAATCAGTTTTGTTGATGACCATGGCAAGGGTGAGGAAGTCCTCTTTATCCACTGGCTGGTTTGGCCTGCCTTCTACCATCAGCTCAGTCATAAGGGCTGGTTTGACTGGTGTCATAAGTTTCCCAGCCATGTGAAAGACCCCAGTCATTTCCCAAGGTATGCACACGAACGGACAAAGTTAACATGTGAACTAGAGAGTTCACTTTGGCTGCGGCAGTTTTGCCATGATTCTGGCCATAGCTGTGAGTCTTACATACACAACTGCCCAGGGTGGCATGGGGGAAGAGGCTGCTGGGAAAGAAAAAGCATGATGTGAGACAACCACGGAGGCTGCCAATCAGAGAATCTTCCCCCTGCTCCACCTCATACGCCCAAGCAGATCCCCACCTCCACGCAGGTCTCAATTTCCGAGAACTGGTTCATGATGGGCAAGATGGTTTCCATGGAGCTCCCAGTCTGCAAGTCCGACTTGTTTCCTACAAGGATGATGGGGATCCTGGAAAAGAGGGAGAAAGGGGGTGGGGTGAGGAGAGAGAAAAGGCTTCAGAAACGAGAATGGGCACACAAGCACTGGCTGAAGAGTTTGGAGTAGTCTGCGTGCCAAGGCAAATGCAACAACTGGAGGGGAGGGGGAAAGTAAATGGAGATCTGCATTTCTTCATTTGCTTTGTCCAATTTAGGCAGGGGCTCCCACCGACAACAGATGAAGGGGACAACTGTTCCTGGCAGAAGAGTTATTAAGGGGGCCCAAACCTCGGGGAAGATGCAAAGAGGCTAGGTCTACTCAAGAGATAGCAGGACCCAAAACTTGGGGTCTTTCACACCTGGTCTAGGATCGGCCTCTTCTTCATTTCTCTCTGAATTCCTCTGTGAAATGTATAATCTAGGAACAGTTTGCCCACCACATCATCTGCTTTCAGGAATCAGATCTTAGCCTGCTTGCAGCATTGAATAACTGAAGCCTTTAAAACAGGTGTGGGGAACCTCTGGCCCTCCATATGTTGCTAGTCTGCAACTCCCATCATCCAGAGCCGTTGGCTATGTTGGCTGAGGCCGATAGGAGTTGTAGTTCAGCAACATCTGGCGGGCCAAAGCTCCCCCAGCCCTGTTTTAAAAACAGGGACAGCAACTGGCACCCAGACATGGGCAAAATGTAGCATCCCATCTTGTTGGGTGATACACTACCTGGAACATTTTTCAGCTCCACCATTCACCATTGGGATCCATTTTGTCCGAATCTAGGTGGGGGAAAACAGAAGGAAAAAGCAAGTAAGTGGAGTGGGAAACTATCAGCAATGGCAGCCACAGAAAGAGAATCTTGGGCACGGCAGGGTCCCATGGGATCAACAGGTTGTTGTTGTTGTTTAGTCATTTAGTTGTGTCCGACTCTTCATGACCCCAGGGACCAGAGCACGCCAGGCACTCCTGTCTTCCACTGCCTCCCGCAGTTTGGTCAACAGGTTGGCAGGCACCTAAATGCTACACAGTTTGGCCCTGTAGAAAATGCCAGCCCTGCCCCTGTCAATCAATGCATGTGATCCAGGCCACTGCGAGCACGATAAGAGAGTAGGTGCACCTCAAGCAGATGCCCAGCAGAGTCAAGAATGTAAGAATGGCCCTGTTGGAGCAGAGCAAAGGCCTTCCTGGCCCAGCATCCCATTTCCTGCCTCTGGGAAGCTCATAGGCAGAATGAAGGCCACAGCTGTCTCCCGACTGCAATCCCCAGTAGCTGGTATTGAGAGGCATATGGCCTCCTATTCTGTAAGCAGCATATAGAGCCCTTATGACTAGTAGCCCCTGATAACCCCATAATCTGTGAATGGATCGAAGTTCATCATGTCTTGCCACCCCTCAGACTGCTGTGTGCAACGGTGATAATCAGCAGAGCGTCAGGCAGAAGCACAGCTGCACTTTTGCCAGGCCCTTGTGAAAGAGGGGCAGGAAACCCCAGCCCTTACCTTGTCAATGGTGGATTCCTCCGTGACATCGTACACCATGCAGACCACATTTGCCTGCAAAGGAGCAAAAAGGTAAAGCAGGGTAGCTCAAGTCCAGGAATTTTGTTTACTGCTTGATTCTGCCCATTGTATGAACCAATATGCCAGGCTGCCAACTCAGAGGTCGCATCTCAAAACCACCAAGAAGATTAGAAAAGCCCTCACTTTTCAGTAACAAAAGTCCCAACATCTGAGCCTCCCTGCTCAAGGAGGGCATCTGCCTGCTGGGCTCCCCATGCTCTGCTCAAATCCGACCACCAGCTCAGCTCAGACAGTGCCAACACAAATGGGTTTTAGGAAAAAGCAGATGGCAGGATCACTTGCCCTTTGGGGAAGCGAGCTTATCGCTTAATCCCCCAATTTAGGGGGATTCGGATGGGATTCGGCATGGCAGCTCTAAGCGCCCAGTATGTACATATGTATGGATGTAGGAATGGATGTATGGGTGTATGTACACACACACCATTGCTGTGGGTCAGGAGAGGAAGGAGATGGCATACAGCAGTTTACAAGCAACCAAAGGGTAAGGCAAATGGTTAACAAAACTGATGATGCTAATCTCCAAATTCGACTATTTGGGATTCTTGCAGAGTTAACAGGGAAAGTGGTGGGCTCAAGATGAGCCTGAAGAGCAAAATTCAGAGCACAGGCTGTAGGGAAGAGGCTGGTGGAGCTGCTACAACAGGCCTCCCCTGCATCCAAAGTTTTCCTTGCTCACCTTGGCAATCTCCTCTTGGAGCTCCTCGTCCGTCTGCTCCGATTCTGAAAGGCAAAGGAAAGGCTGTTCATTGCTGTTGGGGATCTTTACTGTGCCCCCAAAAGACACTTGGGGATGTGGCAGGAATGTGAAGAATGAAAGAAAAGCCTTGTTATTTCAGACACCAGTGGCCCATCCAGACACCAGCATCCTGTGGACAACCAGATGCTCAAGTATGACTTGAGCACAGCAGCAAGAACTCTTTCCACTTGTGATTCCCTGCAACTGGTGTCCAGAGACTTGCTGCCTCCAACAGCAGAGGGAGAACCTAGCCATTATGGCTAGTAGCAACTCATAGCCTTATCCTCTGTGAATCTGTCTAATCCCCTTACAAAGTCATCCAAATTGGTGGCCATCACTAGCTTGCTTGCTTGCTAATTTATTTATTTTTAAATTTTATTTATGCTTTTCAGGTTTATACATTTCACCAATTTTACAATCATTTTAACATTTCAAAACTTGACTTCCTTCCTCCTCTTTCTGCGATTCCTTATATTTATTTTTAATATCTTCTGCATATCCAAATTAACTTAATTTGCTCATTTATTCATCTACTTTAAATATATACTCTTATAAAACTGCAGGTTATTACAATAATCTCACCAATGTTCTTATCTGTTTACAATTTATCAGTAAATATTCAATAAACCATTTCCATTCTTTTATAAAAAGTTTGTTATCTTGATTTATTATTCTTCCGGTAAGTTTCACTATTTCTGCACATTCCATAAGTTTTTGTATCCATTCTTCCTTTGCTTGGACTTCTGCTTCTTTGGCTCATTTATTTATTTAGCCATTCGAATATTTATGATCTGCACTTTCATAACATATATCAAGGCAGCTTACAACATAGATACAATAAATCAATAGATATCTGTAAAACATAATTAAATACATAGAACATAGCAATAGAGGCTAGTTGGTTAAAGAGGGGAAGAATAATAAAGGCCTGGGAGTTCCACGGGGCAGGACCTGCCACACTAGAGGCTGGATCCCTGGTGAAGACCAACTGAACTTCCAGAGCGTGGGGACCAGCAGAGGTGCCCCACCAGGGGTCTCAAAGTTCAACTTTATGCTGGGTGTGAAAATACTTTATTGTGCCTGTTCTCAATCTTCCCATATTCAACTTCACTGATGCCACCCAACTCCTAGTGTTACCAGAAAGGGAGAAAAACCTCACCCTAACACCACCCTATCTGCTTTCTCGGGGCCAGGCAGAGTTTTATAAACAGAATTCGCTACCACAAGACATGGGGATAGCCGCTAGCTTGGATTGCCTTATGTGACTTTTATCTATTGTTTTATTATTACTTATTCAGTTCATATCCTGCCATTCCTCCCGGATGAGCCCTTTTAAACCCATTGGGGGGTGGGTGCCTACCTGAGTAGTCCACAATGTGGGTGGGGACTTTCTCAGGCGTGACATCCGCCGGAATTGTGATCTCTTCTGCACGAGACGGTACCTGGGAGGGGGGGAAAGGGAGACGATCATTTCCACATTGTGCCCAAGACAGCCTTATCCTTCGTGGATTTGGCCACGTACAACTTCTAATGTCGGACACAGTATGTCTCTGAATACCAGTTGCTGAGGCTCTCAAGAGGGGAGAGCGCAGTTGCTCTCAGTCTTGCTTGCAGGCTTCCCATTGGGGCACCTGGAGGGCTAGAGGGGCCTTTGGCCTGATCCAGCAGCCAAGCTCTTCCAATGTTTCACTGTTAATATTAGCGGGTCTATCTTGCAGTTGTAAGCAGGGCACATTCTCAGTGTGCTGAGAACTGAAGAAGAACATATGTTTCCATTGCCAATTTGGGGGGGGGGGGAGGATGGCAGTGCCCCAGATGCCCAGAGTTTAGAGAGAAGCTCCCTTGTGTAGGTGGATTAGATGAAAACAGAATTTTAGAATGAACTACAAATTTCAGGCCTGCATAGTATGAAAGCAGAAGCATGGAATAGGCACAGCCCACTCACCCCTCCTGAGAAATGGCCCTGAACTGCTTCCCTGCAAATCCCCTTTCATGCACTCCTGCAGCCCCTTAAGTCTCGGCAGGCAGTGACCTGATCCACTGACCTGACAGCGTCCTGGGGATTGGGGCTGGGGTAGCATTAAGCTGCTTGCCTGGGGCTGGAGCAGGAATGTGGGAATGGTATTTAGAATGATCCCAGCACCTGATTAGGAGACTTACTGCACCAGTGGCGCAAGGGTCAGAGGGGTCAACAGGGGGGCAGGCACCAATGCCATCTGCCTGCTGCAGATCAGAGGCCGGCAGGCAGAGGGGAAGTGCGGCCACTGGAGTTAATCAAGACAGCCCTTCCCAGAACATGAGGCAAATGGCAGGGAGGGTGGCTGTTCTTGAGAGCTTTCGAACAGATGGGCAATGCCGGGGGTGTTGCATAGACATCCGTAGCAGTAACTGCTCCAGAGTAACCGTCCTGGCCAGATGCTGGAAAGGACAGAAGAAACCAGCAGCTGAAGCAGTTTTTTTTCCATATTGAATTTTCACATTGTTGTAACCTGCCCTGAGACCTTATGAGGAAGGGCAGTGTCAGGGAACTGCCATCGGAGCCAAGAGTGGAGGTAAGGCTCCCCAACGATGCAGGAGAAGGGACCAGCAGGGAGAGAGAGAACACTTCCTTTGGGGAAGGAAATCGGCGTGACACCAGGAAGAAAGGGGAGCAGGGAAGGACTTCGGAGAGATGGCTCCAAGACTCTTCCACAGAGACCAGCGGGGAGAGCCCAGGACCTCCGCTGGCCACGCCCACTCTGCGCAGAAGACTTCCACGCAGGGAGGCTAGGCGGAGACTTGGCGCCAAGCAGCTTTTATGTTGAAAGAAGTTCACTGGATTCTGCCAGTGACTGACACAGCCACGGAGAAAGGGCTGTCCAGCCAGGGAAAGGTTTAGCCAGACAACGTTGCCTAGAGCAGCAGCCCCCTTACGCACGAGCAACCCCCAATTCCCTTTACAGGCAGGTATCAAATCAAATCAATGGAGAAATGATAATAATAATAAAAACAGAGCATAAGAACAGCCTCATTGGATCAGACCAGAAGTCCATCCAGCAGGGAGCAGGGTTCATTAGGTGGGCACTGTCCCACCAGCCTCAGTCTGCTCTCAGCAAGCCCCCATGGGAACTGCCTTTATCCTTACAACCAATCCAGGGAGAGACATTGCCTGCCAGCTTCCTCCTCCTTAGCAGGCTAATTTACAAGCCTGTGTTAGTGATGTAGGAAACTGCCGTAGACCATTGACCCATCTTGTTCAGTACTGTTTACACTGACGGGCAGTAGCTCTCCAGGATTTGAGATGCAGGACATTCCCAGCCCTATCTGGAGCTGCTGGGGATTGAACCTGGGACCTTCTACAAGCAAAGTGGAGGTTCCACCATGGAGTTATGGCCCTTCCCCCCAGATTCTGTGCTTAGTAACTTAAGAAGCTGCCTTATACAGAATCAGGCCATTGGTCCATCAAGTTCAGTACTGTCCCCACTAATTTGCGGTGGATCTCCAGGATCAGGGATGTGGGGCATTCCTAGTCCTGCTTGGAGATTCTAGGGATTGAACCTGGAACCTCCTGCATGCAAACTAGGTGCTCTGTCACTGGGCTACCAAAGATGGCTCTGGCTTGAAGTGGAGTACGGGAAAAGAATGATTCCTTCCAACTCTCATGTACACACCAGAGCACAGCTTGCCATTTCTTGCAAGCTGCTCATAGCCACTGACTGAGCTGCTCCAGTGCCATGAAAGATGTTAACAATTAAAACTGCTCAGAGCAAAAGGTGTGAAACCACGCAGCTTTTATAGAGGAATCAAAGTGCTGTTTTGCTTTTATTGTTTGCATGGGAGAAAAAACTTTACAAGGAACCATGGCAGGATCAGTTGCATAAACGATTGCATAAGGGATGGCGATTGTGGGAAGAGGGCCTATCATAGGCCTTAGTAAGTAGCCCAAACGGGTCCTTGCCAAGTGTGTGTCTCTCTCTCATCGCTGACATCACACAGAGCTCCAGAGGGATTTGCAGCACAAGTGCAAAGATGGATCCTCCCCAAACTCCAAGCTTGCAAGGAGGGTGCGGGCTTATTCCTTTGCATCCTACTTTGCATGTGCCAAAGCAAGGAGGAGGAGTGGTCCTCATGGGAACCCCGAGGTGTCATGATGGCCAAAAACTTGAATGGCTTTAAAGGAGGATTAGGCAAATTCATGGAGCATGAGGCTCTCAATGGCTACTTGCCAATGGTTCTCCCTTCACTGTGGAAGGCAGTATGCTTCTAAACACCAGCTGCTGGGAATCACAAGTGGTGGGAGCGCTGTTGTGCTCAGGTCCTGCTTCGCATTGGGGCATTTGGTTGGACACTATGAGAACAGGAAGCTGGACTAGATATGGCCTTAGGCCTGATACAGAAGGGTTCTTTTTATGTCCTCATGGACTTAACCAAATCTGTGGATTCCTGGCTTAGAAACAGAAGGGAAGAAGGCAGTGCAGGTAGCGGGACTTCAAAGTGAAAACCTGTAGGACCTGGGGTGGGGAACCTGTGGCCCCTTGCAGGTTCGGGGACTCCACCTCCCACAGGCCCCAGGCAGCATGGCCAGTGGTCAGGGATGATGGGAGTTGCAGGTCACAGCAGCTAGAGGGCCACAGGTTCTCCATCTGCTGTAGGAGAAGGATGAGACCAGAAGGCAGGAGAAAAGTTCAAGAAAGAAAAGAGGCCGGGGAAAAAAAACTTCTGATATCTCAAGGGCAGAATGCCACTTGGGTGCCACTTGGCTGGCTAATAGGCAGGCAGGGAGTGGTCTGGCAAGGGAGTTTTGTGGACTTTGAGCAAAGGAGCGGAGAGCACCAAGGCAGCCACAGAGCAGGCAGGCGATGGTGTAAATTCACATCCTGAGTTGATATTATCAGCCAAATCTCTTGGCTGCAGGTCTATGATGAGTCTGGGATTTTTTTACATGCCAACAGGAAAGAAAACCATCTTCCACTCACCTCTTCAGGGAACTCCTCGCCTACCAGGGCCATGATCAAGGAGGTCTTCCCCACCTGGGCTATGAGAGGGAAGGAAGGAGGGAGAGAGGTGACGGAGAGAAAAAGAAACAAGAAGATCATTACAGGAACTCTTACCAAGTTAAGGAATGTAGTAGTGAGTAACATGGTGGTTATTCCATGTTATCTTCTCAACAGCTGTGCATGTTAATTGAGAGAGAAAGTGCACACACCCTTGCAGAAGGCCATCCAGTGATCTTCCCAGCTTTGTAGGAATTTGAACTCAGGTGTCTCTGGCCCAAATCCAACCATCTATCCACTATAGCACACTGGATCTCTGAAATGCGGATGATTATGTTGGGGACAGATGTGCATCACTTCAAAAAAGCTTACAGCTTTGCAGGTCACCTGAGAGACAGGTATCCAACAGACAGAACGCACCGTCCCCAGTTTCAGTTCTGTCAGATTCAATGACTAGAGGAACTGGGTGGGTGATGGCATCCCCATTCATATCAAAAGACAAATCTGACCTTTTCAGTGGGGGTTGGGTGCATATTTGCAGCTAGAGGATACGGCTTCTGAACTAACATTTCCTGAGCTGAATCAAGGAAATAGACTTCTGTATGACATGGTCCATGGTTAGATACAGCAGAGCTCAAATGACAGAGTGGCATCTAGGCCAGAGCTGGAGAACCTGTGGCCCTCCAGATATTGTTCAACACTATCACAGGGATGTTGAGAGGATAAACATGGAGCAGCCCCTTTCATATGTCACACTTGGGCTCACTGGAGAAAAGGCAGACATGCAAATGACACCAGTAAGGATTTGTTTATTTTAATGGTGCAAACTTGGAGAGTTTGTTCTCTCTTTCACAGAGAAGTGGATTTGTGATTTCTCTGGTGTCATAGTGACACCAGGTGACAATCTCTCCCACCCACACTTTGCACAGACTTGACAGCTGATTGTTTGTTCTCAAGAAGCTCCATGCACATGCTTTGCAAGACCTGACAACCAGCTCATGGTTGATGCTTCTGCAAATATGAGTTCAGATGAGTCAGCTCCTTACCTGTCCTGCACCTGACTCATATAGGGTGTAGAACAGAGGGGCATGGCTTGGCCAAAATGGCCTCAGAGTCCTGTCCCATCCCACCTGCCCCCCCCCCAATAACAGAACAGCCACGTGCCATCAGTTCATCAACATTGCTTGTCATCTATCACATTTATCTCCCACCTTTCCTCCAAGAAGCTCAAGGAGATATACATTCCCTTATCCTCCTGTATTTCCACAACAACCCTGTGAGGTAAATTGGGCGAGGGACTGTGACTGGCCCACCCAGTAAGCTTCACAGCTGAGCAGAGATTTGAACCCCGGTCTCCCAGGTCCTAGTCTAACATCTAATCATACCACCACACTGGGTCAAATAAGAGGAACACTAGAAATCGCCAGGCAGTGATTGGTCCATTTAGTTCAGTACTTTCTAAATTGACTGGCAGCAGCTCTTTGGGGTTCCAGGCAGGAGACATTCCCAGCCCTACCTGTGGATTGAACGTGGGACCAAGGCAGTTTCAGTCCCATGATGAGGCCTGAATCCTGACTGGAAGGGATCCAAGTGGTCCGCATCCTCCAGGCGTGCCTGGGGTTGTTCAGCGACCACCCGCTCAATCACCTTGCCTGTTTGTTTTATATTCCATTATTGTCATCCCTCTGTAAAACTTGCAAGTCAGTGTGGCATAGTGGTGAGTGTCCAACTATGACTTGGGAGACCAGGGTTCAAGTCTCCACTGAGCCCTGAACCCCACCTTGAGCCAGTCACTACCTTTCAACGAAACCTACCTCACAGGGTTGTTATGAGGATAAAATGCAGAGGTGGAGAAGTGTGTACCCCACCTTGAGCTCCCTTGGAGAAAAGGTGGGATAAATGTAACAATAAATAAAAGTGGGGGGGGGATTGGGACAAGATAGTGATGCAAAATTGTCTTTGTTAAAAGAAGAATCCATCCTTCCCTTGCAACTTCAGTGTTTAAACTAGGGATGGGCAAGTTGTGGCTTTTGGCCTAATTTCATGGGGGTTGCAAGGAGGGCGTAAATGGAAAGGGGGCACCAGAAAGAGACAGAAACAAACAAACAAGGAAGGAAGGTGTTTTAAAGGGCAATCTCTTACAAATGGCTGAGAGAATAAACATGTCTTAACCCGACTGAGAAAGGATAATAAAGTGGGCAACCATCAGTACCATCATGCCCTCTTCCTGTGAGCTTTTGTAGGCTGCTAGATGGCATCACTAGAAATCGCCAGGCAGTGATTGGTCCATTTAGTTCAGTACTTTCTAAATTGACTGGCAGCAGCTCTTTGGGGTTCCAGGCAGGAGACATTCCCAGCCCTACCTGTGGCTTGAACGTGGGACCTCCTCCATGCAAAGCAGATTCTTGGCCCCTGAGCTACAACCCTTCCCCAAAGACACTCATTTGCAGCAGATGCTGAGCAGAAATAGAAAAAAACGCTAGTTCCTGCTTACAGGCTCACCCTTAGAAGAAGAAAAAAGGCATACAGTAGAAGGAAAAGGGAGATAGAGGGAAAGGAGTGCCAGCTGGTGAGAGGGTAAAAGACAGTAAAGAATACAACCATCACCTAGGAATAGGAAATTGTCATTTTAAACATAGATATAAGGCCTGGGTAAGGTGCCTGGCTAGTAACTTTTGTGGACTTGGTTACAAGCCAAGAGTATGCATAAGCCACTAGTTGAAGATTAAAGCAGACAAGAAACCGCAAGAGTCCGGCTAAGAATCAAGGAATAGCACCAACAGGACATAAGAAAAGGCACTGGGGTGCAGGGGGTTAGGGTTACCTCCCAATCCTTCATCCCCAAAGCATAGACAGTTATCTGTTAGTGAATCTGCTATTTCAGGTTTAAATCCACAAAGCCCCCAATATATTGCCTCCTATACACACATATATATTTCAGAAAAAACTCAGATAATTAATTATACACAGTGCCCCGAGCCAAGATTTAGAATAGTAACTACTCTCAGCAAAGAGGAAGCTTTTTAAAGTTATTAATATTTGAAAATGTTGTTTGCAGCCCGCACAAATAGGAAAAATTCAGTTTGTTTTAGCTGTATGCTCCCAGAGAGACCATGGCTGCTCCTAATGCTGTTTTCCAAGACATAGTTAACTTGAGAAGGGAGACAGTGAGCAAGATCCATAGACCTTGACTGGAGTTCCTCCTTCTCCTTTGCACCTCACAATATTGGCTGACCAACCTACAAATAATAATAATAATAATAATAATAATAATAATAATAATAATTTTATTATATATACCCCACCTGTCTGGATAGGTTTCCCCAGCCACTCTGGGCTGCTCACAGCATATATCAGAACATATTAAAACATCAAACAATTAAAAACTTCCTTAAATAGGGCTGCCTTCAGATGTCTTCTAAAAGTCAGGTAGTTGTTTATTTCCTTGACAACTGAAAGGAGGGAGAAGGCCCTCTGTCTGGTTCCCTGTAACCTCACTTCTTGCAGTGAGGGAACCGCCAGAAGGCCCTCGGAGCTGGACCTCAGTGTAAGGGCTGAGCGATGGGGGTGGAGACGCTCCTTCAGGTATATTGGGCCAAGGCCATTTAGGGCTTTAAAGGTCAGAACCAACACTTTGAATTGTGCTCAAAAATGTAATGGGAGCTAATGAAGAACCTTTAGGACTGGTATCATATGGTCTCGGCGGCCACTCCATGTCACCAATCTCGTTGCCGCATTCTGGATTAGTTGTAGTTTCTGGGTCATCCACATACTGGTGAATGCCCAGCCCAACCCCCCGATGATTTCTCCCAGCAGCTTTATACTGATATTAACAAGCATGGGGGAGAGGATGGAGCCGTGAGGCACCCTGCAAGTTAGAGCCCAGGGGTCGGAACTCTTATCCCCCAACACCACTTTCTGGACATGACCCAGGAGGAAGGAGTGGAACCACTGTATGACAGTGCTCCCAACTCCTCTAGACGGTCCAGAAGGATGTCATGATCAATGGTGTCAAAAGCCACTGAGAGATCCAGCAGCACCAGGAAATAGCTTCCACCTTGGTCCCTGTCCCGCCGGACATCATTGACCAGCGCAACCAAGGCAGTTTCAGTCCCATGATAAGGCCTGAATCCTGACTGGAAGGGATCCAAGTGGTCCGCATCCTCCAGGCGTGCCTGGGGTTGTTCAGCGACCACCCGCTCAATCACCTTGCCTGTTTGTTTTATATTCCATTATTGTCATCCCTCTGTAAAACTTGCAAGTCAGTGTGGCATAGTGGTTAGAGTGTCCAACTATGACTTGGGAGACCAGGGTTCAAGTCTCCACTGAGCCCTGAACCCCACCTTGAGCCAGTCACTACCTTTCAACGAAACCTACCTCACAGGGTTGTTATGAGGATAAAATGTAGAGGTGGAGAAGTGTGTACCCCACCTTGAGCTCCTTGGAAAAAAGGTGGGATAAATGTAATAATAAATAAAAGTGGGGGGGGGGGATTGGGACAAGATAGTGATGCAAAATTGTCTTTGTTAAAAGAAGACCTCCATCCTTCCCTTGCAACTTCAATGTTTAAACTAGAGATGGGCAAGCTGTGGCTTTTGGCCTAATTTCATGGGGGTGCCAAGGAGGGCGGAAATGGAAAGGGGGCACCAGAAAGAGACAGAAACGAACAAACAAGGAAGGAGGGAAGGTGTTTTAAAGGGCAATCTCTTACAAATGGCTGAGAGAATAAACATGTCTTAAACCGACTGAGAAAGGATAATAAAGTGGGCAACCACCAGTACCATCATGCCCTCTTCCTGTGAGCTTTTGTAGGCTGTTAAATGGCATCCTGAAACAAAATGCTGGACTTGATGGAATTTGATCTGATCCGTAAAGACTCTTCTAACGCTTTAATTTGCAGGCTGCAGGAAAACCAATACCACCAGAATACACCAAATAGTTTCTGTGTAAGAATGCTTGGACTCTAGCAAATTCAACCCAAATTCTGAGCTCTACATTATCCAGGTTAAAACATCTTAATGCATACAAAAATTGAGAGTGGGAAAATTCTCCCATTAAATTTAGAAAAAAATGAATCTAACCCTTTGCTTCCCCCACCCCCTTTTTCTGATTACATAAATACTTTGGGTAAGGGACTTCCTTAAGGCAGTAACAAAGCCCACAATGACTCTCTGGGGTGAAAAAAAAAGAACATTTGGGGGTGGCTGGATGAAAGGAAGACACTGAGGCCCAGCGGCAGAGTGACTCTGTTCCAATGCCTGAGGGCTATTCTCTCCAAAAAAATAAAATCTACTGCCAAAAAATCCCAAAGGGAAGAATAGCAAAGAAGGATAGAGCAAAACGAGGACACTGACATGCAGTGGACAGTCACACACACTTTTGGAACTGCAAAGAGCTTTCTTTACATTTAGGCCAGAGATGGAGAACATGTGGCCTTTCAGGTGCTCTGTGGAGTTAACAGAGTTTATACTGCTAATATAACACACTCACATCTGATCTGGCCAATAGTTAAAGACGACGGATGTTGTGGCCCAACAACAGCTGGAGGGCCACACATTCCCCAGTTGTGATTTGTGGAAAGGTGCTGCCTATATGGTCTACAGCCACATAAGACTCTCCAGAGACAAGGTTGCCCCTCATGTGGACTTCACCAGCTTGCAACAAAGGCAAGCTCAGTTCTACTTCTGAGACCAAGTTATATTCCACCTCAACAGTTGGGCATACATACTTAGGTCACTCACACATGTTCATAGGAACTTAGGAAGTTGCCATATTTTGGGTCAGACTGTGTGGCCATCTAGCCCAGGATTATGAACTCTGATCACCATCAGCTGGCAGACAGAGAGCAGCCTTTCTCTCCTATCAGCCACCACCTCCTCTTTTTAACTAGGGGTGGATGCAAAATCCATCCTGTCACTGGGTTGGTAACAGTGCCTCTCAACTTGAACATGATGCTCATCAACGATGGACTGCAGTATTAAAGGGGCCACCATCATTCAAACATAGTAGGTTAGACCAAGGGTGGAGAACCTGTGGCTTTCCAGACATCACTGGACTCCAGCCCCCAGCAAGCATGGCCAATAGCCAGGGAAGATGGAGAACCAACAATCATGGTTAAGCTCTCTCCTCATTAACCTGAGCTAAAGCCAACCTAGTGAGGCAAGAGATTAACCACAAGTCCTGGTTTGAATGACACAGTAAACCCAGCGTGGACCAGGAGCAAAACATGACAGGGAGCAGCAAAGCAGCTGCAAACTCCTTTCCCCAAGCCTGTACTTTTTCGTGAAACAATGCTGGTGACTGAGACTTTAGATGAAGTCACACGCTGCTTCCTTCTGATCCTTTCATACTCCTCCCAGCTATGATCCACCCCACAAAATTTGCCCTTTTAATTTTCTTTCAGAATTTCCATAAACAGCAATTGATGTTAAATCTTTACCAATATTCCACTGGTTTTTTCCCCAGTCATTGGGAAAGGACTGCAGCTGAGCTTGTTAATTTCTGCACTTTGCAGTCTCTTAAAACGTTCTATTTAAAATATTTGCATTCTGTGTATGTATCCAAAAATACAATATAGTGCTGTTGACTTTATTTTAAGCTGCTTTCCACGTATTTCCCAATCTGCCTACAGTTTCGATTGCCAACGGATTTCGGCAAAAGATTAAATATTACCCAAGAGCCCGAAAGCATCTTAACAACAAACCCACCAGGGCTTGAGTTCTCAAAAGCCAGAGACCAATATGTCAGATGTATAAAGATGTACTCAACAGCATGCTATTGATAACCCTTAGTTATTATTTTGTAATCAGAATAACCTATTTATGATGATGGTGGTGATGATGATGATGATAATTCTCCTTTTCTCCAAGCTGAACCCATAGGGTTGTTCCAAAATGTCAGTCTGTTTCAGCGAAAGCAAAGGGCGCCTGGGGGGCACTTGGGATTGTGTTCCCCCCATGTTTCGTCTACCAGCTTTCATTCCCTCCGCTTCTGTCAAACTGCCTCTAAAAGGCTCGCCCCCCCCCCATTCTGCAAACCTGCCTTCCAGCATTATAAATCCATCTCAGGCATCCATATCCCCCAGTTGCAACCCTCAGAGACTACCCCATGACCTCTGACCCCCTCCCCAACTCCACCCTTCACGACCTCTGACCCCTCCCTCACCTGCATCCTCCATGACCTCTGACCCCCTCCCCTAAATCCACCCCTCATTTCACTGCACCTCCTCCAGCCATAGGGAGGGGGGGGGCTTCCCCAGTGCTTACCCTCCCCCAGCAGGAGGATGCGCACATCCCGCCTCATCGCCGTCGCTTCAGGAGCCACCACGACGCTCCCCGCCTCCTGACAGCGCCCCACCCACAGGACAGCAGCCGCTTCCCAGCCCGCCGCCTCCTCTCCCACTTCCGGTTCCGGCTTCCTTCCGTTTGCGACCATAGAGCCGCCGGGACAGAAGGGCGTCAGTGACAGCAGCGGCACCTCTCGGCCGGCGGGCAAAGTGCAGCGCCTCTTGCTCTTGAAGAGCGGACTGGACTGGTGTGGAGGCTGCGGGTGGGCGGGAGCGTAGCGCCACCTAGAGGCCAGGAAGCTTGCTGGGATTCAGCCCCGATTCCCAGCGATAATGCCGCCTGCGCAGGTAATAGGCGTTTGGAGAGCGGCAGCTGTAGTAATATCGTGTGTTTAATGTGCTAGGATTATTGAATAACGTGATATATTCTGCCAATCAACTAAGCACAGGCTGTGAGATTCAGCATTTTTGTAAACATTCTGGTAAAGAAGTTGGCAGAATGAGGGGGCAGGCATTATCTTGGCATGTCGCCAGATTTTAGCAGTTCTTGTTTTTATCTGCCTTGAACCCTGACAAAGAGGGTAAACAAACAAACAAACAAATAAATATGATGATGGTGATGGAGGGAACTCAAACATGCATGTGTGTATGTTTATGTTGGGGGTCGGCGCTGGCTGACCCAGATCATCTGAACAGGGCTTTGTACACGAGTCTTCTTGGTCTAAAGTCAACACGTTAGCCACTATATCATATAAAGGATGCGTAGGTTTTTTTATTGTATAATTTTTATTCCCGCCCCTTTTTTTTACAGATTTTTTTTTATAGTTTTCATTACAATTCACCTCGCACTTAGTATCACCTAACATTCAATCATTGACTTCTCTTGCCCTCCTCCCATGGTTTCATTTGTTTATCCATTAAAACTGCATATTCTCATTTCCCCTTTTATTCAAACTTCCCCTTCCCCCTATAGTTTTAAAAGTTTAAACTGAATTTAAACTAATCCTGCTAACACTCTGTCCTGCTTTACATAATTCTTCAGATACTCTGCAAAGATTTTCCACTCTTCCTGTTAATTTGCCAGTTCTACATATTCCATTAATTTTATCTGCCACTTCTCCTTTGTTGAAGTCATTCTCTCTTTCCATTTCAAAATAAATTATTTGGTCTGTGGGGACTAATATACCCAACAGGAAGCTTTCCACTTAAACATTTCCCCCCCCATTTCATTACATATCATCTCCCAGAATTCCTTCGCATTTTTACAAGTCTACCACATATGATAAAAAGTACCCTCCATTTCTTGACACTTCCAGCAAGTACCTGACTGATTTATACATTTTTGCTAATCTACTTGGTGTAAGGTACTATCATTGTCATGAAGTTTTCTTTCAGGGTATAACAAGCTGTAAATTTTAAATCCCAACTCCATGTAGATTTTTAACAGCTGTGGGTTATTACAGACATTTTTTTTAAAAAATAAGATAGCTCACACATTTTGCAAATTAATAAATATATATATATATATTTATTTTAAAAACAGAAATGAGCTAGCTTCAGTGGTTATTTTCAAACTGTATGCTCCTCTTGCCTTTCCTTGGGAAATTTCCAAAGACAGATGAAAAAATGTCCAGTTCTTCTGGTTGATACATCTGCAACACAATTGCAATCCCATTCCATTTGTACACTATTTCCTAGGATGGACAAGGACCCAGAAAGAACACAGACTTTAGGCTGATAGTTATAGAGAAAATTAAAAGGGCACAATCTGTTGGGAAGGAGTCCAAAAGCCTCAGAAAAGAAATTACACAAGAGCTCCAAGAACTGATGTAAGAGAGAATTTTTCTGCCAACTGTGCCCTTCCTGAACTAACCACGTCACCTGAAGAGTCTTAGCAAACAAAACATCAACATAAACCATGTAGAGAAACTCAGGATTGCTGCAAATGACTTTTGGGGATCCAAACCTAACAACTTAGGTCACAAAAAAACCCAACTGCCACACAAGTGTCTTTTCTGATAAATGCCTAGAAGTGAAGCAGATGCGTGAGTATCTGTGTGACCATTGTTGAATTCTGTTTCACTTGCTTTTCCTGACAAAGATGCAGGTGTGAGAACAAGATATGCATTTTAAAAAAACAACACACAGAGAAAAATATTTATATCTATATAGTGTATACCCTTCTAACTTTGCATTTAAGGCAATTTACAAAATAAAAGTGAAACAATTAGAGTGTCATAGGCATAAATCATAAAATGCACGTCACATTAACAGTAGCATGAGCAAGCCAATCCTGTGTGTGCTTTCTTGGAAGTAAGTCCCATGGGATTCAATGGGGCATACAGGAAAGCATGCAAAGGATTACAGCCTGGGAATGTAATCAAAACGACATTTTTGTTGCCTAAAGCCAAGCGGCTGCTTTTGGTCTCTCTCTCTCTCTGTGTAAAATAATTTCTCTGCAGCTTTTGACCTTCTTACTTAGCACCCAATGCAATTCACAAAACAAACACAACCCATCAACATGTCAACAAAAAGTAAAAATACAAAAATACAAAGCGTAAAATACAATGACGCTGTTGTAAAAGAAAAAGAAAAAAGGGATCATTTGCACCACTTATCCCTAGACAATCTTGTGAACTGCAAGTCTCCAAGGATTTAGCCTCCACTCGCAGGATCCTTCTATGACCAATTTGTGTGGCTGGGCCAATCCAGTCCAATCCAAATCTGTATGTGTGCTTGCACCCATGGACATTGTTTCAGAAGCCACGGGTACAAAATACTGCATCGCACCCAATCTCCTCTGTGTTCTTTTGCTTCAGCTGTGAGATGTAGCATCTCCTGAACAGAATGTGCAGTTGTAACAATGTAGGTGACAACGATGGCATGGCTTCTGCACTCTGCGCAGTAAAATCCTTGCCATGCGCATGGGGTTGTCCCAAGGAAGAAGATACCTGCATTTCTGAAGACATCCCACTTTGCTCCCAGATGCTTAGAAAGCTGTCACCTGAAAATTCCAGGTTTCTTATACCAAGGGTGAACCTCCAGATTTTTCTGGACTCCAGTTCCCATCAATCCCTAAACTGTTGGTTATGCTAGATGGGGTTGATGGGAGCTGGAATTCCAGCAACATCAAGGGAGTGGGCCACAGGGTTCTCCACCTCTGCTTTATACAATAAATGTCAGCAAAAAATGTCAGGGCATCGTGGATTGGTCTGCCCAGAGGTAGAAATCTGGCATATCTTCCTACTGCATAACACACAACTCTTTGTTCACCCCCTGCTCAAAACAGTCAAAGTGTCCATAAATTGGAAGAGTTCAGAAAGACGGATCGCCAAAGCCAACGTCTAACTGCACCTGATGGATCTCCTGGAGCAGTTCCTCATTGGCCAGCTCCAGCTGCAATGGAAGGAGAAGGGATGACACGAGGCTAAATCAAGCGCCTATTTAAAGATCTGTCATGTATGCTTTGGTTCAAGGAGGAAGGCTGGGCCAGTTAATCCCTACTTCAAGGCCACACAAGACAACCAGAAATACTTTCACTGTCGGCCTGCCAAAAGCTGGCATCCGATGTGATAGATCATGTCAGGATGGTGAGATAGCAGCATGCAACAGCAGCTGATTGAGAAATGCCACATTTAATTCAATGCCATTTTCAGTGTGTGTCTCACTTTTCATCATGGGAACATTCGGAACCCGCAATGATGCCTGATATATAATATAAATATAGCATAATGTCTACACACGGACATTGAACAGCCCTTTTTGCATTGACTTTAAAATACAACCAGTGTACAGAAAAGCACTTTGGTCACAGATAGTACTATGTGAATTAGTGCTCATGCCCAAAAGGTTTTTCCACTTGATTTTACTTGATACTCATGTTTGTGTTGCCTTCATTTATTTGTACTGTAATGGTTTTGTTACTGCTTCATCAGTCTTCTTGTTCTTAGCCTCCTTGCATTTTTCCAAGAAATAGAAAGGAGGGATATGCTTTTAAATTATATATATATATATATATTTGTTCATATATATATATATATATATATATATATATATATATATATATATATGACGACGAAATTAATCCTGGCTTAAAGAATGTGTGACTTGCTAGTCACACCTGCTGGTTGCTTCTGAACCAAAGTGTAACACCTTTCCACAAATCTAACAATCGTGAAAGAGAGAATAGGGTGACAAACCTTAACAGCATATTTGTAGGATTGTTCTGCCTCCAGCTGCCTTCCACCCTGAAGAAGAAGAAAGCAGTCCATAGTAAGCTGATCTTTTACAACACAATATTGCAGTTGCAAGAAACTGCAAAGGGTTTAATTATGGGTTAAGAAAAAGAATGGACAGCAGAGAAGCACCACTCCCCGGTGAAGTACTTGTTAGTTGTCAACTTGAGGATAGAGGCAAACAAAAGGGAAATGATGTTGGGGGGGGGGTTGACACCAAATTTCTTTCCACATTTCTGTTTTGATAAATAGGACCCATCGATTTACCAGTTAAATATTTGAGGATTCCACCCCCCCCCCCAAAAAAAAGATACACAGATGAACCATGTTAAGCTTGGGCATCAGAATGGTTGAGTACCTGTTTCCATTGAGAGCATCCTTGAAACCCTCCACCTAACATACTCACACTGCTGTAAAGAAAAGGAGATAGGTCTTTTGCTGGGTTAAAAGGCCCTTGAGAGCTCACCTGCATGCAGACGAGAGCCAGATACGCCCACACTTCAGCATTGTTGTTGTTGAGGGCATTGGCCTCAGAGAGGGCATCTTCTGCCTCCACCATCTCTTTGAGCTTTAGAGAGGGAGAAGTAGACTGATTAAAAACGTAAGACCATGTGCTGTGCACTTGGGTTCAAGCACCAGCAGTGGGAGTGCACTGCAGCCGGATTAAAGAGCATCAGTCTCTTACCCTATAGCAGGCAATTCCTACTCCCAGCCATGTGAGACAGGAAGGTGATTTCTTACTGGCCAGCAGGTAGATGTCCTTTGCCTTGTCATACTGTCAGAGGAACAGAGGTTGGCAAATTACTCTCCATGCTATGACAATTGACACAATACTCTGTTTTGTTCTTGACAGAAGCCTTCTCTAGCCACCGTTTCAAAGAGAACTACTCACAAAGGATAGTGTGTTTTTTTTATTATATTTATTAGCTGCTCAGTAACTGTTGGTGACATATAAAGGAATATCAAAACAAACAAACAAAAAGGACTACTAAAACAAGATAAAATCAACCAATACAATCTGAAATGAGCACTTAACGTAAGTGTAAAAACTTTGCCCAGCAGAAAGCAATAGCCCTTAAAATTCCAGGATGTAAAACAAGCACATTAAAGGGCAGCAGGTTCAACTAGTCCAGTGGCCCTCCTGCTGCTAACAACCAGGTGTGTCTCCAAGAAGCCCACAAGTAGGGCTTGAAGGCAACAGGCCCCCCCAGTCTGAGTAGGAGAGGTTCCCCTCAGATTTCATGCCAAGACCACCCAGCTCTTCTGTGTCCCACTGAACTCCCCATTTTCTGCCTCCTCACCTCCTTCCTCTCTAAGTAGATGGATCCTAACCGCAGGTAGACAAAATGCATGTCCTTTGCATCAGTCACAAAACTGATGGTCCGCTCATAGCAGGCCTTTGCCTCTCCAAAGTCCCCAGTCAGGTAGCAGAGATGCCCTTTCTGAGCCCAAACCTCTGGATTCTGCACAAAAAAATAAAATAAAAATGGTGGCAGGAAATGGAATAAGCGGTTCCATGCACAAGTGGTTCCATGCAATAAGTGGTTGGCATCATAGCTGTCAACTTTTCCCTTTTCTTGTGAGGAATCCTATTCGGAATAAGGGAATTTCCCTTAAAAAACGGGAAATGTTGACAGCTATGGTTGGCATGCATATTTGAGGTATGGCAAGGTTAAAGTACATAGAGCTTTCCTGAATCATGTTGTAAGAAAATCGGTTTATGAAGTATGGGAAAAATATAAAAATTTAATAGAGCAAAAAACACCTTGGTGGCTCTCCCCATTAGAAGCGATATCCTTAAAAAAACTGAATATGAGAAATGGTTGGGCAATGTGCAAAGAACTAGGTTTGAAGATATAAGAGAATTACTAATTGACTGGTTACTATCAATTAAATAATATATTTAAGGTAGACAAAAAGAATGCTTTTTGTACTGAAATCTCTAAATTTGAAAAAGAGCTGCTAGAGAATAAAACAAAATTACTTTCGAAAATGTATAAATTAATATTAGAATGGTATACAAAAGACAAACAGGTCAAATCAGTAATGATACACTGGGCGAGAGACTTTGGGTATAATATACAACTGGCAGCATGGGAGAAGTTATGGAATTGGGATTTAAAGTTCACGGCATGTTATACGTTGAAATAAAATTATATGAAAATGATGTATCGATGGTATTTAACTCCTAGCAAATTGGCAAAAATGTATTAAACCGGCTCAAATGTATGCTGGAAATGTAAGGGGAAAAGGAGGCACCTTTTATCATATGTGGTGGAAAGGTAAGGTAGTAAGGGGATTTTGGGAAAAGATATATAATGAGTTGGAGAAAAAATGTTTAAAATAACCTTTGCTAAAAAACCTGAAGCCTTCCTTTTAGGAATTCTAGGTGTCGAAATCCCAAGGAAGCAGAAAGGAATCTTGTTTTTATGATTTATGTTTGATATATGATTGTAAAATTTTAATCTGAAAAACCAAACAAATATTTTTTTTAAAAAAAAGAAAGGAAGAAGGAGGGTGGGGTGGGGTGGTTCAGAAGAATGAGTCTGACAAGGGTAGTAGTTAAAAAACGTCTCAAAAACAAATGATGTGGTCAGGTCTGTGCAGAGTGAAGCAGCTGGGTACACTTGCCCCAGGCTTTGAAGGGCTAAGCTGGCTGGAGGGCCCCACCAGCGGTCTGCCGGACTTACACTGCCGTGCCAAGAATGCCCTGTCTCTCCCAGCCGACCGGGGACTCCCACCCTGGGCCTCAGACAAGCCTGCACAGGCCTGGATGTGGTGATGGGGAATTCTGAGCTTTTCAATGCTTTCTGTTCTGGGCACCACAGTTCAAGAAGGACACTGACAAACTGGAACGTGTCCAGAGGAGGGCAACCAAAATGGTCAAAGGCCTGGAAACAATGCCTTATGAGGAACGGTTAAGGGAGCTGGGCATGTTTAGCCTGGAGAAGAGGAGGTTAAGGGGTGATATGATAGCCATGTTCAAATATATAAAAGGATGTCACATAGAGGAGGGAGAAAGGTTGTTTTCTGCTGCTCCAGAGAAGCGGACACGGAGCAATGGTTCCAAACTACAAGAAAGAAGATTCCACCTAAACATTAGGAAGAACTTCCTGACAGTAAGAGCTGTTCAACAGTGGAATTTGCTGCCAAGGAGTGTGGTGGAGTCTCCTTCTTTGGAGGTCTTTAAGCAGAGGCTTGACAACCATATGTCAGGAGTGCTCTAATGGTGTTTTCTGATTGGCAGGGGGTTGGACTCGATGGCCCTTGTGGTCTCTTCCAACTCTATGATTCTATGATTCTATGTAGGAAACTTTTACACAAGGAATCTCTGTCCTGCACAGAGGCAACAACCTGCTTGCCAAGGCCTCTGCTGCTGCTGCTCATCACTCCAGTGTGCTGCTGTCTCAGATCAGTACGCTAGCAGAAAAATGCCCCACAGCCTTGAAGAAGGAGCACACCTTGTATCACAGTAGAATCTGGTTGGCCGCTGTGAGAACAGGATGCTGAACTCAATGGGCCATTGGCCTGATCCAGGATCTTCTTATCTTTTGATGTTGCAGGAAGGGCAGCTGTGTTAGTCTGCTGTAGTAAAAACAACTAAGAATCTTCAGCCCCCTTAAAAGTTACAGCATAAACTTTGGTGGAATAGAGCCAACTTTGTCAGATACATGACATATTATTCTCAGTTTGGGGAGGTCTAGGGAGATATATATTTGTGTGTGTGTATACATATAAAATCTCACACGTGCTGCCCTTTTTTCCTGGTAAACAGTGGAATCAGATACAAAAGGTATTAAGAAATCTGGCATCATCTTTGGGAGGTGCCAGTCTTGTTGATGCTGGGTAAGCAGAACGAAAGGGTGCTAAAAAGAGATACTTGCCAGGTAATCAATCTGAACGGCCATTTCCAGGCATTCTTCTGTCTTGCTGTATTCCTTCTTGAGCATGTATGTCTGGGCCAGCACCAGGTAGTAGTCACAGCTGGGGCCTCCTTGAGGGCAGAGCAGCTCATGTGCCAATGCCCTGTGAACAAACTGAGAAGGAAAAGCCAGCCCCAGGGTTTGTTATGCAGCCACGAAAACCTCCTGACCTGCTCAACCAGATGCCGCTAGCCTTCATTCACAGTTAAATTTGCTGTCTCTTGCTCTCCTACCTATCAGTTCCACACAGTCCTGCTCCACATTCCAGCTGTGGCCTCTGGCTTCCAAATTTAGCTTACCTGGAGTCAAGCTCGTAACTCTGTGAGGCGTAAACTATAGTTCCCAGAATTCTTTGAGGGAAAGGAAGAGCTTTAAATGTATAGTGTGTACCCAGAGAACCCACAGAGTTGGTGCCTATGGTTAGAAGGAAAAGCCACCTTGAAGGTTTCATTTTTCACTCCCCTCATGAACGCACAACCAAAATATCATCAAAAAGCAGAAAAGAAGTAAAACACGTGCTCCCTCAACTTACCGTATTTTTCGCCCTATAGGACGCACTTTTTCCCCTCCAAAAATGAAGGGGAAATGTGTGTGCGTCCTATGGGGTGAATGCAGGCTTTCGCTGAAGCCTGGAGAGCGACTTCGCGCCGGGCTCCCGAGGGCTGCGCAGAGCTGCCTGCATTCCAAAGCCTGGGGCGCGCTGAAGAGCGCTTGGGCTTCGCGCAGCTCTCCACAAGCCTGGGGAGACCGGGGCGACTTCCCGCCAGGCTCCCTAGGCTTGCGGATAGCAGGCTGTTCTCGGGGCTAGGGTCGGTGGAAGCTCGGGCTTCCCCCGCGCCAGCCCCGCACCTGGGGGGGGGAAATGAATTTTTTTCTTTATTTCCCCCCAAAAACAACTAGGTGCGTCCTATGGGGCGAAAAATACGGTATATTCCTGTCAATTAAAACTTGCCCTCCCTGTCTGTTTTTTGATGATTAATCAGTGGAGTCTCATTTGATTAATCCACCAGATGAAACATGAAGCACTAGTTGATTCCCCATGGAAAGGGAGCAGCTCTACTTTGCAGTTGCCTCCACCCCACCCCACCCCCTGCCCTGTTAGTTCCACATTCACCTGGAAGGCATTGACGTCCATCAAAAAGCTAATTGTCTCCATGAAGATGGTGGTGGTGGGCTGTGGGGGAGGGGGAGGCTCTGTTTCAAAGACAACCTTGGGTTCTGAAATGAAGCAGGGAATTCAAGGAATTTAACAACAAACAGACCTTAGATGCCTTTCTTTAGTACAGTATGATCACTTCTTGAGTAGGGGTTCTATTCCAGGGATGGCATGTATATGCAAGAATGCCTATATTCAAGCCATCCCCTTGGAACTGCCCCTGCACAAGCATCCTTACCTTTCCAGAGTCCTGCACTGAGCTGGCCTTGCCCCAGCAAGGCAGAGAGCGTTGAAGCTCTCTGTCTTGCTTACCGGGCTCATGGATGCTCTCATGAAGACTCTGAGATGCTCTCATGAGATCTCATGGGACCACCCAAGTCCCCCAGAAATCTTGCAAGGGAAAACCCTGTGCAAAAAGAGCTTTTAAGCTCTCTGCTTTCCATGCATTTAATTTGTGCAATTTCAGCTGGCTAGCCTTCTCCTGTGTAAAGTTGAAATTGCACATGTTAAACGTGCATAAGTTGCGATCATACTGTACTCAATTTATTAAATAAATGCAGCAAATGCACATTTTCATTTTTCATTTAAAGTTTTCAGCAAACTTCCACTTTGCAAAGTGTGCCTGGTCCCCACACCACCAACACCACCAGCAGTGTCTATCCACAACCCAGGCGTGAAGCCTAAGCCAAGCCAAAAGCCTATGTTAAGAGAGCAAGTTGAGGAAATGCAAAATAAGCACAGCACTTAGGAGAATGCCAATGAAAAGGGAAATGGCTGCAGTTCATCTGTTTGCCTGTAGTCAGCAATGGAAATCAGTCCATCCAGGTCTGGAGGTCTGCTTTGTTTGGCTTCACTCACCCCTGAGCAGAAACTCTGTTCAAATGCAGGCTAGTAGTCCATTGGACAGGTCATCCTATGCAATCCAGACCCTGCTATGACCACCCAAGCACATCCTTTTGATTTTGGCAGCTGTGCCCCTTAGATTGCTGGTGTCGTTTTGCTCATTTGTGCAGCAAGAGTGGTTCTGCTGCAGCTCATTCTCTTGCTTCCCAGTCGTAATCATCATTTGCCTCGAATCCTAAGCTTGTGGCCCCTAACCTTTCAGAGAAGGCAGCTTCATTCTACTGGGAGCCATCGACATCTTCCTGGACATCTTAGGCACTCCTTCCTCTTCTTGCAGGCGGTGAAAGGATTCTTCATCAGATGCTAAAGGGAAATTATGAAAAATGAGAAAAATCAAAACAAGAACAAGCCTATCTTGATCTGCCTCTCAGATCCCTGACATTCAGCTTGGCCCAGTTATACAACAAGACTGGTGTTGTAGCTCATTCTATTTCTTCAAGGAACAGTCACACCCTCTCCAACCCCAAGGTTGTGGCCCCAAACCTTTCGGAGGCGCCAGCCTCAATCTACTGGGAGCCAGGGACATCTTTCTGGCAATCTTAGGTTTCTCCTCTTCTGCCCGATGGATGGTTGTGGGCGGCTCTGGGATGTCTGAAACTTCAACAGATGCTAAGGGGAAATCCGGAAAAATGAGAAAAGTCAAAGAAGAACAAAACTATCTTTGCATATTTCTAACTGGATAGCAAGTCTCAGTACAGGAGGAATGAGCTTACATACTCACATCCACACCCCCGATCCCATGTCCTGCCTGCAGAAGCCGATTGGTTGGGAGTTCTCTATGAACTTACTGGGTTAGCTAGAGTTACTGAGCAGCTCAGCCTTGCTGTTATTTTAATAATAATAATAATAATAATAATAATAATAATAATAATAGTAATAATAATAATAATAATAATAATAATAATAATTTATATATACCCTGCCCATCTGGCTGGGTTGTCCCAGCCATTCTGGGCGGTTCCCAATCAAATATCAAAAACACAATACAGCATTAAACATTAAAAACTTCCCTAAACAGGGCTGCCTTCAGATGTCTTTTAAAAGTAGGATAGTTGCTTATTTCCTTGACATCTGATGCCCCTCGCAGCTTCTTGACACTACAAGCCCCCATGATGCCTTGGGAAGGAGTGCAAAGCAAACGCTTAAGCGAGGGAACAGGAGTCTGTGGCCTACAAGTCCCATCATGCTGGCTGCGCTGGGGATTCAAACTACTTCCTCCAAACAGAGTATTTCCCCACTGCAGATTTCTCCTTTAAACTTTTGACAGTTGTCAATCATCTGGTGTTGTTATGACATCAGGTGACTGACAGATGGACGCAACCACCCCCTGTTGAAGCCCCACCCCCGGGTGCAGGTGAATTAAGGATCTGGCCTGTCAGGTTCCCCACCCCTACACTAGTAAGATCAAGAAGCAAAACCAACACTTCAGAAAGGGCAAAGGAGTCCAGGAAGGGTGAGAGAGATTACTGTATAGGCATGACCAGTATGTGCAGAAACGCACACACTTGCACAGTGCCAAACTCAGAAGTGACCTGGAAACGTCATAAAAGATGTCACTAAAAGGGCAGAAAGGGGCCAGGGCAGAGTTGGAGCAGAGGCAGGATGGGGCAGAACAGAGTGTTTCAATTGCATGCTATTTAACGGATGCACACAATGACCTCCCGGACCGCAATCCTCATGCAAATTGGGTTTGCCTGTAGTCATAAAAATAGGTTTTCAGAAAGATGAGAGGAAATGTTTTGGGATAAACAGAGTTCTAATCCCAGAGACACAGATGATGTCCCTGTTGGCATAATATATTCTGTCTGTTGTGAACATGAATATTTTTGACCTGCTGTGAACATGCTGCGCCTTTTCCAAGACCCCATTGTTTACAAATTCCCTGCAGGCAGAGTCTCAGCTTACGTAGCTCCTCCTCCGCTGAAACAGAAAGAACTTCCACTGCTGAAGGAGACATGGAGACCTTTCGTACTGCTGCATCTCCAACCTCAGGTTGAGGTCGCTCCTTCTGGAGAGAAGCCTTCTGGAGTTTGAAAGCCTTCTGAAACGCCATCTCCACCCTAATGTCGTTCTCCTGGATATCATAGAATAGCCCTGTGGGAAAGGCAAGCAAGAGAGTTGCATCACTGCTGGGAGGTGGGAGGGAGCCTCTCAACCTGCAGTGCCCCCAGCTGGCCAGGCACCTTAATGGGTCGTGCAGGAAGAAGGCGATAAAATTCACCCTCCTTTCCATCAGGGAGTAGGGGGCAGAGTTGACTGTAATTGACCTGCATGAAAGACTCTACGATTTGAAAACAGAGACACTGAATGTAGTCTCCTTACTTATGGAAAATATTTTAATGAAAACATACTAAAGGGGGAAAAAACTAGTCCTACTTAGAATAGATCCACTGAAGTTAATAGAATGACCAACTTAGGTTCATGAGTGTCAATGGGTTTACTCTTGAGTAGGACTTAAGTTGGCGACAGCCCACTGTGGTGGTGGTGTTATTGTTAAACCACTTATTTGGAAGAAAAGAGAAATCCCTTCCAAAGAAGAGAAATAAATACTGTTCGTCTTCATAAGGGCTAGAAGCTTGTTCCCCCACTCTGGGATTCTCAAATCATTCTACACCAGGCGTGAGATTCCATGCTTGCATAGTGTATATGTAACTTGAATACAACCCATGGAAGAGATGCCCAGACTCTGCAGCCAAGGCAGTGCGGCTGAGATGTGCTGGGTTGGAAATAGGTGAGAGAGCGGATGGTGAACTAAAATGGAATAAAACCGACACCTGCCTGTGAACAAATGTACCCGAGCCTTAAAGTTCCTGTATGTGTGCAGAGGGAATCCTACGATGTCAGAGGTGTGCCCAGTACCGATGAAGAGAATACCATGATAAAGAGCATTAACAAGACCACCCCAGCAAATCCAGCTGACCTACCTAAGATGGTCCAGGCCAGAATGCTGGAGGGTTCCAAGCAGGTGGCATCCTCAAAGAAGACCTCAGCATCTTCGTAGTTCTCCAGCATCACAGCCATAATGCCACAGAGCAGTATGCTGGGCAGACAAAACCAAAGACTGAAGCAGCTGCCCACTTGCAAAAAGCAAACAAGCAAGAGCCCACTGCAATGTGTAGCCTATGAGCGTTCCTGCTATAGTAAGGATGGAAGGCAACTAAGTGTTACTCAGACTAGACCCGTTGAAATTATGGGCCTAACTTAGCCATGCTCATTAATTTCAATGAGTCTACTCTGAGTAAAACTTAGTTGCCTACCACCCAATGTCTCCACCCAGTGTCTACCGTCATTGCACTTTAAATCATGACTAACTTACCCCACTGATTTCCATGGGACTCAAGTTCAACCCAATATCTGAAAGACCCGCTACTTCCCTACAAACCTCCCTGGGTGTTAGTATCACCCATGGGGCCCTTCGTGGTAATTCCACTGGCTTCAGAAGGGTTTTTTTGTGGGAGAGGTTGCCCTCACAGAAGACATTCTCTGTAGCAGCTACTAGGTTGCAGAATACTAGGGTGCACAGCTGCACCCGACATCTTCATTATTTAGTTTTTATGATATGCTGAAGATGCATCACTTTTCCCTGGCCTCTGACACCTGAGATGTCTATTTTAAGAACCCACGCTATGCCTGTAACAGTAATTTGTTTTAAGCTCTTTTTAATATTGAATTTCAAATAAATGGAACCTGCTCTGGGACCTTATGGCGAAGAGGTAGGGAGCTAAGAAATCAAACAACTAAGAACAGTTAACCACCTTGAAGGCTGACAAAAATACTCTTGCAACACGACATGCACATGATATTATTATTATTATTATTATTATTATTATTATTATTATTATTACTACTACTACTACTACTCCGTCCATCTGGCTGGGTTTCCCAGCCACTCTGGGCGGCTTCCAACAAAATATTAAAATACAATAGTCTGTCAAACATTAATAGCTTCCCTAAAGAGATGTCTCTAAAAGTCAGGTAGTTGTTTTTCTCTTTGACATCTGGTAGGAGGACATTCCACATGTCACTACCGAGAAGGCCCTCTGCCTGGTTCCATGTAACTTGGCTTCTCGCAGCGATGGAACTGCCAGAAGGCCCTCAGCACTGGACCTCAGTGTCCAGGCAGAACGATGGGGGTGGAGATGCTCCTTCAGATATACTGGACCGAGGGCATTTAGGGCTTTAAAGGTCAGCGCCAACACTTTGAATTGTGCTCGGAAACGTACTGGGAGCAAATGTAGGTCTTTCAGGACCGGTGTTATGTGGTCTTGGCGGCTGCTCCCAGTCACCAGTCCAGCTGCCTCATTCTGGATTAGTTGTAGTTTCCAGGTCACCTTCAAAGGTGCTGATGCTTGCAAAAGACTGAGCAGGAGAGCAGCAGCATGAGCACTAGTGACATATATATGCACAGAGGCCCATGTGCCCAGCCATTCTATTTTTTTTTATTTCCCTTTAAAAAAAGGTGGGGGATCAGGACATGTTACAGCTCAGCCTCCAAGTGTTGCACCTATGGTATACTGTACTATTTTTAGCTGGAAGGCAGAAGTGCCCTCAATATTCCTCAGCTACACAAAGCCTTTCTTGCCCCATGAGAATTGTCTGAACAAGGCCGCACATCTCCCCTCCCTCCCTGCCTCCTGATACCACGTACTACCTGGGTAGGTGATTGGGGTCCAGGCTAACAGCCTCGCGGAAGCACTCCTGGGCTTTGAGATTGTTTTCAGTCAGCAGACAGAAAGTGCCATAATCCAACCAACTCTGGATATCCTGGCGGTCACGAGACAATCTCTGGGGATGGAAACACCATTGCGTAAGTTGACTCCCTGATGTTCCAGGGTTTTGAATGGATAAAAAGTGCACGTTAGAAATGGGGCTCCATCCTTCTGATGAGTCACCTGATCATGCTCCAAATTCTGAAGGCTGACAGACATCCTATTAGTCTTATCTGATTTTAATTTGGCCTCAGGGTTTGTGGGCCATTATGCACCTGGACAAAACCCCTGCAGAGGTTCTCTGGTCCATCTAACTATATGTGTACTGGAGCTGCCTTATACTGGATCAGACCAAAGATGATCCATCTAGCCCAGCATAGTCAGCTGCCCAGCAGCCCTCTGTGCCACAACCTGAAAAGAGGCTAAGGGCATATGGCTCCAGGCAGCAGAGCAGAGAGCCCCGCTGCTGAGCTAAAGAGCCACAAATCACAAGACTGTGATATTTAGCTTGGCAGTACATGCAAAGAGGAGTGAGGCAGGGGAATGTTTCTTCCAGTTCCCACAGCAGCAGAGGCCTGGGGAAAACTCTTCAGCATCATTCACCCCCCCACCACATTTCTTAGCCACCCAAATAGTGAGGGATGAGCAGCGTTTCTTGAATTGTTTTAGATTTCTTGCAAGTTGCTTGGAGACCATTTGACTGAATAGAAATCTTTCAAAAATAAATGGTACTAAAGAAGCAAAAAAATAAAAAATAAAAAATAGTGCCAATTATATAAACAAGCCAAGTCACACATTATTAGAGAAGTAGGCACTGTCATGCACCCACTCAACAGAAAAGGTCATTTACTAGTCAATCTTATCTGGGAAATAGTCTCTCTGACACTCAAGATCTCAGTCAGTGAGGTCTAGTTCAAAAAAAGAGCAGTTTAGGTGGCATGAACTGTGAGCAGGGGTGGATGCATGGTTGAATGCTTCCCATCAGAGGAGGCGGGGACCCAGAACAGAGAAATCTAGCATGTCAGGGAGAAAGCTGGCATAGAACACTTCTCCCTTATATGTTTGCCTTCCATGTGTGGGCAGTTTTAAATGGAGGAGCATTTACTCATGTAATCCTTTGCCTGCAGTCCAAAGCCATACAGTCTGGGAGTTGTTTTACCACCTCAGTTTTGGGCCTTATTGAACAATATGCACCCCTTATGTTTCCCCAAGAAAATGGGCTGTATTGGTTCAAATCCCACCTCTCTCACATCTTGCCTCTAGCTGCAAAAGACATGGATACCCCCCCAAAAAAAATCCCAACCACCCTCCCGCAGCCCCTTAGGATTTTTAACACATCCTAAAATGCAAATGATGAAAACATCCTTTCTAAATGTCTCCAATTCTGCCTTAACACCATAGAGACTCTTTGTTCCTGCAGCTGTTCTGCTTGGAGAGGAGCAGCAGTTCTGTCACCTCCTGGTAGTAAGTCGCTGCCAAGTTATAGTCTCCGTTGTTCTGGGCTTCGCGGGCAAAAAGACGGAGCTGCTCGGAGGTGGTAAAGCTGGGAGGAGGAGGGCTGGGGGTCTGCTGGGACAGCACCTGCCCAAAGGTAAGAGAATAATGAAACTATTACAGATCAAACGGCAGAGGCTTACACTTGAATGGGATTTTCAGTAATAATGGGGTGGTTGGAAGATTGCCCCTTGGTGCGTAAATAATATGTGATGGGGTTACAGAGCCACCAGGGCTAAACCTGCCTACGTCCAAGAAGATTCCTGGACAGCCACTGCCAGTCAGTGTAGACAATACTGAGGTAGACAGGCCCAATTGTCTGACTCGCTGTAAAGTGAGTTACCTCCTTATGTACGCCAAACATCTGGATGGTGATGGGTGTGGCTGGATTTGTTTGCCTTGGCCAGCAACTCCCTTATGTTTCTCCAATGACGCTTGAAAATATTGTACCCCAACCTTCAGTGCCTTCCAAACATTTTGGACTACAGCCTTACCTTGGTTCTCGAACGGAATCCATTCCGGAAGTCTGTTTGACCTCTGAAAATGTTTGAAAACCAAGGCGTGGCTTCCGATTGGCTGCAGGAGCTTCCTGCACTCATTTGGAAGCTGCGGAAGTTGTGTCGGACGTTTGTGTTCCAAAGAACGTTCGCAAACTGGAACACTCACTTCTGGGTTTGCGGCATTTGGGAACCAAAATGTACGAATACCAAGGCATTCGACGACCAAGGTACGACTGTACTACTGTGCTGGCTGGGGCAGAAGGGAGTGATAGGGCAACCCCAGCATAGTATAGAAGCCATAGACTAGTAGTTGACAGTCCAAAATCCCGATTAAAACATAAACAGCTTCCAACACTGATTCTTACTCCAACCTCTGACAAGTCCTCAAACAGACCCAAGAATAAAACAATGGTTTGTAGATGTGACACTTTTTAAGGTGTGCCTTTCTCTTCCAAGCTGGCCTTACCTGATTCAGAGCAACATGCATCTGATCCACCAGGTACACGTACAGCTCACTCAGAAAAGCTTGGAGCTGGTCCAAGTTGTCGAATGCAGTTGTTTTCAAGTACTTTTCTCGCACAATTTTCACCACGGCATGCTGCAGGGAACACAAACCCTCCAGTTGACCCCAAAGGACTCAAACACATTTTTGGGAGTGGGGAGACAGAAATCCAGAAAATACAGGTTTTAATCCCCCTACTGGGCTAAATGAGATTTAAATAAAACGTGACTTTTAAAATGCAGGGGGATTCAGTAAGGTATCATTTTATCACAGGAAACGATGAAGAAATTCACTGATGTAACAACCATGTACAAAAGAAATGAATTGAAATGGAGCTTATACCTTGATTTGCTCCTTAAATGCAAAGTATTTCCCAGAGCTGTTGAGCTCATAGTTGAGCTGGCATTTCTGGTTCTCCAGGGTGTGGCTGTCAATGGCATACCCTTCAACCAACTGCCTGCCAAACAGCTCATGATACTCATCCAGAATGGCCTCAGCAATGCTGGTGACCTGAGTGTGGTAATCTTCTACTGCCTAAAAAGACAGAGAAATAAAGGCAGAAGCTCAGTGGGAGAACATTTGTCTTGCGTGCAAAAGGTCCCAGGTTGAATCCCTGGCATCACCAGATAGGGCTGGGAGAAACCTCAGTCTGAAACCCTGGAGAGACACTGCCAGTCAGTGTAGTAGATAATACTGAGCTAGAAATACCACTTGTCTGGCTCAGCATAAGGCGTTTTCCTATGTTCCTAAGAAAAGACTGAGACGAGTGACTCATCTGAACTCTTGCTTGGAAAGAACCGTTCTGTCAGAATATACCAGTTTATCACCAGTGAAGTCTCTGAAAGACTTCCCTCCCAAAAAAGTGCAAGGTGCAGTGCAAGTCTGTGCTTAGATACCCAGATAGGGAAAACTGCTGCAATGTATGTTCTGGAGCATCAAAGCACTGAAAGAGAATTGAGACCGGAAAAACCCATCGTGGGTGTTAGAGTAGGGGCACAGGCAGCACAGCCGGGTGATGGCTGAAAGCAAGAGATAGTGTTTATTGTCATCCCATGCCAGAGGTAGCACAGCATGGCAGACAGAGTCAGACTAGGAGGACCAAGGGGATCTCAGTTCAAATCCTCACTCAGCCATGAACTTCGCTGAACGACCTTGGGCCTGTGTCTCAGTTTAACCTACCTCACAAGACTGCTGCAAAGATAAAACAGGAACCCTGTACATGGCTTTTATTCTTACTTTATTTGGCAAATGTGTGCAAGGTGAGTAGGATCCCTTCAGAATCACAGACCTCCAATCAGGAGACAGGTTAGCTTTCAGCCCAAAGACTCACCACATAAGGAAGTGGCATGTAGACTCTGATAGTGTACCACTTAACCAAATTCTCAGGGCTGTGTATGTGTCGTGATTCTATAGGGAAGCAAAATATCTGCTTAATGCAATAATGAGGATTTCCAGCAATTCTCTATTTCCTCCCCCTTCCCCCTTTTAAAGGCATGTTTATAGCTCTCATGGTAACACATAAATGCTTGGAAGTATGTGTAAGAAGACAATGCCTGTTGAGATTTCAGAAGCCCTAGGGTGGCTGAACAATATTTCTAGTGGTTGGGGGGTGGTGCAGCTTTTGTGTGCTGCTTAAGTCCCCATAACAAGGCAAACCAGAATAAATTGTGTCAAGTGGGGCAAAATAAATTACACACAGTAAGAGATAATATGCACATTTGTGCAAACTATTCGGTTTGCAGCACTAAGCTTTTCCTAGCACAGAATTTTCAATTCCCCACTCCCCCAGGCAGTGTACAGAAAGCTGGGTGAGTACACTTATTCTGCTCTATACCTTCTTAGCTCCTGCAGTCCTTCGAGGGAGTTGAGGGCGTGGAGGAATCATCTCCTTTACCCTGTATGTGCAAGACAAAATTCAGTGGGTTCCAAGTCTGCAATTCTATACACAAATGTTGACCCTAGACCCAGATCCCAACACTTAAGTCTATGAGCCAGGAGTTCCGCAAGTCAGATCCCAGACTAAAACCCAGACCGAAAACTATGCATTAGGGTCATTTTGCCTTTAAATACAAACAGAATCTAATTTCTCCCCCAGCCCTAATGATAGTGTGAATAGGACCTTTGTAAAAGCATGCAATTTGCTGGAGCTGTCCAAGGTCCTACAACTCTAGTATGACCTTTCTTGCTACCAACCAACTGACTGTGCCACCTTCAGATGTTTTCCACTCTAGCTCATGGTCAGAACAGGACACCATGGAAGATTAAAAATCTGTAGTAACTGGCATGGCCTTGCCCATGGAGCAAATGGAAGGAATAACCCATCTCAGGAGAACCTCCTCCACTGAAGGAGAATTTACAGAGCACTTTAGGATACATGATAAATGTTATAGAAAGTGTTCCTTGAGATCCCTCCCTCCCCAGATCACTGCCCATGCGCACCGGTTGGCGAGCTCCTCTGGCAAACGCTTGGGCACCAAAGGTTTGTCCAACGCAAACTCTATCACAATATACGTCCCGCTTTCTATATATTGCTGAAAAGACAAAGCAGGTTGACACTTTCTCAGTCTTAAGATCTTAAGAGCATTTTCATAGATGAAGATTAAACAGTTTGCATCTCTCTCACACCATATACCGGCCAGTGCAAAAGAGGAAGTGGAGGGTGGGAATTCCTAATAGCAACAAGCATTCTGGCCACCATAGGCTTTACATTAACTGTTTCCTCTGCCTTCACGTTGCATTCAACAGATGAATCTGTCAGTGATTCTAATTTCGATCAACACCTGCTGTGCCCTTCCTCCTAGCTTTAGGCGAGTTATCCACCTTTTAAGAATAAAGTTTCAAGCATTGCATGAAAAGTGCTGATTTGTCACAAGGAAAAATGGTAAAACAGCTCCAGGGATGGCAGGCATGAGGGAGTGGGAATGTGACACTACAGGAGGCTTCTACTGTAAAATGGCCAAATCAGTTTTCTATGGTGTTCACCCGCTGAGAGTAAACTGTACACGATAGGGTAAGTGTGCTTCTCTAGTGGTTCAATCACACCAATTAATGTCCATTTTGGAATACATCCCAAGTTTTGCCTGTGAAAATGCTTTGAACCACAAGATTCATTTGATTCATTCCTGTCTCACCCACAGAAAGTCCAAAAAGTACAGCAGTCAGGAGGTGGTCATCAGTACCCCTCCCATTAGTGTCAATGGATTATTATTATTAGTGTGCTGCCCACATTTCTCACGACTGCTGTTTTTTGCTAATCTATTTACTCATTTTTTTAAATAATAATTTTTATTAAGTTTTCCAATTTAACAATCCAATCAAATCACATTAAATATTCCAAAATATACAAATATATATCATAAAGTCCAAATACTTTGCCAAATTATAAATTTTTTGGGGGGGGGGGTTTCCCATGCTTCAAGTTCAGTGGGGTCCAATCATCTCATATTTCTACTGCTTTGAGTGTCTATTTACTCGTGTTTTTAACAGTATTGTAAGACATTTGGGAGACCTAATTATAAATAAATTAATCTAAATAATGATAATAACTAAAAACCGACTGAATAGCGAACATTAAAAAAGGAACATCTGCCTCGAAACACACCTTGAACCCTAATTGTCACAAGTGGATGGGGCTTAGGAAGTGTTGGTCTCTGCCAAAGATTCTCCCTTTGCACCACCTCACTGATTGCTCTGCCTGCCATTAATTGGAATCGTCTTGGGTTCCAATTTAAAAGCAGCAATAATGTTTGCCACTAAAAGCATATATCCCTACTAACAGACACTGCAGCACAATCCTTAATATTACCAAACAGTATAATGGAACTTTAATGGAATTGCTCTCAGAATAACATATATCCCATTATATTTAATTGCATCTTCCCAATAATTCTTTTTAGGGGCAATCAAATCTGCTAAATCTGCCTCATCTATGCTGCATCTTCAACATTTTGCTCAATTTATATGCCCCCATATAAATGGTTTTATTTAATATTAACACACAGGGAAGCAATTAGGACTAGAAGTCAAGATAGATGTTCCACTTTTCATCTGATAACTTTCATCTACATATCATTTCATTATTTTATATATAAAAAAGGAAATTACTATTTTATAATAAAGAAAGCTATGACAGTGCACCATTTCAGACTGTTGGATCCTCATTCTTTCACCTGTTTCAAATGAGGAAGAAATGAGAAAACTTATTGGTTGATAGATTGGTAGACTGATAAATAAAACTAAAGAATAATGTTTAAAAAAGCAGGGGAGAGACTTTAAGAAACAAGGGAGGCAGAAAGAAATATGGGAGGGCAGCCCACATTTTCAGAAAATCCTTCCTGGTAGATGAAGGAACACATATTTCCATATCAGGATCTTGCTTGTTCCTTTTATTAAGAAATATTAGCTCCCTTGTTGTCTACATTATTGTATAAACTCCACCAACAAAGGCTTTTGAGTGGCACATCATTAGCTTTCTGACTAACAATCAATCAAGTTCTGCAAATTCAGGCCTTGTATGATGGGAGCAAGCACGACAACCATACAGTGTTCAAAACTCCCATTGTTCTAGGCGCATTTTGTGACAGGGAATTTCATTAGCACAAGCAGTTTCTGAGCTCTGGGCGCGGTACTGTGCCTAAGATTTCAAACTAAAACTGCAGAGTGGAAGGAAAGGAGGACCTTTTTCTGCCTTCCCACTTCCAGTTACTCTCTGAAGACTGGAGAAGAGACCCTCTTAAGAATATTAGGGGTGTGGGCAGGGGAAGGACTAGGCCATGTGAAAAATGAACATAATATTTTAGCTGCAGTTCATTCGTTTTCAGTTTTGTATTCTTGTTATAAAAAACGTGCACCTAGACATTCTTTTGTTGTGCCCATAACCTAGGTTTAAGGTGCCTTTTAGCTCCTGGCTTTCTTATTTCAGTTTCTAACACTGCAACTAGCATACAGCCCAAGATGGCATTAAAAGAAAACTACAGTGGTACCTTGGGTTACAAACACCTCGGGTTACAAACACCCGGAAGTAGTACCTTGGGTTAAGAACTTTACCTCAGGATGAGAACAGAAATCATGCGGTGGCGGCGTGGCGGCAGCAGCGGGAGGCCCCATTAGCTAAATTGGTACCTCAGGTTAAGAACGGTTTCAGGTTAAGAATGGACCTCCAGAACAAATTAAGTACGTAACCAGAGGTACCACTGTAATATACTATCTTACTAAACAAATATACAGAAATATACTCCACTCCTAAGTCTTCAATCCCACTTCATGTGGTTTGGTTAACATGTTAACACCAAACCATGGTGATAGTGTTGCATGAATGAGGCCTGTACTTGTGCATTCCCCTGCCTCACTCCCCTCACATGCTTCACTTTAATGAGCTACTTCATAGAGATCATGATTTCCAAGTTACATCTCAACCAGCAAACCATGATTTGCCCAAACCTAGTACAAAGATCAATTTGTGGTTTATAATCTTCATTTGAATGGCCTGCCCAAACCATTGTTCAGGTGTCATGGCAAGTTACAGTTTCTATGAAAAACATAGTAACTAATTAAAACAGAGCACACAGGAGAAAAGGGGAAGAAGTGTGAGCACAGGGTTTGCTCATGCAATGCTAAACTACAGCATGATATCACATGTCAGCAAACCCACTACATGTCACAGACACACTCGTAGTAAAGAGGCACTCCCTTATTAATCCACGGGTTTCACATGACACAGACCTGTGTCCCAGC
Organism: Podarcis filfolensis; assembly: GCF_964270895.1. Taxonomy (NCBI): domain Eukaryota; kingdom Metazoa; phylum Chordata; class Lepidosauria; order Squamata; family Lacertidae; genus Podarcis; species Podarcis filfolensis. Next base: position 34,082,404 of record NC_139616.1, on the reverse strand, counting down.
TTTTAAAACACATTCGAGTCCACAATTTCCCAGTCATCCACTTAAGGAATATATTTACCTGTCCTTCAATGTTCTGGCATATAGATATTGCCGCTTCAATTGTGGTATCAGATGTGTCCCTTCTCACAATATTAGATGCCTTGTAAAAAATAACAATGATCAGATTTAGCACAGCTGCTACATGGGAAGCTTCTGTCCAATCAGCTTCTGCCTTTCTGTTCCCCAAGGCCAGAACTATGGTAGCCATGTGACCTAGAGCCTATCTGCAGTCCCACTTTCCATACTAAGGACCTCAAAGCATTTCCTTGAGGCATTGTAAGAAAACTAAATAGTGGATAGAGCCAGCCAGCTGTCTCAACTTCAGCGTTGCAGCTGCTGCCCACTGCCACTGGCTGAGCAGCCCACCACAAGGCACTCTGCTATGGGCCACCACAGCCCAAAGAAAACACCGCAGCTGTTACAGGCCTGGTGCTGCTTTGACTTGACCCTCAGGAACAGACATGGGGTGTTCTCCCCATTCATTATCCATGATTCCACAGTCATTTTGGGATGTGGCATTTACAGTGGTTATATAGAAGGCTTCCAGGTGGGAACTTTGGTTCTTCAGATGTTGCTGAACAACAGCTGCCATCATACCTAGCCACTGAACATCCTTGCTGAAGCGGATGCAAAGTTCCGCTTCATCTGGAGGGCCAAAGATCCCCAGCTCTTGTTATGCAAAGCACAATCCCCTCATTGCTGTTTGCCCTCCTTGCCAAGTAATTTTTTGTTTTCAAACGCATCAGGAATTTCACCAGGACTTTCTCTCCACATTCACCTTTCTCATTACGACCTCTTTAGCGGGCCTGTCTTCCTTTGTGGTCTTCCCAAGGATACCTTTGGTATGTGGGGTGAGCAGCCCTAATTTATTCAGGGCTGTCTGGTGGCCGATGTCACGGAAAAGACTGAAGAGACACTTCGTCTGAAACAAGAGAGAAGGAAAGGGGTCTACTGTCTGCATTTTGTTCAAGCTCCCCCCCGCCCCCCAATCTACCTGATCAGCTAATGCACACAACACCGGCAATATACCTCTCCTCTCCACTGCAGTCCCTGAGAGAGTTTGGCTACTGTCTGAAAATGTTGCCTTATAAAAATAATAGGAAGGCTTCACAGGTGGACATAGACAAGGAGCTTTCAAAAAACCGAAGGAAGACTGACAGGACTGAAGACTGACTTAGGGTCTTGGCAGAAGCTGGTCTCACACCATGGGTGAAGAACTCACTGCAATTCCTCTTTCAATATGACAGGCTTATAAACAGCCACTTCACCTGTTTTCCTATGGCATGTAGTAACTGCTCCCAGGCAACCAGCTGGCTCTTGTCTTCCCCTTTTAAACCAGATATTCTAACATAGGTTGGATGTTTGCAACTCTGTAATCTTAGTGCCTTAAATATTTGAAATATTACATCTGTCTTCAGCGTGGTATTCCTAGCTCCATCAAGATATATCCTGGGATAGGCTAAAGCCTTTCCTCTTTTCTCCTGTTCAGGCATGGGAGACTCACCTCACTTGCTGAGACCCATGGCAAGAGCATCAAGTGAAAGGCAGGCCACTTAGTTCAGGTTCTTACCTTTTCAAACACCTCATTGTCAAGGTAAGGGTAGACCCGGAATGCACCCCGGATCCGCTTCACCCCAGGATACAGCAAAGGCACTGCGTTGATGTAAGCCACACCATGAAAGGAAATCTGCTCTTCTTCTCCGCCACCTCCTCCTCCCTGGAAATTGAAAAACAGAGATTTATAGATCACCTCAATCTATAGTCCTGAAAGCTCACAGCAAGCAGGCAAAGCAAAGAGGGAACAGAATCACAGCAACAAAACAGAAGAACATTTCAGCAAATTCCCAGAACTTTTCCCATCATTTGCTGACTCAGCTCCGAGCACTGAAAGTCATCCTGAAATATGCAAGCTTCACAGGGCTTGTGAAAGGTGCTCAGGTTTGGACTTCGGAGAGTCTGCAAGGAAGGGAGTTCATAACAGGAGGCAAGTGATCAAAATGATCTTGGAGATAATCATGGGGCAGATGGGTATAAGTGCTCTCAAATGTATGCTGGGTGAAAGCCCAAGCAAGTGGGACAAGGCCTTGCTTTCAAGAAAACGTTTTAGGCAGCACTATGGCATGAAGTCCTGGCAAAGAAAGGAACTTCCAGCTGAGCCTCCCTGAGACAAGGAACAAAAAGGCAATCAGCCTCTTGCATGGGTAATAAAGAAAAACCAACTGATCAATAATCAGAGCTCATTTTTGTCTCAAGAACACATTCAGGCAAGTAACAACAAAAGAGATAGGGCAATGACTCGTAGCATCCATGAGGGCTCTACCAGTATGATTAAACACTTTTAATTATACGAATGCTCTTCTTTTGCTTTGAAACCTTTTTATGTTTCTCTGGGTAATGCAAAATATAAAATAATAATAATGTGTATACGTGATTCAGGTCTCTAATACGCACACATTCTGCCTCCATTAATGCCAACCAAAGTCCACACTTGGTTCATGACTGACTCTCCTCTGGAAGAACTTCTTCATTAAGCTGCAGATTTTCCCCAGGCATAATACCTCTAGCAAATGAATCAAGGCAACATTTAAGCATCCACTTGTTCTCACCTTTCATGCTTAAGCATAACAGATGCTTTACCTTGTCTCCTTTTCCACCTTTTGTTTTGGTGGAAGTGACCACAGGCACTCTGGTCATCTCCACGGGCCAGTACCGACAATCTGCAATCCGCTTTCGAAAACTGTGGCATAGAGAAAGACAGGCAAAAAACAATAATTATTCTAGACCAGTGTGATGTAATGGTTAGAGCGCTGGACCAGGATTTGGGAGACTGGGGTTCAAATTCCCACTTGCCCCTGAAGTCACCATCTGTCAGCCTAATCTACCTCACAAGGCTATTGGAAGGAAAATATGGAATATAATGAAGATGAAACACCAATTAGTCTTTTGTATCAATGAACAAAATGGCCACCAATGGTATGAATACACCTGAAAATGTGGCTATACCATACATCTTTGCTCAGAAAATGTGTGTCAGCCAGCAGTCACAGCCAAGTAATGGAGTCCTGACTGACACTTCTGGTTTGGCTCTAAATTTTGTTGCCACTCTCACTGCTAATGCCAGGTGTAGAGAGTTTGCATCACAGAGAAGCAAACACAGAGCAATAGCTGCTTTCTGTTCAGTACCAGAAATTTAAGTAACATGTCACTTGCTCACTATTATGGTTATTCCTATTTGCTTTGCAGAATGCATGGGTTGTTTGCACCCCTGCAGTCACTGGCAGTCAGTACGGTTGCCTATTTAGGACTAGGAATGGGGAAAACCCAGGTTTATATTCCCCTAGCCCTCCCCAGAAGTTCAGTGGGTGACCTTGGGCTGGTCACTTTCTCTCTCTGCCTAACCTACCCCACAAGGTTGTTATGAAGATAAAATGGGGTGAGGGGGCCATGCTTAATACCTTGAATTCCTTGAAGCAAAGGCAATATATAAATGTTACGATACTATTACTAATAATCTGATGTGCCACAGACACCAATGCAAACCAAGCTATAGATGCACACAGGTATGTAGGAAGCTGCCTATTACTGAGTAAAATCATTGGTCCTTCCAGTTCTGTTTTGTCTATGCTGACTGGCAGCAGGTTTCAGGAAGGAAGTCTCTCCCAGCCCTACTTGGAGATGCTCGGGTATTGAACCAGGGACCTTCTGCATGCAAAGAAGATGCTCTGCCACTGAGCTCTGGCCCTTCCCTTAACACTTACTTAGCACTGATATAGAGCTTTATCTCAGTAACTGTCACAATAACTTTTGTACAGGTCAAGGCCAGTCGGATCTTGGCCACCCAATAGTGTCTGAAGTTGTCTCCCACAAGATTGCCAGTTTTTTGCTATTAGCCACTATATTGCAGTAGGCCTCATCTAGTTCCTTTGGGCCACTCTATGTAAGTTATGAGCCCATGGAGAAAGGCCTATGTTTTCTCACCAGATCACAGCAAGAGGATCTAAGTAGCAGCGCCTTTCCAAGTCCCACATAATCCGTTTTTTAACAGTTTCTGCCTGGATCCTGAGATCTCTATCCTAAAAAGAAAGCAATAAAAGAAACATTTAGAAGCTCTAGAAATCATCATGTAAAGAAAATGATAAATTCTGCAGCAGGAAACCCTCATTTCAGTCACTATATAAATTAGTGCTTATTTTCAATGGTGGCACTAGAAACAAATTTGGAGGGATGGGACAGAATGGGCAAAGTACATTCTAGTGTGGAAGTTGATGAGTGGAAGCAAACATATCTCGGAAGATGCTTCCCTCCGGACACCATCCTTCTGACGCTTCCTACACTTGTTTTGCACATTAGACTTAGAAGTGTAGGTCATCACATTCATTTCTGGCTCTTATACTCTCTGTTGGCTCTCCAGTACGAAAAGACAAGGTTTCAGGAAAAACTAGGCACTGGCCGGACTTATCCCAGCAATTATCACATTTTTATGATTCTAAATAGCTACTCTGGTTATATTTTGTCCCAGCTCTTTCTTTCAAAGTCACCTCCAGTGTGTTCAGCTCTCCATCCTCCTCCTCGTAAGCACCACCAACGATAAAGGAGTCTGGGATATTCTGCCCCCCTGGTGCTAAGATGTTGGTGACCGGCCACTTTTTGGGCCGGGGTAGTGGTTCTTTCTCACCACCAAACTTCAGTACTCCATTCTTGAACAGGAAGGGGCATTCTTTCTGGAATGATCATAAAGGATAAAGGATTCACGTAATTAGCAAAGTAACACACACACATATGCAGTATAGTATAGAGTGGCGTGGATACAAATGGGGTACAGACACACCCTAATAAACACCCCAATATAGTTACAAAAGAGAAGACTAAGAATGATTTATATAAATCTTTTAATTTGCAACGTGCTTTTTAAGTTTCCACTGTGGCATCCCCCAAATAGCTCGTATGAGACAGGCCACTGTTTTCCAAATTTTACAAGGGAGGTGGAAAAACAGTGGCTCAGCGTGTTTCTAACACAAAACCCCAATTTGGCATCACATGAGCAAACCTCATGCTCATATTCTTCCTCCTCCCTGATCCTTCATCCTTCACAGGCTCCAATTTCCCCTCTGAGTTCCTGCTTCACATCCATACTGACAAACTATGACTTGTACTTGCCCTCCAAATCCAAACAGGGGACCATCATTAAACCTGAGGCTTGTTCAAGAAATGAGCCAGTGACTTGCTGAAGGCCACACAACAATTCCAGGGGCAGAGGCAGGGGATGGTTTGCCACCTCCACATCTATCATGCTGTGTATGGATCTGAATTCACAGGGCTGGCCCTACCATTAGGCAGGGTGAGACAGCCATCTTAGGGAACAAACGCTGAGGGGTAGGAAGTGTACAGTACTATGTGTTAAGTGTACTGCACTCTGCATTAAGTGTACCATGCATATGGATGTAAGGAGACAGTGATTTCCATCCTATTCTCTGCTCCTGTCCTGTGTCCACCCAAATCTACATTGTTCATCTTGCCATCCACTATGCCAGAAACTATCATAATTAATTAAAGAATCAATTATGTCACTAACTAATTAGAAATCTAGTATCTTACAACTGGAGCGAGAAGTCTCTGGTTTTTACCTCAGTTAATTGATTTACTTCATTTATGTGCCACCTTTTCACAGTAAGCTGTGCCCAAAGCAGTTTACAATGGACATCCATTTATTATCAAATACACAACATTGCAGGATGGAGATTGCAGAAAGAAAGGTTTATAAAAACACTATATAAATACAAAGGAAGCAAAAAAAAAATCAATGATTTAGTAGACAGAGAATAAATTCAATTATTACAAAATAATTAATATAGACCCATGTACAAAGCAAAAAAAGAAAGTTAACAGGCAATAAAATTCTAGTGATGGTGCGGGTCTTATTCTAAGAAGGCTCGGAAGCCAGGCTTAAATACAGTTCAGAGGGGATTGGTCTTCTCACCAGACTAGAAGACTGACAGCTGGCTCTCCCATTGCTCCGGAGAGGAGACTAACAGGGAACTGCAGGGTGGGGGTGGGGCAGTGACGCTGAATCCTCTTCTCCAGCCTCCTGGAAGCTCCAGCTGCCACAGGAGGTCTTATTGGCTATTACTAACTAGTCACCCCAATCACAGCACCCTGTGACTACAGCAAGAGAAGCATGAGCAAGAGCACAGTAAAGACAAGAGTTCAGGATCTCAGCAGGACTCACCTCGCCAACAGCAGGCACTTGCAAGCCGATCATATAGTTCTGTGGGGGTCCAGTGGGCAGGAATGTTTCAGGGACTGAATAAACACCTTCCACGGTCACTCTAAGGAGATTGCCCTCGGACAGCTGCCATGGGGACAGCAGACTCTCCTGCACAGATACTGTTACGTTGATGACGCACTACAAAAACAAGATCAGGTTTGGGGTATGCCGGCACTATAAACTTGTATATTGCTTTTATGCAAGTTCAAATTGCCATGGTGTTCCTCAAGGGATCCCAGGGATTTTCAGAGTTCACCAGGAAGATGGAATGATGATTGTATCAGTTTTAAGTCAGTGGTGTCAATACAATCCTTAGAAAACAGCTGAGCAGAAAACAGTCACGTTGCTTCATTTTTAGATTAGTGTGATCCAGCTGGGCCAGGTCTCTCTGCTAAATCCAGTCATTAGGACATTTCCCCCCTACCCACTTCCACCTAGCCAGCAACTGAGGAAAATGAATGTGGAGAGAGATTGTTGGGTCTATTCCCTGACTCGGGAGAAGGAAGCTTAAGAGGTGGCTGGTGCCAAAGACAGTCATTGTGGGGCCCACCCATGATGAAGGTTCATGGATGAACCAGCCCATGCTTCCAAGGCAGGAGCTGCAGACAATCCAGTTGCCCAAGAGAATTCTGGGCAATAATTCAGCTAAGAAACCAAAGACAGGTAATTACTAAAGACGGCAGACTACCGAAAACCTTTTCTGACATGACTGACAACATGGACTTAATTGACATCTGGAGAACTAAGAACCCCCTGGGTAGGGAGGGAACTTTCTTTTCTGAAGCCAAAATGACATGGACAAGAATTGACCAAATTTGGATAACTAGAGGACTGGCTCCCAAAATTCGAAAAGCGGAAATTTGTCCTAAAACCTGCTCCGCCCATAATGCTGTGAGAATGGAGATGAAATTAACACCAATTGGTTCCTTTAGATGGAGAATGAATGACACCCTGTTTAGAGATCCAGAGGTCACCAAGAAGGCCCAAAAAACTTTGAAAGACTATTTCGAGATAAATTTGAATACTACGGTTGAAAAAAGAGTAATCTGGGACGCAAGCAAAGTGGTTATTAGAGGGTTTCTGATTCAACAGAACGCAATAAAGAAGAGAACTCAAAATGAGAAAAAAGACAAAATTTTGGAGAAAATAAAAGAAGGAGAGAAGAAACTAAGAGTGAAACCAAAGTCGCAAGAGATTCTGAGAGAAATAAAGCTGTATCAAGTACAATATATGAAAATGATAAATCAGGAAATAGAATGGAAAATCAAGCAGATGAGACAAAAGACATTTGAATCAGCTAATAAATGTGGGAAACTCTGGCTTGGCAGATGAAAAAAAGGCAAAAATTGAATACCATTACAAATTTGGAAGTGGAAGGAAAGAATATACAGAATCCAGTGGAGATTAGAAAGTGCTTCCAGAGATATTTCAAACAACTATATACACAAGGGCCACAGAAAGAGACCGATATAGATAAATTTTTAAGAACAAATGGATTACAAAAAATTTCTCAAGAAAATAAATTAATGCTGAATTGTAAAATAACAGATCAGGAGGTGGAAGGTGCCATCCAAAATATGCAGCTGAGCAAATCTCCAGGGCCGGACGGTTTAACCTCAAAATACTATAGATCTTTGAAAGATTGGTTAATTCAACCACTAAAGGAGGTTTGTAATGAAACTTTGGAGGGGGAAAAAGCGCCTGAGTCGTGGAAGGAAGCTTATATTACACTTATACCGAAAACTGAGTCTGAAAAAACACAACTTAAGAACTACCGCCCCATATCCCTACTTAACGTGGATTACAAAATTTTCGCAGATATTTTGGCTAAAAGACTGAAAAAGGTACTAGTCGAGGAGATACATAAAGACCAAGCTGGCTTTCTCCCGGGTAGGCACTTGTCTGACAACACGAGAAATATAATTAACATTTTAGAGAAGTTGCAAGTGAATATTAATACTAAAGCAGTTTTGATATTTGTTGACGTGGAGAAAGCCTTCGACAATATTTCTTGGAGTTTCATGAAGAAAAATCTACAGGGGATGGGGGTTGGTCAAGGTTTTGAAAATGGTATAGGTGCAATTTACTCAGAACAAAAGGCTAAATTGATAGTTAACAACGTGGTGACAGAAGAATTTAAGATCGAGAAAGGGACACGACAAGGCTGCCCAATTTCCCCATTGCTTTTTATTTTGGTCCTGGAGGTTCTGCTAAACATGATTAGAAGGGACCATTTGATCAAAGGTATTCAGGTCGGAGCTAAACAGTATAAACTTAAAGCGTTTGCAGATGACTTAGTATTGACATTACAGGAGCCAGAATCTAGTACTAAAAGAGTATTAGAATTGATTCAGGAATTTGGTCAAGTTGCAGGATTTAAGTTGAACAAGTTAAAGACTAAGGTTCTTGAGAAAAATTTAACACCGATCGAGAAAGAGAGGTTTCAGAAGGAGACGGGATTAACATTGGTTAAGAAAGTAAAATACCCGGGGGTTAACATGACTGCTAAGAACCTAAATTTGTTTAAAGATAATTACGAGAAATGTTGCTCAGAAGTGAAAAAGGATCTTGAAATATGGTCAAATCCGAAGCTTTCCTTGTTTGGTCGAATTGCTGTTATAAAGATGAATGTATTGCCAAGAATGTTATTCTTATTTCAATCATTGCAAATTTTGGACAAAATGGATTGTTTCAAGAAGTGGCAGAAAGAGATTTCTAGATTTGTCTGGCAGGGCAAGAAGCCCAGAATAAAATTTAAAATATTAACTGATGCTAAAGATAGAGGTGGATTTGCCCTGCCAGACCTTAAACTTTACTATGAATCAGCAGCATTTTGCTGGTTGAAAGAATGGCTGCTTCTTGAGAACACAGACATTTTGGATCTAGAAGGTTTCAATAATGTTTTTGGGTGGCATGCATATCTGTGGTATGACAAGGTTAAAGCTCATAAAGCATTTAAAAACCATATTGTCAGAAGAGCATTGTTTAATGTCTGGACAAGATATAAAGATTTACTTGAAAATAAAACCCCAAGGTGGTTATCACCGATGGAAGCGAAGGCTCAGAAAAAGCTCAGTATGGAGGCCAAATGGCCAAAATATTGGGAGATTTTGGAACAAGAAGGTGACAAATTGAAATTGCAGAGTTTTGAGAAACTAAAAGATAAAGTGCGAGACTGGCTTCATTATTATCAAATAAGGGAGGCTTATAATATGGATAAAAAAGCTGGTTTCCAGGTGGAAAAATCAAAATTGGAAACAGAACTGTTAGATCCCAAAACTAAGATACTATCAAGAATGTATAACTTGCTGTTGAAATGGAATTCACAGGATGAAACGGTTAAATCTGCTATGATTAAATGGGCACAAGATGTTGGACATAACATTATGTTTGCTGACTGGGAACAGTTGTGGACCACCGGTATGAAATTTACGGCATGTAATGCCCTAAGAGAGAATATTATGAAAATGATATACAGGTGGTACATGACACCAGTCAAGCTTGCAAAAATATATCACTTGCCCGATAATAAGTGTTGGAAATGTAAGGAAAATGAAGGTACATTCTTTCACCTTTGGTGGACGTGCCCAAAGATTAAGGCTTTCTGGGAAATGATCTATAATGAAATGAAAAAGGTATTTAAATATACCTTCCTGAAGAAACCAGAGGCCTTTCTCCTGGGCATGGTCGGCCAATGGGTGCCAAAGAAGGACAGAACTTTTTTTATGTATGCTACAACAGCAGCAAGAATACTCATCGCGAAGTATTGGAAGACACAAGATCTACCCACCTTGGAAGAATGGCAGATGAAAGTGATAGACTATATGGAATTGGCGGAAATGACGGGCAGAATCCGCGACCAGGGAGAAGAGTTGGTGGAAGAAAATTGGAAGAAATTTAAAGACTATCTGCAGAAACACTGTAAAATTAATGAATGTTAAAATGATGCAGGATTGAAATGAGATGGTTTTAGTAACAAAATTAAAAGAATATGCAAAAAAGGATTGATAATTAGATGAAAATATAATGTTTAACATGTCAAGATTTATAATTAGGATAAAAACAAAGAGGGAAAGGATTTGCTGAATTAACTATGTGAACTGGAATACAAAAAAGGGAGGTGTGAGGAGGTCAGGAAACGAGTAATTGAAATATAAGACATGAAAAGTTTGATTTGTTTTTAATTCTTTTTTTATTTTTTACATATTTTGTATTTTTTTCTGTATTTTTGTATCTTTTTTCTTTGTCTTTTTTATTTTTCTTTTCTTATATTGTAATGTTTTTTGTTTGTAAAATCTCAATAAATATCTTTAAAAAAAAATAATTCAGCTAAGAAACAACACATTAGTTTGCTTTTTCCCTCCTGTCTCTAAGTTCCTTTTCCCTCTGTGTTGTGTCTTTTAGACTGTGAGCTTGGGGGCAGGGACCATCTTATCAATAAGGATGGGCGAAATCTCTCAGTTCTCATTTTCCCAGTCTTAAGTTCAGTTCTCCACATCAACTTGGAATTTAAAACAAATACAGGTCCTCATCAGCATTTTAGTGGAAAATATTTGTAATACATTTTTCTATGCAGTTTCCCCAAATATACACATTTTTGCAAAACTGTTTCCCATAATATAATGCATTCTTGTATGTTATTTTTAGCAATATATGCATTTGTATGTACACTTTACTGTAGTATATCATTATTGTACACATTACTTAGTTGGGCAATGCACTGCAGAATTCGGAAAAGTGTGAATCTGAAGGATGGCTGTGTTTCAGTTTGCATATTGTTTCAGCAAGTGCAAATTAGGTAGATCCTCCTTTAAGTGTGAACTGAACCAAATTTCTCCCCATCCTTACTTGTCACTGACACTTTTGTAAGACAATCTGGGAGTAATTTTTAAAACATTTTTGCTTTGAAGCTGGATAAAAATGCTTTGAATGATGAGCATTGCACACACACTAATGTGCAAATAAACCATGAGGAGGTGTTTATTTCAGGCACAAAAACGAAATAGGGGGTTGGGGTGGGTGGATTTCCACATCTCACTAAACAGCCCTTGGAGAGAAGAAGTTGGAACAGAGTACGGTATATTTTCCAGTTAACTGTCTTACGTTTAAAAAGAAAACCTTATGTTTATTAGATATTTAGTTTAAGCTGGAAACATATAGCCAGGCAAAAAGGCAGGATATAAACAATTTAAATAAAATGATGTGTGTTAGGATTGAAGTGCTAACCACCAATATTTCGAAGTCAGAGATATTGAAGTTAAGTTGCTGCATACAGTTTCTTTGAAGAAATGCCTCTATTATTATTATTTTTAATACCTTGGCATCTGGCCGGAGGGTCTCCAGGGGAGAGCCTAGCACAGGGTATAGTGGAAGTGTTGCACTAAATTCACAGAGTCCTGCAGAGAAAGAATTTTTGGAAGGGAATCACAAAAGATGGTGTGGCCAAGCAGTAGTAAAAGGAAGTTTTTTGGGAAAGCACCAGGAAACGCTGCTGCTCTTGCCAAGCTCCTCTGTAGGTTGGCAAGAATCTGGGATGGAGCAGGCAAATGAGCCATAGTTAACAAACCAAGATGGGTTCATAGGTAATAACAAGCCAACGCTAGAACAAGCCATGGTTTGTAAGCTGCCAACAAACCATGGCTTGTGATCATAGGTTGTTGGGAACAAACAAAGCATTGTTAAGCTCTGGAGCAGTCAGTGTGGAGATGTGGAGCTGCCCTCCTTCCAACAGCCGCTTACCTGTATGGGGTATGCCACTGTTTGGGCAATGGGAGGGTTGTGCATGTGCACCAGTAACAGCACCAGATTGGCTCCACCAGGTGGCCCACACAGCCGGACCTCAACCACCACCCCACCCCACCCCACACTGTCCAGACCCACCAACCCACCTGCCACACCAGCTGCTCTTGGTCAAGCTACAGGACTGAGTTTGCATAATCAAACAAGCCAAGTTTAAACTAAGCAAGCCATGGCTTAGTGTTAAGTGCGAACTAGACCACTGTATAACTTCCATAGTGTGAATTCCAAGGAAAGTGATAAAGCAAACCAAGGATGAATTCTATCACTAACCTTCCAGTAAAGGTAGAAGGTCCATCACAGCTTGACCAAGGGTCATGGTCTTCTCTTCCTTCTGCTTCTTCTCCTTTGGTAAGACTTCTGTCACAGTGACTGGGAATACCAAACATAAGATTTGATAACATTCCTTAAACATCTGTGATGCAGAAGCACCCAGCAGTATGGAAGTGGGATGCTTCCTCTTTTGAAAATGGCTGCTACCCCCTACCATCATCTCACTGAAGAACTTCTCAAGAATCATTAGGCTTCTCAGAAATCCTAGGGACACTCAGAAAACTACTGCCCCTGATCATCTGAATAACCCTAGTCTAACTCTCTCTGGCATGCCTTTCCAGGGTCCAGGGGTTCCCCAAGCCAGGCACAGAAATAAAAACCCATCCTGTAATTTGGCCAATGAAAAAATCACATATCTAAGTAGTTATCTCCCACTTAGCTGTCCAAACAGGGATCCTGTCCATAATTTCAAAAGCATCACATTTTGGAGAAATAATTCAGAACAATGTCAAGAAAATGAGCAGGCATGAGTTGCATTACGATACCCTGATCATGTTGAAGGGATAGATCACTGACGGAGGTGCTGTCTGTTTTTACAATATGTGTTTAATCTCAACTATAGTTAACTGAAACAAGCCAGCTTCGTAATTCATGGCCCATGTTTTCAAGCACTGCTAAGCCAGGCCATGACTTGGTGCAAACATGTGGGATCCTGGACAGAAGATCCCAGCCACTCTGCTCTTCCCTAAATGTATTGGTGCTTCACTGCAATAAGTCACAGTTTGACTTACCAAATTGTCTGTACCTGGGCTCACGGTTTAGCTCTCTCTATATAAACCATGAGCTATAACCAAGGTTGGTTTAATAAAACTTTAAAAATACAGAAATGTGACATGGGAGCTACAAAACAAAGTTCAAAATTCATCTCACTCACAAACTCACTAGATAGTATTCGGCAAGCCCTACATCTCTCATTGCTGCCAGTGCTATTTTTCTAGAAAAAGAGGTATCAGAACTCACCATGAGTGCTTCCTTCGTACTCTTATAATGGCAATGGCACCCACCTGAGAGGTGGCAGAACTGAGTTCCTGCAAGTTCTGGCTGCAAAAGAGCTCTGGTTGCTATAAAAATTCTAAAAACATAGAAAGAGCTTGCTGATCAGGCCCGTGGCCCATCTAGTCCAGCACTCTGTTCTCACAGTGGCAAACCAGATTATTAAGATTAAGGAACAAAAGTGTTTGGAGGGTAATTATTGCAGGCCTGTTTTAGTGGATGAAATATGCACAGGATACACTGTTTCCCTTGAAATAATCAAAGAACAAAACCAATCTCTTCTTTCCCAATTTCTAAATGACTAAGTGACTGTCAATTCAGAAGCATCTGTTTAAAATGGGGAAACAAGGAAGGGAGGAAGACTCTTACTCACATAGCAAAGGTTTGTGTGCAATGTCATCCAGGCTGTGTGGCCCTTCAGGCTGGCAGTCAAAGGTGGTAGTGAAATTATATTTCGCACTTCCTTCTGCTGAACTTTCCACTTTTGCAGAGTCACCAAGGACGATGCCATTGTATTCGGTACGCACAAAGGTAACTGGCCCATCTCCTTTGACACCTTTCTATCAAACAGGGAGATGGTGTCACTCAGTCTTTTTTGTATGGGACAGATTCAAGTATCACACCACCTGAACAAGATCACACACTCCTTCTTCTCCACATGCCTGTATGCCTCTCTCCATCCATTTAAGCAAGCAAGAGGAATCATCTCACTTTAAGGACACATTCCAGCCAGGCAAAAACACTCAAGGAGGGTTGGAGAAGTCCAGGGAAGGAGGCTAGGGACTCCCCCTAAAGGGTCTGGGGGACCACCACCCCTGTTCTAGATCAAACCTAACTTGAAAGGTGGACCAAATTTGAGATTCAAAAACATTAGAGAGAAATATAAGCATGTGTCTTTCTTTGCCACCCTAATCTGAGGGGTCTTGTTTTTAGCTTTAAACTTTTGAGCATGACTTGTTTTATTTTTCATTTATGTGCAGCACTTAATAATACTGACAGAGTGTGGAAGAGAGCACCTACACTTTGGAACTCCCTGCCAATTGACATCTTCACTCTTTTTGGCACTTGCTAAAAGCATGTTTGTTTAGGCAAGCCAATCTAGACATACAGAATGCTGATATGTGCTTTAATCTGATTTGGACCTTATCAGTGATTTATTTATTTTTTGAAAAAAATGTTTTAAATTGTTGTTTTTAACTGTTATTTTTTACAGATAATTTTATTATTTAATTCTTTATTTAAACTGTCTTGAAGTTTTCTTTTGTTTTACAATCAAATGGTATATAAATATTGTGAAATAAATGTGGTGGTACTATACAAAATAAAATACCGAACTCAAGAAAATAAAAATGGTCTCAAAATAAAAATTTACCAAGTCGTGTCCATCCAGCACTGTGATGTTCACTAGTTTGGCAAATCTTTCCGGCACCTCGGGATGCAAAAAGGAAGGTGAGACAGCCATTAGAAGGAAGAATCTGCTGGTGAATAGAGGTGACTATACAGCTGAATAAAAGAAGAAAAGAAAGAGGAACATGAACTATCATTTATATATATCTTGCCTTTCCTCCAAGGGGATCAAACTGATATACTTAGGTTTCTACCCGATTTTACCATTCCAACAACAACAACCTTGCAAGGTAGGCTAGAATATGCAGAGTAGTATAGAACAAAGTGTTATGAGATGGCTAGAGTGTCAGAATAGGACCAGGAAGATCCCAGTTCAAATCCCCACTCAGCCTTGAAACTCACAGAGTGACCCTGGGCCACCCAACTTTTTTTGAATGTCACCTACCTTGCAGTGTTGTTCTGAAGCTAAAGAGGAGGGATGTACCATTGGAGAAAAGGCAGGGATAGAAAACTAATAAAATAAAATATACAGCACAAAAATGCAGTAATATAGCACAATATAACCCTGCAGCTGATTGCTGCAATTAATCTCCAACATTCTCAGATCACTTCCTTTTTGAAAGTCAACAATGCGATCCAACAGCCATCTCAGTAAGTTACTTCCAAGTAACAGTATTGCAGCCCTAATTTGTACTTATTATAGTGTTGTATCCCCGCCCCCTGCACTTATGAGATTTTCTGTCTTAGGTGCCAAAATAACTTGGCTGGCCTTGAGTACTAAGCACTTGGACTTGAGTGATAAATACATCATTTGCTGCTCTGCCTCAGGCAGTAATATGTCAATTACTGTTGCAGGGCTTGTGTGTGCAAAAAGGGATGTTAAATAACATAAATAAACATTAAACCGATTTTTTTAAAAAAACATACAAACACCCCCTTTTAAGAGAAGGTGGTCGAGGGGGTTGTGATGCAAACCACTGCAAGTATTTTTGGATGAAACAGCTTATCTTGACCCTGTATCCAACTAACGTCTACTCAGAGCAGACCCTCTGAAATCTATGGGCCTGAGCCAGCCATTAAGTAGATTAAGGTCTACTCTAAGCAGGACTCACGCTGGATGGATACAACCCTGGGAAGCTGAAGTTCACTTTTCACTGGAAAATTTTCGACTCTTGGGAATCAAAGCAAAGGAACACACCTTCACGCCCTGCACTGGATGGAAATGGGTGCGAGCGCTGAACCGGGGGCAGCGGGGAATGAGAGGCGCTCACCTGTCCTCTCGCCCGCAGGTAACAGAAGAGCGCAGAGACCCAGCGACGGTTGCAGGAGCATCTTCCGTTGCCATAGCGACGCGGGGGCGCCTCGAGCGCTTCTCCGTTCCTTCGCCCGGGGAAGCCTCGCGAGACCTTCCGGCTGCCATGTTTGTTGTGGGCAAGCGAAGGTTCTCACTGGGTTTCGCAGTTTCGCAGCCGCCTCCTGCCTAGTAATAAGCCTGCCCGGGTACGCGTTTGTTGTACCAGCGGTGTCTTCACCACAAGAGTTGCATTTACTGGGCGCAGCAGAAGCCCACAGACCCCTAGATTTGAAGGGAGATAGCAAGTGTTTTTTTTGCAAGCTGTAATGGTTGCTAAGAGACTTATACTTGGAGCCTGGAAAAAGAAATACCCACAATGGTCTGAAGACCTTAATGCCCTTGCTACATTGGAACACCCTTTTTCAGCCCCCCCCCAAAGGGCCAACGCAGTTTGGATACCTATTTGGAGGGCATCGGTGGTTATTGTATTGTCAATGTGAGCTGACAGTTTTTCTGGGTTTTTACACCCCTCCCCCGTTCCTTCGCTTTTTTCTTTTCTCAACACCTGCTTTCTTTAATAAATTTGCGAATAATAATAAGTGGAGGGAATTGTAACCATCAGATGAGGCGCAAGAAAACAAAGTGCATGTTCCACTATGCAGAACTGGCTAAACTGACATACAAACTGGGAGATAAGGACAACTGTGACTTCAAAGAAGAATGGGAACTCTTTACAAATTACCTAAAAAGACAACAAAATGAACTGGACTTCTTGGCAGGACATATACAAATCTATTGATGGTTAATATAGTAGATAGATAATATAAGGATTTATTCAATTTTACAGTATGCAGAGAACAATATGTGTTGAGAAATCAGAGAGATGAGCCAAGGGAAGTCTTGGGGTGGAGGGGCGAGGGTTTATTGGGGAGGTGGGGGAAATAATGAAGATGATATTTTGTTATGTTGAAATTGTTAATAAAAAATTTATTAAGAAAAGGGGGAAAAAACCATGTTCCTTATCATTTCATATGTTCTGAGGGCATATAACTTTCTGTTATCGGAAAGTCTCTGAGGCCCAAATGAGTACTTTCTTGCAACCAATAATGTTGGACACACTTGTGTTCCCCCACCTACCCCAGCTAAATCGCTGGGTGATCTACCCCCCCCCCCAAAAAAAACCCCTCATACCAAACCTCTTGTTGACAGCTGTTTTAAAATAACCCTTCTATATTAATATTTTGTGGGTGAAAGTCAGAAGTTCACATTGGCCATTTGCCGCTGTTTTACTACAAGGTGCCACTGATGGCACTACCAGTGTTAAATTTTCAACCCAGCCAAGAGACAGCAGTGGAAGAAACAGCAGAAGCATGTCCCTCACATGGTGGTGCAAATTGCTTACAAAGAAAGAAGCTATGGCTTCTCAGAAGGATCCAGATGGCCACTGTGAGAACAGGGTGCTGGTCTATATGGGCCTTTGGCTTGATCCAGCAAAATTATTATTGTGTTCTTAAATGCTATCTGCTGAAGTTGTTGTTGTTGTTGTTTAGTCGTTTAGTCGTGTCCGACTCTTCGTGACCCCATGGACCAGAGCACGCCAGGCACTCCTGTCTTCCACTGCCTCCCACAGTTTGGTCAAACTCATGCTGGTAGCTTCGAGAACACTATCCAGCCATCTTGTCCTCTGTCATCCCCTTCTCCATCTTTCTCAACGTCAGGGTCTTTTCCAGGGAGTCTTCTCTTCTCATGAGGTGGCCAAAGTATTGGAGCCTCAGCTTCACAATCTGTCCTTCCAGTGAGCACTCAGGGCTGATTTCCTTCAGAATGGATAGTTTGGATCTTCTTGCAGTCCATGGGACTCTCAAGAGTCTCCTCCAGCACCACATGGATGCTTTCGAAAAGACAGGACCAGACATACTCTTTAGGTTAAAATGTTGTTGTTACCTCCCCTGCTCTTAACTTTGTCTGGGTGTGTACAGAGCATATCTTTAAAGCGCCACCACCTCAAGAATCCTGGGAACTATAGTTTACCCTCACAGAGCTGCAATCCCCAGTAACAAACTACAGTCCCTGGGATTTTTGGGGGGAAGCTGGGTGCTTTAAATGTTTGGTATGGATTTGACATATGGTGTGGAAAGGACCAAGTCTGACTGAGCAAGCAGGCATGTTGCTGCTGAACAAGGCTGTTTGTAGAGAGAAAGAGTGATAGAGGGCTCTTGCATCAGTTCCTACCACTGATCTTCACTGACCATCTGTCAGGGATTATTCAGCTGTGATTCCTTCATTGCAGGGGGTTGGACTAGATGACCCTTGGGATCCCTTTCAACTCTTCAGTTCTATGATTCTGTGTCCATAGAGCATTACAGCCTTCGCCTTTCTCACAATAACCCCAACAAGGTGAGTGTATATGATTTCTCCCTTTTTACACATAGGAGAAGCCACAACTGTGAAAAGTAGTTTGGTGGTGGTAGTTGGAGTGTGGGCCTCTTGTAGTGTCCTCTATTTTCCTGTTGGGGGCAGCTGGCTCATTACGATCCTGATACTGTACAAACTTTTGAGCAATTGAGAAAGCTCAGTTCAACCCCCCCTCCCCATCCCTCCTGTCCATTTGGAAGGAGTCCTCCTTCCTAGTCAAGATCTGGAACTGCTGGCAGGATATTCTTAGACTGAGATTTTCTTCCTGGCATTTCTGCAGTTGGAGGCTGAGAGCAATGCTGGATAATTCAAGGGATATTTGCAGCAGAGGAAGAATCCAGCTGCAGAGACGTCTAGCAGGTAAATTTCCCTTTCTGCGCATTGATCTTTAAATATAGCCTATTAGGGAACACCTTGACTTCCTCTATTTTCTCAGAACTTGCTCTCACAACCTTTTTACCTCCTTGCACATTGTTGCTGCCCTGAGTCCTTCTGCCTTCAACCCAACGGCAGACCCCAAATCAGCTTTTCACAATCTCTATGCCCTGTGCTCCTCCAACAATTTCAATTTAACAGGAATAATCCCTGTTATCTCTCTCTCTGGGGTAGGGAATTGCTACTCCTATTTTGCCTTTTGAATATGTTTCAAAAATGCCCTTTAAGGTTTTTATTTGTATACACTCACACACATGTCCCTGCATGTGGGTTCAGCCTAGGGATGGTGTCGCTCTCTCTCTCTCTTTAAAAAAATTATTTTTATTAATTGCGAACACGTAAATACATCAAATATACATAAATAAAACTAAAAATAAAAATAGAGAATATAAAAAGAAAAAAGAAACAGAACAAAGAATAAAAAATAGAAAGATAGATAACAAATTTCAAGAAATAAAAAGTAAAAATAAATATTTTCATATCAACTTCTACATAGGGAGTTCAAGCTTTTTTTAAACAGATTTGGCTTGGCTCCGTATTTCATATCTCTTGACTTCTTGCTATCGATGAACGTACTTGTAAATCAATTTTTTCCCAGATAACTGTATTCAAATGGTAAATCTTGGAGAGACAGTCTCACTGTCACTGACACTCACGGAGGGTTGGTGTGTCTCTTAACTGTAGCAGTGGCGGACCGTGGGGTCTCAATTTTCAGCGGCACCCTGTGCGACGCCAGCATTCAGTGCCCACTTTGCCTCTCGCCTTCCACTCTACAGCGCCCCGTTGCACCCCCAAGGCTCCGTGCTCAGTGCAACTGAACCGGTTGCGCCCCCCTAAATCCGCCTCTGACTGTAATGTAGATGGATCTAAACGCACATACAAAAAACCACAATTGTTCGAGTAATTGTTCTTCTAGTACTGCAATTAACCTTCATTAAAGATATTTTTGCAGCCCCAGTAACTATAAGTAATTTTTGTTAGCTACCTTTATTTCTGTTTTGTCCAACAGAACTTTACTCCTGCTTCTCTATCCAAGGGCATATAAATGTAACATCCAGAAAAGGCGTTGCAGCAAGTTTTTCTATTGCGTATGGAGCCAAGCTTCCTCTTGCTAGTGCAAAATAAATGGCAGGCATGCCTGCCAGCTAACTAGATACTTGTGCAGTTGTCAGTCTTACCCCTTTTCTCCACCTGCCCTTTAAAATTCATTATGTTCATTCACAGAACTATTCATTTGACGGATCACAAATCACAGTGTGCTGGATGGATGGGTATTTTTTCTCAGCATAAGGCAGCTGCGTGTCTAATCTTATTGTATAGAAAGGCCCATATATTAATTATTCCTGTCTCCATCGTTCTGTATTTGGGCACCTCCAGACTGTCTGTGTTTTGTGGGAGGGGCTCAAGGGCACACTGGGAAATCTAGCTTTGTGCAAATAGAGTGAAGTAAAGGACTTTGTCACCCGAGCACAACAAAATCCGCTTTAAAAAAAGAAATGGACTTCTTCCCATTTGAAAAGTGATGGGGAAATGCATTGAAATGTGTGGGAAGAGTAAATGACTGGCAGGAAGACATAAAAACCCCCGACAGACAGGTGCTCTGTTGCAACAGATCTACTTCTTGTTTAAAAAGGAGAAAGAGGACATTTTGCAGTTAGAAAAGGGATGTGGAAATGCACCAAAAAGGGTGAGACGAATGTGTGATTACTGGGAAGACTCGTAAACTACCCCACAAGAAAATCAGGATGAATGCAGGAACAGGATGAATGCTCACTGTCACATGACCACTACACAAACAAATCAAAACAAATGTTAATAAAAGATTATATATAATCCAACCTTTTGTTTGCATAAACTTTATGCAAACAAATGCTTAATGCTTAATAAATAGGTCATCTGGAGGAACCCTTCTCAGCTCATAGCTTTTAGCTGTATATCTTGATTTGACATCAGTAGCCATGTGTCTAAATTTGAAAAGGACAGCCTTTCTCTTTGAAGGGTCATTAGAAGAGAGTCTGGGGCTGTCCAGGCCAGGTCCAGTTTAAAGAGGCTGATCCACACCATACAGCATATTCAACACATATCTGAAGCACATGACATTCCCCCAAAGAATACTGGGAACTGTGATTCCTATACACACAGAACTACAATTTCCAGCACCTATAGCATACTAAAGTTCCCAGTATTTGGGGGTGGCGGGGGTCAAGTGCTTTAAATGTGTGTTGACTATGCTTTAAATGTATAGTGTGAATCTTCTCATAAGAGGAGGGCGGGCTTAAAGTTGCCCATCAACAGATCTCACCTGGACAGCAGGCAAACAACTCACCTGGTCACAGTTTCTTCCACTAGGCTGAGATGGATTGCATTTCTCTTTCAATTATAAAAATTCTTTCTGAATTTGCATCTATACCTCTCAGTCAGAGTGTACAACTATTCTGCAGATCCGTGCCCACTTTTACCCTCCTCTCCCTTTTTGCATGATGCCTAAATGTTTGACAATTGACTGCTGGATTCTCCCTCCTGTAAAACACTGGGCTTACTGTGTAAGGTGAGCTCGGGAGACCTCCTAGCTCCCTGTGCAGCTCTCAATTAATGGGGTGCCTTTTGCATCTGTTCATCCCCTGCCCTGCCCCTCCCAGCTCTGTTCGCCAGCCAGTTGGCCAGCTCCAGGGAAGGCACAGGACTGGAACAGCATTGCTATCTCATCCTTGTTGGCAGAGCCTGCTTTTTTGTCATCTTGGTCTCTGACATTTGAGTGTGTCTTCCCCCATCCCCTGTCTCTGGCTCCAGCTACCCTTATCTCCTTCACTGCCCCGCCAAAATAAAGTATTCCACAAGGGCATCTCTTGGGTATGTGCAAATTTAGAGCAGGGTTTTCTCAAACTTGGTTCCCCAGCTGTTATTGGACTACAACTCCCTGGTCCTGCTAGCTAGGCATGATGGGAGCTGTAGTCCCAAAAGCAACCCAAGTTTGGGAAATCCTGGTTTAGAAGAAAAGGCAAGTAAGAGGGGACGTGATCGGATTTTATAAAGCTATGCATGGTGTGGATGAAGTGGACAGAGAAAGGTCTTTCCTCCCTCTCTCATAACACTAGAACTCGTGGACATCCAATGAAGTTGAATGTTGGAAGATTCAGGAGAGAAAAAAGAAAGTACTCCTTCAGGCAGTGCATAGTTAAACTGTGGAACTTCCTGCCACAGGAGGCAGTGATGGCCACCAACTTGGTTGGCTTTAGAAAAGAATTGGGCACACCCATGGAGGATAAGGCTATCAGTGGCTACTAGTCATGATGGCAGTGCTCTGCCTCCATGTTTGGAGGCTGTAATACTTCTGAATACCAGTTGCTGGAAACCCCAGAAGGGGAGAGGGGTCTTGTGCTTGGGTCCTGCTTGCCAGTTTACCAGAGGCATCTTGGTGGCCAGTATTAGAAGAAGAAGAAGAAGAGTTTGGATTTGATATCCCGCTTTATCATTACCCTAAGGAGTCTCAAAGCGGCTACCATTCTCCTTCCCTTCCTCCCCCACAACAAACACTCTGTGAGGTGAGTGGGGCTGAGAGACTTCAGAGAAGTGTGACTGGCCCAAGGTCACCCAGCAGCTGCATGTGGAGGAGCGGAGACGAGAACCCGGTTCACCAGATTACGAGTCTGCTGCTCTTAACCACTGCACCACACTGGCTCGATGAGCACGATGCTGGGCTAGATGGGCCACTGGCCTGATCCAACAGGCTCTTCTTATGTTCTTAAAGGACCCTGAGGATTGTAGCTCTGTGACGGGTAAGCTGAAGGTTTCTCTGAGCGAAGCCATGTGCTTTAAACATTCTCTGAATGTTTGGGGTGTGTGCAGCCTTAAGCTATCCAGCTGAAACAGAATGTAGAGCCGGGAAAGGAAATCGTCTTTCCTCCTTTGTAAAGCCAAAACACGGCGGTGTAGAAGATAATAAACGGACGGCGATGACAGGAGCTCTATCCAAGGGTATCAGAGAAAATCCCTTGCTCAATTAAAGAGCCAGAGGAATTTCAAGAGGTGTGTTATGAGCTGAAACCTGGCCTGTAGCATTGGCTCCAAGTTGTGCCTCTATGTGCCTCTCTCTTTGAGAGATTGTTGTTTTCTGTCAACTGAGAGAGAGGGGGATGATGGCTGTCTAACGAGAATGCAGGGGACTGTCAGGGTAGCAGCGCCAAACCAGCTGCCTGGAATTAAATGATCCTGTTTATCATGAGCGCAAGTGAAGTTCCCCCAATTAAAAACCACTTAGACCTGGCAGAGGGACAGGCAGTCAAACTCAATCCAGGGGCTCAGCTACGCAGAGCATTTTTATAAGCCCACATTTCAGGCCGTAGCTGCCTGCAAGAGAGATCGTGGGCAGGTCCGCACCACCCATTTAAAGCATGTTCCGCACACATTTAAAGCACGCAGCTTTACGCAGCTTTCTTACAAGGAATCCCGGGAAATAGTTTCACCTGCACAGAGCTACAGTTCCCAGCGCCCTTTGCAAACTACAGTACCCAGGATTCCTGAAGGGGTGGAATGAAGTGCTTTAAGTATATGGTGTGAATCTGTCCAATATCTGTCTATTTTATTAAAATTTATATATCGCATGAATGTTAAAAGAAAAAATCAAAACGGGTAAGAAAGAGAATAAAACAATGAAATTATCAGTAAAAGCAGTTCCAAACAACTATTTGCAACATTCAAAGAATAACTAGAATAAGCTAAAAACAAGCTTAAAACACCTGCCAACATTCTACCTGCCTGGGTAGGCTTGCCTGAACAAAAATGTTTTTAGCATGTGCTGCAAAGAGTACAGTGAAGGTGCCTGCCTGATGTCAATAGACTGGGAGTTCCAAGGTGTGGGAGCTGCCACAGTAAAAGATAAATTTATTACAAATGCAGAACAGGTATTATCTTACACCTGTAACAGGGCCAGTTCTGTCAATTGAAGTGGTCAACTGGGCACATAGGTAAAAGGTAAAGGTAAAGGACCCCTGGACTGTTAAGTCCAGTCAAAGGCGACTATGGGGTTGCGGCGCTCATTTGCTTTCAGGCCAAGGGAGCCGGCGTTTGTCCACAGACAGCTTTCCAGTTCATGTGGCCAGCATGACTAAATCACTTCTGGCGCAACGGAACACCGTGATGGAAATTAGAGCACAAGGAAATGCTGTTTACCTTCCTGCCGGAGCAGTACCTATTTATCTACTTGCACTGGCATGCTTTCGAACTGCTAGGTTGGCAGGAGCAGGGGCAGAGCAACGGGAGCTCACTCTGTCACTGGGATTTGAACCACCGACCTTCTAATCGGCAAGCCCAAGAGGCTCAGTGTTTTAGACCACAGCGCCACCTGCACATACGGGGTAGCCAAGTTGTTTAGGGCTTTATATGCTAATAGTAACACCTGGGACAATAACTGACTCAGAATATCTGACTGCACACATTATTACTGCCAGTGTGGTATAGTGGTTAAGAGCAGTAGACTTGTAATCTGGTGAACCAGGTTGGCTTCCCTGCTCCTCCACCTGCAGCTGCTGGGTGACCTTGGGCCAGTCACACTTCTCTGAAGTCTCTCAGCCTCACTCACCTCACAGAGTGTTTGTTGTGGGGAGGAAGGGAAAGGAGAATGTTAGCCGCTTTGAGACTCCTTCGGGTAGTGATAAAGCGGGATATCAAATCCAAACTCTTCTTCTTCTACTACTATTTTTATAATAATAAAAATGAGATAAATAGAATTTCTGAGCCAAAATGAACGGGGTGGGAGTTGTTCTCCCTGAAATTTCAGCACTGCAGCTTCTCCAAAATTTCAGCTTTGCAGCTCCTCCGATTTTTGCACATTCTTAGCTGTCTCCCTTGGGGGTTACCCACACCTCGCCTGAACTCTGGCAACAACAATCACACAAAAAAACATGTTACAGGGCTCGACCTCAACTCCGCCAGCCACCGCTGCGTCTGAGCTCCTTGTAAGCAGGCTGACAAACCATCGGATGAAAGGCGCAGTATCAAGTGAATATCAGTTGTGGTGTCACTGGATGCTGGTTTTTCTGGCTGGGGGCCAGGCGAATGCCTGGCTCTCAATCTGATCCTGCCCACCCTCCAGTGGGTATCATATAATGATGGGATGATTTACTGGAGCAGGTGTGAGGCTGAAGAGAAGAGGCAGGCCTGTTAGCCGGCGGAGAATGTATTCGCAGCTAACCTTGGGGGAGACTCATCCGCTTGCTTTGTGAACATACCATGCCAGGCCAGAGGAAGAAAAAAAGAAAGGGGAATCATAGAACTGCAGAGTTGGAAGGGAACCCCAAAGGGCATCTAGTACAACCCCCTGCGATGCTGGAAAAAATGATAGCCGCATCAAAATCGCATGTCCCTGGCCCCACCAGATATCTATTCATATAGAACATTTGTAGCCCATTCTTCAGTCAGAAGGTCTGGCTTACATGCAGTCACTGAAAACAGGGCAGTCCCTGCCCACAGGCTTGCAATCTAAACAGTATGACACACAAGGAGAAAGGGAAGAGGAGAAAAAGCAAACTCAGGTGCCAATTCTTAAATAGTCGTTCTTACAATGGTCTCCTGGCATTGAAACAGCTCAGGGGCAGGAGGCGCCTGGTGGAGCTGGTCTTTTAGCAAAACCACTCATCTCTCCCACTGAGGCAGCCTGCTGGAATCGGCAGGCAATGTGTGAAGGCCAAGGGACTGCTAGGGGAGGAGGAACAGATTACAGTGGTACCTCGGATTACATACGCTTCAGGTTACATACGCTTCAAGTTACAGACTCTGCTAACACAGAAATAGTACCTCGGGTTAAGAACTTTGCTTCAGGATGAGAACAGAAATCATGCTCCGGCAGCGCGGCAGCAGCAGGAGGCCCCATTAGCTAAAGTGGTGTTTCAGGTTAAGAACAGTTTCAGGTTAAGTACGGACCTCCGGAACGAATTTAGTACTTAACCCGAGGTACCACTGTATATGTTTCCTCTGAGGCTTTCAGTCATTTAATGAAGAGGCATGCACAGCCAACACAAGCAGGCTTTAACCCCAGCTCGATTGCTGGCCAGTACAGGTTAGATCCTGCTGGGAAAAGAGGTGCCTCTGGGTGGGTGGGGGAGCAGGTCCCCCAGCCTCAAAGAAACTGCTTTTTTTTTTGCAGGCATTGGCTGTGTTACAGGGAACCAGGCAGAGGGCCTTCTCAGTAGTGGACCTCTGGAATGAATTAAGTACTTAACCCGAGGTACCACTGTACTTCTTCTCTTGCACATGTAGTGATGCCTATAAAAATGCAGGCTTCTTTCTTGGGAGGAGAGAAAGGAGCGCTTTCCCAGTCCTATGATCAGTGTTTCTTTCATGTGATGTCATAATGATGTCATCTGATTGACAGAGTGGGCGACCCCGGCCACCTGTCACGTTTGAGCCATGTGGTTCGTCCCGATAAGGATGGTCTGGCCCATGGAGCCAAACCCTTTCCACACCCCTGACCTGATCTGAGTTGCAGAGCTACACTCCTTTCCCAGGAGGCAAAGGAGCTAGAGAGTCCCAAATGAGCCAATGGACAGAGATAGCTTTGCTATCTCATTTTGCTATGTGGGGTTTCTCTTGCGCTTGATCCGGAAGCTGCAGTTAGTGCAGAATGCTGCAGTCAGATTGCTGGTAGGAGTGAGACTGCCAGCGTATAACACCTCTGCTCGGTGACCTGTACTGGTTGCTAATTTCCTACTGGGCTAGGTACAAGATGTTACTATTAGTATATAAAGCCCTTAACTTGGGACCAACTTACCTGTGAGATTGCCTTACCCCATGTATGCCCAGTTTGCTGAACTGGCACTATTACAGGTGCCACATAATACTCAGCCCACATTTGTAAGAAACTGATCTTTCAGTGCAGCAGTACACAAACTTTGGAACTCCCTGCCTATTGATACCAGGCAGGCACCTTCACTTCAGTTTTTTCAGCACCTGCTAAAAATATTTTTGTTTAGGTAGGGCTATCCAGACATGCAGAATGTTTTCACCTGGGTTGTTTTTATTTCAGCTTATTGTTGATTTCAATTACTTTTGAATGTTTTACATAGTCATTTTAAACTGTTTCTTAACTGATACTTTTATTGTTTCATTCTTTTCTCAAAGTGCTTTCTAGGTATCATTGCAATCAAGCATTATATAAATTTTGTGAAATAAATAAAAATAAAATAAATTCTGTCCCACACCCCAGAACAGACAGGGGGGATGTAAAGGAAGGATAGGGTAATAGGAAAGGGAGATCAAACAGCTGAGACACAGAGCCTGTTGACCCATTTTGATGAAACATGTGGTACAGTCCTCTGGTTTTCCTGTGTCTCTCACCACCATAGCACACTTTGCCCCTTGACTGAAGCATCTCAGCCTTTTGCATTACAGTGGTACCTCGGGTTAAGTACTTAGTTCGTTACGGAGGTCCGTACGTAACCTGAAACTGTTCTTAACCTGAAGCACCACTTTAGCTGATGGGGCCTCCTGCTGCTGCCGCGCCGCCGGAGCACGATTTCTGTTCTCATCCTGAAGCAAAGTTCTTAACCTGAAGCACTATTTCTAGGTTAGCAGAGTCTGTAACGTGAAGCGTATGTAACCCGAGGTACCACTGTAGTTGGACCTGGCTGCTTGTTGGCTCTGGCGCCACCTACTGTTGGGCTCCCTGCCTTGCATCCTACCGTTCCCAACGGGCTCCAGGCACCACTGCCCTGCTGTAGCTTCTTCCTGGAAGATGACCCATAAATACAGAAATAGGTATAAATAAAAACCTTCCTTTACAGATTGATTCAGATTCTGGATCCTCCAACAACCCCCAAAGATGGCTCACAGGAACAAAGCTGGGGCATCCAAAGCCAGCCGCGCCAAAAAGACTCCCAAGGAGACGCCAGTTGTTACAGGACCCAATATGGACTCTCTGGGTTTCCTGGCTATGGACAGCAACGTCCCAGGTTTGTCGCAGGTCATCCTTCAAAAACTCAACATGAAGAGCTACGATGACTACAGGTGAGGTTTGTTGGTAAACGTAGGTGGGGGTGATATTTCAGAGGATGCTGAAAATCCTGGTTTTGGGTGTGTGTGTGTGTGTGTGTTGATAGCTTCACAGAAGTTGTTAGGATCCAGGCCTGCAAGTGAGAATCTGCACTCTGGGAACCAGGAGATGTTCATTCCAAGACTGGGAGCTGAAATATGAGCCTTAGTAAGATGGGGGGGGGGGAATATCTCTTTAGCCTCATACACGCCAACTGATCCTGCTCATCATGGGCCATGCTGATTTCCTGATCCCTTATAAATCACTATCCACATTTATTTTGGCCTTTTGAGAATGCCTTGTTAAACATTTTGCTTTTGTTAAGAGTGAGATACAAGCTTTCTTGTTTTTCAGGTTTCTGCTTCCTCTGCAGAGTCTCTAGCCCAGTCTTCCCCAGGCTGGTGCCAGCCAGATGTTTTGGACCACAAAACCACAGTCACAAGCAGCATGTTCCACAATGCACAACCGAACCCCTAATCCTAAAAAAAGACAGAAAGAATAAAAAAATACAGTACATCCCCATTTACCTAACATTCTGGCAGCTGAATGAACAGTTTTGGTATGGTGTTGCTACAAGTTTTGTTTTTGAGAACAAACTTAGTTAAAGAAAGAAAGAAGCCTTGCTGATATTTGTTTGTATATTTAGAGCATTTGTTCACTGTTAGGTGCCCAGAATAAGCTCACCTACAACTGATTAAAACAAGAGGGTCCCTGTTTGTGCTGTTTCTTCACAGGTCTGCAGTGGAAGGCAGAAAACTGTGCACGGATTTTGGCATCCGGTCCTATTTTGAGATGTTCCAGAAAGTGGAGGACACTTTCAAGTTTTGTGTTGAGTGCAAGAAGCTTCCGGAATCAATGCCTGACCCTAAAAGCCTGCGGCGCTGCAAAAGGTTAAAAAATAATAATAGAACTGTTAATCAATGAAAGAAATCCTAGATCAGGAGAGCCTTTGGCCCTCTGGATATTTCTGAACTGCAACTCCCACCATCCCTTGCTGTTGACCATTTTTGCTGGGGCTGGTGGGAGTTGTAGTTCAACAACATATGGAGGGCCAGATGACATTTTTAAGCATAATACATCAAGCAAATAAATGTGCATGTGACCAAACCAGGAAACTATGGCTGCCTGCTTTGGAACAAACCAGTATATCAAGCTACAAATTGTTTTAGGATCCAAAGCAGGCAACCATTGTTTCCCAGCCAGATGAATCAGGAAACTACGGCTAAGGAGATGCTTCCTGGCTTCACTGTGGTTCCTGCAAAGGGGAAGAGCAAAGCAGCTACGAGCAAAGGCTCGTTCATATCCCAAGTCAAGATATGATCGTCCAGATATAGGCAGTGAATAAAGATCACTTCTTGCTATGGATATTGAAGCCAGTGGGGTCTGGTAGGCTGAACCTTATGGCAACCTTCCTTCCACTCCCAGGTGCCAGAATGTCTATTACTGCAGCTCAGAATGCCAGCGAGCCAACTGGCCCACACACAAAAAGGTCTGCAAGAAGCTGAAACTGGTGGCTCTCGACCGACTAGTGGAATGGCTTGTTTTCACAGGTAAGCCTGCTATGGGCATGAGATTCAGTGCTGGTGTATTTTTTTCCTCTGCCCTCTCTCAGCTGCTCTGTTAGTGTGTCTTCACTGGCAGAATGGCTCTATGGGGTGTTCAGTCATGGCCGCGGCCATTCTGATGTGCCACCTGCATTGCAGGGCTTCCACCGAATCCTTTGCTGGCCAGTGTTCAGAATCAGGTTATGCTCTTTATTCATTCATTAATCACAGTTTCCAATTAAAGGAAAACAACCCTACCTGACAATAAACTATAAAAAATATGTGTATTACAGCAGGCAGACTTAAAGGTTGGGCAAGGGCACCTTAAAAACAAACAAACCAATGAATCCCAAGGCCCACTAGTAACCCAAAGGTCTACCAGTCAATCTGAAGCTTTTGTTCCACTGCGATTCTTCCGACAGGCGACATCCCTTTCCCCACAAGCCCCTGGACGAAGCGAATCCTGGAGGTGAGAGGCTGGGAGGACTACTTCTCGATGCAGGACGGTCTAGAGGAGAAGCTCAGCAATATCATGACGGGGCGTTACATGAACATCCTCTGGGCCAATGCTGGGAAGCCAAAGCCGGAGGAGGCGGAGCTCCTGGAGTCTGTCAAGTGGGTGATGACGGACTTTGTGTCCAGGCCAGCCACCATTGGCTTGGGGCTGTGCCTGTTCCACCTCGACCCCTACGCCAAGCCTATCACGGTGCACGTGGTTGGAGCTTCCCACGTAGAGACTCTGAATGCCCGGGTGACAGACTACGATGAGCTCTCCCGCATGTTTCCAAAGCACCAGGGCATCGAGGTGGTGATGGTGGGCGTTGACGTGGTAGATGGGCCCATCATGAGGCCGCCGTTGGTGGCTTTTGGGCCCCGGGAACGAGTCTACCTCAGCAGCTACAAGGGCCTTTATCATGACTTCTGGGAATCGCAGGTGGAGACCCAGCAGGCTGCTCGGCCTGACATCGTGGTTGGCTTCCACCCAGGTATGTCATTCCATTGTCCCTTCCCTGTAGCTCAGTGGTGGAGCTTCTTTTTGCGTGCAGAAGGTTCCAGGTTCAATCCCCGTCATGTCTGGATAGGAATCCTGGGAGCAGTAACTTGCTAAGGATGCTGGGAATTTCACTTTGCCAGGGGTAAACTCCAGCTCTTTGCAGTGGGAGGGAGCCTGCTTTAAATGTATTATGTGTTGGAGCCCTTCCCATTACAAATGGTGCATGAAGCCTTTTGTTGTTGTTGTTGTTTAGTCGTTTAGTCGTGTCCAACTCTTCGTGACCCCATGGACCAGAGCACGCCAGGCACTTCTGTCTTCCACTGCCTCCCGCAGTTTGGTCAAACTCATGCTGGTAGCTTCGAAGACACTATCCAACCATCTCGTCCTCTGTCGTCCCCTTCTCCTTGTGCCCTCCATCTTTCCCAGCATCAGGGTCTTTTCCAGGGAGTCTTCTCTTCTCATGAGGTGGCCAAAGTATTGGAGCCTCAGCTTCATGGTCTGTCCTTCCAGTGAGCACTCAGGGCTGATTTCTTTAGGAATGGATACGTTTGATCTTCTTGCAGTCCATGGGACTCTCAAGAGTCTCCTCCAGCACCATAATTCAAAAGCATCAATTCTTCGGCCATCAGCCTTCTTTATGGTCCAGCTCTCACTTCCATACATCACTACTGGGAAAACCATAGCTTTAACTATACGGACCTTTGTTGGCAAGGTGATGTCTCGACTTTTTAAGATGCTGTCTAGGTTTGTCATCGCTTTTCTCCCAAGAAGCAGGCGTCTCTTAATTTCGTGGCTGCTGTCACCATCTGCAGTGATCATGGAGCCCAAGAAAGTAAAATCTCTCACTGCCTCCATTTCTTCTATTTGCCAGGAGGTGATGGGACCAATGGCCATGATCTTCGTTTTTTTGAGCTACCCTCTTTAGCTGGTCTTTTGCGTTTGCAGGATATTTGTGGACCCAGCAGAGAGAAAGGGAGAGAGAAGGAGTTTCAGAAATCCTTGTTTATGCTAATGCGCTCTTAGGATCATCCCTAAATCTGTCTGTGAGCTACTGGAAATGGAATGCAGTAAATGGCAACAGAGAGATCCAAGTATTTTATCTGTAGGTGAACAATGCCAGCAAACCAACAGCCTTAAGAGCAGTTGTCCATCTCCACCCCAATGTGAATAAGAACCTACCCCCGACTTGCATTTTTTCATCTGTTTGCTAGCTTGGTTTGGAATGCAGGAAACTTTACATTAGGATCAGCTAATTACCTTTGAAGCCCAGTGCTGTCAGCAGCGAGGGCAGGGAACTTCTGGCCAGCAGGGCAAATTAAGCCCAACACAGATCCCAATTTGGCCCATGGGCTGTTTCCGCCAAACTGTTTCCACCAGCCCTATACCTGGTGTCACCTTTTGCTGCTTTCATAAAATTGCCCTAATTTTATTGATGTTATGCTTAGGGGTGGAAGGATCTGCCCCTTTTGGTTCTCTGGGTTTCTCATTTTTCGAATCTCAAATTCAGCCTCTACAGCTCTTTAACACAGCTCTCCCTCTGGGAGTTCTCACCGTCAGGGACTCTGTGAGGTCTCCAGCAGAGAAGAGTCCCCCCCCCCCCACACCGGCTGCCATCTGATCTTTTTAACTGTCTGTACTAGTGATTGAACCTGAGACCATCTGCTTGCAAAGCAGGTGCTCTGTCACCAAGCGACTCTCCCTTCCCAGTTTGGAAGGGGGGGGTGTTTCCCAAGGGTGAAGACATGTGTAATCTTTTTTGAGCAGTGAAGCCATTATGGAAGTGCCCTTAACAAACCAAACATACTGCTTCCTCTGCACCATAGTGGGGTGGAAGACTACCTAGTCCCACAAATAGAGGCTGGTGGCCATCAACTAGAGTTGCCATACGTACAGAATATTCCAGACATACAGTGGTACCTCAGGTTACATACACTTCAGGTTACAGACTCTGCTAACCCAGAAATAGTACCTCGGGTTAAGAACTTTGCTTCAGGGTGAGAACAGAAATCGTGCTCCAGTGGCAGCAGGAGGCCCCATTAGCTAAAGTGGTGCTTCAAGTTAAGAACAGTTTCAGGTTAAGAACGGACTTCCAGAACGAATTAAGTGCTTAACCCAAGGTACCACTGTATCTGGAATACTGCTGTCTCTAGCAGTGTCTGGGCGAAAATTGGTAAAATGTCCAAGAAAATCCAGATGCATGGCAGCCCATGTTGGCAGTGCTGTTTTCCATAGAAAATGCTCAAAAACAGCAATTTTTTTGCCCCCCAAAGCTCAACAACATCCATGTCTGGAATTCACATAATCACATGACCCCGAGGATCATCTAGTCCAGGCATAGGCAAACTCGGCCCTCCAGATGTTTTGGGACTACAACTCCCATGATCCCTAGCTAACAGGACCAGTGGTCAGAGATCATGGGAGTTGTAGTCCCAAAACATCTGGAGGGCCAAGTTTGCCTATGCCTGATCTAGTCCAACTCGCTGCAATGCAGGAATCTCAGCAAAGGCATCTATGACAGATGGCCACCTGACCTCTGCTTAAAAACCTCTAAGGGAGAAGAGTCCACCACCTCCCAAGGGAGACCATCCCACTGTCAAACATCTCTTACTTTCAGAAAGTTTTTTCCCCGATGTTTAATCGGAATCTCCTTTCTTGTACCTTGAAGCCATTGCTTTGAGTCCTACCATCCAGAGCAAGAGAAAACAAGCTTGTTCTGTCTTCCATGTGACAGCCCTTGAGATATCTGAAGATGGCTATCGTCAAATATTCCTAAGGCTGTACTTTGCTTTAAACTGTTTTCATGCTGTATAAACTGTTGTGTGACCTGCCCTGGGACCTGTGGGCGAAAGGCAAGTAATAAATCAAATCATTACAGTGGTACCTCGGGTTACAGCCTCTTCAGGTTACAGACTCCACTAACCCAGAAATAGTACCTTGGGTTAAGAACTTTGCTTCAGGATGAGAACAGAAATCGTGCAGTGACGGCGCAGCGGCAGCATGAGGCCCCATTAGCTAAAGTGGTGCTTCAGGTTAAGAACAGTTTCAGGTTAAGAACGGACCTCCAGAATGTATTAAGTACTTAACCCGAGGCACCACTGTATTATGAATATTTATAATAAAAATAGTGAGCATCGTGTTCTCACTGTAGCCAACCAAATGCCCCCATGCAAGCAGGGCCCCTCCACACTTGCCATTCCCAGCAACTGGTGTTCATTGGCACACTGCCTCTGACAGCCTCCGACTTTCTGACAAAGCGTCAGGATCCTCCACGTTTTCATTTGTCTGTTTGTGATTTCTTCTGTTTGTCCTGGGTTCTCTACCCACACGTCCAAGAGATTGGTTTTTTGTACCGCCACTTTCCCTGGGGGAACCTACTGCTCACTACTGAATCAGAACAAACATCAGTCGGGATTTCTGTGGATTGGCGTTTGTTCCAGTTCAGCAATAAGCACCGGGTTTTCCCAGGGAAAGCTGAATAAAATCTGCAGAGAATGTCCTCTAAGCAATCTTTTCCCACCAGACCATCATGCTAAGGGCCTCTTGTGCCAGCACACAGGCCATGAATCTCACTGCCTCTCACCCTAACCTACCTCACAGGGTTGTTGTGCGGATGACATGAGGAAGGGGAAATCCGGGTATGCCACCTTGAGCTCCTTCGAGAAAAAAGGTGGGATATAAATCCAATAAATAATAACAATACTACCATTAAATAATTGCACAAACCTAGATTATACACTTGAATCCCTCCTGCAGGTGATCCCACTCACCCGAGGGATCCTCTGGATGCCAGATGTCTCAGAAGCACACCTTGCGGATCACAACTTGCCTAGCAAGCACCAGATTCTGCCCAGCTGTCTCATAAGCTATTCCACTTCCAGTCAGCTGCTTGCTGCTGACAGTGTGTTTCACTGCTGGGATTAGACTGAGCACTAAAGAGCTGAGCTGAGGGACCCTGACAGGGGCTGATCAGCTTGTTAGCATACCTATCACTATCGAGCTGGTTAAGTGCAGAGCAGCTGTGGTGGGGGGCATTAAGTGCTCAGCTGCACACACAGCTTGGGCGTCCCTCGCACACATTACAAAACGTACCGGAAGCCATCATGGTGCGTTGTAATGTGGGGGCAATCGGTACATGACAAAATGGCCACAAGGGTTTCCCAAACTGCATCCTGCTCAGTTTCTCCAGGGAAGGAGAAACTAGGTTCTATGAGCATGCCTCAGCCAATAATAATAATAATAATAATAATAATAATAATAATAATAATAGATTATTTGTACCCCGCCCATCTGGCTGGGTTTCCCCAGCCACTCTGGGCGGCTTCCAACAGAGATTAAAAATACATTAAAATGTCACGCAATAAAAACTTCCCTGAACAGGGCTGCCTTCAGATGTCTTCTAAATGTCAGGTAGTTGTTTATCTCTTTGACATCTGGTGGGAGGGCGTTCCACAGGGCAGGCGCCACTACCGAGAAGGCCCTCTGCCTGGTTCCCTGTAGCTTTGCTTCTCGCAATGAGGGAATCGCCAGAAGGCCCTCGGCACTGGACTTCAGTGTCCAGGCAGAACGATGGGGGTGGAGACGCTCCTTCAGGTATACTGGGCCGAGGCCGTTTAGGGCTTTAAAGGTCAACACCAACACTTTGAATTGTGCTCGGAAACGTGCTCGGAAACGTACTGGGAGCCAATGTAGGTCTTTCAAGACCGGTGTTATGTGGTCTAGGCGGCCGCCCCCAGTCACCAGTCTAGCTGCCGCATTCTGGATTAGTTGTCGTTTCCTCTGCGAGGGCAGATCTGAGATGGAGGAGGAAGAAGAAGTAGGCAGGTGTTGCCACTCCCTGGACTGGTGGTAAGCAAGAAGGCAGGCAGCGGAGGGCTGGCTGAGGGCAGACTGAGGTTGGTGGGGCAGTGCCCCATTCACCTAATGGACCCACCTTCACTGGTGCCCCTCCATGTACAACAGCTGACCAGACTAGCTGTTGAATCTTACATCAACATCCTCCACTGAACCCAGGAGCAGAAGACAAGCTCTGTCCGCTTACCACCACCCCTCAGTATCTGCCACCTAAGGCAGCTGCTTCATCTTGCCTCACGGCTGGGCTGGCCTGGATTGATAGATGACACATCACAGAATAGTAGAGGATATCTGGGGACAATGCTGCAAAGCAGGCTTCTTTTTCTACCAGGATGGGATAAAAGAGAAAGAGACATTTTATGAAATTTTATCAGGGAGCGGGGAATGACTTCTGAGAAATTTGGGGTCAGTTCTATGCTTAATCTTTTTTATATATGGAAAGATGATGATGATCATATTTAGCCCAAAACAAAAAGGCCTCCCAGAGTGGCTTAGAAATGTGACATAGGTGGTCCCCACCCTCAGGCTTGCAAGCTAAAAGATATAGCACAAAAGGAAAAAAAACTAGAAGGGAGGCGGAAAACTGTCCTTTGGGATTTCAAGCCACATATGACGTATCCATCACAATGTTGGGCATTTCCATAACATTACCTACCCAGTCCTGGAAGGCAACCTGAAACTTTTCGTAAAGGATGTTGCAATGTGTCTTGTCTCAGCGATGGCACTACGCGGCACTGCAAGGGTGCTTCTTACTCAGGAGCAAGGCCATGTTCCACTGGCGCACATTCCGTAGGTATTAAGTTATTAGTACCAGGATAGTCAGATGCCCTTGTGAATACGCAAGGCTCCCTTGGCACATCATTCCAAGCTTGCAGAAATGTCAGAGGGCTTTGCAAACTGGGAATTAATCTTCCCTCCGTCCCCCGCTCTGCCATCCCCAATCTGATCTGATCTTGGCAGTGTCACCGCCCGCCCCCCATGGTTCCCAGCTATGACGTGCGAGAGAGTTTGGCATCCTTGTTCTGACAGCTGCACAAACAGCCAGACCCTCACTATTCCCTCCCTCAACCTGCTGGGGATGTTTCCAGCCTCCATCCTCTTTCTGCCAAAGGTGTGAAGTACAAGTGGAATCAGCACTGGCTTCACATATCGGCCTTGCAAGGCATAAGCACGCTAAGTTGGCACTCTTCACCAGCAAAAGGTGCAGAGAATGTCCTCTGAGCAATCTTTTCCCGTTATGACATCATGCTAGGGGCATCTGTACGGCATCCAGGGAAAGTCGGCCTCAGTTCTTGCCCTGCAGCTTTGCCTGGCGTCCAGTCTCTGCAAATAGCACATGAGGTTATTAAAGCCATCCCTGCACTGAATTGCTTCATGCTGCAAGCGGTCGCATGGGGATGTGTGTGTGTGTTGTATCTTGCAGGGGAGTGTTCAGACGTGCAACCAAAATGATCAAGGGGATGGAGGGATGCTCCTATGAGGAAAGGTGGTAGCATTTTGGACTTCTAGGTTTGGAGATAAAGCAAGAAAGAGGGGACTTGATAGAAGTGTATTAAAATTATGCATGTCATGGAGAAAGTGAAACACTAGAACTCACGGACAGCCAATGAAGCTGAATGTTGGAAGTTTCAGGACAGACAATAGAAAGCCCTTCTTCAGGCAGTGCATAGTTAACTTGTTCCCACAAGGGGTAGTGATGGTCACCAAGCTGGATGGCTTTAAGAGAGGATTGGACAAAGGCTATCAATGGCTACTAGGCATAATAGCTATGCTGTGGGAGGCAATGATGCTTCTGAACACCAGTTGCTGGAAGCCACAGGAGGCGAGAGTGTGCTTGTGCTCAGGCCCTGCTTTTGGACTTTCCACTGGTTGGCCACTGTGGGAACAGGATGCTGGAGGAGATAGGTCCCTGGCCTGATCCAGCAAGCTCTTATTATGTTCTTATGCATGATGGCACATAGAAATGGCACCAGGGTCAGGGAGACGGCTAGGCTGAAACCCTTCTGACATGTTCTCTTGTGTGTTTCACCACACTGCAAAGGGCAATTCCACGAGATAAACCTTTCAAAAAATGCAGCCTGGGCACTGCATGCAAATTAGCCATTTCCGGTCTTCTCCATTCCTAGGTTTCCATGCCTGCCATGACCTTATGGAGAGTTGGCTTCCCACCTTGCTGCTCCTTCGAGACTATGAGATCCCCTCGCTCTTCACAGTGTACAGGTAAACAGGCAGGTTTTCCTCTACTTCCTCTCCCACACTGTTCCCCATTGCTGGTGCCAAGGGCCAAAAGAGACGATAAGTAAGTGGAGGTTGGATGGCTATCTATCATGGATGCTTTAGCTGAGATTCCTGCATTGCAGGAGGTTGGACTAGATGACTCTTGGGGTCCCTTCCAACTCTTAAGATTCTATGATTCTATCTGGTACCGGGGGCAAAGGTGGACAGATGTACCGTATTTTTCACTCCATAAGACACACTTTTTTCCTCCTAAAAAGGGGAAATGTGAGTGTGTCTTATGGAGCGAATGGCGCTGCGCAGAGAGGGAAAGCTGCGCAGCACCCCTTCAGCGAAGCGAGAGGAGGAACAGAGCCCCTTCTGTTCCTCCCCCCGCTTTGCTGAAGGGGCGCTGTGCAGCTCTCGCTCTCTGCGCAGCGCCCCTTCAGCGAAGCACCTCTCCTGGCTTCTGCCTTAGTGATCCCTCTTGCTGTCCTGGCTTATGGGATAGCCCCGCGGAGCCTCTTCCGGGCGGGGGAGCCTTCATCCTGCGGACCTGAGAGACTTGGCTATCCCAGAATCCAGAACAGCCAGAGGCTATCCCAGAAGCCAGATCCCTCTTGCTCTTTCTGGCTTTTGGAATTCAGAATATTTATTTTCTTGTTTTCCTCCTCCAAAAACTAGGTGCGCGTTATGGTCTGGTGCGTCTTATGGAGCGAAAAAATACGGTAACTGTTAGCTTCACAAAGCAGGCTGCATTCAATTTCAATTCACAGTATTTCAGTTTAAATTTCAACTCACAGGGACATAGGAAGCTGCCTCATGTTGGCTCAGACTATTGGCCTCTCTAGCTCCATATTGCCTACACTGACTGGCAGTGGCTCTTCAGGGTTCAGGCAGGAATCATTCCCGGCCCTACCTGGAGATGCCTGGGATTGAACCTGGGCAAGGCTGATGCGCTAACCACAGAATCACAGACCTTCCACTCTTCTATTCTCCTTCCAGGACGTTTTGACATTTGCCGCTCATTTGGATGTCCAACCTGCATTAGGAATGTGCAGGTGAGGCTGCAGAGCATTCAAACAGACTAGGAAGAGGGAGGCATAGGAGGAATGGCTAGGGGGCTGTTGCAGCTGCTTCCCAACATCTACCACCTGAGGCATTTGCCCCATTTTGTCCGATAGTGGGGATGGCCCTGAACTCATTTGAGTTATAAGAAGCTACACAGAATCTGGGAACTGGAGCCTTCTATTTTCAGTTTCCTAGGACTGTCACCAAACCCAGTGTGGTCCCATTAGGGCAGAATGCCCAGGAAGCCAAATCAATATTGGCATTCTGTCGACTTTTGAGTATCTGTTTGCACACATATTCCTTTGATCTCTTCCCAAGCCTCCTATTTCAATTGCTGTGTTTTATTGCCTGTTTTAATTATGTAAGTGTGTATGCATAATTTATCTTTATTCAATTTTCAAAATAACGAGATACATACTTACATTAAAACAAGGTGGGGGAGGAAGATTCATAAATACATACCTGTAATGGCTTTAGGGGTTGCTTGTGCGTAAGTTGCCGCCGCTCTGGGCTAGGTTGGCTGGTTAAACCATTTCTCGCTGGACAGCCATCGACTCCGTGGCTGTTCAGTCGCTGGCAGAATCCGTCAGTGGGCGTTTCTTAAACCTTTTCCAACATAAAAGTTGTTTGACGCCCAGTCTCCTCCTACTCTCCCTGCACGGAAGTCTTCTGCGCAGGGAGGGCGTGGGTAGCGGAGGACCTGTGCTCTCCCCGCTGGTGTCCAGTGAAGAGTCCCGGAGCCTGCTCTCTGCTTCCCCCATTGGCCCCCCTCTATCCCTGGTGTTGCGCTGATTTTCTTCCCCAACAGGAGACCTGCCTCTCTCCCTGCTTGACCCCTCTCCAGCATCGCTGTGGAGCCTCGCCTCCTCCTCTAGTTCCAATGGCAGTTCCCTGACAGCCATCTCCCCCCCAGAACCGCCTCCACCCCCGGCCCGACCTTTGGATCCAACTTTGTCCCTGTCCTCGGCCGACGATGCGGGGAATCCTCGGAAGGAGCTGTCGCCATCTTCAGAGGATTCAAAACCCGCTTCCCACCCGCTCTGATCTCTCCCCGCGGGGTGGGCCTCCCAGTCTGAATCCTCCCTCTCCGACGCTTCTCCTCCCTCCTCTTCGGAGTCAGGAAAACCCTCACTCCTCGTCATCGGTGGTGCCAAATTGCTCCTCCCAGAATCTCGCTGGTGGTTTTGGTTTGTGTGGCAACCGACTGTGGAACTCTTCCACTAGATACCCGTCATTGATTGCCTCCGCGGGAACCCACGTGTCTTCGAACCGGGGTTCTCCCTCCCAAGCGACCAAGTACTCTACCTTGCGCCCCCGCCACCTGGAATCGAGTATTTCTGTGGCTTGGTTGTGGTGTTCCCTCTCCTCTACTTGCGGGTGTGTGGTGACTTCTCCCTCCCGTCCCGGGAATTCCCGCCCCTCCCTGTACGGAGAGAGTAGGGACCCATGGAACACTGGGTGTAACTTCATGCTGTCAGGCAGCTTGAGCCTAAATGCCACGGGGTTCACCTGCTGGGTTACCTCAAAAGGTCCCAGCCGCCTCGGCTGCAACTTCTTGCACCCTCCCTTAAAGGGTAACCCTCGGGTTGACAACCACACCCGGTCCCCCACCCGTATGGTCTCCCCTTCCCGACGGTGCTTGTCTGCCTGCCTCTTGTAAATTTCTTTGGCCCTCTCCAAATTCATCTGGAGTTGCTGGTGCAAGGCCTCCATTTCTTCCACAAACTGCTCTGCTGCAGGTACGCTCCACCCTTCCTCCCCCCTCCCCGGGAAGGCCCTGGGGTGACACCCATAATTGGCCATGAACGGGCTCATTCCCGTGGACACGTGTTCAGCGTTATTGTATGCAAATTCAGCCAGCGCTAGTTTCTCTACCCAATCGTTCTGTCTCTCGCTGACGTAGCAGCGTAGGTATTGCTGGAGTATACTGTTCGCTTGTTCCGCTTGCCCGTTGGTTTTCGGGTGTCTCGCCGTCGAGAACCCCACCTCGACCTGCAGCAAGCTCATGAGCTTCCTCCAGAACCTTGAAGTAAATTGTTTCCCGCGATCTGAGATGACCCTCGAGGGAGTCCCATGCAACCTGAAGATGTGATCCACAAACAATCTGGCTGTTTCCTCTGCCGTCACCGCATGTGAGCAAGCTATGAAATGGCACATTTTTGTTAGTAGATCGACTACTACCATGACTGCTGTCTTCCCTCTTGATTTGGGCAAATCAGTCATAAAATCTATGGACACGACCTCCCAGGGTCTTCCCGGCGTGGGTAAGGGTTCCAGTAACCCTGCAGGGGCCGCCCTCTCCCCCTTTGCCCTCTGGCAGCAGTCGCACCCCCGTACGTACTCCCGTACATCTTCCCTTACCCTTGGCCACCAGAACTGCCTGGTGACAAGCAGCATGGTCTTGTGCTGACCAAAGTGCCCCGCTGTTGGGTTGTCGTGGAGTTGTTTGAGTACCCTTCCCCTCAAGGTCTCCCCCAGTACGTACAGCGCTCCCTTATAGTACAGTACCCCTTCCTTTTCCTCAAACTCTCCATGGTTTTCCCTTCCTTCCCGTAGTTCCCTGATTTTAGTTTGGGTGAACTCG
Organism: Podarcis filfolensis; assembly: GCF_964270895.1. Classification (NCBI taxonomy): domain Eukaryota; kingdom Metazoa; phylum Chordata; class Lepidosauria; order Squamata; family Lacertidae; genus Podarcis; species Podarcis filfolensis. The sequence continues at coordinate 34,041,204 of NC_139616.1, read as the reverse complement.
TCGTCCCGGGTGAGACCGGCTAGTTCTCGTTTCCCAACCAACACTCCCCCACACACCCATTTGTCCTCGGGAAACACGTGTCGGGCTTCCGGCGGTCCCTCTCCTTCCATGTACTCCGGCTTCCGGGAGAGAGCATTGGCTCTAACACTCTCCTCTCCCGGCACATACCGGATCTCGAAGGAAAACTTGGAGAACTCTTGTGCCCATTGAATCTGTCTCTGGTTGAGTACTCGCGCAGTCCTCCAGTACTCCAAGTTCTTGTGATCCATGCAAACCTGGATCTTGTGCCGCGAAACGCTGCATAGATAGCTAGCAGTTCGCGGTCATACACCGTGTAGTTCTGCTCCGACTTGTTCAGCTTCCTCGAGAAAAAGGCGCACGGCCTCCTGTCTTGCTGGGTTCCTGGCTGCAAAAGTACGGCTCCTATGGCCCGGCCTGACGCGTCGGTCTCTAGCCTCATGGGCTTCTCCAGATCCACGTGCAGGAGCTGCTCTTCCGACGCGAACGCTTTCTTCCGGCTTTCAAAGGATTGCTGGGCCCCTTCTGTCCAGACGAACTTCTTTTTGCTACTGAGACAGTCTGTGATGGGTGCTGTTAAATGGGCGAAGTTCTTGATGAACTTCCTGTAGAAGTTGCTGAACCCTAGGAACCTCTGCACGTCCTTCCGGGTCTTGGGGGCCTTCCATTCCAGTACCGCCTGCACCTTGCTGGGGTCCATAGCTAGGCCCTTGTCTGACAACTTGTACCCCAGAAACTTGACCTCCCTTGTGTGAAATTGGCATTTTTCCAGCTTGACCCACAACTGGTGCTTCTGCAGTCTCTTTAGCACTTCCCTGACGTCTTTGACATGTTGCTTCTCATTGTCAGAATAGATTAAGACGTCGTCCAAGGCTACGCAGTTTTTGTACAGCAGGGACCCCAACATGTGGTGCATGAAAGCTTGAAAGCAGGCGGAGCCCGACTGTAATCCGAAGGGCATAACTAAGTACTCGAAGGGGGGTGAACATGGTGGTTTTCCATTCGTCCCCCTCCCTCATCCTGATCAAATTGTATGCCCTCCTGAGGTCCAGCTTGGTAAAAATTTTCCCCTGCCTCACCTGTGTTAAAATGTCATCAATCCTGGGCATTGGGAAGGTCACGGGTTCTGATACCAGGTTTAGGGCCCTAAAATCTACGACTAATCTGGGCTGATTAGTATCCTTTTTGTCCACAAAGAACACCGGACTGCCCCTCACCGCCTTTGATTCTCTTATGAAACCTCTTTTCAGGTTCTTGTCAATAAATTCCCGCAACTCCTGCATCTCCCTGTCCGACATGGCATACAGTTTACCCACTGGCAGCTGAGCCCCTGGGAGTAGGTTGATTTGGCAGTCAAAGGGCCTATGGGGGGGTAGTCTATCCGCCTCCTTCTCGCTGAAGACCTCCTGCAGGTCAGCATATTGGGGTGGCACCTTCCCTTTTGGCTCCACCGCCATTCCCGCTACCCTGGCCACTGTCATCCTTGGGGTTTCCCCCCCATGCAGTGTTCCAAGCAGTAAGCTGACCCAAAGGTGACTGTCCACTGATGCCATGCCACTACTGGATCATGCAGTGACAGCCAGCTCATTCCCAGTATTATTGGGGGTCCTGACAGTGTGGCTACGTGAAAGGCAATGGTCTCTTGTGTGCCTGGAAACCCTCATTCTCATTGGTGGGGTCTGGCGCATCACCTCCCCTCCCAGAAGTTCCCTGCTGTCGATGGTGGTCACTTGCAAGGGAAAATCCAGAGGCAGCAGGTGGAGTTGGTGTTCTAGAGCGAAGCTCTTGCTGAAGAAATTGCAGGAACTGCCTGAATCCAGCAGCCCCTTCACCTTGACTGGGTGCCCATTTGGGAGTTCTAGCACCACTTCTATGGCTATCGCTGCCCTGGGAGGGTCTGGTTGGGGCACTTCTATTGGTTGTTGGCTTGGCTGCTGCCCCTGCTGATTGGCAGCCAAGCTTGGCCGTTTCCCTGGTCCTGATCCGTTTCCCCCTTCCCCTCACAGCCCACAGCTCCCACCATCCCTTGCCAGGCCTTTCTTTGAGGGCAGACCCTGGCAAAATGTCCTGGCCGTTGGCAGAGGAAACACTTCTTGTGGGTTTTCCAATCCTTTCCCTCCCTCTTGCACCCTTCAGTGGTGTTTGAAACCTCGCGCGCGCGCCATCTATTTCCATTGGCTCAGCCGGCTGGGGAGGCTGCCTCGGTATTTCAGGAATGCGGTAGTCATGGTAACGTTCCCCTCTCCCTTCGCTCTTCTCCTGCGCCCGCGCTTCCTGTCTTGCTCCAATCGCAAGCACAGCCTTGGTCAGCTGGTCCATCGACTGCGGGCGGGGCGCGCGAGAAAGCTCATCCTTGACTGTTGGGGACAACCCCTCCTCAAATAACATCTGAATGGGTTCTGCGTCCAGATCCCACCCAAGCCGGTGGATTAACATCGCAAAGCGTGACCAGTACTCTCTAACAGATTGGCTCCCCTGCTCGCACCCCATCAATTGCCGTCGAACCACATTTTGCTCCACTTCGCTTGAAAAAGTTTCATTCATTGCCTGAAAAAATTTCCTGACGTCTTTTAAGGCGGCATTTTGCGTTGCCATTAGGGGCCTGATCCATTCCCGTGCCCCATCCTCCAGATGCCCCACAATGTAGGCCACCCTCTCCCCATCATCCCCAAAGTCATCATGCTGCAGTTCCAAAGTGTACTCTATTTCCGTTCGGAATGCGTTGTAGTCCTGGGGCTTCCCCCCAAACTTGTGCACCAGCCCCGGTACCTTCCTTGCGATGGGGGCGGGTCTGACCATGGCATCCTGAGCCCTCCGTTCTTCCAGCCTCGCCGTCAGCAGAGCCACATGCTGTTCTAAATCTCGGTTCCTCTCCACCAGATTCTGCACTCCAGCTGCTCGCTCCATGGCGCCGGCTTCTCTGGTTTGACTCATTATGCTCCCCTGCCTGTCGCTGCGCACAAGCAACTTCAGTGACTGACGGATTGCTGTAATGGCTTTAGGGGTTGCTTGTGCGTAAGTTGCCGCCGCTCTGGGCTAGGTTGGCTGGTTAAACCATTTCTCGCTGGACAGCCATCCACTCCGTGGCTGTTCAGTCGCTGGCAGAATCCGTCAGTGGGCGTTTCTTAAACCTTTTCCAACATAAAAGTTGTTTGACGCCCAGTCTCCTCCTACTCTCCCTGCGCGGAAGTCTTCTGCGCAGGGAGGGCGTGGGTAGCGGAGGACCTGTGCTCTCCCCGCTGGTGTTCAGTGAAGAGTCCCGGAGCCTGCTCTCTGCTTCCCCCATTGGCCCCCCTCTATCCCTGGTGTTGCGCTGATTTTCTTCCCCAACAGGAGACCTGCCTCTCTCCCTGCTTGGCCCCTCTCCAGCATCGCTGTGGAGCCTCGCCTCCTCCTCTAGTTCCAATGGCAGTTCCCTGACAATACCTAAAAGGAAGGAATGAGAAAAATTCACGAACGTGGAAAATCCATTGTTTTGATGGGATTGTGTATTTAATCATAGATGTTTATATTTTAATATTTCTGTAAATTGGATTTTATGTATTAGAAGCCTAAAATTATCTTCATTAATTTTATTATGACATTTATACCCCATCTTTCCTCCAAGGAACTCAAGGTTGCATACATAATTCTCCTATTTCTACCCTCAAAACCACCCTGTTGAGGTAGGCTAGGTTGAAAGGCAGTGACCAACCAAGTAGGAATCTGAACCCCAGGTCTTAGTCTAACACTCTAATCACTACTCTATGCCAGCTCTATTCAGTGGATGCTAATGAAGTCCAGGCAAGGTTTTGTTAAAGCATGTGTTATTTCACACTTTCCAGTGTGTTTTTCTGTTGCTTTCATTGCAAAAAGTCTGATCTTTTGAGGAAGTGGGTTTGTTGTGCAAAACATCCCCATCCATTATAAGAGCACAACTATCACGGGCCGATACGTGATTGAGTTCCACCCCAAAATAGTGACTATCTGGAACCTGAAACCATTCAGGGTCTAAACTGACCTAGCCAGTGCTAACTGAAAATGAGCTAGCAGCACTAACCAAGGCCCCTTCCTTCTTTTCCCCAGTGAACAGGAAATGAAGAATTCGCTCAAGATCTTGATGGAGCTAGAGACCCAGATCACAGGCTGTGGGGCCAACCCCTTTGCCTCCCTCAAACCAGAACAGGCCTACTCAAACCCCAATAAGCCTCCTGTCTACTGCAACTCCCACTACATGATGTTCCAGGGGCTGTCTGCTCCCCCAGATGAGCTGGACATAGGAGAGCTGGATGGGGGTGAAGAGGAGCGAGATTAGATGGGGAAGCTTAGAGCAAGCAACCTCCTAACTCCAGGCAGCAGAGGCTTCTTCATTTCCCCACATCTGTTCAACTACTTGCTTGGAGCGGACAGAGATGTCAGGAACGCAAGTGGTGGTTTTGTGTGCGTGCTCATTCTCAAAGCTGGCCCCGTCCTTGCAGCTGAAGGGCAGATTCCAAGGGTAGCAAATAGGGAAGGGCCATAGCTCAGTGGGGAAGCATCTGCTTTGCATGCAGGTTGTGGATTCAGTCCCCAGTGTAGGATTGGCGGATATCCCTGCCTCAAACCCCAGAGAGCTGCTCTGAGGCCGTGGATGTTGGCCCTTCCGAACTGGAATTCCCATCAACGCCAAAAACCATGAAGCTACCAGCCATGATGTCTGTGCTCTGCCTCTGACACAGTAATGCGTCTTGAGTACCAGTTGCTGGAAACCACAGGAGTGGTCTTGTGCTTGGGTCTCACCTGTGGGTTTCCCTCCAGGTATCTGGCTACCCTCTGCGAGACCAGGATGCTGGAGCAGATGAGCCTTTGGCCTGATCTACCAGGCTCTACCCATGGGTTCCATGGTTGGAGGCTGAAGAGCTTTGGGATACCAGTTGCTGGAAATTGCAGGAAGAAAGTGTGCTGTTGCACTCAGATCCTGCCTCCTGGCTTCCGTCCCACAGGCATCTGGGGGTGGGGCACTGTGAGACCAGGATGCTGGACTAGATGGGACATTGGTCTGATCCAGCAGGCTCTTCTTAAGTTCTTAAGCATGGTCAATGTTCCTGTGGACCTGCTGTTTTTCAAAAGCCAAGCCATGGACTCACTGCTTTTGAAAATGTTGGTATCTTTGTGGTAAGATGAAACTAGAATTAGCTGGCTCTGCCTGTCAATGGCTCTGGTGCCACCTACTGTTGGCCTCCTGCCACCACTGATTTTATACGACACCCCTTTAGTGAAAGTCCAGAGGTTTTACAAATGATGCTTGGAAATGTTTCCCAAATAGTGTGGGCAGACACCCAAAGCTGTATGAAATGTTGCTCAAGAGAGCCAGAGCCAGAGCAGTAAGGACCCAGGGGATGGAAGTATAATAAATAAAATACAAATCAGGTACAATTGCCAACATCATGTTGACCCCTGCTGAGCCAGTTGCACAAGCACAAGGATGGTTTTCCCATGAGAAACTGTTTTATCACTCAATTGTTTTTTAAAAAATAAAGCATAACAGAATGGCTCCTACACAGATCACAAATTATCTACATAGGATTTTCCCATACACACCAATTTCCCCCCATTTCCAGGGCCCATGGAATGCAGGGAGCCTCTCAGCTTATACACTGCATGAGAACAGGCCCCAGTCCATGTTTGCCACCCGGGTTCTCAAAAGGCCCAGAAACACAAGGATGTTCCATACGTTCTCAGACACCCAAAATCTGGGTGAGAGATGGCTGATGGGGCTGCAGTCCTAGTTCCCCATATTTCAGCACACATAAAAAGTGTAAGCATAGTTCATAGATGGCTAATTAAAATACATATTGCTGGATCATCTCTCTGTGCCATCTACCGCCATCTATTCTTCTTGGGAGCCTGGATGGATCTTAGGGGTCAGAATCCTACCCAAGCAACACTTCAAAACATGTTTGACCTCAATAGATAACGTGCATCAAACACCAGCCCATGTTCCTCAACTGGCAACCCTGAGCCACACGGCAAGCTTTCTGAGGATGTTTTTCTCGAGGTCTCAGTTTGGTCCCTCCAAAGCGCTTCCATCGAAAAGGGTGGGGATCCAGCAATTTCTGTGCATTCAGAGGCAAAATGTAGCAGCTGGGATTGCAGCCTGGGAATCAAAGGGACCAACCACAAAAGAAGCTAGGAGCCGATGCCTACACTCAGAAAGGGCAGCAGTTCCGTTCTGCGACAGAAAGCAGTGCAAATTCCAGTAAGGATGCTTGTACATTGACGTTCGGAGAGCACATTAAGACTTGAGAGGCTGACATCTGAGGAATCTGTGGCACCGCCTTGAAGCCCCCTTCCAGACGGGGGCTGCACTTCTGGTTTTCTGCAAGGCAAAAAAGCTGGACGCTGGTGATGGCAGGAGAGTTGCCAGACGATGGCCTCCGAGTGTCAGATGCTGGGGAGTCGAAAAGAGGGGAGACGGCTGTTGTGCTCGGGTCCTGTTTGCAGGCTTCCCAAATGCATTTGGTTGACCTCTGTGAGAACCAGAGGCAGGAATAGATGGGCCATGGGCGCTTCCTACACTCACATTAAATTTATGGGCAGGACCAGAGGCGAAAGAAGGCAAGGCTCATTCCTTTTTGGGCAGCCTTCCAAGAGCCACATGGCCAACCTTTCCTGGAGGATAAGGCTATTCATGGAGATTAAGACCATCAATGGCTACTAGCCAATATGGACACGTCCTACCTGTGCTTCTCACAGCCACAACAAACACAGGATGCTGGACCAGATGGGCCTTTGGCCTGATCCTGCAGGGCTCCATTTATGTGCATGCCCTGGCTGCAGCTGACAAACGCTTAGGGCATTGATGCTTCCCACCTCCCATGAGGGGATTCTACAGATATTTGCTGCAGTAGTGGGAATGGTCCCTGTTCCAAAGGCACAGAGGAAGAGATCTGGGGGCCACTGTGTGAGGGAGGCAGAAGGGCTGGAAAGGACTAGGATGCTGGCTCAGCATCACAAAGACCCAGAAGAATCTTACTAATTTAAGACACGTAGGGAAACTGGAAACTGCCTTAGGGGAAGTCAGACCATTGGTCCATCTCGCCCAGTATTGTCCACACTAAGTGGCAGCAGCTCTCCAGGGTTTCAGGAAGACTGTGCTCTCCCTCTGAGCATTTGTCTCCCATTGATCCGTGCAGCTCAGTATTGTCTATGCTAATCTTTGACAACCTGGTACCCTCCAGATATTTTGGACTGCAACTTTCATCAGCCAGCATTGCAATACCAGTTGCTGGAAACCCAGCTGCTTGAATTCTCAAATGCATCTTTCTGGCCACTGTGAGAACAGGATGCTGGACTAGATGGGCCACTCGCCTGGTCCAGCAGGCTCTCCTTATGTTCTTATGGGAACTGTAGTCCAAAACAACTGGAGGACCTTAGGATAGGGAAAGCAGGTCTACACTGACCGGCAGCAGGTCTCTTGGGTCTTAAGATGGGGGTCTTTCCTAGCCCTACCTGGAGATGCTGGTGATTGAGCCTGTGCCTTTCTGCTCTTACCCCTTTATGCCAGTGTAAACAGATTTGATTAATTTGTTCTCCTTTTGCTAGCCGCAAGGCACTGAGTGAGAGCTCTAAAAGCAGTAATCCTGGCTACCTAGCAGTCCTGCTCAGTCCCAGCTTCAAAAAACATTACCAGGTATTGCCTATACAGTGATTTCAAGTTGCTCTCTGTAGCCACAGGGACTAGAAGCTTGTTTTATAGCAGCCCCCAGAATGGAGATCCTTAGCATGCACAATGCTGAGCCTTGCTATCAAATTCTGCATGAGGGTGGTGTGGAAAGTATTGGCAGGTTTGCTCTCCAGCCTAGCTGGATATTGGCACATTCTGAATAAACGGGGGGACAAATAACAGGAAATCCTATTCAGAAAAGGCCTGTCTGTGTTACAAAGAACACTGTTAATCAGTGTAAAGGCCCCTCCAGACATCCTTTATATTGTGCATTCACCAATATTTGTGCTCACAATGGTATCAGGGCAGTTATGTGCAATCCTGTTTGCACCTACTAAAGATTCAGGGCAGAAATCCTGCAACTTTTTATATACCACTAATGTTCCAGTATTTTTCAGGGGTGGTGGTGGTTCTTGCTTTGTTGCACTAGAGAACAAGAGCTGCCCATCCAGGTGTCATAAAAGTGGTAATTTTTGGGAAGCATCACAGAACAGCTAAAAAAGTGGAATGAAGTGTGGACACCCCAGGATAAATCCACCATGAACGCACTATGATTGTGTCAATGACACACTGCAGAAAACTTCTGCATAAAACAAGCAAACCCTCAGTCTGGAGGGGTACTTATTCCACTAATGATTCTTAAGACTATAGTTGTCCCAGCACACAGACCTCAATGGCAGGGATTGAACCTGGGACCTTCTGCTTGCAAAGCTATGAGCTATGAGCCTGAGCTATGACCCCTGCTACCACGGAAGTCCCCTTGCATGACTGCTGAGCTGGTGGGAGACAAGCCATCCAGGCCTGCCCACTCCGCTGAGTCCCAAAGGAACTTAAGATGGCGCAGTAAATTTCACTCAACATTTCTGCAAGCGAGGAGAAGCTCAGGATGTGTGTGTCTGGACCGGGGCGGGGGGGGGTGTTATTCTGCAATACAGGAATATCACAAGTGCCCCAGGTCAAACAAGGGAAAAGTCAGAGAATCCCTGCCACGTTTGGATGGACGCCAGCCAGAACAAGTCAGAAAGGTTTACTTTTCAAGAGAGCTGCTGAAATCCGGGGAAGGGAGTGGCGGGCCACAAGTCGTAGGCCTTTCCTCAGTCCAGCAGGTGGGTGTTGCCGAGTTCAGGACAAAGAGAAACTCAGAAAGGTCATTAAAAAAACCAAAAAAACCCACACATAAATAATTTCTTTTAAAAAACCAGACGAAAGCAAGGTACATGCCTTCCTGTGGAAATGAAGTGTGTGGGGGGCAAGTCTCTTTGACGAAGGAAGGGGTGGCAAAACAGGAGCTGGGGTAAGCCTTGTGGGGCCAGGCGTCACTCTGCGTTGGCACGCTCCCTCAGGACCGGCAGAGACAGCATCTCTGGGGCAGATTTCTTCCGCGGTCTGTCCTTGGGCACACTGAGGAAGTCCGGCGCGTCGCCGCTGAGGGGAGTGGAAGGGGCGCTCTGGGTGTTGGGGGGCAGGCGCATTCCGCTGAGGGTGAAGGTGGGCTCTGCCATGCCAACAATCTCGTTGGTCGCCTCCTGGGTTTCCTTCTCGTACAGGCGCACCTCGTCCATCGTCATCCCTGTGGGAAGCAAAGGTGGAGGGAGGCTTTGTGAGAAGAGGTTGAGGTTGGTGGGGAAGGGGGGGCACTTGCTGCCTCTCTTTGGGTTAGGCCCAAGCGGCTGCCTCTCCTCCCCCAGGGCACCACTTGCCTCTCTCTGGAGCCTTAACGGAGAGGAGAGCGAGGCAAGGGTCCATTTTAGCTTCCCCTCCATCCCCAGGTGCAGCAGCGTGGTATAATAGATAGAGTGTCAGACAATAACTTGGGAGAGCAAGGTTCCAATGAAGATCACTGGGGGACCTAGAGTAGGTCACCTGTCTCTCAGCCTACCACACAGGGTTGTTGTGAGGGGGAGAACGGAGAGCGGGAGAACAATAAAAGACCACCTTAAGTTCTTTGGAATACTAGTGGGATAGAAATCGTAATACTAATCTGCCCTTCACCCTGAGGAGGACTTATAACAATTATTATTATTCATTCATTCAGCCTTTATTGGCATAGTATTATTCTTATTTGTAATAATGTACAATTACTGTATCACCACTGAGTACAGCTCACAACTGTTCACAGGCAGTTCACAGACCAATCCACCAATTCATCCCTTCTGGAAGTAGAGGATTCAGATTTATATCCAGGCCAGCGGGTTATCCCCTTTCCTTCTCTTTTTGAGAGCAATGGGAAACCTCTGGTCAGATACTCCATTCCACTCGCCATCCCACCCAACACATGTGCTCGAGCTTTCCTGGGCTAGTATTGTTGGTGCTCCTTATATGTTTTCTCATCTCTTTCATTCCTCCATTTGTGTGTATACTTCTGAAAACTCTGCCATTCCCCAAGTACAAGGTTCCCTGTCGCTATTGCACTGCGTGCTGCTGTGTTTGCTAGGTAAGGATTGGCATTCTGAATGGAATTCCCCCTTCCATTCAGGTTGGCTGGTGACCCAGCATTCCTGCACATCTATTGGGGAAAGCCATGAAGTCAGTTTAATGCTCATCACAGGAACAATTGGTAGCTGCCTTGGACAGAATCATACCATTGGTCCATCTGGCTTAATACGGCCTACACTGAGTGGCAGCGGCTCTCCAGGATTTCAGACGGAGATGCCTCCCAGCCCTACCTGGAGACGCCAAGGATTGAACCTGAGAGTTCTGCGTGTAAAGCAGATGCTCTGCCGCTGAGCTACAGCCCTTTCCCAACATGCTCTAGGCACCCTTTGCACTGCTGCTGCTGCTCTCATGCCTCTTGGGCACAGAAAAGGCATAGCTGGGTCTCCAAAGAACAGGGGAGCCTTAGCAGGAACAGGGCTGGGACCTGCTATGCCGAGATCCAGGAGAAGAAAGGAAAGACCAAAAGGCAAAAACAAAACATATACATACAAAACGGGAGTCCTGGGCAGGGCTGGCCAGGTGGGGCGTTAAGGGTCCTGGGTGCTGAAGTTTTTATTTGTGGCCACGTGCATCTGAGTCTCGAAGGCACGAACCTCTTCCAGGGACATGTCTGTAACACGCAGAGATGCTCTCAAAGCTCAGAAAAGCAAGCCGGGCTCGGCAGAAGGAGGCGCAGGAAACCCGGAGGCGTCGAGGCCCCACAAAGAGCCAATGAGGGGCCGTCACAAGACGCTGGAGCTGTGAGGGCCGCATCTCCGCCCTTTCAGAGACAAGGGGCCGGTCCCAAATGCACCACCAACTGCGATGGTGTCTGTGGACAGGGTTTCTCCTTCTTGCTGCGGGAAGCACATTTGAACCCTTGGCCCTAACCCCACCCAATGGAAAATGGGCTGTGCAGGACGAGATTGAATCCTGCCCTCTGAACAGTGCCTGGCCATTTGCTCGGGGTAAGAGAAGTACAAAATGTGGTGACTCAGTTCAGGGGGCCTTTCCCAGATGTCTGCCAAGTGACGATCTGTACACTGAGATGAAGTGGGGGAAGGAACCCTTCTCTCTCGGGAGCAGAACTATCTCGGCACAGATCATCAGAAAAGGGGGAGCTTGAAGGCGAAAAGCGATGAGAAAGCCCTGAGCAGCAGTGGAGGGCAGAGTTGTTAGTACCATTATGCAGGAGACAGAGAAGGGGAGGAAAAAGCTACCAGGATCCCTAACAGGAAAGGCACAGGAAGTTGTTTTACGCAGAGGCCAATGACCCATTTAGTCCAGTCCTGTCAAGCTGCAGCTTGATCAGCACTCGTCTCTCCAACTTGTTGGCAGTCTCCTTCCATAGCTGTCAATTTCCCCCCTTTTAAAAGGGAAATTCCCTTATTCTGAATAGGATTCCTCACAAGAAAAGGGAAAAGTTGACAGCTATGCCTCCTTCACTGGCCACTGCTAATTTGGGTCACACTACACAGAGCTTAGGAGGCAGCTCATGGAACACAACTGCCTTCCTCTTGAAAAGCAGCTACAATCTTAAATTGTTCAGAATTATCGATGGGGGGCACAATCCAAAGCCCTGACAAAAATCTCAGCTTGCATTAAATGACTACAGAAACACACCAAGTTTCTAACCCTCCTGCAAAGATAGGCCCCAAAATGTGCCCCATTTGGTGGAATCTCAGAAAATAATGAGAGCAAAACAAAGTTTTCTTGGCCAGGGAGGTTTTCCTCCGGTAGTTCGTTGTTCCAATCCCTATGTAATTTAACTAAACTTTGTGAATTATGCCCTATGTGCTTAAATCCAAATAAATTAAGCAGCCACAAATGTTAAAATATATTTTAAACAATGAAAACAACACCGAGTGTATTTGGAGTTTTGGCTTTACTCTGTTACCTATCCTCTGTGTAAGTTTCCAAGTTCTAGTGCCACATTCTGCCAGCAGGTGGTGCTACAAGCGAACAGGCACTCTTCCTGAAACCTTCTGCACAGACACTGGTGGTTTCTTCTCAGCTATTCTGTTTGGTGCACTGCTCTCTCACCTCAGGTGCTTATAAGAACATAAGAAGAAACCTGATCAATCAGGCCGAAGGCCCATTTGGTCCTCCCTCCTGTCCTTTGCCTCTGCCTCAGCATGCCAGAGCACTGCTCCCGCTCTCCGGGGTTTCAGGCAGGGGTCTCTCCCAGACCTGCCTGGAGAAGCCAGGGACCAATACCGGTACCTTTTGCATGGCACTAAGCCACAGCTCTCTATGCCCCAAAGTTTCTTCTTGTTTGCCTTTAGCTGTTGCATTTGTTTCTGCAAAATGCTAGTTGCTTTGTGCTTCCTTTCAGAAGGACCAGTGGAGTGCAAATAAAATGAGGATGGCAGATGATGAAATAAATGAGAACATAAGAACGCAAGAGCAGCCTGATGGACCATTGGTCCAGCATCCTGTTCTCACAAGGGCCACCCAGATGCCTGTGGAAAACCTGCAAGCAGGACCTGAGCTCAAGAACACTTTCCCTTCCTGCGGTTCCCAGCAATTGGCATTCAGTAGCATTACTGCCTCCGACTGTAGAGGCAGAACGCAGCCATTGTGGCTAGCATCTGTGGATATCCTCCATGCACTTGTCTGATCCTCATCCCATCTCACAACAAAGGTGGCCAGCATTAATAGGCAAAGTAACCTAGCCAGCACCTGCAAAGAGCCAACAACTCACAGCAAAAGGGACAAGCCTCATACAATGCCTTGTTGATCCCTGTAGCTGCCATGGGCTTCTCCCAAGACATCGCACCCTCCCAGCTCCTTTTGCAGTGACCCTCATTTTCCCTTCTTCACTTTGCTTCTCTGCTACCACCAGGGGGCGGCACAGGCAAGCACACAGCTGGACCGGTGGAGTGGCCCCAGTGTGTGTGGGGAGGTGTGGGGAGGGACTGCATGGCCCATAGGTCCTCAGTTGCAGATCTAAAATGGGGAGTCAGGTTCTGTGTGCCCTCTCCTAGCAGGGAACCCAGCCACGCAAACAAGCCCGCCCTTTCCAGGCTGCAATGCGTCCCAGGATGTTGCCTGACTCTTATAAAAAATACACTCCTTGGTTGGAGTTGTAAGAGGGTTGATTGCCTTTGCATCACTGCCCTCCCAGAGTCTCAGATGCCAGCCTGACATGAACTGCACTTAATTCGTTTTCTGAGGACCTTATTCTCAGTTACTCCAGAAGGCAGGATGATGTAGGAACACAGGGTCAGACCATCACTCCATCTAGCCCCTACACCGACTGGCAGAGGCTCAGACAGGTGTTTCTCCCAGCTCTGCCTGGAGATGCCAGGGGTCTTTTCTGCATGAAAAGCAGATGCTCCACTGCCAAGCTACAGCTCCTTTCCCTAACCTAGAATTAGAACCAATGGGTGGAAACGAGCAGGGGATCATGGCACATTCTGGCTGCAGAGTAGAATAAGCTTCCACCTGGTCAGATATGTTTGATAGTGGCATGCCAGCTTGCCTCGGGAGCTGGCAGGATGCATTTAAAGAGAGGCGAGGTAGCAAGCAATGTCACAGATCCTGCAGTGAGCAAGGGTGGGCTGGATGGCTTCTCGAGGTTCCTTGTGTTGACTGTGATATTATAATTAGGCAGGAAAGGCCTAGGAGATCAGCCCTACTCTCTGGAAATGAAATATTCCTGTGTTCCCTTGTGGTGTGTGGTTGCAGTAGAGAAGTGGTTCTGAATCCACTGGCTCGCTCTGTGTGTGTGTTTTCAGGGTTGGTGTCAGCTCCCAATAACACCAGGCAGCTGAGAGCCCCCTTGGCACTGCTGCAGGCTTAAGACCTCCTCCCTGGGGGGGGGGGTGTCTTAGGAATCAACAAGCTGCCATTTTAAATTTCCCACGATGCCCCAGAGCAACACTAAATCAGGCTCCTCTGGGCATTATGGGAAATTTGAAGTGGCTGCCAGCACTGGTCTGAGAGCTGCTGCTGCTATGTAAGCCCACTGTAGGGGGCAAGGAGGAGAGCCCCTCACGCCCCACCAGGCTGGAGTTGATCCTGTGCATGCACACTCAAGAGACCTTAGACCCAGGCAGCATTGATACAAGACAGCACAACCTCGGTCAACACTGGAGCAAAACTCAAAGGAAGAGGAGGCTCAGGAAAACGTTGGAGAGGGGAAGTGAAGAGGACAGGGGTTGAGGGGGAAAGTTAGCAGGGTTAGAAAAGGAAGGTAAGAAAAAAGTGGGGCCAGGTAGTAATGTTCTGCCTTCCACTTACCTGCGGGAGTCTAAACATCTTTTTCGCTTACAGTTCCTCAGAAGGGGATTTGTGAGGTAAGAAGGACGCTGTGTCTCAGATAATTTAGAGGGGTGAGAAATTTTGTGGCAGCTCCTAGTCAGAGGTGGCTTAGTGGCACCACGGGGCTCTTTAATACAAGGGTTTTTTGTATGAGTTCTACAGAGACTAAGGAGGAGCAAGATGGCAGCCAGGGCCACACCTTCGATGGGCTGTAAGTAGGAAGGCGGGCAGGTGGGGGCTAGCTGAGGGCAGAGTGAGATGGGTGGGGCAGTGGTCACTCCGATGGACCAGCATCCACAGCTTTGGGTGATCACAACTCCACTCCTTTGCCAAGAAACCTAGAACTGCACACAACTGGACACGTTAGGTCAGAATCGATTTGCTACGTAACATTCCCCAAAGCGGATCCCAAAATTTTGCAAACACTGATCACCGCTGTCCCTCCTCTCAGCTGTAGACCTCTTTGTTTCAATACGAATTTAATTAACTGTGTATTGCTCTTTTGTGCACTTTGTGGAGATCTTCAAAACCAAGAAGAGGGCTAGAAACAGGTTTAGTAAATACAGATAAATAAAATAAGTGGGGCTCGAGATTTATGGGAGACACCAGTGACAGCTTTTAGCTCCAGGAGGAACAAAGCAAACGTTTTCCAAAAACAACATTTCCATTTGTGTGCAGTTGCAGGATCGCATCAGAGGGGCCCAGACTCAAGAATGCAGGTCACAGATTAGTTACCGTTTAACCATCTTGTTGCACTCACAATCAGGGGATTTAAAAGTACAGTGAAGGGCAGGAGCCTCTCCCCATTAATTCAGGGCATGCTTAAAGTTTAAAAAAACGAGGGCCCTACTCTGTGTTGCTGATTAGGAGGAAACAGGAGGTCTATACTGATGAATGCAAAATGCAATGATGTAAAGAGCAGGGCAGGCTAGGGAAAGGGGACCCTGAAGCTTGATTCTCCCACGGCTCAAAGAGTTTTCACACACTCTCTTCCCACCCACTCTGCAACCAGCAACACAGCAAAAAGGCTCACTTACCACACCACTCGTCCACCCAGGCAAAAGCTTGCCTGTGGCCGATCAGCAAGATGTCCCGGATGGCCTGCAACCCAAAACTAGGTTAACAACTCCTCAGGTATCTTCTATCTTTTGGGGGGCAATAATTACAGCAACACCCAAGGGGAGGGTCACCCCCCTCCCACTGTAATCACTGAAGGCTGGTATGCTAGCAGAGTGGTTGAGAGCCCGGCCAGCAGGAGGCAGCAATGCACAGACTGATCTCCTATGCTCCAGAGAAGCCTTCCCTGTTTTGGATTACACCCCCATAAGCCCCAGCAAGCACAGTCCAGTCAGTGACTGCCTAACCCTGCTATAAAGCCACTTGCTCCACGACCTTGCTGAGACAACATGGATGGTTGGCTCAGCTGCAGAAGCACTCTCTGTGATCCTGAACACACCCTGATCTTCCTCCAAGGTGCTGACTTTTGCCTTCCCCAGGAACCCAGGAACTTTTGAACTCCCCTGGCTTGAGCCACCAGCCCTCCTTGGAGGCAGACATTCCTGAGGATCACAACGGCAATCCATTTTGTTTCAGGGCTGATGGGCTTTGTAGTCTAGCAGCATCTAGGCGGGCACAGGTTCCCCACCCCTGGCACAGAATATTGCTTTGAGGCAGGGGGATAATCTGTCTGATGAGAATCAAGGACTTCTCAAAACTCAGGAAGGGTACCTCCCACACTCCCCGCAAAAGCAGGGCCCATTCCATCCCTCCAGGTCCCCAAACGTCTCCAGGCTGAGCTCTCACCTTGTGAGCAAACTGCTCCACCCGTGTCTGCAGCCCCCACACCTCAAACTTGACCGTCACCAGCTTGTAGGAGCACATGATGGGTTTGGTATGCTCTCGCCAGCCCTCCCGCAGTGGGCCACGGCCAGTCTTGGTCGAGCTGAAGTACCGGAGATCCTACCAACATGGAGAAGACAAGTATAAGGAGCCAGTGGACCTCCATTTGAATAGTTTTAGAGGAAGACTGGACAAATTCATGGAGGAGGAGGCTACATGGTTGCAATCTGCCTCCATGGTTGGAGGCAGCAGTTGCTGGAAACCACAGTAGGAGAGAGCGCTCTTGCACTTGCGTCCTGCTTAAGGGTTTCCCTCCAGGCATCTGGCTGGCCACTGTGAAAACAGGATGGTGGGCCAGATGGGCCGCTGGCCTGATCCATTCATTCTGATGGGTCCACTCTGCATCAGACCAACACTGGGTACAGCCCAGGATTCCTGGACTACACATGCCTTTGGTCTGATTCAGCAGGGCTCTTGTTAAATGGAGCCTCCACACTTAGAGGCAGTGTACTTTGGAATGCCAGTAGGTGAGAGACAAACGCAGGCAGAAGGCTTCCTGCCCTGCCTGTGGGCTTCCCAGAACATCTGATAGGCCACTGAGGACGATGGACAAGATGGGCCTTTGGTCTGATGCAGCAGGGCTTTCCTCACAGTCACAGCAGGACTCAGGCAAAGGAAAGGCCACACACAAACCTGGGTAGACGGGTGCCTCCCTGCCTCACATTACCTCTAGGCTCCGGTAGTAGCGCTCTGGGATTTCATCAAAGGCGATGTCCAGGAATGTCACATCGTGGTCTCCCAATATGTTTTCCTTGTGGAAGATCTGGGAGGGCAAGAGGTAGAGAAAGAGATGGGGCTGTCAGGCCAGCAGCTTGGATGTAGGGCAGGGCATGGCGCACAACAACTGGGGAAGGCTGTAGCTCAGTGGTAGAGCATCTGCTTTGCATGCTGAAGGTCCTGGGTTCAATCCCCAGCATCTCTAGGGCATGCCTGGCACCTGAAATCCTGGAGAGCCTCTGCCAGCCGGTGTAGACAATACTGAGCTAGGTGGACCAAGGGTCTGACCTGGTACAAAGGCAGCTTTCCTGCCTTCTTAATTTGTGTCCCTCCAGATGATGCTGGACTGCAGCTCTCGTCATTACTGGCTCCTAAAGAACTGGGAGCTGTAGTTTGTTTAGGGTGCAGAGAGCTGTTGGGAAACCCCTATTCCCTCCAAACTACAATTCTCAGAGTTCCCTGGGAAGAGGGACTGATTGTTAAACCCCTCTGTTAATTGTGGCTCTGAATGTGGGTCTCCCCTCAGCACTCTTAACAAACTACTGTGTCAACTATTTTTTTGGGGGGGAAGCTAGATTGTAGATTGTAAGCTCCTCAGGGCAGGGACCTGTCCTCTGCAAAATGTCATACAGCAGAAAGCCCCTTGCCAACCTGTATCCAACTAGAGGACATCAGCCTGAAGTCTCAAAGAGCTGTAGCCAATCAGAGTAGAACCTGCTGGCTAGATGGGGGAATGGACCACCCATTCCATACAAAGGAGAGGCATGTTTACCCCTTAACTGAAGCTCCTGATTGGCCACACTGCAAAACAAGGAACCCAAGGCACCAAAGGACACCCTCCCCACCTCCCATTGCATCCTGTTGCCTCTTGGAGGTTGTCGGTTAGGGATGGCAGACAGTTCTGTGCCAGACTGAGAACTCTTCCCAATTAGCACTTACATTTGTGCTGTCTCCGCAGTTGTCCTCGTACTTGGTCTCTATGTAGATAGAGAACTTTGGCAGGAAAGAGCACTGTAAAAGAAGCGAGGAGGAGAATCTGAGAAGGTGAACCAGGGATGGGGAACCTGAGGTCCTCCAGATGTTAGCCATGCTGGCTGGGGAGGGGGAGGACAGATGCAGCTGGCAAAGAGGAAGGCAGGCAACTACCCACTGCTAGTTGCTGCTCCTTCTCGCCTGCCTGCTCATGGACAACTCGACACCCAAGGGCATACTATAGACTCAGCTGCATAGCTGCAATTATAACGTTATAAGTGCATGTTAAAAATGTGACTCCAATGGCACTGGAGAGCTCAATGGCAAATTGCACATATATTTTATAGCGTGTTCCCCACCCCACCCCATAGCATTTTCATAGTGTTTTCTATATCTGTGTAGATCCAGCCTGCATGCCAGGGATGGAGAGAGAAGTGAAGACTACAACACTTGCTGAAAGACACCAGCTCATAAAATCAGGAATGTGTGTCTAACAGTGTAGTCCTATACAGAGTCACCTGGGAGCCAGTCCTATGGGACTCAACAGGGCTTACCACTGAGCAGAAAGGATTGAATGGGTGCAATGCTGCAAAAATGGACAATAATTTAAAGGGCCAGGGTGGGAGGAATAAAGGAAGTGTGTTGGAAAATGGAGGAGTCAGAGGGTTCTGCCCAGACTGATCAAGTTATGCATCTTTAAAATGTACAAGTCTGGTAGCAAAGCCTAGATTATCTCTTTGTTTTATCTATTGATTATCACATTTATACCCCACCTTTCCTCCAAGCAGCTCAAGGTGGCATTCACGCCTCTCCCACTCTCCATTTCATCCTCACAACAATCTTGCAATGTAGGTCAGGTCACAAGAGATAGTGACTGGCCCAAGGGCACCCAGTGGGCCTCATGGCTGAGTGAGAATTTGGCCCTAGTCCAACACTCCAGTCACTACACCTCAGTGGTGCTATCATGCATTATAATTTTGGGGAGAGGGAAATCCAGCTGCCATCAACCACTGATAGCAAGGCCAACGGCTAGGGGATGATGATGATGATAATAATAATAATAATAATAATAATGATAATAATAATAATAATAATAATAATAATAATAATAATAATAATACTTTATTATTTATACCCTGCCCATCTGGCTGGGTTTCCCCAGCCACTCTGGGCAGCTTCCAACAAAATATTAAAAACAACACAGCATCAAACATTTAAAACTTCCCTAAACAGGGCGCCTTCAGTTGTCTTTTAAAAGTAATATAGTTGCTTATTGCCTTGACATTGCTGGGAGGGCGTTCCATAGGGCAGGCGCCACTACCGAGAAGGCCCTCTGCCTGGTTTCCTGTAACCTCACTTCTCTCAGTGAGGGAACCGCCAGAAGGCCCTCAGTGCTGGACCTCAGTGTCCGGGTAGAACGATGGGGGTGGAGACGCTCCTTCAGATATACTGGACCAAGGCCGTTTAGGGTTTTAAAGGTCAGCACCAACACTTTGAATTGTGCTTGGAAACGTACTGGGAGCCAATGTAGGTCTTTCAAGACCGGTGTTATGTGGTCTCTGCGGCCGCTCCCAGTCACCAGTCTAGCTGCCGCGTTCTGGATTAGTTGTAGTTTCCGGGTCACCTTCAAAGGTAGCCCCACGTAGAGCGCATTGCAGTAATCCAAGCGGGAGATAACCAGAGCATGCACCACTCTGGCGAGGCAGTTCGCAGGCACTTAGGGTCTCAGCCTGCGTACCAGATGGAGCTGGTAAACAGCTGCCCTGGACACAGATTTGACCTGTGCCTCCATGGACAGCTGTGAGTCCAAAATGACTCCCAGGCTGCACACCTGGTCCTTCAGGGGCACAGTTACCCCATTCAGGATCAGGGAATCCTCCACACCTGCCCGCCTCCTGTCCCCCCAAAACAGTACTTCTGTCTTGTCAGGATTCAACCTCAATCCGTTAGCCGCCATCCATCCTCCAACCACCTCCAGACACTCACACAGGACCTTCACCGCCTTCATTGGTTCTGATTTAAAAGAGAGGTAGAGCTGAATGGAGCTGTAGTCCAGCAACATCAGGAAGGCCCGAGGTTGGAGAAAGCTGGCCTAATCTACTTCGCAGGGTTCTTGTGAGGAAACAGTGGTGTTGGGGAGGCCATGTCAGCAGCTATCAGCTTCTTGAAAGAAAGGGGAGGATAAACCGGGGGGATTTCACAGGCTGACTGCGACATCCCCAATCCGGTCCTTCCCTTCCTCCCTGTCGTATATTCACTTGCTCCCATGTGCAGCCTCCTGCCTGGAGGAGTTGGTGCTGCCTCAGGACCACTCCGGAAGCCCAGGCTACAAGCCGTTCCTTTGGAAAAGTAGCAAAGTGCCTACCATGCAAGCACATCTTGGCACTTACCGTGTACTCTGAGCCAATGGCGAGGCGATTCCAGGAATCCGCAGGACAGCAGAGGAAAGAGACAGAGAAAACCAGCGATGAGATGGGGAGGGACAGTTGCCGCGGGAGCCATAACTCAATTTCCCTTGACAACTTAAGCCACCCAGCTCCAGCACAACAGCCCAGGAAGAAAGGAGAAGCACTGGCTGAGGTTCCCTGCACTCAGCCCCGTTCCTATCAGGAAAGCTGCAAATGGAAATTCAGGGAAGCCTTTTGCCCAACCTGATGGGTGGCTCAGGAATTGTATCCAACTAAAGTTCAAAAGATTCATATACTGCTTGACTGTAGGAAACCTCAAAGCAGTTTACAAAGAGAATAAAACACTGAGATCATTCGTAAGAACAAAACATAGGAAAAACCCAACAAACCATAAACACACCAGCATTCTAAATATCTGGGTAAGCTTGTCTAAACGTTTTCAGCAGGTGCCAAAGGCAGTACGGTGAAGACGTCTGCCTGACATCAATCTTTTAGTGTGGCAGCTCCTACACTTTCGAATTCCCTATTTATATATATATCTGTGTAGATCCATTCTAGGTGCCAGGGACGGAGGAGAGAAAAGTGAAGAGTGCAGCTACCTCACCCGACACTATACCATTCTGGGGTTCTCAAGAGGTCTCTAGTTGGGCCCTGAAGAAAGAGGTTGTTGGGTGAGACGGAGATTTGTCTGATTCAGAAGAGCTCTCCTTACCTGTGATTGTGTACGGGTAATAGTTCCAGGCCTTCTCTGTGATGTAGAATATTCGTGGCGTCACAGCGCGAGCCCAGCTAGGTAGCTTGCTAATGGTGGGACAGCACAGCATAAAGGGGAAAGCAGAGAAAATCTTAAAATGGGCATGTCTAAGCCCAAGTAGGCAAATCTTTAAAACCCAAAAGGGATGTGTAAGTGCTGTAGCTCAGGGGGTCGAGGATCTGCCTTGCATTCATGAAGTCCCAGGTTCAATCCCCAGCGTCTCCAGTTAGGGCTGGGGAAAGACCTCTGTTCAAAACCCCAGAAAGCACAGAAGATAAACTGAGGCAGAAAAACTGTAAGGCACCAGGGACTTTGCATTGCAGACTCTGACAGTTAAGGCCCAGGCCACTTATTCTAAACAGTGTTTTTGCCTGGCTGGAATGAGTCCTTGAACTCTGATTCTGCCTCTTGCTTAGCTGGAAAGGGGCAGAGAGAGGTGTGTGCATGTGTGTATAAACTACTGTACAAAGGTAACGTTTACATCCACTGCTCTGCACATTTTTGCCTCAGGCCCCACACACCACTGGCATGTGGCTCTTGGAAGGTTCCCGAGAAGGAAATACGGCCCTTGGGCTGAAAAATGCCCCACCCAACAGCCAAATGCTTCTATGTGGCTGGAAGGAATGGCTGAGCACAGACACAAGTTTGTAGCACCTGGGACAGGGAAGGGAGAGCGAAGACAAGAGTGTTTCTTTGTCACTGTGTCACGAAGGGCTCAGTGGGGGAGATGCTGGCTCTCGCATCGCTTTAGACCAGCAGCTGAAATCTCACCGGCTTTCCTGCAGATGGATCAAGCGATGTGGCACCCAAACTGTGGGGTGGAAAAAGGCAAGGGCCCCTCCATACCAACTGCTTTGATTAGATTCTGCGCTCTATAAATAGCATCCCCCGAGAAGAGAATAATGAGAATGCAGTCTAAAAATACCGCCCCCTCTTGCACGGATGGCTCCCGCAGCAGCTAGCGGTGCAGTGAGACAAGTCCACGCAGCCAAAGCTGTCTCCAAAACACACATTCTGAGCCAATGGACAGTTGGGCAAAAGGGGACCGGTCTCGGCAGCCTAGGAGGGAGGCTTGCAGCGAGGGAGGTGCATGTGAGTATGTGGAAGCAAGGGGAAGAAAAGAAAGGGAGGAGCCGGGAAGCAGAGATGCCGGGAGCATTTGGAAGCAAGGGGATTTAGCCTTGCTGAAGCTTATAAGCATTGCCTATTTTCAGCTGGGTGGGTGGAATGACAAGTGAAACTATCTGTAAGGCCAAGTACATGGGCAAGCCACGATGTTTTGCCATCCTGAGCATTTCAGAGAGCCAGAACAGAGCCTCTGCTTGGAAAAATGCCTGTAGCAGCTGTTGGTTTTGACGAATGGTAAGGGTTAGGCAACATGGCGCTGCACTACAACTCCACCAGCCCCAGTGTTTGAGGTGATGGCTACTGTAGTCTAGCAACATCAGCAGCAGAGTATCTGTGTTGTATGCAAGGTTCAATCCCTGGCATCTCCAAGCAGATCTAGGAAAGACTCCTGCCTTGAAACCCTACAGAGCTGCTGCCAGTCAGGGTAGGCAAAGCTGAGCTAGATGGACCAATGGCTTGGCTTGGTGTAAGGCAGCTTCTTGTGTTCTTACCCCATGCTAACACCACCTGTGCAAACTGCACACACGTAGATGCACAGACACACACACACTCCCAGTCACGTTCAGCATAACCACCAGCTCTACAAGGCCTAGATTTGTTTAGCAGCAGTAGCAGAAAGGAACAAGGAAATTTTAGCAAAGCACAGTAACTTCCTCCTTCCACTCTGCTCTGGTGCTTCTAAGCCAGACATCACTGGAAGTCAGCCAAAGGAGCCAGCACTCCACTAACTGGCTCATCAATGGGCTGAGAGATAGGGCTGGAAGGCAGCTCTCTGCAGGTGGCTACAGCAGCTGCCACAACTGATGGCTGCTACTGTCACAGAGAGGCTTCTCTCCATGTGCAAGCTTTATGTAGAGCTCACATATGAACCAGGGTCACAGCGACGGGCAGCAACTACCACCACCAAGTCAGCTGGACTCTCCCACCAAGATTTACAGAGAAAGAGGATTATGTCAAGGAAAGGCTGTAGCTTAGTGACAGGGCATGTTTTGCATACAGAAGGTCCCAGTAACTGGCATTCAGAGGCTTACTGCCTCTGTCAGTGGAGGCAGAACACAGATGTTGTGGAATACTAGAGATGTGCATGTTGGGGCTGATGGGAGTTGGAGTTGAAAAATTCTGGAGGACACTAGATTGGGCAAAGTGCGAGCTTGGGTTCCTCTTGGCCAGTGGTCTTCAACCATAGGTCCCCAGATGTTGGTGGACTACAACTTGCATGGTCCTTATTAGCTACGTTGGCTGGGAAGGATGGGAGTTGTAATCAAGAACATCTGGGGATATTTCAAAAACCTCATATGGAGGAGCAGTTTGAGAACAAAACGTGGGAGCATGGCCTTGTGGTTAAAGTTTACAAGGATTTTTATTTCTTAGTGGCAGGAGTTCATCAGATTTCCTGCTCAACTGGTTCTCAGTGTTCTAATGGCTTTTCTTTGTCTCACCAAATGCCAAGATTTAACTGTTATCGTCTCTTGGTGAAACTTTCCTCTGCTCTGTCCAGTTCTCTGAAATTAATGTCTACGAAATAGAGAGGCAGAGCAGCCTTTTCCCAACATGGTGCCTTCAACCTGCCAAAGAAAGACAACTAGACAATGCTCCAATCTCTCGGGGGGGGGGGGGGGAGAGCAAGCAATGCATAGGTGCAGGATCGATCTCTCTCTCTCTCTCACCCACACCCACACACCCACACCCACCCCTCTATTCTGCCTTGTGTATGCATTGCAGGAAACCCTGACCAGCACCCAGTTTTCCCAAAGTGCAAATGTTTCAGGACAATGTTGACTTTTAAATAGAAGGATACGCTTCTCACCCTTCCAGTGTGTATAACAGGGATGGGGAAGCTTTCTCAGCCCAAGGGCCACACCCCCTTATCAGGAATCTTCTGGGGGGCATGTGCCAGTGGTGGGTGGAGCCAGAGGCAAAACTAGGTGGAACAATTTATGTGATTCTTACCTTTGTACAGCTGAGTACATTCTAGGTGCACAAAGCCCAAGTTTTCTATACCTCCAGGAAGCTAGAGGTGTTATCACAGTTTAAGGACACATTTCAGGTAGAAAAAAAACACTCAAGAAGGGCAGCCAGTGAAGGGTGTGGCTTGGGAAGTGTCCCAAGGGCCAGACAGAGAGGTCTGAAGGGCCACATTCAACCCCAAGAGCCAAGATTCCATCTAGGTACACATAATTTTTTGCCAGCTAACAAAGCCTAGGAAGAGAGAAGGTCAACCGAGGCAAAGAATCACAACATTTGGGGGCGGTCACTGAGAAGGCCCTTCCTCTTGTCCCTGTCAGCCGAGCCACCTCGATACGATACGCTATCTTTATTGTCATTGTCTCATCCAGAACAATGAAATTGAAAAATCTACATAAGACATTCAAAAACCCCTAAAAACTCAGAAACCCCATGTTAAAAGACAATATTCTCCTATAGAGACTCCTTATACTGCGTTTAAAACCAGAATTGCATTTGGGTAGAAACTGTTTCTCAGGCGGCTAGTCCTAGTCTTTATAACCCTGTACCTTCTTCCAGAGGGATGCGGGTGGCGCTGTGGGTAAAACCTCAGCGCCTAGGGCTTGCCGATCGCATGGTCGGCGGTTCGAATCCCCGGGGCGGGGTGAGCTCCCGTCTTCAGTCCCAGCTCCTGCCCACCTAGCAGTTCGAAAGCACCCCTAAAGTGCAAGTAGATAAATAGGTACCGCTTTCTAGCGGAAAGGTAAACAGCGTTTCCGTGTGCTGCGCTGGTGCCGGCTCGCCAGAGCAGCTTCGTCACGCTGGCCACGTGACCCGGAAGTGTCTCCGGACAGCGCTGGTCCCCGGCCTCTTAAGTGAGATGGGCGCACAACCCTAAAGTCGGACACGACTGGCCCATACGGGCAGGGGTACCTTTACCTTTTACCTTCTTCCAGAAGGCATGACACAGAGAAGGGCCTTTCTGCCAGATCTTAGGGTCTAGGAAGTCCTTCACATTCAGCTGTGCGCATACACTAACATGCCCCACTCCACTGACAGGTATGCCTTCTTTTCAGAGAGCACCTTTGTGAGGAACAGGGTCAAGTCAAGCAGAGACAGCTCCGTAGGTGGCAGATGTGAGCAAGGGGAGGGGGAGGGCTATGCCTTTTGTCTCCAGCGGTTTTCAAACAAAAGCCAGTCTTGAGTAATTGTCAGAATCCATGACAAGTTAATTGGAAAGCGAAGAACAAATGGGGAGAACAGCAAAACACTGAATCAGCAAGGTACAGCTGGTGGGTGGAAGGGGGGGGCGATGATAAAGCTCAGTGGCAGCGCACGTGTTTTGCATGTACAAACTCATGCCCCACTGGCTAAAAGCACACTGACCTTTAATCTGAGCATGGGCATCCACACGGGATGGGAGAGCCCCCCCTCTCCCAGAAGAACCTTAACCCCCAGATCTTCAGCTTTCGTTGTGCAAAACGAAAAGGCTTGGCCACATCCGTACCATGCACAATGCTACATGGCCCCAACTGCATGATATGTGTAAAGAAGTATTGCACTACTTTTAAACAGTCGTGGCTTTCCCCCAAAGAATCCAGGAGCTTTAGAGTGGTTATGAGACCCCTATTCCCTGCCTAGAGTGGTTTAGCAGGCAATTCCTCTTCCTGGGAAAGTCTTGAGAATTCTAGCTGTCCGAGGGGGTCTCCTGACAGCTCTCAGCAACTCTTAACAAACAATACTTCCCACGGTGCTTTGAGGGAAGCCATGACACTACAAAGTGGCATCAGAGTGGTTTAAATGTATAGTGCTTTTTAGAACCCTTAAAAAAATATTGTTTGGTTCTGGTTGTGTTTCTTGTCTGGAGGCTCCTCGGGAGGAACAATGGGAGATAATAATCTCAGATCATGGCAGATGAAGATGATGGACTTTTTGGAGCTAGCCAACCTGACTGGAAGAGTCCGCGACCAGAAGGAGGAGGAGTATCAAGAGGAATGGAAGAAGTTTAAAGATTATTTAGTTAAATATGTTAAGATAATTTAAATAGAATTACTTGTGAGTAACAGATTGGCCTAGGATTTAAATATGTGAAATTATATACTACCATGGATAGAAGTAAAAATGAAAAGAAAGAAAGATGTTAGTTGAACAAGTAGATCTTATATGAAAATAGTGTTGGAAAACTGCTACAAGGAGCTATATGGAAACTCAGCTAGGGGGATTTGAGGAAGTCACCCAACAATGATAACAAAAATGGGACTATAACAGTTAGGATAAATGTTTGTTTGTTTGCTTTTTGATATAGTAATGTTTTTCTTGTTTGTTGTTATGTTTGTTATAAATTTGGAAAATCAATAAAAAAGAATTGAAAAATAAAATATAATTTCAGATCATGATTTCTTAAAAAAAAAACAAAAAACCCCACCCAAAACCACACACACAAAGATAACAACAAAAGCCACTGGCTGGCTTCTCACCTGGAGAGGTGCACACGTTTTTCGGTGAACTGGCCACAGCCGTGGACAGGGTCTTCGTGGGGCTCATTCTTCACCACTTCCACACCTTCCCCTTTGTCACTCTCTTGGTGGCTGTGCTTGCTGATGGTGTACAGCTGCCCAACACGGTACTGTGAAGGAAATACAAAAGACTGTCATCTTGCACAGCTCAAGAAGCTGAGTTGAGGGGGCCCTGAGCGGGGAGGACTGAGAGCACCGCTGCTTGCCATTCTCTCAGCCCTACAAACTCTGCCTGCCTGAAGCCGGACTGGCCTGTTGAGATCTGAGACTCAACACAGCGGCATTCCCGTTATTTCCATTGTGTGGGTGTAAGTGCTGTTCCTTAAATGGCCAAAACAGGCCCCTCTGCCCACAAAAGGGAAGGGGACGCCAAACTTGGGGGAACCTCTAAGTTCAATATACAGTCTACCATCCTCTAAGCTTCCAAACCTTCCCTTCTGTCCAAAATCTGTAATATGTGGATAATGGCCTACACTAGAGAGTTGTCCTAAGAGTTACCGGGACAATATATCAAGAGTGTTTGACCACTCTAAGTCTGAAATCCTTTACACTCACCTGGGAGTAAATCAATGACTTTTTAAATATATTTTTTATTAAAGACTTCTTATTGTACAAAAACATGTGTTGTCTCTTTTTTTCAAGTTGTGTTTTCTACAATTCAGTTCCATTTGTTGTGAGACATTAGTGTTACATACAATGTTAAGTTATGAGGAAAAGAGGGAGGGGGAAAGGTGAGTGGGGTGGGGTGGCTATGTTAATAAGACTTACTTCTAAGTAAATATGTAAAGGATGATGCTATAAAATACCACACTATTTTTTTAAGCTTTCCCTTTTTTTAGAACCTTTTTTCAAATAGCTCTAAACGGTTTTTATGGGGGTTTTTTCCAAGATGCTCCCCTGTTAATTTGTCTTTTAAAACTGCTTTCATCTGGGTATGATCCCAAACCTAGCAAATGTTCTATTTTTACAAATTCTGCCTCTGTGCCCCCACAAGCCTCTTCAACTGAACCAAGAAATCTTATCTGGAGCTTTACCACAAGAACGAAACATGTAGGAAATGAGATGCTAAGTACCTAACACCCACCCACTCGATAATCTGGCAAAATCCTTGCAAGCTCACATCCCCAACTTTATCTAAAAGCATGCAATGTAGATGTAAAAGTAGATGTAGATGTACACATCTATTATTTTCCTGCTCCTTGCAGTAAGAAGAATAGCTCATCAGGGTCAAGGGTAGATGAAACCTTTTGTTCCAAACATTGAGCTTTCAGTTCATGCATAGATACACACACGCGCGCGCGCGCGCGCGCACACACACACACACACACACACACACTTAAAGTTATTCAGGATCATTCAAATGTGGCAACTTGAAACTGTTCGGCTCAGGCTAAGCTTCCCCACTGAATTTACCAGCATTTATTTCATTTTAAAAGCACTTCCCTACACAAGGC
The DNA here is from genome assembly GCF_964270895.1 of Podarcis filfolensis. Taxonomy (NCBI): domain Eukaryota; kingdom Metazoa; phylum Chordata; class Lepidosauria; order Squamata; family Lacertidae; genus Podarcis; species Podarcis filfolensis. Next base: position 34,013,029 of record NC_139616.1, on the reverse strand, counting down.
ACACAAAATGGTGCACTAAAAAAAAGAAGGCTATGTCCACACCACACACTGCAAGCGTGTGGTTCCTCCATCTCCCATCATCCCTGACCATTGGCTATTTTGGCTGAGAACATAGTCCTGGACTAGGTCGGCCTTGGCCTTGATCCAGCAGCCAGGCTCTTCTGACAATCTTACGGTGGACGAAACTCCTCCTGGTCTGGCCTTTCCTCTCCATTGTGAACTGTAAGCTCTTGGGAGGCAGAGACCCTGCCCTCTTGTATTCTGGAAAGTGCCATGCGCACTGAGAGCACTACATCACTGAATCAAACAAAACAAACAAGCAACAATGGAGGAAACTTCTCTTGGCTTCCCTGCACCCGGTCACCATTTCATGGACCTGCCCAGGGAGGACCACTTTCTGGAAAACAGGAGGCGTGATGTGTAGCGCACAGCACCGAAGACAGATCACCCGAGTGCCGGCAACAGAGCCAGGGCAGATAAGGAGGGAGCTCCCCACCCCTGCGCATGCTGCACACCAGACTCCCAAAGTGCCCAGGCAGAGCCTGGGAATGTCCTGGTCTCAGTAAGGGCTGTTTTGCACGCATGGGAGAATCCATCCTGCCTGGAGAAGGTCACGGCTGGGGCACTTTGGGGAAGCCCAGACAGGCTGTGTTTACGGCGAAGAATGACCTTGGCCTGTCCTGAACGGGGAGGCCGCAATTCCCAAGGTAGGAAGGAATCCAGGCACGTGACAACAACGAGAAAGCAGTGTGTGTGTGTGTGTGTGTGTGTGTGTGTGAGAGAGAGAGAGAGAGAGAGAGAGAGAGAGGGAGGGAGAGTGCTAGAAGCTGTGCACACAGCATACATTTAAAGCACATTTCCCCCCTCCCCAGACCCAGAGGAAACCTGCAGGGAAATGCAGTTGGTAAAGGATGCTGGGAACTGTAGTTCTGTGAGCGCTGAACTATAGCTCCCAGGACTCTTTTGGGGGGGATAATGTGCTTTAAATGCAATGCATGTACACAGTCAGAAAGATGCAGAATCAGAGTGGTAGATTTTGAGGCGGGGTGGTGCTGCTTTTTTCAGCCTGAGGGCCGCATTCAGCTCTGGGGAACCTTTCAAGGGCCACATAGCAATTCTGGAAAGGGCCAAAGGAAAAAAAACCGGCAGAAACTGGCTGGGTTCTGCACACACAATCCTCTCTAACCTCCATTCAGGGAAGCAAGGGGCATGATTGGGGCTCAAGGACACATTTCAGCCAATTTCAGGGTGCAAAGAAGGGCCTATGAGAGGTGTGTGGCTCGGGAGACATCTGGGAGCCAGAGTGAAAGGCCCAGGGGGTAGTACTTGGCCCCTCACTCTTGCTCCCCCCCCCCACACAACACACAAACACACACTCCACAAACCGGCAGCCACACTGTAGTCACAAGGCTAAGGAGGCAACATAATGCATGAAATGTTGCTGCCATCCTTAGGAGCATTGGATGAGAATGTAGTTGGGATGCTGGAAGGAGCATGGGAAGCTAGGAACTGAGTCAGATGCTTGGTCAACCTAGTCTAGTACTATCTACACTGACTGGTAGCAGCTCTCCTGGATTTCAGACAGCGTTCTCTCCTGGCCTTGCCTGGAGATGTCAGGAATGGAAACAGGGATCTTCTGCATGCAAAGCAGATGTCCTATCACATCCCTGCAATGTCTCCACCAGCTTGGACTGGTTAATGGCTCTCTCCAACCTATTTAGACTGGGGCTGCATCTCTCCACTGGTCCTATGCACATGGAACAGCAGCACCTGGAATCACGGATTCCTGGTTTTGACCTGACTCAGCCTTCTGGGCTCTGGGCTTCCGTTTGACGGCTGCTTACGGCTCGGCTCCAACAATTGCACAAACCACAGCTATTCCTTTGGGGGGGGGGTGCAGCACATTCAGTTCTTGTGCCGTCCTGGAAAACGGAAAAGTCATCCAACCACAGCGGCTTGATATTTGCATGTGTGGGCCTGGGTAACTATGGAAAAAACTCACCCGTCAAATTCAGCTCTTCAAGGGATCGGCTCAACCTGAAGCTCCCCAGGCGAATATTCTCTTGTCTCGTTCCTCTCCGAGAGCGACTCCCCTCTTATGCAGCCTCCCGTTAAAAAGATAAGCTTTTAAAGTAGCCGATGTGTTGTTTCCTTATGGCTCTCCATGGTGTGATTGACTTATTTAAAAGAGATGGTTTCAAAAGCAAGGCTGGGGAGGGTGTCTGGCCTGGAGAGAGTCCTGAGGGCCAAGCAGAGAGGAATGGAGGGCTGGATTTATTTCCCCCTCTGTAGCCTGCGAGGGATTTTCACTCAGTTGTACAGCATGTCCTTTGCATGCAGTTGGTTCCAGGTTCAATCTGTCGCATCTCCAGGTAGGGCTGCAAGAGAGCTTCTTGTCCTGAGACCCTGGAGAGCTGCTGCCAGTCAGTGTATACAATACTGAGCTAGACAGATCCGTATAAAGCAGCTTCTTGTGATTCCTAGGTTCCCCATCCCTACCATACAGAGGTGTTTGCGGTCCACTAACTAAATACAAGAATTTTTTTGCAGACATGGAAAAAGCAAAGTAGAGGCTGGTTTATTGACTGCCAGAAAACACTTACAGGAGGGGGATTGTTTCTGCAAGGTAAACACTGATGCCAGGGAAGCGATCAGGTTCCAGCAAATTCTGAATATGCTAGCTGGGGCTGTTTGCTCAGCCCCGACAAAAAAAGAGAGTGGCAGCTGTGTTGAAATGAGCTACTTTTAGCCTGCCATACGGATGAGGAAGGGGGAGCTGAATCACAAAACATGCTGTGCGGATTTCAAAGCCCATGTGAGGCCTCAGCCGTCAGGGGGAGCCTTGTCCAAGCTGGCTCAGCCCTCAAAAGATGTAAATGGAAAGGCCTCTCCAAGTATGAACAGAGTGCTACCCTCTCCCAAAACTTCCAAAATAAGAAGGATTTTCAGAGCAGGAGGAAGTGCAATATCCTGGCAGCTTCCAGGCCCAACTCTGCACATTTAAGAAACCAACTTTGCTGGTGAAGGTCCTAGGGCAGCAACCAGGAGCTACAGGAAAGATAACAGGGACTAGCACCATCCGAAGTACTGCAAATTATTAGGGCAAGTATTATGTATCTGCTCAGACATAATGCCAATGTTCCCCAACAATCTTCCCCCTGCTCCCAGTTCTGTCCAAACTCAATTACTGATTTGCATAAAGTATGCCTGTGGAGGAAATGTATGCAAAAATATGGTATATTTTATTACATTTATGCCCTTTGCAGCAGCCCCAACACCCTTTCAAGGAGCTAAAGGCAGCAAATTGGAGTCTTCCCCTGCATTTTATCTCCACAACAACCCTGTGAGGTAGGGTTCAGCTGATTATTGGGTCACATACACCCCATATGATTAACATTTAGGATTCATATAGTGCTTTCAAAGGTCAAAAATACTTCACGTTGCATGTATTATTAGTGTAATCTTTACAATCGCACTTTAAGGTAGACCATTATCATTACCCCCCATACTGGAGGCTGACATGGAGAGAGTAGACCACCTACAGCCACCTAGTGAATTAATGGCAGCCCATCTTCTCTCTCTGGTTAGGTAAATGTCTGTGGAGGCAATTCACCCAGGGAAGCTCTTTCACACAAACACTTCCCCCCATGTGAAATGGTCTCGTGCAAGGACTGTGGAGCCTCCATGAGGCACAGGATCCCCCAAAGTGAATTAAAGTGAGATAGCTATGGAAATATTGACTCTTCTTCCACCTTAAACACAACCAGAATTGTCTCGTTTCTGAGAGTCAACTTGCACGTTGCCTTTGCCTTGGTTTTGTAGATATGTAAGTACAGCTAGAGGAAAACAAACAGAGCAGAAAGTAGCAACACAGAGATCTTACCCCGAGGCTGTATAAACACGGAAGTTTATTCCATTTCATGACATTTCCCTTACTATTAATTTCCACATTATATCCGAGCTTTCACACAATGTAAAAGCCACTTCTAGAACTAAAGTGGAATACACTTCAAGTTCAGCACTCTTTTCCACATTGTTTGCAAATGTTTTTTTTTTTCTTTTTTCTGGAAGCAATTAACATGGAAATGAGCTCTAAGCTTGCATGATATTCCACTATAGTTCCAGAAGTGGCTTTTACATTGTGTGAAAGCTCAGCTATAATGCTGAACTTAACAGAAATGGGCAAGTTGGGAAAACAGAATAAACTACTATGTGAATGCAGCCTGGAACAAACCAACATGCTAAAATGAATCCTGCATACGGCTGATGTACAACTACTCCATTTTTCACACTGCCAAACAACGCCATTCACTCAAAAATAATCTGTGGGCTCTTCTTGAGTAGATACGCACCTACTCATCCATACCACCCATCTACGCCCTCTCCATTGACACCAATTGTCCTCCATGGCATCCAATACATAGCCGAATCTGATCAACTTTGAAGTGTGCTGATTGGCTAGGAAGCATTCTGCTCACATGATCCCTGACTGGCTAGGACAGCCCTGCAGCTGACTTGGACTGAAGCTGCCATTATCCCTGACCATTGGGGCTGGTGACAGCCGTACCCTAAAACATTTGGAGGGCACCAGGCTACGGAACTTTGAGTTTAGGATCATACATCTGACAAATCTTTAATTTAGCACCCAGGAAAAACAGTGGCACTCAAGAGGACAGGGTTGCGGGTTGTGTGTGTGACGAATATTCAAAAAAGCAAGTACTTGGGAGAGAAAATCTTTATATGCCCACTACATGGCTAAAACTGGAGCATATTCATCACAAGTCTGAATTTTGTGTTAGCTGGAACATATCCAGGGCATGTACACCACCACCTTGCACACTGCAGTACAAGGATCTGGGAGACCAGGGTTCAAATCTCTCCTCTGCCATGAAGCTCACTAGGTGACTTTAGGTCAGCCACCGCCTCTCAGCCTAACCTACCTAACAGGGTCATTGAGGGGGTTCAATGAGGAGGGTGGGAAAACCATGTACTGCACCTTGAGCTCCTTGGAGAAAAAGGTGGGATGTAAATGTCAATCAACCAATCAATAACAGAGGCTGGATGTAGAAGTTATGACCTGTGGAAGAGCTGGAACATACATCAGTCCCAAGTCCTCCATAGAAAAATAGGAATTCTCCTATTGCGCCCCTCCCTCGCTTGCTAGAAACTTAAACATGACTACTACTTTTCTTGCTCGACAAATAATGTGGGAGGGGGGAGAAGTTCACTTGACAATGTCTTCGCATACTCATTATTTTATTGTTCTGCTGAAGCTTCTTGTCATCACTCTAACTGCTGGAGAGCTATTATCTGTACTCCATCAAACTGTCAGTGTTATCCGCATGTTAACCTGAAATCACCACTCGCACAGCACATTACTAATCACCACACTTTCCCAGAGCAGGGCAGAGCTGCAGGGAACCCTTGGAGCAATGCAGTGCCTGTTGTCAACATTTATTTTATTTTATTTTATATTTATGAGATTTATATACTACCCTTCAACACAAGATCTCAGGGCGCTTCACAATATAAACATTGCTGTGTCCACAGCAGCGGATGCTTCCAAGAACTCCGCTCCCCATAGAAAACCAAAGCATGGAAAAAGTGGGGTCGCGGCTCAGTGGTAGAGTATCTGCTTTGCATACAGAAGGCCCCAGCTTCAGTCCCTGGCATCTCCAGGCCAACATGAGCAGCGGTTTCTTGGGGAACCGCTGTAGACACTGAGCACGGACCCAGCAAGCCACTGGTGCAATAGAAATAGCCTATCACGTAACGATCCAATAATGTTTGTGTCCATCCTTTGGAGGGAACCAGGCTTAGGAAAAGCCGGTCACCTATGGCAGGTCAAAATTGTCTACAGTAGACCATGGGGAGAAGCTATAAGAAAGCTAGGAATGAAGCAACTTTCTAGTCCTCAGGCCGCATGCATTCAGTTGGACTAGTAAAATCTTCTTGTGCATTAGTAACTTTGGTCAGTGACCACATTTCACCCAACCTGCAGCATCGGAAACTGCCTTATATCCAAGTCAGAATATTTGTCCACAGCACAGAATTTTCTAATTTCCAGCAGCAGATCAGGGTCTTAGGCAGGGAGAGATCTTCCCCACAGATGGCTGCCTGGCCCTGATTATTTGGAGATGCTGGGGACTGAACTGGGGACTTTCTAGGTGCGAAGCATGTGCTCTGGTGCTGAGTCACAATTTCTGCCTGGGGGGTGGGTTGCAATGTTTTCCCTTCCCCAGCATCCCGGAGCCCAGAAGGTCATGCTGCCCTAAGCAAGCAGGTTGGCCACGTGAGTGACGAGGTCTACCACATCCATGCAAATGGTATGAAAAGAGTGTTAATTATATAAATGCAAAATGTGCAAATGAACTCATTCCAAAGAGACAATCAGCCCAGAACAAACTGTCCGCCTCTTCTGCAAGGGATTCATCCTTCTTGGATGGCATCGCTACAGCAGCATTGCACCTTCGTTAGGACCCTTTTCCTAATGGGCCAATTATATACTACCCTTCAACACAAGATCTCAGGGCGCTTCACAATATAAACATTGCTGTTTCCTTGCCATTTCCATCTGTTTTGGTGCCAAGGCCATCTTCCTTCTCCTCTGGAATAACACTGAACATGCTTTGGTTGTTCAAAAAGATCAAGTCGATCTGAGCCATTTATCAAACAGCTTCTCCTGAGCAGAGGCTCCAACCAGCGTAAGCTGGTCCATTTGGGCAAATGGGGCACTGCCCCACCAACCTCAGTCTGCCCTCTGGCAGCCCACACCTGCTCTGACTTTGTAACTTACAACAGGGCCAGCGGGTGGCACTGGCCGTCAGCTTTCCCCTCCGTCCTTATCCTCTATGCTGCCCCTTGTAGGGGCAGGGAGGAGGAGAATGGGGACAAACCCAGAATGGTTGGCTCTCTCTGTCGTTGCCTCTGGCCCCACCAACTGGTGGTCTTCCTGCCTTTTGCCCTACCAGTCCCAATGTGTAGCAGCCAGCACTAACTCCAAACTTTCAGCAGCTTGGGGAACATCATGTTGAAGCAGTGCAGGAGAGAGAGAAATAAGGGGAGGTGAATGCTTGTAACTGCAGCCACTGCTGACCAAGAGGGAAGTCTTAGATCTAACACCAACTAAACTTGCTAAAATGTATAGGACAAGAAATAAGGAGTGTTGGAAATGTAAAGAAAAGGAAGGGAACTTATATCATATGTGGCGGACCTGTAACAAGGTAAATGCATATTGGGAAATGATATATAATGAGTTAAAGAAAATGTATAAGTCAGGCTTTCTCAACCTCGGCCCTCCAGATGTTTTGAGACTACAATTCTCATCATCCCTGACCACTGGTCCTGCTAGCTAGTGATCATGCGAGTTGTAGGGCAAAAACATCTGGAGGGCCAAGGTTGAGGAAGCCTTGTATAAGCCTTCCAGTCGGGATTCAGGCCTCATCATGGGACTGAAACTGCCTTGGTCGCACTGGTTGATCTCCGGCGGGCTAGGGACAAAGGTGAGAGCTGTTTCCTAGTTCTGCTGGATCTCTCAGCGGCGTTTGATACCATCGACCATAACATCCTTCTGGACCGTCTTGAGGGGCTGGGAGCTAGGGGCACTGTCATACAGTGGTTCCACTCCTTCCTCCTGGGCCGTGTTCAGAAAGTGGTGGTGGGGGATAAGTGTTCAGACCCCTGGGCTCTCACTTGTGGGGTGCCTCAGGGTTCTGTCCTCTCCCCCATGCTTTTCAACATCTACATGAAGCCGCTGGGAGAGATCATCAGGGGATTTGGGCTGGGTGTTCATCAGTATGCGGATGATACCCAGCTCTACCTCTCTTTCAAATCAGAACCAGTGAATGCAGTGAAGGTCCTGTGTGAGTGCCTGGAGGCGGTTGGAGGTTGGATGGCGGCTAACAGATTGAGGTTGAATCCTGACAAGACAGAAGTACTGTTTTTGGGGGACAGGAGGCGGGCAGGTGTGGAGGATTCCCTGATCCTGAATGGGGTAACTGTGCCCCTGAAGGACCAGGTGCGCAGCCTGGGAGTCATTTTGGACTCACAGCTGTCCATGGAGGCACAGGTCAAATCTGTGTCCAGGGCAGCTGTTTACCAGCTCCATCTGGTACGCAGGCTGACACCCTAAGTGCCTGCGGACTGCCTCGCCAGAGTGGTGCATGCTCTGGTTATCTCCCGCTTGGATTACTGCAATGCGCTCTACGTGGGGCTACCTTTGAAGGTGACCCGGAAACTACAACTAATCCAGAACGTGGCAGCTAGACTGGTGACTGGGAGCGGCCGCAGAGACCACATAACACCGGTCTTTAAAGACCTACATTGGCTCCCAGTACATTTCCGAGCACAATTCAAAGTGTTGTTGCTGACCTTTAAAGCCATAAATGGCCTTGATCCAGTATACCTGAAGGAGCGTCTCCACCCCCATCGTTCTACCCGGACACTGAGGTCCAGCACCGAGGGCCTTCTGGCGGTTCCCTCACTGCGAGAAGCCAAGTTACAGGGAACCAGGCAGAGGGCCTTCTTGGTAGTGACGCCTTCCCTGTGGAACACCCTCCCACCAGATGTCAAAGAGAACAACAACTACCAGGCTTTTAGAAGACATCTGAAGGCAGCCCTGTTTAGGGAAGCTTTTAATGTTTGATGTATTTTAATATTCTTTTGGAAGCCGCCCAGAGTGGCTGGGGAGGCCCAGCCAGATGGGCGGGGTATAAATAAATTATTATTATTATTATTATTATTATTATTATTATTATTATTATTATTATTATTACTTTGTTAAAAAGCCGTAAGCATTTTTATTGGTTATAGTGGGTGAAGAGATACCAAAGGGTGATCAAAAACTGTTTACGTATGCAACAACTGCAGCAAGAATCCTTTTAGCCCCAAAATGGAAACAACAAGAAATACCAACGAAAGAAGAGTGGCAGATGAAGATGATGGACTTTGCGGAATTGGCGAAGCTGACTGGAAAAATCTGAAACCAACGTGATCAAGCTTTCCAAAAAGACTGGAGTAAATTTATACAATTCTTGAAGGACCATTGTAAGCAACTAACACTAGCAGGGTTATAAGAAGACTTGTAATGATAATTGTTACTACCCTTTTATATTTATTTTAAAATTGTGATATTCTGAATGAGTGAAACGTAAAATAGAAAATGTATAAATGAATTTTGAAAACCATGAGGTGGGAAGGAGGGAAGTTGACAAGCTCACATGAGCAAAAGAAGTAAAGTGGATAACGAAGATGTGTTTAAATATTATAAAATAGAAAATTAATAAAAATATTATAAAAAAGGAAAGTCTTAGACACTTCTCTAGCGGTCTTCAGTACCAGGCACAGAATTCTTCCACCCATCACAGAATCATAGTAAGCTGTATTACACTAAGCCAGACCACTGGTCCATTTAACTCAATATTGCCTACACTGACTCGCAGCAGCTCTCCAGGATTTCAGACTGGAGAATGTTCCAGTCCTTCATGGAGGTGCTGAGGACTGAACCTGGGACCTTCTGCATGAAAACCAGATGCTCTACCATTGAGCCACCGTCCTTTCCCAAGTACCATAGGAAGCTGCTCTATACCAAGTCAGACCCTTGGGTCTCAGTAGAGGCTTACCAAGGATCCAGACCTAAGTATTTTCCAACCCTTCCTGAACAGATCTAGGATTTTGTATGCAAAACTTCTGCTTTACTACTGAGCTGTGGCCTTTCCCATAACTACTTCTGCTATGTACTCCAGGATGGCACACATTGGGTAAAATCCTTGGAAGTAAACTACATTCCTTGTCTGGAATATAATGAGTTTCTAATCCTTATGATTGAGTCAAACAAATCCACAACTTGTGAATATATAGATATTAAGATGAAATTTTCAGGAGGCAGAGATGCTTTGCTTTAATCCTGCCTTCCCAATGGCTAACAAGAGCTGAATAAACATAAAAACATAAGAGCAGCCCTGTCGGATCAGGCCAATGGCCCATCTAGTCCAGCATCCTGTTCTCACAGTGGCCAAGAAGAAGTCTATAGGAGGACCTGAGAGGAACCATATCGTCTCCACTTGCAATTCATAGCAACTGGAAGTCAAGAGGCATAATGGCTCTGAAGGTGGAGCTAGATAGTCTCATCCATCCTGAATGTGCCTGAACCCCTTTTAAATACATCCAAGTTGATGGCCATCACCGCTTCTTGTGGGAGCAAACTCCATAGATTAACTATGCACTATGTGAATAAGTTATTTTCTCTGCCTTGCAAATCTTCCAACAATCAGCTTCACTGGTTGGTCCCAAGTTCCAGCATTGTGAGAGTATGCCTGATTTGCAAAATTTATTCCTGCTGCAAAGCTCTTTTATTTTTTGCAAGGATGTTAGGGTTTGTTAAGCACTAAACTTGCACGGCTCTGCCTTCTTGAGTCCTTTGCATTTTGCAGCTGCTAGGAAAGGCACTGGCGTCTGTGTAATGATCTACATCTACTTACGCAGTTACCAAGGCCTCCTCCCTCCAGGGCAGCCAGGATACATGCATACTAGCCTTCTTTAATATGCCTGGCCAGGATGCAAATTGACAGGGGTGAAGAAGATGTCTGCTGTGCTTTCTCCTTTTTTGGATAAAGACAGACCACAGATCTTTCAGTTGTATCTAAATAAATCCTACTCAAAGTAAACCTGTTGCAATTAATAGTCCTAAATTAGCAGTAGCATATTAGTATCATGGTTTCCTTCAAAGAATCCTGGGAGATGTTGTTTGTTAAAGGTATTGAGAGCTGTTAGGAGACTCCTGCTCCCCTCATAGAGCTACAACTTCCCAAACAGTTTAACAGTCAATCAGTCTTCAAAGGGAACTCTGATTTTTGTAGCTCTGTATTTTTGGTTGAAGCATAATAAGGGGGGGGGAGGGGTGAAAGCAGGTTTGCAGAGTTACCGGCTATTTTTACTTGACCTGTTGGTGAGCTTTATGCTCACTCAAATTTTGGTGTGTGTTAAATAGATGACTTTTTCTTTTTTTTAGTGCTCTGTCGTAGAGATATTATGCTGTTTATTATGCACTGCTGTTTTATGGCTGCACTTAAGCTGTTTTTATTTGAACAGCACAGATCATCGAACAATAGAACTGGAGAGTTGGAAGAGATCCCTCTTTACCAAGCCAAACATACCCAACTCCCTTCTCTGCACACGTTGCAGCTTGCCAATATCCTTCTTAAACTGTGGTGCCCAGAACTGGACACAGGACTGCAGGTGGCATCTGACAAAGGCAGAATAGAGCGGTAATATTACTTTCCTTGATCTGGACACTGTTGATGCAGCCTAGAATTGCATTAGCATTTTTTGCTGCTGCATCACGCAGCTGACTCATGTTAAGTTTGTGGTCTACTGGGACTCCTAGATCCTTTGCATATGTACTGCTGTCAAGCCAGATGTTCCTCATCCTACATTTGTGCTCCAGGAAAGACTAGAACCATACATTTGTCCCTACTGATATTCATTTAGTTAGCTGTCCAACTATTAAGGTCACTTTGAACCCATGAACCCTGATACCTCTCCCAGTTTGGTGTCATCTTGATTTTGATGCACATCCCTTCTATTCCTTCACCCAAGTCATTTTTAAAGACAACCCCGGATCCAGGACAGAATCCTGCAGCACGACATTTGCCACTTTTTCCTGGGATAACAAGGAACCATTGATGTATCTGAGCACAGATGTAAAATGTAGTATATAAACAAAGCAACTGGGACTACACATTTCCCAGCTGAATAAATGGGTCTTTACCACAAGTGCCCACTTGTTAGGGTTTGCTTTTAATTTGTTTTTTTTGTATTTGTGTTTTTAATGGTTTTTAATTTATACGGTTGTTGTTTTGTCGTTGTTTTATTAACTGTAATAATAATAACAATGTGGATTATGTTTGTTATGTGTTTGTGCAAGTGTATACACATACACACACAAAATATTTTATAAATACACAAAATATTTTATAAATACACAAAATCTTTTATAAATACACACACTATGCACAAATGCACACACAAACTCTCTCTCTGTGTGTGTGTGTGTGTTCTACATACACACCCATACAGAGAAATCGCAAATGTTAATTATCCAGCCAGAGCAAAGGTGGGTGGCGGGCCCCCAAACCCACCATGTGGGGCAGGGGAGGAAAGCCTTCTGTCTCTCCACAATATCTGCAGCATACCTTTAGTTTCCGCTCCTCCACAGACCTGTGCATGAGGAAGTTTCCATGACGCACGCTACCCCGGCAACTAAGGCCTTTCACGTGAGGAGGCAGGAAGCCGCATGATTGACACTCCTCGTGCTGAGCAGGGGAGGCCTCTGTGAAGCGGGCAGCCTGCGTTCCCAGGCCACAGGAAGGGTGTCGTAGGATGCTGCACACACTGGGCCTGTGGCCTCCTCAAAGGCCCATCTATTCAAACTCCAGGCCACAAAATACACAGCCTGGTGTTTCCCAAAAGATTTCCCCTCCTTAAAGCTGCATGGGATTTGGCATTTCCCTTCCCCCAGAAGTTTCACTCTTCCCACAACAAACTGGTTAGGGCTGGCAAGAAGAAAGGCTGCCCAGAAAGTCAGTGGTTGGGGAACCTGTGGCCCTCTCGGACTCCAGCTCCCATCAACCCCAGGCAGCAAGGCCAACAGTCAGGGATGATGGGAGTTGTGGTCCAACCATGTCCAGAGAGTCACCCTGCAGTAAGCTTTGTGACCAAGTGAGGATCTAAACACAGGCCTCTCTGGTTCAAAGCCAAAACATTGGCTTCTAGCTTTCATTAGGCATCTAACAGGCCAGCTTGGGCTGCTATTGCAGGTGTTGGGAACCTTCGGCCCTACAGTTGCTGCTGAGGTAAAACTCCTACCACATTGGCATGCTTGCTAAGCCTGATGGGAGTTGTAGTTCAGCTACATCTGGAGGACCAAAGGTTTCCTGGCCATGACAATTAGATCATTTACTAGTGAACTGCCCATCACCAAGGGCCATTACCCAAGCCTCTGCTATTACTCAGTGAAGAGTCACATGCGAGAAAGAACGTGCTTTGCCTGCAAAATAACTCCAACTCCCATGAGCCTCAGATACATATGAGGTGTACCATGTTGTCTACTTTGATGTAGACAGTATTGTGCTAGAAGGATTCTTTGATCTGCCTTGGTTTGAGGCAGCTGCCTTTGTTTCCCCCTGGGACCAGGCTGTGATCATGCATTCATTATCTTCCCTTGTCCCTTGGTAGCACTTGAGCATGACAAAGAGACAAATCTGAAACTGCCTTTTATTATATTATACCTCTTCTAAGTTTCACGAGCCTTATTGCCTTTGCCCTCACTTCAACCCGGTGAGGTAGGCTGCTTGTTGTTTTTTACAGACAGCAATTTGACATTTTAAGAGTTTTGCCCAAGGTGGAACAAGGAGTCCAGGGTAAATATGGGGCTTAAACCAGATTCCCTAAAATCTTGTGCAAGCCAGTGTGGTGTTGTAGTTAGAATATTTCAGAATACAGCAGGAGAACCAGGTTCAAATGCCCACCAGGAGCCACTTGCCAAATCTCAGCCTACGTTTACCTCACACAGGGATGTTAGGAGGATAAAATGGGGAAGTATGAGAAAATCATGCATACTGTCCCAAGGTCTTTAAAGAAAAGGTGGGGTGATAAGTAAAGAAATATATTGCTATTCACTGGATCCACACTACAGTCTCCTGAGATCAGGCACTGCTGGGATGTCCCCAAACAGCTCCCTCTTTCCATCACCACAACATTCAGTTCTGTTTTGGAGACATCATAGCAGTTCCAGTTGCTAAGCTCACAGGAGCTGCTTTATATCAAGTTATTTATTCCTAGGAATTAATAGACCACCATTTGTCATGTAGTCCCAGGGCAGATTACACACAGTACAACACAATTAAACCATCTTAATGTCTTCCATCCACAAAGCCGTGTGCGAAAAGTTGTGCCCTAAGCCGACGTCAGAATGTTGACTACAGCAGCAGGGCACCTGTGGTCCTCCAGATGTTGTTAAACTCCAGCTCCCGTCAACTCCAGACAGCATAGTCAATGGCAAGGATGTTGGGAGTTGTAGTCCAATGACATCAAGAAGGCCAAATATTCCCCACCCTTCATTTACAGTGACAGGGCCAGAAGCACCTCAGGAGAGCATTCCACAATTTGGAGGCCACCACAGAAACGGCCCTGTCATGCACTGCTACCCCACAAACTTCACAGGGCCTCCCCTGCAGATCTCAAGTCATGGGCTGGTCCATATGGGAGGTGGCACTCTTTCAGATATGTGGGGCCTAAGCCATAGGGCTTTGTCTGTCAAGGGAAGCACCTTGAATCGGGCTTGGAGGCACACTGGGAGTAGTCTATCCAAGTCAGGGCCAAGGAACCTGTGGTCCTCCCGATTAACTCCCTTCAGCCCCAGCCAGCACAGTAAACAAATAATGAAGGTTGAGGGGTTCAGAAACATTTGAATTTACCCATCCCTATCTAAGCCTGGTTTATCAGTACTAAGAACTTAGGATTTTCACAGGTCAAGATCCAAGGAATTGCATGCCTAGTTCTGTATGCCAGAAGAGGGTTCTGATTTGTGATTCTCAAAAACCAGTTGCAGAGACCAAACCTGCCCTCTCTCTTGGAAAGTAACTGGTTTATAACCAAAGCTGTGTACATTTATGTGGTGATGTCAAAAGTGCTAGTGGGCACAGAGTTCAGTTTCATGAGTTTTCTTGTTTTTTGAAAAAAGAAAAGAAAGAAAAGAAAAAGAAAGGCTGCGAAAGACCCCTGCCTGAACCCCCTGAGAGTGGCTGCCAGTCAGTGCTGGCAATACTATGCTAGATAGTCTGACTCAGTACAAGGCAGTTTTTTTGTTCCTCGGAGCTGTTTGGAAGTTGTGTCAGAAGTGCCCACGGAATGACTGAAGAAGATTGCTTATTTAAGCTGCATCTGTCAAAGGGAGCGAATGTGTCACTCCGCATTGACCAAATCGGCTTCTCCAAGAAGCTCATCCAGATTGAGATCCGACCCCTCCACCTCCTCAGAGCGGCAACTTAAATCTAGTTAGCGCAAAAAGATTGTCAGCGTAACCATGGCGCTGGGGCCTTTACCACCACACAGCCCCTGGCCATCTTGAGAAGCAGCGAGTTCTCCTCCTGACTCATCCTGAATGGAAGGCCCATTTTTAGAGAGTTAAAACATTGTAGAAATAGCACCTGTCACATGAAACTGTGCTCTGAAATTAAATAATCCAGTATACTGTGCTGGGTGTTTGTGTGTTATAACAGTCTTCCCCAACATGGCGCTCTCCAGATGTTTTGGACTACAACTCCCATCAGACCCAGCCAGCAGGCGATGATGGGATTTGTAGTCCAAAAACATCTGGAGAGGTTTACCAATCTGGGAAAAGCAGAGTCAAGAGTGCCAGGCTGGCGTGCTAAACTAGAATTGGGGAGACGCTGGTTCAAATTAATATTGGTAGTGGTGGTAGCAGCAGCAACACAACATTAAGTTATAGAATTTGCTCTAAAAAGAGGCAGTGATGGCCACCAGCTTGGATGGCTTTAAAAGAGGATTAGACAAATTCATGGAGGAGGGTGAGGCTAAACTCCTACTAACCACAATGGCTATGTTCTACCTCCACTGTGAAAAGCAGTAACGCTTCAGACTACCAATTGCTGAAAATGGAAGGAGGGGAGAGCAGATGTTGTGCTCAGATTCTGCTTGTGGGTTCCCCATTGGGGCATCAGGCTGGTCACTGTAAGACTAGGATGCTGAACTAGATGTGCCACTGGCTTGGTCCAGTTCTTACATTCGCATAGTAGTATTTGTAAGACGCCTCATAAAATTAATTCTCTACAAAAATAAAACATAACGACGACACAGTATAAAATTCCCACTCGGCCATGAAGCTCAGGGGGTCAGCCATTTCCAGTTTCGCCTACCTCTGAGGGTAGTTGCGAAGAAGAAAAGGTGGGGAGGACTTTGTGCATTCCCTGAGCTTACTGAAGGAAGGGTGCACTATATAAATGTAATGAATAAATGAACTTGGCATGCGCAAGCCATCCTTTGCTCTTGCAGCCCTCGAGCAGTGAATCTGCATGCCTGTGCTAGTCCACCTCAGGAGGAAAGCCTGAGGTTATAAGGAGCTGCTGGGAATTGTAGTCCAAAACAGCTGGAGGGCCCCAGTTTGGGGGAAGGCTGTTACCCCTTCAAGCCTGCAGGCTGTGCGATTCTGGGCATGCCAGCTCTGCTTGAGGTGAGAGCAGCCAGTGAACAGTGGGAGTTCTCAGCAGCAGGAAAACCTCTGAAGGCAGCAGGTCCAGCATCCCCAGAACAGGACAATTAACGCCACCCCAGGGAATTTCTCACACCTTCCCCAGAGTGTCAGCATCACACCCATACAACTTCTTCCTCTGTTTACACAGAAAGCCGAGAACTGGTAGTACAAAGAGCTTGTATTGTCCAGGAAAGGTGGTGGGGACTGAGATGCTCCTTCCAAGTCTAGCTGGATCCAGGAGCCAATTAAAAAACTCAAGGAGCTGTTTCCCCTCCTCTCCAATAAAAAGGGTGCTGCGTGCAGAAAGTTCAAGCTAGGCTGGGATGGGGTGTGTGTGTGTGGAAACACTCTCAACACAACCATTTTGCTTTTTACAAGCAGGGGGATACTGGCGTGGGGACGCTTTGGAACAAACAGCCGCCTACATGGGGCTAGTGCAAAAGGTGGCTTCTAGATCGGTAAGCAGGGCAACCCAATGGGATTGCAGGCCCCCGGTCCTGAAATTGCTGCACTGGCTGCCAAGCTAAATTCAAGGTGTTAGTACCAGCGTAAGAAGTCCTAAATCGCTTAGGACCCATGTCCCAAAAAGTGTGCCTTCTTTGATACCAACCATCTCAGACTCTACGATTGACAGGTGAGGCCTTGGTGGTGGTGCAGTCACTGGGGGGGGCGGCGGTGGCTGCCCAGTTGGCGCTGACCCATGACAGGGCCTTTTCAGTGGTGGTTCCCCACATGCCAAATACCCTCCCTGGTGCAGTGCACCTGTTTCCATTGCCATCGGCTTCCAGGAGGAAGTTAAAAACCCTCCTGTTTCTGCAAGCATTTGACAGCTGAAGGATAGTGTTTTAATTATGTTTAGAATGTTTTAAACTGCTTTTCGAATGCTCTTTAAAAGCAACCACATTATTATTGATATGTTTGCCGCTCTGGCTCCTTAGGGAGGAAAGGTGGGATATAAACAGGAAAAGGATTAAACGATATGGTACATCTGGAGGACCACAGGTTCCCCCACCCTGTAAGGTGCAGCGGTTAGAGCATTGGGCTTGAAACTGGGAAACCAGGGCTCAAATCCCCACTCAGCCATGAAGCTCACTGGGCTAGTCACTACCTCTCAGCCTAACCTACCTCACAGGGTCGTTGTGAGGATAGGATTGGGGAGTGTGTGCTGCATTGAGCTTTTTAGAGGAAAGACGGAATATAAACGTAATAACAGGAAGATGCATGGCATTTGCTATGGCTCAGCTGGTTAGATCATAGTGCTGATAACGCCGAGGTTGCAGGTTTGATCTCCGTATGGGACAGCTGCATATCCTTTCATTGCAAGGGGCTGGTTTAGATGATCTTAGAGTCCCTTCCAACTTTACGATTCTACGATTCTATGTACTTCCAGGAGGTCCAGCTCCTCACCCAGAGAGTGTATTGACCAGAGATAGGGCACCTGTGGCCCTCCGGATGTTGCTCAACTCCAGTCCTCCCTGACTACTGGCTGGCGTTTAAGGGAGCTGAAGTCCGAGAACATATGGAAGGCCACAGGTTCCCCATCCCTGGTTCTCCACTTTTAAATGCTCTGAGGCGCCCCTCACTGCAAGGAGATCTCGCCCCTCATGCGTGGATGCAGCTCCTAAGCAGGGCCACTTCCTGTGCTCTCTAGCTTGCCCTGCTCCCTGGTGTTCATGCAGACCCTGTGTCAGGGACAGGGTGGCAGGCGCAGCTTCACGCAAACGCATCAACACGCGCGCAAATGAATCTGAACAGGCCTCATGGGAAACAACAAAAGAGTACTGAACTCCAGTCATTGCAAAGCAAGTAGATATTCAACAGGCTGGTCCCAGGGCTTAGATTCAAACCACCTGAGGATATGTATAGGATATGCATAGAAGCCCCACGGCTGTCAACACAGGGCCAGTGGGTGCACATGTGCCCACGGAGGCCTTTCTGGTGCCCAAAGGGTACATCTCATTCTACAAGCCTAAGTGTGTCTGTGTGTGTGTTTGTGCGTGTGTGTTTGTGCGTGTGTGTGTGTGTGTGTGTGTGTGAGAGAGAGAGAGAGAGAGAGAGAGAGAGAGAGAGAGAGAATGGAATACAGTGGTGCCCCGCAAGACGAATGCCTCGCAAGACGAAAAACGCGCAAGACAAAGGGGTTTTTCGGTTTTTTGCGTTGCTTCGCAAGACAATTTTCCCTACGGGCTTGTTTTCGTCTTGCTAGTTCGTTCGCTTTTTTCTTAAAGCCGCTTGAAGAGGCGCAGTTGCGACGGACCATGCTTCGCAAGACGAAAAGCATCACAAGACGAAAAGACTCGCGGAATGAATTAATTTCGTCTTGCGAGGCACCACTGTATTAACTCTTGCCTCTTCAGCTACACTCTTCAGAAAGACCACCCCCTCCTCCAGTGATGCTTAGGGGAAGGAGAAGTTGTAGAAATTGTTAACAAGTTAACTGTTGAGGGGAGAGAGCGAGTACATGCAATTCTGGTGAGAGTGTGTGGTTGTGGTGTGTGTGTGTGTGTGTGTGTGTGTGTGTGTGTGTGTTGCCCACAACCAATGTGCCTGTTTTTGCAAATGTGCCCCGGGGTCCCGACCCCCTTGCTCAAAGTCAAACCTCTGCTCCAGCCCCCGCCTTGTTCTTTGCTATAATATATTTCTCCCGGGGAGTCTGGTAGGAAGAGATCTTTCCAGCCTTTTTCTTCTCCAATTATATTGTTACCTGTCCACACACACACACACACACTGCTCATCTCTGATCTTTCCTCAGTAAAACGCATCCTCTCTCCACCACTCTACCAGGAGCTCTATGGAAGTAAAAGGGAAATGGGCTGCATCTGAGCCTGCTCTACACAGCAGGGGGTGAGTACCCCATTCTCCCCCCCTGCCCAAAAAAGGGGAGTCCCTGGCTCCGGACAAGGCTCAGAGGCCACTTTGCTAAATGGCAGCCCAACTGCAACCAGCCTGTCCTTCCCTGTGCTATTGCAGGCTGATCACTGCATCTGCCTGACGCTTACCTCTTCGGTGGTGAGGGGCATGCAGATCCGATACTCTTTCACCAGCATGCTGCCTGCCGTCTCTCTGGGCGCCGGGCTGGGTGGACCCTCGTGGCACGGCACACTCCAGTGGAAACGGGGGCTCTTCACAAGCCAAGTGGCCCCTGAGGATCCCTTGGGGAAAGATGCATCCTGCAGCCGAGAAGAGATGTGTTAGAGTGGAGTAAAGCACCGCCTCTGGGAATTTGCTTGGCTGGGCAGTCTTGAGAAGCAATCGGCTCCCTCCTTCACTCAGATCCAAAGCTCTACTTCTTTATATCTCTCCCCCCCTTTGCTACAGGCACAGCTCCGCCTGTGACTTCATAATCGGTTGTCATGGTAGCTGTTGTGAGGTCACCAGTCTCCTCAGCCAAAAGAGCTGTAGAAGCCAGACCATGGGAAGTAAGGAGGAGGCGGGAGGTGGAGGGGTTAGGTCACATCAGGGCTCCTTCGCTGCTGGAACCATCCCACTACCCAACCACCCCAAATCTTCTCACGTTATTTTAGGATATGTAGTGTTTAAAAAACCTCACCCAGTCAGCAAGCTTACTCAAAAGGTCAGGCGTAACGGGTATGTAGGGGAGAAAAACAGCAAGACTCCAATGTATATTAGTACTAGCTGTAACCGCGGCCCACTCTGCCATGCCCAGGGTTATAATTCGTGCCCCACATTCTCTTTTTAATGCCAGGGTTCAGGCTGCTCCTGTGAGGCGGGAAGTAAGAAAGATAGCCCTCTGATCATGTGCAGAGTGCCTTTATCCCCTCAAAAAATGATTACAATGCAGATCTTGCAGCTTCCAAGCAGCACACAAGTCTTGGCCACCTGTTTAGACAACAAATTAGCCACCTCTTTGGGGAAGAAGTCTCCTCGTGGTGGGCAAAGCTGGCTGCCATCTGGCACCATAGTCCCAGCCACTTTTCACCGCGAGCTCTGCCCCAGTGCAATGTGCTGGAGTCCCTGACTAGTATTATTCCAAAGATGCTCAGTGGGGCACCTGGCTGGCCACTGTGATGAGAGGATGCTGGACTTACGAAAGCCTCCACCCCCACATAAGTACCACAATATATGTGACACGGGTGATCCACCATAGGATTTCCAAGGATTTTAATTTTCCCTTTAGAAATCCAAGCATGTTGCAGGTGCCTACATTCTCCCCTCAGCAAGCCAGTGAGGCTATCTGCCATGTTCCCTGCCTTGGGGTCCCACTGTGGGCCTGAGGAGCTCTGACTCAGATGATACACTCAAGGAGGAGTCCTCGTACCCTCCTCTATGCTGCCCTGGCCTGAGGAGCTGGCTCTTCCATCACCCTCTGAAAGCGATTCCTCTGCAGGCCCATGTGCCCCACAACCACACAGAAGCCACGTGACGACAGAAAAGGTTACTGGCCCCTTAACGTATTGCAGGGCAGCCCTTGCAGAGGAAGGAGCTGCTGGGAGACCAAGTCCTGTCAGCCTTTCCAAGGCTTCAAGTGACTCTCAAGTCATTGCTAAGACAACATCTTCTCAAGCTCAGCTAGCAGGCCCACTGGGAACTATCCAGGGTCCTGATATCTCCTTGCCACACTACCAGAAGAAGTTCTAGTGTTCAATGGTTTTTCCCAAACAGGGCACTAACAGCACCTGGGGCAGCCAGAAGAGACATGGAAAGAGATGATGATGAGTAGGCAAAAATTGCTGCTCTGATCAAGTTTAAAGCATATAGAATCATAGTTTTGGGAGATTCCTCAAGGATCATCTAGTCCAATCCCCTACAATTCAGAAATATGCAGTTCTCCCATACGGGGATCGAACCTGCAACCTTGGCATTATCAGCACCACGCCCTGACCAACTGAGCTACCCTGACTGATCATGAACACAAGTTGCTTTAGAGCAGGGATGGGGGCAACCCTTGGATCTCCAGATGCTGCTGGGCTACAGCTCCCATCCTCGCTGACTGTTGGTCATGATGCCTGATGGGAGATGGAGGCCTCCAACATCTGGAGAGCCACAGGCTTTCCATCCCTGATTCAAAATAAAACAACAAGGGGATCTGATTCTGGGTCTCAAGATGTCGTCGGCACAACCTACCCCCTGAGCCACCTCTAGGCTGGGAAAATTTGCACCTGACAGGTCTCATCCGGCACACTCTCCCAGCCTTCAGGAACCTGGCGCTCTTCAGATGTTTTGGATAATTCTCATCAGCTCCTGCTGAGCTGGGGATAACAGGAGCTCTAGTTCAAAACAACTGGAAGGCCCCCGATTGACAAGGCCTGTGCTAACCTATACTGTCCTTCAGCCACATGGAGACTACAAATACAATACTCTCATCCTATCACATTTCAGGTGCCAGCCATCAAGCAATTTACTATAGAAAAAGCTTTCTGACAGAGTTGTTTGACAGCAGAAAGGTCTCCCTGGGGAGGTTGTGGACTCTCCTTCCTTGGAGGTTTATAGGCAGAGGTTGGGTGGTCATCTGTCAGGGGTGTTTTAGCTGAGATTCCTGCATTGCAGGGAGTTGAACTAGATGACCTCCCTTCCAACTCTACAATTCTACGATTCTAGGTGCCAGCAGGTCAAACCAGCCCTGTTAGGTAGGATTCCTTCAGGATATGCATAAAATTTGCAAGCAAATCACAAGGGCGGGGAAAAGGAAGGGCTTCTTCAGACAGCAGAGTTAAGCTGTCAAATTCACTTCCACATGAGGCAGTGACGGTCGCCAACTTGGAAGACTTTAAAAGAGACCTAGACAAATTTGTGGAGGAAGCTATCAATGGCTAGTAACCCTGACAGCTGAATGTTCTCCTTCCACTGTAGGGAGCAGCATGCCTCTGAATAGCACTTGCTGGAAATCCTGGGTGTGTACTGTTGCCCTTCGGTCCTGTTTGCAGACTTCACCATTGGGGCATCTGGTTGGTGCTTGTGAGAACTGGACTAGATGGGCCTTTGGCTTGACCCAGCAGGTCTTTTCTTGGGCTTGGCTTACATTTGTCACCGATCCTGGCTGCGAGCCTTCCAAGCACAGCACGGCGCTTCACGTTAAGGGCGTGCAAAGTGCTTGGCTTTATTTCAGAAACCAGCTTCTCCAGCTGTCCTCTCAAATCCCTCTCACAACAACCCTGAAAGGTAGGACCAGTCGTGAAAGCAAGGACTTGCCTAAGGCTATGCATCACAGCTCAATCCTGAATGCTTCTGAAATGCTAATGTTCTGCCGGGTGAATTGCACTTCTCCTGAACAACGCATGCCCTGAATAGAAAGGCTCCCTTGAGCAAGCCTACCCACAATGGAAGTCTATTTCCCAGTGGGAAGATGTGACTGTTTTGAGATCCTTGCACCCTTCTGTTATTCAGCAGCATCCCTTGCAGATGGGATCTGCTGCAAGCTTGTTGCATTGCTGGCTATGGGGCCTCATTTGAGAGGCACTGTGTGTATTTGCCTTGTATGCAAATAATAAAAAGCTCGCGGAGATGTCTCTCTCTCTCCCGCCTCTTCAGAGAATCCAAGCGCTAATGAACAGACACCACACTTGGTCTTCGCCCAAAGGGCAACTTATTTATAACGTGGCTGCTAATCCGCTGTCAATATGCTTCTGATGATAATACATCTATTCTTAATGGTTAACAACCAGCTGCCCAAGTTAAGACGAAGACAAACAGGAATTTTGCTTAGTGGCGGAGGGAAAGAGGAGCTCACCCAGTTCTGGAATACATCACCTAATTTTTATGGTGGGGGGAGGTTTGAAAATATGGAGCATGGATATGCAATTCATCATCATCATCATCACCATCATCATCAATATCATCATTGTATCCTGCCCATCTGACTGGGTTGCCCCAGCCACTAGCTATAGATAGTCTGGAAAGGATTTAAAAGGTTCTCAGAGGATGGATCTATTAATCCAGAGGTGGGAAAACTCAGGCCTGAGGGGGAAATGTGGTCCTCTGGGCCTCTTCACTTGGCCCCCAGAACCATCCCCAAGCCACACCCTTCACTGGCTCTGCTTTGCACCCATCTTGAGTGTTTTTGCCTGGCTAGAATTTGTCCTCACACAGATTATGCTTCTTCCCTGCCTGGATGGATGGAGTGTCCATGTTCAGAAGCTATGAATGCTGATGATGGATGTGGGGCAGACAGCAGGAGGGAACTGTTGCTCCGTATTATCTGGAGGACTGCTCCAGGGAATATGATGCTAGGCATAGGATACCAAGCGCTGCTTTTGTGCAACATACTTTGCACTTGAGAAAATCAGTCCCCAGGTATAAAATGCATTTAGAAAATGGGCCAGTTCTAAAATGTGATGGTGTGTATAAATCAGAGCTCTCGTTCATTGGCTGAGAGGCAGCCCAATGAAAACCCTCCAGTCTGAATCTCATCTTGAGGCAACCCTGACTTTCTCAGCCTCAGCTTTTCCATCTGCAGTGTGGACCTACTCTACGGTGCTGTTGTAGGTTATGCAGCAAGAAAGCAAGGAAGCACTTAGAAAGCAACATGTTGTGAGCATGTGTGGGTGGGGGCCCCCAATCCTTTTTTTGGCCTTTTGTAGAGTATCTTGTGGTTGGCAGGGGAAGAGGGAGCAGAAGCTGCAGCCAAGAGGAAAAAGATGCACCATGGCCCAGCAGATGTCAGACTGGGACAGATTCACTCATGCTGGAGTTGCTCTCTAGTCCAGCATCCTGCCTCGTAGTCATAGACCTAGAGCCTCCTTCTCCTCCTCCATTAATATGCCTAACTTTGAAAGCCATCTCAGCTGCCAGCCATCACTGCATCTTGTGGCAGTGAGTTCCATGTCTGAACATACAAATAGCAGAGAGCCCCGGTTCAGGGTTGGGCTCAATGCCAGCCTGAAGATCTGTCGAAACTAGCATCCTGCTTCCCACAGGCAGAGGGTCTTCTCGGGGGTGGCGCCTGCCCTGTGGAATGCCCTCCCACCAGATGTCAAGGAAATAATCAACTATCTGACTTTTAGAAGACGTCTGAAGGCAGCCCTATCTAGGGAAGTTTTTAATGTTTGATCTTTTGTTGTGTTTTTAATAGCCTGTTGGAAGCTGCCCAGAGTGGCTGGGGAGGCCCGGCCAGATGGGCAGGGTATAAGTAATAAATTATTATTATTATTGTTATTGTTGTTATTACTATTTTTTTAATTTTTATTATTACAATATCTCCCCAGGGAGCCTCCAAAGAGATTCTGATAGCTAAACCTAAGGGCACAGGAGCCAACTTCTATTTGAGGGAGCTGTCCCCCAACTTGATGGGCATTGCTATTCAAATGGTGCGCATGCACTGCATCATGTGATCGATTACCTGCTTACCTGCTCCTCTCCACAATATTTTATTCAAATTGGCACACCTGCCTAAGAGCCTTGGGGTCAAACTATGTGTTACATGAATTGTGTGGCTAGCAGCAACATCAGCATTTTTTAAAAAAATTAAAAAATCCCAGGCAGGGCGGTGGTGGTTTTCCAGGATCACAGCAAAAATCATCCCACTGCAGTGAACCTTTGAATGAAACCTCCCAGAAGTCCCAAATTCAAACACAGAGTGGAGGAATCTGCAAATTCAGAGCCTTTCCTTTAAGTAGCCAGATGGCTCTCTTTATGCTGCTCTTGTTTTTAATAAAAGAACGGTCCCTTACAACACACACACACACACACACAGAGGATAATCTCATTTCTAGTTCTTGAATTTCTAAAACAGGAGTTGCCAAGCTACAAATCTGTGACCTCAAAAATCCTCGTCCCCGAATTCCAGATCTGATTGGACTGTTTATGTTTACTGTGGGCTGTAGCTACAAGTTGCAGGCAAATATAGCAGGAGCAGAGAGAGAAAGATCGTGTGGTGGTTTTTTGTTTTTTAAACAAAAAAAGCTCTTCAAGAGGGAGGAGAGCAGTTAACCCTTTCCCTGCTGCCCATTTTTGCAATCCAGATGCACAGCGACTTCCCCTCTGCTGAGGCTCAAAATTAAGCCCTTGATTTGGACGGGGCTGCTAGAGGAGATGGAGAGAGGGGTATAGGATGGAGAGATCACAATGAGGGAGAGACAGTGAAGCCCCCTATCACCACCAGGAACAACTTTTCTTAACCACACACACACACCCCACTGCAGAAATGGTCTGGCTAGGTCCTTAGTTGGAATGCTGTACAAAGGCACTAGGGCTTCATATGCCCCACAGCAAAATCTGACCATGCAACAGGTTGTCAAGTGAAGCCGGATGGCAAATGAACCTCTTTCAAACCTTCAAACTCTCCCAATTCCACACACAAGAGTCTCATTCTGTAGGAAAAGGGCGTCAACCCAGGAAAAACGTGCTCAGTTGCAGGCTCAGCCCTTAACATGTTAGCAGCAACTGATCCCATGCATCTTCACTCGATATTTAAGCCCCGTGGAGTTCAAAGTGGGGTTCTCACGATGCTGCCGCAACCTTTAAGCAAATACAAGTTGTGGGGCGGAGGTGCCTTGGTGCATGCGCAAAGAGCGTTTCGTACCCCGAGCCCAGCAGCTGGCCCCTTCAAACAGAGGGGGGCTGGGGGTGGTCGTGGGAACCTTCCAGATTGCAGCCCATCTCCTTTCGCGCAGGAAGGACTCAGCCTCGCTGCTGCGGCTTCTCCCCGCCTTCCCTCCCTCCCTCCCTGCTCCGGACCAGTTCTCACCTGCCCGACGGCTGCCAGCAAACAATGGCTAACTGGGGCGTGGAAGGCAGGAAAGAGAGAGGGAAAAGGAGCCGGAGGTGGCGCCGCCGCCGCCACGCCCGGCTCGCCTCGGTGTTTCCACGGGCCCCGCAGGCAAGCAGCCTGGGCGCGCCTCGCCTCTCGAAGGGGGTCGGTTGGCCACGCGGGGAACACCCGGAGGGTGCAAAGACTCTCCCCGAGAGGAGGCGGAAGGGCGCCCGGCAAAGACCCCGCGCGGCCACGTGCTTCGCTACCTACCCCGGGGTTGCCCAGACGGGGCGGAGTTTGATGGGGAAGGGCCGGGCAGCCCTCCTCGTTTCTCCTCCGCGGGCGATTTTCCTCCTCGGCCCGGATCCCGGCCGATCTCCCCCCGCCGCAGCCCCTCCTCGCTTTCCTCCCGCGCTCGCCTGGCCGGTGCGCGCCCTCTAGGCTTCCTCCCAAGAGCGCTTCTGGGAAGGCAGGCTTTCCAAGAATCGCTCTTCCTCGTCTCGCCCTCCCTCCTCCCGTCCCCTCGGCAATCCCGGCTCTTTTTCTTGGTCGCTCATCGCGCTTTTTCACCAGCCCGGAACCCCCCAGCCCCACATCCAGTCAACCTTCCCCCAGGTCCCCCCCCCACCCCGTGCGCATCCGTGCCCTCTCCAAATTCTCGCCTCTTCCCTTGCGCAATCAGTCCCCGCTCCGTCTAGGGGACCCGCTTTGCGTTGCCTCCCTGGAACACAGCCCCGCCAGCACCAATTAAAAAGGAACCACGTCCCGGGAGCAAATCCCTTCCTCGGGTTTCCTGAATCGTCCCAGTGCCCAATCTTCCACACCCACCCATTCCCCGCTCACCCGGACGCGGGTCGCCCAGCTGAGCCGGCTTCTTCACCACCAACCAGTTCCCCTTCCTCCCCGGCGATCCTCCCTCGCAGCCGCCGCACGTGCCTGTGGCTACGGGCCCAGAGAGCTGCCCGCTGCCGTAGGAGGAACGAGTAGAGGGGAGAGCGATGCGCTCCTGCACCTTCGAGAGCGCCGCTTTTGCACAGCCCTTTTCCGAAGCCGGCCGCCGTCCAGCCCAGTCCTCTTGGGTAGCCGCCTCCTCCGACGACCCCTAGGGGAGAGAATCCGGCGTCGCACCTCACTCTCCTGAGCCGCCCCCTTCCTGGAGCGGGTGGGCGGCTGGGAAGAGCCTGGAGCGTTGAAGGAGGAGGAGGAAATACTTCGGCTTTGTGGCCGAGGGGGTGAGAAAAAGTAAAGCGAGGGGGGTCTCACGGCAGCCAGGAGGGACTCACTGACTTTCCACTTCCTCCTGGGATGGGGTTTGCCAGCCTTGCGGTCACGATAGTTGCATCTCAGGAAGAAATCCAACCGGTGGCGTTTTGGTGCTCCGTCGGTGCAGCTTTGCGCAATACCACCTTGGAGGGGAAGCTGCCTTAAAAGAACCTAAGAAAAGCCCCACAGGATCAGGGCCAAGCCGATCCCCATGGGAAGCCCACAAAGAGGAACTGAGTTTAGTCAGCAGCTGGTATTCCGATATACTGCCTCCCAGAATGAAGCTAGGACATTTAGCCTTCATGGCTAGTAGCCACTGGTTTTCAATGAATCTGTCAACAAGGCATCCAAGTTGGTGGCCATCGCTTCCTCTATGGGAAGGTAGTGAAATCCACAGTAGACCTAGGCTCTTTGGCTGAGGTTAGCAAAAGAACAGAGTAAGAGCCCGGTTGCTAAATCAGGCCAGCGGTGGCCCACCTCATCCAGCATCCTGTTGCCACAGTGCCAACCAGATGCCGCAATGGGGAGCCCCGAAGCAGGACCTGAGGGCAACAGCCCTCTCCCCATTTCTGAGTACAAGCAACTGTCATTCAGAAGCAGCCAGCCTCTGTCAGTAAAGGTGGAACTCCATCAAAATTTGGAGCTAGACATCTTGGGGTGCATCCCTTGTATGTACCCCCAATATATATTTAATAGGTATAGTTGTTTAAAATTGGAAGTATTCATTTTTTTTGTTTTGTTTTAAGAAGTAGAAGCAAAGCCCTCAATTTAAGAGCAGTGAAAATACTCAGTGTTTTAGACTTGTGGGCTGCCAGTTTTTGTTTTTTGCAAGAACCGTGCTTCTTGACGGTTAAATGCTACACAGAAATTCAAGAGCCAAAAGCCCTTTTTTAATGGATTCATAGAATTCTAGCATTGGAAATGTCCCCAAGGGTCATCTAGTCCAACCCCCCACAATGCAGGATTCTTCTGCCCAGCATGGAGCTTGAATCCGTAACCCTGAGATTAAGAGTCTCATGCTCTACCAACTGAGCTATCCCATGGAGTCTTGTGTGAAAACCTCATAGGCCAAATTTAACTCAAAGGCTCAGGAACCCCTGCAAGTTGGCATCCTTGCTTATCCACCACTTTGCTGGCTTTTTAAACCTCTTCTGCTCCTGTGCAGACATTCACATGCAATCCCGTGGTGAGAAATTTCTTTGGCAGATTTCTACAGACCAGGCTGTTGCTGCTGCTGCTAAAAAAGCAGAAGAGCAGGCCAGGCTTCATTTTCTGGTCAGATGGCAACAACGGGGCATTGCATGGCAGCCTTCCCCAACCTCATGCTTTCTAGGGCTGGTGGGACTTGCAGTCCAAAATAGGGCACCAAATTGTGGAAAGAAGGCTCTCTACCCTGGTTTTGACACTTGAGATGTGTATTTTTGGGACCCACTTTCTTTCTGTGATTGTAAGGACCGGGCACACGTGGTTCCTCATCTGCCTTTTCCCCCTTGACAGCTTGCAAAACACAGCCCCCTGAGAGAGCTTTTGTGGAAGAACACCGCCAGTACAAATCTGTTTACAAGGACAGCAGTGCTGCTTAGTGAAATTCTGACACCTTGGGCACAGGGAGGGGGCAGCCACCAGGATTGGCAGAGAGGCAAAGACAGGAGAGAAGGCTGGCGTGCCTGGCAAGTGTGAAGGATTTAATTTGGAGGCGTGAGTGGCTGCATCTGGAACTTATCAGGAGGAAGAAAAAAGAGAAGAGGCCCTGGGAAATGTACTGGAAAAGGGGCTATTAGCTATGAGGGCTATGCTCTTGCCTCCGCAGCTGGAGGCAGCAGCAATGTGTCTGAATATCAGTTGCGGGAAACCACAGGAAGGGCGAGTGTTGCTCTTGCGCTCGAATCCTGCCTGCTGGTTTCCCACAGGCATCTGGTTGGCCACTGTGAGAATAGGATGCTGGACTAGGTGGGTCACTGGCCTGATCCAGCAAGCTCTTCTTATCTTGTGAAGCGCTCTGAGATCTTCAGATGAAGGGCAGTATATACCGTACTTTTCCGTGTATAAGACAAGGTCCCCCCCCCTAAAAATCATGCAAAAAAGTAGAGGTCGTCTTATACATGGGTAGTGCATAGGGTGGACGTTTGAATGGTTTCCGCCGCGGCTGTCAGTGGCTGTTGTGCGTGTTATTGGTTGCTGCGTCAATGGGTGTGGTTGAGTGGCTGACACTGCGGCAATTGGGCGAGTGATTGGCAAGTTCTGTTGGTGAGGGAACAGACGGGAGATGGATTTTGTGAGGCGTTTGTTGCATTCCCCCCTTAAAAAAGCTTAACAACCCTTGGTGACCCCCCCCAAAAAAACTCATTAACTCCGGGAAATTCTCTGCAAAAAAAAAAAAGAAGCTCAAGAACTTTCTGCCATCTCCCCCCATTTTCTGAAATTCAGTCCCCCAAAATAGGGGGCATCTTATACATGGGGGCATCTCATAGATGGAAAAGTACGGTAATCCTTCTTCTTCTTCTTCTTCTTCTTCTTCTTCTTCTTCTTCTTCTTCTTCTTCTTCTTCTTCATCTTATGGAATAAAAGAATTTTAAAAAGCATTGCTTATCAGATCCCAATAAATCAGTTCAGAAGCATCTGGCTGCATCATCGCAAGGCCCAGGTTACTGACCGTTCTTTTCCTGACCCCACTTGAGACAGCATGCATGGTGGGAGAAAAGAGAGGAGATGTTTTGACATTTAGAATTACGAAGGAAGTGCATTTAGGTTTCACTGAGATTGCTGTGTGTACGTGCAGATTCAGTCAGGGGTGGAGGAGAAATTCATTTTGCATTTAACGATGAACTTACTGAATTAGCACTTTGTGAAACAAGATGGGAACAAAAATTCAGCCGTCCTTTGAAATTCACACTTTTTCTGTTTTTGTGATGAAGTGCTTGGATAGCTTAGTCAGTAGAGCATGAGACTCTTAATCTCAGGGTTGTGGGTTCGGGTCCCACGTTCAGCAAAAGATCCCTGAATTCCAGCAAGTTGGACTAGATGTCCCTCGTGACCCCTTCCAGCTCTACAATTCAACAATTCTATGATTCAGGTAATGAGTACAAAAATGCACTTACTAGGGTAAAGTGTACATAAAAGGGCATATGTTGGTGAAAATAACTCACATAAATGCATTCTTTTTAGGAAAACTGCATTGCAAAATTGTCTGCATGAGGCAAAATTACATACAAAAACGTGTCTATTAGGAGAAATTCACACTCGGGGTGCAACATGGACATGTCATAGAAGAAGAAGAAGAAGAGTTTGGATTTGATATCCTGCTTTATCACTACCTGAAGGAGTCTCAAAGCGGCTAACATTCTCCTTTCCCTTCCTCCCCCACAACAAACACTCTGTGAGGTGAGTGAGGCTGAGAGACTTCAGAGAAGTGTGACTGGCCCAAGGTCACCCAGCAGCTACATGTGGAGGAGTGGAGACGTGAACCCGGTTCACCAGATTACGAGTCTACCGCTCTTAACCACTGCACCACACTGTCATAGGACACTTCGGTGCTCACAGGTTTCATGTTACTAACCTCAGCATTAAAGGTACCCCTAAACAGAGGTCGCCTGTATATTGGGACATGTGGCTACCCTAATTCCTAGTTTTCTGTGTAGTGGAATCTTTAGTCTTATGGGACATTTGATGGAAGCCCTGCTTGTTGTTTGTGGTGGTGCTGGCCAGATGCAGCTTTGCCATGTCAAGCGTGGGATGGCAGCAGGAGTATTGTGGGAAAGACCAGCGTTCCTATCCCTCATGAGCCCCAATGGCTTGCTACCATTTCTCTGCCTAACCTACCTCACAGGGTTGTTACATTGTTCCTCAAAGGAAAGGTGGGTGAAAATCAAAGCTATAAATCAAAATGCTTTCATTTCATAAAATATATATTAAGATCATAATGACACGAATGAGGTAAATGATCAAGCAGAGGCTAGGTACTTCTGTCCTTTCCTTTGATGGGGTTTCTACTTCATGCTAACAGTTTAAATGGCGAGCCTTCTTTGCAATACAGTGGTACCTCAGGTTACATTTGCTTCAGGTTACATACGCTTCAGGTTACAGACTCTGCTAACCCAGAAATAGTGTTTCAGGTTAAGAACTTTGCTTCAGGATGAGAACAGAAATTGTGCTCTGGCGGTGCGGCAGCAGCAGGAGGCCCCATTAGCTAAAGTGGTGCTTCAGGTTAAGAATAGTTTCAGGTTAAGAACGGACCTCCGGAACGAATTAAGTACTTAACCCAAGGTACCACTGTATGGTTTGTACTTCTAAATTAAAAGCTAAGGCTTGCGTTTCAGCTGGCCAAAGATCTTTTGTTAAGGCTCAAGGTATTTTTCAAGTTGGTAATGTGGCCTCTTCCTCTGTCATTGTTATTATAGTGAGAGCCTTTGAAGCAGAGGTTTTTAGCTGCCACCTGTGTTTGCTGTGGCTTACCACAGGATCTAGTTTCCCAACGGATAATGTTTTGATAAACAAGTCTCTTCTCCAAACATTTGAAGATGGAGAAACTGGGCTGGAGGTTACTTCAGTTTGAGTGCAGGGAGCGGTCAGCCTTTATGTCAACTGACCTCAGGATCCAGCAGGAATTTCCATCATCTCCCAGCCCTCCATTACCACAGCCAGAAAATATTGCATCTATTATTTTGCTACTAGAGAAGAGTGAGAAGCAGACCTGCTCCACCTGGCGGTGAACAGAACTCTTGCAGGTGATAGAACCATTAAGAAAAAGATGCTCCATTTGTGGGAAGGTATCTGTCGCTTGTTGAAACTTAAACCCAGGATCATGCAGCACAAAGGTGGGGAACTTTTTTTCAGCTCAAGCTCCAGATTCCATTCTGAGAAACCTTCCAGTAGCCACATTTATCAACTTGTAAAATACACTGAGCTTTAACAAAGGATCTTCAGATGACTATCATATCTCCTCTCAGTCTTCTCTTTATCGGGAAAAACATACCCAGCTCCTTCAAGGCTTGGTTTCCAGACCCTTGGTCTTCTTGATTGCCCTCCTCTGCACATATTCCGGCTTGTCAATATCCTTCTTATCACCAGTCCTGCTTTGATAAGACAAGAAAAACTTGGTGGAGCAGACCAGTGGCCCATCTATTCCAGCATCCTGTTCTCACAGTGGCCATATAGTAGATTTCCTTGTTTTCTTATAAGAACTGTTCAGGAATCATGGCTGACATACATTTTCCTGACTGGAATGTGTTTTTGTGCTCTGATGGTGACTCTTGCTTGTCTGATTGGAGGACAGAGAATTGTGTTTGTGTGTGTGCATGTAGAAACTAGCTTACTATACAAAAATGAAGTTTATGGTCATAGGGGTCAGCAAGCTTTTTCAGCAGGGGGATGGTCCACCGTCCCTCAAACCTTGTGGGGGGCTGGACTATATTTTTTTGGGGGGAATGAATTCCTATGCCCCACAAATAACCCAGAGATGCATTTTAAATAAAAGGACACATTCTACTCATGTAAAAATACGCTGATTCCGGATTTAGAAGGCGATTGGGCCGGATTCAGACCCCGGGCCTTAGTTTGCCTACCCATGGTCATAACTCTATCCACTTCTGGCCCCACCCACCACTAGCATGTGGCCCCTAAAAGGTTGTCCAAAAAGGAATGCGTCCCTCAGGCTGTAAAAGGTTCCCCACTCCTGAGGGAGGTGCATAATAACATTAAAATAGAGGTACTTCGATGAATCAGGAACTGGCAAGATGCCCAGTATTTATTTAGGCCAAGTGTACTCTGAATTTGGAAACCGCCAGCCAATTGCCTAAAAAAATGAGAAGGTACAAAGTGGAAGTGAAAGCAGACCCCATGAGAAAGGATGGCATAACAGTGACATAAACATGGAAGCACCATCCCCTGTAGGAAGGAGGAGAAATGGCAGCAGGACCAAAACCAGAAGAGAAGAAAGCAGGAGCACATCAAACAAATACTCTGTGAGGTAAAAAGCCCCAGGCCTAGATAGTTTTGCTGGGGAGATTTACAAGCCACATCAGGCTGCTCTGTCTCCTTGCTTTGTGCCTCCTTTGGATAATCTACTTAATAGCAGTTCTGCCAGAGGTGAATGCCTTCAAGCCAGGCTCAGGGTGTTAGCCAAGCCAGAGCAAAGAGCCCACCTGGGTTCAGCTACTGATTCATTGCTCTGCAGTGCCTGCATCCCTAAACTCACTTAACCTCAGAGTAAACCCCATTGGAATCCACAGGACTTACAGATGAATAGACAAGATTAAGCTTGTGTAAATCAAGACACAAAGCTCTTCTCTCCTGGCCATCCATGGATATCTCCTTGTGTCAAGGAAGATCAAACAGAATTTATCATGTTTGCTTCAACCAGGGTCACCACCAGTAGCACCATCAGGGAAGGACTTTAGGGCAAACGCCTTGGGGAAAAGCACAAGAGGCCTCTCAAATATAATGGGTTTTACTATTTAAAGAACCCTCTTCTATACAACTACTTAAGTGTGGAGTAAAAAAAACCACACACAACCGAACCTGTCCCCTGTTTCCTGGTAACCCTCCATTCCCCCCCCCCCTTTGCCTGGAAAATTAACCATCTTGGAAAGTTTGTCACTAGGTGGCGCAAGTTGCATCTAGGTGGAGTCAGGTGTTTCCTGTCAGTGTTCTGGAGACAATGAAGTTATTGTGTTAGCTTCTCGATCGGTGTACCCTCCAAGCCTTCCATGAAAACCACTCTATGGCTAAGCTGGTGCCCTCCATCTTGGATGGGGCTGGTGGGAATTGTAGTCAAAAACGCCTGGAGGGCACCAGCTTGGCATAGGCTCACTATGTGTTCCCTATCTATTCCATTTCTATCCTGCCTTTCACTGAATGAGATCAAGGTGACATAATATAGTTCTCCCCATTTTCCTCTTACAACAACCCTATGAAGTATGATTACAGGCCAAGGGTTCAGCTAGTTAGTTTTGTGGCCCTGTAGGGGTTTGAACCTGGGTCCTGCTAGTCCCGTTCATGTTTTGTGCCGCTTTTATTTCATATTTACCGTATTTTTCGCTCCATAAGGCGCACCTGACCATAAGGCGCACCTACTGGGGGGGGGGGTTTCAAGAAAAAAAAAAGCAGCTCTTGGGGGCTTTTGTGGGAGGTGTGGGAAGTGAGAGAGCCTCGCTCTGTCCCTTCCCCCACCTCCCGCAAAAGCCAGGGGTAGCCGCATGAAGCCTCCCCAGGGCTGCGGGATGAAGGCTCCCTGCTGTCCTGCGGAGGCTTCGTGGGCTACCCCAGAGCTGCTCAGGAGCTTGTGGGGCTGGCGGGGGAAGCCCGTCTTTCCCCCACCGCCAGCCCCAAAGAGCAGGTTGGGGAGCAGCTGAAAGTGCGTCTTATGGAGTGAAAAATACAGTAGTTATTTGAATAAGAAGCCCAACATGATACTATAAATGATAGGAGCGAGCCAGCAGTAAATCACACAGAGCAAGTTGGATAATAGCAAAATAGGATCTGCACAGGAGTGTCAGGCCTAATGAACGCAGCAACTCAGGTCTTCCCCCCATGAAACAGTTGTCGAGACTAAAGGTTCCTGCCCCTGTACAGCTGGCTATGTCCCCTCCTCTCCAGGGTTTCCCCCCCAAGCAATTGGAAAGCGCACCTACATGCCTGTTTTTCCTCCTCCCACTTCATGCCTCTCCTGGTCCTGGGAGAGGAGCTTGTCACAGCAGGAGGGGAAAACACCCGTGACTCTACAGAAGCCTGACCCATCTCTGCCGCTTGGTTTCCTGCTTCAGCTTCTGCCTCTGATTACGGACTTCTCTCTGCCACGGACTCTCCCAGATCACTGAGCCCTGTTGCTTCTACAGCTTCCGATACCTTCTCTTCCCAGTCTTCTCCCTCTGACCACTCATTGTCATCCCACCACCAATCTCCTGGCTCTGAGCCTCCTTCCCTTGGGGCTTCCCCAGCTGGTTCCTCCCACCATTCCTCTACGTCCAACCAGTCCATGACAATAAACATATTTTCTTGGGGGGAAGCCTGTAGCTGAGAGGTAGAGCATCTGCTTTGCATGCAGAAGGTCCCAGGGTCTATCCTCAACACTCCAGGTAGGGTTGGCAATGCCTCTTGTCTGAAATAATGCACTGCCGTTCAGTGTAGATAATGATGAGCTAGATGGACCAAGAGTCTGATTCAGGATTGTGCTGCTTCCTATGTCTGGGGGAAAGACTGTATCTCGGTCTTAAGGTTTGTGGTCGATATGCCCATCCATGTCATGAGCTTCCCCTGCTGAGCCTTAAGACATTTGAGGTTGGTGCCCACCTTGCATTATTTTGGGAGTTGTGGACAAAGGCAAGATGCTTCCTTCTCTCACCAGCATCCTGGTTTGCATGGTGAATGTTCCCCAATTGTTGTGCTTTGCAGAGGAGGATGAAGATGATAAATTCAGCCTGTATCTTTCCAGGGAAGATGTGCCAATAAATGAAACATGATGGGTATCAGCTTTCCTCGTGGCAAACGTGTGCCGGTATAAATAGAAAGTGCAGGGGTGCTGAGGAGAGGAGCTGCCAATTTAGGCATTCAGCCGTGGAAAGGTGGGAGTATAGAGCAGCAACAAAGGAACACAGGAAGATGTCTTATGATGAGTCCACCTAGCTCAGTATTGCCTACACTGACTGGCAGCAGCTCTCCAGGTATTCTAACAGGGTTTTCTCCCAGCTCCAGCCTGGAGATGCTGTGGATTGAATTGGGGACCTTCAGCTTGCATCTCAGGTGCTCTGCCACTGAGCTATGACCCTCGCAGTTTATGTGCCCTTTGTTTTTTGTATACAGTGGTACTTCGGGTTAAGAACTTAATTCGTTCTGGAGGTCAATTCTTAACCTGAAACTGTTCTTAACCTGAAGCACCACTTTAGCTAATGGGGTCTCCTGCTGCCGCTGTGCCACTGCTGTGTGATTTCTGTTCTCATCCTGAAGCAAAGTTCTTAACCCGAGGTACTATTTCTGGGTTAGTAGAGTCTGTAACCAGAAGCGTCTGTAACCTGAGTGTCAGGGAACTGCCATCAGGGCCGGAGGGAGAGAGCCAAATCCAGAGGGATTCCGGAGAGCGTCCCGGGATTGGGAGAGGCAGCCCATCTTCTGGGGAAGAGAATCAGCGTAGCACCAGTGGAGAAGGGGGGCAGATGGGGGAAGCGGCAAGGTGGTCCCATGACTCCTTGCCGGGGACCAGCGGGGAGAGTAGGGGTCCTCCGCTGCCTACGCCCTCCTTGCGCAGAAGGCTTTCGCGCAGAGAGAGTAGGAGGAGACTAGGCGTCAAAGAGCTTCTTTGCTGGAAGAAGTTTAAGAAACGCCCACTGACGGATTCTGCCAGTGATTGAGACAGCTACGGGTGAGTGGCTGTCCGGACAGAAAAGGTTCACTCAGGCAACCCAGCCAGGTGTTTGCACCGGCTTACGCACGAGCAACCCCTAGAACCACTACACTGAGGTACCACTGTATTGGTTTCACTCATATCCACATTATTTGGGCATCCTAATGTAATATGTTCTCTTTTGGGGGGGTACATTTTTTGATCTGTATCCAGATCAAGGGAAATAATAGTACCGCTCTATTCTGCCTTGATCAGACCATACCTGGAATATGAGGTCCAATTCTGGGCACCACAGTCTAAGAGGGATGTTGACAAGCTGGAAGGTGTGCAGAGGAGGGCAACCAAGATGATCAAGGGTCTGGAAACTAAGCCTTACGAGGAGTGCTTGAAGGAGCTGGGTGTGTTTAGCCTGGAAAAGAGGAGACTGAGAGGAGATATGATAGCCATCTTCAAATATCTTAAGGGCTGTCACATGGAGGAGGGAACATGCTTGTTTTCTCCTGCTCTTGAGGGTAAGACTCGAGGCAACGGCTTCAAGTTACAAGAAAGGAGATTCCCACTAAACATTTTGAAAAACTTTATGACAGTAAGAGCTGTTTGGCAGTGGAACAGGTGGCAGTCCCTCAAGAGGTGGTGGACTCTCCTTCCTTGGAGGTTTTTAAGCAGAGGTTGGATGGCCATCTGTCACGGATGCTTTAGCTGAGATTCCTGCATTGCAGGGGGTTAGTCTAGAGGACCCTTGGGGTCCC
This sequence comes from Podarcis filfolensis, assembly GCF_964270895.1. Lineage (NCBI taxonomy): Eukaryota > Metazoa > Chordata > Lepidosauria > Squamata > Lacertidae > Podarcis > Podarcis filfolensis. The sequence goes on along the minus strand of NC_139616.1, from coordinate 33,975,764 downwards.
TTCCAACTCTATGAGCGAAAATGCAAAAAGAAGGAATTCCTTCCCTGTCCTTACAATACTGTATGCTTCAGCTCTCAGCTCTCTGCCTGTTCCAAATCAGCTTCTCTTCATTATTCAGCCTCATGGCTACTAAAGGTTCTACCTCCACCGTCGGAGACAAAGTTGCTGGAAATGGCAGAAGGAGAGAGGGCTCATGTGCTCGGGTCCTGCTTGGGAGTTTTCCACAGGAATCTGGGTGGCCACACTGAGAACAGGATGCTGAACTAGAGGGGCCATTGGCCTGATCCAGGATGTCGTCCTTACGTTCTTGTGTTCTCATTTACAGTGGTACCTCGGGTTACAGACGCTTCAGGTTACAGACTCCGCTAACCCAGAAATAGTACCTCGGGTTAAGAACTTTGCTTCAGGATGAGAACAGAAATCGCACAGCAGCAGCGCGACAGCAGTGGGAGGCCCCATTAGCTAAAGTGGTACCTCAGGTTAAGAACAGTTTCAGGTTAAGAACGGACCTCCGGAGCGAATTAAGTTCTTAACTCGAGGTACCACTGTATTTCAACATTTACCATCCTCATTCTGTTTGTACTGCACTGTTCCTTCCAAAAGGAAGCCCAAGCAGCCATCATTTTTACAAAAAACAAATGCGGAAGCAAAAGCCAAAAAGGATGAAGCTTTGGGAGGAAAAGCTGTGACTTAGTGGTATGTAAAAGACGTTAGGTTCAACCCCCGGCCTCTCCTGGTAGGGCTAGGAGAGATCCCTGTCTGAAACCCTGGAGATCAGCTGCCAATCAGTGTGGACAGTGTTGGACTAGATGGGCCAATGGCCTGGTTCTTAGGTTCCTTGCCTGACAATTCCAACCCAGTGCCCTCCAAATGTTGTTGGACTCCAATTCCTGTCTGCCCCAATCCGCACAGCCAATGATCAGGGATGATGGGAATTGTAGTCCAACGACACCTGGAGGGCACCAGGTTCGGCAGGTCTGACCAGCAGCAGCTCTGCAGGGCAATAGTCTTTTCCATTAACCTGGTTGTTATTTTTATCTTGGGAAATGCCAGGAATGGAACCTGGGATTTTCTGCCAGCAAAGCAGGTGCCTCCTCAACCAACTCTGCCAGCGCATTCCCTCCTTACAATTGCTTATCCACAGCATTGTTCGTTGTGTCTGAGTTGTAGTAGCTGTTATCTTGTGCAATATTAAATACCAGTGTAATCTGTTGGTTGCTGGGTCTTTCCCCCTCTCAATGGGAAACTGTTACAGCGAGTTTACTTAAGGCACACCCTGTTTCAGATATGCATTGTGTACAGGGGCGGGGGAAAGCCTCAGCCTTTGCAAGAGTCTCAAGCTGCAATGAGGTTTGTCTAATTGCGCAAAGGAGAGGATTTGTTCCAAAGGAAGCAGGTGGCAACTTGGAACAGAATGTGCAGTAGCATGGCAAAGTATCCTACTTTCTAGAGAACTGAAGGCAGTGAGCAGACAGTCCCTTCTTAGAAGGCATCCTCTCTGGAAGAGGTGTCTGGTCCGAGTCAGTTAAAAGATAAAAGGGTAATAAGAACAGAGGGAGGCCTGTGAATCACCCATCAACAGCTTTACACCTGGGCAGGAGAATAAGCAGGTGCACAGGGTCACTGCCTGTCCCACTAGGGCAAGATGTATTATATTTCTGTTTAAATGAATTATTTCTAATTGTGTGTGTGTGTGTGTGTGTGTGTGGAGGTGTATTTACATAGTGTGGATGCGTGTTTTATGTATGCATTGCACATATACTTCCAATGCACGTTATGAACATACTTTTTAATGCATACTAATTAGGATATGTGTGAAACATGCTGCTATTTGGAATTCTTACTAACTTTTCAGCTTTAAGTAGGACTATCATAATAAGGCATCAAGGCCAATATCCTGATACTTATAAAACAAAACAAATCTGTTGTAAAATATTGCTACCCCCTCCCAACCCAAAAAACATTTATTATTTAAGAAAAAGAGACAAGAAGAGCTTGCATAGCATGGAATTTGCCTTTTCCACAGTGGTCAACATCTTCATTGAGCTATCCACTATGACCCTAAGGTCTCGTTCCTCATGGGGTCTGAACTGGCAGTGAAATTAAGGGTTTGGTTTTTGTCCATCCTCCCCCCCCCCCAATGCATCACCTCTACACTTGGCAACTGGATATTGAGGGGAGTTACCCTTGTTTTTAGGGATGGAGATGAAATCAGAAGCCTAGTACTGTACACGGTCAATTCTTAGCGCTCACACTTACTACACCTTTCCAGAGATGTTACAATTGCTGTTAAGAAGCGCAATCCGTTTCGCAGCAGCAGCAGCAGTCGAGAGAAGAGAGGATGCAGTAGCAGCCGGAGAACATTTGACTTGCTAAACAGAGCCCAAAATAGAGACATCTGAAGGGGAAGAGGCTGCTTTTTATAGCTGCATATAAATTTGGAGAGAAGCTGCTTCAGTTCAGCATGGCTCCCCTACAGACACAGAAACAAGGGGCAGCTTTTCCAGGGCACAGGGCTATTACCAGGAGAAGGCATTCAGGGACATTCAGGCCTGCCCTGCCCTAACCTAGTACCTTTGACAACAGCAGAGAGTACAAAAAATCCCACCTGTTTGTGAAGCTTTTCAGAGCAGACTGTGGTTCTCTGCACCATTGGTGCGATGTTAAAAGCAGGGACAGGTTGGAAAGTTGGCAATTTCAAGGGCTGTCACAAGCACAATTATTCCATCTTACCCTCTCCTGCATTAAATCACTGCACTGTAAATCATAGAAAGGAATTTGAAAGGTTATAGCTTGATTCATGGCAATAGGCCACAAATATTTCAGTCGTAATAAATGTGTTCGGTTCTTGAAGGTGCCACAGGATTCTTTTTTTTTGTTTTGGCTGCAACATTCATGGGCTCCTCAGTTCCATCAGGATGTGGCAGGATTGGAGGAGGAGGAGGAGGAGGAGGAGGAGGAGGAGGAGGAGGGAACAGGTGTGGGAGGCGCTGGAAGGCTGGCACCCAAGGAGGGAGGGAGGAGGTCCCCCACCACCCTGCCCCACTCAGAGAGAGGGAAGGAGATCTGCTGCCTCTCCCTTTCACCCCTCCTGTGGAGTGCAGAATCTCATCAGGAAAGGCAGAGGATTTCCACGATTAGTTCGTGTTTTGGGGAAACCTTGCTGCCTTGCCCACCTGTACACAGCCAACTTCTGTAGATAAGAGAGAGCGAAGGCATGCCCTGGTCATGACCAGACTCTGCATGCTGCTTTGCAAAAGCGTGTGCCTCTGAGGCAGATCCACAGGAAGAAATCATTAGGTGCAAAGGGTGGCATCCAGAATTCCATCCAAATACAGGGGAATGAAATAACTGCACACAAGCCGGCCAGCTGTCTCTCTCTCCCCCCTCTGCCACTACAGATCACCGGGTTAGACAAAAGGAGAGTCTGCTGGGGGGGGGGACCGGTGGAGATGTTTCTCTATGCTGGTACAAGAACATCGAGACTCAAGCTCCAGGGGTGAATGCGAATTGAAAAGCTTGTATGTAATCAAACAGAGCCCAGGTTGTTTTTATTAACCCTCCTCAGTTGCAAAGATCAAGTTTTAGAGTCTGTGATCTTGGACTGAATTTAAGTGGGAAGCAACTTTGAAGAAAAAAAGCAATAGGCCATGAAGATGCTCCAAGGCTCTGTCCGTGTTTACAAAAATACTTAGATACTGTTGTATCATAAAAAATACATCGTGGTGGTTTACAAAAATTTAAAAACATAAAACCAAACAATAAAATAAGTTAAAGCAAAAATAAATTAAAAATGAAACATCTATAGACCATTGTGGGTTAATTGTCTGCATAGGCCTGGCAGAATAGAAAAGTTTTTAGCCGGCATTTGAAAGCTGACACAGAAGGTACCCACTGAATCTCTAGTAGCAGGGTGTTCCACAGGGCTGGGACAATGACACCGAAGGCTTGGTTTCTTGTTGTCATCAAACGAGCCTCACCAACTCGGGGAGATGATCTTAGTGATCGAGCTGGAATATAAGGGTTCGGGTGGTTCCCAAGGTATCCTGCACCCATGTTGTCCTGGGCTTTGTATATCAATAGAAGAACTTTGAACCTGGCTTGGCAGCAGATGGTCAGCCAGTGCGGCTTAAAAGGTGCCATTTAAAAGGCACTTAGCACATCAGCCAGTCTGCAGCATGCTGCATGAACGTGCCATCAGCCACCAGGTCCAGGAGGATCTGCTCCTTCTCTCCCAGAAGGGAACACAGAAAGCTTCCTCTTCTGTTCAGTTTCGGTTATTTAATTATGTCAGCTCATTTGTATTCAGATCACAACAGAAGAAGGGAAGAGAAATTGAGTAGAGAACAGTTTTTTCACCCTTTCTCATAACACGAGACAACTTACACTCAAGGAAGGTGGATGCTGGAGAACTGGAGACAGGCAAATGGGAATATTTCTTCCTGTGTTGCATCATTAAAGTATGGCATTCACTCACACAAGAGGCAGTGATAACCACCAACCTGCATGGCTTTAAAGGAGGATTAGGCAAATTCTTGGAAGACAAGGTTATCAGTGGCCACTAAACATGACAGTACTTCCACTGCTGGAGGCCGTATGCCTCTGAGCACCAGTTGCTGGAAATTGCAGGAGGGGAGAGTGCTCTTGTACTATGGTCCTCCTTGCAAGTTTTCTACAGGCCTTTGGTTGGCCGCTATGAGAACAGAATGTTGCTCTAGATGGGCTTCGTTTGGTCTTATCCAGCAGGCTCTTCTGCTACCAGTTCAGGCCAGTGGCCCAACTAGTCCAACCTATTGTTCTTCTCATCCTGTTTCTGGAGTCCACCTCCCATCAGCCCCAGCATGAAGGACCAAGGGTCAGGTGTGATGGGAGGGAATCAGAGTGCAGCAGCGTCTGGAGGACTCACCAGTTTCAACGGGCGATGCCAGGGATGGATCTGGGTACCATCGGCATGCAAAGCATGTACTCTTCCAATGAACTCTTGACTCCAAAGGATGAATATAAGAAGTCAAAGTGGTGTAGGAGTTACAGGGTTGGACCAGGACCTGGGAGACCAGAGCCCATATTCCCACTTGGTCACGACGCTCTCTGGATGACCTTGGGCCAGACACTGCCTCCCAGCCTCACCTACCTCACAGCGTTGTTGTGGGGATTAAATGAGGAACGGGAGAACCATGTATGCCATCTTGAGATCCTTGGAAGAAAAGGTGAGATATAAATGAAACCAACCAACCATGGTCTATCAAGTCCAGTATTGTCTACTCTGATTGGTAGGGGCACTCAGGGACTGTGGCAGAAGTCTTTTTTCATATTTGGAAGAAGGCATGCATAGAGTACTTGGGTGTCAGAGACCCGGCTGAGGAGAGCTACCCTGATGAGAAATGGTGGGGGCTTGCCCCTCCCCCTGCTCCTGACCAGAATCCGGAAGCTGCCCAGGAGCAATGGAACAGTATAGATTGGGAGTGGTGGTTTGCAGAGGGGCATAGTTCTGAAGACAACAGCTGGGCAGAACTGAGTGGGGAACAGCTAGGACAGGCTTCCTCAAACTTGGCCCTCCAGATGTTTTTGGCCTACAACTCCCATGATCCCTAGCTAGCAGGACCAGTGGTCAGGGATGATGGGAATAGTAGCCTCAAAACATCTGGAGGACTGAATTTGAGGAAGCCTGAGCTAGGAGAAGAAGAACAGGCAGAGAGAGACTCCCTTTTGCTGGAAAGTGTTCCACAGATCAGTCCAAGGTCAAGGAGAGCAGATAAGGTAGCTGCACAGAAGGCCCAATTGTTGCGAGATCAGGCTGCCAGACAAGGAAGTGATGGGGGTGGGTCAGGGAAAAGTGGGTGGAAACCTTAATTGGGAGCACCTTTCCTCCGAGAATGGAGTCTTTGTTCTTTCGCTGTGAACATTAAAAATCTCTTTAACTGGTAAGGGACTATTTTTGCTTTGTTCTGTTTATCCACGGCCAAAGGAAGGGAGGAAGCCGTTTCCTTGAAGCCTGACATTGGGCAGGGAAATGGTCCTATATGGAGTCAGGCCATTGGATGGAGGTGATCTTTCTGATCACCTGATAGCAACCACCCTGAGATCCACAGATGAAGGGCAGTATACAAAAGGATAAACCTTTAAATGTCTCACTGGGCATATGGCTAAATAATTTCCAGGCACCGGTGCCAGATTCAAATCATCCCTTTAAAAAGAGAAAGTTTAAGTAAAATTATTTGCACCATTCAGTTTAGAAAATATATATTTACAAATCCACACATCACATCATCATACAATACATAGCCATAACAATGCAGTGCATAGCATTTTACTACATGTTGGAAGGGGAAATTCAAAAGCACACTAAATCCATCCACTAAGCAATGACCATCAGTCACTGCTTAGCAGGGGAGGTGTCTCAGTAATAAATGTAACTTGAAAGTTTTTATTGAGAGGTGGTGGTTGCACTATAAGGCCGACTCTGGGGTTGCAGCACTCATCTCGCTTTATTGGCCAAGGGAGCCGGCGTACAGCTTCCAGGTCATGTGGCCAGCATGACTAAGCCACTTCTGGCAAACCAGAGCAGTGCACGGAAACACCGTTTACCTTCCTGCTGGAGTGGTACCTATTTATCTACTTGCACTTTGACGTGCTTTCGAACTGCTAGGTTGGCAGGAGCAGGGACCGAGCAACGGGAGCTCACCCCGTCGCGGGGATTTGAACCGCTGACCTTCTGATCACCACAAAAGGCATGAAGTCGTCTCATGTACTTGCAACCTGGTCCCTCCTGCTTTCACCCCTCATTACCTTATCCCTTGGCATAATTTTTTCAACTAGGGCAAGAGGCCAGACTTTGGACCATCATCCCTGCAAGGAGAACTATGTGAAGAATTATCAAAGATGGGCTATCTCTTGCCAGGCAGCTGCGATAAAGCACAAGATTAGAACTTGCAATAAGGCATTCACACTTTCCAGAAGTATCGTGAGAAGGGCTAAACTGAGGTCAGGGCAGATAAATCCGGTTAACAATTGTTGCGATCTCCTGAAACACTTGAACCCACCACACCTGTACCACAGGCCAGGACCATCTGGACCATCATACCAACCTGGTTGCACTCTCTCCAAAAGAGCATACTCTGAGCTGGATTCATGTGACAGAACTTAAGAGATAGTATACCATTTAAAGCATTGTCCCTCGCAATCTCACCGAGATCCAATTTCCTTGGGCGTTTCAACTGCATTAAGTTCCATGCATTCTCAGGAATTTCTCATCCTAGATCCCCTTCCCTTAATCTACAGTGGTACCTCAGGTTAAGTACTTAATTCATTCTGGAGGTCCGCTCTTAACCTGAAACTGTTCTTAACCTGAAGCACCACTTTAGCTAATGGGGCCTCCTGCTGCTGTCGCGCCGCTGGAACACGATTTCTGTTCTCATCCTGAAGCAAAGTTCTTAACCCAAGGTACTATTTCTGGGTTAGCGGAGTCTGTAACCTGAAGCGTATGTAACCCGAGGTACCACTGTATATTAATATGTCATAGATACAAGGGCTCGATGCAGCACTGTTAGGGCACCTTTCAAATTTGGACCTGCAGCAGGGTTCAGAAAAAGCTAAGCTCCCTGGATGCAGCTCTCTAGAGTGAACTTTGCAAAAGTCCACCTATTGATTAATTGCAGTCGGTTATGACACGTTCCCTCCAGCTTAGCTCTCAACTGAATGCTACCTAGGAACTGACCAGCCGCAAACAAGTCATTTATGCTATGCAGCCCCTTTGTCTTCCCCTCTCCCTCTGTCTTGCTGTGCTTTTGTCTAAGTTCTTGAAACACTGGTGAAACTAGAAGTGCAGCAGTGGCAACAGGATGGTACCAGATAGTGTGCCCACTTCTGCCAAGTTTTCAACGTCATTCTCAGAAATGGATTCAGGACCTCTTTACGTTTGCCTGAAGAAATCATTCTTAGCTCAAGAGGCTGTTTGCGGCTGGTCAGAGCAACATTGGCCTGGAGGGCCATCTTAGCACAATTAAAGCAAGACCCAGGGTATACCTCTACTCCCCTATGGGATGCAAATTAATTGCCACAACTGGCATGGATCATGGTTTACTTGTAAATTTAGAATCATGGATCACTGGCAGCCCTCATACTATACAGAATCCTTTGGCTGACTGTGCCTATTATTAACAGGGCTGTTTGCAGTATAAAAACATAAAAATACACCACATAATAACAAAACAATACCCCTGCCCAGTTCAAAAGGCCATAGATTTTATTATTTTTTTAGCTAAAATCCTGGGATACAAGGAATGTTTGAATAAGAGCTCTGTTGCCCCACCCCCAGCAATTAAAGAAAGCTTGGTAGATTAATCAAATTAATTCTGAATAATCAACTGGGAGGAAAAAACATTAGTTTTGGAAGAAAAACACATACAGCCTTTGTTCTTAGACACCGGATGTGTGTGTTGCAGGAAGAGGTAAAGTAAGCTGTGTTTGTGCAAATAGTATCATATGCATCACCACCTTCGTACAAAGGTGAAATATTAGTTCCTCTTGCCAAGGCACCAGATTTAGCTGTGATAGGATTCTGCACCCGGTGCCCTTCTCAGTTTTTTCACACCCAAGTTCTTCTTCCCTTACCTGCAAACACCTCCCTTCCTCTTACCAGATAGCTGCCTTATTGAGGGGTAGGGAGGGAAGCAGCTGATACAGAATCACTGACCGGGCTTTTGCAAACCCTTTCTCTTTCCACGGAGAAACTCTCAGCAAGACTTGGCAGGATATCTCTAATAGCTGCATATAAAACATATGAAATGATGTGCTGGTGGTGTTTGCTCCCTCAGGAAGCAGGGTTCGACAGAACAGGTTCAATCCATGCATGGAATAGTTCTAAAATGAAAACTAGTATTAAAAAGAGATGAACAAACAAAAACAACCCAATAAAAGAATCCGGGCAAAGTCTTGGGGTGGCCTCTCTGTCTTACACGTTATGAACGTCATCGACATTCCTAAGTGGTTTCGGTCCTACCTGGGTGAGCCCGCTTAAGCTGGTGTGGTAAAGAAAACCATTTTGGTGGAGAAGACAAGGTCCACAATGTAGGCAATGAGGTTGAAGATGGTCAGAAAGGTCACTCCGAGCTTATTGTTCCATTTGATACACTGCGGGTTAGTCCTGAAACATGTTGAAGGCCTAGAGGAACCCTCGAAGGCATATATGGGCCATACAACGGCCGCCGTGAGGTACAGGAGCACAGCCAAGCTGTTGAAGCCCACCAGAGCTTTCTCCAAGGGGATGGGCAGGGTGGCAAGGCAACGGCCGATGGTGAGGATGACAATGAGCAATGTGACGATGAAGCAGATGCAGTAGACAGCCAGGCACCACTGCAGGCCGGGCTTCTCTGCATAGATTTGGTAGCTGGCCACCAAGGAGAAGATGAGGCAAGCCAGGTAGGTCTCAAAGACTTTCAGGAGGCCGGGGATGGTGGCCAGGAAGGTGCTGACTTCTCCGACTTTGGCCTGGGTCAGTCTCACTTCGATGGCGTAGGTGATGAAGCAGAGGCAAGACGCGGCAGTGGCAATGCCTTCGTAGCTGCAGTCACCTGTGCACCGATCCGGGATGAAAACTGACGGGTACAGGATGGAGGTGGTGAAGATCATGAGAGCAGCCAACGTGGAGAAGGCAGAGGTGAAGTCCTGCCAGGACAGAGGCAGCGACTGGGCCATGCCGATGAACTCCACGACCACAACGAAGACGGAAAGACTGAAACAGAAGCACCAGGTAAACATGGACCAGGCGCCTTCAGAGCCAGCATAGTTCCTGTGGACAGACACCAAGCTGAAGGCCGTGCAAGAGAAGAAGATCTCAAATATCCGGACAATCCCCAGTGGAGAGATCAGCGACCTGGCATTGAGTGTCGGCATGGTGCCCCCGACACAGAGGAACTGGCCCACCAAGCGTGTTGACACACGGCCAAGGAGACAAGAAAGAGCTTTACTCGGTGTGGGGGCAAGGCTGCAAAGCTGGTGACGGAGCGCAGCGGGTGTGTGCGTGTGGCACCAAGTCTGGGTGACGCCTCGAGGAGCAGGAACGCCCAGCTGGAGTTGATGGGCTGGGCTATCCCTCCTTCCAGGGGGAGGGAACCTGGTGGTGCAACGGGCAAAACAACCTGAGTCTTGCAGCTCCCGAGTGAAAGCGGTGCGGAAGGTCTCTGCTGAAATCGGAGGGAGAAGCCGAGAAGCCCTAGAAGAACAGCCGCAGCATTATTCCTGCAATGTCGCGTATACTTAACTTTTTAAAAAATGAAAACAATGACACAAAAACAAAAGCTGTCTCTCAAGGCAGTTCCTGGAAGATGATGGCATCATAGGGTGTGTCAGGCTAAGAGAAAGCCCCAGGGCAGGCCAGGGGGAGGAGGGAGAGTGATTGGATTTCTGAGCCCTAAGTTTTATACTTCTCTGGCTCAGAGCAGGAAACCTGTTCAGGAAGTGAGAGGCAGGTGGATGATTAATGACAGAGGATTAAAAAGTAACCATGTCCAAGCCTTCATTTTGTAGCTGGTTGTGTGCTTTACCCAGGGCTTTTTTAAAAGACGGAACTCAGTTCTGGCACCTCTCAGGTGGGTGCCATTGCCATTATAAGAAAACAAGAGAGGAATTCATGGTGAGTTATGGTCTAGAAAAATAGCACTGGGTTTACCTGCCCCCACCACAGGACTACAGGTAACAAGGGATTTCTGCAGGTGAAACTGGGAACAATCCACATCTAAAACGATGGGATTTTTTGTTGTTACAGTGGAGGCTCAGAGTAGGTTTCTAATCAATGAAGATGTAAGGAAAAAGCATCCAGGTGTTCCTGCTCCGCAATAAGTATACCTGCTTCTGCCTTCTAGTCAATAAGGCAAAAGCACTGGAGTGATAGACGCACCTTTGGGCACTTTTGAAATTTGATTGGAAGCACATTCTAGGGAAAAAATGTAATAAATTCAGGAACTTTGAAAATGGGGATATATGTTGGCTTTGCAGGTTTGCAAGATTCTCATCAATCAGGTTTGCTAGAGCTAACATAATGCACCAGTGTGTGCATGCTTATGTTCACTTTCATCATACAGATGCATTATTGCAAAATTGCAAAAAATAAAAATGGAACAATAGCTGTGCTTCTGTGAGAAACATTTCATGCACAGTACCTTTTTTCTTTCTTTCCTGCATACAGGTTGGAGTCCAACAATATCTGGAGGGCTACAGGCCCCGCCAGCCCTGGTTTAGTGGAATATCTAATCTCATATACTGGATCTCGGCTTGCTTATTGCAAAACAGACGAAACTCAAATGCATTATCTGAACGTTCAGTTATTTAGGAACACCACACCCAAAACATGCAAAATAGGGCCATTGATTTCCATGAGATATAGTTAACATAAAACAGAGACAATCTCTGCTAAAGAGGCACAATTGACACTTCTGTTGTGCCCATTGCAGTTTCACAGGACAAGATCAACTTCTTGTTCCCCATATATTGCTCCACTGATAAGATAGGTTTTAATTTGCACAAGCCACGAGTCTTGGCAAAGTGTGTACAAAGTACAAACATGCTACAAATGCAGCTAAGCAGTACAATAAAAAAAAGAATGAGACTATTTAAAATGTAGGGAGCACCACCAGGACACTTATTTTAATGCAGTTCCTAAAATCTTTGTAGTCTTTGGTGCCACCAACTTCCCTTGCTCCATATATCCCCCTGCAACTTTGTGGCTGAGACCATTTGCACTTTGGCTGCGTCTGCGAGCCAAGGTAGGAAGAGCACACATCACACAAAGGTCTCCCTTACCAGGACAGCTCAGTCCAAAGGTGTGTTGTTTTTTTGCAAGGCCTTTGGAAGGAAAACTAAGAGCCTTTGGACAAATCAAAGCTGGGAGGGAATCCAGCACCTGGGATGGTCCAGACTGTGCCCCAAAGACTCCTTTGTTCTCAGAGCAAATGGGGTGACTTGTAATTGCCAAGACCAGGTATAGCAAAACAAAGGCACCAGTTTATTCTACGTGATTCAAAATACACCCTGAAATTGCAAACAAAACAAATTGAAAATATTAAGGTAGTTCCAAATGAGTAATAATTAAGGGACACTGTTATTGGATCCTCTTTATAACTTTTTTAACAACAACAAAAAGAATAGTAGCAGCAGCAGGCTATTCACTTAAATATTGCACCATGAATATAAAAGGCACACGTTTTAATGGGCCCCCAGAATTCAATGTTTGGGTGCCATGCACCCCTTGCACCCCCAGGTAAAGATGGCCCTGCTGCCAAATATTCCCCAGTTTCAGTACAGTGGTACCTTGGGTTTGTTCTGGAGATCCGTTCTTAACCTGAAACTGTTCTTAACCTGAAGCACCACTAATGGGGCCTCCTGCTGCCGCTGTGCCGCTGCTGCGCTATTTCTGTTCTCATCCTGAAGCAAAGTTCTTAACCTGAGGTACTATTTCTGGGTTAGCGGAGTCTGTAACCTGAAGCGTCTATAACCTGAAGCGTATGTAACCCGAGGTACCACTGTATTTGCTTCAAAAGCAACATGTTTGACGTAGTCGTAGAAATGGCGGGCTGTGTGGGATTATTTTTTCTGTTTCCCATCATGCCGTTATTCCTCTGATTATAGATTCTTGTTGACACCATCTTCCTTTATGGCTGCCCTCATTTGCCCTCTTCTTTTAACTTCCAAGTTGGCTGTGGGACCCACTCTGTGGATTTGTTCATGAAAGTTTAAGAAAGACCTAATCTCATAGCTCAACTGTTTCATTGGACTCAACAGCAAAGTACACTTCTGAGCAATTGTGACCCCCCTTCCAAACCACCCCTCCCCATGCCATGAGAAGTGGGATGGGCAATGCCACTGAGAACGGGCACTTGCGGGAAAGTGGCTGTCAATGCTTTTCATCTGGAGAGAGAGGGTGCGGTGTAGCAGTTAGGGTGCAAAGCCTGGCATGGATAGACCAAGGTTCAAATCCTCTATCGGCTGTGAAGCAATCAGTGGATAATCATTAACTACCTTGCAAGGTTGTTGTGAAGAGACGACCATACACGGTACCCTGAGCAAATTTCTTACTATGCAAATAATGGGTTTTTTAAATATTTGTACCTTTGAATACGCTGTGGGTTAAAGCCTCAGCGCCTAGGACTTGCCGATCGAAAGGTCGGCGGTTCGAATCCCCGCGGCGGGGTGCGCTCCCATCGTTCGGTCCCAGCACCTGCCAACCTAGCAGTTCGAAAGCACCCTAGGGTGCAAGTAGATAAATAGGGACCGCTTACTGGCGGGAAGCTAAACGGCGTTCCGTGTGCTGCACTGGCTCGCCAGATGCAGCTTGTCACGCTGGCCACGTGACCCGGAAGTGTCTCCGGACAGCGCTGGCTCCCGGCCTATAGAGTGAGATGAGCGCACAACCCTAGAGTCTGGCAAGACTGGCCCGAACGGGCAGGGGTACCTTTACCTTTACCTTTTTACCTTTGAATACAAAGGGATCTCATTTTATAGACACGCCTCCCTTCCAGGAGGTCTTGGAAATGGGTCCATTTTCTTCTTGCTGATCTCTCTCTTTTTGGCCCAGATCCAGCAAAATCACAACGCCAACGCTTAGCTGAGGCTCAGAGAGAAATCCCAGCTGCTTTGCCTTGATGGATGCGTCTGTGGATACAATTTCTAGCCATAACAACTCAGGCTGTCCCCCAACCCCACCCCTTTCTCTGTGCTGACATCCCCCTCTCCACCCATTGCAGAAAAACAAAATGAAAACATTTGCACAAAGCATGATGTAATATTTTAGGCTATGTATTGAGCAAGCTCCTTGAAGTCACTGGCAGGTCTTTGGATGTCTCCCAGATGCTGTGGAAGTCCAAGGGATCTGTCCCTGGAATGAAGGAAGTCAGTGCAGGCCAAAAACCCGAGGCCAAAGGAGATATGTGGGTGGAAATTTGTGGGGGTTTCAACATGGGACTGCCTGACTCACCAAGAAAGAAGTTCCACAGAGTGGAGGATTTGATTTTATTTGGAGTTGAGTTGCGGTGGCTGATGAATAGAAACTCTGGAATCTGAGGCTGTTGAACAGAAAATCCCAGAGGAGCATATCACCCCACCAGGACCTGTCAGACCAGAGCCCGGACCCTCACAGGCACCCTTCTCTGAGCAACCAGATCCTTCCCAGTGCTCACAACCAGTGCAGGCAGTGCAGCAGAAGGAAGGCTGTGGAACAGAGGAATGCCCATCTTCAGGTCAGAAGCTCTGAAGTCATGGACCAGGGGATGGAGCCTGCAGGACAGAGACTGGAGGCAGAGGCTTAAAGGGTCTCAGTTGACTCTCAACCATTGTCAGAGCAAGTGGCTCACTCGGAGCTGTCCGTGGTCTTTCAGTTTTGCCTCCACCATTCACCCATTATTGTGTTGATAGCAGTAGACCAGGGGACGGCAACCTAAGGCGCATGGGCCACAACCGGCCCATGGGGGTCATTTAACTGGCCCACGAGCCGCCCCCAAACTGCCTGCTTGGCGAGTCCCCACACGCTGTGCTAAGCCAGCGCAGTGTGGCACAGGAACTTGCTTCTGCGTCACCAGAAATTGTGGCTGTGCAGACGCTGGAAATCGTGTCTGCGCAGATGCAGACGCCGGAAAGAGTGCCCGCGTGATCTGGCCCAGGCAAGGTAAACCTTGCTGACCCCTGCAGTAGACCTCTCTTTCATTGCCTAACAACCCTGTACCTGGCAGTGATTGGGATGTCTAAGAAACCAACAAAATTAGAAGGTTCAGCATGCCATATTAATTCACAATGGCATCCAACAGAGATGGGAACCTACTCCTCAGGAACCATAGTGAAAAAAATTACTTTTTTCACCACTATCACCAGAGAACAACAGGAGAGGGAGACATTTAGATGCCTGAGCAAATGCTGTCCAGTTGTTGCCTACTCAGCCTCCCCCATTCAACTCCTTATGGTGGATCAGCAGCTAGGGACAGGCAAATATGTCCACTGAGGTTTCTCTCAGTTTCGTCGTCTTCCAGTCTTAAGTCCAGTTCTCCCCATTTGCACATCATTTTCCAACTTTATTTAACATCCTCATGAAAATTCATCAGCATTTTGTGCAAATTTCTCCTAGCATACCTCTTTGCAAAATTTTGACTATTCTGCACATTTTGGCAAAGTAACGTGCCCCAATATAATGCATTTTAACCCCCCCCCCAGGAATATATGCATTCGTATGCACTTTAGTATATAATATGCATTTTTGTGCACAGTACTTGGCTGGTGAACTGCATTGCAAAATTTGGAGAAGCGTCAGTTCTGAGGGGTGGCTGTGTTCTGAAAGTGTGAATTAAATGGGTTTGCCTTTAAATGCAAACTGAATCCAATTTCTTCCCTCACTTGCCCCTCCTCTCTACCCCCCACAATCCCCCTCAGCACAACTTCCTTCCAGTACATGAGGGAACAAGACCGAACCCGAGAACCTGTAGAAGCATCTGTGCCACTGCTACAATTCTGCTGCGGCAGCAAAAACTGTTTGAAGCTTAAACCCATTCAGCAGGTACCCAGAGAATCACAGAATTGTAGAGTAGGAAGGGACTGTGAGGGTCCTCTAGCGCAACCCCCTGCAATGCAGGAATATTTTGCCCAATATGGGGTTCAAACCCAAGACCCTGAGATTAACCATCTCATGCTCTACCAACTGAGCTACTCGCTATCACCAGGCTTTCTTTCTTAAGTGGGCAGGAGGCACGGGGGCCTGTAATGGACAGAAGCAGCAATTGGGGTGGGGGAACAGCCTTGTGGGGCAGCCAATAGTAAAAAGTGTGTGCATGATCTGCCATCTCTCCTGCTGCCCTGCTTGAACCAAACATCTTATATTGGCTCACTGAAAGGCAAGCCGTGAGCCGAGAGAGGTCCCCAGCTTCACCCTCGAGAAGGTCTCAAAGCAGCCAGGCAAAACAAAACCAAAGAACCCAACAACCTTCTACAGTTGCTCTTTAATGGATTAACTGGAGAAGCACAATCTGCCCACAGGCCCCCTGCCCAAGAGTATAAAAGTTGAAGGATGAAAACGTGAGCCTGGGCAGGCTGACCTCCTTCCAAGAGATGGCGCTGTTCTCCTGTACTGCTCCTGCATCAACAAGGGACCAGCTGGAAAATGGTCTTCTCTTAATTCCCAACCCCAGACTCTTCTCTGGGGCAAGAGATATGAAGAGGGAGTTTTGCTCCAATCAGCACAGATGTTTTCATTGTACAAGCCAGTTATTGGCCTCCTGGCTTGATGCAAGTAGCCTTCAAATGATGCCCCCCTCCCTGGTTCTTACAAACTGAGGGTGGTCCAAAGAGCCAGTCTGAAGTCCTGCAGGAACACTGGGAGGCGGGAACTTCTCCAGAAGATTCTCTTTGCTTTCGCATGTGGGCTATGACAGTTGCTAGAACCCCAGCCTGGGAGGGTCTGAAATGGGGCTCCCTTTTTGCCCTCAGGGATGGCGGGCTTAACCTTTCATGCATTACGGGCCCTTCAAAAGCTCTCTGCTACCTGCCTTCCCCCCTCCCCCTCTGCCAACCAACGAATACGAAGGAGAACTGTCCTAGTATTGCCAGCATATTGGAGATAAAAATGTCATAGAAGAAACACACATGGGTGTGGTGTCATTTAAGGGTTAAGGAAAGAAATTGGCCGGCTCTGCCAGGGCCTGTTGGGACAAGTGGGTTGCCTGACAGAGCAGTGGAGTCTGGAAGGGGGCAAGGACAGCCTCAACAGGCGGCAAGGATGTCTCCCCAAGGCCACATGCACTGCTTGGCTCAGAAGCAGAGGCAGAGCCAAGGCAAAGGACGGTGCCCATGTGAGATGCCAAGGGTGGAGAGGCGGAAGGTGGGCTGCTGGGCTCTCTCGCCCTCCCAGTGTCCTTCTGCTCTGAGGTGTGAGGCTGAGCAGGAGGCAGATGGAAAGGAAGGGGCAGGAAGGCGCCCGGCAGCAAAGTTGAGATTTCCCAGTCAAGAGCTGCTTCTTGTGCTCGGAGGAGATGGGGGCTCAGGAACTCTGCTCCAGCTGTTCCCGGAAGAGGGGGTTCGGGGGGAGGGAGAGGGGAATCAGTCCACTGAAGCTACTGGTGGAGGGTGTCTGTTGAGGCTGGAGAGGAGGAAGAGGGGCCAGGCTGTCCCCGCAGCTCAAAGTTGGCTCTCCAACTCTCCGTTGAGGCAGCTCAGGGCCAGCTGCTTGCCGCCCGTGGCCAGGAGGTTGTTCTCGTTGAGGCGCTGGGCGCGGTACTGCTCGTAATGCACGCTGTGTGTGATGTCCTTGAGGTCCTGCAGGTGGGATCTGGGAAGGGAGAGGAAAAGAGGCAGGAGAAGTTGGAGCCGCCTGGCAGGTCAAGGTTTCCAATGACCCTTCCCTCCTGGCCAGATAGATGGATGGGGAGGGTGCTTCTTCTTCTTCCTCCTTCCCCATCTGTCAGACTCTCTGTCCTCACCCCACAAAGAAGGTCTACAATGGTCACATTCCAGTTCCAGGCTCCTGGAGAGCCCTGAGAAAACAAGGTCATCTTGGTTGACCCCATCTATGCCCATTCAACCCCTTTGATCTGCAGAACTGATTGTTTGGTGCAGTGACACCTGTATCTTTGGAATTCCCTGCCCATTGGTATTAGCCAGGTACCTTTGCTGTCCTGTTTTCGGCAGCTGCCAAAAACTTTGTTGTTGTTGAAGGAAGCATGCCAAGGCATGAACACTCTGACCTGTATATTAATAAGCCATGCTGTTTTATGATACAGTGGTACCTCAGGTTAAGTACTTAATTCGTTCCATAGGTCCGTTCTTAACCTGAAACTTTTCTTAACCTGAAGCACCACTTTAGCTAATGGGGCCTCCTGCTGCTGCTGTGCCGCCGGAGCATGATTTCTGTTCCCATCCTGAAGCAAAGTTCTTAACCCGAGGTACTATTTCTGGGTTAGCGGAGTCTGTAACCTGAAGCGTCTGTAACCTGAAGTGTATGTAACCCGAGGTACCACTGTACAGTCAAACCTCGGTTGTTGAACGTAATCCATTCCAGAAGACCGTTTGAATTCCAAAACATTCAACAACCAAGGATCAAAGGGCGGTCAGCAAAGTCAATGGAGAAAAAAAGAAAAAAACTCCCCGGAAGTCGTTCGGCTTCTGAAAAATGTTCGAAAACCAGAACATTTACTTCCAGGGGTTCAGTGTTCAAGAGCCGAAACATTAAAAAATGGAGCCGTTTGGGAACCGAGGTTTGACTGTATACATATTTAAAACTGCTGGTTTTATTTACATATTTCACATATTTCCCCACTGCCCTGTCAGACAGTCATGCTCAAAAGCTTCAACAGGGAGCCCTGTTGTAAAAAAGTAAAAAGAGTAGCAAGACTTCCAGCTCCCACAACTCACCGGATGAGGAGGTCCCGCAGCAGAGGAAACTCACAGTGGGCCGGGTTTTCCACTGAAAGGAAAGCGCACATGACAGCTGAACATTTTCAGTGACAGCGAGGCAAATGTGTCAGAAGGGGACAAGGATGGACTGAGCCAGGTGTGTCTGCTGCTCGCCCCACCCAAAGCTTGAAAGAGCAGTCCCATGCCATCTCATAGCAGACTTCCCTAACCAGGGGGCTCCAGATGTTTGTGGCCTACAACTCCCATCATTCCCAGCCAGCACGGCCATTTTGGAGTACAACTCCCATGAGACCCAAACAGCATGGGCTGATGGGAGTTGTAGTCCAAGACAGCTGGGTTGAGGAAGGCTGCCTTGTAGGAACATGAGCTAAGAAGAGCCCTGCTGGATCAGGCAAAGTGTCCCTCTCTCCTGCTTTCAGCACTGCCCCCAGCTCCCCAGCTGACCTGCTGCTGAGCCGGGTCTAATTGGGAGATCACAATGCAATGCTTTGGAACAGGGGTCAGCAAACTTTCAGCAGGGGTCCTGTCCACTGTCCCTCAGACCTTGTGGGGGGCCAGACTATATTTTGGAAAAAAATATGCCCAAATTCCTATGCCCCACAAAGAACCCAGAGATGCATTTTAAATAAAAGCACACATTCTACTCATGTAAAAACACCAGGCAGGCCCCACAAATAACTCAGAGATACATTTTTAATAAAAGGGCACATTCTACTCATGTAAAAACTTGTTGATTCCCGGACCGTCTTCAGGCCAGATTTAGAAGGCAATTGGGCTGGATCCGCCCCCCCCCGGCCTTTGCCTACCCATGCTTTGGAAGGTCCAGGCTCCCTAGAGGTACACCTGCAAGGAGACTGCTGAACACCAGAGGGCAGCAGATTTCTAAATACAAGCCAGTGGAGAGTGTTTGTGGTGGTGTCGAGGGATGGGGAGAGACAGCTGGAAAGTATGAAGGCAGTTCTGGTCAGGAACTTCACTTAGCCCTTAAGATCTTCCTGCAAGCCACAGCAGAGCTGGGCCAGTCCCTGAGCCCCGATCCCCACTAGTGACACACTGGGAAATCAGCAGAGTACCACCCAAATGATGAGGCCTGCAGTGTAGAACCCACAACTGCAACTTTTAGCAAGTTAAAACTAAACTTGGTGAAGCAACATCAAAATTCAACCTGGTGAACCGACAACATGTCTGCAACTCAGTGGCAGATGACATGCTTGGCATGGTCACAGGAACCTATACAGGATCAGACCAATTGGCCTCTCTCTGTCTATACTGTCTACACTGACTGGAAGCATCTTCCCAGGGTTTCAGGCAGGGGACATTCCCAGCCCTACCTGAAATTGCCGGGGATTGAACCTGAGACCTTCTGTGTGCAAGGCAGATGCTCTACCGGTGAGCTATGGCCCTTCCCCAGAATTCTCGCAATCTGTGCAACTCTTCAAGGCATGAGCCCTCCAAGGCAAAGGAAGCTGCCTTAGAGCAAGTCTCCATCTAGCTCAGTGTTGTCCTCACAGACTGGCAGGGGCGTTCTGGGATTTCAGACTGAGGGCATTCCTAGCCCTACCTGGAGATGCTGGGAACTGAAACCAACACTTTCTTTTGTGCAAGCCAGATGTTCTGTCACTGAGCTGTGGCCTTTCCCCTTGGATCTCTAGGTAGGGAGATCTCACTCCTTGGGGCCACCAGGTAGGAACGGGAAAGACCCTGGAGAAATTCTGGTGAACTGCTGCCACTCAGGGCTCGTCCACACTTCTGTGTGACTCATGCGTAGAAATCACGAATCCAACCACTTTTGCTTTCACCCCACTGCTTCTCCCCAGAAAACCTGCTCTTTAGCGCTAAATCAGAGCAAACATCAATCTGGAGAAAACCTGGCTGACATTTGCTCCAATTCAGCAATAAAGATGGGCTTCCCAGGAGAAAAATAAAATGGACCCCTGACCATTAGGTCCAGTCGTGGCCGACTCTGGGGTTGCGGCACTCATCTCGCTTTATTGGCCGAGGGAGCCGGCATACAGCTTCCGGGTCATGTGGCCAGCATGACTAAGCCGCTTCTGGTGAACCAGAGCAGCACACGGAAACACTGTTTACCTTCCCACTGGAGTGGTGCCTATTTATCTACTTGTACTTTGATGTGCTTTCGAACTGCTAGGTTGGCAGGAGCAGGGACCGAGCAACGGGAGCTCACCCCGTCGTGGGGATTCGAACCGCCAACCTTCTGATCGGCAAGTCCTAGGCTCTGTGGTTTAACCCACAGCGCCACCCACGTCCCTATCCCAGGGGGAAAGCAGGGGGTAAATGCAGGTCTGGGTTAGCCCTTAGTGTTGACAATACTGAACGAGATAGACCAATGGCTTGACTTGGTACTATAAGGGAGCTTCCTATGTCCCTGTGGATTGCAATGCATTCTGCGTGGGGCTGCCCTTGAAGATGGTTTGGAAAACTTCCACTGGGGCAGAATCTGTCAGCTAGAACAGTTTTGGGGGCGAGGCATTTGGGTCAGATCACAGTATTGCAAGCCAGTCAACAGGATCTAGCGCTATTGCAGGCAGTTCACACAAGCATTTATTTCGATGTGCCAAACAAGATTAATTTGGGGCGAGGATTCTGGACATCCCTGGGAAACAGGGGTGCTTCTGTGCACGAGAGCACGGCACTCTGACAATACAGCTCAAAGGCAGGAAAAAACTTCCCCTGCTTGATTCTTGTTCCCCCAAAGCACCTCTCCCTCTGCTTTTGGCCAGCATCCTTTCCCCCCCAGGTGGGAGTAACAGGACTATGCTGGCCCATGGATGGGGCAGATTGCTGCTGTCAGTGTGGAATGCACCGTGGGGTGGTGGGGAGGAGAGTGGAAAGCCATGCTCTGCAGGTTGAACTCTGTGCCTAAGATTAGAGAGGAAGCAGAGCAAGACTCCCCCAGATGCCTCTCTCCTGGGTGAGCAGTTGGCAGGAGGACCCAAAGCCGCAGAAGCTGTCTTATACCAAGCCAGAGCATTGGGCCGTCTAGCTCAGTATATTTCTTACATTGACTGGGAGCAGCTCTGCAGGGTTTTAGGCAGGGGGTTTCTCTCTCCCTTCCCCAGCCCTACCTGGAGATGCTGGGGATTGCACCTGGGACCTCCTGCAGGTAAAGCAGATGCTTTGGCACTGAGCTATATGATCCTTCCTTGAAAGTAAGTTTCTAGTCCTCATGATCTGGACTAAAGAGCTGATTTAAATAGGAACATAGGAAGCTGCCCTTATGCTGAGTCAGAACATTGGTCCTCCTAGCTCAGTATTGTCTATACCAGGGGTCAGCAAACTTTTTCAGCAGGGGGCCGGTCCCCTGTCCCTCAGACCTTGTGGGGGGCCGGACTATATTTTGAAAAATAGAAATGAACGAATTCCTATGCCCCACAAATAACCCAAAGATGCATTTTAAATAAAAGGGCACATTCTACTCATGTAAAAACACGCTGATTCCTGGACTGTCTGTGGCCAGATTGAGAAGGCAATTGAGCTGGATCCGGTCCCCGGGCCTTAAGTTGCCTACCCATGGTCTATACTGACTGACAGCAGCTCTCCAGAATTTCAGGCAGCGGTCCCTCCCAGCCCTACCTGGAGAGCCTGGGGATTGAACCTGGGACCTTCTGCATGTAAAGTAAGATGCTCTACCACTGAACTATAGCCCTTCCCTCCAACGTGGACAAGTTCTCCTCCAGGGCTTCCCCAGTCCAGAAGGGTTTACCTTCGATGATCCCCCACTTGGTCTTGCGGCCCAGGACTTTCTTCCCGTTCACCTGGTGCTCCTTGTCGGCTCCTACCACTGCAAAGGGGATTTTCTCCTGATTAAGAGAATGAGAGGGGCATCAGTCCAGGGAAAAACAAGGGTGTCCCCCCCCCCTTCTTGGAAAGCACTTGAAGTGGAAAAAGTGCAGATGCTGTTAAAGGAGCAGAACACCATCTTCCCTGCCTTGTTAGTGAACATCTGGTACTTGCAGACTGTGGATGGTGCTGATAATGGGTTGGTTCCATTATCTTTGCGTTGTTTTTTTTTAACAATATGTAATTTTTGTGAAATGAAATAAATAATAATAAATAAATTAGCACAACATGGCTAGCACCACCACCATGCCTAAACACTAGTTGTTTTTTTTTTTAAGAACACAGAACTCCAGCTGAACTAAAGCACACGTCCATTTCCTACTGGAATCCTCAAAAATGGTTTTTTTTAAAAAATAATTTCTTTTCTTTTAATTTGCTTTTGGAGGGACACTTCAGAGCCTGAGCCCTCTGGTAGACCTCAAGGCAACCAATGTTTCCCTCCTTCTGTTTACTGAACTGCCTTTATCCTGGATGAGACACGGCTAATCAGGGATTGCGTCATTGATAGGGAGTGTGTCAGAATACCACAAAATCCTTTACATTTTGCTTTCACTGAGAGCAAACTGAATGTATCTGAGAGTGAGGACCCTGCTCCCTAGACTTGGCCTATGGCTAATCCCAGTCAATCAGGGATCACGTAGCAAAAGGAAGTGGGCCGCAATGCTATATAGCCAATCAGACTGGCCATGTTTGAAGGCACATAATGCTGATTCAAACAGAGGGCACTGTTTTCCGAAAAGGCAAATATTTCCAACACAATATTATAAAAGAAACAAATCACCTGTGTGTGTGTGTGTGTGTGTGTGTGTGTGTGTGTAAAGAGACAAGAGAGAATACAGTCGTACCTTGGTTTTCAAACAGCTTAGTTCCCGAACGTTTTGGCTCCCGAACATTGCAAACTCGGAAGTGACTGTTCTGGTTTGCGAACTATTTTTGGAATCAGAGCTTCCTGCAGCCAATCAGAAGCCACGCTTTGGTTTTCGAACATTTTGAAAGTTGAACAGACTTCCGGAACGGATTCTGTTCGACTTCCAAGATACGGCTGTAGTGTCAACAATGTATTAAAGAGAAAAAGCACAAAGCAACTCTTAGTCAATTTCTCCCTTTCTAGATTGCCACCACTTACCCGTATTTTGTCGTTCAAAAGCCTGTCATCGGGGTCACTATCCAAGTCCTCTTGGGGGTAAACGTGGATTCCGTGGGCCTTCAAGTCATCCTGAATCTGCCAAGAGAAAAGTTTTTGGCACTGAGACCAGAACTCCTCCTTGCTGACTTGGAAATGTACCTTCTTCATGGCCAGGGCAAAGGAAAGTTATGTGAGCAAAGCAAATTCAAGCCCAGTGTGTGGTGATACTCATGAGGAGCCTGCAGGGTGCCAGGGTCTCTCTCCCGCTTTCTGCCTTGACTTTGCACCACTTTGCACAAACAGCACAGGAGCTCCTTCTGGTTTGCACCATGTCAGAGTGCAGGTGGGCAAAGAGATGCTTGCTGAGTGCTACAGACACTTGAGGGTTTCGTTCCACCTGCATTTTAAAGCAAACTAACATGTTTTCACATTACCTGGACTGACATGCAGATCGGAAGGGCCGTCAGGGACCGTGAGAAGGGCTGCCGAGAGTGGACTTGGGTGCCGGTGAAAAAATGTTTTTGCCCCCCCCCCCCAGCAAGGGTGGACCAGCTAAAAATCTTTACATAGGATATAAAATCAAAGTGTGACCTTGATTTTATGTTAATAATAAATACAACAATATTCACACTTGCTGAGAATATTACAATTGTAACAACTAATATAAGTGAGATATAACCACACGATTGTTGCTGAACTAAGCATGCACTTCAAACGTTACCCTTGTATGCGTAACACAACACGCGTATCACACAACAACTTGGTTGTACAGTATTCACATGCTGTTCTCTTACAAAAGCACACAAATGCGATTGTGCACAGTATGATGAGACTGCAGTCTTGTACTGTCAAAGTGCAGAAGCGAATGTTTAGTCAGAAATATCGTTATTTGGAATTGGGTATGCGTTGAACATGAAATATATATTTTGTTAAGAATGAAATGACTGTGTCATGTACTGTGCCTGGAAAGGGCAGGGCAAAACGTTAAGTGTGGATTTAAGTCCAGTTTTGCAATTAAGCTGTCTATAGATCTTTCTAACTAAATAAAAAAAAAATAACAGTGCAATTCTAATCATGGGTGCTTCCAGACCATCAATATTTTGGGGGAAGGATTCATCACATAATAGCAAAGTCAGGCTGCGCAATTAGCAGTTGATTGGGAGGTCTCGCGCAACAAACCCACTTCCTGAAAAAGGTCAGACTTTGCGTAGTAAGGAGAGCGACAGAAAGCTGCCCTGGGAAGCATGTGGGATAACATTTGCTTTGACACAACCCTGCAAACAGACCAGAATGGGAACCCATTAAAAAGCCAACGCTCTCTTATCTCCCTACAAGCAAATCAGGATGAATGATCAATAAATAGGTGGTCTGGAAGCACCCTTGTGTCTACTGAGAAGCAAATCCCATTAGATTCAATGGGGCTTACTCCCAGGTATACAGGGCTAGGATTGCAACCCAAATTTGAGGAAACTTTGCCACTGCCTCCTGCTGCCACCAATGCTCTTCTTACCCTCCGTTTGAACTCTGCACGTTCCTCTAAGGTCAGAGTGTCAGCCTTGGCGATCACAGGCACAACGTTGGTGATCTTGCTGAGCCGCCTCATGAACTCCAGATCCAAGGGGCGCAACCTGACGGGAGAAGTACAGGAAGTCTCTTGCAGCAGTGATGTAAAGGGCCAGCTCAAGACGTTACATTCTATTGCCATATTGACTGCATTTATATCCGATATAAATGCATTTACTGCATTTATATATATTGATATATTTATTGCATTTATAGTGCATTTGAACTGTGATCTCCTCCCAGGTCCTAGTCTGACACCCTAACCACTTCACTTCCACAGGCTCATTTTGCAGCCTGGGGTGAAGGGGAATACAGTGGTACCTCGGGTTACACACGCTTCAGGTTACAGACTCCGCTAACCCAGAAATACTGCTTCAGGTTAAGAACTTTGCTTCAGGATGAGAACAGAAATTGTGCTTCAGCGGCGCAGCGGCAGCGGGAGGCCCCATTAGCTAAAGTGGTGCTTCAGGTTTAGAACAGTTTCAGGTTAAGAACGGACCTCCGGAACGAATTAAGTACTTAACCTGAGGTACCACTGTATGCCCTTTGCACTGAAGAAGTGGGGCTCTGCTCTTTGAAAGCTTACACATAATAACATTCCTCAGTTCTACAATACTCCTTGATGATAATGCCCTATAGAAGTTACCCCTTAAAAATAAAATAAAATAAATTTATTGCAAGTTTAACCTAACAAAAAAAGGGAAAAAAAGAAGAAAAATAAACCACCAGCCCACATTAATAATACAATGGCCATCAATAAATCTATCTCAGTTAATATTAGCCATCCAAATGTCCCAATAAATATTAAAACAAATTTGATGTTGAAATATGTTTAATTGTAGGAGGGGCAGTAAGGTCCTTCAACCCTGCATAACTGATGGTGGGTATTTGTCCTTCTAGGCTTGAAGTATAAGGTCAGATCTTTACCATACAATTACCACACTTTGAGAGTCATGTCTTTCCCGAGAATCCTGGGAACTGTAGTTTGTTGAGGGTGCTGAGAGCTGCAATTCCTCTCCCAGAGGTACAATTCCCAGAGTGGTTTAACCACCAATCCTTCTTCCCAAGCAACTCTGGGAATTGCAGCTCCATGAGGGGAATTGGGGTCTCCTTAAGAACAATCACCACCTTTAATAAACTACAGTTCCCAGGATTCTCTGGGGGAAGCCAGAGTGGTATGATACTGCTTTAAATACATTGTGCGGATGGAGCCAATGTCTCGGCTGCCAGAAGGGCTCAGAAGGTTCCCATCTCGCTTGCGGAAAGATTTATAGGATGTTGGGAGTGTGTTTGTGACATGTCACCTGGTCTTACTACCCAGCCAGCCCATTACTTGAGGAAGCTGGAAGTTTCCATCACACTCGCAGGGTCTGTTGTGTCATTTAATCCAAGTATTTAAGTCTGAAGTTGCTTTGAGTCGGCGAAATCTCCCTGCCAGCCCAAGAGAGATTATTCTGTCCGTTTGTGTGCAAAAGCCCACGTGTTGAGAAACTGGAGATCCATTTTCTGGCAAACAACTAAACAAGAGTGGCTGCTACTGATGGGATTTATTAGGAAAGACGCCACTCTCTGCTTCTGAGCTGCGGCTTAATCTGAAGGTGGATAAATCAAGACGGGCTGCATGCTTTTCTTCAATCGTGACCGTTTGCTAATCAGCGTTCTCTGAACGGATTGCTCTTTCCCGTAAACTCATGTAACTAATTTTAATGGGGAGCCTAAAATTGCCAAAGAATTGATGCTTTTGAATTATGGTGCTGGAGGAGACTCTTGAGAGTCCCATGGACTGCAAGAAGATCAAACCTCTCCATTCTGAAGGAAATCAGCCCTGAGTGCTCACTGGAAGGACAGATCCTAAAGCTGAGGCTCCAATACTTTGGCCACCTCATGAGAAGAGAAGACTCCCTGGAAAAGACCCTGATGTTGGGAAAGATGGAGGGCACAAGGAGAAGGGGACGACAGAGGACGAGATGGTTGGATAGTGTTCGCGAAGCTACCAGCATGAGTTTGACCAAACTGCAGGAGGCAGTGGAAGACAGAAGTGCCTGGAGTGCTCTGGTCCATGGGGTCACAGGAGACGGACACAACTAAACGACTAAACAACAACAACGAAAATCTGATACAGAAGGTCTTGCCACGGACACGGAAGAGTCAGCCTTGACTCCTTCCCAATATCATGCTATGAAGAAATCTGAGCAAGGGCTTCTTTGTACCATTGGAAGCCTCAGTCTACTGGCCTGCATGCTTGGTGTTTGCAAAAGAGTTGTCGCTTGGAGTCATGTGCCCTGGGCTCTTGCGGTCTAAGGCAAGGGGTGGCAGGGGGCCTTTGGAACTGGGAGCATGGAAGGCAGGGAGCCCAACAATAGGTTCAGCCAGAGCCAATGACAGGTGGAGCCAACTAATTCTAGTTTGGCCCCTGTTCACATCACTCCTGATGAACTTTACAAGGGCAACAACCAAGACTGAGAAAGGAAGCAGCCAAGGCTGTAAATGAGCAGGAAGGGAGGTGAGGGCTGGCTGAGGGCAGACTGAGGTTGGTGGGGCACAAGGAAACAGGCCAGTCTCCGCAGGGCAGGGATGAGGAACTGGGTTGGTCCCTCCCCTCCTTGAACCCTGCAGGTCCCTCTGATAGGTAGCCACCCACCTGTCAATCGCCTGATGTCATCAAGTGTTTTTCCTTCCTCCTGCATGGTTTATTTTATTAAAGATTTTCTTGATTTACAAGAGTGTGTGCAATGTCTCTCTCTCGCATTCCCCCCCCCCCCCATGTAACATTTTTACAAATCAGTTTCATTTGTTGATACAGCCAACCACAAATGAACAACCACACCCTAGGCTAACCCCAACCTTTCTCACCACCGAAGGAACACAAGTGAACTGCAAGGAACCTGCACAAGCAACGCTGACACCAAACCAAACCCTACATATAGTAAGTAAAATAGAAACATCGCCACCCGACCTCACCCCCACCCATCTTTCCCCCCTCCACCTCTTTCCTCCTTTTCTTCCTCCTGCATGGTTTGAAATCAAACTGTGTGGGGATCTGTGGATACTGCTGATCACCTCACCATGGCGCTTGCAAACCCTGCTTTTGGCAGGAAGCCACATCCTGACAGAAGCAAGGGGCCCATAGCACAGAGAAGGCACAACTTCCCATTGGAATCACCTCTAGAGAAAACATAAGCTTTGGAGTGTGGGGGCAGCTGGCTGCAGGGCGTTCAGTGGGGCTGTGCTGAGAGGGATGGCCATTTATTTTGCCTCCCAGCCAGTGATGCAGTCATGGGAAGCTCAAGACCCATTACTATTTTTGTAGTAGGATCCCTGTCTCCAGTGCCCCAGAGCTGCCCAATCAGCCTGAAAAGGGGAGGGGGTTCTTCTTTTTTAAGCCACTGAGAAGAAGTCATGTCAACCTTTGTGCTGATTAGAGCCAATCAGAGTGAGAGGAGTCGGTCACAGAGGATTGGCTCCTAGGGTCACTCTGGAGAAGGCGTCAGGAAGAACGCCAAGGAGTTGTTCTGTATGCTCCAAAGCCAAGCACTTAGGAACACTGAAAACACAAGGGGTGCTCCAGATTCAAGAGCACAGTGCGCATGTTCTGTTTCATACAACGGAACATCCAAAGTCGCGCTGAAAGAAGATATCGGAGCACTCCAAATCAGTTGCCCATGCAGGTGCTGAAAGGCAACTGTTATGTACTGAGTTGAATAGGATCCAAAAGGCAGCAGTCTGATTGGTCCTAGAACAAAAGGATTCAGAATGCAGCAGTCTGATTGGTCCTAGAACAATAGGGTCCAGAATGCAGCAGTCTGATTGGTCCTAGAACAATAGGGTCCAGAATGCAGCAGTCTGATTGGTCCACAGGAGCCACCCAATCCAGCTCCAGGTGGAAGTGAATCCGCAACCTGATTGGCCTACAGGTGAATCCCGAATTAGCCAATCACGTGGGGCCCATTGTGTAAATAATGTATATAATGCAGACATTCTGGGGAAACTTCCATTCCTCCTCACCACTATGAGCTGAATAAAGAGCATGAAATCCACTCTCGACTCTGAGTATATTTCAGCAACACACGGAGATCTGCACTGATTGTTGCAATGCATCTCTCACTGCTATTATTTAATAATTGTGTAATTATTATATAATCTTAGAAGGGGCATGCTGTGAGGGGGTATGGCTGTGACTACCAGAAGTACACGTCCTTCTGGCCTACACCACGGTGTACACCGTGTACACCACGGCTCTCAGCCCACGCCCACTGCAAGAGCAAGGTGTCCTGGGAGCGTTCTCACCTCCCTCAGTGACGTGAGAGCACTCCCTGCCCCACCCTCCAGCAGCCCACTCCTCTCTCGGAAGCCAGTGGATTCTTGGCCTCAACGCAACTTTCTCCTCCCACCTATGCTGGGTGGAGCAGGGAGAATGGCGAGGAAGCAGCTGTGGGACAGATGTTGGGAAAGGAGCAATGGGGCCAACGGTACCCACACACGGAGGGAGAGGAGGAGATGGGGGACAAGGAGCCTGGCAGACATTTTTATGAGTTTGTTTTAACTGAAAGTGACAGGCATTCCTGGAAGGTACGAAGGTATGCCCAAGTCAGCCCCAATGTGCTTCTATGTGGTGCCCGCAGGCTCAGCTGATGGACATTATTATGATTATTTATTATATTTCCTGCAATTATTACTTTTTTGCACCAAGGGGTCTCAAAGCAACTTACAGAATGGAAGTAGAAAAAGCAAAGACTTTCAAACCAGACACACCAAGGGGCAGGGTGAGGCCTAATATAAATTTCCAAGAGCAGAATTCATAGTGTCTACACTGTTTTTTTTTCTCGACTCGGGGGGCAAATGGGGAACCCGTGGCCTTGCAAATGCCCACTGGCCCCAGCCAGCATCGCTGGAGACAGGCTCCCACGACCTCTGGAGGGCCACAGGATCCCAGTCCTGCCCTACACTCTGTTGCAAGCAAAGTGACAACACCTGCAATATGTTACCGGAACCAATGGAGGGTGGGGGTGATAGACAGAAAGGCAGCCTACTCTTCCCTGGCTGATTCCTTCCTGAGTAACTTTGTCTATGGGTTTTCTCTCAGGCTTTTCATATTCTTGCCATGGGCCACCCTTTTGTTAACCTCTTGACTCCATGACGGCTACATGTAAGCTTGTGGTTGCTTGCTACGAGTACTAAGACTTAAGTTTCTTTATCCTTAAGGAATAACATCAACTCCTGATAGCCGGAACATGGGAAGTTATTCAAAAATATCCGATTAATTGGCTTTTTTGATTGTATTATGATTTGGTATTGTATTCATGTGGCCTCCGTTGGATTTTTATTAATGAAAAATAAATTATTATTTTTTAAAAAAGTTTCTTTATCCTTTCCACCAGCTGTTTTACTAAACTACTTATTTCTCTTCTCTCTCTCTCTCTAATTCCAACACACCCAAGTATGCCTGATGATAACGAAATAAGAGTATCTTTAATGCAAGATCTTCTTCACCATCATAGATAAAGTGGGTGAGGTCAGGGAGAAAACGATGACTCTTATCACCTGTACTTGCCTCCCTTCTCCCGCCTGCAAGAAGGGCTTACCAGTGGCCCGTTGGTGGCACGAAATATACACAGGCGTGGACTCGGGTGTCGGGGATCTTCCGTTTGCGGTTGATGAGGATCTCTTCTCTCAAGTATCGCTCGTACTGGTCGTTGATATATTCGATGATTGGGTCCCAGCTATGGGGAAGGAGAGAGGGTGATTCTTATGCTCAAAGGAAATCCTCCCTTTAAGTCACTCCTCTCTTAGCATGTGAGAGAGGAAAACCATGTCTGGGAACTCTGGAGGAAGGAGAACAGGCAGTGGTGTGGGGAATGATTTGGAGTAGAGAAACTCTGCAGTATAAATGGGGTTAAGCACACCCTTCCGCCACCACCTCTCTGTTCAGAACAGGGGTCAGCAACCTTTTTCAGCCGTGGGCCAGTCCACAGTCCCTCAGACCATGTGGTGGGCCGGACTATATTTTGAAAAAAATTCAAAATGAACGAATTCCTATGCCCCACAAATAACCCAGAGATGCATTTTACATAAAAGCACACATTCTCCTCATGTAAAAACATGCTGATTCCTGGACCATCCTCGGGCCAGATTGAGAAGGCGAGTGGGCCGCATCCGGCCCATGGGCCTTAGGTTGCCTACCCCTGGTTCAGAATCACCCCTAAGAAAAGAAAGTTTCACATGCACATATCCTCGTAGCAACAGTTTTGGAGTAGAAGGCTCTGGTTTGTGCATTTACTCAGAAATCAGGTGTGCTGTGCTCACACAGTGGCAAATTCAGGTTGTGTGGCTCTAGTCAATTGGGAAGACTTGTGCATCTGCACCCCCCCAAAAAAAAGATTGGACTTTGTGCACTAAGGAAAGTGGGGGCGGGGGATGCACTGGAAAGTGTGTGATGACACTTGCTTGAGGCAATGCTGTATTACAAAGAAATCTGAACGAATGCTCAAAAATAGCGGACAGCGTCCCATCTCCCTGGAAACAAATCAGGAAGAATGTTTGATAAACAGTTTGTCCGGAAGCAAACCCCAATTTATAAAAGGCAAACATAGAAGTCCCACCAATGTTTCACCACCACCTTAGAAACACTTTTAACGGTTGTGTTGTTTCCACTCCTAGTGCAGCCCGTTTCCCCAAGAAAAAGAAGTGAAGCAGCAATCAGGTCTCTCTCATACCAGTTTTGATTGTTAATCTGATCCCCAAATCCTGGCGTGTCTGTCACCGTCAGCTTCATCTTCACACCCTTCTCTTCAACAACTGTTGGGAAACAGAGCGAAACGGTGTTAGTTCACTGCCTCTGAGGGGCCCTTCTCACCCCAGAGGGAAGCTCGCCCACTTCCTTCTCGCAAAATGTGGTGAACTGAAGTTAAAATTTGAAATATGAAAAACAGAGAGCAAAACTATTGGATTTATCCTGCCTTCTCTAACACAGAAGTCTCTCTCACATACACGGCTTCCATAGAGCTGCTCAGAGACTCACTGCGCCCCCCCATGCCCTCTTCCCCTCCCTCCCTGGAGTAAGAGAGGATTCTTCCCCATTTTGCCTGTCCAATTTGACCGCAGACACTTTGGGCTCGGCTAAACTTCCACTTGTTCTGTGCCCTGAAAACATCGGACTGAGCGGTTTTCTGCTTGTCCTTTGCCTTTTATAGTTTACTGCATAAATAAATTTTGTTGTTGTTGTCTTAAAAATATAAGAAGAAGGGTTTGCATGAAATGCACAAGTGCTAATTTATATGCACAGATGCAAAGGAGGCATAGAATTTAAACAGAACGGCAATTCATCTCACCAGAACAGCCAGGTGACCCTGTCTCCCTTCTCTCACGCTAATCAATTCCATCAGCTCATGTGCTTTCCAAATTTTTGTTAGCCATTCTTTCACTGTTGGTGGCGACCTATTCCCCCCCACCCCCCATTTTGCACCACAAGTATGTGAGCAGCTGCTATTAAATTCCACATTAAGTATTTATGTTTTATTTGTGGAGCTAACTCGCCTAATAAAATTATCAGGGAATCCAATGTAAGATGTTATTAATGACTTTGTCTTTACTACCTCTCCCTAAAAGACTGATTTATTCATTGCATTGCATTTTACTCAGAATATTAGTACACTACCCTTCAGTAGAGCTTCTAAGACTGAGATGGCATTCTCAGGG
This sequence comes from Podarcis filfolensis, assembly GCF_964270895.1. NCBI lineage: Eukaryota > Metazoa > Chordata > Lepidosauria > Squamata > Lacertidae > Podarcis > Podarcis filfolensis. The sequence continues at coordinate 33,943,138 of NC_139616.1, read as the reverse complement.
CTAGGAGACAAATGTGGCCCCAAAGGCCTTTCCATCTGGTCCCAGCATTCAAAACTCCCATTGTTCTAGGTGCGTTTTGCGACAGGGAATTTCCTTAACACAAGCAGTATCTGAGCTCTGGGCGTAGTACAGTGGTACCTTGGTTTAAGAACAGCTTAGTTTATGAACAACTTGAATTAAGAATGCTGCAAACCTGGAAGTAGGTGTTTTGGTTTGTGAACTTTGCCTTGGAAACATGTTTCGCTTCCTGTTGAGTGTGTTCCGTTTGTAAATTGAGTCCCCCGCTGCTATGGGAAAGCACGCCTTGGTTTAAGAACGCTTTGGTTTAAGAATGGACTTCCGGAACAGATTAAGTTCGTAAACCAAGGTGCCACTGTACTGCGCCTAAGATTTCAGATTAAAAGTGCCACTGCGGGAAGGAAAGGAGGACCTTTTTCTGCCTCCCCACTTCCAGCCAGTCTCTGAAGACTGGAGAGGAAACCCTCTTAAGAATATCAGGGGGTTGGGCAGGGGAAGTATGGCTTTGTGTTTTGCAGGCTTAAGATGAGGACTAGACCGTGTGAAAAATGAACATAATATTTTAGTTGCAGTTCATTCATTTTCAGCTTTGTATTCTTGTTATAAAAAAGCACGCCTAGACATTCCGTTGTTGTGCCCATAACCTTGGTTTAAGGTGCCATTTAGCTCCTAGTTTTCATCTCTCAGTTTCTAACACTGTCTGGCCCTCAGAGCTCTCCCTTAGGCCACGCCCCCTCCTAAGCCACACCCCTCAAGTCTTGATTGGCACCCCACCAAAAAAACCTCAAGTGATTTTGCTAGGTTGGAATGTGTTCTTGAACCCTGAGAGTTATTCTTGCTTGCCTCAATGGAGGACAGAGAAGGGGGAGTGTGAAATGTGAACTAGGTAAAGGGTAAAGGGACCACTGACCATTAGGTCCAGTCGTGACCGACTGGGGTTACGGCACTCATCTTGCTTTGTTGACAGAGGGAGCCGGCGTACAGCTTCCGAGTCATGTGGCCAGCATGACTAAGCCGTTTCTGGCAAACCAGAGCAGTGCACGGAAACGCCGTTTACCTTCCCGCCGGAGCGGTACCTATTTATCTACTTGCACTTTGATGTGCTTTCGAACTGCTAGGTTGGCAGGAGCAGGGACCGAGCATCGGGAGCTCACCCCGTCGTGGGGATTCGAACTGTCAACCTTCTGATAGGCAAGTCCTAGGCTCTGTGGTTTAACCCACAGCACCACCCGCGTCCCAAATGTGAACTAGCCTAGTGTAAAAAAAGGTAAAAAATTATGGGAATGAGGGCTGATAGCAGGACAAAAGCAGCCACACTAGGTAAATAATGAGTTTATTAGGATTGTGGCTGGCAAGTACAGGAGAGAAGGGGAAGCAGATGTTTCCCTCAGAACACTGTAAGTGAAAAGAGGAGGCAGCGTGGTATACTGGTCACAGTGTCGGACTAGGAACTGGGAGACCAGGGTTCAAATCCACACTCAGCCATGAAGCTCACTGCGTGATCTTGAGCCAGTCACACACTCTCAGCCTACGTCACAGGGTTGTTAGGAAGATAAAATGGGAAGGGGGAGATTCATGTATGCTGGCTTGAGTTCCTTGGAAGGGAGGTGCGATACAAATGTAATAACGATAATAATTCCACCAGGGTCCTCACCGCGAGTGACGGAGAGCAGCTGCAAGGTCTTGGGAATGCATTCCTCGTAACCAGAGCCTGTTGGTTTCCGGCTGACCTTGGATTTGAAGAGCGTGTTCACCATGGTGGACTTGCCGAGGCCACTTTGACCTGCGGGTAAAAGGGCAGAGGAAGAGAAGGCTGTGAAACCAAACCTAATACATTGGCAGCCTTCAGATCTCAGACGGGCTCTTGCACGGGAGAAGATGGAACAAGAATGTTCTTCATTGCTCCAGGGAAGTAGGATTAGAGCAGAGATGGCTAAGAGACCAATTTCAGTGAAATCAGAGACCCTTATTCCCCTCCCAGAGCGACAATCCCCCAGAAACTCTGGAAATTGTAGCTCTCTGAGGGGAACAAAGGAGTCTCCTTACAACTCTCAGCTCCCTTAACAAGCTACAGCTCCCATAATTCTTTGGGGGAAGCCCCAGCTGCTTAAAGTGGCATCATAGGGCTTTAAGTGTTTGGCGTGGGTGTGGCCTTGCTTGTCTTGGGCTCTGGCTCCACCTAGTGTTGGTCTCCCTGCCGTCTGCCCTACAAGTCTCAGCTGGCACATTTCAAGGGCAGGAGCCACAGCGATGAACAGAAAACTGTAAGCTATGGGGCACAATCCCATCCGGCCAGGACCCCAGGGAGACCTCCTTGGAGGAAGACCCATGAGAAGAACCTGGGTACCAGGAAAAACCTGCTGCAGTCCTAAGGCAACTTGGAGTACTTTGGCCAACCTCGTGCCCTCCAGATGTTGTTGGACTACAACTCCCATAATCCCTTGCCATTGGTCATGCTGGCTGGGGCTAATCAGATGGAGTCCAGCATCTGGAGTGCCACAACTTGAGGGACACTAGTCTAATGGGCATCTTGTCTGCCCCCCTGATGACACCTTCAAATACATACCAAAACCCTGATATGTCTTTGTTATGTACTGAAGTTCTCACCCTGGGCCAGCAGGGGGATACTGTAGATAGTTATGCAAATGAAGGATCGAAAGTGACGTTCAGTGATTGGATAGTTTGTATGCAAATGAAGGATCGAAAGTTGACGTTCAGTGATTGGATAGTTTTAGAAAATGGCAACAGTTACATTGTTCTGGAGCTCTATATAAACAGGTTGACTGAGCTCCTCAGTCAGTTCTGTTCCAGCTTACAAATAAAGAGCTGCTTTGGAAGAATCACTGTCTCGTCTGCTATGTCTACCCACAACTTAACAGTCTTGACCCTTGATTTCCGCCATGGCCCTGACTTCAAAAGTTGAAGGAAATTAACAGCGGCAAAAAGCTGGGTCTTCTGCCTCATTCTGTGACCCTGATCCAAATCCCTCATTTCTCCACAGCTGCTTTTGGGGGTCCTGGCTGGCTGAGACTGTGCCCCATAGCTTACAGTTTTCTGTTCATCCCTGTGGCTCCTTGCCTTTGAAATGTGCTGGTTTTATCATCATGTCTTATCACCACAACCATCATCATTCTGTTATTCCATTGCACATATCTGTGTAGGAGGAAGAAAGCTCTGGAATGATGTCAAAACATCTTTCATCAAGTGGAAGGGAAAGGGAGGAGAATCTCCCATTAGTTTGCCTGATGATGGATGCAGTGGAACCCAGAAGCTTGCATACTCTGCAACCAACCTCAGCTGTTCACACCTAAGTTGCTAAAATGTTTGGTAAAATGTTACTACAAATGTTTGAGAGCCAACATGGAAACTGCGGCCTGTCTGTTTCTTTGGCCAGAGCTGTCTTTATTCACTATGCATGAAACACAACGGCGTTGCTGGTTTTGTCTCTCTCACTTCTTTTAAGAACCCAGATGTTGACTGGGCCTCTCCTTGTCTCTTGTTTACTTCACGCTCTCCCCCGAGAGGGCTTATCTGGCTTGATAGGGCTTTCCTCTCCCTGTCACAGGCAGCTCCAATCTGCACCCCCATGCTGCCCCCTCTACAAGCACAAACACACCCCTTTTAAGTTCAAAAATGTCAAACTTCTCCGCACGGAAAAAAAATGTTTCCCAGGATTGATTGAAACCAGATGTGCAGCCTCCAGAAAGGGTCGGAGGAGTCACAGCTGGAACAGCTTTTTGCTTTCCTGGTCCTCTATTCCAACTGCCCATCGTGGCTGGATTGCTTTGGCACGGCAGGAAGGGCGCTTGGGCAGACGTCCAGCCTTGATGCCCTACTGATGGGGCAAGGACAAGATCAGGACCAAGAGGGAGTGAAGGAAGAGGCTCCCTCTTTTAGTTATGATGGGGAAGAACTGTGGCAGAGCATCTCTCAGTTCCCAGCATCTCCACATTAAGACTGGGAGAGACTCTTGTCTGAAACCCTGAAGAGTCACTGCCAGCAAGAGTAGTTCAGAGGTGGGGAACTTTAGCCATTCAGTCTAATTCGGCCGAGCATGGGTCCCAGTTTGGCCCAGGAAGTCACCCCCCAAACCCACGCCCAAGAGCTGCCTCAAGGTGTGCTACTGACTGCCCATTGGCAAGTGTTATGTACTGTTGAATAGGATACAAAATGCAGCAGTCTGACTGGTCCTAGAACAATAGGATTCAGAATGCAGCAGTCTGATTGGTCCTAGAACAATGCAGCAGTATGATTGGTCTGCAGGAGCCACCCAATCCAGCTCCAGATGGAAGTGAATCCACAACCTGATTGGCCTACAGGAGAATTCCGGAATTAGCCAATCACGTGCAGCCCATTGTGTAAATAATGTATATAAAACAGATACTTTGGGGAAACATTCATTCCTCCTCATCACTATGAGCTGAATAAAGAGCATGAAATCCACTCTCCATTGTGTGGATCTTTATTTATTTATTTTGGACATGGTTGTTTCTAATCTACATTTCTCCCACAGATGGAATGGTGGGTCTGGCTCTTAGAAACTTTGCCCTTCTTGGGAGAACTTTTAAATGGACAGGTGTGTTTATTAGGCAGTGCAGCAAACTTTCTTCTCTCTCTCTCTCTCTCTCTCTCTCCCTCCCTCCCTTCCTTCCTCTCTCTCTCTGCCTAACATTAGGGCCAGTCCTGGGAAAGAGGGTGGCCCAGTGAAATGACTATAAGGTCTTTTAGGCAGCAAAATGTCTTGAGCTGGCCTTGCCTGTTCCCCTGCTTCTGTTAAGTACGGTGGGATTGGTCAGGGAGGAGATCAGGGAGCCATGATGGAAATCCTCTTTAACCCCTTTCTGACTTTCTGGGGTTTTGATAGCTGTTCCCTGCACAGATCCACATCTCCTTTTGCAACCCTAAGAATGTGTGTGTGTGTGCGTTTAAAAAAGTTGAAATTCTTAGAAAGTTGGAATCTGCCATTTTTCTGTACTGATTCATGGGACAGATGCCCACAGCCAAGGGGACGTTTCAGGGGTGAATGTATGTCCTTTCCTCATCCTCTGTGGGATCAAAGAATGAGGCACACCTGTCCTAACTCATGAGCGAGGCATATATTCTTCCTAGCCAACCCCCTCTCTTCTTATCCACTAGGGCCTACAGCCCCTGGCATCTCAGGCCCATCTATTTAGCAAGACAGCCAAGAGCCAAACCCATTTGTCTTGTAGCTGAAGTCCTCCTGGAAAAAAAAAAATCTCTCAAAAGAGTCTGTCTCCTTGCACCTGTTTTATCAGTTCCTCCTGGACAGGGAAATCCATGATGGGGATTTATCTGACATCTTGCGTGCTGCAGCATTTGCTCGGCACATCTTCTTTTTCTTTTTTAAAAAAATATCTTATCCCCATAATCCTCCCGACTTTCTTCCCTCGAGGATGTTTCAGGCCCCAAACAAAATCATTCTTCTTATTTGGTATTTGCTTTTTTGGCATCTCCGTACTGGCTTCTGGCTTTTGATCTGGAAATATTTATTGCCGAGCGCATCGCAGGGTTGTGGTGGAAGGTGTGTGTGTGTGTGTGTGTGTCTTTGGAGGAGCGCTCTGGACAAAGCCTTTGTCTGCATGGAGGCCAAGGAGAAGAAATTCCAGGAGGCTGGATGGTGGGAAAGGGCACGAGGTTGCTAGGAAAGAGTTAGAGGGTTTGCACGGCAGGCGAGGAGTCCCAGGGAAAAAAAATACACAAAAAGCCTCAGAGCGTCTCCCCCTCCCCACTAACCCAAAGGACGCTGCAGAACGCCAGCTGCAACACTAAAGGTAGTTCAAAGCTTCCATATTTGAGGGTAGCGACTCATGGCCTCTGGGGTAGCACAATGAAAGGGACTAGCAGCTTCTATGAAAGGGAGCCTATGTCCTCTCCAGATTCTGCCCTCCATCCATTTTTAGTGAGTGTATTCTGCAACAAGCCACTTACGCAATAATAGTGATAGATTTATACTGGGCCGTGGGGTGTATGGGGTGTTAGGGGAGGGGTGGTACCTCTGGTGGGCAACACGTCGTACTCCTCCTGGGATAGTTTGTCCAACTTTGGTCACCCCACCCAGAACTTGGCTCTTACTTGAAGCTGTCAACATGTGACAGCGGCCACACCCTGGGAGACAGCTTTGACTGGCTGGCCAAACTAGGTGAGAGTAGCCGATGGGGCTCAACCTTGCAGGACAGCTTTGGGAGAAGAAAAGGCCCAGGACTAAAGCCTACACAAATACCTGCCAAAGGTATTGCTCTGCTTTCCTTTGGACAACATCAGCAAGGCCAAAAGGGAGCCCAGGACCTCCATGCATACTGCCCAGGCTTGTGTGCCAGGGAAGTCACTTTGGTGCTGAAAACGCAAAGTTCAACTTCACCCCCAGAGGCATACTCCATTGTCTTTCGAGATAGATGGGTGCCAACAAAAAAATTATTGTGCATTGTAAGACTCAGAGAAGTGCACATTTTTAAGGAGGGCTGTGTTCTGGTTCATATACCTTTCTGGAACGTGCAAATTAGGTGGGTTCACCTTGAAATGCGAGCTGAATCAAATTTCTTCTGCTCCTTATTCCCAGACAGAGTCCTCTCCCCCTTTTTATCCTCCCCCTGGCTTTCTCCCAAATGCTGGTCTTTTCTTTATTCATCCTTTCACACATGAGCTCAGCTTTACAGCTGCAGGCACTTGGCCTGCCCTTTGCCCAGTTGCATCTCCAGGGACGCCAAATTCTGCCGTGTCAACAGATTTGCTGGGGAGGCCTGGAGACGGTGACCATGACGTGGGCAGAGGAGAAAGACGGTGCCTCCATTTCCTTGCCCACGCTCTCTCCTGCTGAGGGGAAACTACGAGCAAACTCAGCCTCCTGAGCTCTCGACACCTGCGATGCTCTAAAAGCCTTCCAGGGGAGGAAGTTCACAACACAGCCTTCATCCTGGCGTCAAGAGAGGGTTGGCTGTGGTCCTGTATTATGGAGCACAGCCCTCTATTTGAAGGCCTCCTGAAATACTGCCTAGTCCAAGTCTGCCTTAAAGGTCAGGCACTCGAAGAAGAAGAAGAAGAAGAAGAAGAAGAAGAGTTTGGATTTGATATCCCGCTTTATCACTACCCAAAGGAGTCTCAAAGCGGCTAACATTCTCCTTTCCCTTCCTCCCCCACAACAAACACTCTGTGAGGTGAGTGGGGCTGAGAGACTTCAGAGAAGTGTGACTGGCCCAAGGTCACCCAGCAGCTGCATGTGGAGGAGTGGGGAAGCAAACCCGGTTCACCAGATTACGAGTCCACCGCTCTTAACCACTACACCACAAGTCACTTATCCACAGCATCTGGACCACAGACTTAGCAATTGCAAAGGTTCCCTGATCTCCCTGCTAGGATGAAATGCATTGCATTTCTATTTAAAGGGTGATAATTATTTCTAAATATGCACCTCTCTCTCTCTCTCTCTCTCTCTCTCTCTCTCTCTCTCTCTCTCTCTGTGTGTGTGTGTGTTTTAAAGACTTCCAGAGTACAGGGAGGCTCTTCTAAGGAGAACGAAGCTCTGGCATGTATCTCTAGGAATTAAGCCCTGTGTCACCCCCATGCCAGGCCTTCCCATCGGACGAAGCCTGAGGGTGGCCCACAGCACCTGCTACTCACCTACAACCATGATGTTGAATTCGAAGCCGGTCTTCATGGTCTTGATCCGCATCTGGTCCATCACGGCCTCGATCCCCACATAGCCAAAGAGCTTCTGGTCTCCTGTGCTAACGGAAGGGCCATCCCGGGATAGCTGCTCTCTTGCCGGCTGCTCCTCCATGCTCCTCCGTTGAGGCTCAGGGCTACTCTCTGAAAGAGGAAGAGAGAAGGGAAACCTGAACCAGATACTCCAGGTGGGACAGGAGTTCCTCCACGCGACTTACTCTTCCCCTTCTTCTCGATCCGGTTGCCCTGCTGTACTTCTGAGAATGAGTATTGTACGCAGAACAGAAAGTCAGTTTAACTGACCAGACTGCTTTATTTCTCTCAGTCCCTCAAAACAGAGGGGTCCGTGAGCCACCAGTGGTCTGTGAGCTTCATTCAGGAAGTCCATAGCATGTCCACAGCAAATATTCACATTTATTTCTAACTGTATTCCAAATGCTTTCTTTTATTTCCTATATTGTATTTTTTTGCACTACAACGCAAATTGGAATAATAATAATAATAATAATAATAATAATAATAATAATAATAATTTATTTATACCCAGCCCATCTGGCTGGGTTTCCCCAGCTACTCTGGGCGGCTTCCAACAAAACACTAAAGTACAATAACCTATTAAACATTAAAAGCTTCCCTAAACAGGGCTGCCTTCAGATGTCTTCTAAAAGTTTGGTAGTTATTTTTCTCTTTGACATCTGATAGGAGGGCGTTCCACAGGGTGGGTGCCACTACCGAGAAGGCCCTCTGCCTGGTTCCCTGTAACTTGGCTTCTCGTAGTGGCGGAACTGCCAGAAGGCCGTGGACCTCAGTGTCCGGGCAGAACGAATACAATGCAAGAAACAAAAGAAGCAACATGGATACAATTAAACATCACACAGCACATTGCAGGCAAATAATGAAGAGGCCCGACAAGACCGCCTGTGTTCCGTATGTGTGTGAGCACATCTGTGAGGTGTTTGGGAACCACTGTCCTAAAAGAAGCAGGGGTGCAGCTTTCAAGGAGACAGAGAGCCCAACACTGAGCCTGGGCTGCCTGCTCTTCCTATGTTCACCTACGGAACTCAAGGCCATAATACGAGGTGATGGCCGCCAGCTGAAATGCTGTTCAAAGGGATTCGAATTCACGGAGGAGGAGGTTGAGGCTACATGTTGATGGCCGCTGGACACAATGGCAATAGGGAGCCTCCATGTTCAGGGGTAGTCTATCTCTGAATACCTGCTACTGGGGAGCAACAGCTGGAGAAGGCCTTCTTGCCCTTGTCATGCGCTTCCCAAAAGCATCAGGTTGGCAAGCATAGGAATCAGGGGCGCTGGATTTTGGTCTGTACCCAGCAAGGCTCTTCTTTATATTCTCTCCCCCCTACAAGGTCTGTTTGCAGCATTTGGGACATTTTAGTTTAGAGAAAAGTCTAGTAAGAGGGGACACGACAGAGGCATATAAAATGGCATGAAGGAACGGGTAAAGTTTTTCTCACTCTCTTGTAACACTTGTGGACGTCCAATGAAGCTACATGTTAGAAGATTCAGGATAGACGAAAGAAAGTCCTTCACAGAGCATGTATTGATGGCCACCAACTTGGATGGCTTTAAAAGAGGATTACACAAATTCAGGGAAGAAACAGCTACCAAGAGCTACCAGCCTATGCTCCATGGACAGAGGCAAAAATTCTTCTTAATACCAGTTGCTGGAAATCACAGGAAGGGAGAGGGCTCCTGTGCCCAGATCCTGCTTTAGAGTTCCCCACAGGCATCTGGGTGGCTTCTGTGAGACCAGGATGCTGGACTAGGTGAGCCATTGGCCTGATCCAACAGGATCTTCTTATGTTCTTTCCCCACCACCTCCAGTACTTAGGTTTGCAGGAGACCCGAGGAGAGAGAGCAAATCGTGTTTCAGTTCCACTGATTTCAATGTGTCTGCTCTGAGTAGGCCTAGAATTGGATGCAGTCCCCCTGCTTTCTTTTATCTCACTTCCAGAGAACCTCCAAAACTACCAGGGGAACTTTGCAAGGAAGGGATCTCTATTTGCCCCTAGCCATGGGGTGAGGGGGAAAGGCCTTGAGACCACCTGACAACTGCACTGCAGCAGGGCCTCAACCGCAGTCAAGGTCACAGAATCGAAACGTTCTGGAGTTGGAAAGAACCACAAGAGTCATCTAGTCCATCTTCCAGCAATGCAGGAACCTTTTGCCCAACGTGGGGCTCGAACCCCCAACCCTAAGATTCAGAGTCTCATGCTCTACCTACTGAGCTAGTACGAACATCTAGCTTAGTGCTGTCTACACTGACTGGCAGAAGCTTTCCAGGACTACTGGGAGATGCCGTAGACCAGGAATAGTCAAACTCAGCCCTCCAGATGTTTTGGGACTCCCATCATCCCTAATCACTGGTCTTGTTAACTAGGGATGGTGGGAGTTGTAGTCCCAAAACATCTGGAGGGCCGAGTTTGCCTATGTGTGCCGTAGACGGAACCTGGGGCCACTGTGTGCAAAATAAAAACACTACCACTGCGCTTCTCTCTAGCAACATAGGAAGCTGCCGTATACTGAGTCAGATCAAGTCTATCTAGCTCAGTATTGTCTATCTAGCTCAGTATTGCTCTCCAAAGTTAAAGGCAGGGATCTCTTCCAGCCCTGCCAGGAGCCCCTAAGGATCGAAACAGGGACCTTCAGCAGATGCTCTACCATGCAGTGATGACATCTTCGCTCTACTGAGTCAGACCTTTGCTACAACTAGCTCAGTGTTGGTTATGCTAGCCACCCTACAACCTTTTCAGGCCCACTTTTAGCCCCAAACGTGCATATGGCGAGCCAATTCTTAATTGCTTACCATATCGTTGCACAGCGGTAGTGCTGCTCTTGCGACCCAGTAGCGGATTCTGATTCCAACAGCTGGAGACCAATGGCCTGCCCTGACAGGCTGTTCTCCCACCCCAGGATTTCAGAAAGGGGTCTGTCTCAGTCCTACCTGGTGATGCCGGGGATTAAGGCCTTTGCACGCAAAGCAGATTCTCTCCCATACAGCCGCAGCCCTTCCCTCTGCAGAGTCAAATCCCTGGTCCATCTAGCTCAATATACTACCTACACAAGCCGGCAGCAGCAATCCAGGGTTACAGGCAGGGCTCTCTCCCAGTCCTACCTGGAGACGCCGGGGATTGAACCTGGGACCTTCCGCATGCAAGGCCGGTGCTCTCCCTCTGAGCTAGGGCCCTTCCCCTGCAGCATGCTCATTGGGAAACAGACCCAAAAGGGGAAGTGGAGGAATACACACGGCTCTGCAACTTCCCTGGCAACGGCAGAGGCAGACCCTGGGGCTCGGAAGAGAAGCTCAGCAAACAGATTGGAATACGTAGCCAGGAGGTGTCAGTGGTGGGGGGTGGGGGGTGGGATCTCCACAGGGCTGTGCAGGGGGCTGGCAGTAAGCCAAGGGGTTTGGGAGCTCTGCCGAGGCAGCATCTTGCAGAGCAAGCGGAGATTTTCTCCCCCACCCCTACAGGATCAGAGAGAGAGAGCTCTCCAGACAAGCAGACCCGCACAGCCTTTCTCAATCTGTGGGTCCCCAGATGTTGTTGAACTACAACTCCCATCACCCCTAGCTAGCAAGGCCAGAGCTCAGGGATGATGGGAGTTGTAGTCCAACAACATCTGGGGACTCACAGGTTGAGAACCACTGCGCTAGAAGTTCCTGCACCCTTTATGGGGAAGACACAACTCCAGCTGCAAATTAAAAGCTACACGCAGATATATGGGAAATGGGGGGGGGGACACTGGCCCAGGGGCATAACACGGCCCTTGGTGACCCTCTTTCTGGCCCTTGGGACTCTTCCCATACCCCTTTCCCCCAGGCTGCACCCTTTGCCGGTCTTACTTCATGCCCTCGTTGGGTGTTTACGTTTGCCTGAAAATGTGTCCCTGAACTTGCCAGGATGGATAGGGAGGGAGCATCCATCCCCTCCAACACGTCAAAGGGAAAAACCAGGACACCATCTTCCTGTTTTTTCTTGTGAGAGCACAGCAAGATATTTTGGGTGCCACGATTTTGTGCAATTCTGCCCTGCGATTTCGCCTTAAAAAAAGTGCTTTTTTCAGGGGGAAATCATGTGAGATCACAGTGCCTCAAATGGCTGCCGTGCCCTCACAAGGAAAAACGGGATGTCCCATTTTTACCGGGACAGTTGAATGGTGTGAGGGAGGTGGGAGTATGTGTAGAAACCAGCCTGCTGTACAAAAGGTAGAATTCACATTTGTGACTCTGGCTCCTTTTGCCTCTGGCCACATTCACCGCTACCAGCACATGGCCCTCAGAAGGTTGCTGGAAAGGGAACGTGGCCCTCTGACTGAAAAGGCTTCCCTGCCCCTAGCCTAGGCCCTGAGATCATGTGGGGTGTGAGATGGCATTTCTCAGCAGAGCCCACAGGATGGGTGTGAGGGGAAGAAGGAACTGAAGAAAGGAAGACGCCGCTTCGCCCTGAAATATGCACAGCATTTCTCAGCAATTAAAGCACAGCAATGTTTGGGCCAAAGGGATGTCGCAAATTTGTCACTAGACTGTTACTAGAGGCAGCTGGGGGGGAACCCATTTAGATCAGGGCTGTGAGGCTAGAGTAGGGTGGGTTTAACACGGTGGTTCTCAACCTGTGGGTCCCCAGACATTGGACTACAACTCCCATCATCCCTGAGTTCTGGCCTTGCTAGCTAGGGGTGATGGGAGTTGTAGTTCAACAACATCTGGGGACCCACAGGTTGAGAAAGACTGGTTTAACCCTGTCCCCTCTGTGCTGACTCCCTGATTTGAGTACAGCTGCTATTAATATTGTACCTGCCTTTCTATAGCTTCTTCAGGGGGATGATTCAAAATTGGAAAAACAGCACTGGGGGGAGGAGTTAGGTCCTCTCCCCCAGCAAATGGCACTGATCCCACCCCTCCCCACTCCTCTAGCTGCTTTCAATGGAAGAAAAAAACTGTTTCGAGTGCCAATCATCAGTCTCCCACATCACATGCATTGAAGACCAGATAGCTCAGTTGGTGCTGATAATGCCCAGGTTGCAGGTTCAATTCTGGTATGGGACAGCTGCATATTCCTGCATTGCAGTGGGTTGCACTAGAATATCCTGAGGGTCCCTTCTAACTCTACGATTCTAAGTAGTACTGAACTCTGTCCCTTTAGGAACCCCACCCCCTACATCACCATTCTAGGGTCCTGATCTGGACCGGGTTCCCCTCGCTTAGAAATTTATGGGGCGGGGGGGGGGGTGAAGCAGCAGAAGCAGCCTGCACTGCAAAGATGATGCGTAGTTTGGTCTGAGCCCCCACTGCCATACATGCGTGCTCATTGGGTACGTGACCTTGCAGCCGCTGTTCACGTGGAAAAGACAAAGCGGAAGAGAGGCATTTGTAATGCAGATGAGCATTCTTGGCCAATCGGAGGCTTTCCATTTGCACAACAACCCTGATTATGCACTTGCATTCACAGGCACGTGTAGGGCCCCCTCCCGCCTGCTAACTCTCCCTGCTCAACAAACACACACTCCTCTACCCTGGCACAGAGGAATTAAACTTCTGAATTCCAGTTCCTGAGAACCACAAGCAGACAGAGCACTGTTGCACTTATGTCCTGCTTTTGAGTTTCCCGAAGGCCTCTGGTTGTCCACTGGGAGAAGAGGATGTTGGAATAGATGGGCCTTTGGCCTGATCCATGCAGCGGGGCTCTTCTTGAACCTATATAGTATTCAGCACAACTTCTGACATCCTCACATTCTCTCACTAAAGATCATGCTTTCCCCTCTCCAATAGACAATGCTGAAATCTGCCCCTTCCCACCCCCTTACTCTACAAACGGAGTCTGCCTTGCGTGTCTCAAGCAGGGTGTGTCTTAAGAAAACTCAGCATAACCATTTCCCTTAAGAAAAAAAACAAATAACCGAGTTTAATCTTGCAACAGAATAGTTACAACTCAAACATATTGAGCAACACTGGATGGGTGGTTAAGAGCTGGGAGGGCAAGAGCGCAGGGGAAGGTCCCTGTTTCAATCCACTGCATCTCCTGTTTGAAGGATCCGATGATTCAAAGGATCAGAGGTGCCCCATAGGCCACTCTCTAACGCCCCCTCCCTGCTCCCTTGGTCATGAGGTGATGAGTGGAGGGGTCACCTTCTCTTCCCTTGAAAAGGACACAGAGCTGGAGGAGGAAGTTGGGAGAGTGACACTCAATGTGCTTTTCAAAGACTCACAGCTCATCCTTTTCCTCCACACTTTCCAGGCACATGTCTTCGCTTTAAAGCTTTGCCTATAAACAATTTTCTTTCTTTCTTTGTCCTGGTGCATTCCCTGCATTTTACAGCTAAATTGGAGCAAATGGCAACCCACAGAAAATTCAATTACTGACTGCTACAATTCTGCAGCAAAAAACAGATTTTTTTTCAGGGAACCCCCCCCCCCCAAAAAAACCCCACCCTGCTTAGACACAGAGCTATAAAAGCCAGAACTGTGCTTAGAAATGAGGTACAAAGGGAAGTCTGGGTGAGCTGTCAAATGAATTCTGCTGGATCCACCTATAACCAAGAACTCTTGGAAAAGTTAAGTGCGCACACACTCCCTCTTTCTCTTTGTGGGGTGGGCAGAGGAAAGGGACAAGAGGGGGGTGCCCATGGCACGTCCTCAAAAATCAAAATGTGCCCATGAGCCTAAAAAGGCTGGCAATCCCTGAGGCAGCTGGCGGTAGCAGAGACTTTGGAGAGTTGCTATCAGTCAGAGGAGTCAGTGCTGTTCTAGGTGGACCGGAGGCCTGCTTCAGAAGAGTGTTCAGACAACCCCACTGCACAAAAGGGACGGGACTTTATATACTGACATATGTACCTAGATTGGAGCAGGGTGCCTCACCCTCCTGGTAGAGGTACACGTCTACATCTGTACATACACATAAACCATCTTCTTAATCACTGTAATCAACTGACAGGTTTCCCAAGGACACATTTAGCATTGCATATAATTTGGCACTTCTGGGGACTCCAGGGGTGGGGGGTCTGAAGCCCTGAAAAAGGTCACCCTGGACAACGTGAGCACAAGCTAATACCCACCTACACAAAAATCTCTACAAAGGGAAAACGAGGCCATATGACATAAGAAGAGCCCATTGGATCAAGCCAATGGCCCATCCTGTTCTCACAGTGGTAATTTTCTTTGGGAAATCCCAGCAGACCTGAGCACAAGGCTACTATGCCCTTCTGTGGTTTCTGGCAACCGGTATTACAGTGGTACCTCGGGATGCGAATGAGATCTGTTCCGGAGCCCCGTTCGCATCCTGAATAGAACGTAAGACGCGACGGTGCGTCTGCGCGTGCGCGGGTCGTGTTTTGCCACTTCTGCGCATGCGCATGACGTCATTTTGAGCATCTGCGCATGCACAAGTGGTGAAACCCGGAAATCACGCGCTCCATTACTTCCGGTTTGCCGCAGAGCGCAACCCGAAAGCACTCAACCTGGAGCACATTCAACCCGAGGTATGACTGTAATTTATAACTGGTACATGGCTCAGTTGGTTAGAGCATGGTGTTGATAGTGCCAAGGTTGCAGGTTTGATCCCCCTATGGGATAGGTGCATATTCCTGTATTAGATAATCCTCAGGATCCATTCTGACTCTACAATTCTATGATTTTATGGTGTTAACTGGCCAGTTGTTTACCAGGATCTGGTCCCAGAAAAACCAGGACTGCTGCCAGTCAACCTGGGCAATTGCAACGCACACTATTTTCCCTTGAAGGCTCGCTTGCTATTATTCCTTATCCTCCCCGTATGGAGATGCAAACAGTCTGAATCAACAAGGTTCCTTCTCGCCAACTTCCAGCAGGACAGGCGCTAGTTCAGCTCCTCACCCGCCACTCGCTTGGCCCTTACGGCTGGTTTCCACAGCAGCAGACGACCCAGGCCGAATCCAGTCAGCCCGGTTGTGCGCAGCGGGAAGAAAATAATTCGGCAAGAATGAAAACACGCACACACACACACACACACACAGCGCACGACTCCATAGCCAAGTGGAGATGGCAGGGAGCCCTCAAGCTGTCAGCCCCTTGAAGCTTTTCCACAAACAACGCTAAGTTCCAGGGGGAAAGCGACCCCTCACACCAACAGCAGCTGGTGCCTGGGGAGGAGGAGGAGGAAGCTTGCCAGAGCTTCGTCATCTCAAAGAAAGAAGGAAAGAGAGGAGAAGGCTCAGTTCTTCTTTTACAGTTTCTGCCCAGAAAGCCTTGCCCCTTAATCCCAGACACGTGGGGTGGTTGCTCGTGGCCACTTAGTGGGAAACTAAAGAAATCCTGCACCCACCAAAAAGTTCATGCAACTTTTGCCAAGGCTGTGTATGCACTGGGTGTGGAAGGATCTGCCCATTTTGGGTCTCCCGGTTTCTCATTTCCACCCCCCCCCCCCGGTCTTCATTTCTGCAGCAATCTGCAAATCTTACTTTGAAGAAAGTTTCCTTGTGGAAGTTCATCAGCATTTCAGCGCAGGTTTCTCTCCCAATATACACTTTTGACTGATGGCTGTAAGCCATGCATCCTTCTGTGCCATTTTAATTAATATATGTGTTTTTATGCACAGTTTCTCCATATGTATGCATTTTTTAAAAATAGATGGGTTGGCTGTGCACTGTGAAATTCAAAGAACTGCAAATTTCAAAGGATGGCTGTGCTTCGGTTCTCATATTGTTTCAGAAAGTGCAGATTTCATAGATTCACCTTTAAATGCAAACTGAAGCCATATTCTCCCCCTTCTTTAGTACACACAATATATTTAAAGCATCTTATTTCCCCCAAAGAATCCTGGGAGCTGTACAGCTTCCGGGTCATGTGCCCAGCATGACTAAGCTGCTTCTGGCGAACCAGAGCAGCACACGGAAACGCTGTTTACCTTCCCACCGGAGTGGTAACTATTTATCTACTTGCACTCTGACGTGCTTTCAAACTGCTAGGTTGGCAGGAGCAGGGACCGAGCAACGGGAGCTCACCGCATCGCCGGGATTCGAACTGCCAACCTTCTGATCGGCAAGTCCTAGGCTCTGTGGTTTAACACACAGCGCCACCCGCATCCTTGGCAGTGGTAGGTGTGGTCAAAGACAAATATGTTGGAGATGTCATTCTCACATTTAGACAGTAAGATACATTGCAAAAATCATATATTTCTAGTCTCTCTCTCTCTCTCTCTCTCTCTCTCTCTCTCTCTCACACACACACACACACACACCCTCTCCATCTTCCATCCAAGGAAGCAGAAGACTTCTTCACATTTCAGGGACAAACCGCACTCGAGCAAGACAGTTTGAGCTTATTACACCGATCCTAGTCCGACTGCACTGGCTACCAATTAGTTTCCGGGCCCAATTCAAAGTGCTGGTTTTGACCTATAAAGCCTTAAACAGCTCAGGACCGCCTCTTTCCATATGAACCTACCTGGACCCTGAGATCATCTTCTGAAGCCCTCCTTTGTGTGCCTCCTCCTTGAGAGGTCTGGAGGGTGGCAACACGAGAACGGGGCCTTCTCTGTAGTGGCTCCCTGTCTATGGAATGCTCTCCCCAGGGAAGTTCGCCTGGTGCCTTCATTATACACCTTTAGGCGCCAGGCAAAAACATTCCTTTTTCACCAGGCCTTTGGTTGATTTGACTGACATCCTATGCCCTTTTAAAATGTGGGGGGTTTTTTGGGAGGGGTTATGGGTTGTTGTTTTTATTTTTATTATGTATTTTGTGGTTTTACCTTTTGATTTTGTTCTGTGAACTGCCCTGAGACCTCTGGATATGGGGCGGTGTATAAAATCAAATAATAATAATAATAATAAGCAAAAGGGACTTAAGTAGGGCACAGAGAAGGGACAATGAGGGGGTGTGGGGAGAGTTCAGAGGGCCAGTTTGAGAGGCCTTGAGGGCTATGTTTGATACCCCCCCGACCTAAGATTCCTCACTTTTCAATAAGACAAACTTATGGTGTGTTTCAACAGGAATCATCTTGTGTTCCATAAACAACCAGGGCTGACCTGCTCAGGTTCCACTTTCTTAGGGAAATCCACATACCGTATTTTTTGCACCATAGGGCGCACCGGACCATAGGGCGCACCCAGTTTTTAAGGGGGGAAATCAAGAAAAAAATATTCCCCCCCCCCAGCCCCAAAGAGCAGCGTACAGGCTGCACACAACCTCTCCCTGCCAGAGGGGTTGTGCGCAGCTATGGAACAAGCCAAGGCAGCGAGCGGGGTGGATCCCGCTCGCTGTTTTGGCTTCCTCTTTAGCCCCGTGCAGCCTCTCCTTGCCGGGAGACGCTGCGCAGGGCTAAAGAAGCCATAGCCCCGTGCAGCCTCTCCCTGCCGGAGGGGTTGCGCGCGGCTATGGCACAAGCCTGCATTCGCTCCATAGGACGCACACACATTTCCCCTCAATTTTTGGAGGGGAAAAACTGCGTCCAATAGAGCGAAAAATACGGTACCATTTTCCCACCAACAGCAGCTACAAGTCCAGAAGTGAAACAAGGAAGTTTTCCCCAGAGACTTTGGAACTGCTGCTGTTTTTATATATATATATATATATATATATATATATATATATATATATATGCAGCATACAGTATGCAATAGAAATGAAATATAAAACATAATATAAAACCACCAAGCACATAATAAAAACAAGGAACAAAACAAAGCAGCGGAAATGCAAAGCAGTTGCCATTTCCTTCCGCTCTGATCCTGACAGCATGTTTAGAATTACGGATGTGGATTTGTAGACCGACAGAATCCCATCTGGCTTGCAGGTGTCTGGCCTGGGAGGATGCCAGCTGCCTGCAAAAGCACTATATAGAGCCAGGGAAAGTGGACACTTAGAAGTCCTTATGGCTAAGGGGCCAGCAATCAGGAGCCTGGGAGCTGAATCTATCCACTGAAGGCTGCTGTCTGGCTTCCCACCGCTCCTTGAGCTATTGGCCCAGGGTGATAAGGAGAGGGAGGCACAGACACAGGAGTGTGAATGCTAAGAGGGTGGGATGCTCCCTTCCTCTTGCTGGTGCACAACCACTTCAAACCACCACCACCCCCGGTCCTCATTAGTCTATTTGCAGTGGAAGGCTGCAGAACTTTGGCAGAGATCTTTCCTGAGGTTAGTTCCCATACTGCTGCAACAACATATGAACAAAGGAACCACATGGTTGGGGCCAACGGTAACATTCTCACTCAGGCCAGGTGCCAGGTACCATTTGCATGGGAAGGAACCACGTCACTGGCACTGTCCAATCGGTGCTCCGCTGTGGCATAGGAAATACCTCTGCCCAGTCCCACAGTTGCTCCTGCGCTTTGATGAGTTGGCCCCAAGCATTTCCACCACATCCTACCCCTAAGGAAGGTTGTGGACCAGACTTTCATAGCTCAAAGAACTGTTTTGCCTTTTAAGAAAGACGCAACCAAATGGATCAAAGAGGAATGGAGCAACTTCCCCCATGAGGAAAGACGACAATGCTTGGGGTGTATAAAATCATTCACAGTGTGGATTCTCCCTTTATCCATAGTATCAGAACTTGGGGATGCCAAATGGAGCTGGAGATTGGAAGATTCAGGACCAGGCAGCCTTTCAGAGGATGCCTTCAAACAGGGGACCATCCTCTGCAAAGAAGGGCATGTTTTATGCCTGCTTCAGATAAAGGCGACCTAGTCTGCTTTAAAGATCAGGAGCCCTGAGAAGCAAAGACTGGGTGGAGGATGCAGACATAAGTAAGTAAGAAGAGCCTGGCTAATGGCATCAGGCCAATGGCCCATCTAGTCTAGCATCTTGCACACAGTGGCTAACAAAATCTCCTGGTGGGAAACCTGCAGGCAGGACCTGAGGGCAACAGCAACTCTCCCCACTTGTAATCTCAAGCAACTGGTATTCAGAAATTGAGGGGGGGGCATTGGGTGAACAGCAAGACTGAGCAGGTTATCCCCTGCCCACACCCTTCCTCACTAAGTTGAGATATACAGTGGTACTGCCAGGTGCCATAAGAAAGCGGCAGAGATAGCGCAGGATAGTACACACCCCGGAAATGATCTCTTTCAGCTTCTGCCTTCTGGAAGAAAGTATAGGGTTATAAAGGCCAGGACTAGCCGCCTGAGAAACAGTTTCTACGCAAAAGCAATTCTGGTTCTAAACGCAGCATAAGCGGTCTCTATAGTATAGTGTATTTTAAAATGGGGTTTCAGGGTTTTTAGGGGGTTTTGAATGTTTTATGTAGTTTTTCAGTTTCATTGTTCTGCATGGGACAATGACAATAAAGATATTGTATCATATGGTATCATATCATATCGTACCTTGGGTTACATACGCTTCAGGTTACATACGATTCAGGTTACAGACTCCTCTAACCCAGAAATAGTACCTCGGGTTAAGAACTTTGCTTCAGGATGAGAACAGAAATCATGCTCTGGCGGCACAGCGGCAGCAGGAGGCCCCATTAGCTAAAGTGGTGCTTCAGGTTAAGAACAGTTTCAGGTTAAGAACGGACCTCCAGAACAAATTAAGTACTTAACCTGAGGTACCACTGTGTTTTATTTCTGGTCAAATTGCAAATGATAATACAGTAATTATTTCTAAATTTGCATCTATCTCTATAGATGAGCACATGCATGTTTCATGGTCCTCCTTTGTCCTCTTTTTCAACAACAAATAGAATGAATGAATGAATGAATGAATGAATGAATGAATGAATGAACATGCATGGAATCCTCCTCATGCCCTGTGCAGTCAGATGATGTCAGCACCCCTCAGATATGTAAAGGCCCTCCCCCACTTTATATATTCACTTACATTTTTATTCCACCATTCCGGTCACACTGCCTTGGCAAGCTTGAAAGGCTCTGAAAACAGGGTGGGGAAACCCATGGCTCTTTCATTGGTTCTGGAACTACAACTCCCATCATGCTGACTGGGGCTATTGTAGTCCAGTAGCATCTGGAGGACCACAGGTTCATCATCCCTTCTCTATAACATATGAAAATGCAATTACAACCTGTGCACAAACAACAAAATCTAAGAGGTTTCTGCCCTGACTACAGCAAAATTCCTTGAATGGAAAAGGCCATAGCTAAGTGGGAAAACATCTGCTTTGCATGCAGAAGGTCCTAGGTTCACTCCCAGGCATCTCCAGGCAGGGCTGGAAGAGACACCTGCCTGAAACCCAGGAATGCTGCTGCCAGTCAGTGTAGACAATATTAAGCTAGGTGGACCACAGGTCTGATTCAGTATAAGACAGCTTCCTAAGTTCCAAACGACAGATTTGGAAGAGTTGTCCAGAACTGTGCACCTGCCCATTGCCTCAGATGCCACCACCTGTTTCCTTCTGGTAAAGAAATGAGGCCTGCCTTCGTCTTGGCTGCCATTCCATAAGGGCAGCTTAGTAGAACTTCCCGGCTTGTGGCTCACCCACGATGCTGCCAATTGTAAGGGCCAAAACAGCTACCCTAGCTGCTAATCTGGCACTCTTGATGTCTGAGCTGTGTCACCTGCCCAGGCTCAGTGTACTCACCTGTGCTCTAAAGAGGGGGTCCAGCTCTTGTCAGGAAGGATGGAGTGGGAGCTGGAGGTACTTGGGCTGGTCCAAGAATTGCCCTGGCAACACTGGAATTCTCTGCTACGGGAGGACCAAGAACATCAACTGCCTCAGGAATTCCTAACTGAAGGAGAAGAGACTCCTTTGCCCGAGACTCAGGGTACACTCAGACATGGGGAATATTTCTTTAGTTTTCTTGCTTATAATGCAAGCACTTCTGTCCTGTTTTCCAACCATCCTTTCACACTGCAGCACCTGCTACTGTCTGACCAATAAACTGCCAGGACACACTCAATTTCATTCACGCCAAGTGTGCGTGGTGTGGCACAACAACAAACATCGCTGGACAACATTGCTACTCCCCATTTTTTCCACACATGTCTGCGGCTCTTCTCCCATGAATACAGCAGGAAATAACTGCATGCCGGTACACCGCCCCAATTTCGTCACTTCATACCTGCAATTTTCTGGGTTAAAGGGGTTGCAAATGGATTTCCCCCGGAAGCAATTAACAAGGAAATGAGCACTAAGCTTCCACGAGATTTTCCGCTAGATTTCCGCAAGTGGCTTTCACTTTGTGCAAAAGCTCAAATGTAATGCACAATTTAAGCTTAAGAAATGCCAGGGAAACAGAATAAACTGTCACGGGGAGGCAAGCCTTATTCTCTCAGCATCCCTTTGGCTAACTATTCCTAAATGTGATTTACATGTGTAACATCACCAAACCTATGGAGCCCACCAGTCGTATGTTTTGTGGCTTGAAAGCCAAAGGAAACCCCCAGTTTTTGTAGCCAGAGGCAGGCAGCCAATGCAGGATTGCTGTTGTCCTCAACTATCAATCAATTAAATGTGTTAGCCACCTAGCACAGGATAGGGTCTAGGCCAGGAGTGGGGAACATTTTTTTTCCATCCCAAGGGCCACATACCTCTCTATGCAACTTTCTTAGGGCCACATGCCAGTCATGGGTGGGGCCAGGTGCAAAAGTGGGCGGAGCAACAAATGCAAATCTTACCTTTGTGCAGTAGGCTAGCAAATTCCATGTACACTCGCACACCCCTATCCAGGCAAGCAGGAGCCATCATCACATTTAAAACCACTATGGTGCCATTTTAAACCATCATGGCTTCCCCCAAAGAATTCTGGGAGCTGTAGTTTCCTAAGAGTGCTGACAGTTATTAGGAGAACTCTCTAGCCCCTTCCCAGAGCTACAGTTGGCAGAGTACTTTAACAATCAATTCCTCTTTGAGAATTGTAGCTCTGTGAGGGGACTAGGGGTTTCCTAACAGCTTCCAGCAAACTTGAACAAACTACAACTCCCAGAATTCTTTGGGGGAAGCTATGGCTGTTTAAAGTGGTATCACAGCTGTTAAGTGTGCATTGACTGAGTGGGAAAGAACCAAAATGTTAAACCATTTTAAACAAGGAGGGGACAAAATATTTGACGGTAGGGTAGGGATGGGGAACCTGTGCCCCTCCTCCGACGTTATTTTCTTTGAACTGGGGAGCATTCCATTCTAAAATTAAAAATCCCTCCATAAAGAAACTGGGGCTGTATAAACACCATACATTTAAAGCACATTTACAGAACATCCCTGCCAACACCAAAGAATCCTGGGAATTGTAGATTGGTAGCGGTGCTGGGAACAATAGCTTTGTGAGGAGGTAAGCTACAATTCCCAAGATTCTTTTTTAGGGATGTGTGTGTGTGTGCTTTCAATGTATGGTGCTGATACAGAATCCTACACTTAGAAACCTTCCCCCGACACACACATTTTGCATGTGGCTGTAACGTTGCAGAAGGTCGCATCTCAAGATTTGGATCTGAAAGCGACAGGGTTCCAAGGCTACCTCCTCGGCCACCAACTCGCTGTGTGGTTTGCAGCAAGTGACTCTCTCCAAGCTTTTGTTCTCCAACTGCTCAAGGAGGAGAGCACCCTGCCACTTCGCTGTGCACACTAGCAAGGACAAACAGAAACAGCAAAAACTTGCCCACGATTTTTTAAAAAGGACTATATAAATGGTGTATGTGTGTGTGTGTGTGTGTGTGTGAGAGAGAGAGAGAGAGATTGAGAGAGAACTGAAGACCTGTGACTGCCCAGCAGGAGAGAGAGATGGAGAAAAACACCACAGCTGAAAGAGAGGACTGGCTTTTCCAGAAGAGCTACACACCCACCCAGCCCTTGCACTGCCTGCAACATACAGATGGGGGAAGCGAGTTGCTCTGCAGTTTAAACCGTGATCACTGAAGGGGAAAGGATGTCCAGGGATGTGCAATGGCCTCTGTCAGGGTGCCTGCACCCTGGAACCAGAATACCACCCAAAAAACCCTTCCAGCTGGGCCTGAGCATCACGGCACATGCTGCATCCCTGCTTTCTGGTCCCCAAGGATGCAGGCGAGGACCGCATTGAGATGCTCACAAGGGCTTCACAGGTCCCACGATGGCCATGCGACTGCAGACACACCCACCCCCCTGGATGGTTCCTGAGAGGAGACCCATCTTGCCTCCTGGAGCGCCAAGCTGCCACCGAAAAAGCAGGGACCTTGGGAGACAAAGGAGAAGCAGGCATTTGTCCTCAAGCGCCTCGAGTTCTTTGTCTGCCAGGTCTCAGCCCCCCGCCTTCCTTCACAGAGGCCCCTCCAAAAGCACATCCATTGCCCAGCTTCCTACCTCCTCTCTATCAGCCCAGAAGAAGGCTGCAGGGACTCCAGCGAAGGGTCCCCCCTCTGCTCCCCAATTCCATAAGCAGAGCGCCCAGGATCTGCACCTCTTTTTCCTCCTCCTTTGCCTTCAGCTCCCAATCATCCTCATGCTTGTCAGAGCCAGAGAAGGAGTCCCCTCCCCTCTGTCAGCTCCCCTATTGGGATCAAACAAGAGCGGGAGCCAGGCTGCCTGGAACACATGACCAGAATGGTAATCATCCTTCCTGCTCCCCCCTCCCTCCCCTTTCCTGGGATCCCCGCTCTCATTCAAGGAGAACAAGCCCTTGCAGGATGTCTGCCCGTTTGTGTGGGCATATAATTGGTGCAAGCCAGCCTGTCTCCTCGTTTGCATTTTGAAGAAAAGGGAAAGGAAAAGAAACAGCCCAGATGATCATTATGTTGTTCTCGTTGCCCTGGCCCACTTTTAGGTGAAGAAAGGGCTGGGGGAGGTCTGGCCACAAACATTATGCGGGAGGTGCCAAGGCTCACATTGCAATGTGCTTTGTGGCTCTCTTGTGCATGTGGTTTTTTTAAAAAAAAAAATCAAATGCATTTTATCCACTGTGTGCCATTTTTTTGGAAAAATAAATTATGAAAACACGATCGCAGAAAATCTTCAATTGTGCATGTTGAATAAGCTGGTTCTGCAACTGCATTTTATTATTATTTCAAAACAATGAATCCCTTGTGTGTTTTGAATATTTTGTTGGGAGCTGCCCAGAAGGGGCTGGAGCAACCCAGTTAGATGGGCGGCATATAAATAATAAAACTATTATTACTACTAATAATCAGCCCTGAAATGAGATGGGAGGAGAAGACTGAAAACACTGGATGGGAACAATTTGATGAAGATGCTATAAAGATTCTCTGCAAGGAGACAAAGAGGATGACAATTCCAGAGGGGGGGAAAGTACTGTCAGAGTTCAAGGATCCAGCAGACAGAAATATTAAAGGGAAGGGGCAAAGCAGGGCCAGCGAGGAGAATGGTCTGGAGAGAGGATTTGTGACTGTGTATGTGTGGTGGGGAGAGTCCCGAGGGCCACATAGAGAGGTTTGGAGGGCCACATTTGATCTCTGGAACTAAGCCCCGCCCCCAGCCCTACACCCTCTTGCAATTAAGCCCAAAGTGTGCATAACTGAAGCAAATCACCTATTATTCCCTACCCACACCTGCCTGCATTCCCCCTACCACGCTTTGTCATTTTCAGACTGAAGGCTCCTTGGGGCAGGGACCTGCCGTACCTGTCCTTTGTAGCGCCACAAAGTCGATGGTGCTGTGTAAATGAGACTAATCCTGCTCCTGCTTCCTCCAGAGGCAGAAGCTGCGAGAGTGACTCTGGCAGCCACCTCTTGTGGCAATCTGTAGAGCTGGCCCCTCAGTGGGAGCCAAGAGTCATCCCAAGAGGGAAATACACCCAGGCTCCCCCCCCCTTTCCGTGGGCAGGGCGCAAGTCACAAGGAGCTTCCTGCCTTGCGGTTTCTTTTTCCTATTGCGAGTGCTGAGCTGCATCTTGCCAGAAGCACGCGAGAACAGAGAGAACATAAGGGGGAAGGGGGCGCTCCAAGGAGGTCCTCAAGGAGGAGAAGGCTATTCATGGCCGCTAGCCACAATAGCCACATTCCACCTCCACTGTCAGAACCAGGATGCCTCTAAATGCCATTGGCCAGGAGTCACAAGTGGGCAGACCGCTGCCAAGCCCTTCTTGTGGTCTTCTCATAGGACATGTCAAGAGCAGGATGCTGGACTTGATGGGCTACTGGGTTGACCCAGCAGGCTCTTATTGCACCAAGTGGGAGCCCTACTGGTTTGCCGAAGTTGGTGGGCAAATGCTTAGGAGGGCAAAATTATGCATCATGTGGACATTGTGGACTGAGCAAAGTTTCTTTCTCCCTTGCTCATGGTCCGGGAACTCGGGGTTATCCAATGAAGCTGAATTTTGGAAGATTTGGCGAAAGGCTTCTTCCCACATATGGAATTTGCTCCCACAAGAGGCAGTGATGGCCACTAACTTGGGTGGCTTTAAAAGAGGATTGGACACATTCATCAGTGGCTCCTAGCCCTGGGGGCTAAATGTTCTACCTCCACTGCTGGAGGCAGCAAGCCTCTGAATGCCAGTTGCTGGAAACCAAAGGAGGGGAGAGTTCTGCTTCCCTCAAGTCCTGCCTGGGAGCTTCCTGTGTGCATCTCATTAGTCACAGGACGTTGAAGCCTGATCCTGCAAGAAACTTCTTATGCTCTTAGACCAGGGGTAGGCAAACTAAGGCCCAGGGGCCGGATGCAACTCAATCGCCTTCTCAATCCGGCCCGTGGACAGTCTGGGAATCAGCACAGGAATTCATTCATTATTTCCCCCCCCCCAAAATACAGTTCGGCCCCCCCCCCCACATAGTCTGAGGGATGGTGGACCGGCTCATGGCTGAAAAAGGTTGCTGACCTCTGTCTTTGACCCAATACCATGGGCATCTACGGGAGGCAGCAAGTGTGGGGGGGGCAGTCTGAGTAAACCATAATTACATTTTTAAGAGTTAAGCTGTTAACGTTATTAGAACCTAATAATAATAATGGCAGGATGGCGGGATTTAAATAACCATTCGCATCATTAGCATTAGAAAATGTGTGGAAGATAGAGAAATAGGATGGTGTATTTTATTTTTATGTTTTAAGGTTTTACGTTTTACGGTTTTAAGGTTTGATGTTGTTATTAGTATTATTTTCTTTTAGGAAGCAGCAAAGTGGGTGAAAGGAGAAACAAACCAGAAATGGAACTTGGGGGAAGCCCAGAAGGGGAGGGAGGGGGGAATGTATAGAAAATGTTATGGATATGAGATGTATGTAATGAATGAAAAAGGAAAATGAATAAAAAAAATGAGGCAAAATGTGCAAGCACTCTCCTCAATTTTTGATTTTTTTAAAATGACAAAACAGCCTGCTCCCACTTCTCAGTACCTTTAGCCCATGAATGAAGTCAAAGCAACGGCTGACATTTAGGAAGGCAGACTTGGCCACTAGACAAAGAAAACACCCACTATCCACACCCCTGGCCTTAAAGTGGTGAGCCAGGGACCTGCTGCTCTTCCAGCTCCTAGTCCAATACTCTAACCCAGTGTTTCTCAAACCTGGGTCTCCAGCTGTTTTCGGACTACCACCATCCCTAGCTAGCAGGACCAGTGGTCAGCGACGATGGGAACTGTAGTTCAGAAACAGCTGGAGACCCAAGTTTGGGAAACACTGCTCTAACCATTACGCCAGCCCATAATGGTGACAGCAGGGGTTGCTAATTTGTGGCCCTTCAGATATTGCAGGACTCCCGTCACCTCTTGACCACTGGTCAGGATGGCTGGGGGCTGATGGAGCCCATCAGTTTCTGGAGAGCCACAGGTTCCCCAATCCCTGGCTTAGAGCATCACACCAGGAGGAAGGATGGGTGGGTGGGAGAGGGGCCCTGTTTTAAATCCTCTCTTCCACAAAGCCCACTGGGTGACCTCAGCCCACTCACTGTCTCGGCATAGCCTAGCGCAGGGGTCAGCAAACTTTTTCAGCGGGGGGGCGGTCCACTGTCCCTCAGAGCCTGTGGGGAGCCGGACTATCTTTTTGTGAGGGAAATGCCCAAATTCCTATGCCCCACAAATAACCCAGAGATGCATTTTAAATAAAAGCACACATTCTACTCATGTAAAAACACCAGGCAGGCCCCACAAATAACTCAGAGATGCATTTTAAATAAAAGGGCACATTCTACTCATGTAAAAACACCAGGCAGGCCCCACAAATAACCCAGAGATGCATTTTAAATAAAAGCATTGTAAAAAGACGCTGATTCCCGGACTGTCCGCGGGCCAGATTTAGAAGGCAATTGGGCCGGATCTGGCCCCTGGGCCTTAGTTTGCCTACCCATGGCCTAGCCTACCTGACATGGTTGTCATGAGGATAAAAATGGAAGGGGTGGCAACCATAGATGACTGGAGCCTGGAGGACTGACAGCTACCTGAGACATCACCTGGCCCTTTCCGCTCCCCGCTAAACACCCAGGTTCCTACCTTCCTTCATGCCATCTTCCCCACACAGCTCCAGCAGGACCATGTCCTTCATTCCTCAGACACCCTTGGGAAACCCTGTTCCTTCCTTGCGTCTGTTACTAAATCAACTCTGCCAAGAGGAGGCTGCGGAGATGAATAACAATGCAGGTGTGATGCAACATGGTTGCTAGGAATCTCTGAGACTGTGACCGGTTGTTCCTCTTAAAGGGAGACCGCCTGGCCCCAGGCCCTACGGGTGTCTTTGGAGCAGACTTGGAAAGCTATAGCGGCTCTGACTGTTTCCTCCTGGGTAACTCCCTTGGCATTAGGCATATCCTCTGTCTGAAGCTCCAGGCTGGGGCTGTTCGTGTATGTTATTCATTAAATAATAAAAATTAAAAAAACCACAGACACACCACACATTTAAGATGATGGATGTACTCAGGCAAGCTGCATTGGATGCTGTGTGCACCTTAGAACTGTGTTTTTCACCCTTGGATGCTCAGATATTGATGGACTCCAATTCTCAAGAGAATGTTATTCCCTCCCTGTGACAATGTGCACATCATGCATTTAAAGTAATCTCCCCCATCCCAGCAAATAATCCTGGGAATTGTAGTTTGTTAAGTACACTGGGGATCGCAGCTCCATGAAGGGTGAACTACAGTTCCCAGTGCGGAGAATATGCTTTAAATGTATGGTGTTTACACAGCCCATGAGTAATGAATGGAGGAGGAAAACAAAAACAAAAAGTCAAGCTGGCCTACAAATAAAAGGTAAGCCTGTGGCATGCAATTTACAATCTTTATTTATTTTTAATAAAAAAAAGAGTATTGTAATCAAATGGACAATAACATTCCTGCATTTGATAATATTGACCAAAAAAACCAAAACAAAAACAGAAGCCAATTATCTAAGCCAGAGGCATTTGGATTCTGCAGGTGAGTTAATAGGCTTGCTGGCATTCCAAAGGGTTAGTGCAGGTGTTTAAGGACAGACGCAGGATTGAAGGGATCTGCCTAGGAGCTTCCACAGGCTGAGGGTAAAATCCACCAGCCTGTCAAGAATATAAATCTGTGTATGAACACATGAGTCATGCTCCTTTCCATTATCATTCCCAGGAATTTGCTGAGGCATACTCATGGCCTCTTGTTCCCAGGAAAGATGATTCATATCTATGTGAAATCCCACAGCGTGCATGCGGAACAAGTGTTGGTGCTGGGCATCATTTCCTGATTTATCAAGCACCTGCGACATTGCCTCCTCCCTTGCAGCAAAGGTGCTGATTACAGCATCGAAGCTTTTGGTTCTTGCCAAACTGTGATTGACAGGAAGTATCACCAGCACCTGTCAAATCTGTAGGGCGGCAGAGTTTAACACACACAGGGATTCTCCCGCAACAGAGAAGGGTGGTAGCTCAGTGATAAGAGCATCTGCTTTGCCTGCTCCCTTAGTACCCTTGAAAAAAATAAGAAGCATTCTGCAAACCTCAGAATTGCCCCAAGCATAAAGACCCCTCCTCTTGTTCCTTGGTAACCCTGCTTTGGCTGCATTTCTGTTGCCACTCAACCACTTGAGTTCACTATTAGTGGGAGTGAGGTTAATGTCCTTTGGAGCTCTATGGGTTTTACCCAACAACCAAGTATGCATTTTGGCCAGGATAACCTTCCCAGGAGGCCTGAGGTGCCTGGTCAATTATGAAACACCTGCTTGGCATGGATAATCCCGAGCAGTAATGTCCAGAGGTGCCCACTGGGACTGGTAGGGTGGCTGGCAGGGAGCCCAACAGTAGGTGGCGCCAGAGTCAGCAACAGGCGAAGCCAACTAATTCTAACTTTGTCCACACCTTCCTATTTCCTGCCGAGCTCTACAAGGGGCAACACGGAGAGTAAGGAGGAGGGGGAGGAGGAGGAGGGGGACGGCAGGCAGTACCACCATTCCCTGGGCTGGATATTTGTAAGAAGGCAAGCAGGTGGGGTCTGGCTGAGGGCAGACTGAGGTTGGTGGGGCAGCGCCCCATTCACCCTCACAGTCCAGCCCTCACCCTGCTTTGTAAACTTTAAAGTGGAATGGTGGCATATTTTAAACAAATATTTAGATGCTAGGCACTTGGCATTTCTTGGGTTGTGCTCAGCTCTAGAAGAGCATAAGACTCTATCTCAGGGCTGTGGGTTCAAGCGCCACGTTGGGCAAAACCTTCTTGCATTGCAGGGGGTTGGACTAGAAGGCCCTTGTGGTCCCTTCGAACTCTACAACCCTCAGGGAAGATATCTGACTCCAAGCTTTAGTTAAACAAATGGTAGGAGGGGTGCGGTGGGGGAATCAGCGAACACAGGGCTGTGGTTCCACTCTTCTTCCGCCTGCCTGCCTGCCTGCTCCTGCGTGGAAAGGGAAGCCCAATCAAGAGGCGGGTTATTAAAAGCATAACCACAATGAAGCAGAAACAGCTGGGCCATGCCAGTGTGCCCACATTAAAAGGCAACTTATTAAGAGAGGACGTCGCAGGTTAATGGTCCCCTGCAGACAGGGAGTAATTGGAGATGGTTTGTTTCCCAAGCAGCCAAGGAGTAATCCCAGGGCTGTGCTCAATTAACAAAGATTTAATCACTGATGCAGGCTTAATCAGAGCGCTCCCCACAGAAGGCCATAATAGGCTTATGGGGATGCTTTGCTGAGACATTCTTTCTCGCTGTCTGTCTCCCTCAGAGACACAAGGAAGCCGAGAGCTCCTTGCCTCACATTCCCTGGGTTGTGTTTACGGGCTCCTGCTTTTCCTCCACATCCAACGTTTAGTTCAGCGGTTGGGAAATCTGTGGCCCTCCACATGTTGATGGACATCTCCTGCCATCCCTCACCACTGGCTGCAACTGCAAACTCCTAGTTCCTAACTTCTCCAGTCTTAATTATGGCTCACTCTGTTTCAGTGCACATTTGCATTTTTTTAAAAAAAACCCGCACAAAAAATTGTGTAAGTTTCCATGCACACATCTCCTAAATATACACATTTTCGTTTGCAGTTTTGCCTAGTGCATGCATTTTTGTAAGCACACACACCCCCACTAGAATGCATGTTGCTATGTTTTTCCAATACACGCTTGTCTAGGGACACATTCTTTGGTTAGAGAACTGCATTCCAACATACAAAGTGCGAATTTCGAATGGATTGTATATCAGTAAGGAAGAGAGGATGTTGCCTTAAACTGAGTCAGACCACAGGTCCATTTAGCCTAGTATTGTCTACCCAGGCTGGCAGTGGCTTTCCAGGATTTTAGGCAGGGATCTGGCTCAGCTCTACCTGGAGATGCTGAGGACTGAACCTGGGACCTTTGCATGCAAAGCAAGTGCTCTGCCACTGGGCATCGATATTAAAATTTGAATTTCTCCCTGGTCTGTAGTTGGAGTCCAGCAAAATCTGGAACACAGGTCCTCTGAGAGCCAGTGTGGTGTAGTGGTTAAGCGCGGTGGACTCATAATCTGGTGAACTGGGTTTGATTACCCGCTCCTCCACAAGCAACTGCTGGGTGACCTTGGGCTAGTCACACTTCTCTGAAGTCTCTCAGCCCCGCTCACCTCACAGAGTGTTTGTTGTGGGGGAGGAAGGGAAAGGAGATTGTTAGCCGCCTTGAGCCTCCTTAGGGTAGTGATAAAGCGGGATATCAAATCCAAACTCTTCTTCTTCTTCTCTATCCCTGATTTAATCAAATCTTGTTAATCCTTTCCTTTTCAGAGATCTCCAGCATCTCCAGGTAGGCCGCTGGCTGGGGCAGTTTAGAACTGGTGCCCAAAACCTCTGGAGAGCACCGGGTTGGCGATGTTGCAGGACATAGACCAAGGGCCTCCGCCGCATGTGTCTGCATGAAACTGCCCGCTCTCATTTAGAACAGGTGGGAAGGGCCTATAGATAGTGGGGAGATGTGGGTCTGCAAGGAAAGGGGGCTTAATAGCAAGTTTTATTGTACGTGGGGTGGTGGTGGAAGGGGGTCCCTCCCCACATCTCCACACTGGGAACATGTCTGGAGGAGCCCATTGTCAACAAAGAATGAAATTTCCACCCACTCCCTGCCCAATTTCACCTTGAGTGAGTACACAGCTGTTCCCTTCTGTTGCTTAGGTAGGTGTTAAAACATCTTAAGAAATACTATTTGGACATCTGCCACCTCCTCTAGTTGCAGGGTGGAGTAAAAAAAAGACTTCAGAACTTGTCCCCAAGCCAAGGAAACGAGGAGAATCAAGAAAAATGGTGTTTGTGTGTATTGGAGGGAGAGAGAGAGAGAGAGAACACACACAATCAGAGCTGGCATCGGTACAAAATCATTGTGTCCCAAACAACAGCCCAGTCTCAGGATCCGCAAAAGAAACAAGCGGGTTTTTTTGTCCTAACCTGCCTCATCTGGGCAAACAAACAGTTACGATAAAGAGCTCGTTTGAGGATGAAGACAGATGATAAGTTGCTGAAGGCGGGTTGAAGCAGAGAGCTCGGCTCTTGATCTGACTCATTCCACCCTTACCCCTGATAAACTCTAGTTTTCCAGGTGTGTGTCTTTGTGTACTGTACTGTTTCCCACAGATCAGGCGTCGCTGCTTGTCACGCTTGGGCACTTGGAGGTCCAGCCAGTGGTGGTTGTGGGGCCAGTGGCAGACCTTGGCGTCTCAGATTTCAGCAATGCCTTGTGGGACGCCAAAATCCTGTGCCCCCTGCCTCTCGCCTTCCACTGGATGTCATAGCTGCGGTGTCCCTGAAACTCCCCACCTGGTGTGACTGTACTGGTCGCACGATCCCCTAAATCCACCTTTTGGTGGGGCCTTCCACCCTGGACACCACCATAGTTTTCCCAAAATGCAATGCGCTGGAACTTCTGCCACTGGGGTATTGTGGGTAAGAAATAAATAAACTGGGTGGCCAGAAGAATTTAACCAACCTGTGTGGGGAAGGGGAAGCTCTAGGGGATAATGTGGGTGGGCGGGGGAGACAAACAGAGCAAGCAGGGTGGCACAGACCTTGAGACAGACAAACGCCTACCAGCCAGGTTGTGTGAATGGAGCAGTCCCATTTGGAACACTGTGGGTTGTAGCCTAGTTTAGTTCTACTCAGAGTAAACACATTTAAGGTACTTGACTTAAATGAGCTACAGTCATTCATTTCAATAGGGCTACTCTGGGCAGGACCAGCACTGGCCACAACCCCATATGTACAGTTCAGGGTTCGCTCCATCTTCAAATAGATATATTGGGGAACTGGAAAAGGCCAAGCAAAACAATCTAAGGTAAGGCATTTGAGCACCTGCCTTGTGGTAAAAAGACAAAGTATTTGAGCCTTTTTAAAAAAAAGTTTATAAAAATAAAGGTGTAAAAAGGCACATTACTGAAGTTGATTATGCAGGCATGGATGAAGTAGATAGAGCAGGCATAGGCAAACTCGGCCCTCCAGATGTTTTTGGCCTCCCATGATCCCTAGCTAACAGGACCAGTGATCAGGGATGATGGGAATTGTAGTCCCAAAACATCTGGAGGGCCAAGTTTGCCTATGCCTGAGATAGAGTGATATTTCCCCTCCTCCCCTAACTAGATTTTAGGGCCATCTAACGCAAACTGATTTGCAGGAGACTCAGGGTGGGCAAAAGAAAGAACGTTTTCAGTAAATAACTTACGGAACTCTGGGCCACAAGATGTAGTGATGACCACATTGCTTAGACAGCTCTAGAAGAGGGCTGGATAAAATAATGGTGGGCATATAGGAAACCTAGGGAGCTACCTTATACAGAGTCTGACCACTGGTCTTTCTAGCTCAGTACTGTCCACACTAATTAAAAGTCTGGGAGCAAGCAATATCCCTCTGGCTGAAAATCCATTACAATCCTAAGGGACTGTTACCTTGCTTCCTGGCCGCAGCTCCCTATCCTCCTTGGCTTATGCAAATAACTAATAAGATCAAACAAATTGGCCTAAACCCTGAAAATCTTTTTATTGAAACTCCGAACAAGGCAAAAGCAATTATCACTCAGAGACTTTATGATGTTGAATTACAACAAGAAGACGCCCTACTCCCAGAGACGTATAGATGCTTAAAAGCTTGGCCTAATTTTGCAGCTGCCCCTTACTTAACTAACATCACTAACGAAGCTTATAGATGGGCTTTCTCTAGAGCCCGCTTTGAGACAATGCCCTCAGCAGTGCTGTACGGCAAATTCACGCGGGTACCAATGCATGCCGTCTCTGCCCCTGTATGTCTAATAAGGTAGAATCTGTCACACACATCCTTCTATTTTGCGAATTTTACAGTGAAGAACGAGTTCAACTTATTTTGCCGCTTTTATCAAAATTTATACCCCTACAACATTATTTGGAATCCTCCCCCGAAATTCTACGAAAATACCTTCTGGAAGATTCCTCAAGCTCAATATCATATGAGGTGGCCAAATTTTGCACTTTAGTAATCAGGAAGCGTAAATCTCAAATCTGTTGAATGGCACACTGCGAAGTTCCCTTGTGTAATCTTTTTTTTTTCTTTTCTTTTCTGATGTTGTTGTTGATTTCTTTTTGTTTGATCTTGTGGTGTTTAGTGTCACTGGCTTTTGCCGCAATAAAACTTGAACTTGGAACTGTCCACACTGACAGGAGGCTAATCTCTTTTGGTCTGAGGGGAGCATTCAGTCTTGGTCATCCGCCCATTGGCTGCTTGATAATGATAGGTGTGGCCATAAGTGGGTGTGTCCACCCACACTCTCTCACATGCCGGATGCACAAAGGAACCCCAACTATTGCCTCCTCTCTACTCATCAAACGATCATTCTGATGACTGATGAAGGGGCACTTTGCATCCTCAGCAGAGTGCTGAGTTCCACCCACCATGGCACTGCGCCTGCTACTAATTTGATTTACCGTATTTTTCGCTCTATAGGATGCACTTTTTCCCCTCCAAAAATTAAGGGGAAATCTGTGTGCGTCCTATGGAGCGAATGCAGGCTCCTTGGCTTAAGCGACAGCAACGTGAAGCCTCCAAAGCGCAGAGGGAGCACTCCCTCCGTGCTCCATGGCTTCGCGTTGCTTTCGCTGAAGCCTGGAGAGCAAGAGGGGCGGTGCGCACTTACCCCTCTCGCTCTCCAGGCTTCAGGGATAGCCGCCTGAAGCCTTCAGAGCACAGAGCGAGTTCCCGCTGCGCTCCGGAGGCTTCGGGTTCTGTTTGCTGAAGCCGGGAGAGCAAGACTCTCATCGCTTCAGCAGAGAGGGAGAGCTGCGCGGCGCCCCTTCAGCCAAGCGGGAGGGGAAATGGAAGGGGCTCCATTTCTCCTGCCACTTCGCTGAAGGGGCACTGAGCAGAGAGGGGGAGAATTTTTTTTTCTTGTTCTCCCCCTCTAAAACAAGGTGCGTCCTATGGTCGGGTGCATCCTATAGAGCGAAAAATACGGTAATTCCACTGCTGCCAAAAATCAGTGGAGGCTTGGAAATGGAAATGAAATTTTGCTTGGGGCTCTGGATCATGCCTAACAGTTAGATGGAACCTGCAGCTCCAGGGACAGTATACCAGTGACTATTGGGCTTCCCCAAGGCATTGTGCTGACCACTGTGGGAAAACAGGATACCAGACTAGGCTGATTTTTTTTGGTCGGTTCCTATCTGAGCAGTCTGTGAGGGGAGAGACCCAGCACATTCCAAAACTCAAGAGACAAGAGGCTGTGCAGCCAACACGACACAGAAGAAACTGGAACAGAGAACCGCTTTGTCCTCCTAATGCCTCAAATATGAGGAAGCTCTGGAAAGTAAACTTCCTCCAGTTTCCATCCAGACACTGACCGAGATCTGCCTCATCGAAAAGCTATGAGCAGAAACTATGGCTGACCCCGAGGGAAGGGAGAGCAGGCAGCAGACTTTAAAAGTGGCCCAAGGCCTGGCCTTCTCTCCAAGCGACCCAGTGTCCTCTCTAGCAATGGGGAGAAAGTCATTCAGTCTGCATCTAAAGGCGAACCTCCCTAACCAAAAACAATATGCAAAGCGAAACAAGGCCGTCTTCCAAAATTCGCACTTCTCCAAATCTTGCATTGCATTTTTGTGGCCTGCGGCCATGTAATGCATTACCAAAATATCCGTATATGTGGGTAAAGTGTACATAAAACATATATATTGGCGGACATAACCTACAAAGAAAAGCATTGCACGAGGGGAAACAGCTTGCAGAAATGTGCACATGAAGCAAAAATGCGTATGTTGGGAGAAATTCACATGAAGATGCTGATGAATTTTCATGAGGGGTTTGTGTGTGTGTGATGTAGAAGTGAAGATTGGAAACATGAGAAACTGAGCAAAGCTGAAATTGACAGATTCCTCCTACGTAGTGTCCTCTGAAGAGAGAGGAAGCCTAGAGCGGCCCTGAGATGAATAATGGGTTTGGGGGAAAGTCTGACATTCTGGAGACGGAGGCTCCTCAATGACTTGCAAGCAACCTTGATAGTCCAGCTGCACCCCTCATTCCTGCAGGGGAAACAGCTGGGTGGCTCGTCTTAAAAGCAGTGGCTTCCAAACTTCCTGCCCTTTGGGGGAACCCCTTTCATGTCTGTCTGCTGGAGAAACCCTGCCTCTGGCCACAGAGGCTGGAGTATCACAGGGGATCGAGACAGGGAACGCATCAGCACTCAGCATCCTCGCAGGAACTTTGGAAGCTGCATACGACTTGGTGGAACGCTCTGTCACAAGAGACCAGGGCCCTGCGGGACTTGACATCTTTCCACAGGGCCTGCAAGACAGAGCTGTTCCGCATGGCCTTTGGTTTGTACTCAGTCTGACCCTTACGTTGCCCTCCCCTTATGGTCTTCATCTATCGGCTACTTTTAAAACGAGGCTGCATTTTAAATTGCATTTTTAACCTGTATTTTAAATTGTTTCCACCCCCCATTATGTTTTTATTGTAATTTTACTGGTGTTAGCCGCCCTGAGCCCGGCTCTGGCTGGGGAGGGCAGGGTATAAATTTAATAATAATAATAATAATAATAATAATAATAATGTTATTTTATTTTAATGTTGTATTTTAATTTTGTTTTTAAGTTGTAATCATTCAACTTGTTTTTATTATTGCTTGTAAGCCACTCTGAGCCTGGCCTTGACTGGGGAGGGCGGGGTATAAATAAAAAATTATTATAATAATTATTATTATTATTATTAATAATAATAATAAATATATTATTTATACCCCGCCCATCTGGCAGGGTTTCCCCAGCCACTCTGGGTGGCTTCCAACAAAACGCTAAAATACAATAACCTATTAAACATTAAAACCTTCCCTAAACAGGGCTGCCTTCAGATGCCTTTTAAAAGTTTGGTAGTTATTTTTCTCTTTGACATCTGGTGGGAGGGCGTTCCACAGGGCAGGTGCCACTACCGAGAAGGCCCTCTTGCCTGGTTCCCTGTAACTTGGCTTCTCGTAGCAAGGGAACTGCCAGAAGGCCCTCGGCGCTGGACCTCAGTGTCCGGGCAGAACAATGGAGTTGGAGATGCTCCTTCAGGTATACTGGACCAAGGCCGTTTAGGGCTTTAAAGGTCAGCACCAACACTTTGAATTGTGCTCGGAAACGTACTAGGAGCCAGTACTTCTTCTTCTTCTTCTTCTTCTTTACCAAGTCATGCCATTGGTTCCTTTTAGTTCAGTGCTGGCATTGCCTGGCAGTGGTTCTCCAGGCAGCAGCCTTTGTTCCCGTCACTATCTAGATAGGCTGGTTATTTTCTGCAAGCAACACATGTGCTCCACCATGGGGTTACAGCCCATCTCCTAAAAAGAAACCACGTCTTCAGGGTTCTGAAGAAAGGGCTGATTTAAATAGGAACATGGTCAGCTGTCTTGTACTGAGTCAGGCCATTGGGCCCAGACTAGCTCACTATTGAGTCTTCTTTCCCATCCCTACCTGGAGAAGCTGGGGATTGAACTTGGGTCTTTCGGCATGCAAAGGAGATGCTCTACCTCTGAGCTATTGGGGATTGGTGTGTATGGAGGTGGGTGGCTTGGGAACAGCCATGGGGCCAAGGGCAATGGAGGATATGTCTCAACTGGAAGTGGAAGAGAAGGTGGCCTTCCATCAACACAAGAAAGATGGGAAGTTCTCTGATACATAGACTCCTTATTTGCTCGAATGCTCAAGCACTGGATTGGTCTGCGCCACCAGACATTTCCCCCTTCCCCTCCTCCCACTTTCCTGCACAGAACACATTGCCTTGACTGATTATGACGTAGTTTGTATTGATCGGTCGTATTTCTTGTTTTCTTTTTAGAAAACTCAATGCAAAAAATATTAACAATGGACGCAAGTGGGAAGCTCAAGGGTTTTACAAGTTGCACCGATGCAACAGGAACCAGCCGCTGCTGAGTTCCAGCGGCAATGACTCCCAGGGAAATATGCGTAAGGATTGCAGTCATGCTAGTCTTAATAAATTAGGTATTGTGCTACGTACTGCTGTCTCTTTGTGTGTAATACTGAATCAACATACCTGCCTACACTGTCTGATTTCTTGTGGGACGCATGGCTGTGGGCTGTCATGACGAACTCATGTCCTTCAAAATCACACCACCAGGCCACTGGTCCTGGGTGCAACAGCCCCTCTCTCTCCCACTCTCTCAAGTGGAAGTGAGACACTTTGCAGCCAGAGGGGTTGGGGCAAGGAGGAAAAGACTGACAAGCGCTGCTGATGGTCTCTTTCCAGAAGCAATGGTTGCTGGAAATCAAATCCATATGCCACAGACAGAGCCGAGAACAGACGCCCCTTGAAACGTGTGACTTTTTGTTCCCTTTCCTTGGGTGGGGCTCATACCAGGTACCTCTTCTGCAGGTTTTGGAGAGAGACGTTAAATGCGACGTTGGGTTAAAAATTCATTGCCTGGGGCAAAGGAGGATGTGAGAAGATGAAACTGCAAAGGAATCTCTCTGTGTGTACTATAAATGGCAGGTTCTGGAGTGAAGCTAAGCTACATAGCTCAGCTTTCTGAAGTGGGAGAAACAGAAAAGGAAGTAAAGTGCCCCTGGACACATACAGAGCACCTCCCCTTTGTCACAAACAACCAGCAGCCTGTCCCCACACAGCTGGACCTAGACAGCAGGTGTCAGCACTGAGATGCCAGCACCAGGCATCACTAGTCAGTGCCCCACCATCACTAATTTTTGCTTTGGTCCCTCATCTTCTCTCACTGCTGCAGCCCAATTCACGCCATACATTTAAACCACTATGCTACCACTTTAAAGAGCCATGGCTTCCCCTAAAGCAGGCACGGCCAAACTTGGCCCTCCAGATGTTTTGGGACTACAACTCCCATCATCCCTAGCTAACAGGACCAGTGGTCAGGGATGATGGGAGTTGTAGTCCCAAAACATATGAAGGGCCAAGTTTGGCCATGCCTGCCCTAAAGTCTCCCCAGAGTTGTAGTTTGTTAAGGGTGCTGATGCTCGCTAGGCCCCTATTTTCCTCATAGAGCTACAATTTCTAGAGTTTCCTGGGAAGAGGAATTTACTGTAAAGCTGCTCTGTGAATAGCAGCTCTGTGAGGGAAACTGCAGTCTCCTAAAAACCCTCAGCACCTTTTCACAAATTGCAGCTCTCAGAATTGTTTGGGGGAAGCCATGGCAGTTTAAAGTGGTATCACAGTGGTTTGAAAAGTATGGCGTGAGGGTGGCCTTTAATTCCACAGCGACCTCAACATACCACTGCAGAAATTAAAACCGCAGCTGGGAGGCACCAAATAAGCTCTCCCAAAACTACTGAACCTCTTTTGGAGGCTCTCAAAATCCCTGAACAGTTTTTACCAGAGGAAGAGCGTTAGGGATTTATTTATTTTTTAATCCACGCAAAACTTATGCAGTGATTCCACTTACCTTCCTTCAAAATGTCTTGTAAATCCTTCTTCTCCAGGGACACCTCTAGAGGCCTGTTTGTTCCCACAAGGAGACCTTCCCTTGTGCAAGAAGACGACGGCAGAGTCTGAAGCTTGGAGGCCTCTTGGGAGAAAGTTGAGTCGATCCTCTCAGCCGGGGCACCGCTGCATTCTCTCAGGATGGGTACATCTGGGATACCTTGCGGAGGCACCGTCGCTTGGTGCCCGAGAGAGGAGGGCTGAGAAGTGACCTGTGCTATGCGAGGCTCTGACACCAGCCGGAAGGAAGCAGCCTGAGGCGCTACTGCCAAACCCTCACTGCGTCCTATCCCTGAAACTGTTCCAGAAGATGGCGGCAGGGAAACACTGTCCTTGATGACAGCTTTATCCTCCCCGGCTACTTCTTGGGGTTGGTGGGAAGCTCCGGGGCTGGAACCAAGACTCACCTGAAGCTGTGCTTTAGATAACGGTCTGGACCTAGAGTCAGTCACCACCGCTGGGCCGATACTCTCCAGAGTCTTCCCAATCAACCCATCCAGGCTGATGGGAAATTTCTGCAACTTCGTCGTCTGCCTGGGAACCACACCAGGAGGGCTCCCAGTTGCCAACTGGCTTACCTCCAATGGAGGAATGGGGGACTCCTTTCTTATCAGAAGGCTGTTCTTCGGCAGTGGGGAGACGCAGTTGTGTTTGCCGGAGCTCCGAAGGATGGCAGGGTCCATGTTTGGCGTGGAGCAGAGCGCCGGGCTGGGTCCCTGGTCTTCGGCAATGTGCAGGTCAAGCGACGGCAACGAGCTGTGGTTGGCGGTGGCCTTGGAGACCTGCCGGATGGGTCGGCCCACCTCGGCATGGAAGACGTTGCCGTAAGAGGAGAACTTCTTGAGGATGGGACTAGGGAGGTGGGAGCCCCCGATTCCCAGAGATTCGGATTGCTGGGTGCTGCTCCGGGGGCCTTTAGAGGCCACGGGGCACTCCAAGCTGGAGGAAGAGCTGTGGAGGCTCTCGTTGTCGCTTTCTGGCCCCAAGGATGAAGAGAGCCCGTTGGGGTTTAGCCGTGTTTGGAAGGACGAGACCCTGTTAAGGTTGGCCCCATTGGCCCGAGGCGGGTGGGTGGTGCCTCGGTTGAAAGAGAGACTGCTCCCGATTCTTGACTTGAGAATGGGGCTGTGGGCTGGGCTGGGGCTGGAGCTCAGGCTGATGTGGGCTTGATACGTGGGCTGGATAGGGGGCCCCAACCTTTTCCCTTCTCCGTTGCCTGTGGAGTGGATGCCACCAGGTGGGCTTGGGCCGAGGGGCGACCTAGGTGGGGAGGAAGGTGGGAAAGCCGGCACCTCTTCAGCATCTTCCATATCAAAGGACCTCTTGAGGGCTGCAGAAGATAAGAGGAAGTTACCCGTTAGGCAGACAAGCACCCAGAATGCAAAGGACCACATTCTTTTTTCAGCCCTAAGGGCTGCAAATCCTTCTGAGGGCCAAATGACAGTGGTGATTGGGGCCCGGAGACAAAAGCGGACAGAACAACACATGCAGATTTCACCTTCTTTCC
Organism: Podarcis filfolensis; assembly: GCF_964270895.1. Taxonomy (NCBI): domain Eukaryota; kingdom Metazoa; phylum Chordata; class Lepidosauria; order Squamata; family Lacertidae; genus Podarcis; species Podarcis filfolensis. Next base: position 33,901,780 of record NC_139616.1, on the reverse strand, counting down.
AGGTGGAGAAGTGATTGCTGCTCCATAGAAAACAGTTCAGGTACCCAAGGTTTCAGTGCAGCTGTGACTGGAGTGCAGAGTGTCAACTCAAGAACCTTTTGGAGAGTCGCATGCCTCTTTCCTAGTCTGCCCGGATGCTGAGGTCCAGTGCCGAGGACCTTCTGGAGGTTCCCTCGCTGCGAGAAGCCAAGTTACAGGGAACCAGGCAGAGGGCCTTCTCGGTAGTGGCGCCCGCCCTGTGGAACGCCCTCCCACCAGATGTCAAAGAGAAAAATAACTACCAAACTTTTAGAAGACATCTAAAGGCAGCCCTGTTTAGGGAAACTTTTATTGTTTAATAGGTTATTGTATTTTAGTGTTTTGTTGGAAGCCGCACAGAGTGGCTGGGGGGACCCAGCCAGATGGGCGGGGTATGTATGTATGTATGTATGAATGAATGAATGAATAATTTTATTTATACCCCACCCTCCTTTTGCACTCATGCAGAAACTTAAGAGGCCAGAAAGCATCCCACATTCACACGTGGAGCAGTAGATCCCTCTTCTAAAGAGCATTTGAGTCACTGGCAAGGAAAAGAAAAGCTGTCATCTGACTGCAGCTCTTGAACAGCCATAGCTCCCCCAAAGAACCCTGTGAACTGTAGTTTGTTAAGAGTTTATGAGAGTTGTTATGAGACCCCTCATGGAACTACAGTTCCCAGGACCCAGAACAATATTCTTTTGGGTAAGTCATGCCTATTCAAGGATTATAAGAGAGTTTTAAATGTGTGCTGTGGGTGTGACCTTAACTGGATGCCACCCATCTTTTATCGCTGTGTGTATGTAGGGGAGCAGCATTGCACTGAATCAGGCCATTGGTCCATCGAGCTCAGTATTGTCTACACTGACTGGCAGCAGCTCTCCAGGGTTTCAAGGCAGGGAATCTCTCCCAGCTCTATCCAGAGTGGCTGGAGATTGTACCTGGGATCTTCTGCATGCAAAGCAAATACTCTAGCACTTTGAGTCTTTGCTCAAAGTAAAGTAAGAATCTAGTCTTCATGGTTCTGGATCAAGAGCTATATTAATTCAGAAGCTGCCTTATACTGAGACAGACCAGCAATCCATCTAGCTCATTATTTTCCACACTGACTGGCAGTGGCTCCCCGGGGTTTCGGAGAGGGAAGATTCCCAGCCCTACCTGGAGATGCTGGGAATTGATTCTGGGACCCTCTGCAAGCAGGTGCTCTCAGCGAACTAGAGGGAGGAAGGGAGAGCTGGCAAGAGGCAGACAGGCTCCCCTACTGGCTGCCTCCTTCAAACAGACGGTTTTGTTAGCATCTCCCAAAGGGGAAACCAGAGTCGACTCTTGGATCTACTCCTGAGGCCTCTAATCTCCTGCATCTAATTGTTTGCTGTGTTTTATCTCCCCTGTGATACCGTATCTGTGTCATCTGCTTCAAAATGCCTCCCGGGGGCAGGGGGAGCAACAACACAGTAACCGCTTTATTCACCTCCAGCCGCAGCATGTAAAGGATCCTGCCTGAGGCATCCCCGAGTAATCAGATCTGGCTCCCTGAACTGTTTCCCTCCTCGCTCCTTTGGTGGCTGCCCCAGTTTAACCAGGGCAACCGGGGCAAACGAGAGTTCGCAGTTTGCGAGAGGAGAGGCCAAAAATGCATGTGGCGATTGGGATGGCTAAGGTCTAGATTCCTATCTTTTTCACCAAGGATGGGGAACCTCCGGCAGACGGAGGAGGAATATGCATTTTTTTTTTTTGTAAAAAGTAAAATAAAAATTGGCTGCGTATGTACCACGTAAGAAGAACCTGCTAGATCAGGCCAGTGGTCCATCTAGTCCATAGCTGTCAAGCGTCCCTTATTTGGCGGGACAGTCCCTTATCCCAGCGCCATGTCCCGCTGCTGTCCCTTACTGATGAGGCTTCGTTTTGCTGCTGGCTGGGCTTTCTGCCTTTGGCTTGGAGGGGCTCAGAAGTTGAACATACCTGTGCCCGGAAAATCCCTTATTTTGGCTGCTGATCCCTTATTTTCGAGGCTGCTGGTCCCTTATTTTCAAATCTGTAAGTTGACAGCTATGATCTAGTCCAGCATGCAGTTCTCACTGTGGCCAACCAGATGCCTCTAGGAAACCCTCAAGCACAAGAGCCCTCTCCCCTCCTGCTGGGCTGCGAAAGCATTTCTGTCTCTGACTGCAGAGGCAAAGCATCACAGTCGTATCTGGCAGCCATTGAGAGCCTTCTCCTCCATGAATTTGTCCCAACCTCTTTTAAAGCCATCCAAGTTGGTGGCCATCCCTGCCTCCTGTGGGAGGGAGTTCCAAAGGCTAACTCTGCGCTGCAGGAAGAAGGGCTTTTCCTTTGTCTGGCCTGAATCTTCCAGCATTCTGCTTCATTGGATGCCCATGAGTTCTAGTGCTGTGAGAGAGGGAGAAAAACTTCACTCTGCCCTCCATGCCAGGCATAATTCTATAACCTTCCATCACGTCGCCTCTCCTTGCCCTTTTCTCTAAGCTAAAGAGCCCCATGGGCTGCACTCTTGGTATGCACTTTCCAATTACAAGCCACCCAGAGCCTCAGGGATGGAGAGGGCTACACCCTCAAAGCACCAGGGCTTCCCGGGTGCAGTGTTTGAAGCACCAGCTGGTGTCCAGCGATGCCAGCATCCTAGCCCAAGGGGACTCCAGCCATCCGTCAGCGCCGCTGACAGCTTCTGAAATGTGATGCTGCCTTTTTTGCCAGGCTGCTTGAATTCTCTCTGGTGGGGATGGGAATGCCACTGCCTGCTGGAGGCAGGAGAGACAGGACTGCATACCCTAAACAGACAATGAATCCAGATGCAGCTAAACTTCAGTAAAGCCAGCAATGTATTTCCTCCCAGGCTGTGGAAGGCAGTGGCACCATCAGGGCCGGACTTGGGGAGCAGATATATTGGTCCCATTCAGCAGTAGGAACAGAAGGATTCCCCAAGGCAGCAAGGTTGGTTAAGAACCTTTCAAAGAGACGTTAGGCTGTGTATAAAGGTAAAGGTAAAGGGACCCCTGACCATTAGGTCCAGTCGTGGCCGACTCTGGGGTTGTGGCGCTCATCTCGCTTTACTGGCCAAGGGAGCCGGCATACAGCTTCTGGGTCATGTGGCCAGCATGACTAAGCTGCTTCTGGCAAACCAGAGCAGCGCATGCAAACGCTGTTTACCTTCCCGCCGGAGCGGTACCTATTTATCTACTTGCACTTTGACGTGCTTTCGAACTGCTAGGTTGGCAGGAGCAGGGACCGAGCAACGGGAGCTCACCCTGTCACAGGGATTCGAACCGTCGACCTTCTGATCGGCAAGTCCTAGGCTCTGTGGTCTAACCCACAGCGCCACCCGCGTCCCTTAGGCTGTGTATACACTACAGTTTATTTATTTATTTATTTCCCCCCGTTCTACTTCTTCAGTATCTGTCTCTGATGGTCCTTTACTATTTTATTCACATAATATACATTCTTCACAACAAACAACTCCAAAATAAACAGACAACTCCAAAATAAAATCATATGTAACAAAACCTTAAGTCTCATGTTTTCATTTACACTGATCTCCTCTCCGATACCTTTACTTGATATTTCTTGCTGCTTTCTGCTTTCCTTACAGAATCTTTAGGAAAATTTAAATCTCTTAAGTCCTATACCAATCTTTAACCATTTCAATTAATCCCTTCACCTCCCTCCCCAACAGCCCAGTACTTCCCTCCACCCACGTGCAATCTTCTTTACCTACTATTATTTTTGTTATTATTGCGTTATTCACTTTATTTGTTATTCCATCTTTAATATATTATTATCCTATCTCCTTGCGTCTTTTACCACAGTTTATTGGGTATCCAGTGAGCTTCATGGACTGAGGTGGTTTTAACACTGCAACTCTTTTGAGTTTTTTCCTGTTTTACATTCAAGCAGTGTATAAATTTTATGAAATAAATTGTGCTAAAGGAATGGCAAGCACTCACCGCTGGACTTTTCTGTGATAGACTTTTTAGAGGTCAGAACCAGCACTGATGGCAGAGGCAGGAAACAGCAGCTGGCAAGCCCCACAGTCCTTCTTGAAACCTACTCTCCCCCACTTACTGGCTTGGTAGGACAGAGACTCCTCATTCCCAACACACTCCCAGCTCTGGAGCAATCCCTGTCCTAGAAAATCCCCTCTGCCCCAGTTCATCAGCCATATGGATTCAATTATATGCTGGAGGGATCTCTGGCCTGACAGGCTTACCGAGGTACATGCGGGTGTCTCTGCAGCTGATCTACTTCCTCGCCAGCCCTGTGGCTTTTGGAGGTGAAAGTGGATCTTCCAAGCTACTCAAAGAGCAGGTGAGGTTCCACCTGGAAGGAAGGGCACAAGAGGGGTTTCCTATTGGAGTCAGGCAGGCGTGAGAGCTTGCTCCAACAAGCCCAAGGCGCTGCTAAATGAATACTGGCTGGGCCTGGAATGTGCGCTGCCAGGTCTCACCTAGGAACCAGCCACCTGGTGAGGAGGGAAGGAGCTTTGCTCAGGCGGGAAGGCAAAACAAACCTAAGAGCATGCTGGCCTATCTAGTCCAGCATCCTGTTCTCACAATGGCCACCCAGATGCCTGTGGGCAGGATCTGAGCACAAGAGCACCCAACTCTCCTAAGGCTTCCTGCAACTGGCATTCAGAAGCATTGCTGCTTTCGATAAGCCTGATCCTCCATGAATTTGGCTAACCCTCTTATAAAGCCATCCAAGTTGGCGGCCACCACTGCCTCCTGTGGCAGAGAGTTCCATAGATTAACTATGCATTGCACGATGAAGGTTTTTCTTTTATCTGTCCCGATGGATCTCCACAAGAACCAGGCTTTTCGGAGAGGGAGCAATACTCTTCTCTATCCACATTCTCCATGCCATGTGTACATTTCATAAATTTCTACCGTGTCTCCTCTTAACTTGCCTTTTCTCTAAGCTAAAACGTCCCAAGCTGATGTTTGACTATTCCAATTTATTGGCACCACCCAAAGATTTCCTCCAGCTTCCACAAGCCCCCACCACAACCCAACCCCAAACAAGAAATATTGCCCATATCTATGAGCTGAATGAGTCTTGCTCCCAGGCCAGCACGTGTAGAATTGTAGCCTTGGCTTTGCAAAAAAATAAGAAAGACTACAAGAACCCTGATAAATCTCAAAGACAACAACGAACGTCTGAACCAAGTTTATGTTAGTGATTTGTAATAGTTTTTTTTTTAAAAAAGCACCTCCTCTGTGTTGTACCTAACTTCTACTCAAGACTAGACCCACTGAATCTAAATTAATAACGACCATTAAGTTTAATGGGCCTACTCTGAGTAGGACTAACATCGGAAACAACCCTGTGTGTCTGGCGGTCTGGAGGAGATTCCTGCTTGCCTAGCAGCATAGGAACACCAGAGACCTTCTACATGCAAAGCAGGTGTCCTAACACTCAGCTGCAGCCCTCTAGTATACTGAATAACACCAATGGTGCATCTACCCCAATACTGTCTATACTGACTGGCAGCAGCTCCCCAGGGTCTCAGGTAGGGAGTATCTCCTGGCCCTACCTAGAGATGCTGGGGATTGAACCTGGGACCTTCTGCATCCAAAGCAGATGCTCTTACCACTGCGTTACAAGCCGCCTCCTGTAGGAATGTCAAGAAAACCATTTCTTTCTTTTGGTTCCCCTCCTCTAGCCGCCTTTGCCTCTACCTGCTCGGCTGGAGTGTCCATCACAAACTATAACATTTACTACCTCCCTCGGGGCGAGGAGAGGAATCCATTTCTGCACTTTGCCCTGCGCTGCCCTCAGAGGTCGAACCCCTGGCGACTCTGCGCTGACCCCTGAACTAGGCAGAGGGGGTGGCACAAAACACTTTGTCATTGTCAGCACGGAATCAAAAGGCAGACTTGGAGGGCCAGGGGGCTCCTCAAGCTCTCGTGCCGGACACTCACGCAGCGTGCGTGTCAATCCAGCCGCCTCTCAGGACTGGGTGCCAACCAAAACAGCCTTTCTAAACCCTGCAACCGCCCGGCTTTTAACCTGCTCCATTGCAGGATGGGGAAGAGCCAAGGCTCAGGGACAGAGAATCTGTTTTGCATGCATAAGGACCCAGGTCCGATCCCTGGCCTATCCAAGTGGGGCTTGGAGAGATTCCAGTCTGAATCCCCAGAGAGCTGCTACCAGTCAGCGCAAGCAATACTGAACTAGATGGACCAGTGATCTCACTCAATATAAAGGCACCTTTCTATGTTCCTAACTGCAGAGTGAAATGAATATGGCTGTGAGTCAGTGAAGAAAAGCCTCGTGTCATTGCAGAGGGAGACCGAGAGCAGAGATGTGGGTTTTTGGGGTGTTACAGGAGTGTTCCTGTTTTATTTATCTGTGAAATACTCCAATGGGAACCTCAGATCCAGGAGCTGAATGCTGCTGGGATTATTCCCAGTCTGCACCCAATTTATCCAGGTCACATTGCCCACCAGCCCTGCTTTGCACCTTCTTCAAGTGTTGTTTTGCACCTCCACTGCATTGGAGGATAGTCCATGAGGGCAAATGGGGCCAGCGCCCCATCAGCTTTAGCCTCTTCCCACCTCCCTGCCTTTTTGCTTGCAACCAGTCAGGGGCTGCCTCTGCTGGTTATTGGCACTGGCTTTTCCTCCTCTTGAACTCTCTGCCTTCTGCCCTAGTATTCCCAATGGCCACCAGCCACTACTGCTCCACTGTCAGAGGCCAGAGGTTTCTGCCACTGAGCTCTCAAACCACCACCACCACCCATGGACAAAAAACACAGCTGCTTTTCTCTCTTTCTCTCCATGCAATCCTTCTTGAACATCTTCAGGAACAGAATTGGGGTGCAGAAAAGTAATGGTTGGTCTGTCCCTACATTGATGACCACTGCTGCTGCTTGTGTGGCGACAGAGGCTGTTTCTGGAGCTGACACAGGTAGGGCAAAAAAAAGCCCAGCCAGATGGGCGGGGTATAAATAATAAATTATTATTATTATAAATTATTATTTTTATCAGTAGCAGTAATCTGGCCCCGAGAAATTGTGCATTTAACAGCAGCTATTCCTCTACTCCTCTGCAACCTATCCAGAACTGAGATTTTGTTGTTGTTGTTGTTGTTGTTGTTGTTGTTGTTGTTGTTGTTGTTGTTGTTTTGTACTCGTTCTGGCCTGACCCAGTGAATGCAACCCAATCTCTGGAATGTGGCTTCCCTAGCAATGGAGAGGACTGATGGCTGAAAGGTTAATGCCAGTAATTATAGGTGTGGGTGCATTCCTTTGGAAGCAATAACAGTATTGCACACACTTGCTCGCGCTTGGTGAGCAAAGGATTTCTAGATGGGATGGCTTCCCCCAACCCGTCTCCTTTTCCTGCCCCCACATGGTTGCCGTGATCCACAGCAGCCAGGGGGAAAGGAAGTCTGTTCATCAGCTCAACAGGATCGCCCACATACACACTCCTTGAAACTCATGGCAAAGTGTGTTCCCAGTTCTCCAGGAGCAGAGGAAAATGCAGAAGAAGAATGCAGTGGGTGCAGAACTCAGCTTCTTGAGAAGAAAGGTTTTTTAGTCCTCAGGGCTATGGCTTCTAGCCTTCTGAAAGTGTGTGGGCAATGCCTGGTTAAAACTCACACACTTTCAAGCACACCTTTACAGCCAAGGACTAAAATCTTGCACTAAAAAAAAAAAAAAATTAGGGGAGAGAAAGGTGGCTCAATTTAAAGCACTTTGCATTCCACTAACTCATAGCCAGAAACTATCTAATAGTGGTACTTCTGACACCATATCACACATTTGTGGGAGGGGAAGGCTGAGAAAACACCATTCTATACCACCACGCAAACCCCTGCAGTGTGGGGCCACAAGACTCAGGCAGAGCAACAGCCTCCCATGCAGAAGGTCCCAGATGCAATCCCCAGCACTTCCAGGTTGGGCTGGGAGAGGTTCCTGTCTGAAACCATCCACTACCAATCAGTGTAGAGAATACTGAACTAGATGAACCAATGTTCTGACTCAATGTAAGGCTGCTTCCTCTCTTCCTATACTCTTCCATGGAGCCCTGTGTTTGGGGGAAATGGCAGTCAGCTGTTTCCTCCAGCAGATCCCAGATTAGATCAGAGACTTTTGGGCACAGCCTGTCCTCTTTTGTCTTTCATGTGGACACAGTGAAAACCAAAGATTAATACAAGAAGAGCTCTACTAGAGCCACCTAGTCCAACATCCTGTTCTCACAGCGGCCAGTCAGGAGCTCCAAAGGGAAGACTCTCTCCACTTGTGATTCCCAACAACTGGTATTCAGAGGCAAATGACCTCTGGCAATGGAGGAAGCTTCAAGGAAAGACAGCAGGCAGGACATGAGCAGAACAGTCCACTTTTCCAGTTGTTCAGCAGCAGCTGATATCTAGAGGCATGAAGCCTCTGATCTTGGACATAGGATGTAGCCATGATGACTAGTAGCCATGGACAGCCTTATTCTCCGTGAATTTGTCTCGCCACTCTCTTAAAGCCATCCAGGTTGGTGGCCATGGCTATGGGCTTATCCATACTTCCTCTTAACCCAGGCCTTTGGGCTGATTAATATTCCACAGCCTTTTAAAATGTGTTTGTGATCTTTGGGGTTGGTTTGCCCATCGTTTGCTCAATGTCAGGAAAAACTGCTACCTTTTGGAACACCTGCCTGCTGATAAAGGCACAGGAGCAGGGCCAGAAAATAAAGGCGACAACCCAGGACTTTGTGTGTGCATGTAAGATCATAAGAAGAGCCCATCTAGTGCAGCACCCAGTTCTCACAGTGGCCAAGAAGATGCCTTTTCTGGGAAGTCCACAAAAAGGACCCAAGGACAAGATAATGGTCATAGCTGATACCCATTGGTAGACTTACCAATGTATGGCTGGGTGGATGAACACCTCCCCAGATCCTTTTTTTTGCCTCCTGTTTATTTCCACTATTTTTGATATTTGGACTCCTGTGTGAAAACCTCAGGAGTTCCCTTCCAACCATTTTGTCTAGCCATGCTCCCCATGAGTCTGCCCCCATCATCCTAACCCACGGATCCCCTCTCAAAGGGGGCTTGCTGTTCTGTGCTTTGCCATGTCCTGAACAATTCTTGTAATCTAAGCACCGCAGAAGCCCTGCCTGCAAGCCTCCGCTCTCTCCGCTCCAAAACTTTCCTTAATTACAATCTGTGAAATGCTGAAGTGGAGACACTGCGACAGCAACAGCTGGTAATTGGAAGCTGCTTGTTCTTTTGCTTTTCTGCCTTCTCTCTCTCTCCCTAGCCCACTCCCTCCCTCTCGCCCCCCCTTCCTGTCTTAACAGAGACAAGCTGGTTATTGTAGGCTCTCTGTGAGCACACACAGGCCGTCTCCCCCTCCTCCCAGCACACACTGTGGAGACTCTTCAGGATAATTCGGTATCTTAATGCTATGGTGGGGCTGGGTTAATTACCTGCGTTTCAACCCAGTGTGTGCAAACAGCTGCTCTCCAGAGTGGCTGCCTGCCAAACACACCACTGTTCCTCACTGCCAACAACCCAGACCAGAATCCTCTGCTCTGTGCAAGGGTTTTCGTAGAATTATGTGGTTGGAAGGGATCTTGGGAGTCATTTGGGTTGTGTACACACCAGCCATCTAAAGCAATCATGCAGTAATGCTGGAAACAGTAGTTTTATTGCTTGTGGAGCTACAATTCCCAGCAGCCTTAAACTATAGTTCCCAGGATTATGGGTTTTTTTTGGGGGGGGGGTTCTTTAAATGTATGGTGTATGTGCAGCCCTAGTCTAATTGTTGTGTTACTTTTATTGTTGTTAGCCGCTCTGAGCCCGGGTTCGGCTGGGGAGGGTGGGATATAAATGAAATTTTATTATTATTTATTATTATTGTGCCGGGCAGTATTTATTTTCCCCAAGGAGCTCTAGGCGGTATATATGGCTCTCCCTCTCCCAGTTTAACTCCCACAACAACCCTGTGAGGTAGGTTAGGCTGAGAGGCCCAAGGTCACCCAGTGAATTTCATGGCGAAGTGGGGATTTGAACCCTGGTCTTCCAGGTCCTAGTCTGACACTCAAACCACTACACCATGCTGGCTCTCGGGGTTCCATTCCATCCCATTAATAGCTATATCAGGGTAGGGAAGCTCAGTCCTGGGAGCTGAATACAGCCCTCTAGACCTTCCTATCTGGCCTTCAGAACTCTCTCTAGGCCACACTTGTTCCTGCTTCACGGAGACCTAAAGTCCATCTAGTCACACATATCTTGTCTCCCAAAGTAGACAACCAGATGATTCCAGAGATCAAACAGGCACAGCATGAAGGTAGCCGTTCTACCCGGTTTCAGGAACTCAAAGATATACTGCCTTGAAATGAGGAGGTTCTACTTAATTATCACATCTAGTCCCCCATAAGAAAATGCCTTGAACTAAGTTAGGGATGGGGGAGAAATTTGATTCAGCTCATTTACAAAGGAGAACATACCTAATTTGCACTTTCCAAAATGAGACACAAAACCTAAACTCAGCCATCTTTTGAAATTCACACTCCTCCAAATTTTGCAATGCAGCTCTCCAGCAATGCATACGAATATGCTAAGGTAAAATGTGCACAGAACATGCACATAGTTCTGAAAGTAACATACAAAAATGAATTATATTAGGGGGAATTGCTTTGCAGGTATTTGGGCTTATTCATACTCTTTCCCCAACTCTTTCCAGGCTGAGGTTTAATGCTTTGTGTTTCAGTGGGGTTCCCCCCGCAACCGAGCTTTCCCCACAAAAACCTGCCCAGTAAAGCTGAAATGTAAATTTGGCTTTTCTGCAGATTGCTGTTTGCTCTGATTAAGCTCTAAAGAGCAGGTTTTTGCAAGGAAAGCTTCGGAGAAAAAAAAGCACACTCAGACAGAGATATAACTTGTGGACCATGCCTTGAAAAAGTGGAGGGAAAGTACAGTGGTACCTCGGGTTAAGTACTTAATTCGTTCTGGAGGTCCGTACTTAACCTGAAACTGTTCTTAACCTGAAGCACCACTTTAGCTAATGGGGCCTCCTGCTGCCGCCACGCCGCTGGAGCACAATTTCTGTTCTCATCATGAAGCAAAGTTCTTAACCTGAAGCACTATTTCTGGGTTAGCGGAGTCTGTAACCTGAAGCATATGTAACCCGAGGTACCACTGTAATTGTGAATAAGCACTTAGTCAAAACTGCATATACAAATGGGTGTATTAGAAGAAGTCCGCACTGAAGTGTTGATTAATTTTCATTAGGACTTTATAAAAAATAAATAATTTTCAAACTGCTGTGGAAATGTGGAAAACTGAATTTAAGATTGGGAAAAGGTGAGGAACCAAAATGGGCTGATTCACCAAGTCTCTACACAGAGTCCAACTGTTGATCTGCCTCCCTCAGTTCGGCCTGCACTGACTAGCATGGTTTTATATCTCAGAGCCAGCAGGATCAGGCCAATGGGGCATGAAACCCAGCATCCTGTTTTCATGGTGATGCCTATGGGGAGTGTGCAGGCAGGACCTGAATGGACACCTGATACGACTTAGCCTCTACAGCTTCATCTCATCCTCTTAGAAGCCATCCAAGTGAGTAGCCATTCACTCCTGGTGGGACTCCAGTTATGGAGTCCAGCTATGTGCTGTGTGAAGAAGTCCTTTCGCCCAACTCATGCAGGTGTTTCCAACACAGGTGCCCAAATATCTGATCGATCAAGATGGGCAGAGGGCGATGGTCCCTGATATTTGGGTTGGGCAGAGCTCATTTTCATCTGGGCCAGAGGTGGGGCGAATATATTTCTTTCAGGAACGGTGGAAGCAAGAAAACAGAGGTGGTTGGGGGTGGGATTCTACTGCAGGAGTTTTTCACAAATTCCATCTTTAAAGTACACACCCAAAGGGCCCTTGGCATATCGAAATCCCTTATACAAACACATTAAAGTACACAGAGGCATCATATATTTCACACACTCACCAGGTCAAATTTTCTTCTGATTAACGCGCACTCACTCTATATTTGCAGAGGTTTAAGCCTGACTTTGCTGCTTTCGACAAAGCCAAAGGCTCGGCTGAGATCATGACAAGGGATGAACCAGCCCTGGGGATCATCATCAATTAGGGAATCATAATCATTATCTTCATCATCCAGTTATGGGAGAGGCCATAGCTCAATGGTGGAGACTCTGCTTTGCATGCAGAAGACTCCAAGTTCATGGCTGAATCAAACTAAGGCATACTCAGAGTAGACCTGCTGAAACGAATGAGCTGAAAAGCGTCAGGCCCATCTGATCCAGCATCCTGATCTCAGTGGCCAATGCGAAGTCTGCAAACTGGATCTGGGCAGAAGAACAGTGTCTCCCCACTTGTGAATTCCAGCAACTGGTACGTTACCTCCGACAGTGGAGCTGAAGCATAGCTAGCTTTCAGTGAATTAATTCCACTGGATCTATACTGAGTATTGTGCAGTTTTGGTGGGGAGGGGGGAACCTCTGACCCAAGGGCTGGATTCAGCCATTTGTATCCGGTTCTTGGGAGTCTCCCACAGGTCACACCCATCTCTGCTCACGGTCCTTCCTTGAGTGGCTAGCTGGGACATTGCCTCTTGCTTGTCTGGGTAGAGAAGCAAGTGCATATAGAGGAACCTCTTGACATTTGCATGGCTGAATGTAGCATACTGTACAGACGGAAGAGTTGTCTCAACTAGGGCCAGGGCCTTTTCAGTAGTGGCCCCGACTTGGTGGAATGCTCTGTCACAAGAGACCAGGGCCCTGAGGGACTTGACATCTTTCCGCAGGGCCTGCAAGACAGAGCTGTTCCGCCTGGCCTTTGGTTTGGACTCAGTCTGACCCTTATGTTTCCCCCCCCCCCTTATGGCTTTGATCTATGGGCTATTATTAAAATGAGGCTGCATTTTAAATTGTATTTTCAACCTGTATTTTAAATCCCCCCATTATGTTTTTATTGTAATTTTACTGGTGTTAGCCACCCTGAGCCCAGCTCTGGCCATGGAGGGCAGGGTATAAATAAAAAATTATTATATATTATTTATTATTGTATTCTTTGCCCCACCCACTTTTGTCTCTGGCCTACCTGTGTGGCCTACCTGCTGTGGGCTTCAAGAAGGTTGTCTACAAGGGAATGTTGGATGCAACCTTCAATCTCCAACATCTCCAGAAAAGAACCTGCTCTGAAACCCTGGAGAACTGCTGTCGGTTGGTCTAGACGATACCGAGCTAGATGCACCGACCATACAACATGGTGTTCCCAAGTATTATATGCATTTATCCCTATGGCACTATGTGCATGGTGCTTTAGCTAGCATGGGAAAACAAGGTCCCTGCCTTTAAGAAGCTTTCAATCTAGATACCTAGTGCTGGGCCAAGTCAAGCTGTGGGAAGGGGAGTGAGGCTGTACAAGAGGAGATGGGAGGAAGACCACCAGAAGAACCTGGTTGCCAGATCAGGCCAAAGGCCCTCTAGTCTAGCACTCTGTTCTCACAGTGGCCAACCAGATACCCCAATGAGTAGTCTACAAGTAGGACATGAGCACAACCAGATCTAGGGAAGAAATTCAAATCAGTTCTCATTTAAAGGCTGTTTCCATTCCTCTGAAGCCTGGCTTCCAACAAAAGCTGCACTACTCATCTTACTGTCTGCTGTGGCAGAATTTTATGTAATTAATTGCATTCTTATGCCACACCGTTCATTTTAGCACAATGCAATAATTACGTATCTGTTGCAGATCGACAACAACAACAACAGAGACTACCAATCGTTTTCACTGGTCTGATCTCAATTTCAGTCATGGGATGAATAAGCAAATACCGGCAGCTTTAGCTTCCATTTCCATCAAAATTCTCCAGCACCCCTCTCTATTGTCTCAGAGGACAAAGGCTGTGTCCAGAAGCGATTCCCAAGCTGCCCGCCTGCTCCTTCAGGAGAAGGTACAACCCGGTTCAGAACAAGCAACCGGCCAACTTCTTAGACACAAACACAAACACAAAAATTAACATCCATTGCTCCGCCTACTTTTGCCTTTAGCCCCACCCACCACTGGTATGAAACCCTGGGGAGGTTGTCCAGAAAGGAATGTCACCTTCAGCTGAAATAGGTTCCTCAGCTTTGGTCTGTCTCTAAAAGGGGGTTCACCTACATGCACATTGGAATTGACATGAATGGTGGAAAATTCCAGCCTCCTGATCCTCTTCCTGATTAATATAAAATATGTCCAGAGGAATCTGCCTCTGTCTCTCTCTGCTTGGAATCTGTTCAGTTCTTCTTCACGTGATTCCCCCACCCCACCCCCCAGCTGGCTGGCTGGGTAACCATGAACTTTATTCCAAAACGCTAAGTATGTTGCAAAACACAGAAATGAGAATATGCTACGGAACGTAGAAATTCCATGACACGGTGCAATGGGCTAGAGAACATCAGGGGTCCAAATCTTCAGTTAGCATAGCAGATAGCACAGTCTGATGGATTGTTTTGTTAGCGCTACTATAATGCTATTCTCATGCAATCCCAACTCTATATTGCATTATGTGGTTGTATCTGATTCAGAGTTCAGAATGTCATTATCTTCCATGTGAAGATAAGATGCTTTGAATGAAGCACCGCACATCAATAAACCAACTGATTCGTTTCAACTGCAATCTTGGGTCTGCGGTGTTTATCGCTGGTTCTGTTCGAGTCCCTGTTTCACTGGCTTGCTAAATGAGCAAATCTGAACTCTGACTGGAGTACCCAAATAACAATTTCTTTTTTTAAAAAAATAGTTCCTGCAGGGAAAGCCCCATCCTCTGTTGGAGACGCTGGAGAGCTGCTGCCAGTCAGTGCAGAGAATATTGGCTCAGTAGAGGGCAGCTTTGGATTTTGACCAGGAGACCGTGAACTCTACATTTAAAACATTTGAACTCTGCATCCAAATTCTACACCAAGAAAGCTGAAACTTGTATCCTACACAATTTATGCAGTTTGCATCTTGGGATAATGTATACAGATTTGCATAATTTCGTCTGATTTTGTAAGCTCCAGGTGGAGAGGGGAGGGGAGGCTCTATAAAGGGCTCCAAAACACACACACACCCCACACATGAAATAGTCTTTTGACCTCTGAGGAGTGTCCACACACTTTCAACGATATCTTTGCAGGCATGAGGAGTAGAAACCTTCTAGAATATGGAGATGCTCAGGTAACTGTTTCCAGCACCTGATATGGCATTCTGCACTCCTGCAAAATCATGGTTACACACAGCCCAGGGTATGACTGTGCGGTCAACTTTCACCCAACTTTTTTCTTTTTTAAAATAAATTAAGCACCAAACTCCAGCAGGTTTGCTTTGGTAATTTCGTCCTCTGAAAAGAGGGTTGGAAATAGCACCAAGTTTGTAGCAGTTTCCTGGATTTCACAGACCCAGATCTGCCACCACCCACACTTTAACATTTGGTGCATCTCTCTCTTGCAAGTTTTCCAGGAAAGCGAGGCACCCCCCTGCCTTCTGGAACTGTAACCCGCCCCCTCTTAGCAGGAACCATATGGATGGGGAGGGCGAGAGCGTGACACTTCTTTGCCCGGACGCCTGGGTCCCTTGGCCCTACCTTCAAAGTCAGAGAGAATCCCATCCAGATGTTCTTTGACAGACAGCTGGGACATCTTGCCTTCAGGCAGGCGGCTTGGTCCTGGGACGAGGAGGGTGGCCGGCTCAGTCCTCGTGTGTAGCCACAACTGCCTCCTCTCTGGGGGACCTGCGCTTCGTAAGACTGCAAAGAGAAAGAAAAGAGATCTGGGATCGTGGGGAAAGGGGTGTGTGTTGGGGCAGCATTATTATTATTTCTTCCCCAGTTCTCAGGCTTTGCGGCACCCACACTCACCTCCAGGCTCTGAGCTTCTACTTCGGAAAGAGAGTGCAAGAGGAAAGAGACTGACTTTCCTTCTCTCTCTCCACCCCCCACCCCAGAAAGCCCCCTCCCCACCCCACCCCCAGCTAAA
This sequence comes from Podarcis filfolensis, assembly GCF_964270895.1. NCBI lineage: Eukaryota > Metazoa > Chordata > Lepidosauria > Squamata > Lacertidae > Podarcis > Podarcis filfolensis. The sequence goes on along the minus strand of NC_139616.1, from coordinate 33,885,797 downwards.
CCCTTCCGGGGATCACATTGGCTGAACGGGCTTGGCTGTGCTTTCCTTGTGGGGGAAAGAGGAGACGAGGGGAGGGGAGAAAGTGGAGAAGGGAGGGAGGGGACGGGCTGGGGTGGAGGGGACGCCAGCCTCCACTCCGAGCTGCTTTTGGCAGGCAAGGAAGAAGACAGAGGGAGAGAGGAAAGGGGTGGCGAGGGGGGGAGAGAAGGAGGTGGGTCTACCGCTTTAGAGAAGCTGCAAAAGGCAGCTGCGCTGGGCCAGAGCGCTCCCTGTTTGCTTATTTTTATAGGGTTCACCAGCCTCAGCCACTGAGGCCACCAGCTCCTCCAGCTGCAGCTGCGCACGACTGGCCCGTTTCCAACAAAGGTTGCCAATTTTTTCTTACGAGCCCCGCTCCTGCGCTTTTAAGCAGCAGGCCTACAAAAGAGAAGTTGAGCAGGTGACACTTTTACGCACACAGAGAGAATGAGTTGCAGAGCTGTGTGCCAGGGCAGCCCTTAAAAGCAGCGGAGCAGGGCCAGAGAGGAAACGTGGCAACCCTAATTAACCCACAACCATACCGTGATAGGGTCGACTGGGTCACATGCCCCGTGACAGGCAGCTAAAGGTGTGAGTAGGCACCATTGAGAAAAGCATCTTCTCCCAGAAATATAGAAGAGTTTCACTTTGGAGGGTGGCAGCTCAGAGCTCAAACCACCCAAATGCTGATCACCACTTAGGACTGAAGTCAAAGGATGAGCATGCATGTGCAATCAAGGCCCTGGGCATGTTCACTCCTTTTCTGGATGTGTATCCGGAAGCATGAGCACAAGGAACAACACACATCTTTGCAGGAAAATTAGGGCTGCACTGTTTAAAATCAGTTATACAAATCAATTTAAAACTTTTGGTCTATCAAAGCAGATGACATCTTGGAATCGGATGAAAGTGAATGGGATAAAGCACTGGGAGCAGAACATGGCTTTGAAAAATGAAGTCTGCTTGTTCATTATGGGAATGAAAAATCCCAAGACAAAGTTCAACCTTAGATATGATTTTCAATCATATAATTTGACATTCTGCTTAAAACAAAATAGAATCATAGGAGCCAAGGACGCCTAATATGTATACAATGCCCTTTAACTCATAATTGACTTTTCCCCGTGCAGCTACATATTATGACACTATATTTATATTTCATGTTTACATATACAGTATAGAGGAACTATTTTGTTTCTGTTGTGATTATTTTATTTTATTTTAATTTAAAAAAAAATTAAAACCACCCCAACGGCTTTTAACCTGCTGTAAAATGATTATTTTTTATACAAGCACTTATAAAAACTGCAGTTGGCAAGCTCTGTTTTAACAGAGGCATCAGTGTCCTTTTTACAAACAAGTAGGATGCCTCTCTTTAAGACAATGGGTTGTATGCCATGTTAAGCCTACTCAGAGTAGATGCATTGGAAGTAATGGGCAGGATTTACTTAGGTCCCTTTATTTCAGTGGTTCTACTCTGAGCAGGACTTAGCTGAAGACAGCACAATACTTACGACTCTGCATGCTCACTTCATCCAAAACAAGGACAGTGATGTTACTGGATTCCACCAGCCCTGACCAAACATAGCTAGTCATCGGGATGACGCAAGTTGCAGTCCAACAGCATCTTGAGAGACAGAGGTTCCATACCCCTGCTCTACAACCATAGAAAACCTGCTTCTGGCTTGGTTTTGCTATTTTGTAAACTGATGCACAATGAATTGACTGATTATTATTATTTAAGTAGAAGCTTCATTTCTTCTTTTTTTCAGTCCATCGCTATTCCACAAAATTATTCCGCAAACAGAAAACAGCAGGAGCATTCCTCGTGCAGACTATAAATTGTTTCTGTGCTGCGACTTAACCGATTATCTAATAGATGGGCTGAAACTGGCATGATGAATTGATTAATATGTCTCGACTCAATCTACAACACCCTTATCAAAATCCATGCATGAAAAGCCTCCTTTGAGCACAGTTAGATCAGAGGTTCCATGATCAGGATTCCTGATGGAACAACAACAACAACAACAAAACAAAATAAACACCCACAAAGAAACATACTGTATTGGTTTAACTCGCTTGCCAGACGAACTCAGAGGCTGTTAAAAATAAATGAAGGATTAACATTGGATTGATTTATTGGAACTACCTGGACTAATTAAGAGAAGCAGCACAAATGTGAGATGATCATCACTCCCCGACCTCAGAGCATGGGAAGCCAATCAAAGATTTATAATTCGGCATAATATTTGGATTGTTTGATTATTTTATAATTTGGAATGTTTTTAATGTGGTTTTTATTGGATTGTAAAATGGAAAACTTAATAAATATTATTATTAACGACAACAACAACTTCAAGGGCGATCACAACAATGCAATGCAATGCAGGAAGGTTTTTAAAAGAAAATTTCCTCCTGATTAAATCTCCCAGGCCACTAATTGCTGGGGTGCTTTTAACAGCAGCTCAGAGCTCATCCGCACTTCCTTTTTGTGCTGTTTCTAGGCACAAGTCAGGACTTTCCAGGTCTCTCTTTTTTCCTTTTCTTTTTGTCCCAGCACTTTCCATGGGAAAACCCATATTTTGCAAGTGAATAGGAGCAAATGGTAATCCATGAAAAACTCAACTGCCATTTGCTTTGATTCACCTGCAAAATGTGGGTTTTTATAGAATCCTAGAATCCTAGTTGGAAGGGACCCCAGGGGTCATCTAGTCCAACCCCCTGCAATGCAGGAATCTCACCTAAAGCATCCATGACAGATGGCCATCCAACCTCTGCTTCAAAGCCTCCAAGGAAGGAGAGTCCACCACCTCTTGTGGTAGTTTATTCCATGGCTGATCAGCTGTTACTGTCAGAAAGTTTTTCTGAATGTTTTGTGGGAATCTCTTTTGTTGCAACTTGATGCCATTGGTTCGAGTCCTACCCTCCAGAGCAGGAGAAAACAAGCATGCTCCCTCCTCCATGTGACAGCCCTTAAGATATTTGAAGATGGCTATCATATCTCCTCTCAGTCTCCTCTTTTCCAGGCTAAACATACCCAGCTCCTTCAAGCGTTCCTCATAAGGCTTAGTTTCCAGACACTTGATGATGGGTAGGCAAACTAAGGCCCGGGGGCCGGATCTGGCCCAATCGCCTTCTCAATCCGGCCCGCTGACAGTCCGGGAATCAGCGTGTTTTTACATGAGTAGAATGTGTCCTTTTATTTAAAATGTATCTCTGGGTTATTTGTGGGGCATAGGAATTCGTCCCCCCCCCCAAATATAGTCTGGCCCATAAGGTCTGAGGGACAGTGGACCGGCCCCCTGCTGAAAAAGTTTGCTGACCCCTGCCCTTGATCATCTTGGTTGCCCCTTCTCTGCACACATTCCAGCTTGTCAGCATCCTTCTTAAATTGTGGTACCCAGAATTGGACACAGTATTCCAAGTGGTCTGACTAAGGCAGAATAGAGTGGTACTATTATTTCCCTTGATCTCTGGACACTATACTTCTGTTGATGCAGCCTAGAATAGCATTAGGTTTTTTTGCTGCTTCATCACACTGTTGACTCATGTTAAGCTTGTGGCCCACCCGGATCCCAAGATCCTTTTCACATGTACTGCTAGTAAGCCAGGTGTCCCCCATCCTATATTTGTGCATCTGGTTCTTCCTGCCTGAGTAAAGAACCTTACATTTGTCCCTATTGAAATTCATTTTGTTAGCTTGCATCCACTTCTCCAATCTGTTAAGTTCATTTTGAATTCTGATTCTGTCTTCTGTGGCATTAGCTACCCCTCCCAGTTTGGTGTCATCTGCAAATTTGATGAGGATCCTCTCAATTCCTTCATCCAAGTCATTTATAAAGATGTTAAACAACAACGGGCCCAGGACAGAACCCTGTGGCACCCCACTTGTCACTTTTTCCCAGGATAACAAGGAACCATTAATGAGTACTCTTTGGGTTCGGTCAGTCAACCAGCTACAAATCCACCTAACAGTTACATCGTTCAACCCACATTTTACCAGCTTCCTTGCGAGAATATCATGGGGGACTTTGTCAAAAGCCTTACTGAAATCAAGATACACTGTGTCCACTGCATTTCCTTGATCCACCAAGTCTGTAATTCCATAAAAAAAGAAAGAAATCAGATTGGTCTGGCATGACTTATTTTTGAGAAACCCATGCTGGGGCTTAGTAATCACAGCATCCTTTTCTAAATGCTCACAGACCGACTGTTGAATTATCTGTTCTAGGACCCTGGTATCGATGTCAAACTCACCGTTCGGTAGTTACCTGGGTCTTGTTTTTGAAGATGGGGACAACATTTGCCCGCCTCCAGTCTGTAGGGATCTTACTTGTTCTCCAAGAATTTTCAGAGATAATAGACAAGGGTTCTGAAATTACATCTGCAAGCTCCTTTAGTACCCTTGGATCCAGCTCATCAGGCCCTGGAGATTTTTCCCCAGGGAAATTGCTGGGACCTGGATCAGGACCCGAAAAGTCTGGATCTGTGCCTTGAAAGCACAGCACAAAGGTTGTGTGGATAAGCCTTCACTCTGCACCAATCAGCATGTGGCAATGCTCCCCTCTTCGTTGTGAAAAGTTTTGTGAACAGGTCAAGCTGTTGCTAAAGGCAGAAAAGCAGTTCAAGCTGGGTTTTGTTGGGTCGGTTGGCACCCCTAGCTGGATTTCCACACAGCAGACACTCCAGGAAAAACTCAACCACGTTCTGTCATAAAACAACAACACAACAGGTTTTTTTTGCAGCTAGGAAAATGACAAGGCAACGCACAGAAAATTGTCGGGTGGACAAACAATTAATGGGAAGATATGTAAACACCCCACAAGCAAGTCAGGATCTATGCTCATAGTCGTATCACTGCCTTGAAAAGAAGTCACAACAAATGCTCCATAAGGAGAAAACATAGTCTGACATCCGCATAAACTTTGGGTCAGCCAATCATGATGAATAAACAGGTTTCCTGGAGGAGCCCCCTAACATGAATTCCAATCATAGTCATCATTCTGGCTTCACCCCACTTCCAACAGCCTCCAGAAGCTAAATCTTGGAGCAATAAACTAGAGGGAGCCTTAATGCCATAAATGGATTTCTTGGCCTCTTTTTATTTTTAACAAAAGGCAGCTGTAAGGTGAGGGGGAAAGCTATATGGGTTGGGACCATAGCAGAAGGGAAAGTGGGTTCAGCCTCCTCTGCACCATTTTATTGCCAAATGTCCCCCCCCCCCAAGCTGCTATTCAGGACAAACCCAATATATTTTGCTACCTGAGACTGAACAGCGAAGGAGGACCTCTCCTGCCTCCGCCCGCCCCCCCACTCAAGGAAGGTGCACGTTACCCAAGACAGGTCAGCCAAGTTATTTTGGCAACAGAGGCAGAAAAATCTCACAAGCACCTCTTCCATTCCTTGGCAGTAAAAATGTAAACAATGCTTTTAAAAAAACCCAAACAGCCATTAGATGCCCTTTCTTGACACCCCTGATGAGTGCTGGGGAACCTGTGGCTCCAAATATATTGCTGATATCCCCCCCCCCAATTAAATGCTCTTATTATTGTGTCAAGAACTTGTTACACAATGAACCCCAGTCAGGGTGGGGGGCACAGTTCAAGGAATTGCTCAAGCATATCTGCTTTTGGAAACACTAAAAGCATAATAAGTGGCATACCTACATTATATTTCTTATTTCGACATTTGTTTTGTTTTGAAGATTAATGTGACTATTGGCTGAATATATATATATATATATTCAGGGAGGTTATATGAAGAAATACACACATGGTTGGCATGGGTGCAATTGGCATAGAGAAGCCATGTGTTGATGGAGTTACAGTTGATGGGTTGGGTTTACAGATACATGCATTAATGTGGGAGGCTTTTGTTTTGTTTTCAAATGGGCTTGCTGTAAAATCATTCCCCGAGGCTTTCCCAATGGTTAAACAAAATAAATGTAACAGGAAACTGGTGTGATCTTGCTGACGTGGCATCGCAACACATGCACACCCACCCACACCTCTCCCGTCTATATCAAACGGTGGTCTAGGCTCCCTCCAGCTGTATATTTTACCTAATTACACCTCTGGCTCTGAAGGTGACTTGCGTGCATTCCTCTTAACGGTGGTTTCTGCAGAGACACTTATATCAAACTTTTAAGAGCTCGTAATCTAAACAGGAGGCAGTTTGGCCCAGAAATCAAACCTCAACATTCCTTCTTTAGCTTAAGGACCACGTAGCAGCCACAGATCGGAGACAGCCAACTCCACCCCCACCCTTCTCATGCCTCAGATCTCTCTCAGATTCCCACAAATGGCACAGCACCTTTACAGATCCCACACCAATTGCCTGGGTGTCGGGGAGGGGGGATCGGGATCAAGGGGTCATTAGAAGGGAACATCTGAAGTAGCTTTACAGATTGTCAGGAATGACTTTCCCTACGATGTGGGACATAATCTATTAATGACGGATTGGGAAAGGCTTTGGAAGATAGATTTGAAATTTTCTGCATGTACAGTGGTACCTCAGGTTACAAACACTTCAGGTTACAGATTCCGCTAACCCAGAAATAGTACCTCAGGTTAAGAACTTTGCTTCAGGATGAGAACAGAAATTGTGTGGCGGTGGCGCAGCAGCAGCGGGAGGCCTCATTACCTAAAGTGGTGCCTCAGGTTAAGAACAGTTTCAGGTTAAGAATGGACCTCCAAAACAAATTAAGTTCTTAATCCGAGGTACCACCGTACTTTACTGAAAGAGAACTACATGAAAATGATGTATCGGTGTGATTTACCCCCGGTTAAATTAGCAAAAATGTACAGAGCAAGTTCTAATAAGTGTTGGAAATGTAGAGAAACAGAGGGTACTTTTTATCATATGTGGTGGGAATGTAGGAAGGTCAAAAACTATTGGGAAATGATTTATAATGATATGGGAAAAAAAGTTTGTTAAAAAACCAGAAGCCTTTTTATTAGGTATTATAGGAGCGGAGATTCCAAGAGACCAGAAAGAATTGTTTATGTATGCTATGACAGCTGCCCGGATACTGTTAGCCCAAAGATGGAAAGAGGAAGCAATCCTGACCAAAGAAGATTGGCAAACCAAGTTAATGGACTACGTTGAAATGACTAAATTAACTGGAAAGCTCAGAAATGAAGATGACAAGAAATTTAAAAAAGAATGGGAAATGTTTATTATGTACTTACAAAAGTATTGTAAACAGGCTAATACATCAGCAGGATTTTAAGAGCACTTATAATTTTAGAAATAATGTAAGAAATTTGAGGTTGAAAAGTAATTTGGAGTAGAAATGATATGCAGTTGAAAAAGAAAATTAAGGAACTAGAGGGGGGAGTCATGGGATTCAGAGAATCCCATTTTATGGATTTGATATTGTTTTTATTTACAGTTTTCTTTCTTTGTTTGTTGTTGTTGTGTTTGTTGTTGTTTTATTTCTGCTAATTTTGTTGAAAAAATTATATATATATATATATATATATATATATATATATATATATGAATGACCTTCCCTGACTAGCCCCTGCTCTTTGAGGACTTTTCAAGCTTCAATGCCAGAGTGGTGTGGTGGTCAGTGTGTCAGACCAGGGAGAGACCAGGGTTCAAATCTGCAGGGTCCTTTTGCTTAAGGCTTCCATATTTCAAAAAGTCCACAAAATCGGTGAGCTTCTTTTAAAGGAAAACCTGAAAGTTGCTGAGCTTCGTTTTACAACATCGCCCCCAAAAACCCACAGTTTTTTGAATGACTTGCCTAAGATCCAGAACAAAGCGCCACCTTTCAGAATTCCACCCCCCCATGTCAATTCCACCTTTAAAATCCCAGTAAAATCCAGACATATGGCAACCCTACCTTTGCCGCACTGTGACTTTTGAAGGGTGGTTGTGTGTTTTGGTTCGGTCCTTGTTTTGAAATGTTAAAATCTGAAAGGTTTGAATTGACACCCTAACCATTTGGTCCTTGACCAAATTTCTCCTTCATCCCTACCTAACGCTGAAGCAAAATCTGCATCCTTGGAATTCCTGCCCGCCTGGTTCTAGCCCTGCCCTAGCCATCTCCTATTACCACCATTCTGTTCTTGCAAAAGAACACCTTTCAAATACTGCAAAGAAAAAATCCAGGTAGAAAATTTAGGAAGGAAGAGTAAGCAACGAATAGGAGGCTGCAGAATACAGTGTGTGTGTGTGTGTGTGTGTGTGTGTGGCATAGAAACTGTGCTAATTTGCATAATGTCTTTAGAACACGGAGACTGAAATCCTAATACACACACTAATCAAACAGTACGCTCTTTTGAATACAGTGGGGACTTACTTCTGAACAGACCTATATAGGATTACGCTGCTGATTTGGGCTTTCCTGGATCCAGAATTTGGCATCAGAATTTGAGGCATCACTTCTCCATAGGACAGACATAGGCAAACTCGGCCCTCCAGATGTTTTGGGACTACAACTCCCATCATCCCTGACCACTGGTCCTGTTATAGCTAGGGATGATGGGAGTTGTAGTCCCAAAACATCTGGAGGGCCAGAGTTTGCCTATGCCTGCCATAGGAGCATAAGAAGAATCTGCTGGATCAGGCCAATGCCCTATCAAGTCCAGCATCCTGTTCTCATCTAGCCAACCAGATGCCTGTAGGAAATCCACAAGCAGGACCCAAGCACAAGAGCTCTCTCCCCTCCTGTTCATTCCATCAACTGGTATTCAAAAGCATTATTGTCTCCCACCATGGAGACAGAGCATAGCCATCATGGTTAACATAGCCAATGATAGCTATCTCCTCCACGAATTTGCCCATGAATAAAGCCATCCCAGTTGGTGACCATCACTGCCTCCTGTGGCACAGTGGCAGCAGGTTCCAGAGCTGCCTAAAGTCGAACAGTGGTACCTCTGGTTAAGTACTTGATTCATTCCGCAGGTCTGTTCTTAACCTGAAACTGTTCTTAACCTGATATACCACTTTAGCTAATGGGGCCTCCTGCTGCTGCCACGCCGCACGATTTCTGTTCTCATCCTGAGGTAAAGTTCTTAACCCGAGGTACTACTTCCGGGTTAGCGGAGTCTGTAACCTGAAGCGTTTGTAACCCGAAGCATTTGTAACCCGAGGTACCACTGTACTTTCTTTCTCCAGCCTTGCTCTAATATATATTCCTGCGCCACTTTTTGGTCATAGTCCTCCAGAGCAGCGTAGAACAATTTAAGAAAAAACACATAATTAAGACCAAACCTGATCAAAACAAAACAAAGCAACAGCAGTGACTGTGGCGCCCAAGATGGTTAATGAAAGGAACGACCACTTCTAAGCTTTGCAAAAAAAAATATATGCTGTGCAGTTTTGGAGCAGAGCAATGGTGCCTCTGTAGTTAAGTAAGACATTTGGACTTCAAATGTCACAAGCTGTTGGAAGGAGAATCTTTTCTGTCCCCAAACCATCTCCTTTCCCACAGCCAATCTGTTATGAGACTGGAGAGGTGGGTGGTTGTTTCAAATCAGGTTTAAATCCATTACTTAAATAAAAAAAAAGCTCTTGTGTGAAAAACCAAACAACATGTAACATCACAAACATATATGAACCGTCTCATTAAGAGTGTTGCTTGATTCTCTATTGTACTGTAAAACATTTGTTCTTTTTTACTTATGACCAGAATTCTCTTTTTTCATTTGAAATGCTGTGATATGCAGTCAATTCCACAGAAGGTCATGTGTGCCTGGTTACCAGTAATGTACCTTTTGTGCTACTTATTTAATAAAGGGATAACGTGTCGCTTGAAACTTCTTTTGTCTCTTTAAAATTGTTCCTGTCTTTCACCTTTTGCGTCATTTTCCCCATCAATGCAATGGTCCAAGTTTCCTGGTACCTTTCAGATAGCAGGTTGATGCCTAACTCTTTCCACCTTCTAGCTATTGTCAAGATTGCTACTGATAGTAAGAATTTTCTTAAGTCCTTATTTGTAACATTTCAATTTCCCCCATCAAATATGGATAGAAGCACCATCCTGGGATCCAAGTCCAGTTTCTGACCTGTGAGTAGTCACATTTCATAAAATACCCCCCCCCCCGAATTCATGTACCTTCTTACATGACCACCACATATGGAGATAGGCACCTGACTCTTTGCACCCTCTCCAGCATACTATCAGCACTTGAAGTTCTGTTAGGAGTGCAGGGAGTCAGGTACCATCTATGAATATCTTTAAATTAGTTCTTTCTCATTTGGGATGCCACTGACCGGAATGGAACGATGTCCCCAATTTTGTTCCACTTCATAGCGTCAATTTCAACCTGTAAGTCCTGTTAAAATCCTTACTTCTGCATGAATGGAAGCTTCTCCTCCTCCTCCTCCTCCTCCTCCTCCTCCTTCTCTACAAAGGCTCATAGCCCTGCATGGTGGTGTGTTTTTACCAAGATTGTGGCTCTAGAAGAAAGGATTGGGACCCTCTTCCCTGTGCACCATAGTCCCAATGAACTCTTTCCCTTGCCTGCTTCCAAATACTGTACAGTGGAACCTCAGGTTACATACGCTTCAGGTTACATACACTTCAGGTTACAGACTCCGCTAACCCAGAAATAGTGCTTCAGGTTAAGAACTTTGCTTCAGGATGATAACAGATATCGTGCTCCGGCGGCACGGCAGCAGCAGGAGGCCCCATTAGCTAAAGTGGTGCTTCAGGTTAAGAACAGTTTCAGGTTAAGTACGGACCTCCGGAACGAATTAAGTACTTAACCTGAGGTACCACTGTAATACAAAACCCAATGTGGTTCCTAAGGACACATTTAGCACCACGTTTAGTTTGGTTATGAGACACCAGAGAGTTGCTGCCGATCTAGAGTAGGTCACCCTACTCTAGGGTGCACATCCCAGCAGTGGGTGGAGCCAATAAAGACTGGAAATTGTTATAGGCTTTGGTGGAGGCAGCGGGGGGTCAGTCTGGATGATACCCAGGGATCCCTTCCAAACCTGTGATTCTGTATCTGTGAGATTACAATCTAAAACAGAGGTAGGCAACCTAAGGCCCAGGGGCCAGATGTAGCCCAATCACCTTCTCAATCTGGCCCGCGGACAGTCCAGGAATCATTGTGTTTCTACATGAGTAGAATGTGTTCTTTTATTTAAAATGCATCTTTGGGTTATTTGTGGGGCCTGCCTGGTGTTTTTACATGAGTAGAATGTGTGTTTTTATTTAAAATGCATCTCTGGGTTATTTGTGGGGCACAGGAATTCGCTCATATTTTTTTCCAAAATATAGTCTGGCCCACCACATGGTCTGAGGTACAGTGGACCGGCCCACGGCTGGAAAAGGTTGCTGACCCGTGATCTAAAACAAGAAATCTGCTGAGCCAAACTACTTTAAGGTAATGGTCTTAGCTGGCCAGTTAAGTACTGCTGTTTACATGTCCAGAGAGCTTGGCCTGTTGCCATAGAGACAAATGGGGAAGGCTGTATAATGATGGCATTTTACTCTAGAGTCAATGGAAACTTGGAAACTTGTTTTTCTTGTTGTTGTTGTCCACACACAATCTAGATCTAGATATATATCTTTTGCCCCTGAACAGCACGCTTTTTGAGAAACTGGATTAATTCCAAAAATGAAAACTCATTGCAGATTGGTTCTGCTTTACCCCAAAGCGTGTCCATTTGAGAACAGATGCAGGTGAGGAAAATGACATTTGTGTGTGTGCTACAAATGGGCTAATGTGTGTGTGTGCATCTCAAGCCTAACCTGTGTTAATAAGGTATTCCAGGTAGCTATTAAAGATACAGTTGTTGTTGTTGTTGTTTAGTCGTGTCCGACTCTTTGTGACCCCGTGGACCAGAGCATGCCAGGCACTCCTGTCTTCCACTGCCTCCCGCAGTTTGGTCAAACTCATGCTGGTAGCTTCAAGAACACTGTCCAACCATCTCATCCTCTGTCGTCCCCTTCTCCTTGTGCCCTCCATCTTTCCCAGCATCAGGTTCTTTTCCAGGGAGTCTTCTCTTCTCATGAGGTGGCCAAAGTTTTGGAGTCTCAGCTTCAGGATCTGTCCTTCCAGTGAGCACTCAGGGCTGATTTCCTTAAGATTGGATAGGTTTGATCTTCTTGCAGTCCATGGGACTCTCAAGATTCTCCTCCAGCACCATAATTCAAAAGCATCAATTCTTCGGCGATCAGCCTTCTTTGTGATCCTGCTCTCACTTCCATACATCACTACTGGGAAAACCATAGCTTTTACTATACGGACCTTTGTTGGCAAGGTGATGTCTCTGCTTTTAAAGATGCTGATTAAAGGTACAGACCGACCCATTAAAAAAAAGGGAAAGTTGGCAACCCTGGTGACAAATGTGGATTGTGAGTTTGCTTTGCACCCTGTTGCTCTGTGTCCTTTCCACCAGCCCACTTTCGCAGCAATTGCTTCGCACCGGGAGTGGGTGAGCTCTCCTCAAAGTCAGGGGGAGGGAAAACTCAAAACACACATGCAGAGAGAAAAAGAGAGAGAGAGAGAGTTTGTGTTTTGTGAAACGTCAGCAGAAACAGCCCCACAGCTGGGAAGGAAGGGGTCCAGCTGGCGCTCTGCAGATTGCAGACAGATGTGCACATGGTGGGGGGTGAAAGAGGGGGCAGAGCAGAGGAGGCAGTGGGAAATTCAGGCTGAAAGGAAAGAGAACCGAGGGGAGGGGAAACAGCCAGTGTATGACAGCCTGCCCTACAATTAGGCAGCGAGGGAAGCAGGAGGCAGATGCTGAGAAGGCGCAGTGAGGTGCTGGAAGGACAGATTGGGTTTTGCCATGTGCACTCCCTTAATCTAGCCTGCCATCTACCAGTGGGGTGTCAGAAGCAGCCCCATCACTGCTGGTGAAACAAGGGTGCTTCCACACAAAGCATTTGTGGAGCACTCATCCTGATTTGTGTGCAGGGCAATTAAATGATTCTGGCTATGTAAGCAGCGTACACCCAATACATTGACAGGACATTGAAAGTACATTGAAAGCATGTGTCTCCCTGCCCCACCACCAAGAATCCTGGGAACGGGGTGGGGGGGACAGCCTCATGTTGTTTCACCAGCATTTAAGTGCAATTTTACCCTAATAGATTAATGTTTGTATGCAATTTTGCCTAACATGCTGATTACAGCAAAGCATTTTTCCCTAACACAATGTATTTTTCTATGTTATTTTCACCAATATATACATTTTGATGCACAATTCACCTTAGCATATGCATTCATGTGCACATCACTTGATCGGAGAACTGCACTGCAAAATTCAGAGAAGTGCATGTTTACAAGGAGGGCTGTTTCAGTGTGCCTATTCTTTCGGAAAGTATGAATTAGGTAGATTCGCCTCTCAATCAGAATCGGATTTCTCCCCCATCTCTAGTACTTGTGGACTATCCTGGGCATCTGGTTGGCCACTGGGAGAACAGAACGGTGGACTACCTGGGCCTTTGGCCTGATCCAGGCTCTTTGGGTTTTGCACATGTAATTCCTGAAAAGGACAAAAGGTGGCAGTGTGGGATAGCGACCTAAAAGAGAGAGAGAAATTGTGCTAAAATTGTAGGACCTGCTTTAAATCTAAAGCCATTCCAAAGGACGGGGTGGGGGCATGAAAAGCATGTGTCAGTTGGCATATGTACCCGGAGAAGGGTGACAGGCTGGAGCTTCCTCTTTTATACATGCTGCAAATGATATAATGTCTCCCCTGCCCCTGAGCACGGACATGCTTGCAGTGCATTCTCACTTCTATGCTCTACAAGCACATCTTTATTAATTGCAGACCATGAAATAACTTATTCCCATGAGTGCCCCTCAAAACCATACAATCAATGTAAAGATTGATGCTGAATTGTCCCCAGCTCACTCCTTCTAATACTGAATTCAGGCAGTGCATGGGGGAAATATTTATAATATTTATAGTTGTATTGTAAACTGGAAAGTTTTGTTTCTGGGGTGAGGTGGGGGGACCCTAGGAAACACACCAATAAAGTAAATATACTTTGGAACACCAGTTTAATCCCACCCTAATCCACAGAGCTTGGGGTGGGCTACCAGGGTCTTCCTGCTTTACCCTCACAACAACCCTGTGATGTGGGTTAGGCTGAGAGAGAGAGAAGGAGCGCGAGACTGGCTCAAGGCAGCCCAATGAACTTCATGGCTGGGTGGGGATTTGAACCTGGTTCTCCTCATTCTTAGTCTGGCACTCTAATCATTCTGCCGTTCTGAATCTTGCATGCCTGTCAGGAAGCAAACACCCTTACGGATCTCACATGCTCCTATCAGGGAGCTCATCTTCTGCTGAATACAGCCAAATCAAAATTATGCTCTGATGCACTGCAGAAATTCATATGTTACATTCATTACATCGTTTGTCATCAATGCACACTGATCTCTGGTGGTGGTGAGGAACCTGTGACCCTCCAGGTGTTCCTCCTCCAGCTCCCTTGAGCCAGCATGGGCAGTGGTTAGGGATGGTGGGAGATGATGGTGGGAGTTAGAAGGGATCCCAAGGATCGTCTAGTCCAACCCCTTGCAATGCAGGAATATGCCACTGTCCCATACAGGTTTCGTACCTGCAACCTTGGCATTATCTGCACACTCTAACCAGCTGAGTTACCCTTGGATGTCCAGTTCAGAAGTTCAGAAGCAGCTGGAGGGCCACAGGTTCCCCATCCCTAATAAGGGGGGGGGGGACATTGACGACCATTCATGACCATGAAGCAACTCTGCCTTTATCTCCTGTTAAGTAATCAGGCTGCCTTGAAAAGGATGCGATTTAACAAGCTGAAATTACCCGCAGATTCCCAATTAATGAGGTTGCATTGTGCTGTTTGCTTCTAGAAAAGTTACCTAGTCAATGCTACGTGTGGGTTCGGAGGATTGCTTTGTCTCCAATGTTCAAGGTTTGTCCTTTGATGCTAAGAACCAAACAACACAGTGTCAAAGGACGTTTCTCACCCAGCAAAAAAACCCTTCCTTTAAAAAACAACCAGGCTAGAGTGATGAAAACCTCCACAGATGCTGCAGGCAACTAGTTGCGTAAGTTGGGCAAAGCCACGCTGGCAGTGACTTGGTTGCTTGGCATGCAAGTTTTAGGTTTTTGCAAATGTATGACTTTTGAGTCAGCTAACTTGACATTTCAAAAATGACACCGTCTCTCATATTGTCCCTCCCAAGGACAACCTTTTGCAAGATCAATTTGCTTCCAGAAGAGGCGGCGGCACCGGAGAGTTTTAAATTATCTTTGCACTCCACTCTAATCTCCAAACAGTGTGTGATTTCCAGGATTCCAGGAGCTCACCCAGGGTTTGTGTTTCCTTTTGGAAATTTGGCACAGCGGAGACTATGGTGTCTTTATGATATATGGTTTCTTTACACATATATACAACCTGAGTTTACAATGGAGGGGTTCATAGCATTAACATTCCAATAAGGTCTTATTTCTCCCATAGCCACAGTCTTGGATTCAAGAAGAGATCCGGCACAGCAAACTCTCTCTCTCTGCTTGCTGCTTTGCTTCTGGTCCACAACCACTCACCCGGATTCGAGTTTTGTCCTTTTCACTCTCTGCTCACAGAGCCCCTTTCTTTGTTCTCCTTACATCTCACTAGGTGTCTAGCCTGTCTATTTCAAAAATCAGAATCCTTTGTTGGATTTTAACACTTGCTGAATTCAGGGATTAGAGGGGCCTGACATACAGTTTAACACCCCAAACTCATAATAGTATCCATTCAGGGGCAGGGAACCTCTTTCTGATTGATGGCTGTATTCCCTTCAGGGCAGTGTTCTGAGGGCCACATGCCAGTGGTGAATGGAACAAGAAATGCACACTGTGTGTGTTGTGTTTCTCACCCTAATAGTGAACTCAGCTAGTGCATGTAGACAGAAATGGAACCACAACAGTATCACTGTGTGTTAGCAAAGGTGTTTAACACAGGCAGAGTGCAGGGAGAAAAGTCTTGGTGTCATTGTACTGAGGAAACTAAGCAAAACGCTATAATTTGAGGAGAAATAAGCAGAGAGGTTTTGTCTTTATAGGTTCAGGCCTTGTACATAGCAGGAAGAAATGCAACTAAATGTACAGAGCAAAAGTTCCTAATAACTCCACAAAAAATCAGAACACCATGCTCTCTCACTAGAGATCGTGCCACCCTGCCAGGTTGCTAAGCAACACCTCCATCACCACCCCTCTAGGTTAGCTGACTCCCTGATAACAGAATTAACCCTTAAGTTACAAATGGAATGATCCCTGCTGTTGCACTCCCAACACTGAGAAACAAGGAGAAGTCACCAGAACACTTTGTGGGCAAACTGAATAATCTCAACTGCTTCAAGAATTTCCCAGGGTCCACTTAGAGGGAGCTATACCCCTGTATCTAATTTGTCATGTTTGTGGCCCATCTTTCTTCTGAGTTCTGAGAATTACAGGTAGGAAAACGCTAAGAGACAGTGACTGGCTCGTGCTCATTCAGTCTGCTCCATGTCCAACCATGATCTGAACTCAGGTTTCCACCAACAAAATCCAAACCACTACCTCTTTACACAGCACACAAATATTCCCTTCTTTCACTCCCACACTCTCTCCACAAGAACTTTTAAGATGTCAGATTTAACCTGTTAATTAAAGTGATTGCAGTCACATTTTTCCCGAAACACACTGGGTGACTTTAGTATACCGTAATTACAGCCACAGTGGGGTTCAGAGAAAAATATCACCTAGAAGGCTAATGAATGGATATTTGTTTTTCAGGATGTGACTTCCACTTTGTGGGAAGCAGATCTTTTTGGATTGAAGGCTTTGGGGAAAATAAGAAGCAATCAACACATTTTGGAGAACATGGTGGCAGAATTCTGGACTCTACTGCTTGAAATTACAAGTGTGGGAATGGTCTTCATATTTTTTTAATCCTCTCCTATCTTACAAAAGACAAGAACCCTAACTGCCTTGAATGTAGAAAGCTAGTATATCACAAAGGAAAGTTCTCCTCAATATCCTAGCTTACTACATACATGGAGGATTTGTTTGCTTTTAACCCCCCCCCCCAAGAATGTATTCAAAATTAGTGGAATTGAGGCATTTGGGCCAGAGTCCATAGGAGGTATACAAGTTTTCCCCGACAATTAAGTATGCCTTTTGGCCAAGAGAACTTCCCCATATAGCCCTGGAGGCCTGAGGTGCCTGGTCAATTATGAAGCACCTGCTTAGCATGGGTAATCTCAAGTAGTAATGTTCTGAGGTGTCCATTGGGACTGGTAGAATGGGAGGCAGGGAGTCTAACTGTAGGTGGCGCCAAAACTAATGACAAGCAAAGCGAGAGCAATGAGTGAACAAAGGATGGAAGAATTTCAGCAGTGGTTGGTGCTCAATGGGACTGGTAGGGTGGAAGGCAGGGAGCCCAACAGTAGGTGGCGCCAGAGTCAATGGCAGGCAGAGCCAACTCATTCTAGGTGTCCCCATTCTCATCCTCCTCCCTGCTGTATTCTATAAGAGACACTGAGACCAGGAGGCGTGCATTGAAACCCCTTGGACTGGTTGTAGATGCCGTAAGTAAGAAGCCTGGCAGGTGGGGGCTGGCTGAAAGCAAAGTGAGCTTGTGGGGACAATGCCACACTCACCTTAACAGAGGAAGCTTCACTGATCTCAAGCAATCTGGCCATAATCACAACCCACTTCTGCCAAATTGCCTTCTGCATGGATTTCTCATATCTCCCAAATTACTCTGAACAGAGAGTCGCAGAGCTAGCAGGCTGAAGATGCAATTTCAAGGCCAAAGGATAAAAGCAAAGGCAGCTGCAAATGTACCAGATTATGTAATTTTAAAAAAAAAAAAATCGGCTCCAAACTCCATCTTGGCAGAAATTCTCTCGGGAGATGAAAGGGAATAAGCAAGTTGTCTTAGGGGAAGGGTCTGGCTATTATTTACCTTAACTGAGGATGTGGAGAGAATTCTAAGCATCAATAGCACTAGAGATGAGTTTGAAGTGTGGATCTTTAGGGTGAGCAGATTCAGAGGAAGGCTGATGGGGAAAGGAACAAAATGATATATATATATAGATAAGACAATGGTCTGAGGCAGTGTGACATTCCTACAGAAAATGGGGGCAAGAGAACCAGTCAAGAGAGCCAGCGTGTGCCACAGGGGAAGAGGGGCAGTGTTGTGTAGTGTTTGGAGTGTCAGATGAGGCCCTAGGAAGCCAGGATTCAAATCCTAACTCAGCCATGAAGCTCACTGAATGACCTTGGGCCAGTGACTGTCTCTCAGTCTGACCTACTTCACAAGGTTGTTGTGAGAATAAAATGCAGAGAGGGAGAACTGTGTACACCACCTTAAGGAAGGATGGGATTTAAGCATAACAACAACAAACAACAACAACAAATCATCTCAAGTTATTCCAGTGCCTGAAGCAGAAAACCACACAAAACTCTTCATCCTTGACCGTAAAAATACAATGATAATAAATAAAACAATTGACAATCTGAAGCTATGTAGAAATATGGGAGCAGCAGCCATGTTTTCCCCTGTATGATTTCCTCTGAGAGCACATCAAGCCATGTGATAAAGAGTTGCTATGGATTTAGTGCTGAAGCCCGCTTTTAATACTGTTTGTGCCTGCAAAAGTTTTGCAGAAAGCAACAAGTGGACCTAGCTTTCTGCTTAGTTGCCAACTTTTAAACTGATCACTTTCATATCTGCTGGGCTGGCAGGAATTAGCAGGTGTCAATGTCTCTTTCCTGCAAACAATCAAATCATAGAATTGCAGAGTTGTAAGGGACCCTGAGAATCATCTAGTCCAACCCCCTGAAATGCAGGAATATGCAGCCATCCCATAAAGGAATTGAACCTGCAACCCTGGTATTATCAGCACCATGCTCTAATCAACTGAACTATCCAGGCTTATCTCATTCAAGCTGGGTGGGCTTGAACCACCAGCCTTCTGGTTAATAGCAAGGCACACTGACCTACTTCGCCACAAGGGGCTCAAAAGTGGAAAGTGGAAGGAAGAAAGCATCACATTACAACCTCTACCTATCAAGCAACTCTTAAAAGCACAACAACAGGCAAGTCTATTCTTTTTCCTGGTTGGTTGGCACTCCTAAAACTAAGGCCAACAAGCAACTGCAAACTTTTTGGTTAAAGGGAAAGATCCTTTTCAAGACGTCATGATGCCATGCCTATTTCAGGTAGATAAAACAGCAGGGAGGGCATTTAAATCTGAAACTCATTAAATTGAGGGATTGTAACTGCAATATTTTCCCCCTTCCTCATATAACAATGAAAAAAAATTCATCGTATTGGGTGGCAGGTTTTAAAGAATTATCTTCCCACTTTTAATACAACACAACGCAAAATTAATTTACCATTCCTAAAGTTAAAAAAAAAAATGGTTATGAAGGCAGAGAGATCTGTAGACCACTGGATTTGATTTGTATGCTATTGGAGAGGCCAGCAGCACTTTCGCAAAAGATTGCTATATGAATCGGCATCCTCTGAAGATTACCCGTCAGTGGTAAAGGAATGATTGCTAGCGGATGAGCAAAAGATTGGTTTGAATGTCATCAGGTTCCTGCTCCTAAAGTCATTTCTAGATAGAAACCAATTTTGATGATTTCGTTTCTTTTCAGCCTGTGCCTGCACCGCAGGAGGGACTTGTCCCAAATCCAGCCAAATTCTGAATCCCAGATTGGGCTGGTTTGGGGTCATCTGGTCTTGGGTTGAGTCAGGTCAAGGCAGCACCAAATCACTCTGGGTTAGACTGCCTGGAGTAGACCAGAGCTGCAGGCGCTATCAGGCTAGTCATTCACAAGCGCCTTCCCCTCAGGGGAGGGGCTTTCAAGCTAGGGTTGCCATATGTCCTCTTTTTCCAGGACATACCCTCTTTTTCATGGGTATGGGAAATGAGAGTCGCCCTAGCAATCCATAGTTAAAAGTAGAAGTCGGCAGATATGTCCTCCTTTTTTACTCTTCAAAAGATGGCAACCCTATCAGGCACCCCACAAGACTGAATCCGCCTACTTCCTACCGTGGTGGAAAGAAGGAGATGCAGTATTTTCTAACCCCCACAATAATATGTTTGATTAGGGGCAAGAAAGAGGAAAAAAATGTAAGGATAAATGGAACTGCTTGTTGAATTTAGGAAGAATAAATTATAAATGTAGATGATTCTAATAATTTCCTATGCAGCAAAATATTAAATAAGTATAATCTGAATATTATATGTATATTATGCAATGTGAGAGATTTAATAAAGTTTGTTTTACAAAAATTAAAAACTTAGTTAAACATTAGCCCTGGCCAACTGCCTCCGATGCCCAAATTGATTTGGAGCTGTTGAGCAACCTGCTCTTTTGTGCTTGTCCCACCCCCTGACTTCATGCAAATCCAAGGTTGTAATGTGCCACTACAAATCCTCCAATAGAGATTCAGTGATGGCAGCATTACATTTTTATGTATATCAGAAGATATACACAAGGTTAAATAATGTTTCTTTTTTAAAAAATCAACAATAAAAAAACTGCTAATGAAGCATTACCCCTGCTGCCTCCCAGCTGATTTGGATCCAGGTTAGGTGTTCTCTTGGTCAGCCTGGATCAGTTCAGTTCACAGCCCTGAACTGCAACTCACCAAGACAATTGCCTTTGCAGCAGCTTCTAAGATAGGGTTGCCAGTAGCAATGGGATCTGTCAGTTTCGGTTCTCTGTGTTCCTCATTTTTCCAATCACGAGTTCAGTTCTCCATACTTCTGCAGCAATTTGCCATCTGAAAAAACCTTCCTAATGAAAATTCATCAACACTTTAATAAACACATTCTTTGTAAGCAAACGGGGTTTTTTTTTGCAAAGCAATTGATAATGCATTTCTGCATATTCTTCTCACAGATTTATATGCACACTTTATACTAGTATATGCATTTTTGTAAACATTGCTTGGCTAGAGAACTGTGTTGCAAAATTCAGAGAAGTGCGTATTACAGAAAATTCCCAGAGTTCCCAGGGAAGAGGGCTTTACTGTTAAACCACTCTGGAAATCATAGCTCTGGGAGTGGGGAAAGGGTCACCTAAGAACTCTCAGCACCCTTAACAAGTGGCAGCTCACAGAATCCTTTGGGCGAAGCCATGACTGTGGTTCCTTAGTGCTTTAAACATATGGTCTGAATGTGGCCTTGGTGTAGTTGAATAGGGGATTTAGTATCATAGAAGAGTTAGAAGTGACCCCAATTGTCATCTAATCCAGGCATAGGCAAACTCGGCCCTCCAGATGTTTTGAGACTACAATTCCCATCATCCCTGACCACTGGTCCTGTTAGCTAGGGATGATGGGAGTTGTAGTCCCAAAACATCTGGAGGGCCGAGTTTGCCTATGCCTGATCTAATCCAACCCCCTTCAATGTAATAATCACCACTAAAGAATCCTTCACAGATGTCCATCCAACTCTGCTTAAAAACCTCCAGTGAAGGTGGGTCTACCACCTTCTGAAATAGGGCTTTTTACTGTTGAACAGCTCTTACCATAAAGTTCTTCATAATGTTTAGATGGAATCTTCTTTCTTCCCATTTGAATCCATTGGTTCAGGTCCCAGCCTCTGGAGCAGCAGAAAACAAGCTTGCTCCATTGTCCACATGACAGCTCTTCAGATATTTTAAGGTGGCTATCCTATCACCTCTTAGTCTTCTCTTCTCCAAGCTAAACATACCCAGCTCCCTCAACTGTTCCACATAAGGCTTGGTTTTCAGCCTATCCTTTCAAACTCTGCCCATCTGGTTACTCGGTGCAACATCAGGGTGGACTTGATGGTCAGGGAGGGGGAGTTGCTGTGGTTTGTAGAAATTCTCTCTCTCTCTCTCTGGTTGAGGGAGGGTCTAGAGTAGCGGTTCTCAACCTGGGGGTCCCCAGATGTTGTTGGACTACAAATCCCATCATCCCTGAGCTCTGGTCTTGCTAGCTAGGGGTGATGGGAGTTGTAGTTCAACAACATCTGGGGACCCACAGGTTGAGAAAGGCTGGTCTAGAGTGTGTGTTCCTGTCAATAGGCAATTGGGACAGATTAGGGATTCTGTTACTTTACCACCCACCTCACTGCCCAGCAGTCTCCCTGAACAGTCTCCCTGAGAACTCCCAGACTGCTTCTTTGGGGAGCCTTCAACATCCATGCCAAGGCAACTGGCTCTGAGGTGGCTCAGGACTTCAGGGCTGCCATGACGACCATGGGGCTATCCAACACATATGACAGGACACATTCTGGACCTTGTTTTCTCAACTGGGCAGGAAGAGGGGATATCTGAAAATGGGGAATATTGACATCATATTTCTGCATCAGTTTCTGGTAAAGGTTCAAGTCCTCGCAAATTCATCAGCATTTTAGTGCGGATTTTTTTTCTAATAGACCCAATTTTCTTAAGTATTTTTTCTAAGTATACACAGTTTTGCAAGCAACTTCCTGTAACAGAATGAATTTCTGAATGTCATTTTCACTTATCTGTGCATTTTTAAGCACACTTCTCTGTGATACATATACATTTTTGGTACACATCGCTCTGATTGCAGAGCAGCAAAGCAAAATCTGGAGAAGTGCGAATTTGCAAAGAGAATCATCTTTTTTGGTTTGTGCATTGTTTCTGGAACAGCGGATAAGCTTCGCTGCACTTCAAAATGTGAAGCAAAACAAATCTCTCTCCACCCCCAATCTCTAGCAAGCTACAAGGTGTGTTTTGGACTGAACACACATGGCTTTCGAGAGAATGGAATCTGCACAAGCGACCAGGTCTCGAGACTCAGTCAGAGGCGATGGGGAGACTTGACTAAAGTGGAGGGCAAGAGGTCAGATCCTGGCATCCCAGTGTGGGTACGGAGCCAGAGAAGTGCCCAGGTGGAATCAGGGGGAGTAGAAAGAGGAGGAGGAGGGTGGAGAAGCAGTGGCAGGAGGTGTGCAGCTGAGAGGGAGGGACAGAGCCGACATCACTGGCTGAGGATCAGACGGAGCCACGATGTGGCAGCGAAGGTCTGCAGCAACCAGGCAGGATCCTTTCTCTTGCCTGTGTGGAGCTGAGGCACCAGACGAGGTGAATGGAAATCTGTGAGCCCAGGAGAAGAGGCAGCAGTTTGGTGCTTGAGAATCAGGTAGGCTGGAGCTGAAAAACTTGCACAAAGACCTAAAGTGGTCAGACGCAAAAGCAGGAGGAACGAGTCTGCGGATGTGGCCCCTTTCTGTGTCTGCTCAGAGAGGTTTTAATGCAAATGCCACTTGCATTTATTACCAAGACTAAGGCTAAGCAGTCCCTGGTGGTCATTGCTAAGTGGATGTATTTAGTGCGCTTGCGAATTTTCTCTTTTAACACATGGTAAACAGTTGTGCACTGCATTGTTACGCTTGTGTTAAGGTTCTTTTGCATAATTATATATTGTGTTATGTTATGGATTTAGAAATAAAATGTAAGTGGGGCAAAATTAGGTGGCTGCTGTTGCTGCTGTTAGCAGCATCTTGTGGCACACTGACTTTCTGATAGTCTCTTTGCTCTCAGATGCGGGCAGTGCCAGCAGTCCGAGTGTTTTGGGACCAGCTACAAATGTGGCTATAACACCCTGAGAATCTTGACTGAGGATGGAGTTACACCTTGTACACCTTGTTAATATCTCATCTGTTCTTACATGAAGTTGCATTTAAAGGAAATACTGTTTTATTGCATTGTATCATTCATTCATTTTATTTCTTATTCGCCCTTCACCATTAAGGTCCCAGGATGGGTGACGGCAATTTAAAAACACAATATTAAAACTGGTTTCAAATGTTCCTCACTCTGGGAGTGTGTGAACAACCAACAGTGGGTTATTGAAATAAGAAATAAGCACAAAAAGTCTTCTGCCGTGCCGAAGTTGTCATAATAGAGCACGGGATGCTGCCTTATACTGAGTCAGACCCACCGGTCCATTTAGCTCAATATTGTCTACACTGACTAGCAGCAGATCTCCAGGGTTTTAGGTTTTAGGAGAAGTCACACCTGGAGATGCTGGGAATTGAACTTGGGACCTCCTGCATGCATAGCAGGTATTCTGTGGACTTTCTAAATGAGATATCTTCCACTCTAGTTTGCAGAAGAGATAGTAAGAGAGAGCAGTTAGAAGAGGGCTGCGCCTCCTCCTCCTCCTTCTCCTTCTCCTCTAAATATGCAAAGAAATTAAGGAGGTGAAGTGTCATATGGAGACCTGTGTGTGTGTGTCTGTGTGTGTGTGGCAGGGGAGACTCATCTGCATGTTTGTGTTAAAGACACAGAAGTAGGTAAGTTGTGTTTGTTTGTTTGTGGTTTTTTCCTAACCCACCCCAGTTCTCGGTTGAGGCAGGAGAAGCCAGGATGCTCATCATCACCCCAAGGCTTCAGGATTTAACCTCCTTCCGTCGGGCCTGTAAGACAGAGCGATTCCGCCTGGCCTTTAATTTGAATTCAGCCTGATCTTTTATTTCCCTTCTCTTCCCTCCCCCCTCCTCTTTTATGAAGATCACCCACTCTGAGACCCCACAGCTAATTCTCCCCTGGCCTCCTTGCTGGCCCAAGTAGGACCAATTCAGCCAGCTAGCCCTGGGGATTATCTAATTGATTTTTGAATTTTATTGTTATCCATGTTTTTATACTGTATTTTATGCTTTTATAATTAAGTGTTTTAAATTTGTTGTTAGCCGCCCTGATCCCGGTTTTTGAACCGGGAAGGGCGGGTATAAATAAAAATTTATTATTATTTATTATAAGGCATTTTTTCAACCTCACAGCCAGTGCTTGATATTTTAAAAATGAGAGGCATGGTGGTGGTGGCGGCGGCGAGCTTATTTTCCTGGAAGTGTCCCCTTCTGACTGAAAGACTCAGAGATGAGGAAAGATACTTTGCAAATGCCCTAAGCAGTGAGGAATCCCAGCTGAGGTTAAGCCGTATACGTTGATGCATGTCCTCAGTAGAATCTTGGCATAACCCTCCATTGCTTTCTATAGAATGGACCCAAGTGATTCTTCTGGAAATGGAATGTGACTGGGATGATGGCTTCCTGAAAAATTGCTATTTATTAGATTTTTATTCTTTCTTTCTCCCAGGGTGGCATATATTGTGCCCCCCTTCCATTTTACCTTCACAACAGTCCAGTGAGGTAGACTGGGCTGAAAGAACGAGTCTTACAAAAGCTCACTCAGCAAGCTCAGTGACTGAGCACAGAAAAGGATACCTTCTAACCTGGAAGCTCTTCATCCTGAAGATACACACAATTAAGCTTACCAATGCAGACATTTATATTAGATAAAATCCATAGTTCTAAATGAATCTGGACCCCTTTCCTGGATGATTTTGCTTTTAAGCCATGGGGAAAGAAACAAATCTCAACCACATACACACACACTTTGTCAACATTTGCCTGCTTTTGAGGTTTATAAGATGTCCATGGGATACATATAATTAAGTCAAGAAGTGTGAACTGGACTGGAAAAGATATTGGCAATGCGTGCCTTAATGGCGATGAAACACCAGTGCAGTAGCAGGCAGAGATCTGTTTCATCATAATCCCAGAGAGCTGCTGCCAGTCAGTGGGGCCACTACTGAGCTAGATGGAACAAGGATTTGACTCAGTATGAGGCCGCTTCCTGTGTTTTGCTCAAGAGCCCTAGCTCAGTGAGAGAGCATCTGCTTTGCATGCAGAAGGTCCCAGATTCATTCCCTAACATCTCCAAGTAGAGCTGCTGCCGGTCTGTGTAGGCAATACTAAGCTAGATAGACTCTCCAAGTAGAGCTGCTGCCAGTCTGTGTAGGCAATACTAAGCTAGATAGACTCACTATAAAGCAGCTTCTTATGTTCTTCCATTGCCTGGCCTATGGTCCTGGTATTAAAATTGTCCTCTCTTATTTATTTTTTATTTTATCACAATACTGGAGAAGATGGTGACGAGGCGGCTGTGGGCCTCCTAAGTCTGTTGTCCAGAGCTAACTGTTGCTAGGCAACCTGAGGCACCTTTCCCCCCATCTTTCCATTTCACCACCCGAGGCAAAATGAGAAAGTGCCGCCATGTCACCAAAGCCTCTCTGACCTCCCTTACCTGTGGTGGCGGATCTCACTGGGAACCTGCCCTACTGCCGGTGGCTGAGGCTGCAGGGTGGGCCTGCAGGGGTGGCCCCTCTTCAGCTTCTGCCACCTGAAGCAGCTGCTTCACCGTGCCTCATGGGCAGCCCGGCCCTGTATCAATGGACTGCGGCTATGAATAGCTATTAACCACATTGGCTAAGCAGAGACAGCACCATAGTGCTCAGATCCTGCTTGTGGGCTTCCCACAGCCATTGTGGGAAATGGATGCTGGACTAGATGGGCACTGGCCTGATCCAGCAGCCAGGCTCCTCCAATGTTCTTCACGGTTTCTGCTCTTCCTGTTCTCTCTTTTTTAAACCAGACTTGGGCCGGAGAGCCCCTTCACGCACAAGACTGTCCTTTGTAAGGTCAGACACCCAGCCCCTCTGCCTAAAATCCACCCACTTTCAACGACGACAGCCTAATTTAGAGTTATTGACCACATTCACATCATCCCACTTTAAATAGTCATGATTTCTTCCCCCAAAGGATTATGGGAGCTGCTGTTTGTTAGGAGAACCCCTATCCCCCCTAAGCTACAATCCCCAATAAGTCCCTCTTCACAGGGAACTCTGGGAATTGTAGCTCTGTGAGGGGAATAGGGATCCCCTAACAATTACCAGCATGTTTAACATACTACACTTCCCAGAATTCCTTGGACAGAAGCAATGGCTCACAGTGCTTTTTCAATGTATAGTGTGAATGTGACCTTAGCTGAATACCACCTTCTGCCTTTCTGGTCCTTCAAATACCCTTTCTGGTCCTTCAAATAGAGGGTAGTCCTTCAATCAGAGGATTGTCCTCTGTAAAGTAGGTCCCATGGCCCCCCTCTGGCCGAGTGTGGATTTGAACCTGAGCCCACCTCAACATCCTAGCTAAAGCATCAAACTGTGTCCAAAACTGTTAATTTAGAGCTGTGTTGCAAGAGAGACTGGCGATTATAACTCTCCTTTCTCTGTGCAAGGCTCACGACTGTTGATTTAGCAAAACAAAATCGAAAAGCCAGGGGGGTGCGGAAGAGGGACGGACGGACGTCAGAGTCATATATTTCTCTAGCGTAATAAAACCGATTTTCTGGGCAAGTGTGTTGATTCGCCTCTTGAATCTTATTGCTGCACTGGGAACAGCTCTGCCCAGCTGTAGTCCATCATCTTCGCACAGAATGTGAGCGAAGTAATACCAGTATTAAATTTACAACGACTAGAGATGTAGTAGCAAATATCAGGCTTGTATTTCCCTCCCCTTCCACACATAATTCAACACTGAGTATTTGTTTCCCATTGCCAAATATTTAGATTAAAAACCTTTCCTGGGAAAAGCCTAAGACGCTTTGACTGACATGGAGTAATGAGAGATCTGCAGTTTGGGAGTTGCTCATTTTCAAGGCAAATTTTTACCACTCACAGATTAAATCTAGGCTTCATTCAGCAACTCTCGGGCTGGGGTTCAACAGATCAAGGGCTCCTGTGCTGTGGTGCAAGGATGAAATAGTTCCCCTTCTTCTCCTTCTCCTTCTTCTTACATTTATATACCATCTATATAACCACAGAGCCTAGGACTTGCTGATCAGAAGGTTGGCAGTTTGAATCCCCGTGACGGGGTGAGCTCCCGTTGCTCGGTCCCTGCTCCTGCCAACCTAGCAGTTCGAAAGCACGTCAGAGTGGAAGTAGATAAATAGGTACCGCTCTGGCAGGAAGGTAAACGGCGTTTCCGTGCGCTGCTCTGGTTTGCCAGAAGCGGCTTGGTCATGCTGGCCACATGACCCGGAAGCTGTACGCCGGCTTCCTCGGCCAATAAAGCAAGATGAGCGCCGCAACCCCAGAGTCGGCCACGACTGGACCTAATGGTCACGGGTCCCTTTACCTTTACCTTATCTCCCAAGAACCTCAAGGTGGGGTACATGGTTCTCCTCCCCCATTTCATCCTCTCAACAACCCTGTGAAGTAGGTTAAGCTAAGAGATGATGACTGGCCCAAGCACACCCAATGGCTGGGTGGGGATTTAAACCCTACTCTCCCATGTTCTGGTCCAACACTCTAACCATTACACCACACTGTCTCTTTACATGCAGAAGGTCCCAGGTTGGAAATGTCTCCTTCTTGAAACCCTGGAACGCCACTGCCAGTCAATGGAGACAGGAAAGAGGTAGATGGACCAATGGTCTGATGTGGAACAAGGCAGTTTCCTATGTTCCTATGATGGGAGAGAAATTCAATTTTGTTTTGAGAAACTCCCTAATTTTCACTTCCCAAATGAATACATTAGCATGATTAGCTGAAACAAACCGATTCGTCAAAATTTATATTTCTCCGACTTTTGCTGTGTTTGCCAAAATACATATATTGGGGGCAATATATATATATAGCAAAACAAAAATAAAATAAAATGAATTACAGTATATCGGGTAAGATTGCTTTCAAAAATGCGTTTACTACTCAAAACTGCACACAGAAAAATGTGTATTTTAGGGGGAAAATTGCACTAAAACACTAATGAATTTTTGCAAGTTTTTTTTTTTAAAAAATCGCCTTGTTGCAGAAATATGGAACACTGAATTTAAGACTGGATAAAGGAGAAGCTTCCCAGAGATTTCTGGTTGGCTGCTCTTGTAAAAACGGAGCCAGAGCATATGGACTTTTCATCCAATATATCAAGGCTCTTCTTCTGGATTCTTCTGGGTTTTTCTGGGTTCTTCTGGGTTCAAAAGCCAAATTTCCCTCGGTGCAAGATTTGGATTATTATTTTATATACAGCCTCTGTTGCAAGACCCTCACAGTCTCTTTCTCCCACCATTCACCCACAGATTTAAAATAATAATAATAATGACCGAACAGGAAGACTTTGCCAGCTTGGCTGGACACTGGAACGCCTCTGATGCCCACCAGTTCAGCCTGGCCAGTGTCATCGTCCCTGTCGTCTTCTCCTTGATCTTTCTTCTGGGCACCATCGGCAACAGCCTGGTCCTGGCCGTGCTGCTGCGGAACGGGCAGGTGGGGCACAACAGCACCAACCTCTTCATCCTCA
Organism: Podarcis filfolensis; assembly: GCF_964270895.1. Taxonomy (NCBI): domain Eukaryota; kingdom Metazoa; phylum Chordata; class Lepidosauria; order Squamata; family Lacertidae; genus Podarcis; species Podarcis filfolensis. The sequence continues at coordinate 33,856,692 of NC_139616.1, read as the reverse complement.
ACCTCAGCCTGGCCGACTTCTTCTTCATCATCTGCTGCGTGCCTTTCCAGGCCACCATCTACTCCCTGGAGGGCTGGGTCTTTGGCTCGTTCATGTGCAAGGCTGTCCACTTCTTCATCTACCTTACTATGTACGCCAGCAGTTTCACCCTGGCTGCCGTCTCTGTAGACAGGTAATGGAGACCCCTGCGCTAAAAAATAATAATAGGAGATCCCGATTCATCTAGTCCAACTCCCTGCAGTGCAGGGATCTTTTGCACAGCGTGGGGCTCAAACCCACAACCCTGAAATTAAGAGTGTCATGCTCCACCAACTGAGCATTTATATCCCACCTTTTGCTCCAAGGAGATCGAGGTGGCTTATATGGTTTGCCCCCTTCCTCATTTAACCCCCACAGCAACTCTGCAAAGTGGGTTAGGTTGAGAAGCAGTGACTGGCCCAAGGGAGCCCCAGTGAGTTTCATGGTCGAGCAGGACTTTAAACCGTGGTGTCTCCCAGGTCCTGGTTTGACACGTGGTTGGCGCTGTGGTCTAAACCACTGAGCCTCTTGGGCTTGCTTATCAGAAGCTCCGCAGTTCAAATCCCCCCAACGGGGTGAGCTCCCATTGCTCTGTCCCAGCTCCTGCCCAACCTAGCAGTTTGAAAGCATACCAGTGCAAGTAGATAAATAGGCACCGCTGTGGCGGGAAGGTAAACGGTGTTTCCGTGCGCTCTGGTTTCCGTCACGGTAGCCCATTGCGCTAGAAGCGGTTTAGTCATGCTGGTCGCATGACCCAGAAAGAGGTCTGTGGACAAACGCCGGCTCCCTTAGCTTGAAAGCGAGATGAGCACCGCAACCCCATAGTCGCCTTTGACTGGACTTAACCGTCCAGGAGTCCTTTACCTTTTTTCAGTCTGACACTCTAACCCTAGAACACACTGTCTTGCTGCTTGATGCTGGGCAGTGGTGGTGAGGCTGAGCAAAAATAAGAACTTTGCACAAATTCAGATCTCTTCTCTACCCCCCCCCCTTATTTCAGTCCTTGAAATTTCAGTCCCTAATTTTTAAAGTTCAGTATTGGAGGAATTATTAGTAGTATTATTAAAAACATAGTACAATATGATAGTTTAATCAACTCTGCTTTTGTCAGATTTTTCGATAAATTATGAGTAACTGAAGCATAAATATATGCCCCCCCCCTTGTCTCTTTGTAATCTTGCAGAGCAGAACAATCAAAACAGCTTGTAATTTAAATCAAAATGAACTATTAAACTCTTCTCATAATGTTGTCACCAAAGCTACTCAGAAAAGACTCACTGAAATTAATGTACTTGTTTGGGTCCATTAATGGGCTTACTCTGAGTAGAACTTAGTTACACACAACCCATACATTTGCATGTGGTTTTGCAAATATATATGCTATTTTGCCTATGTTGTCTCTTTAAATTTATGTTTATAATCTGATTATTAATAGTTTAATTAAATACGCTACATATATAAATAAATAGAAACAACAATAACAATAAATTAATAAAACTTGCTTTGCCAGGTTTGATATTTTACTCCCAATTCAGTAAAAATCTGAGTAACCCACAATGCAGCCAGCAGGAGGGGTCCTATTGCTGGAACCCAGGGGTCCCTGGCCTTGTTCCCCCCTCCTCTTTGTCCTCACTACCCGCCTGTCTTCCTTCCTCAAGTGTGCAAACATGAGGCCCGTAGGATTGCAAACATAATGCATTTGTTATACAGTACTTAGTGTTTTATTTTGTGCAACCATTTGAAATAAAAGAAATAAAGCTTGGAGCATGTTTGGACAATGTGCATTTAGGGGCTTGCTGTTTTGCATTGGCTTACAATGCCTTCGTAAGGGACGCGGGTGGCGCTGTGGGTTAAACCACAGAGCCTAGGACTTGCTGATCAGAAGGTCGGTGGTTCGAATCCCCGTGACGGGGTGAGCTCCCTTTGCTCGGTCCCTGCTCCTGCCAACCTAGCAGTTCGAAAGCACGTCAAAGTGCAAGTAGATAAATAGGTACTGCTCTGGCAGGAAGGTAAATGGCGTTTCCGTGTGCTGCTCTGGTTCGGCAGAAGCGGCTTAGTCATGCTGGCCACATGACCCAGAAGCTGTACGCCAGCTCCCTCGGCCAATAAAGCGAGATGAGCGCTGCAACCCCAGAGTCGGCCACGACTGGACCTAATGCTCAGGGGTCCCTTTACCTTTTACAATGCCTTCATCCAGTACACCCTACAAACCCCCAGGCCCCACATTTTTTGGCTCAATCCCCTGACTCTCTGAACTTACAGACCTTCCCCGGTCTGCCTGGCAGTTCCTCTTATGCATCTCAAGATGTGATATGTGGCCAACCCGTGTTCTTGGCTGTCATGTCAATCTGACGCCTTTCCACAGCTGTCAAAATAAACTCTCTCTCTTTCCCCACCCCCGTCCCGGTTTTCTCCCCTGGAGGAGAAACAGATGGTCCATATCAGTCGCTTGTCATTTCTGCTCCCTGGGGTGCAACACCCCCTTCTTTCCCTTCTCCCTCTTCCTCCCCCCACCCTCAGCCTACCAGGGGAGAAGAAGCAGATTGCTCTTGCCAGACTTCCAAACGGAGTCCTTACAAGAGGGCATACGGACTTAGATTGAGGGCCACATAAAATTAGGCTGATCTTAGGGTGTGTGGGTGTTGGGTGCAGAGGAGTGGTGGGAAGAACCAGCTGGGGCACCCCCAAGGGGAGAAGTCTCAGCCTGGGGAGTAATGGTGGGACGACAATGAATGGTCAGAAGGAGAAGATAAATGGTGCAGATAATCCCCAGCAATGCTTAACTCTGTTGACTTTTCTGGCAGATACCTGGCCATCCGATACCCGCTGCGGTCCCGGGAGTTGCGGACGCCCTGCAACGCGGTGGCTGCGATGGCCGTCATTTGGGGCCTCTCCGTGATCTTTTCGGGGCCCTACCTGAGCTACTACGACCTGATTGAATGGGAGGGCAGCTACATCTGTGTGCCAGGATGGGAGGAATGGCGCAGGAAGATCATGGACACCTGCACCTTCACTTTTGGCTACGTCATCCCGGTGCTGATCGTCAGCCTCTCCTACACGCGGACGATTAAATACCTGTGGACGGCGGTGGACCCCCTGGAAGACATGTCCGAGTCTAAGAAGGCCAAGCGCAAAGTGACCAAGATGATCATCATCGTGACTGTCCTCTTCTGCCTCTGCTGGCTGCCCTACCACGTCGTCGTGCTCCGTTACCTCTACGGAGACTTCCCTTTCAACCAGACCACCTATGCCTTCCGGCTCCTCTCCCACTGCATGGCCTATGCCAACTCTTGCCTCAACCCCATCGTCTACGCCCTGGTCTCCAAGCACTTCCGCAAGGGCTTCAAGAAGGTCTTCAGCTGCCTGCTGCGGAAGAAGGCCCGGAACAGGGTCCACGTTGTCCATGCTGCTCATACCGTCCACGGCTTTGAGGCAGGTTCCACAGAAGTCTCTCAGATGAACGAGGACAACAATGGGCAGCTGAATGGATGTGAACTGGATGCAAGGTCTCTTGTGGTCTCCACAGGACCCGGCAGGACCCTCCATGTTTCTTAAACTGAGTTGAACAGCAACTCAGGCAAGTGGAGTGAGATGCTTCAATTCTAGAGGATATCTTTGGTGAAGTTCTTTGTTGAACGTCACAATGTTCTTTCTTCTGGGGCTGGACTTCAGGGCCAAAGGCAAAGGTCATAGGAGGATTGAAGGCCTGCTACTATTTCTGCAGCAGGGTCCCTGCCTCCAGCATCCTAAGAGTCACCCAATTAGCATGAAACGGGAGCTTTTTTGCCAGTGTATGCTCCAAAGTTCAGCGCTTCAGTTTCATGAGAAAGGCATGCAAGCTCTGGAACAATGGAACTTTGCAGGGAACACAACTTGAGTCACTCTGAAAGAAGATATTGGAAACATGTACATGCACATCTAGCTGAAAGGCAACACATGGAGACCTGCATTGATCATTGCAAAATATCCCAAATGATTAATATTGTATAATTATAAGACTATTGCATAATCTTAGAAGGCTGTGTAATCTTATAGGGGTGTCACTGTGAGGGGTGCGGTTGTGACTATCATGAAGGGACCCTACGCTTCTGAATTTGCCACTACACTGCTGCCCATAGCCCTGCCTCAACCCCTCAAATGAGCACCCAAAGGTTCTGGGGGAGGCACTGGCAAAGAGGTCCCACATCAACACTTGGGCCCACTGGGGCAAGTTGGGGACCTACAAGAACTAATGCTAGTCATCACAGCATCGTTTCTTTTTTCTTATTCCAACTTAAAAAACAAAACAAAACATTTTATAGTCAGCAGGGAGGCGGGTGGCATGTACATAGTTACAGGTGCTCATTTCATTTATTTTTACTTTAAGAATCCTTTATGCTTTTACTTCTGCAGACCTCAGGGTTCTGGGTTCCCCTGATCTTGCTGGTCCCTCCCTCTTGTTTCTCATTTTGGCTCAATTTCCATTGGTACTCACCAACTAAGTCCCTTATTAGTGGGAACAACAACAGCCCCTATCATGTCTATTATTCCCTTTAAAGTCACCATGCATTTTTTAAAAATAAAAAATGGTGTTTTCACACAAAAGCTAGAACACCATTGCCCAGTTAGCAGTCATTATTGAGTGTCTATTAACAAGCTTTTTCGGGCGGAATAAAAGTTACAAATGTTCCCCCCCCCCGCTCTTCTGACTACATAAAATAATTGTGCTCCCCTGTGGTGTTAATAAGAGCTTTCTCTCTATGCAGATTGAATCCTAATTGGCAGGCAGCAGGGTACACGCCGTGCCCTGTGGCAACAATGGGAGTCGGAGGTGGCCGACTCTGATTGGATTAGGAAGAGATTTGCATCCACCTTCAAGTCATCAATTGGGCTCGGAGACCTTGTTGAATCACAGCCTTGTGACAGTGCAAAATCTCTTTCCTTCACATCTTAATATCACAGGGCATAACAAAGAGTGGTGTAATTACCAGTAACGCTCGCTTATAATTTCTGGGAGCCTACAGCAGACCAGGTCATTTGCCCCCCTGATTAGCTAGCATCGCGGTTTTCTAATGTGACTTGGCTCCTACTCCTGGCTGATAGACTGTAGCGCACCGCTTGGCTTCATATAAATCAAAAACACAGAGGGTGGGTGGGGGGAAGCTTGTTATTCAGCACGACCAGAGGGTGCGTGCCACAAGTTATGCAGAACACACTACAGTTTCACTTGAGTACAACCAATTTGCCTCAATACACCCAGTGAGTCACAACGGGCAGAAATGCCGGGCGCTCAGTCCATCCTTGATAGAAGCCTTCGTCAAGCTCGACTTCAGTTGGAGGCGATGAGGGAGACACAGTGCAATCGAAATCTGCCTGTGTGCTTAAGGATTAAAGGGTGTCTTATCATTTCAATGGTTGGCTGGAAGCCAAGAAGGCACTCTATGGATGAATCCTATTCCAGAAGATAAACAGCAGCAACACAGAAAGAGGAACTACATTCAGAAAACTGTTTCATAAATCACTTTGGAAATCTAGCATTATTGAGAGGGGTGAGGAACAAATTCAATTCGGCTTGCACTTAAAGGTGAACCAACCTAATTTGCACTTTCTGAAACAAGACGCAAACTGAAACAACAGCTGTCCTTCAAGATTCGGCTTTCCCAAATTTGGCAATGCATTTCTCTAGCCAATGCGTATACAAATGCATGTACAAGAGTGAAGCCTGCATAGAAATGGATGTATTGGTGAAAATAACATAGAAGAAGCACCATGGGTTAGGGAAAATTTGTGTATTAGGAGAAATTCGAACTAAACTGCTGATGGGCTTTTCATGAGGACTTTTTTTTTTTTTAAAGCAATAATTCATGTTAGGCAGGTTCGTCTTTAAAAGTGAACAGGATTAATCTTTTCCTCCAAACCTAGTTCATATTTTAGAATGTAAGAAGGGCCTACTCGCATCCGACTAAAGGTCCACCTGGTCCAGCATCCTTTTCTCACAGTGGCCAACCAGATGCCTCTGGAAAGCCTGCAGTCACAACTCCACACTCCACTCCTGCAGTTTCCAGCAACGGGGCATTCAGAGACATCCTGCCTTCAACAGTGGCGGTAGAACACAGCCTTATTCTCTGTGACTCTATCTACTTCTTGTGCGAGCAAATGCCATAGTTTAACTATGCACTGTGTGAAAAGGGACTTTCTTTTGCCTGCCTCGGATATTGCAACATTCAGCTTCATCCCTGAGTTCTAGGGGTTTAAAGGGAGAAAAGTTTCTTTCTCCATACACCTCTATCATGCCTCCCTCCCTTCCCCTTGTTTCTAAACTAAAATGCCCCAATTGCTGCAACCTTTCCTCATATAGGTCTTGTTGCAGAACTGATGAAGAATATAAACAATATTAAAATAGAAAAGTATAAAGAATTAAGTAGAATTTTTTTATTAAAATGGTATAGAACTCCGGCACAAATGGCGTATATAGGGAAAGGGTTTAGTCCCAAATGCTAGCATTGTGGTCAGGAAAAAGGACTATATTCACACATGTGGTGGGAATGTAATCTGGTTAAGGAATATTGGCAAAAGATTATAAAGGTAATTTCTGGATTATTTCAAATAAACATAGAAGTTAATAGGGATTTGTTATTTTCGGGAATACTGGGAAATAACGAAGTAAAAAGTAATAAGCAAGAGTTGTACAAGATTATGATTTTAGCTGAAATGGCAGTTATTGCTTTGGGATGGAAAGAAAAGGCCAAATGGAATATGGAAAAATGGAATGATTATGTTTTTGCAGTGGCATAGCGTGGGGGGTGCAGGGGGGGCCGGCCGCACCGGGCGCAACATCTGGGGGTTAGGGTTAGGGGGCGCAAATCCACGGGTTAGGGGGCGCAAATCCACGGGTTAGGGGGCGCAAGTTACTTGCCTTGCCCCGGGTGCTAACAACCCACGCTACGCCACTGTGTTTTTGAATACGTACAATCAGAAATATTCGCACAGATAGTGGCAGAGGATAGATGGGAAAATAAATGCCAAAGAATCACAAATAAATGGGCATTTTACAGGAACTGGATAGAAAGAGGGGAAGCCAACCCTAACATACAAGCTCGAATGAACAGACTGTGTACATGGATAAAGATATGAAGAAGGAAGGCCTGACTCGGGGGGAGGGCTGGAGTGGGGAGGGAGGGGGAAGAAAAAAATAAAAAAATATATAGGTCTTGTTGCATGACCTTGGTCATTTTGGTTGCACTTTTCTGAACCTTTTCTAGTTCTAGAGGTGGCTCTGCTAAGTTGAGGTGGGCCCTTCTGGGGTCTCATTGTCACACACACACACACACACACACACACACACACACACACCCCTCCCAAAATGTCACCTACGCCAGTCATGAGCCTGTTTCCTTATCAAGTGTGCAGCCTCAGCGAGACCAGCCTCATGCAAACAGCCTCACCAACTTCATCCTGAAATTTTAATTAACTGCTAGACCATAATCAAATTACAATGCAGCTTGTCAGCTTGGCTAATTCAAAGCCATTTGTGGGGAAGCTAATCTATTTAATTGGTAACAAAAAAGACGTTTTTCATGGCCAACAGCCATAGACCATGGGGTGTCTAAACATCTTTTTTTGGCCTGAGGGCAATAGTGCCCCATTACAGCCCTTTTGGGGGCCACATCCCAGTGGTGCCTGTGTCCAAAAAAAGACTGACAATGACCATGGACACCACACACTTCATCAGCTGTTGTTTATGCTGCTTTCCACCCTCCCTGTCCCAATGGTCACCAGTCACCACTGGGTAGGTGCACTGATCTGCATCCCCTTGACTTCCATCCTTATTGCGGTGCTGGGCTGGGCAGAGAGGGACCACTCTGCCCAGCTCAGTGTTGCAACAGGGAAGAAAACCTCTCTGCTCGGCCCAGCACTGTGAAGCCTTGACTTGGGGAGTGGGAAATTAAAATGGCTAGGGGAGGCAGGACACAGCCTCTGCCATAGTCAGACAGTGGGGCAATGGGGGCAGTCATGTACCCCCACCCCAACAACAATGCACCTAGAAGGATGATATGTTGTGAGGGTGCAGTACTGAGAAGTACTGTGGGGGAGGAAATGGTCCATTATCAGACAAGAAGCACCATGACTGCATGTCCTACTTGCACACACCGCAATGGAGCCTGGAATGTGGCTGGGCCTGGTTTCTCCCTGAAATTAGCAATGCTCTGAATTGGGAATCCATTTCTTAGGGTAGAAATGAACCCAGAGGAAGATTGTAGGCATGGAGAGCTTTTCGTTCTGTTTTTTGCTCTGCCCTTCAGATGCAGAACCTGGCAGCTTGCAGTCGTCAAATCCTTGCCAAGCTCTCCGGTCTCGTGGGTGTCGCTAAAAGGGCTTTTTGCAATGTCATCCATTGCAAGTACCCTTCCCTCCTCATCTCTGCCTGCTCCTAATTAATGGTACTCGAACGTCTTGTGTTCATCATTCGAAGGTCAGTTGTTGCTGCCACCGAAGACGGCTGCTTGTTATTGCCCTTTTTATTTCTTAACAACTTCCCAACATTGATTAAATCTGGTGCTAAAGTTGCCCAACATCTCCTTCCGTGGCCTCATATTCTCTTAAATGAGCTGGCTTTGCGGATGAAAGTTCAGCTTCCTCAAGTCCCTGCTGCTTACAGAGAGCTCTTCCAGAGGTGTTTGGTTCAGCTGGCACTCTGCATATCCCCTAGAACTATGTGGCTTCTTTAGCTTCACTCTGCAGGGTGACTGCGCAATGGATATTCAGTCTTTGCCAGCAGAAGAGGGGAATCAACCCTTGGCACAGACTGCCTGCCCTCATTAGAAAGGGATTGCTAGTCCTTACAAGACCCAGAGGTGCAGGAACTTTGAATATGGGCTAATTGCTAAATATGTGCTTGATCGTTTGCCATCTCCTAACATAGCACATGCCTCTATTCAGTCATTAATTAGCTCTGACGAGGCGGACATTTCCTTCTGGCCAGCACTGCAACCACACTGGTAACCTCAGCAACGGTCATTTGCAACATTGGCTATTTCTACTACATTATGGATTTACAAAGTGTTAGCGCAGTTCAGGCCTGTCATAAAATATACAGTGGCACCTTGGTTCTCAAATGCCTTGGTTCTCAAACGCCTTGGTTCCCAAACCCTGAAAACCTGGAAGTAAGTGTTCTGGTTTTCAAACGTTTTTCGGAAGCTGAACTTCTGATGCGGCTGTCAGCTATTGTTTCCGGGATGACTGCACCAATCAGAAGCCGCACCTTGGTTTTTGAACATTTCGGAAGTCAAACAGACTTCCAGAATGGATTAAGTTCAAGAACCAAGGTGCCACTGTATTTGGCGCTTTTGGTTTTGCTATTTATTTTGCGTTTTTGAGGCTTTTTCGGTTAATTTGTTTTTGTGACTGTGTGGAACCCAGTTCAGCTGATTGATTGATTGTGTGACTGCGGAAACGGATAAAAGTCCCCCCTCCAAACAATGACTATCATCAGAGCAAGTAAGAAAAAATAATAATTTTAATTTTCATAAACTACAATACTGTTTTATTTATTTTATAGTACAGTACATTGATCATTGCTTTCATTTTATGGATCAATGGTCTCATTAGAGAGTAAAATTCATGTTAAATTGCTGTTTTAGGAGTTGTTTTTAAAAGTCTGGAATGGATGAATTCATTTTGCATTCATTTCTATGGGAAAGCGCGCCTTGGTTTTGGAACGCTTTGGTTTTGGAACGGACTTCCGGAACAGATTAAGTTTGAGAACCAAGGTGCCACGGTAGTTCATTTAAGCCGGTAATGTAGCATCTGACACACTTTTTTGACGGCAGATTTGCATGTGAATCAGGACTGTCGTATGATTCAGCCTCCTGCATTTTTCATTACAAGACTTTGTAAAATCAAGCATGACCCTTATCTTTTGTGATCCCAAACATTATCAGTGTGGGGGTGTATAATGCACTATCATCCACAGATATTTATTTGCCTCAGCCACTAGCCTCTGTAATTTGAATATAAACTACAGAAATGTATCAACAACTAAGGAGGTAAAATTAACGAACTAAATTATCACATGGCAGCCATTGCAAGGCAGATAGAATTACCAAACTCAGTTGGAATTTTTAAATTACGCAAATTAAAATGTGCAGCCCATTGTAGCTGCTCTTATTTTAATGGTGGCTGCGGAGAATTTTACACTTTTGTCTTGATCCGTAAGGAGAAAAGTCACACAATTTCCTGCCCTTCCTCACAGGTGAGCCTGTCTCTATCATCACTTGCTTTCAGAGGAATTTGAAAACATTCCAGTTCTCCCAGGCATGTTTGGTGACTGAAAAATGCTGTTCCTGGCAACCCCGAGATCGTTGGATGAAGGAGTGTTTGTAACTTTCACTGCTTTTGGAAAGCTTTCCACCGTAAATGATTTTAGAATGTTTTAACTGTTTCGGAAAGTTTTTGCTTTCTTTCTTTGTCTTTAAATTGCATACCTGTTTGCCATCATGGTCTCCTTGGGGAGGAAGGGTGGGGTATAAACTCAATTAATCAGCAACAGCTGGCTGAAACACCCTGGATGAAACAGTAAATAACTCTTTATGTGAATCTCTGTACAGTTGTACCTTGGTTTTTGAACAGTTTAGTTCTCGGACATCTTAGCTCTCGGACGCCACAAATCCAGAAGTGAGCGTTCCAGTTTGTGAACTATTTTTGGAAGCCAAACGTCCAACATGGCTTCCGCAGCTTCCAATTGGCTGCAGGAGTTTCCTGCAGCCAATCAGAAGCTGCACTTCGGTTTTTGAATGTTTTGGACTTTGAAAGGACTTCCGGAACATATTCCGTTCAACTTCCAAGGTACGACTCTACAAAGAACAAAAGAACAGTACGTGAACCACGTTTTCAGCACTGCCATCTCCACATGGAAGAATCCAGTATTGCACCGGGATTCTCTTATAGCAACCCTCAAGTGCTGATGAGGGAAGCACATCCTAGATATCTCCTTTGCCCTCTGACAGTAGCCTTGTCCGGGCATCCCAGATCACCTTGGTCTTTGGCCATTTCAAAATTGCTGCTATTCTGCAAGTGGGATTCAATTGCATATCACGGCAAATTCAGGTTGCACAATTAATAATTGACTGGGTGGTATTGCATAACAACAACAACTATTATTGTTATTTGTTAAATTTGTATACCATCCTTCCTTCGAAGATCTCAGGGCAGTTCACAGCATAAAAATAGAAGATAAAAACACAAAATACATAATGAAAACAAGAATGAAAACAAAACAAGCCAATAACCTCCTTTTACTCTCTCCCTCCCACAAACACATTTAAAAGAATATAGGATGTTAATCAGCCAAAGGCTTAGTTGAAGAGGAACATTTTTGCTTGGCACCTAAAGGTGTACAATGAAGGTGTCAGGTGAGCCTCCTTGGGGAGAGCATTCCACAAATGGGGAGCCACTGCAGAGAAGGCCCATTTTCATGTTGCCAGACCTCTTGTGGATGAGGCACGTGAAGAAGGGCCTCAGATGATGTTCGAAGGGTCCAGGTAGGTTCATATGGGGAAGAGATGGCTCTTGAGGTTATCACAGTCCTGAACTATTTAAGGCACTTTGAATTGGGACCAGAAACTTAACTGGCAGCCAGTGCAACTGGACCAGGGTCGGTGTAATAAGCTCAAATCATCTTGCCTGGTGAGCATCATAGCTGCCAAATTCTGCACCAGCTTCCCCCCAAGATCAAACCTGCCTGCCAAAAAAGTTGGACCTTTTGCAGTAAGGAAAGTGACAGGAAAATCCACTGGTAAGTGTGGGATAATGGCTGCTTTGATGCCGTTGTCTAACCTTCCTGCAAACAAATCAGGATGAATCCTCATAAACCAGCACCCATAGTTCATCGCTATGGCCATTTTGCTAATGGATATCCATTTCCCCCATGCGGATTGTGGTTCCATCTAGCCACATTATATCAGTTTGCTTCTAATTATGCTAATAATGTGCATCTCTCCTCACAGCAGTCTGTATGAAAGCACAAAAGTAATTAATTTGAAACTGAAGGGGAAAATAAACAATATGCAGAAAGTTCAGTCACTCTCTCGAGAGTCTGATGTGTTCTAAATTCAAACGTACAAAAACTGAGAAGATGGGAAGAGTTTCAAGAGTCCCACAGGTGAGGTTTGGCACCCTTGAGACTCTCTAGGCAAAAGCTGAAATGCCCCTACTGGCAGTTCATTGAAGAAACTTCATTGGTGCATGTTGACTCAATGCTTATTTAGATCTTTTTCTGTGATTTAAAACCTTGCCGGATCAGCTTAAAAACACACAAATATAATTAAAAGATATCTAAAACTATGAAACAGTAGAAGAATAAAATAACAGCATTAAACACAATTTTCACCAGAAATCCAAAACCTGGTAAAATAAAGTTCTTTGCCTGGAACTAAAAAGACATTAAAATGGTTGCAAGGCAAGTCTCCTTGGGGAGAGGATTATGCACTTAGGGCCAAGGGTAGGTATATATCTTCCATTACTCTTTGAAAGCATCCTCTATTTGAAGGACAGTCTGGTTCAAGTTTGGGTGAAAGTTATCTCTCTCCAGTATGGGAGAGAGAGGGCCCAATTCGAAGTGCTGGTTTTGATCTTCTCCTGAGCTATGGCCAGCAGGTACCTTGAAAAACACGCCTCCTTTTCTTTGGCTGAAACCATCTTGCCCATTTCCCCCATCCCCAGCAGCACCCAGAAATGCCAGGGTCCTAGTACCCTTAGCTTGCCTTGGGCCCTTCCTTTTAACAAAAAAAATCCTGGTTTAGTGGCTCTGAGCAGTGCTGGGTCTAGCCACCATTTCAATTTCTCACAGTTCCCCAGAACAACACTACATTTTTTAAAAAAATAATTTTTTATTAAATTTTCCATTATACAAATTTGCCGTATCAAACAATTTTCACAAATTTCCACTTTTGGACTTCCATCAGCTTCTCTGCCAGTCATCCATATTTTTCCATTTTTACACAATTTCTAAATTTAATATTGCATTTCAATATAACCCTTACTGTCCTATTTCTGTTTAACAATACTCTAACTTTCACAAAGCCTCTTTAAATCCCACTAGCGTTGTTTGTTCATCACATATACTTTTCAGATATACAGCAAACTTTCCCCAGTCCTCGATGAACTTGTGGTCCCATTGATATCTAATCTTCCCAGTTAATTTGTCCAGTTCTGCATAGTCTATAAGTTTCATTCTCCATTCTTCAAGAATCGGTAGTTCCTCCTGTTTCCATTTTTGGGCCATTAATATTCTTGCTGCTGTTACTGCGTATTGAAAAAGTTTATGGTCCCTCCTATCTATCTCTCTTCCTGTTATTCCTAACAAACAGAACAACACTACATTGAGGTCCTCATGGTCATTCTCGGTGTGCAGGAGGAGGCTAAGGGTGGAAGTTTTCTCTCTCTTAACCCTTCCCACACACGGGGTTCTAACAAAAAGTGAGCATGTTGAGGTTCTGAGGTAAAAGAATGCAAATCAAAGGCTCTGGCAACGCCTGTGAAAACAGTAATTACCCAGCATATCTTGTCTTGAGAGGCAGTCAAGTGTGTCTGACATATCTTCTCACTCCACCTCAGGGGACTTCATTAGCATTTTCTGAAGGTTTATCATGCCGATCGTTCGGCAACCACTGACAGTTCCCCGGTTTATGTTGCTCTGGGAAAGGGGGGGCAAACTTCTGTGGGAAAAGATTTGTGGGGGTGTCATCCCCACCCTGGGGGTGGGAGTTTCCAAATGTGGAGAGTGGCCTTGGGTGCCCCCCTGTAAATCCTAACTGCCATCAAGACAGCTGTCTAAGAGAAGAACGGGAGGCGAGGAGGAGCTGTTCAGGGAAAGGGAAAGGCAAAGGACTGGATGGTTAAGTCCAATCAAAGGCGACTATGGCGCTCATCTCATTTTCAGGTCAAGGGAGCCAGCGTTTGTCCACAGACAGCTTTCTGGGTCATGTGGCCAGCAGGACTAAACCACTTCTGGTGCAATGGGACACTGTGATGGAAACCAGAGAGCATGGGATCACCGTTTACCTTCTTACCGCAGCGGTACCTAATTATCTACTTGCACTGGTATGCTTTTGAACTGCTAGGTTGGCAGGAGCTGGGACAGAGCAATGGGAGCTCACCCCATCACTGGAATCGAACTGCCAATCTTCTGATCGACAAGCCCAAGATGCTCAGTGGTTTAGACCACAGTGCCACCCGCATCCCTAAGCAAACTATCAAGGACAATGCAGCCAGAACCGCCACAGACATTGGCTGCAACTTGAAGTGAGTGCACTAGGAAGGAGGCGAGGGAGTGTTGGAGGGGTACAAAGCGTTGGTCCTCTGAGATTCTCTGCAAGGGAGGGGAGCCTAGAGGGGGGGAGTCATCCTATGCAACAGACTGGCAATAATTTACTCAGGACTGCTGTAAAAGGGTGCCTATTTCACACATGCTTAGGCTTTAATGGTCACTGACTGTAATCCTCACCTCTCACTGCTATCCAACTCCTTCCTACCTTCCATGTCCTTCTTTAATATACTAAGAGTTCATTTGAAGAGTCAAGAAAAGCCCAAGCGGTGACGACCGCTGTTCATTTTTAAGAGGCCAACAAAGACTCTTTGTTTTGTTGCCAGAGACATAACACAACTACCCCTCGCGGGGGGGGGGGGGGGACGGACCCAATAGTATCTGAGCACACCTGGATTTCCCCCTCCTCGCAAGCAAATAAGCACTCAGCTGTTATACATAACTGAAATATCTTTCGATAACCTTCCCTGCAGCTAGCCATTTGATGCATTTAAATTGACAAATTATCATCCCTGCAGACAATGTTTGGTCTCCTATTGATTGGATTGGATGAATTTGTTTCTTGCATACTGCTTGAGCGGCAGAGATGGCACTTCATAAATTCAGGGTGGCTGGGTGGGGGGCAGAGCTGAGGGGTGCCATAGCTCATCTAAATTCAAATTATGTTACTCTAATTTCTTCCTCCATTATTGGCCTTTGTGAAAATACTAGGTTGCTTCCACAGCTAAAGGCATTGTTTTCCAGCAAGCATCTGGAAGTGGGATTCAAAGGGAGATCGAGTGGTTGTTCAAGACAGGCTAATTCCAGGTTGGAGGGGGCTCTCGGACAATGTGTGCTCTGGCAGGCCCCTTCACCCATTTGAATACAAGTTCTCTTCTGATTGACTGTGCTGCTAAGCCTTATTGAATTATAAGCATAGGGTAATTATTATGCTGTGTTTATTTCAGCTGCAAATTTCATAAAGGTCGCCATAGTTGTGACGTAGGTATTCCTGTTCAGAACCAGAGTGCAATGCTGCAATTAATCTGAGCTTAGAAACTAGAGGCAAATTTTCGTTAGAGACTTCTATCGAATTATAGTGCAGGGCAGGTAATCTTACACCACCGTGATATACCGTATTTTTTGCACCATAACACTCACTTTTTTCCTCCTAGAAAGTAAGGGGAAATGTCTGTGCGTGTTATGGAGGAAATGCCTACGGGTGGCATGCCTACGGATTTTCCTCCTCTAAAAACTACGTGCGTGTTATGGTCGGGTGCGTGTTATAGAGCGGAAAATACGGTATATAGAATAATCATAGCTGTCAACTTACAGATTTGAAAATAAGGGACCAGCAGCCTTGAAAATAAGGGATCAGCAGCCAAAATAGGGGATTTTCCGGGCACAGGTATGTTCAACTTCTGAGCCCCTCCAAGCCAAAGGCAGAAAGCCTAGCCAGCAGCCAAACGAAGCCTCATCAATAAGGGACAGCAGCGGGACATGGCGCTGGGATAAGGGACTGTCCTGCCAAATAAGGGATACTTGACAGCTATGAGAATAATTGAATTAGAATTGTAGTGTTGGAATTTAAAAAACAGCATAACAACCCTCTTGACCTTCTGTCCCATATGGGGATCGAACATGCAACCTTGTCTTTTATCAGCACCACACTGTTTCGCCTGCTTGGTTTCATTTCTGTTATGAAGCTCATACAAAGGCCTGCGAGGGGGCCAACAAGCTGTTAGCTTTGCTTTGCTTTTACAACTATCCATCGAGAGGGTGCCCATTTGTCTCCACTGCAGACATGCTTAGGAGGACACTTCATAGCTTTGTCAAAGATGATAAAATCGTATTATCAGCGGGGGAAAGGGGGGGGAATTGGAGGGCAAAAACAACAAGCTTCATCACTTCCGAGAATACAAGCTATAAAATTAACAAGGGAACCAGTCTGCTAGAGGTATATAGCTTTGGGGAGCCCTTTCAATAGTAGGTAATGATGATGGATCTCCATAATTTCAAATAGTTTGGCTTAAGTCAAGGATTGGGACCCGTGGCCCTGAGGATGTGGCTGGACTCTAGCTTCCTTCATTCCTGACCATCCCTGGCTTTGCTTATTGGGGCAGACAAGAGTAGGGGGTCCTGCAACATCTAGAAGAGCACAGGTAGGGATGAAGAACAAATCTGATTCTGTTCACAGTGAAAAGGGCATTTTGCAATTTCTGAAACAAGAAGCAAACCAAAACATAGCCATCTCTTGAAATTCACACTTCTCCCAATTTTGCAGTGCAGTTCTCCAGCCAAGCAATGTGTACAAAAATGTATATGCTTGGGCAAAGTGTGCATTGAACATGCATACGTTAGTGAAAATACATGCATGCAATAATGCAGGTCGTTAGAATAAGCTGCTATGCACACAAAAAAGTATATTATGCAATGCTGCATACAAAAAAATGAAATTCACACTAAATTAGTGATGAATTTTCTTTAGGACTTTTTTTTGGGGGGGGGTTGAATCGAAAATCAATGTAGAAATGTAGAGAGCTGAAGACTGAAACCCCAGTTGACAGATTTGCCCATCCCTAGCCAGGAAGGAGTTCCACAGCATTGAGCTGGCAATACTGAATGCACGACTCCTGCACGACTCAAGCAGTGAATTCCCTCAGAGACTTCGGTGACTGGGAAGGGATATGAGGACTCAGGTGGTCCTTAAGGTAACCTGGACTCAAGTTGTCAAGGGCCTTGCAAATTAATTTAAGCACCTTGGCCTTGGCCTGTAGCATATGGGCAGCCAGGGAAAGATTTTAAGCACTGGAGCTGTGTGTTGGTGGTACTCTGTCCCCACCAACAGTTGAGCTGCAACCTCCAAGGATTGTGCTGGTGGCTTCCTTCTCACGCCAAGAAGCATTGTGGTGGAGATTCTGGGCATACATGTCAGCTGTCTCAGAGGATAGCAGGAGAAAGGGGAAATGTCAAGGTACCATGCGAGGGCAGCCACACAATCAAAGGCAAGGTTTCAAATGTCATTGCGCTTGACCTTTCACGGCCACCAGCAATTCCTGTCTCTGCAGCTTTGATGCAGCCCATGAAAGTGGTTCTGTGCACAGACAGAGCAGCCTTTTGCAGAGCAGAAGTGGAAGCGCTGCAGATCTTCAAGCCCTGAACACCAAACGGTGGCATCTAGTTCTGCAAGCCATTCCCAAAGGTGTTGTGAGTGGTGGGTTTGGGTATGAACACCCACAAACTTCCTTGTCTGCAGGGAGGTCAAAGAATTCTGATGGCATCTGGAGCAGAATTGGCCATGTTTGCTGATTTGTCCTACATCTGGAACAGAAATCAATCCAATTTCCAATCTTAGTTTAGTTCTCCACATTTCCATTTATGAGTGCTTTTGAAAATTCATCAGCATTTCACTATGGATGTCTCCCAAGAAACACATTTTTTTGCATGCAAGTTTGCCTAAGATACCCCTTCATGGATCACTGCCTTGCCGTGGCGAAGGGGCTTGAAGAACTCAAAGAAGCTATGAACTATGCCGAGCAGGGCACCCAAGATGAACAGGTCATAGTGGAGAGTTTTGACCAAACGTGATCCACCTGGAGGAGGAACCGGCAAGCCACTCCAGTATCCCTGCCAAGAAAACTCCATGGACAAAGACAACAGGCATATAAAAGTTATGACGCTGGAAGATGAGCCCCTCAGGTCGGAAGGCGTCCAACATGCTACTGGGGAAGAGCGGAGGACAAGTACAAGTAGATCCAGAGCTGATGAAACGGCTGGGCTAAAGCCGAAAGGACGTTCAGTTGCGGATATGCCTGGAAGCGAAAGGAAAGTCCAATGCTGTAAAGAAAAATATTGCATAGGAACCTGGAATGTAAGAACCATGAACCTGGGTAAGTTGGATGTGGTCAAAAATGAGATGGCAAGAATAAATATTGACATCCTGGGCATCAGTGAACTAAAATGGACGGGAATGGGCGAATTCAGTTCGGATGACCATCATATCTACTACTGTGGGCAAGAAACCCGCAAAAGAAATGGAGTGGCCCTCATAGTCAACAAAAGAGTGGCGAAAGCAGTACTGGGATACAATCTCAAAAATGATAGAATGATCTCGATACGAATCCAAGGCAGACCTTTTAACATAACAGTAATCCAAGTTTATGCACCAACTACTGGTGCTGAAGAAACTGAAATTGACCAATTCTATGAGGACTTACAACACCTTATAGAAGTGACACCAAAGAAGGATGTTCTTCTCATTATAGGGGATTGGAATGCTAAAGTAGGGAATCAAGAGATAAAAGGAACAACTGGCAAGTTTGGCCTTGGAGAGCAAAATGAAGCAGGGCAAAGGCTAATAGAGTTCTGTCAAGAGAACAAGCTGGTCATCACAAACACGCTTTTCCAACAACACAAGAGACGACTCTACACGTGGACATCACCAGATGGGCAGCATCGAAATCAGATTGATTATATTCTCTGCAGCCAAAGATGGAGAAGCTCAATACAGTCAGCAAAAACAAGACCTGGAGCTGACTGTGGCTCAGATCATCAGCTTCTTATAGCAAAATTCAAGCTTAAACTGAAGAAAGTAGGAAAAACCACTGGGCCGGTAAGATACAATCTAAATCAAATCCCTTATGAATACACAGTGGAAGTGAGGAACAGGTTTAAGGATTTAGATTTGCTAGACAGAGTGCCTGAAGAACTATGGATGGAGGCTCGCAACATTATACAGGAGGCAGCAACGAAAACCATCCCAATGAAAAGGAAATGCAAGAAAGCAAAGTGGCTGTCCAATGAGGCCTTACAAATAGCGGGGGAGAGAAGGCAAGCAAAATGCGAGGAAGATAGAGAAACAGGAAATTGAATGCAGATTTCCAAAAAATAGCAAGGAGAGACAAGAAGGCCTACTTAAACGAGCAATGCAAAGAAATAGAGCAAAACAACAGAATGGGAAGAACCAGAGATCTGTTCAAGAAAATTGGAGATATGAAAGGAACATTTCGTTCAAAGATTGCCATAATAAAGGACAAAAGTGGTAAGGACCTAACAGAAGCAGAAGACATCAAGAAGAGGTGGCAAGAATACACAGAGGAATTATACCAGAAAGATATGAATGTATCGTACACCCCAGGTAGTGGGGTTGCTGAGCTTGAGCCAGACATCCTGGAGAGTGAAGTCAAATGGGCCTTAGAAAGCACTGCAAATAACAAGGCCAGTGGAAGTGATGGTATTCCAGCTGAACTATTTAAAATTTTAAAAGATGATGCTGTTAAGGTGCTACACTCAATATGCCAGCAAGTTTGGAAAACTCAGCAGTGGCCAGAGGATTGGAGAAGATCAGTCTACATCCCAATCCCAAAGAAGGGCAGTGCTAAAGAATGCTCCAACTACCGCACAATTGCACTCATTTCACATACTAGCAAGGTTATGCTTAAAATTCTACAAGGAAGGCTCAAGCAGTATGTGGACCGAGAACTCCCAGAAGTGCAAGCTGGATTTAGAAGAGGCAGAGGAACCAGAGACCAAATTGCAAACATGCGCTGGATTATGGAGAAAGCTAGAGAGTTCCAGAAAGACATCTACTTCTGCTTCATTGACTATGCAAAAGCCTTTGACTGTGTCGACCACAGCAAACTATGGCAAGTTCTTAAAGAAATGGGAGTGCCTGATCACCTCATCTGTCTCCTGAGAAATCTCTATGTGGGACAAGAAGCTACAGTTAGAACTGGATATGGAACAACTGATTGGTTCAAAATTGGGAAAGGAGTACGACAAGGCTGTATATTGTCTCCCTGGTTATTTAACTTATACGCAGAATTCATCATGCGAAAGGCTGGGCTGGATGAATCCCTAGCCGGAATTAAGATTGCTGGAAGAAATATCAACAACCTCAGATATGCAGATGACACAACCTTGATGGCAGAAAGTGAGGAGGAATTAAAGAACCTTTTATTGAGGGTGAAAGAGGAGAGCGCAAAATATGGTCTGAAGCTCAACATCAAAAAAACGAAGATCATGGCCACTGGTCCCATCACCTCCTAGCAAATAGAAGGGGAAGAAATGGAGGCAGTGAGAGATTTTACTTTCTTGGGCTCCATGATCACTGCAGATGGTGACAGCAGCCACGAAATTAAGAGACGCCTGCTTCTTGGGAGGAAAGCAATGACCAACATAGACCGCATCTTAAAAATCAGAGACATCACCTTGCCAACAAAGGTCCGTATAGTTAAAGCTATGGTTTTCCCAGTAGTGATGTATGCAAGTGAGAGCAGGACCATAAAGAAGGCTGATCGCTGAAGAATTGATGCTTTTGAATTATGGTGCTGGAGGAGACTCTTGAGAGTCCCATGGACTGCAAGAAGATCAAACCTCTCCATTTTGAAGGAAATCAGCCCTGAGTGCTCACTGGAAGGACAGATCGTGAAGCTGAGGCTCCAATACTTTGGCCACCTCATGAGAAGAGAAGACTCCCTGGAAAAGACCCTGATGTTGGGAAAGATGGAGGGCACAAGGAGAAGGGGACGACAGAGGACGAGATGGTTGGATAGTGTCTTCGAAGCTACCAGCATGAGTTTGACCAAACTGCGGGAGGCAGTGGAAGACAGGAGTGCCTGGCGTGCTCTGGTCCATGGGGTCACGAAGAGTCGGACACAACTAAACGACTAAACAACAACAACTTGCCTAAGATATACATTTTGCAAAGCAATCTTCCCTGATATAATGCATTTTTGTATGTTGTTTTCATTACATTTATGCACTCATTCATTCAAAATCCTTTATTAGGCATAGCACACCACACATTATCAAACAAACATCATATACAGACTGTATAAAATACGGGCTCAGCGGACACAATTTATCCCAGTCCTATTCTTAACTCCAAAAAATAAATCAATGTACATAGATAATATAATACAACTCAGCAACATCACCTACCATTAAGAACCACTAAGTCTCTTTATCATGGCCCATTCTTTCTTCATTTATGCACTCTTTATCCTAGCACAGTGGTACCTCAGGTTACATATGCTTCAGGTTACATACGCTTCAGGTTACAGACTCTGCTAACCCAGAAATTTTACCTCGGGTTAAGAACTTTGCTTCAGGATGAGAGCAGAAATCGTGCTCTGGCGGCGTGGTGGCAGCAGCAGGAGGCCCCATTAGCTAAAGTGGTGCTTCAGGTTAAGAACAGTTTCAGGTTAAGAGCAGACCTCCGGAACAAATTAAATACTTAACCTGAGGTACCACCGTATCTGCATTTTTAGGCACACTACCTAGCTGGAGAACGGCACTGCAAAATTCAGAGATGCTTGCATTTCAAAATATAGGCTATGCTTTGGTTCACGCATTGTTTTGCAAAGTGCAAATGTGATTTGAATTCTCCTCCATCTCTAGTAGCTAATAGCCAGCAGCCTTTGATAGTCATCGGTGCTCTTTTAAGCAAGGGCCTCTTTAGCCACCAGTGGTCGCTTGAGAAACCTATTTAGCTTCCAGATTTACAAGTAGCTAGGGAAAAGGCTGTCTCCTTGCTTGACTGCTTTAATAAAAAAGCCCATTAGCAGATGAGAATTGCCCTCATATGAACTCAGAGAATTCTAGCAATTGCCAGCTGGTGGTGACCATTGGGTCTGGTAGGGCAGAAGGTAGGGAGAGGAACAGTAGGTGGTGCCATAGCAGGCAGAGCCACTCCTGATTAGTAAGAAGTAATAAGGTAGGCAAGTGGGAGAAGACTCAAGTGCACAGCCCCATTCATCCTAATAGACCAGCCGCCAATGGGGGAAATAGCACCAAGCACTTAGACACTGTCCTTTGTTTTCCTATTGTGGGCCAAGTTCTATTTGATTCCATGTTCTCTCAAGCGAACATTTTCAATAGACGTTGTTGTTCCCAGCAGAATGTTGGTGCCGGTAGCGATTGGCCACAAATCTGGATAAAAAGGAAAGAAGATAGATTGATGCTGCTTTTATCGACTCCTGCACAGAATGGTGCACCTCATATTTATTTTATGGCAGGCTGTGCTCTCAGCATCTTGGGCCAGGGAGGCGGAGGGACAGAAAGGGGGACCCTGAATACAATTACCTTAGAGGATGCTTTTGGAGCGCTGGTTGCCTTTTAAATCACTGTGTACCCAACCTGGATCCCAGACATGGGCCATTCTCTTGGGAGATGGTGCGTCTCTTGCTCTTTTTCAAGAGTTCATAAATAAAACTTCTATGAGTCTGCAGTCACTGAGAAGTTTCTCTCATTCACTTGCTCCTTGCAGCCTTGTTTATTAGTTCTTGTCTTGCACTTTTATGAGCTTTGCAGGAATGAATTTCCAACATTGTACCGGTGTAGATTTAAGGGCATTTTAACTGATGGATGCCTTGTTAAGGACCATGGACATATTGTGACCATGGACTACCAATGTGTTTGATTCCTCTGCACTGGTGAATGCTTAACGCAGCCATCAGGCAGCACCTCCTCCCGCTCTTCCTTGCAGCGATCTGATGAGTTCTTAATTTCTCAATGAGAAGCACTATAGCAAAAATTGATTTGATGTGTGTGTGTTTCAACAATTCTCCATCAAGTTATAAGAAAAGAAACTGCATCCAAAAACTTCTCAAAGGGCGGGCATATTGTCCAAATTCATGGCCTAGATTGCATGACCAGGCAGCGACAGCCCCAGCCCCCAGGGATCATAAGGAATAAAGACTCTGACAACGTTCTATGGAATTAAAATTAAGCCACAACTTTATTAAACATCTGAATGTAGGAAGACCTTAGCTTAGGCCTTGGGCGTTCATCTCTCCCAGCCCCCCAGCTGAGGGGAACTGGGGCTCATCAGGGCAAACGGGATATCGGGGTGCTCTGCGAGAAGTAAGTGTAGCAGGCAGCCCGGCCCATATCCCTGCATGCAGGGTAGTTCACTGATGACCTTTCAGTGAATGGCCAGTGACACCCATATATATAAACCCTTTAAGAAGAGGACCCTGGAATCGCTGTCGCAGGGGGGTGAGTCACCGCTTCACGCCCCTCCCCCCAATAGGGAAGAAAAGACTAAAAGATTCCACCCAAGGCCACAAACCGCCAAAGTTGTGATGAATTGCTACGGGGAAGACAAAACCTGCCAATGCAGGAAAATTTCTTCCCGGTCCTTCAACAGCAACCAGTCAAAGACTGTAGCAGCACCTGCTAAACAGGAAGAAAAAGTTAACCTGCAAACAAGAAACATTAAACAAAGGGAGGGTAGGGAGGATGAATCTCCAGAGCCGACTGCCTAGCTATTGTCAGCTCCACCCCCTATTTATAAATGGGGCTGGCCCCACCTCCCAGCAAGAAACTTGATTACTGGGGCTGGATGTGAACCTCCAAAAATTAACACTGAGAGGCAAGCCAGCCCCTGTTTGCCAGTAAGCTCCTTGGGCACTGTAGCACCACGCGCGATCCCACAAAGGGCACCCACAATGTAAAGTGTGAGTGCTCATTGCTAAAGGAGTAGCTACTGTTGACATTAGGGGTCAACAACCTTTTGTGGGTCTGCGGGGACACAATTCAGGGAGTGACACATGCACAGGGTTCTGCCCAACTGTGGGGGGGGGGCAACATGCATGTGTGATGTCACACGGTGGGAGGAGTCCCAATGGGGCCTGTCATGGTGGCAGAATATTGAGGAGGCCCGGCCCCCTCCTTGAATTTTTTTTTGGAGGGGGGGGGACTTGCCCCCTGCTCCCCCAGGTGGCACCCCTGCAGAGTGACATGGACACACACACATCCTCTGGCTGCCTCTGACTCCCAGATCACCCCCCCCCAAAGACAGAAAGATACAAACCGCGCATGCAGGCCCACTTTGCTTTTCTGTGGGGTCTGCGTAAAAGTAGGATCCAGGAGAATTAAAGCAAATCCTCTTGGATGTGCAGGAATCATCACAGAGTGCTAACCAGTTCTCACCCTCAAATTAACTTTTGTTTACTTATTTATTATGCTGATATCCCACACGAGAGCCAGTGTGGTGTAGTGGTTAAGAGCGGTAGACTCGTAATCTGGTGAACCGGGTTTGATTCCCCGCTCCTCCACATGCAGCTGCTGGGTGACCCTCGGCCTCTCAGCCTCACTCGCCTCACAGAGTGTTTGTTGTGGGGGAGGAAGGGAAAGCAGAATGTTAGCCGCTTTGATACTCCTTCGGGTAGTGATAAAGCAGGATATCAAATCCAAACTCCTCCTCCTCCTCCTCCTCCTCCTCCTCCTCTTCTTCCTCCTCCTCCTCCTCCTCCTCCTCCTCCTCCTCCTCCTCCTCTTCTTCTTCCCTCCAGGGAGCTCATGGTGGTGTAAACACTTCTCCACCCACCTCCCCACTTTATCCTCACATCACCCCTGCGAGGTATGTTGAGAGACGGTGACTGGCCCAAGGTTGCCCAGTGGGCTTCATAGCTGAGTGGCCCCTGGAACCTCAGGCTCCCAGCTCTTAGTCCAACACTCTAACCACTACAGGACACTGCCCACTTCTACGCTCTTTCCCTTTTTAGGGCTCTTTACCAATCAGAGGGTGCCTTCAAATAGAGGACTGTCATCTGTAAATGAGGATGCATGGGCACCCTACCAGAAAATGGGAAGGTCACATACAGTTCAGAGCAATCCGATCATCGGCCTTCAAGACCTGTTGTGCACCAATCTTGAAGAAGCCATAGACGCAAAGGTCAATGACTCATGCTGTCATTTGTGCCACCCCCACCTCAAACGCTGGGTCCCACGAACTGCAGACTTGCAGCAGACAAGGAGCTTCAAAAGGAATTGCTATGGCATGCCCATTGTGATCCATGCCTGCTGGCTGGGTCTGAGCCACCTTTTAAATTTAGGAACATAGAATCGTAGAGTTGGAAGAGGCCCTGAGGATCATCTGGTCCAACCTCCTGCAATGCAGAAATCTGAACTAAAGCATCCATGACAGAAGACCATCCAACCTCTGATTAAAAACCTCCAAGGAAGGAGGTTCCTGGGAGCAGGGGTCTCTCCCAGATGTACCTGGAGATGCTGTGAGGGGCTGAACCTAGGGCCTTCTATATGCCGAGCATATGCCTGAACACTGCATTGAAGGACTAGACAATATCCAAGTTGCCTAATCCTTTGAAAGAGGATTAGACAACTCCATGGAGGACAAGGCTATCATTAGCTGCCATCTATGATCACTATGTTCTACCTCCATCGTTGGAGGCAGTATGCTAGGAATCGGTTGCTGGGACTCACCAGAGCGGAGAGTGCTGGTGAACTGAGGTCCTGCTGGTGGACTTCTTGCAGGCATCTGGTTCGCCAGATGTGAGAACAGGATGCTGGACTAGATGGGCCACTGACCCAATCTAGCAGACTCTTTGTGCTGGGCCCAGGGGTAACCCGAGAACCACGGTCCAGATCTGGTCCAGAATCTGTAGGTTCCACTAGGAGTCAGTCCAACATGGTCAAGGCGGGACACGAGGCAGGAAACCAGGCAAGGACAGGTACAGGATCTGGCATAAAGCAATGTTGCTCCCGCAACCTGGGGCGGGGTCTGACAGCCTTTTATCTTTGTTGGGGTAACGGCCGGTCCTGATCCCCCGGCGACTCACCTCCCTGTTTTGCCCGAAGGTGAGCACTCCTTCTGCAAGTACTCCTTCTCTCAGACCTTTGTCTCTGCAGCTCGGGAGACGTCGGTGGGTTACTAGACCCAGGGGCCGCCTCAACCTCCCCTGACCAAATTGGTAGTGGAGCAGCTGTAAGTGATGGCCCAGCTGAAGGCAATGAGGTAATCACTGCATCTGGAGCCAGGGCAGGCTCAGGCCCCTGACTCGGCCCAGCTGGTGTTTGTTGCAGGGGAACCTGTGCAGACTGGGATTCTTCAGGATCAGGCCCCAGACTTGGTTCAGATGATGCTTGAGGCAAAGGATCCAGTGCAGGCTGAGACTCCCCTGGGCCTGAGCCCGAGTCCCAGGCCATCATACTCTTCCTATATTCTTATGTCATAGGGCAACTGGATAGCTCAGTCAGTAGAACATGAGACTCTTAATCTCAGGCTTATGGGTTCGAGCCCCACATTACGCAAACAGATTCCTGCATTGTATGGGGTTGGACCAGATGACTCTTGTGGTCCCTTCCAACTCTACAGTTCTATGATTCTGCCTTCTACAGAGTCAGATTAACTGTCCACCTAGCTCAGTATACATTGTCAGTGGTTTTCCAGGAGCTATCCTCAGCCCTAGCTGGACATACAGGGGATTGAACCTGGGACTTTCTGCATGCAAAACTGATGCTCTACTACTGCTCTACAGCCGTTCCTGACTCCTCTCACCTACACCAGAGAAGCAGCTGGGAAAGGATGTTCCCTGTAAGACAGAAGACTCCGCTTTTGATGCCCCCCAAGGTGATTTCATGAAGAAATCATGATTTCATGACAATTGCTTTGTCTTGGAGAAGGAAGGAAGGAAGGAAGGAAGGAAGGAAGGAAGGAAGGAAGGAAGGAAGGAAGGAAGGGGGCAGGGAGAGAGAGAGAAAGCCTCCATTGCATGCAAAGTATTTTGTGGCAAGAGGATCATCTAAAACTTTCAGATGTTTATAGCACTAAATGGAGATGAAAACCTTGTCAGAAGATTATCTGTAATTTCTCATCAGGCTATTGAAGAAAGACAACAGGGCAGCATTATAGAGCCCAGACAAAATGTGACTGCAGCAACAGTTCACCTAATTATAGCCACCGAGGAGCTCAACAAGGAAAAGAGCTTTTTCTCTTTGACCTTTCTGATCACCAGGGCTTTACATAAAAGAGTGCATTAGCTTCTGTCTTTGTGAACAGCAGGAGCCAATCTCATGTTGACTTTAGCACAACACATCTGTACTGCTTATGAAACAACTTCAGTGAAGCTTAGGCAGGAATGGACAAATCTCAGTTTTGCTTCCTCTCAGTTCCCCATTTTTCCAATCTTAATTATAGGTCTCCACATTTTTGGATTATTAAAAAGTCCTTGTGAAAATTCACCAGCATTTTAGTGTGCATTTTTGCTAATATATTATTATTATTACCATTATTCATTTCATTTCTACACCAGGGTCAACCACAGAATGCACAATTGTATGCAATTTTGCCAATTTTTGCAAAGCCATTCCCCCCCCCCCAATATAATGCATTTTCTATGTTGTGTTCACTGGTATATGCATTCATACACACACTTAACTCTAGTATGTACATTTTTGTGCATACTATTTAGCTGTAGAACTGCATTACAAAATTCAGAGAAGCATGAGAATTTTGAAGGAGAGTTATGTTTTGGCTCCTATTGTTATGGCACCGGAACCAATGACAGGCATAGCCAACTCTTTCTGTGGTTGTTCTCCTCCTCCGCCTCCTCTTCCCTGCTGGGTTCTGTAATGGCAACTCTGAGACTAAGAAGGAGGCTGAAGCTGACAGGCAGTGCTGCCACCTTCTGGGCTGGAGGTAAATAAGAAGGGGTGATGGTGGCTGAGGGCAGAATGAGGTTGGTGGGCAGTTCACCATTCACTGTAATGGACCTGAAATCCAAAGTTTCCCCCCTTTTTAAAAAATTAGGGAAATGTTAAGTGTTATTTTTCAAGGGTTGTATACAGATTTTTGCATTAGTAGAATTAAGATGAATAAGGTTTGAAAATTGGATTGTTAAGACTATAAGGCTTTATGGACGTGCATGAATATGTCAATACAATGAAACCAAGAGGGGGAGTGGAGGGAAGTCAACTGAGATTTACAGTTTGAATTTCTATATTTGGCTTGTTTTGCTTTGTTATTGTACTATTATTGTTTTGGGTTTTTTTGTCATTTTGGGAAAATTTATAAATTGTTATCAAATAATAATAATAATAATAATAATAATAATAATAATAATAATAATATCACATCCAAAGTAAACATCTAACCTGTAAAAAAAAGGACACATTTGAACCCACAAATTCATCTGAAGGCTCACATTCCAAGCCACGTGGATTCCTGTCTTTTTCTCCAATTTCTGGCAGGCCCCCAGGGGGAGGCTTTGGCAAGCAGTTCGCTCGCCCTCTCACCCTGGCCAAGGAAGTGCCACACTTCAGGGAAGCTTGCTGTTGACTTTTGCAATTAGGTGGAAAGCGAATGGGCAGGAGCTGGTTGGAGGCGGCTGGCTCATTAGAAAGGGCTTTGCTTCCCCTACGTACCCTGCATTACAGCAGCACTAATGAGCCCCTCCACTTTCCCCATTCCGCTGAGCTATGACACCCACACTATTTTCACATGGCATCATTTGTGGAGTTGGAGCCGCACCAAGCCCAAATGTTTCTCCAATTCGGCAGCATCCAAAGACCTTGCAGATACCAGCCCCCAAACATTTTATTGATGCTCTCTTTGGGCTTGTTAATATATTGATTTCTTTATTTCCCCCCTGAAAAAATAACAATTCAGTATTTATTAAATTTCTATCTCCCTCCCCCTCCCAGGAGCTCAGTTCTTTCTTTCTTTCTTTCTTTCTTTCTTTCTTTCTTTCTTTCTTTCTTTCTTTCTTTCTTTCTCTTAATAATTACATTTCTATCCCAAACCAATGCAATACTTTTTTTTTGCATTCAGAACATTGTGAAACACTTGAAAACAGTCCCATATTATCACTACTAATAATTTCAAGGTTGACAGGATATTTTAGTCTTCAAATGGCTGGATGAACAGGGATGTTTTAAAATTCCTCCTGAATGTTTCCCTCACAACAGCCTAGTAGGTTCGGCAAAGAGATTGTGGCTAGCTCAAAGGCACCTAGTGGGCTTTGTGGCTCCAAGACTGTTTTTTAAGTGTCTGCGTTGAGACAAAACTTAAGAGTTTTGTATCTTGAAACTGGGCTTGGACCAGTTTCCTCTGTAAAGTAGGAGACACAGCCACCTTTCGTGAGAATCAATACTTAAACTATACTCCCTCTTTGGTTATTTAACTTATACAGTGGTACCTCGGGTTAAGTACTTAATTCGTTCTGGAGGTCCGTACTTAACCTGAAACTGTTCTTAACCTGAAGCACCACTTCAGCTAATGGGGCCTCCCGCTGCCGCCGCGCCACCAGAGCACAATTTCTGTTTGCATCCTGAAGCAAAGTTCTTAACCTGAGGTACTATTTCTGGGTTAGTGGAGTCTGTAACCTGAAGCGTATGTAACCCGAGGTACCACTGTAATGCAAGAGACAGGGTCCTGAAGAACAACACTAGTGTAGCGATTGACTGTGTAGCAGTTTCCCCTGGCAAATAGGGGCATTGGCGCATGGTGTGGAGAGAGGGGTGTGGCCTGGAGAGTGAGGGCGTGGCCTATAGGGTGGAGGTGTTGCTTAGCAACCAGGCAGAATGGCATGATCTTCGCTGAGGTAGCATGCACTTTGATTGACTGTGTAATTTTGAGGGAGTTTTTCATCTCCTGAAAGTTTAGTTGTTATGTAACAAGGCTGGAATTAAGAAAGACAAAACCTCTCTGCTCTTTTGTCCTCAAATTATACAGTTTTTGTTCGGTTTGCACAGTTAAGTGTTATCAGGATTTCTTTTCTCTCTGGACTCCGTCAGTGTTATTTAAGTGACTTTGCTAATTCATGGCAGCTGTAACTCCCATGTTGGGCTGCTGCTTTGGCAAAGCTCACTGTGCTCTGGCTGCAACATTCCTCATTGCAATCACTTCGCAGAAGGTCTCTGAAGCTCTTCCAAGCGCCTTGCCAACATCTGGAGCGCTAATCGGGTCGTGTGTTCCTTCCTGCAGTGCCGAGTTCCATAATGCCTTGACCTCCAGCTGCCTGACCGCATTTGCTGTCACTGTTGTGGTTTTCTGGTGCATCACCTTGAGGCGTTGTGCTCTTTAATGAGTGTTTTTACCAAGCTGGGCCCGAACTGGGGGTTTATTTGGCAGCACTCTCCAGATACAGCTACTGGGGAGATTCAGAACTGTGCTGCTGACCAATGCTAGGTTAGGAAGCCCACAGAGGTCACTCCTTGAAGAGTTTTGAAAATCAGCATTATAGCTGGAAGATGGAAGGGTCAGGGTTTGTGGTGATACATCATAAGTGGTCATCTTAGAGGGATCGCTGAAGAAGCAAAGTGCATTGAGAGTCAGGGGAGAGCGTTGTCCCCCAAAAGAAAATAATGGTATATTGCACATTAATGCTCTCACTGTAAACCTGTTTTTCCTTAAATAATTTCTGCTTATTCTGATGGAATTAACTTTCAAGGAGACGAGGGTGGCGCTGTGGGTTAAACCACAGAGCCTAGGACTTGCCGATCAGAAGGTTGGCGGTTCAAATCCCCGTGACGGGGTGAGCTCCCATTGTTTGGACCCAGCTCCTGCTCACCTAGCAGTTCGAAAGCAGGTCAAAGTGCAAGTGGATAAATAGATACCGCTCTGGCGGGAAGGTAAACGGCGTTTCCATGCGCTGCTCTGGTTCGCCAGAAGCTGCTTAGTCATGCTGGCCACATGACCCGGAAGCTGTACGCCCGCTCCCTCAGCCAAGAAAGCGAGATGAGCGCTGCAACCCCAGAGTTGGTCACGACTGGACCAAATGGTCAGGGGTCCCTATACCTATACCTAACTTTCAAGGAAGCTTGCTTACATGGAATCAGATGATTGGTCCATCTAGCTCAGTATTGTCCACACAGACTAGCAGTGGCTCTCTAGGATTCTGGGCAAGCGATTTTCCAAGCCCTACCTGGAAATGCAAGGAATTAAACCCAGAACCTGCTCTACTACTGAGCTATATAAGAAGA
Source organism: Podarcis filfolensis (assembly GCF_964270895.1). Taxonomy (NCBI): domain Eukaryota; kingdom Metazoa; phylum Chordata; class Lepidosauria; order Squamata; family Lacertidae; genus Podarcis; species Podarcis filfolensis. The sequence goes on along the minus strand of NC_139616.1, from coordinate 33,825,665 downwards.
TGCTTTATATGCATACTGTATAACCGACCTGTTTTAAGTAGGCCATCTCAGATTTATAGAAGCTTCTGATCCTAGTTCCGGATGTCCCATTTTGGCTCCTGTGCTCTGGCCGCGCCAGAGTGTGGGAGCAAAAGACAGATCCATTCTTCTTCCTCCTTCTAGAAGCAGCACCGGCTAGATTACCACATTACTGCCTGCACGGACTGGCAGCAGCTCTCCAGGGTCTCTCTCATCCCCAACTGGCAATGCCAGGGCTTGAACCTGGCACCTCCTGTGTGCAAGGCAGACATTCTACGACTGAACCACAGTCCTCCTGATTCGGCATGTCAAAATTGCCTTCTTTTCAAGTAGTCCCAGCTGTCCAGCAAGGGGGAAGGCAAGCGGTACCTATGCGTGAGCTACTTGTTTGAAGTGGGGAGTGTTTACCACCCTCAGTCTCTCCCCTCTGGCGTCACCTATGACCCTAATACTTGAGCGTAATTGCTCTGCCCCGGGATACGTGTCTGTAACTTGCACCAGAGGGGGGACATGGTGTTCTTTCAACATGATTGGCATTGGAGGCCAGAGAGTGAAAGCAACAAGGTACTGGTGAGAGAATTCACCCGCCACGCTGAAGACATGCTTTCCATAGTGAATGTCCGGCGGGGCTTTTGGAAGCTCTCTTCCAGAGTCTTCAGATCTCGACCTGCCTCAAAGGGCAGAGCGAAGGGGCCCCTGACCCTGACCCTGCTGCTCTTGATACGGCTGAGAGCAAACTGGCTAAGAGCAATTCAGAAGTATTTATTTTTATCCTTGATGCTCTCTTAGTGATGCTTGCCTGGAGCTTCTTAAGGATTGGAAAAAGAGCTCTCTTGAGCAGCTGGGACCCCAAAAGTGTCCGACATATACTCAGAGTTGAGAGTGGATTTCATGCTCTTTATTCAGCTCATAGTGGTAAGGAGGAATGGAAGTTCCCCCACAATATCTGCTTTATATACATTATTTACACAATGGGCCCCACGTGATTGGTTAATTCCGGGATTCACCTGTAGGCCAATCAGGTTGTGGATTCACTTCCACCTGGAGCTGGATTGGGTGGCTCCTGTGGACCAATCAGACTGCTGCATTCTGGATCCTATTGTTCTAGGACCAATCAGACTGCTGCATTCTGAATCCTATTGTTCTAGGACCAATCAGACTGCTGCATTCTGAGTCCTATTGTTCTAGGGCCAATCAGACTGCTGCATTCTGAATCCTATTGTTCTAGGACCAATCAGACTGCTGCCTTTTGGATCCTATTCAACTCAGTACATAACAGTGCCCCGGCCCCACAGATTGCTTGAGGAGTGAGAGGTTGGCCTCTGCCCCTTTCTGCATGCTGGGTTTTGGCTCCACCTTCACTAAACATTTGAAACAGCACCGCACTGCTTTAAACAGGCATGGCTTCCCTGCAACGAATCCTGGGAAACTTAGTTTGTTAAGGGTGCTGAGAGTTGTCAGAGACCCTGCTTCCCCTCACAGAGCTATGTTTCTCTGGGAAGAAGAGGAGTCAATTGTTAAACCACTCAGCTGACGGGTCATAGGAGCCTGCCTTCCTCAAGTGGTGGGCTCCTGTTCAATAGAAACTGCTTCTCCCTCCCGGAGCTGCTCTTTGGCGCTGTCCTGCATGGCTTCAACACAGAAGGGGGGGGGGAGCCCTGCAGGGAGGCTTGAAACAGGAACAGACTTTGGCCTTTCAAAATTCAGCAGCGCCCTGTGCGACACCAAAATTCGGCACTCCTCAGCTCCTGCCTTCCATTTTTCTCAATTCACTATGTCATAGTTGTGACGCCCTGCGGTGCCCCCTCGGCTCGGCATCCAATGCGGCAGAACTAGTAGCACTGCTCTAAATCTACCTCTGCTTGCAAAGCCCTTTGCAGCCCTCCCTGTGTTCTCCTTTGCACCTCCGACAGGGTTGTGGGTTCGAGCACCATGTTGGGCAAATGATTCCTGCATTGCAGGGGGTTGGCCTAGATGACCCTCGTGGTCCCTGCCAACTCTATGATTCTACGAAAGGAGAAGTGCATGGGAGCCCTTTCCGATGCTCCTCCTTTCAACCTCAGATGTTGGGGATTTGGTCTGCATGCAACAGTACTCTATATATGAAGGGGTGGCTGAATGATCTTAGACTCTGTGTGCATTGGGGATTAAGAATGATGGAGAATTGTGTCCAAGGAAATGATGGTTGCTGAAACATAAGTCGTTTAAATAGTGAATGCTGACTGCATGCCTGAACTCCTGAAATCAGAATTAAAGTATATTTGTAAGATCTGCAAGTACATATAATATATAATGAGTATATATAATATTCATAAATATGAGGGAGAAAGTGAGTAAAGAGAGCAAGAAAATGTTGGCGAGAAAGAAAATGTACCTCAAGTTATCGGTGTGGGCTCTGATGTTTAGGTGTGTGGGTTCACTTTCTGTTGTAAATGAGTGAAAAAATATCTAAAATAGGAAACAGTAGAATCTAGACAGCCAGGACTCAATTATACAGCTGCAAATAAAACGTTTGCAATGTGTTATAACATGCAATAGACAAATGTGACACTAGATGGCGAGAGTGAGCTATGCATAATTCAGTGTGTTTTTCAAAACGTTTTTCCAAAAAAAGCATTTTCACAGTATTTTTTTTTTATATGTGTGTAGATTTCACACTAGCCTTGTGTTAAAATTGTTTGAAAAGAGCAGAAGGCAAGGTGGATGTAGGAAATAGGATAAAGGGACTTTTGGCCTGATCTGTGATGGACATCTAGTTCCCACTCTAAAACGTCTCCCCATGTCTCTTTCTGCAAGCCTGGGCTTGCCTCTGCCTAAACCACACCATCACATTACACCATGTAGCCTTCATGCCTATTGAGCAAGCAACGCAAGGCTGTCACCTTGTGAGGTGTCCATCAATCTCCCTAACCATCATTTCAATCAGCGCCAGTCCTTGTAAATGCAGCCTCCTCTGTGCCCTGCCAAGATCCATCAGTGCAAAGTGTTCCACGGAGAAGCGCTGAATTAGAAATATCATCCTTCCATCACCTGGCAATAACAATAGAGGCGAGAAGGTATTGTATATAAAGTTCCTGTTCCCCGCTTTCTGAAAAGTAAATGTACTTAATTTGCTAGCAAGATGCAGCCTTGGTGAAAGCCTTTGGATGCGAGCTGTGCAGTGTGACTTTCAAAAAAGCAAAACCCTGGAAACAAAGCAATTTTCTGAATTAATTTCAGCCAAAGAGAAATGGCATTGTGTTTCCTTCCCACGTGGTGCAGCAGTACAACTGAGGATTGCTTGGGTGGCTTTAAAAGAGGATGAGATTCGTGGAAGATACGGCTGTTACTGCCCTCTCCCCTGGTGTTGTCCTTTGGCAAGCGAGTGGGGCTCAGCTCATAGGGGAGGAGGCATGTCTCCCTTGCTCTCAGTTGCCTGTGCAGCAACTTCCACTGAGGACATCTGAAATAAGGGCTTCATTTCCAGCCCTACCTGGAGATGCCCGTGACTGAACCCGGGACATGGAAAAGCCTCTCCTCATCCAAGAGGGGAGGTGTTGTGGGCGGGATGCGATTTCTGCATCAAGCAGGGGGCGTTACATCCCCTGCCCCACTCACCTGGCTGGCGCACCACGCCCACAGGTAAGCGCCCAACCGGGCGGCTTGGAGGGGGCGTGGTTTGCAGTTTAATTTACTGCTGTGCCAGCCATTCCGCCTCATTTTCCGCCTTCTCGGCATTAGGCATTTTGGTTTCTTCGCCTACCTCGTAGCAATTGTCACAACTTTATTGGTATTGGCGGTTAGGTTAGGCATTGGAATGTGTTGATGATGTGTGGAAGGGCTAGGTGTGGCCATCGCCTACCCCTTCAAATTTGGGTATTCCGTTAAAGGAATCCGGCGGTCGTGGATCCTGTCTGATGCCTGTGTGGCAGGGGGCCATGGCACGACCCTCGGTGACATCAGGGGAGAGCTTATAGTTGTATTAGCATCAACAGGCTCCACCTTCTGGTGAATAAACCCCCTTTGGGCTCACCCCTCTCCGCGTGGGTGGAGTCAATCTGTCGTGGTCCAATGCCTAAGCCAATACCTTCTCACTTGCTGTAATCAATAAAGTTGTGGCCTTTTCTTGACCATTAACCTTATACTCTGTGTCTGTGTGTCTTCATTCCACAAAGCGGGGATCAGGTCCTCGAACCACAAGCAGATGCTCTGTTACTGAGCTACGGCCCTTCCTGGAAGCTGCCTTTTACCAAGCCAGAACATTGGTCAATCTAGCTCAGTATTTCACACTGTGAAGTACCAGTTGCTGGAAAACACTGTGGGGTTGGGGGCGTGCTCTTGTGCTCAGCTTTCTGCTTGCGGGTTTCCCCACAGGAATCTGGTTGGCCACTATGAGAACAGGATGCTGGACTGCATGGGCCATTGGCCTGATCCAGCCGGGCTCATCTTCGGTTCTTATTGCTTGCACTGGCTGGCAGCAGTGCTGTGGGGAGGCCTTTCCCAGCCCTACTTGTAGATGCTGGTGGCTGAAGTTGAGACCAGGTGCTGTACCACTGCAATACATCCTCACCCTTTCCCCTGTCTCCAGGCTCATATCACTTGCGCCCTCTTTAAGCTGTGTGAAATGGGAGAGGAGGAGTTCTCAACATGGAATGAAACAGCTCTTTCCAGTTCCTGCTCTGACACCCAGGATGCTTTCCTCGCTTCTCTCCATCAGTTGGGACCAGCCAGGTGTGAAAAAGTAGACACTGAGAAGCCCGCAAGCGGCCCGTCACATTGCCTTGTCTGCTGTCGCATCCAATAAGCCCAGAACTGGTGATTGTGTGCTATGTCCAAAACAGTTGTTTACAATAGGTTTTCTTGCTCTATAAACACCAGGCAAAAAATATCCTTTCAATATTTTAAAAAAGCTTCCTACTCCATCTAAAACAAGGTCTCCACATCATACCAGGTCAAGCTCAAAGTGTTACTATTAGTATATAAAGCCCTTAACGGCTTGGGACCAGTAACCTGTGAGATTGCTTTAGCTTTTATCTGTCCACTTGACGGCTTCAGTGTGCAGAAAACTGGCACTATTACAAGTGCCGAACAATACTTGTTCCATGTTTGTATGAAATTGATATTTTAGTGTGGCAACTGTCACACTTTGATTCTCTTTGCCTATTGACATCAGGCAGAGGCCTTCACTGTATTCTTTTTGGCACCTGCTTAAAACATTTTTGTTAGGCAAGCCTATCCAGTCTTGTAGAATGTGGACATGTGCTTTAATCTGGTTTTTAACTTATAGTTGATTTTAATTACTTTTCGAACATTTTAAATGGTTGTTTTTAACGTTTAAAAAACTGATAATTTCATTGTTTTATTATTTTGTAAACCACATTGAGGTGTGTGGGTTTTTGTTTTTTTACACCAGGATTCTGCACTAGGCCAGAGCCCCAGACCTGTTCACTGTCTCTGCTGCTGCTGAACAGGTGTGGCCAAATCCCCTAGCTTTCCGCTTCTCATACTGAGATGTACCTTTCCTCAACTGCCCAGCATTTATTCCTGTGTTAAGATGGAAGCTCATCCCTTTGGGGACTGGAGAACATCTCTCCAAAAAATAAGGATGTGCAAGATCGGAGCACCATGGCTTGAATCTCCATATATATATAATTTTACACCTTCTGATGAAAAGAAAACAACATGGAGCATATCAGCTGAAGAGTTAGAAATGATTGTTAAGAGGAGGAAAAGGAAAATATTTCATAGCTATCTGTGCAAACTCAACACCTCTGTAACACCTGCCAAGACCAGAGAGGGTTTGTATAGGTTGTTAATATGTGTATAGCACTGCTGACATGAACGGACCAAGGTCTCAGCGTCCTAAAGGGAAAAGAAAGAATTCTGACCAACATGGAGTAAGGGCAGAAAGAGGCAAATGCTTTTTCTCTTTCTCATTATATAATGCCATTTTTACCTCACGTTTTTCTGGCTCTGGTTTTAGTTAAGCCCCATCTGCATCATGCAAAGAATCTTGGGGACTGCGGTTTCTTAATGATGCTGGGAGTTGTTGGAAAGCCCCTATTCCTCTCACAGAACTACAATTCCCAGAGATCCTTGGGAGGAGGGATTGACTGTTAAACCACTCTGTGAATTGTAGCTCTGTGAGGGTAACAGAGGGGTCTCCAAAAATTGGCAGCATCCTGAACAAGCCGCACTTCACAAGATTATCAGTGGGAGGCAATGACTTTTTAAAAGTGATATAATACTGCTGGGAAATGATATATAATGAAATGAAAATGATGTCTAAAATAACGTTTGTAAAACAAACAAACCCAGAAGCCTTTCTTCTGGGAATTATAGGGATAGAACTTTCTAAATTGTATAGAAATTTATTCATGTACGCGTCTACAGCAGCAAGAATGTTACTTGTCCAAAAATAGAAAGGAGAAGAAGTCCCAGCAAAGGAAGAATGGATATAAAAACTTATGGAATATGCAGGAACGGTGAAACTTACTGGAAGAATAAGAAATCAAAATAACAAACTTTTTGTAAAAGAATGGAAATGGTTTATTGAATATTTACAGATAAATTGTAAACAGATAAAAACACTGGCAGGATTGTTGTAACAACCTGCAGCTATATAAAAGTATATATATAAAGAAGATAAATAAATGAGTAAGTTAAGTTAATTTGAATATGCAGAAGATATTAAAAATAAATTTAAGGAACTGCAGAAAGAGGGGGAAGGAAGTCAAGTTTTAAAATGCCAGAATGAATGTAAAATCAGTGAAATGTATATATATGAAAAGTATAAATAATTTTTAATAATAATAATAATAATAATAATAATGCAGCATTAAATGTATAGTGCAGATGGGGACTAACTCATACTCAGAGTAGACCCACTGAAATTAATCAGCACATGTTTTGTTTTAGGCCCTATCCATGCTATACATTTAAAACAATATCCTAGTTTAAACGGGCATGGCTTCCCCCAATTCCACTCCTTAGAACTGTAATTCGTTCAGGGTCCTGAGAGCAGACCCCAATTCGCCACACGGCTACAGTTCTCAGAGTTCCCAGGGAAGAAGAGGGATTGGCTTTTAAACCACTCAGGTTGTCAATGTGTGGCCAGGATCCTGAAGTAGGCTATTGCCTGCAAGGTAAATAAAACAGCTTCGCCATCTGCTGGACACTCAGGAATTGCACGCATGCATTTTTTATCTCCAGAACCAGCTCTGTTCCCCAATTCCTCAAAAGTTTTCTTATTCCTCATTCATAAGAAGGTAAGAAGAGCCTGCTAGTCCAGCAGCCTATTCTCACAGTGGGCAACCAGATGCCTGTGAGAAAACTGGAATCAGGATTCGAATACAAGATCACTCTCCTCTCCTGTGGTCTTCAGAAACTGGTTTTCAGAAGCATTACTGCATCTGAACCATGGAGGCAGACAGTAGTCATCATGGCTTGTAGCCACTGTCCTCTTGAGAATATCAGTCAGTGTTTGAAATTTGCACTTCTCCAAAATTTGCAATGCAAGTCCCCAGCCACGCAACATCTGCAAAAGATGCATATATTAGGGCAAAGTGTGAAAAAACTCATATATTTAGTGAAAGTAAGAAATACATTATACGAGCGGAAATTTTGCTCTGCAAAAATGTGCAGATTAGCCAAGACTGTGCAAAAAAATATGAAAAATATGGAAAGAAATTCACAATAAAATACCGATGAATTTTCATCTGGACTTTTTTGTTTTAAGCAAACTGATGTGGAAATGTGGAGAACTGAACCTGAGTTTGGAAAAGTCGAAAAACAGAGAGAAACTGGTACTGGCCTATGTGAATTAGGTTGGTTTGCCTTTAAATGCAAACTGATTCTAATTTCTCCCTCATCCCCTACCTAGGCTGAGAGAAGAGGATGTGTTTGCTATTTGTTTGAGCTCCGGTGGCTGCAGTTTAACTACCAGACTGGGTACTTGCTGAAACAGGAACAAGGAAGTGAAAGTGGGTGGCACACCTGCTGAAAACCAGGGAACAGCAAAACCTCACGAAGCAATACCTGCAGGTAACAATATATAGTTTTGTCGCTTGTTATTTAAGCAGTTGATTTTCTAGGTTTCGTGTTGGTCACTTTGAGGAAGCCACTTCCTAATTTTGTTTTACTTCTGTAAACCAAGTTAATCTCCTTCCTCTGCTCAGTTTTGTGGGTGGTTCTTGGGACCGCGGCAGATCCTAGGAACCAACGTAGAACAAGGAAGCATCTGTGGGTGCTGAATAGAAGGTAAGGGGCACAGCACTGTGCCAGGTGCCAGAGGCTTGGTGATCTGGAGTTGCTTATTTTTTGCTGCACCCTGAAAAATGCAAAAATGAGTGTATGAGAACCATTCTTTTGGCCTGACTGGCAAACCAGCAATTGGCCAGGTAACTAGTATCGGAGTCTGAAATGCTAGCACAATCCAGTCAGGGGCAGCTTCAGGTTTGAGAAATGGGATGCGGGTGGTGCTGTGGTCTAAACCACTGAGCCTCTTGGGCTTGCTGATCGGAAGGTCGGTGGTTCGAATCCCCGCAACAGGGTGAGCTTCCGTTGCTGTGTCCCAGCTCCTGCCAACCTAGCACTTTGAAAGCACACCAGTACCATTGAGCTATATGCCTTCCCTTATCTTCTTTCTCTCTATCTGCAGAAAAAAAGGAACATCAGAAAGGAGGCTACAGACGACCAAGTATGGCTTCCTCAGGGAAAGATTTTGGCCAAGAGCTAAGTGATCAGATCCATGATGTACTGACCCGACTGGAAAGCAAGCAGATGTTCCAGACTGCCTGGGACATTGCGGCATTTGTCATTTTCTTTTCTTTCATTGGTAAGTTGGAGGGTGTGGCAGGGAAATGAGAAAAAAACAGTTGCCTTTCACAGCTGATATTGTTTTTTCTCTAGACCCCGAGCCATGTCCCTTGACAATTTGGGCGGATCACTATGGCTCAAGCTGCTTTGGTTGTTGACGCAGAAAATCCAAATGGCCCCATCCCATAGTGGTGCAAAAAATATAGATTATATATTGGAAGAAACTGAATTTTGAATAACTAAAGCAGCCTTGCTGAAGCTAAGCAGGTCAGGGTTTAAGCAGTGCCTGGAGCTGGGAGCCCACTCAATGTCTCTTTAAGCTCCATGAAATGTCTCCACTGAACCATTTAACAGTACTGTAAAATGTGTGTCCTAGGACAGGCTACAGTGCTTCTTTGTGGGCTGGCCCCACTTTTCTAGATAGGGAACTCAGAAACTGATGCATCCAAGCTATTCTATCACCTCTACTGCGACCAGCTCCCTTTGACTCTTCCTCAAATTATCTAGTGGCAGCCATTCTATCAGGCTGCTCTCATCTCAGTTGGTCATTATAACTTTTAAGAACTGGCTTTCCCCCTCCCTCCTCCCCTCTTTTTCCTCAAGTGCCATGTATTTTAGATTGCAAGCCAGACAGCAGGGGCAGATGATCTTTGTGAGCTACAAGGGCAGCCTATTTTGGCTGAAGAGCATGGAAGAAAACGCTTTAAACAACAATTCTGTCTTCCAGGTGTGGTTCTCTTCATGGCCCTCATTGTTCTTATCCGCTGCTTTTGCTGTTGCTGTGATTGCGATTCATATGAGAAGGTGAACGTTTTCTGGTATTATATTCCAACAACTAGAGCAGGGATCCTCATTTTTGGGGGGACCTGGGAGCACATTTGGAAATCTAATTAATTATCATGGGCACCACAATAAACCCATTTCAGAGAGGAAAACCTTGTGATGCTCGTAACTCCCCCCCCCAAAAAAACACCCTACACCCCCTGAAACAGATGAAGAGGTGAGAGGCAATATTTTCCCCAAAAACAGGTACCCCCCACCAAACTCCTTTTTAAAAAAAAATCATTTTGAAAAAATGAGCAGGGGAGCATATGAGGTCATCATGATCTTGGGATGTGAGAAAAGGGTAATATGGCATTAACAGATCACTTACGGCATTAACAGATCACTTGGGCTAGAAGCAGATCCGGGCTCAAATACACAGCATAGCACTGTAGGCTGCATTCACACAAACAGGGGCAATGTGCATTCCACACCCTTGCCATGGTTTACTGCTTGAGATTCTAAAACCTTGCTTTCCTGTACACAGGTCCCCAGGAAAAAGGCTGGCATTGAAAACCCAGGCATGGAGCTGTAGTTTTGCAATGACTGATCACCTAAGCAACCAGGAAGAGGACCAAATGTTTGTGCTTTTACTGGATTTTCTCATCTGCACAGGAATTAACTGTAAATTGGACCTTGCCTGGGCAGGCATGTATGATTAGGGAGGCACTGGAGGCCAGGTACACCAATTGTGACAATACTTAGCCCACATCTGATTGCATATTAAACTGAATAGTCAAACCCATTCCCTACGGTTCGGTATCTTCTGCTTATTGATCACTGGAGAGAAGATCACAAGGCAGCAAACTCCTCTCCCAGTTGGTTTTTTAAGCCATCTAGTTTGTGTTTCATTAGAGGGGCAGATCAGGATCAGCTAATTGGGTTTTCTGGCTGACTGATGTAAAGCCATAGTAGAAAAGGGATAACTCTCAACAACCATCACAGGGCATGGGTCAATGCTCTTTTCTTGTGTAGATCAAGATGCTGCATACTAATGGCAGACCTGCTGTTTCCCCTCCACCCCCTGCCCCCCCTTATACTATTTCTCACCCATGAATACTTTGGCCAACTGAGAAACCTACACTTCATGTGTCTGGAGAAATGGGCTCTAGTCCACAAAAGATTACACCACAATTACATCGGTTAGCTGTCAACGCGCTGTGATGAAATTTCCTTATTTTGCTGTAAAATGGAGCCTGAATCAGTGTGAAGTCTTTATCCTCCTAGTTTCTTACAGTCAACTGCTAATTGCAGTAATAAAGTCACATGGCTATGATGGGGCAAGCAGCAAGAGAAGCGTTACTGTTCAAGGTTCAGTAGGTTCCAAGGAATGTGCTTTTTGGATGTTGCGGTGGACACGGAATAATGCCTCCTAATTAGTGTAGTATAGAAGTTGCATTCTGGGTCATCTTGATTTTGAACTGGGCTCTGTAGAGACTTGCCCTACAAACCATCAGCAGAGGGAGCCCCCTCGATTGTTTCACTGTCCTGAGAGATTTTGGGGCAGCCCTTAAGCCAGGGAGGTCCAATGTGTAGCCAAAAGGCTGCATGCGGCCCTCGTTGCCTTTTTGGGTGATCCCCAACAATATTTGAGCCCCCCCAAAATACCTGCCTTCCCAAAGTAGGGTAAGGGAGACACAGGGCTTTGGGAAGGAGATGTGGGGGCTCTGGCAGTATCCTAGAGTCCTCCTTCCCAAAGCTTAGTTACTGCTTTCCCAGCTTTGAGGAGACACGATGACTCTAGGACTCTTGCCAGAGCCTTGTGTCTCCTTCCCAAAGCCCGGCACCTCACTTAGCCAGCTCTGGGAAGGCAGAGCGAGGGTGGTGTGTGTGTGTTCAACTTTTGCCCTTGCTTCCCTCTCCCCCATGTAATGAGGCAGAGTGCAGCCCATGGGTTCTGTGTCAAAGTACTCTTGCAGCCCACTTGGGCCACGCTGCCCTAAGCCATGTCATTCCCCGCTACAAAAGTGCAACTGACAACTTCATTGTATAGTTTTTGTCATATGCTGAAGATACACCTCTTTGCCCCGGCCTTTGAGATTTTTAGGATCCTTGCTATTCATCTGATTGAAATATTAAAATTAGTTTAAAACAATTAGCATTCTACATGGTTGAAACCTGTTCTGGTGAAGGGCTGTTAAGCAATTTAATAATTAACAACAGGCAGAGTCGAGGCATCCTATATCAACTTAATACATTTTGACTAACTCCAACTAACTAAACATCATTGGGGTCTCCTTCGAAACATAGGTTTGCAACTTCAGCCACACAACACAACGGTCAGGGATTTTTATTTAACGACAACAGCAGACCAGTTCAAGGAACGATTCGTTCAAGTTTAGCAGCAACCGACCACTCTGCCACCAAGACAAACATGTATGGTTTGCATTGCTTAGTGGTAGACGGGCATAGCGATGGCTCAATGGAAGACATGATGGAGGTGGTGCCTCTGGCTTCCCACCGAAAGAACATTGTTCCCGACGCCACTGGGGTTAAATTGTAGAGATGAATCTTCCACACTGGCGCAAGAGATTTGGTGGTGGTGATGGAAGGGACAGCAAACCAAAAATATGACGAGGAAGGAATGGCTCTTTGTGGCCCACCACACACACCAAGTTGGTCCCTCTTGTCATCCCTCCATAACAGTCCAGCCCTGGCTTCATTTTCCCTGTTCACAATCACACCTTTTCCTCTAATGAAGGGAAAAGGGGAGCCTGTGGCCCTCCAAGTCTTGCTAGACTTCAGCTCCCACCAGTCCCAGCCAGCATGGCCAGTGGATCAGGGACAATGGGAGTTGCAGTCCTATGACATTTGGAGAGCCCATTCCCTGTGCTAGAGGGTTGGGATTTGACTAGTGTTCACCAGCTTGGAAAGGAATAGGTGTACTTCTAAAGTGCTAATAAATAATGATATTCGACACATGAGGATGCCAACACTGGGCATGGTGCCTACCCAGCTGCCACCATGAACAGTGGGATCCAGTAAATCTTCACACATACACAGCTTATACAATGATTTCCTCCCGGGAAGAGAGAGAGTGGCTGAAATTGCAAATGGACCACTGTTTGAGGCAGGATCAGTAGAGCTTGTAGTTCCAGTAGCCAGAAAACACAGAGATCTGGAAAATAAGAGGGGGAGAGGTTGTCAGAAACCGCATCATGCTCATGCTCAAGACATCTGTTTGGGAACCCCCAACCGAAGGTTTCCCATCTCTGCTGTAAAAATCTAATTGGTGTGGAATCCAAGAATGAGCAGGAAATGGGGATCCTTAATTCAAATCTCACTTTTTTCACAAGCTTAGAGGTTCTCTAAGCCTCCACATCCCACCCTCCCAAATCTGAAATATGGGGATAATATCAACCTACCTTGACAGGGCTGTTGGCTCATTTTTCCTTTGCATTTTACTTGAAATAGACTTAGCTGTAGCAGTCTAAATGCTCTAAATGTGCTATATTATTGCTAAGGGTTACTTACATCAGCAGGACATATGCTTTTAAGTTTCACACAATCCAACGCTATTTGCCTTGCCCCCAGTGTCTCCTTTTTCCACATCAGATACAGAACTAACACTTCACTAAGTATACCAGAAGTAGTCAACGTGGTGCCCTCCACAAGCCCACTCAGCCCCAGCTAGCATAGTTAATGGCCAGGGATGATGGCAGTCCAGCAGCTTCTGTAGGGCATCACACTGGCTGCCGCTGCAAAATACTTTCAACATCCAGCAGCCTCCCCTGGACCCCAAAAGCAAGGAATGCCCTTTGCCAACCACGTTCTCTCTTTCCACCACCCGACCTTGTCCTTCAGCTGCTGGCACAGCTGCAGGGAGACCGTGAAAAAAACGAGGGCGTCATTCAGCCAGGGCACGACACACTCCACTTTGTGGACATGGTTCACTTCATATCTTTGGTTGTTGAACTCACTGCACAGAGAGAGAGAGAGAGTTAGTTAGTTAGTTAGTTGCTGGGGGCAGGGAGGTTACACAGACAAGATTCCACCCTGTTCCCTCAGGCCTTCTTCACCATAGTGTGATGGCATTTATTCATTTATTTTATTAAATGTGTATACCACCCTATACCCGCAGGTCTCAACATAAAATCACAATATAAAATCACAAAATACACAATTAAAACAAAAACAACCCAACTTACAACATGGCCCCTGGGTTGTGTAGTATGGACCCTCCAGCCGGTCTGAAGTTCTGGGGGAGGAAATAAAAAATTACCACCCAGGGATTTTCAAAGAAGGAAACAGTTGTTCTGTGTAGACTCCACAAACTTTCTTTATTACAGAGGTGATGTGAATAGTGTACTTACAGTCTCAATATTTTTTCTGCTTCTTTAGCATCTGTTGTCATTTCCTGACTCTTACATTAGTGACATATGGTGTTGTCTTCAACCAAGTTCTACCCAAGAGTAGATCCACTGAAAGTAATGGGCATGACTAATTCAGGTCCATTCATTTCAACAGCTCTGCTCTGAGTAGAACTTGCTCAGATACAACCCACAAACATTTACCCAGCTAGTCAGAGCTTGTGCAATAGTCTTTCACAACACCCCCTAGAAGCAGTGATAGTAAATACAAAGGAGAAAGATGTTAAGCAGTTGCTTTTGGGCCTCATCTACAGTTTTGCCAAAACTATCACCAGTGAAGATCCACCAACACATTTAAAATCAAAGAGCTTGGTTGGACCTACAAATGGCTTATGACCCTCAGCTGTATTAACCACAATATTTCACCTTTGTTAAGATTTGGAACCAATGCTCTAACGCTGATCTTCTCCCCAAGTGGTAAGGGATGTCTCCTGTGTAGGGTTACAGTAGAGTAGACCCCTGCCCTAGGAGCAAGCTGGGGGTTACGCTCTATTTATTTGTATTTTAGGAGATTTATAAACAGCCCTTCAGCATCTTCCCGGTACCTTTGTAGAACTGGGTTGCAGAGCATGCAGCTGATAGACAGTCAAGCAGAGCTTATTCAGGTTGATGTAGAAATTGACGAGGATGTCTGGAGGCAGAGCAGGAGTGAACATTTTCTGTGGGGAAAGCAAAACCAGTGTATCATTAAGGTCCTTCATTTCTTACCCATTGAAAATACCAGGTTTCAATACATGCAGGACTGCGAACAAGTATCCCTCGAGGACAGTAGTCTTCATTTTTCCCCCCGACCTTTAAATCAAACATGCATTTGGGGACCCATTACTTGACTTTTTACTATGTATTTCTATGGTGGTGGCGCAGCTGTTATGATCCACCTTAGATCAGATCATGATTTGGTTGTGGGTTCCAGCTCACCAATTAAGACCAATGCTAGGACAAAGATTCTCAGAGTGTAAAGCAAGTCTCCCTAGAGGGGCCTGAAGTACTGCCAGGAGAAGAAAACATTCCCCTTTAGGCCCTGTCACTCAATCACAGGGACAGGAGAGAAACGGAACACCCAGCAGCGGAGTATATACCCGTGCTGCCCAGGGCGGGCACGCTCCCAAGGGAGGCAGGGTACAGAGGGCGCCCTCCCAGGCACGGGATAGCCGCTCGGGTGCACGGAGCAGCATGCACTCCCTGCAGCTGGGGACGGAGCAAGCCGCCTACCTGCGACTCCCAAACCTCCCCCAGCTGTCAAAACGAAGGGGGAAGGGAATGCCGCCGACAAAGTGGCACAGCTCTCCCACTTCCCCCGACGGCTCGGGGTAGGCTTGAGAGTTATGGGCAGACAGTGCACCAAATGTCACCCCCCCCCCCTCAGCAAAGACACCCGGGGTGTTCCGTCCCCACCGCACCCCCTTTCCTCCACCCCTGGGAATACCAACCCACCGTTTTACAACCGTTGCATCACTGCTGCAAAGATGGTGATGAATCTTTTTTCTATTCTGAAAGTCCCAGTCTCTCAGCTGGGCAAATACAAATTGGCAGACTGGGCCTGGCCCACCTGCATCAACATCTTTGGTGTCAACACTGACAGGCTGGCGCTCCCTGACCTAAAGATTTCAGGAGTTAAACAAAGAGCAATGCATCAGGGGCCACCTGTTAATTTTAATGAGAGTCAGAAACATCCAGTTCACCAAAACTGCTGAGCTCCCAAGGGCAAAGAGTCCCTCTGCTCCTATTTGTAACAGTTCTTTTCTGATCACATGCAGTCACAGGAAACGGTGTGAGCAAAATCTGTCTGCTGCAGCATGCCAGGAGCCCCTGTCTAGCAGCAGCCACCAGCTCCTTGGGGGGTGGGAAACCTCAGAAGGGCCCACTGCACCTGTCTCCCGCATTGCCAACGCTGAACAATTTACCACATCATGTAAAGCATTACTAGGGAATGGATTTGGTTTCCCTGAGCTTGCATATTGCAAGCAACATTCTAGTCCTCATGGATGTGCAATTAAAAAAAAAAAATGTCCAGGAAATTCTCAAAGCTCAGGAGACAAAGGCAACTTTGTAGGTAGGACTTTCAGAGTTTAGAAGGATGGAAGCCAAGGTGGGAGGATGGCTACTACTACTTCTTGACTTCTGTAGACTTGCTGTTGCCTATAACTCAAAACCTAAGCGATTCACACAGTACAGCAGGCTTAATGCACGTATACACAAAGCTGGACTTTTCTTAGAGCACAACTACGATTACTCTTAACAGAGATTTGAGTGGGCTGGAGCAGGTGTGTGCTTATCCCTTCCTGAGAGACTGACAAAGGCAGTTACCGTAACACCACTAGAGGCGATTTCTGGCAGAGTCAAAGTAGCTGGAGTGGTGAGCCGATTCCGAGCTCTTGTCAACTGCAGCATCACTGCATCCATCAACTGGTGTGGAGAGAGGAGGAGGAAGGCAGAGAGAGAAACCCGCAATTTTATTTAGAGATGTGGCTGAAAAGTCTTAGTCATATGACGTTACTCCAAAATGGCTTTCAGTGTATCAAGAACCAAGCGTAACCCTGGCCTCTCAGGTACCCCGGAGCTTTCTTTGTATGCACAAATCATAATTGATGCGTAGGGTCCATCAGAAACATTTCGTTTGAGTTTTAGCAAGAAACTGCCCCCAAAACAAACTGCCTTCCTGGATTAGGTCAAAGGTCCCTCTAATCTCCCTGACACCAACTGCCCCGTGAGCAGGACCCCAGGAGAAGGTGGGAAGGAGGCGAAGACCACACCAAGGCCTGCTCTAGCTGGACTATCACCCTTCTTTCCCCTGATGATTCTACCACCAATTGCCCTGTGGGAAGGATCCTGATGACTTTATGTGTGGATATCGTTCACTGAGGTTTTGGAAAATGTGGGCTTCTAAACAGCCTTAGAATAATTTGCATTCTGAAAGGTAGGACTGAAAAATGGTATCAATAAATAAAGTCCAGTATTCAATTAACAGCTATGGGCAGCCAGGATTCTTACAAGCCAGATATCTTACCTCTGAGCATGGAAGCTCTATTTCCTATCTAATCTATCTAAGCCAATGGTCATCATTACACCTTCTATATTAATATCCCATTACACACGTCTGAAATCTCTTGTGACCTACATGGAAAGGAAGAAAAACCCTTCTGTGTAAGGGTAAGTTATGCCTCTGAATACTGGATGGCTGTTGCCTTCATGCCCTGCTTCTCGGCATCTCTGAGTCATTTAATTGGAGACGAGGCGGGCATTTGGCCTGATCCAGCAAGGCCTTTTAAAGTTCTGCTGGTTGCATACTAAGCCAGAGCAGTAGTGCCGCCTAGCTCAGTGCTGTCTGTTCTGGGAGCAGCTCTCCAAAGTCCCAGGTAGATTTCCTTCCCTGTTCTATGACCATTTGCCCTTTAACAAGAGATGCAAAGGACAGAATCTGGGACCAGATGCATGCTAAACATGTGTTCTGTCAGGGCCATCAAGCCACAGCTCTGTCCCACAATTGTTCCAGTTGCAGGTGAAGTGTTCGCTCATCTGGAAAAGTGACTGTCCCCAAGGAGAACGGAAGCAAGCACAATTCTCACCTTGAGGACCTCACATCCTGTCTTGAACTGGTAATTGGCGCCTCTGTTGGTAAGCAGGTAGATCGCTTGGTTGACATGATTCCTTGCATCCTGGATCTGAAAAAAGCACAAAGGGCAGCCCATCAGCATGCTGGGCCAAAGCAGGCAAAAAGAGTTTTGAACTTAGAAGCACACAAAATCTGCACAAATAAGATGCAAGAAGACGGGTTTGCAGTCATCATACCTGTTGGAGTTTCCATTGTTTATCATCCCGGAATGCAAAGTGTAGGAGCTGGTTATTCCTGGGCATTTTTAAGTTAATATCCTGAGAAACAGAGAAGGGTGATGAAGGGTGCATACACACAGCATACATTCATAGCAGTTCCCTACTAATGAAAGTCTAGCAGAGACTACTCTGACCCTCCCACCCTATTTCTGATTATTGAGGTCAGGATGCTGAGTCCTGGAAGTACTGCATCAGGTACTACATTTCTATAGGAGGAACAGCAAGCTGGAGAAAGCACCTTTTCTGAGAGGCAAAAAACATTATTCTGTTTGATGCCTATGTGGTATTAGGGTTTAGGATTGACAATCAGATAGCCCATTAATGGCCATTTTCAGCCCCACACTGGATGCATCTGCTAACCAGTAGTTGGTTAACTGGCTTGGGAAAGTCAACAGTGGCAGTCATTACGTCAGGTTGCAAAGAAAGGAAGAAGGGTTGTTTTGTCACCTCTATTGAGGAACCAGCTGCCTCAACTGTCACCTAGTGGCAGCTGTTCCATCAGGCCACCTGAATTGTTTCTATTCCAGCTAGCCCTTGGGAAGAATTGTAACTTTAAGAGCTGGGGATTGAGCTTCCTTTTTCCCTCCCTGTTCTTTTCCTCTTGTGTGTCATGTCTTTTATTGATCTTTCTATGCTGCTCAAGGCCTTTTTGGCCAAAGAGAGGGGTCAAATCATTTGAATTACTTGATGCCAAGCTCTGTGCAATACCTGGCTCACCTGAACCACTGCAGCAAAGTCCTCAAATAACCAGTGGCCCAGGACCTTGACTTTCCAAGGGCCTCGGTAACATACTGAAACACTGTGCCTGGTTGAACAGTTAACAAACAACAGGGAGTAGAGAAAGATGCAACCCTCTCCTGGGTCAATCACTGAGAAGCCACAGTTTAGCAGGTAAGGAACTTGAGAAGCTGCAAGCTCTCAAATAAAAATACTGTTTCAGGAATTACTGAAGCGGCACCTCCAGGTGCAACTGGGTCTGCAGAGGCTTTTCCTGGCCCCAACAGGGCCCCCTTCCTACAGTTAAGCTTCAAAGCAGCACTCTGTTGTAGCCAGTGGAACAGGTTGTAATATGTGCTTGATTGTGGTGGTGTGTGTACGTGTGGTGCCCACAACAGTTTCTCCAGTTTGCAAATGTGCCCCAAAAGGTTGGTGAGCAGTGCTTCCCAAACTTGGGTCTCCAGCTGTTTTTGGACTACAACTACCATCCTCAGCTAGCAGGACCAGTGGCCAGGGATGATGGGAATTGTAGTCCCAAACAGCTGGAGACCCAAGAATGGGAAACACTGATTTGGAGCATGCAGTAGTCCTACAGTTCATGGGGGACACACACACACACACACACACACACACACACACACACACACACAATTCCTCTCTTGGATTTATTGTTACCAACCCCTTTGGGATTAGAGGCCATGCTTATCTGCATTGCAGCAATAGTGAACTGAGGCTGAAATAAGTTTGCTTAACCATCTGGGGAATCTACAACCAGGCCTCAATAACAATCCTAAGAGATCTGCATGGTATGTTGCCTGGCACTGATGGTGTGTTGGCTACATTGCTGACATGGAAACCAAAAGCAGCAGGTAACTGTTGTGCATGAGCAGCCTGAGCAGCAATACGAGGGCAGGGGTTTCATGGTCCCTGTAGGCCTTTGAAAGACAATTCAGCAAGGTAAATGGCAAAGGCTCATGTGAGCAAGTGATACCAGTCAGTTGGTTATTTATCTGATTATGGCAGAGGTGCATCTGTGCCATACATTCACAGTATTCTTATACCACTTCAAACAGTTGCAGCTTCCCCCAAATAATTATGAGAGTTGTAGTTTGTTAAGGGCACTGAGAGCTGTTAGGAGACGTCTCTATTCCCTTCTTAGAGCTACAATTTCCAGAGTGGTTTAACAAACAACCTCTCTACTCAGGGTACTGTAGCTCTGGGAGGGGACCAGGAGTATTCTAACAAATCTCAGCACCCTTAACAAACTACAGTTCCCAGGATTTTCGAGGAGAAGCCACAACTGTTTAAACTGCTGTAATAGTACTTAAATGCATAGTGGCCCAAGTGAAAAATAAGCTGGAATTCCCCCAAGAGGAGATCTGCTGACATGCCAAGAGTGTTGGAAGGAGATGAGGTTTTCCTGCCTGGCACCATCAGGGAGGTACCCACTCCCTACCACGTGAAACTTGCATGAGCAAATACTCACAGCCTGACACAAGGCATCTCCCTGAAGTGTCAGGACTCCCTTCACCTGGTCGGTGCTGAAATAAAAGGCAGTGTTGTTAACATGGATAATAAAATGCATCTAATTCTCATGGGTGTTTGGGGATGTATATATGCAAGCAAACACAAATGGTTCAAAGAGCAGGCCAGTGCTGTTCAGGGATTATATATTTACAGTTCTAACTTCCTCATTGGAACCATCAGGAATAGACAGCATAAAGAAAGACTTGTGCTATTTTCTGGTTTTCTCTCAGTTGCTGACATACTGCAAACAGCCTCCTTGTATAATTGCGGAAAGTGTGATTGAGCAAAACAAACTCTGTTTGTTATTTAGACATGAATGGTCTTTGTTTCTGCAATAGGAATGTGACCATAAAATTGGGATTGGTTAAGGATCTGATGACAGGATGCACACTGCTCTCAATAAAGTACCAAGTGCGGTGGGTCCTCTGTAGCAGTGCATCATCTTCAAATGTAAGCTGGGAAAAGGATTGGATGGATTGGATGAATTTGGTGGAGGAAGGGGTTCAGCTCCCCACCCCAAAAAAGAGGAGATTCATTGTTTATTAGGATGGGTAGGCAATAAACTTTTACAATGTAATGGCAGGGAAATGTCTCTGTCCTATTTTTAAAAACTTTTATCATGCCAACATACCAAACAGTGGTAGAGACACAGATAACAGACCAGCTCTGCTTTGGCTTAATCCCAATTGACCTGGATGCAGCATCGTTCTGGGGCATTTTGAGGGATGGAAAATATGGCAGCCACCAATAGTGATAACCATGTTTCCTTCCTCTAAAGTGTCCTAAAATGACACTGCATTCAAGTCATTTTGCAGCTACAAAAAAGATGTTCAGGCTGCTGAGAGCAGAACTGTTCTGTTACAGAGAGCAGTGGTAACAAAAAAATGGTTAAAGAAGCTGCCCATCCACCCTCACATTGCTTAAGTAAAAGGCCTCCATGATGGCAGCAATTTTTTACTATGTATTACCCCTCACAATCAGAGAAATGGCCAGTTTGCGGTCTCTGAATAAGGGTTGTGAAATCTGGGAGGGGAGCATTTTGGCACAGCCCTACCTCAAAACTCAATGCTGTTATAGCTATTGGCAGAGGAAGAGCAGACAACAGCTAGAGGAAATGGGAGTTCTCTTCATCCCGCCCCCTCCCAGCCCATTTTTGAACATGTGCCTGAGCAGTGGGTTTAGAAGTGTCCATCCACCCACTTGGGCATTCAGCCCTTTATGGAAACAGCGAGGCTGAAGACCAGAACCAGGGAAGGGACACACATCTTTCTGACTGCTTTGCACCTTTCTAGTGGTCCCCTTTGAAGAATTTAAAGCACATCTTCTCCTATATAGCCCTGGGGCTTAAAAAAAAAAACAACAAAGCAAAAAACTGCCTTTGTTATTTACCGTATTTTTTGCTCTATAAGACTCACTTTTTCCCTCCTAAAAAGTAAGGGGAAATGTGTGTGCGTCTTATGGAGCGAATGCAGGCTGCACAGCTATCCCAGAAGCCAGAACAGCAAGAGGGATTGCTGCTTTCACTGTGCAGCGATCCCTCTTGCTGTTCTGGCTTCTGAGATTCAGAATATTTTTTTTCTTGTTTTCCTCCTCCAAAAACTAGGTGCGTCTTGTGGTCTGGTGCGTCTTATAGAGCGAAAAATACGGTACACGTCTTAAGGTGTTGCAGTTCGGATTTACAATCTAAATAGAGTGGGGAAAATGAGATGGAGAGAAACAGATGGATCAGTAATGAACGCAAGCGCTGCAACATGAAATTAAAGTTTGGCTACCATTGGGAATGAGGACCAAGGGAGATAATAAACCTAAGGGTAAGCAGAAAAAGTGATTTTAAATCAGGTGTTCGGAGGGAGACTTGACCCAGCATACAAGAGAGGAGGGGTATCTTGGGCCAGGATACAGGATGTAGCTCTCCACGCCCCTCTGTCCAGCGCCCTTGGGATTCTCCCCAGGCCACACCCCTCATTGTTTTGTACCCTCCTTGAGGGATTTTGTCTGGCCAGAATGTGATAATGCCTCTTGCTTGCCTGGATGGAGAGATGTGTATGTGGAAACTTCTGCATGGCTGGAATCTAGCCTACTGTACAAATCTGTGGCTCCACCCACTTTTGCATCTGGCACTGCCCACCATGACCAGAGGGCCCTTGGGCTGAAAAAGGTTTTAAGCTCCTAACATACACACTCAGAGAATACATTCCACACAAGGGGGAAAGGCAGCAAAGGAGAATGGATGGAGCTATTGAAGGGCAAGGATGAGAGGGATCATATCAGCTCCAACGTGTGCTTCTAATTTAAACTTAATTACACTGACAGAAGCTGAATAGTTTTCTAATCTTGACTCACAGAGGCTTCCTGAGATGCTGCCTGAGAAACAACTTTTGTCTGAGCCACATGGTGTGGTGGGAAGTGGCGATGGAAGATCCCAGACTTGGCTCCCCCCTCACTGGCTTGCCTTAGCCAAGTCCACTTTGCTTCCCCTCCCCTCTATAGCTGCTACAAGGAGACAACAGTTGCAAATCATGTTGCCCATGAAGATCTCCATACGTACTTTGAACTACCCAGAATAAAGTTCTCCTGCTTGATGGGTCCCTCTGAACCGCTCACAGGCAATGTAAAGCGATGAGAAGCCTCCTGAGCAAGAAAGAAGCAGAGAAGAATGAGTGCCGGAGACACCAGCTGCCTCCCAAAGTTGTTGTTTCTTCTTCTTCTTCTTCTTCTTCTTCTTCTTCTTCTTCTTCTTCTTCTTCTTCTTCTTCTCCTTCTTCGGTTAGAAACTCAGAAAACTGGCAAGACCACTCTGCTTCACACAAAAATAAAACCAATGGTATAACCTACCTCCTGCCTCCACACTTCTCTTTTGTTTTTAAATACTTTGAACAGATGCACCAGAGTTTCCTGTTTCTGGGAAATTTATTTCATCTCATGAACTTTAAGTACATCATGGCTATCTATCTACACACACACTTCTTGACTCAGTTAAAAAACCCCACGAGTAATCTTCATTCATCCACCTGAACATACACAGCATAGCCGCCAAAAGCGGAAGTCTTTCAATCTCTCTCTGAAGTTGTAATTCTGATATCTGGACTGGGCGTGGGGTGAGAAGAGGACAAATCTGTAGTACACAATTTGGGTCCTTTTTAAATCTCTGCTACAAAGCTGGCCTGGCATTTGGCTCTTTGCTGGTGAAATTAGTGCATGGCCCTGGCTTGTCGCCATACTTGCATACAGTGGTACCTTGGGTTAAGAACTTAATTCATTCTGGAGGTCCGTTCTTAACCTGAGGTACCACTTTAGCTAATGGGGCCTCCCGCTGCCGCCATGCGATTTGTGTTCTCATCCTGAAGCAAAGTTCTTAACCTGAGGTACTATTCTGGGTTAGTGGAGTCTGTAACCTGAAGCGTCTGTAACCTGAAGCATCTGTAACCCAAGGTACCACTGTATTCTGGTAGAGACCAGCATTTGGCAACCTAGTACCCTCTAAATGTTTTCGACTACAACTCCCATCAGGTCCAGTCAGTACGATGCTGGCTGGGGCAGACAGGAGTTGTGCTCCAAAGCTTATGGAGAGCACTAATTTTTGCCAAAGGCTAATATACCCGAAGCAACCAAAACCCAGAACCCATAGCAAGTTTGAAATTGTTTTATAGTGGAATGAGAGGCCTGAGAGGTTGCTAGTATGCCCAGTAACTGCTTCAGACAAAGAAACACACAGTCGGAAGAAATATCATGTTTTGGTAAATACCTTCAGAATATCTTGCAGCTGCCGTAGGACAGCATGAACCTCCTCTCGTAAAAGCCACTTGAACTCCTCTTCCTGCAGGGAAAGAAAATACATATTAAAACCCCCTGCATTTATACTCCACATTTCTATAGTATGATTCACTGAGAACTTTCGAAAGATATTTAGTACTCCAGTGCTACTCTCCTCTTTGTTCCTCCACTCATAAAATCATTTACTTGTAGAGTTGGAAGGGACCTTAGGAATCATCTAGTCCAACCCCTGCAATGCAGGAATATGCAGTTATCGCACGCGCGGATCAAACCTACAACTTTGGCGTTATCAGCACCACCCTCTAACCAACTGAGCTATCCACTCACATCATCACACATAAATGAGTAAGTTCTGCTGAAACTATCCAAAGACATTTAGAATGCTTCTGATCATGCACTTTTAAAACTGAAGATCTTACCCAGGCAGCAAGCTATGCAAGTTAACCAGAACATTTTTATTTAACATTCTTGAAAGTTTCACATGATTTTATTTTGCCTAGAAACTACAGGGTTTTCATTCATATTCAAATCAACACAGAAGTAAAGAGTACACAGGCAATGGCAAAATTGCTTCCTCCTCTCCATTTCCCAAGCACAGAGGGGGATTTCACAAGCTCTTATTGAGTCAGCAAGGCATGGGGTGTCTCCTTAGTTTAGATGGATCAGGTTCTGCTCTGAGAGGGCAATGCCTCTGCTGTCCTGCTCTCTCTGCTGAGAAAAAGCCACTCTTTGTTAGCCCTACTCAAATTAGAACTGATGGACAAGACTAAAACATGTCCATTAATCTCAATGGCTCTACCCTTTTTGTTGTTGTTTTTACAGTTTTGTGACCAAAGTGCCACAATTCATAGCTTAGATTTTCTACTGCACAAATTGAGCCATACCGATAGAAATATTTGGAAATCCAACATTTACCTAAATCAGTGGTGTCCAAACTTTTTTCAGAGGGCCAGATTTGATGAAGTGAAGGGCCGTGAGGGCCAACCAAAGGGCTAACCGAAGTTGTTAACCATTTTTTTTTTTTGGATTGAAGTTGTTGTTGAGGGTTTTTTAGGATTTTACCCCAGGATATAAACTGCCACAGGGGCCGGATTAAAGCGAGCGGCGG
The DNA here is from genome assembly GCF_964270895.1 of Podarcis filfolensis. Lineage (NCBI taxonomy): Eukaryota > Metazoa > Chordata > Lepidosauria > Squamata > Lacertidae > Podarcis > Podarcis filfolensis. Next base: position 33,800,702 of record NC_139616.1, on the reverse strand, counting down.
GCCGGATTAGGCCCCCAAAATGGACTTTGGACATGCCTGATCTAAATAAATCACCCCTGAGCCTTATAGTTGCAGAGACATGTACATATGGAGCTTCCAGCAAGGCTCAACTTTGAACTGAGCATGCCTCCTAGTCCCTTCCCCACGACTCACTGTCTTACCACCACTCCTCAATTTATTGACCTGGTTCTGACTTTGACAAAATAAACTGTGGAAACGCCGCACCCAACGTCTTTCCCTATCATGCAATGACATCTCAGTGTCTGTTCCCAAATAATTCTGGAAAGGTTTGGTTCAAAGAGGAAACCAACTATTCACAATGCTGACAACAATCCACTTGTTTACACAGGAGTGAATCCAAAAGCACCGCATGGCTTCAGATAAACAGAAGCACTGCTGGATCCAGAAGGGGCAGTGGAGCCAAGGGCACCTTGAACATTCTTCTCCAGCTGTTATGAACACAAACAAATTCTTTCAGAGTGTCTTGAACCTTGACAGCACCTACACAGCTTTAATAATTAACTTGCATCTATTTCTAAGAGGCTGTCTTCATTTACTTTTAAGGAGAAAGGCACAGGGTAGGAGCCAAATCTTACCTCCCACCACCCAACCATCTTCTCTGGGGAACCTCTTAGGTCCAAACTGTCAAGCTACTTTTCATTTACGCATTTCTACTTGAATACAGATGTCTCCAGATCTTCTGCATTTAACAGCTGATCAGCACCCTTGAGTGAAACCCCTAAAAGTGCCCATCTGATGCTGAGAGTTTGATACTGAGAGTACATTTCCGATGCTGGGCATGCACACAGGTTACTTGATGTAGAGTTCCCCATCTGTACAGCAGTCTGTCATGTTGTACAGGTTAAAACTGTACTTCAAGTGTGGAAATGCACCATGAATCACTCCCACTGGGTAAGGGTGAATCTGCTTAGGATCAAGGAGTTCACAAACAAACAAAAAATGCTGCATGTAAACTGAATAACCTTTTGCCACTAAGACAACTTACTCTAGCATGAAGAATTCCTTATGGTGTTAGATATATTTGTGTTACTCAAATGAACACAGTGATATGAACTGAGAACATGCAGCATAGAACTGTTGCTTGAACTAATGTTTAAACAATGCCCCAAGCAATCTGATTAAGGGCCAGAATACCCTTACTGGCATCAGCAACACATGGGACCTAAACAAATAAATAAATGCTTTGTTTCAGGTCTCAAGTGATAAATGCTGCCAGATTAGATTTATGTATATTTAAGACTCTGGAGAAACTTATAAAGCAGGGATGGGGAACCCCAGGCCTGTGGGGCCAATCTTTATTTGGCCCTCAGGAGGCCCTCCACCACACATGCTCCTTGAGTGCTTTCGCCTAACTGAAATGTGTCCCTAAACTGTGATAACGCCTCTTTGCTTGCCTGTGTGTGTGGAAAAGTTTGCATGGTGGAATGCAAGGTATGGCACAAAGGCATGATTCACACTTTCAAGGCCCACTTTTGCATCTAGCCCTATCCGCTGGAAAGGAATGCAACCCTCAGGCTGAAAAAGGTTCCCTACTCCTGCAGTAAAGTCTTCTATTGATGATAAAGCAAAAGTAAGTATTATGGCACCTTAATAGACTAACAAATTACTATGGTATAAACTCTAGGCCTGTACAGTTGAAATCAACAATACTGTTGGTGGATCCTAGCGTACAGAACCATATGTGCTAAGTTTTCAAGTACTTTAGCCAACCGGCGCAGACATGTGTTTGGTGCCGAAAAAGTGATAACAATGGTAACTAATGCAGCAGATGAAAACATTGTAGAGTTTGCAGATTCCTGAGAAACCTGAGGCATGTCTCCAACCCTCACAGCTCCAGTTAAGATCAAATCTATCAATCTTAATTTTCATCTGAAGCTGCAAAGCAACACACTGGCTATTCAGTGATACTCCACCCCCAACAATATACCTTCTTTTACAATAATATCCAAATAGCAAAGTGACAGACCTTGCTTCTAATTCAGACCTTTCAGCAACAGCTGTGAATGGCATTTAAGAATTCATGAAGGGAATGCGGAAAACCACTGCACCATCCATGTGCCTTACAGAACCAACCAATGATGTTTCATTGTGCTAGAACTGAACTGTCAACATTTGTGGATGTAGGCTTAAAGTGCAGAACTATGAACACAAACAAACAGAGATTGACAAATTTAGAGGGGACCATTCCATCAACTCTCCCGGTCAATTCTTGTTAAGTAGACTCTCCACATCCAGAGGCAGTACATCTTTGGACACAATTACAGGAGATCCCAATAATCATGAAACCTTGCTTCTAGGCAGTGGCCTCTGGCTGGCAGTGATGGAGAGAAAACGCTGGACAAGAGGGGTTATTTGCTCAATTCAAGAAGGAGAAGTTAATGTTGATGTTATTGCTACCTGCTTGGGGAATGCAAGACAGAGTCTGGGCATATACATGCAGCAGAAGAAAGTGGTAAAGAATCCACAGATGGCAGGATGGACTGTACCTTTTTGGACTGTATGTGTGCAGGGAGTCGTTTTATTCAATGGTCCCATGTCTTAAAAAAAATCATTGTAACTAGAACACTAGCACAGCAAGGATCAGGCTGGGCAAGAAGACTTGGCTCTGATGAAGAAGCATTTAAAGACATCAAAGAAGCTTTCAAAAAAGCAATGACTTCCACATCTTGCAGCATAAAATGCTACAGTCATACTATCACCAACTCAAAGGATAAGAGCATCTCTGCTGGTTTGGACAGAAGTCCACCTAGTCTAGCATCATTTCCAACATGTGTCAAACAGAGGCCTCTTGCAGCCCTTCCTGGATAGATTAGGAATCTAAATTGGGACCTTTTGCATGCAAAGCATATGCTCTGCTAATGAGCTACAACCCCTCCCTGCTCCATGCTTTTGCTCTGCCTAACCTACTTCAGAAGACCAAAGAAGACTGTGGCACACCAAACCCTAAAAAATCATTATGACATCAGCTTGTGTGGACTACAGTCCACCCCTCCTGTGTAACAGGCACACTTGCACACACACACACACACACACACACACACACACAATGTTTGGAGGAATCAGAGGGCAAGGAAATGTGGAAAAGACAAGTGCTAGAGACTCAACATCCTCTGGAAATCACAACCTCACAAGTATGCTGTAAGTTAAAGTGGGGTCCCTTGCAGGAAGGAACTTGGCCCACAACCCTGAACTCCTTGAATGAATTGTTAATTGGGGTGCAAATCTTATCTAACATGAGTGGTTTTCAAATCATGTCCTGGAGTTCCTTGGAAGTATATCGGGTGATTTTATTCCTCAAAGAGGAGCTCAGCAACAGTGAACAGATTGCCCCTGAAGACAGAATGCATCAATTCACAAACAGCCCAGTTTTTTTCGGCAATTCATAGAAAGCAGGGGAAAGAACATCAACAGAGCCTGGCTGCTGGATCAGCCCAATGGCCCATCTAGTCCACCATCCTGCTACCCTAGTGACCAAACAGATGCATCTATAGGGAAGCCCACAAGGAGGACCTGAGTGACAGCACTCTCTCTGTGCTGGCAACATATTTCAAGATGGTGATGACGACGACGACGATAAATATCATTATGAAATAAGGTAATTATAATTTTATGGGAGGAGGCGGCGCCGGCTCCGCGATGCTGTGGAGTGACGTCACGCACCGCCGATGCCGGCGCGGGTGACGTCACGCACGGCCCCGCTCCACACCGAAGGGGTTGAGCCAGGCAGAGCCGCTGTCGGTCCCTCAGGGCTGAACAGAGGCTCCTCGGCTTCTCTCGGCCAAGTGGGAAGGAGACGCCGCCGCCGCCGCCTCCGAACCCAGCAGCAGCTGCAACAGCAACGCGGCCGGCCGCCGCAGCCGCTCTCTCACCAGTACAGCCCTCTCGGCCGCGCTCGCCAGCGCCGCCATCCTCATAGCCGCGCCGCCTCTCGTCCGCCCTTCGCCAGACCCAGATCGATAACCGCCTCACCGAGATGCTCCACGGACCCGATCGCTTGACTTGAGGCGATGCGTGAAGCGCGGGCTCTTCCCTCCCCTTCGCTCCTTATTGGGCAGGAGCTTCAAGAGAAGGCGTTCTTATTGGCCAGTTCTGAAAGGCCTTGCCTAGACGCCTCCACGAGGCTCCGCCCACTCCTCGGCTTTTAAATAACCCTAGAGATAGGAGGAGTTTACAACCACTTCCGGTCTGAACGTTTTTTTCTCTCTCTCGGTGCCTTTATATTTATCAATGCCAAATGGGTTTTACCATAGAGGTTGGTGCCAAGGGCTAGAGCGGCATCGATTTGCATTTTATTTTTTTTGAGTGTGCCTACATCTATTTATTAATTGCATATTTTAGACACAAGTGGGCATAGCCTGGTGCAGAATGCGGCGTAAACTCTTACCGCAGCATACACGAACGCCTCCTTAGACTATCTCTTACAGTTCATGCTTTCTCCTTTTTACCCGAGGATCATATTACATAAAACAGCTTTCCTATGTACATCCCCGGTGACAACTCTGACCTGCAATTTGCATTCCTTCTGAGTAATACTCCTCCCCACCCACCCTCCCACGATATATAAGGGTCTGGTGACGTCTCTTTCAGTGTATCTGAAGTGTGCATGCACACGAAAGCTCATACCAATGACAAACTTAGTTGGTCTCTAAGGTGCTCCTGGAAAGAATTTTTTAATTTTGTTTCGACTGGGGTACTTCAGTTTTCACCGGAATTTCAGGGCGATAGTATTATAAAGACTATGTAGTGTGTTTTATCTCTACGTTTTAAAAACTGAAGCCTAGCAACCTGGAAGTCAGGCGACACTCATGTATTTCTACTTTCCTACCTTTTCCAGCTTCTGAGGGTTGTGGCGTCATAGAGCCCAGTGACGTAATAAAACAGGCTAGTCCGCCCAAGCGTTTTTTGGGGGACGTAGAGGGAGAATTGTGAAAACAACCAAGGGCAGATAATGTGAAACCCACCATTTTAATGTGTATACTATTTAAAACTGTATCTAAGGTATACAAAGATAAAAAGTGCTGTACAATTCTCTTTGTTTCCAAAGTGCAGAGTTATGTGCTGGTCAAAACGACATTACTGTATTCACAACCAAGGAGACAGGAAAAACCCTGCTGATGCCTGAGCATGCTCAGTAGCCACGGAGTAGTAATTGACTGTGCTCGAAAACAGCCACAGAAAGGGGAGGGGCAGGGAATGGAAAATCCTGAAAAAGACATAGCTGGATAGAACTCTTGAGCAGGCACATTCCATCCTGCAACACACCAAATATAATTCAGATTTATATTGTAAACTAACGGGAGTTATCACATCCAGATTATAAATCATATAGCACTTCTTTGATTGGCATTATGTTCCCAGTGAAATAGTTACCATAAATTCTTCAGCTTGTGCTTTCCTTCTGTTTATATCCCACCTTTCTTTCCCAAGGTTGGGAAATAGTGACTGGACCAATGTTACCCAAATTAGTTTTATGGTTGAGAAGGTACCTGCATCAAAGATCTCCATATAACCTAATCACAACGGCAAGCAACTTTCATTCCCAATGAAAAAGAAAGTTATGTTTACTGGCATGATTTATCATACCACTGTGAAGTTATTTTTCTATAGTGTATAGCAGAAATTCGCTTCCATAGACTTCCCCTTTGAAGCAGTTTAGTTTTTCAGGAAAATGGATACTCTCATTATTGTAGTATTAAACAAGTTGATGTTTAATACTAAAGATAAACAAGTTGTATGCCTAAACAGAACCCCCATATTTAAATATTTACACAAAACAAAACTTTGTGCTAAAGTTGGCCTCTATCCAGTTCAAAACTTATCCAACCTGTTTGGGCAGCAATGTCTTAAAGGAGGGAGTTACAGATAGGTAGCCGTGTTGGTCTGCCATAGTCAAAACAAAAATTTTTTTTCCTTCCAGTAGCACCTTAAAGACCAACTAAGTTAGTTCTTGGTGTGAGCTTTCGCGTGCATGCACACTTCTTAGTGTGCATGCACACGAAAGCTCACACCAAGAACTAACTTAGTTGGTCTTTAAGGTGCTACTGGAAGGAATTTTTTGTTTGTTTGTTTGTTTTAAAGGAGGGAGAACAGGAAATTCTTGCTTCCTACTTTGCCGCAGCACACAAAAATCATTGTGTAGCCAAACAGACATACGCATCAACAATCCCAAAAGCCAAAGGCAGGCAATTCTTCTCATTAGAATCAACTAGCCAAGTCATTTTATTATGGTCAATAACCAGTATCAAGACAAAGATACCAATTACAAAATTATAAAACTTTAGACAAAATAAGATGTAAAATCACATATAAGCAAGCAGTTCTAGGTGGTCATTTATATCAGAAAGGAACCCTTCTGACCTAGGGATATCCATCGTAGAACCCACTAAAACACCAGAATTTCATGTCCTCCTGAACTCTTTTGGCTTAAGAACCCCCCAAGGTAGCAAGCAGCCTGCAGCTAGAAACAGAAGGGGAAGGGCCATAGCTCAGAGTATAGTATCGGCTTTGCATGCAGCAGGTCTCAGGTTCAATCTCCAGGTAGGTCTGGGAGGGAATCTCACTTGAAACGCCAGAGAGCCACCACTAGTCAGTGCAGACAGTATTGTGGTTAGATGGTCTGGTGATCTCACTCCATATAAGGCAGCTTCCTTTGAACAAGAGCACTTGCCATGTCTAGAGCAAAGCTGTTGTCTGTCACTGTTGAATGACATGGCTAGATTGCTCTTTTAAGTCCTTCAAGCCTAGTTCTGTATGTAGTGGTACCTAGGGTTACATACGCTTCAGGTTACAGACTTCGCTAACCCAGAAATAGTGCTTCAGGTTAAGAACTTTGCTTCAGGATGAGAACAGAAGTACGGACCTCTGGAACGAATTAAGTACTTAACCCGAGGTACCACTGTACTCTGACTGGCAGAGGCTCTCCAGGGTTTTCACACAGTGAGTCTCTCCCCAGCACTACCTGGAGATTTCAGGGATTGAACCTGGGACTTTCGGCATGCAAAGCAGATACTCTAACATTATTTAGAAAACACAACAGTTCTAGAGCTGACAGAGAAAAATAAAGAGTAGGACAATGGAAACAACTTTAACTGGGTTGTTTTGCAGCAGACAGGAAGAAAAACTGCCTGTCATTCTGGGATCTGAGTGTATAAAAGTGTGAAGTGTATCTTCAGTTTTAATACAGGAAAAACATAACATTGTGCTCTATGTATCAAAAGTAAGGGGAATGTTAGGCTTAACACATTTCTTTTGATTTAATGGCTGGTGCAGGGAGAGAAAAGAGAATATTGGTGGGGAGAGTTTAGAAACAGACAAGTAACATTGTGTTACCAAGAAAGGTTTTATTTCCTTTTGCCAGTAGCTTTGTTAATTGCACAAGAAAAAAAATCATTTCTTCTGTTTTTGCCATTTAATCATCACCACACATCCTATTCTGAATGACAAACGTTAATTAAAAACAAGGCAAAAAATTAAAAAAAAAATTCACAACCTTAATTAACTATAGATCGGTCATTGAAGAAGAGGGAATTAAAAGAAAACTGCTTTTTCTTACAAGCTTTCCACAAGTGTCACATTTTTTTTTCTCTTTAAAAAGGAAGGATCCAAAATAAAAAGCAATTGCTAAAACATAAATCCCCATTAAAAAGTAACTTTACAGTATTGTCAACAATATTAAGACAACAATGACCAAGCCAGTTCAATCACACAGTCTTGTAATCCAAGCTTCCCCTCCTGCAACATCAACAGCTGGAATCTGAAGGGACCCACAAAAAAAGGATTTTGGAGAAATTGGCTCCTGAAGGTGAGAAACTGAATAGAATGAAATAGCGAGTCTTGCGGCCCCTAAAAAACCCCACCACAAATATATTGTGGCATAAAACCTGTGGGCCATAGCACACTTCTGACCCGTGAAAGTTTATGCCACAATAAAAGCTTTAAGGCACCACAACTCGCTCCCATTTTGCTGCAAGAAATGAAGGCGGCTATTCTTCTGAAGTGGCATTTGAGACTGCAGAGTGCTCGGCCCACCCTTGGCTTCTATCTGAGAGTGTTCTCGGCTGTTCTTGGTTTATCAGTAACTGTAGAGTCCTGCAGGAAGAACCACACCCACTAGCAGATCTTTATTCTCCTTGCCAAAGAAGCCACAAGATAGGCCTTCAATACAAGGAGTTACAGTTCTGTTAGTCCCACACCCAGCCTAGTTTGGATTTTTCGCTCCAAGGCAAAATAAAGTGTACTGAAGTCTGCTGTTTCTGTTTTCTGTTAAAGTTTTCTGAAGACTGCCTTTATCACAATATTAAGAAATAGCCCCCCCCCCCACACACACACCCTGGACCTCTTTGGGATAGTACCTTAGGATCCTTAGCTACTACTTCTATCATTTACAAATCAGCCTATGTGAAGACTGCAAAGTATGTCCTCCAAAATTAAACTGCTCTTTCTGCAAGATCCTAAGCTGTCCTAGCAGGATCCAACAGGGAATCCATAAACTCACAACTGTTGTGTGCTCATTTCCACCGCTCATCAAGATAAAATTTCAGCACAGGGCAGAGTAGCAGTCTCTGATGGCTATCTATGGCCAGAGATCACACAAGCAGGACTGGAAGACCCTAGGGAGAGAAGGCTTCCTCAACCTGGTACTCTTCAGAAGATTTTGACTCATTCCCATCATGATGGCTGGAGCTGATGGGAGCTGTAGTGCAAAACACCAGGAAGGCATCAGTTTGAGGAAGGCTGCTCCAGAGGAACACTTAACTGGTTCTGTTTCCTTTCCCAGGCCGACTGCTAAAATACCACAGAAGTAACAAGCAACTAGAGGAGTGTGGCTTTTGTTTTTGTACTGGATCTACAAATGTGAAGGTCCTGATCAAGGTAACGTCCTGGTCCATGTGGTATATTCACTACAAAATGTAAGTACGGATTACTGTGCAGACTGGGTCTGTGCATATTAGGGCTCTACAGCTGCAGGACACCCATGGAAAATGTGAAATCTGATGTGTGAACAGCAAGGGGTGTCCATCCTGCTGCTTTCCAAGTGTGAACACGGGATTCTCTTCCAAGACTAACATTGAGTTGATATACTTAAGACATAGGGGCATTTTCTCTGCTATTTGTACGGCACCCACTTTGTATATCCTTGCATTCCATTTTGAAAGTTCAGGAGCTGCCAGAGAGAACTCAGGACTGTTCATTTGACACCAGCCACATGGAAGCAAGTGGTCAAGTTCTGTTGGGCTCAAAAGCTCACCCTTCCTCAATGGCAGCTCTGGTTGATTCAAATAGATTTATTTGAATTCTCTGGGACCCTACTTGACTTCCAGTGAGACCCAGCATGGTAAATGGCCTCAACAGTAGGAGCCATTCCCCACTTCCCTTTACTAGGTTATTTCCAAAGTATGGGTACTTGGTCAATCTGCTGGAGCGCTCACAACTTCACCAACAGATGACAGCATATCAATTCAAAGCTTGTTGTCACTGCCATTCATGCAAGCAGAGTTTATTAGGCTGTATTAAAGTTCTTGCCAACAAATAGGCATATCTCCTCCACTTTTGCAGAAAGGGAAACATGGAAGTCAAGATTCTGGGTTTAGATTTTGGGTCTTCCTAAAGCCACTTTCTCTTACCTTGCCCTATGGCTCTCTGGCAACATGAGAAGAATCCTAATAATCTTTGCCAACACTAACAGCCACAGAAGATCAGGTGCGTGCACACCGTGCATGCTCTCAGGACATAAAACCAAAGGAAGACACCAAAGTTTCTACCTTTGCTCATTAAAACACATACCAGTTCATTTTCTGAATTATAAAAAGCAATAGGGTTTTACAGCAATATTCAAGACTGGATTAACCTTTTGGGAACTGGAGTCTTTTTAAAATCAACAATGGGGAATCTGTGCCCTCCAGATGCTAGGGGACAAAAATCCCTTTGTTCCAAGAGTGCCTTGGATTTGGAGTTCAACAATGCTTGGAAAGCCAAAGGCTGTTCTAAATGCATTTGGCATATCCAAGTGCCACAGGCACATGCTGGATCCTGTGTACACTAAAAACTAAGCTGTCTGAATGGGAAGGGCCATGGATGGAGCCTGTTTTGGTTCTCGTAACTAATTCCACTGAGATACTGAGGTGGGGAATATCCGAAACTACAATGCTAATTTTAGCCCTGTCGCCTTCTTGATTGTGACTGCTTCCTTCCTAGGGAAAAAAAGAGGAGCCAGGTTCCCAGGGGCTAGACCAGGTGTGGGAAATCTCTGGCCCTCCAGATGTTGCTGAACGACAACTCCCATCATGACTGGGCCACTGATCTTGCTTGTGGAAGCTGTAGTGCATCAGCATCTAGAGGGCCTGAGATTGAGCCACCCAGGTTCACAGGCAGATGAGACAGTCTTCTTTCAATTGTCCCTAGTGCATAAGAGAGGACAATGAACACATTACCCACAGCAAATAAGTGAAACAGCAGTTAAAAACAAACAAACAACCTCTTGAGGACACTGGTACAAAAGTGAACACCAGAAGAAGCCAACCAGCAGACTTCCTGGCAAGAGTCACCTCAGGGTTTCTGAGATGACCTGCAGCCAATTCCATTCTGTGACTCTGAGCATGTGGTGTAATTTGTTGTCAAGAAGGCAATGATCCAAGCCCTTTCCCTCCTACTCTTGCTGCTGCTGGCACAGGAAGGCTTGCTGTAGAATCTGCCCTTGTGGCAGATCCCAGGAGAGTTTTTGTATTTTAAAAAAGGAAAAACAATTGAGGAGAGGTGGGGGGAAGAAAAAGAGAGAGAGACAGAGAGACAGAGATGGACTGGTCCAGAGTTAAAACCCAGTATTCATCATCATCATAATTAATAATCATGGTATTAACAAGAATGGGGTAGCCTAGTGGATGTAGGCCCTGTACACAGCAGACATGTCATTGTCAGATTGGTCCAATGCTTTTGCTCGTTTGTAGACCTGAAGAAAGAGAAAGGCAATAAGAGAGCAGTCCTTTGAGAAAGCAAGTATTCTCATAATACTATTGGTTTCCCACTAGAATACAGAACTGCCTCAGCAATATCTATAAACACTTCTCTTCAAGGAACGCTATGTGAGTTGGGGCCACAGCCAGCACCTATGTGTAGCTCACTATGAGGAAAAGCCTGCTGGCCATAATTAGCCCCAACAAAGCTTCCCCCCACAGGAAAGATGATAGTGTGTCATGTAAAAGAGCCAAAATATTCCATTAAAATATAAACTTTCAACAGCCATAAGCAGTATTAAATCACCAAACTCTAAACCAGGATGGGCAACCTGTGGCCTTCCAGATGTTGTTAGACTTCAGGCTTGCCAAGCATGGCCAGGGATGATGGGAGTTGAACAACGAATGTTCTACAGGTTTAATTTTAACCATGAGAAGCCAATGCAAACAAAAATGTTTTACAATGCTTTGAAAAAAATGGCTGAATCCCAGAGGACTTGGCAAATCAAGGAAAGAGTGTCATAATCAAGGGGCACCATCAAGATCACCTCCCTATAAGTGCCTGCTGTCTTTTGAAAAAAGGTGTGTGTATGGAATTATCAAGAGAAACGACCAGGGTTGATGTGAAGCATGCAGATGTGAAGGCCCATTAAAAATAGGTGAAAAAATGGTCGTTTCCCATCCACCTCTTTTTCCCAGCCATCACTTATCTAAGCAAGTGTGATGCGTCCCTCTGGCGAGCATGGTGGGTGGTCCAGCCTATTTCCAAACTTTGAAGCTAAGGAGGAGGGTGGGAGTCCTTTGCCAGTGAGCCATACCTCCAAAGTTGGAAGACTGGGGGCCGCGTGGCCAAGGCACCCAAAGAGGCTTGGCCATGCAGGACCAAAGTGGCAACTCCCCTGACCTTTACAAAAAGGGGTATCAGGAGCTCTCCTAAAGATGGAACTGGAGCAAGAGAGGAGACCTGGGCAGCACACATACCTCATTGGCTGCAGCTGCCATGGGAGTTGGGTGGTTAACAGAATCGCCTAGTGCAATGGCTAATCTGAGATCCTTCTGGATGTATTTCAGGTAGAAATCTGGTTTAAAATTTCCTTGCAGGATGTCTGGAAAAAAAGAAAAGAAACAAAACCCCAGGTACATTTCACATTCCACTTTCCCAGCTGCTGACTTGCTTTCTCTCTTCCCTTGCAGATTTCACCAGTGCCAGGATCAAACTGATCCTGCTTAAAGACGTCAAGTAGAGTCAGATTGCTACTCTAAAAGGGATCTTCAAGGCAGATATCTTTCCTAACCCTCCTTTCAGTAACACAGCTAAACTGTGACCCTCCCCCAACCACGGACTTCCTGTATCACCCCATATTCTTAAAAGCCTGGCTGCGAAGACGGATGAAGTAGCAACAAGCATGCAATGTTCAGTGGATAAAATCTTTGGCTTGGATGTGGGAGTATGAATCTGCAGCAAATCCATCCTACACTACACTAATGGAATAGTGAATCCCAGAAGCAATGCTTATCTCCTTTCCCCCACTCTTTGAACCCCACTATGCAACTGTTTGGTGACACTTAAACCAGCTTTCTGGTTAAGAAGAAAAGATGGGAGAGAACTTTACTTTGGCACTTCTGGTCCAAGAAGATGCTGGCGAGCTGTCCCTGGTTGAGGATATCCAGAAGAGTCTGCTGCGACTGACCAGTCACTTGAGCCAGAGTTAGTCCTTCTGCTATTGTGGCCATGAAGCTTCCTTGGACCATGTTCACAATGAGCATCATCTTGGCAGCATTGCCCACTTCCCCTGTGAGAGAGGCACACACTGTTGGACAGCTCTATATAAGGAAAAAACCAAGAACCTGCACCATGCCCACTGACATCTAAGCCGTTCTGAAAGACACCCAGTGAAAGCAACCACATCTTTGGTTTGGGATGGGTGGACTGAATCCCTAATATAAATGCGTGCATGACAGCAACATGGAAGTGGCCAGAAAAGGGGGCCTAACAGCGGGTGGGAGCATAGTGGGCTTATGTGTGCTCCGCAGTTGTGCACGTGACTCCTTACACAACCCTTCTGCAAATCAGGGGTTGCCTGTATCACTGCTTTAGACAGACGCTGGATTCTAAAACAATTTTTTTTTTACCATAGTTTTGTGTTCTCTTACCTAAACATGCTGAGGGGGAGACTCACCTTCCTATTCCACCTCTCAGAATGGAGATACTGATAGCAAGGGTGGGCAACATGGTGCCCTCCAGATCAACTCCTGATTACTGGCCATCAGCTGGCCTGGAGCTGCTGGGAATTTTAGTTGAACAACAGTGTGGAGGACCACAGATTGCCCATCCTTACTATACAAATCGAGGCACACTAAAGCCAACTGAATTCAGTGGGCTTAAACTATATTCTGCTTATGATCAGCCTACTATGATTCTCTTCAGCACTGGGATGGAAGGTATTACCTAGAAAAAAAGAGGTTTTCCCCATCGCTTGGAAACAACTACTGCAGTCTTCATATAAGCCCCTGTCACCGGCGGCTAGTATCACCAGCATGCCATCATTAGAGAGTTGTTGGTTCCCTGAAACTGGTGCCTCCAGGAAGCGACCACCCCTGGATACGATCACCTGGAAGAAACGAGAAGAAATGTCCCAATTAAATGGGGCACACACATACGGCACCAACCAAGAGGTCAAAGAGGAAAGCTATGCCTTGAAAACCATCAGGAAATACAGGAAACCCCAAGCACCTATTAATGACAGGAGCACCCATGAACTCCCTCTAGCCATTGGGTTAACCTGCTGTGGTGACACTGATGTTGAAAACACCCCATATATTGGCTAATGTTGACTATGTCAGCAGGAGACTATTGACAGCGCAGCCACTTTTGAGGGAACCGAAAGATCACATCAATTTAGGGGCAGCCAACTTGGTGCCCTCCAGTTGTTCATGGACTCCAACAGCATCTGGAGGGCACCATACTGGCTACCATTTCTTTAGATCGAAGAAAAAGTTCAGAGATCCTAAGGACAGTAGGCAGGTGCATGTGTGTGCAAAAGGGCATACAGTTTGCAAGAAGGAAATGGGCAAACGAACTTTGACATGGAGAGAACGTGGTACAGGGAGGTGAGGCAGACTTCCACAAATCATTTGAATAAAAAATCTGAATCTCTGGTTACAGGTCTCAATTTTTAGCTTGCAAATTGCCTGGCTCTTTTAAGGTAGAATTTGCATGTAGCGGAAAAAGAGTGAATGAACACCATCCTGAAGGAGAGCTAACCCTATTACATGATTTAAAATAACACCAGGCACTCAGTTTGCAATGCTTACCTGAGCCAGTTCTGTAACAGTGTCTGCATCAACGGTGGACATGTCCACGTAGCACTTTCCTGGACGTATACCCTGGAGCACTCCACTAGGACCAAGCACCAGCTGTGGGAATAGAAGAGCGCCAAAGCAATAGGATGTCTGCAAAGGAAACCCACCTATGCCAATGCTAAAGGGCCTCCTGCTAACCATCTCTGCACAAGGGCTTGCTGAAAGTGCCCCCATGACTTGAGTGGCCTCAACATTATTTACCTTGTAGGATGCTGCTATTCACTTTAGACAGAGGATAGTTTTAAGGAAGCTCTAACAAAGGATCAGGAAGATGATGGCATTACTGCCTTGGGCTACATTTTCTCTCTATCTTGGATAAGGGATGTCTGGTTGTAGCTCCATTAGGATGTGTTACTATTTGCAGTTCCAGGCAGAGGGGAGGAACTGGACCACACAGAAATAAGACTAGTTTCTCACAGGGTCAGCCGAGCATGCGCACACATCTGCAGTGCTATACTGCAGCACCTGTATAAAACGGAAACTCAAAAGGAATCCAAAATTCATGCAGCCCAACTTCTTACTCAAGGATGAAACCTCCCATTCTATTAACTTCACAGCCTTGCAGTTACATATATATAAAACAGCAGGGGTAAGATTTGACTGATGTGTTGACATTGTAGGGCTCTGGATTGGGTGCTGGTTATGAAAACTGGCCATTTTAAATGATATGGGGAGGGAAAATCCTTTTTAAAAAAGGTAGCAGATGAAGAGTTGCCTAACTCCTGGGCTAGATGGACTTGGTCTGACCTGGCACAATGGCAGCTTCTTAGGTCCTATTAGGAGGAGCAGATCATACATTTTGTGTTACTCTACTTCATGTACACTCAGCCACACAATTATTTTTGTGTATTTTACTTGTATTGTGCATTGGTTGAGTTGTATGGATAACATGAGCTTAGGTAGGACCCTGGAGCAAAATCACTTAATAAATAAAAATATATACTTAACTGTGCCAGGGGATTCTCTGCTGCTTTTCTGAGATTTTGCTAAGCACAGATAACAGTTTTTCAAGCCTACTCTTACAGCCACATAAGAGCTACAAAACTTGCAGCACAAGCACAGTCCTCTTTATTCCACCCTCTATTAGTAGTCTCGGGTTTTAGGAGTGTGCTACTGGGAAAGCACACACTAATCAAACTCCATCTGACCTCAGCCTTTGAGACCGAGGTTCAAGCTCCACCTCTTGGTGGTCTCATCCAAGTCACTCTCAGCCTCTGTTCCTCAGCTGTAAAATGGGAACAATAGCAACCTCTCACAGGGTTGGCTGCGGTTATGGAAAAGTCACAATAAAGTTATCTAAAACATTTTAAACTGTGAAGTGATACATTTTGCTTCTGTGGCTGACTGTGGTTATCCTATCCCACAGCACACACAGTCCTTTATTTGTTTTATATATTGCCTTTAGACTACAGCCTTCAAAGAGGATCATGAAAATTATAAACATACACTACACCAGCAACCACACAAAATGAAGAAAACAAAAAGCAAAAGTAACCAGCTCTGCCCAAACCTACTGTGAACTATTCCAGTCATTTGACAGAAAAGCCTTTAGAAGGAGATTAAGCATTTGGGCAGAAAATATCAACATACAGCCGAAAAGACAGGCTGACCTTGTTCTACATACTAGAGCCATGTTTTGATACTCTGATCAGTATCATACTGATCAGTATCATATTTGATACTCTGCGAGGCACACTTCACTCTTAATTCTCACAATTTCTGTTCTCAGAACAGCAGCCAGACTTCCTCCTTGAAACTACCACTACCTCCTATTTCCCCCTTCCCAGTCAAGGCAAGACAACAGTGATGCTTCTGGGCTTTTCCTACATCCATCAGCAATTGCATAAGGGAATCCTAGCACACACTTATTCCAATTGAATATTCTGATACAATTCAAATAGTCTAATTCTAGCATGTCCTTATATATATGCTAAGTAAAAAGTGAGGAAGGTTAATCAATGTTGCACGGGCCCTCACTGCTATAAGGAACACAGAATGGAGGACGCCTCCAGTTTACTAATTTTTTCAAGGCACACTTCAGACTCTCTTGCAGCACACTAGCATGCCCTGATGCACAGTTTGGGAATTACTGTACCAGACAAACTTTGGGGCATCCATTACAATGAGGAATATGATTTCTGCACTTTCTTGGCTTAGAAATAAAGAGCTGCAGAGATTCATGACTGCAATCAATGGAGGGAGTCATTCATCAGGAGTCAGTATGTTTTGGAAGAGTTTTTGGTCATGGAAAGTCAGCACTGTGTACAGCACTGAGAGAAAGGTGAGAGCGTGCAAGAAAAAGAGATAATCCTTACATCCTTGGCTGCCTTTGGATCAGATACGCAGGCGAAAGTGATGTCACAGGTGGAGACCACTTCAGCGGGGGTTCTTCCCAACCTTGCCCCCTCCTGGATGAACAAATCACACTGCAAAAGTCACAGACCCAAATGTAAGAAATGGAAACCACTGAATAATAAAGGTCAAAGCTGGCTTCTCTCTACCAGGGACCCTGATGTGCCCATGGTGAACTGAAGAGGATTGCATCCTGGACCACATTCACATGAACAAAATGAAACAGGGCTAGGCTATTTAGAAGAACCTTGTTTTCTGGGTTGTGGAGATCACGTTCAGTGATGTCAGGTTCTCTTCTCTGCTTTCTAGAGTGGTTAGCTATCCTTTTACTTTAGGCAGTGCATTTAAAGGAGCATTCCAAAGACCCCAGGGGTTCCATAGCAACTTATCAGGCACACAGCTCAAGAGGCCAATGATAGCAGGCTACCTTCTAATAGCCAAACAGGTAGCAACAGCTAGAGCCCAGTTCCAAAACACAGCCCATGCGGGCTGGTGGGGAATAGAAAACCTCACCTGTCCTGAATGACAGAAGACAACCTGCTACTTTCTACTGGTGGCAGTAGGTGGGGATGGGTCCTGGCATTAGCTTTTATCATCTCTGTGTGGGCACTGAACATTTGGGCCATTCCCCTGCTGTCACAGGCTGCTAGATGGTAGCTCCAAGTCTCTTGATTGCTTTTACCCCAGAATAAGGGGGGGGGCACCATTGTGAGTTTGATCACTGTTTTTAAGAATTAGACATGCACACTGTCTCTCACTCCACTGTGCTCAAGCAATCTATAGACTAGCCATTCCAGCTGGCTGTAGGAGAGGGACTTCAGGGTCCACTCCATTGACTCTGCTGAGACAGGCTGCCACTGGCCTCCTCTCATTCAAATCTTCCCATTCAAAAGCTACTTATGTGTTCACTACGAACTGATGCCTGAGTCGGCTTCTCTTCCTCTTCCCTCCTGTGTTGTATCTGTTAGGTTGAAAGCCTGAAGGGACTGACTTGTATGTCACTGATCTCATATACAAGCTATTCCAGGAGCCTTTTTGGCTGAAGGGCAGGGTAAACCAATGCTTCAAATAAATAAATCCATCTCCAAAAACTTGATACAAGAATGATGTGGGCACAGCTGCTCCAGAGATCAGAAGGCAGAGCTTCTGCTACTAGCCACAAAAATAGCACAAAATGAGAGGAAAGAACATGAAGCAGAGGGAAGGAAAATGTTACCATGGCTACTATGTTCTGGTGTGATAATTTAAGCTGACTTTGTCACAGCAGTGGTGGAGCTCAGAAATGCATGTCTCGGACGTGACTGACAGAAAGGCATACTTTTTGTCTAAATGGCTTCTCCTCATTACTATACTTCCAAGCTCAGTGAAACCCCACTGTTCACATTTGGGATGATGGCTTAAGGTCAGCCAAGCTGAAAGTCGCCACAGCTTCATAATGAAGTCTCTCTGCAGATGAAGAAGCTTAGACTAGGTGACTAAGACCATGTATGATATTGCCTCATACTTCCCAAAGAATGAACTCACCTTTTCAGCAGTCCGGTTCCAGACGGTGACAGTGTGACCCATTTTTAGTAAGTTGGACACGATGCCACTCCCCATCAGGCCAAGGCCAAGGAACCCTATCCTGGGGAGGAGAGAAGGAAGTTTGTAGCGTTGGAAATTTGCATAAGGGCTTAATGTGAGGTTGGAGATATAGACGCAGAGGCTCTTTGAGGCCTTGTGGGGTTCAAGCTTCATGGAAACAAGACATACAGAGGCAGGCAGCAAAGTGCGTAATTCATAGTAACAGAGGATTTATTGAGTGAGCACCAATGTTCTCAGGAGCAGGAACACCAAAAGGATCACATTTATATCCCTAGCAAAGAGCCAATGGCTGACAGACATAAAAAATCTGCTCTATACAGCATGCCTAAACAAGCAGTCTGGACTTAAGAGACATTACTTTCTGCTCAGGCAGATAAGAGAACCTCATCCTAGGAGAACAAAGAACTGGGTGCACAAATCATACTCATTGATAGCACAAAACGGACTAGGACGCTGCAGTGAAAAATGTCTTGGGTCTGCATGTGCAAGGCCTAAATTTGAGTACAGTTCAGCAATGACTGGGCAACTCCCTCTCTTAGCTAGTTTGCCTCAGAAAGCTCAACACAGCATTTGGTATCCTGGTGCACAACTCACAGATCAAAAGTCACTTATGTTTTTGTAAATCTTTCTGCCATGCCACTTAAAGAGAATTAAGTGCTTGTTTAAGCTACAGTTCACATGTTAGCAGCCACTCTGGTTTCATGCTTAGGAAAAGCCACTGCTAACATGCAACGTTCCTTATCCAAATTAGTAAGGAGGGGAGGGGGGTATTGGAAGAATTTTGGTTGAGAGGGCCCTGCATGCACTTTAAGTAAACTATAAAGAGGCAGTGGCAAGAACAAGGGATACCAGAATGGAACAAAGACAAATTACCCTTGGAAACTTACAAAGAGTACAAGTGACTGTTTCCCTCCTCAATTAACAAAGGCGTTTCAAAACTGATCTTAATAAAGCTAACACATTTTAGCTTCCTGTATGTCTGCTGTTCAGTTCACAGCTGGCAGCACTTGCAATGCTTAACTAAACCACCATGAGAGGCTTGCGGCAAGCCACTGCTAAGACATTTTTACACTAACAGAGCCCAACCCAGAGGGACGCATTGTCTGCTTCCGAATTGCTAAGGGGAAAGGGTTTACCTGAATACTTTCATTGTTATATATTAAGTTTCCCTTCAGCAAGCCTGAAAAACGGACATTCCGAGACAGCTCCAGTGACAAACAGGCCACAGCCTGTTCTGCATCGGAGCAGGAGGGAAATTGCTTCCGAGAGCGAGGCAGGAAGTGCAACCGTAGCTCCTGTCACTCTAGAAAGGGGGGGGGAGCACAGGAAGTGCCAGAGGACACAAGTGTCACAGAGTGCAGTTCTTGGAAGGTACAATGCTTCCGCCTCTACCCATGTGTCTGGTGGTTTGGGGTTGGTGGTTAAACAGATTAGGCCACCTGACCTACCTTGCAGGACAATGCTTTCACCCACATATAGACTGGGCAACTCCCAGCACATTCATGCAACGACCCTAGAGTTGTGATAAAAGCAACTTTCATTTTTCAAAATGCATTCATCGGACCAGCAGGCAGGCTCATTACGATATCCAGGAAGTCTTGCTAATTTTATTTATCATAGTTTGATCATGCTCTTCTTCAAGAAACTCATTGCTTTTGACTTTCTTGCATCTCTTGGAGCCTTTTTTTAATATCCTGGAAGGCCTTTGCAGCTATTTAAATTTCTAATGTTTAGACTAGCCAGTTACTTTAGTGATTCTCTGAATTGTTTTTAATGGTGTTTAATGTTTTGTTGTACATCACCCTTATATTTTATAATATGGTGATACAGAAATACTTTTATAAAAACACAAACTCACTCAGCCATTCCTCTTTTAACAAGCCTTCTAAAATCTTTATCCCAACTGGTATCTGCTTTGAATCTGAATTAGTTTTCCATATGTGATCTTATTTTCAACTGCTGTAACACATATAACTATGGTTTTTAAAAATGTTTTATATATGCAATTGTTATAACTGTTTACACATATGTATCATATGTGTTATATTGCAAATTGCTCCTTAAGCCAACAGGCAGACACGGCAGCCTTCAGAATCAGAGGGAAATGAAAGAAAAGGAGGTTCTTACTTCTTGTCTGTGGGAGTGATGCTGCCATTGATAGCCGTGCTGTCGGCTGCCTGGATAGACGTGGACCCTGTTTCCTAAGGGGTAGAAAAAACACAGCCATAAAAGATAATTTTACTTTACAGAAACAGGCAGCCTCAAAACTTTAATGCAGGCAAGTAAAAAAGGAAGTCTGCTATACCTCTTCACACACCTTCAGCTTCTTTGTGATGGCTTGGTAGCAAACAGCCGGCTGCATAGAGAGGAAAAGGAAAATAACAAATTTTGGGGAAAACTCTTTTGCTGTCTTGCAGGGCAAGTAGACCTATATACTCAGCATGAATAGACAATTAATTATGATCAAGCCAGAGACACCCCACCCTACTTTCTGTATGAGAAAAACAGTTCTTATGCTCAACACCTTCCCTCCAGGGCAATCCCAGATAACACTGTGAACTCATAGGTGAAGAACCAAGCTTAGAGAGATCTGGCAAAAAAAACACCCAAGTAAATAATTATTGCAGGAGAACAGCTGCAGGTCAGTGGGTAGAGCACTTGCTTTGCATACAGAAGGACCCAGTTTCAATTACCAGCATTGGAGAGCAGCTGCCAGTCAGTGGAGAGTCTAGGCTTAGGGTGATACTGAGCTAGATGGATCAATGATCTGGCTCAGTATAAGGCAACATCCTATTTCCTACTCCCCAACCATGCTCCCTTAGGATGGAGGAATCTTTATGAAATGCATGTGGGGTGAAATAAATGACTGTTATCTCCCTATAGCTGCCTTATGCGCAACTTCTGGTGACCTGCTCCAGGAACTTTTAAAATCATACCTGTCCCATATGTACAAGTAAAAAACTGCTGTTCCTCAAGGAAATCTGAGGGTGTCACGGCTCAGCTTTAAAGGCATTTTCACTTATGAATGCCAAAGCAAAACTAATGAAACCTGGCACAGAGACTTCAACTCCTGAAGTGCCACAAGCAATGAACTCATCAGCCAAACCTATTGCTCACCTTCTCTGTCTGGCTAAGCAGGAAGTGATGGAAATGAGGGTCGCCATCTTTCACAGGCTGCAATTGCAAAGAGGCAAACTTAGAAACCAAGGCAACCAAACTTCAAGTCTGAAAAGCCTCCACACACATTTTAATGGGTCGTCACTTTCTCAATTCTGAGGAGACTCCTTGATGTCTGCCACAGACTAGCAAGAGTCTTGTTTTTATCTCTGTACCTAATACAGGATGTGTGTCAAGAAGTTATCATTATGCTTGGTAATAGAGGTGGGAATTAAGAGAGTCCAGGAGAGGGAGGCTGGGGAGTTCAGCTCAGAAAGAATTGGCAGGAGAAGGAAAGTAATTTCCAGGACATAATACACACAATAGCCTCTTCAGTGAAAGCCACCCATGGCAACATTATGGGAGGCTGCTTGAAAATGACTCCTTGGGATATATTTAAGCTTGTGATATATCCCATAAAAGCACTTTCCTTTTAAAAACAGGACTCATCTGAATGTATTGGTTTCTAAGTTGCAATCCTAAGCACACTATTAAGCAGCAAGCAATTTACTTTTGAATAAACATGCTTAAAATTCTGCTACAGGTCTGTGCTCTCAAATCTTTTTTTTTAAAAAATAAGTCACTTAGGAAGCCTTTTTTTTTTGTCTGAAGAGCGGTTTATTACTCCTTTAAATAACTCAGTTAAGTACTACCCATTCTAAGAGCATGTTCATGTTAGATGGAAATCATCAATTTAAGTGAAATGTTTCTGATAAATATTAAACGGTGAGGGACACAGTTTGCCAACTCCAAAAACCAAACCTAAGGTGATATCTCAGAAACTACTTTGACTACTTTTTTTTATCTTCTGCCTCTTGGCACCAGCCACTATCAACTCTTCAACTAATAATTGGTGTTGAGTGGTTATCTAATCATCCTTACCCCTCCTTATATTTTCTACCAATGGTCACACAACAAAGAGAAAGACAAGATTCAACTGGTATTGCATTAACAGTGTAATAGGTTTTGATGTTCGTCATCACTGCCTCTTTCCATATGAACCAGCCCAGATACAGAGATCATCATCTGAGGCCCTTCTTTGTGTGCTTCCTCCACGAAAGGACCAGAGGGTGGAAACACAAAAAGTGGGCCTTTCCTGTGGTGGCTCCCATTTTGTGGAATGCCTTCATTACCTATCTGCAGACGCCAGGCAAAAATGTTTCTCTATAACCCCGTCTTTGGCTGCTTAACATTCTATGGCTGTTTAAATGTGTTTGCAGGCGGGAGATTACTGGTTTGTTTTTGTTTTATTATATATTTTGCGTTCACATTTTGTGTTTTTATGTTGTGAACCACCCTGTGATCTTCGGATGAAGGCCGGTATACAAATCTGACTAATAATAAATAAACAAGCAAACAAATAATTGTGATAAATATACAAAATTTGGTTTGGAAGGAAATTTGTATTTAAAAACCCTGCAAGCCAAATGCAAAGATGTATTTAATTTCTTGTGTAGTTTGGCCCTCAGAACTGAGCAAGGAAGGGTAGGAGGGGAGGGGAAATTGCAGGGAGAATCAAGTGACAAGACTTCTATCAGCCAACAATTCCATGAGTTCTATCCCCTCTCTGCTATTGGACCTAGTACAGGAGTAGCTCATGTGGTGCCCGCCCCTCAAGGCATTGCTAGACTATAACACCCTTCATCCCTCACCAGTGGTTATGCTGGCTGGGGCTGATGGGAGTTCAGCAACAGTGGAGGGCACCACATTGACTAACCCTGCCCTACCAACTTTGCCAACTGCTGCATTCTTTATAGGAAGTCCTGCTGCCTCCTCACTGCTGCCAGAGGGCTGTAAAGTGGTAGCCCTGGAGCCCCAGACAATCACCTGTGCTGCTAAGCTTCTACCCTTACCTCCTAGCTTATGAGTACTGCATTTCAAAGATCAAAGAGGCAACAATGAACATACTGAGCTATGCAAAAAGCAAATTCTGAACATGATGTGTGTTTGCCTTTGGATTCTTTCCTCCTTTCTTTCTAGGACAGACCTGCATGACTTCTGTGTTGCAGGGATTTTGCCTGGTAGTGTGAGGGGTCATTCTTTACTATAACTACATAACATTGGAGTCTAAGGGGTGGGAGAGATTAGGAAATTTGCAGTTGAGCATGCTAGTGTTTCTGGCAAGGAGAAGAGTGGTATCTTGCTCTGCATTGCTTCACTTTGTGGGTCTCATCCCCATTTCCCAAGTTATTTTCTCTAGCCCCCAAAATGATGAAAGACAGGAGCATTTCTGTTCATGTTCACAAGTTATATTTTTGCATTTGAGCCACTATGTTCATAACGTAACAGCTTTTTTTTATATTTCCAAAGTGAGTTTCTCAGAACACTTTACAAGTAAACAGGGAATAAGCCTTACTGAAATAGATGGGCCTTACTTTTGAGTAAACATATATAAGAACATGCTTATAGCTTGCTTCTCAGGCCTGGCATGCCTAGTGCAATAGTAATCTGAGACCTTTAAATACTAGTAAATGCACTGTTCATGGTATGTGATTTAAACCATTTTAAAGAGCTGCCCTAAGAAATGACTTATATAAAAATATATTTATTATTTATATAAATTTAATTTTAAAATGTTTTAAGAAGCTAGGGCATAGCTATTAGACTAATTAAACTAGGCTATTAGATGAAGACTACTATTGTCATCTTAAGACTGAAAGACTGCAGAATGGGTTTTGTCAGGAATGAGGAATGGCCGGATCCCAAGCTCCTCACACACACACACAACCCAACCATTTTGATAGGTAAACAGGGCTACACAACTGTCAATCACCTGACATCACCATGGCACCAGGTGACCCAACTTAAAGCACCAATGCATGGAAAAGTAACGCCTCTTCTACAGTGGGCTGGTTTGTATGCAACCGTAAACTATGGTTTGGTACTATGTACAAGTGCTGGAATGAGCAAGAGCAAATCATCTTCTCCCATGCAACCAGAAGGCCTTCTATAGATTTGAAATCTAACTTGTCATCACAATATAACTGAGGTTTAAAACAAGCTTTGGTTAAATTGAGCAAGCCAGCTTCATAATCCATGGTTAGTAGTTGGTTTGCTCAGAAGCTGACCAAAACATCTTTAAACCACAACGCCTGGTTTGCACATAATAAGCCAGGTTTCAATGGAAGCAAATCTAAACACTGCAGAAATCCTTCTCTTGGCTGATGGTGAGTCCAAGGCTTTATTCAGGTTTGTTTCAGTTCATGCTAAACCATGGTTTAGTGTTATGTTAGAACGAGCCTAGTGGCTCCTCCTCTTGTTTCCCTTCGCCCATATGAAACAGACAGTAACTAGGGCAATGCAGAGATGGGTACAGGAATAGGGACAGTAAGAGAGAGGAGATGAAGTAATACAAGAGGTGAGTATTTGAAACTGGAAAAGGGGCATGATGCAAGTCATGCACAGAGAGGACTGGAAATGGAAGAGCAAGGAAGGAAAGGGTCTCTTGCACAAAATATGGGGAACCAAGCCTTCCATTAAGAAGCTCTGATGTATGCAAAGTAGAGAATTACTGTGTTCCACCCCTCTGTGCTTCGCACAACAGCAGAAATGCTAGAATTTTTTCCACTGAGGAAAAGACAAAGAATTAAATCACCTCGCTTACACTCGGTGGCCATTTAAAGCCAGCCATGGTGCCAGTCATCATTCTCTTCACTGTGCTCGATTCAGGGATTGTCAGATCCTGTGAAGCAAGGAGGAGATTGAATAAGAACAAAGTTTACGGACAGAATCCCAAAACTCTGTGCGCAGGATATTTGAATAGCAGCTAAATGAATATGTAACAAATATAATGAAGCATATTTTCCTCTTCCACATCCCCCAATCACTCTTTGGAAAATGTTGCTCTTACAAAGGAATATAACTTCCAAAATCAAGTAGTGGAACGTGCTTGCAAAATGGCATATGAAAAACTCTCAGTGGAAGAAAGGGGTTTGCGCTAGGAGCAAATGGCTGGGCTGGTTAGGAGAGTGTCATCTCTCATGTGCAAAAAAGGAAAGGAATGAATGGTGAGGAAGGGTCCATCTGTATTCTATACACAGAGGACAGAGAAGTGTTGACTCTACAATAAAAAATGTTCTCTTTCCCAAGGTCTGAGCTTATAGTATTTGGTGAAAGTTGGGCAAGTAATAATTTATTGGGGCCAGCTTTTAATGGGTAGCGTTAAATGAGACCAGAGATAATTTGAATTCTGGTAACGTACAGTATTTTTTAAAAAATGGGTTAATTTATTGATTTGATTTAATTTCTGTTATATCTAGGAACCTGGGGTGGGTGGCATGGACAATAAATCCAATAAAAGCAAATTAACCAAAATAAGCAAGGACTTTTAGCAGCTTCAAAGTGACTCAAAGCAATCAAGCAATAATCCATGCAGCAAGATCCTATTGTAAACTTGGAAGCAAGTCCCCACCCCACCCCCAGGTTCACTAAGACTTACACCCTATTAGGTGTGCTTAACATCATGAACGTAACATAATCAATGCACATGACAATGATTCAAATCATGCTATCCAGTAAATTTCACAAGCCAGAATGACATTTATTTCCAAGAAGGACTCCCTCATCTTATCTTATTTCCCTTTGCCATTATTGTCATGGAGAAATGTACTGAGAACACAGTGCATCTCAGCTTGCTCTTCTACCATTATTAACCTCTTGTTATATATATATATATATATAAAAACATCAATTTGCATCCCTTTCCTTGACTCAAACAGAACCCAACCTTCACCTCTAACCTAGTTTCTTCTTAACGGGTCCCAATTTCTGGAATGAAGAATTGTGCCAAAAGCACACTACACTCTAATTTATATCTACTGCTGAGGGAGAAGGAAAGCGATGAACAAAAGGCAAAATCTTTACTGGTTTTGGAATCTTGGCCAATTTTCACTGCATGTCTTCTAAGCACCACCATTTTTTGCTTTCTATTTTAATAAATGATCTGGCTAAGATTTTTAGGTTTTTCAACGGACCAAAACATTATGATTCATATTATCAACCTTGGCTATTCTAAGCCACTATTCTTTTTATATGGTAGTTCTTACAACTCTACCATCAATCTTCAGCTGGGCCAAGTCCACACTTTGGCAACCCTTATTAAGTATTAAATCCCTTTGGTGTAAGAGTTGCAAGAGTAACAAAATAGCCACCCAGTCACATAATAGGCTCCTTATCTTTTGCTAAGCAAATGCTGGATTTTGATAGTTACAATCCTATACATGCAGTAGTTACCTAAAATGAAGTGAACTTGATGGAAATTACTTTTGAGCGAACATGTGTAGAGTTGATGGTAAAGATGCCCTTGCTTGTCTTCTCAATCCTGTGCCATCTGGCTTTATTGGTTCTGCAGTAAATTCCTTCAGTTTGTGTGTATATATGTATTTTCTATATTACATATACGTGGGGGGCTGGACTGTAGAGGCTGATTTGGCTAGGGCGGTGGAGAGATTACCCTGAATGATAGCAGAACCTTCCCATTCCTTCCAAACCTATGATCAGGAACAATCATTTTCATCTCCTACCCCTGGAATCACCATGAATTTGCGTACCGTGTAAAATGCATGTATGTGGTACTGGATCTCTTGAATATAAACAAAGAGCGACCAAGAGTCATACAGTACTGCTCTGCAACCTCTAAACATTGTGTGTGGATGTGATGTGATGACTGGTGTCACAGAATTGTAGAGTTGTAAGGGACCCTAAGGGCCATCTAGTTCAACCACCTGCACTGTAGGAAGTTTCTCCCCAGTGTAGGGGTTGAACCCACGACCCTGAGATTAAGAGTCATACGTTCTACCCATTGAGCTATCAGCTTGAAAGACATCTGCAGGGGTTGAAAGGTGGGTATAAATTATTTTACAACAACCACCTGAAGGTGTAGAGGGAGTTGCCATAGCCTCATCATAATCTAGGAAGCATTTTATAGCATCACCGTCTTTGGAATCTGGTGACAACAATAACTCTACTATCCTCCTACATTAAACCTCCCATCTCCACCACATTTTAAGTAAAAGGCTAAACCAACCAACCAACCAACCAACCAGTGTCCATTTAGTGCACAGATTAATAGACCTCTCAGTGAGATGTTTTCTAGCCATCTTCTACAGCAGCTTGCAATCCCTTTTGATTTTAGGCAGAGTGAGATTCCACAACAGTAACAAACCAGGACCATTTCAGTTGCCAAGAGGACTTGGACTGTCACAGCCAGTGCTATCTATACAAAGCCTGGTCCAACAGCCATTCTTACAAAAGCAGGGCTCTCCTCCACTGGAACGGGGCTCCCACACTCTTTTGATGATTATATTTTGAAAAATTACTGAATATTCTTCAATGGGCAAGAGAGTATGCAGCAGTGGTAGCTGAATGAGCAGTGTCATCAAGAAGTCTGTTGCTTTCAGTAGCCTCTTTTCTTTCCAAACTTCTTGATGCTGCTGCTCCATCAGCCAGAAAATCCATCCATAACTGCCATCATTTCTGCAATCAACCATGTAAAAAGGGACACCCCCCTCACCTGGTATTCAGCCAGTGACTTAGTATGCTTCTGAAATTAAAAGGGCTAAATTTACTAGTCATACCTCAGGTTGCGAACGCTGTGGGTTCCGCGTTTTCGAGTTACAGACGCACCAAACCCGGAAGTACCGTAACGGTTACTTCTGGATTTCGGTGCTCGCGCACGCGCAGAAGCACCAAAACCGCACTTTGTGCATACGCAGAAGTGCCGAATTGCGTCGTGTGCGTGTGCAGAGGCGGTGCTGTGGGTTGCAAATGTGCCTCCCACACGGATCACGTTCGCAACTCGAGGTTCCACTGTACTGATACACTCTCCAAAAGAACAAGTTAGCAAATATGCACACCCTCAAGCCAACTGTTTTGGAAATGTATAACCTAAAATAAAATCTCAGGGAAAATCCTACTTGCAAGCAGCTTCATCACATCTAAACGCAGGGATCTGGTCAGTCACCAATAAAGTATCAATAATGGTTTTCCCAGACTGCAGGAATCTAAACCTCAAACTAGTAAAGATGAGTCACAACTGTGACCTAATAAAAGATGGCAGCGAGAAAGAGGGAAGCACTTTGTACCATTCAACTGAAAATGAGTGGAATGCAATTCAGTAAATCTTAGCTGATTAGTAATCCTGTCTTATGCTTCTTAGTGGCATTCAGATTCAGCCTCGTGGAGCATTAGCATTATAGTAATCCATTCAACTGGTAAGAATTGAAGTAGGTAACATCAACCGCCAGGAGATTCCAACTTTCTTGAATAGATAGAGGTGGCCACGTTCCGCTAGTGAACATCTGTCAAGTGTCCAAGGATGGGACAGACCACAACGGGGGGTGAGCAATCAAAGGCTGGCAAAGAATTAGGAATGCATAGAAACGGACGTCTTCTGGCTACGTAATCCACTTCTAGAAGCTTTCTTCGTGCTCATCTATCAAGGCAACTGGCCCTTTTCCAGCCTGACCGCACCGGAGAAAGGATGAGATGGAAAGGGCTGTCATCTGACCAAACGCACAAATGAGATGGAGATGTTAACATATACCACTATTGACGGTGAAATTGTGCTCCGTTTCCTTGGTTAGCGTGCAACAAGATGGAAAAATGGTGTTATCTCGTTGGATTTCCCAGAGAGAGGAGCCACTCCATGAAACTTCTAAAGCTGAGCACTTTGGAAGAGCCAACTAATATAAATGATTATGGCTGAGGAAGAAAGAAATTGCCTGGTGGACCTTTGAACAGTTAACACATGCAACTTTTCAAATGGCCACAACAATGAAGTCATCTGGTTGGCTGTTAAGGTTACATTCCATCTGGACAAGCTCAGAGCATGGGAGGAGATGCAAAACACAAACCTTCTCATCTTTAGGGGGGCGCCCTCGCTTCCGGGGGCTTTGCTCATACGTTCTCTTCAAAGGGGATTTTGAGCCTCGCTCTGAAGAAACGGAAGACACCCTCTTCTTCGGCTTCCCTTCAGACAAATTGGCTTTGTGTTTCTCTTCTCCCACTGACTGCTTGCCCCTCTCTTCACTCGAATTCCGCCGATTCTTCTCTTCGGTGGAGTTATGAGAAGCCTGAGAGATTACAGAACAGAGAGGATGAGGAAAAGAAGGGGCATGAGCTGGCATGGATTTTGTTGTCCCCAAACTCACAAAATCCAAACATGAGTTTTGCCAGATATCCGAAGAATGCCAAGGACCCTGAACTCAGGGTTTCAGCAAGTTCAAGCTACTATTTAGAACAGACAAGGAGAGGCAAAGCACAGCTGTGTGTTCTAGGCAGACACCTACTTTATAAGGAAAAAAAAGTTCTAACTCCAGAGTGCATAGCAAACACATTCCAACGCTGTAAGGAGATCCAGCCGATCCTTTTGTCACTGTTCATTTTAAGGAGGTCAGAGAGGTGACAGAATTGTGAAACTTAACTGCTTTACAACTTTAAATGTGATCCTAATCACTGTTCCATAGTATAATTCTTGAGACATAGTCTGTCACACCTACCTGGCAATGAAGTAAAAACGGAAGCATTTCATTCATTACTCCAGGGAACGGTGTCAGGAGGCAAAACTAAATGAAAGGACACTCACCTGGTCCTTGCCTTTGCCTTTTTTGAGGAATTCTTCCACAGCATCCACAGCTTGCTGGAACCTCTTGCCTTTGTTAATTTTGATCATTTCCTCTTTGTGGGCATGATAAGGCTTCAGCTGCTCCACTTTAATCCAAGCACTAATAAAAGAGAAATCAAAATGGTATTTTCCAGTCATATCACTCCCAGAGGTAATTGGCAGCCCTTCCAAGCAAGATGTGTGGACAAAACCTGAAAACTTTGTCCCCCCACCCCCGTATTCCAAGAGCCTTCCTTGGAACATATATACTTTCACAAGTGGCATACTACCTAGCGCCCACAGCAAATCCTCTTCTTAGCTAACTTTATACTGCTTCAGTTATCTGTAAGCATTCCCTCCCATACCTCCTCAATTAGAGGTGAACCCAATGTGTTGAAAAAGCAGTTTACTTGTTAACAAACCGCATCTCAAACATGTTTGTGCTTGATGTTTTTCAAGCAGAATAGTTCTTCTTCAGATGCCACTGCTGGTTTTCAATGTGAGAGTGTCTTCTGTGTTCAAGGAAATCACTAGTGAAATCAGAAGTTACTTCTGACTAAGAGCTATTTTGCTTATAATGAATTGGGTAAATTAAGCTATTAAGGTTTTGCTTTGGTTTTCCTAATTCAATTTGGTGGTACCCCTCACACTGCCAGACTTTCAACTCCCAAACAACTGAGTGGGATGGTGCTTTTTCTTGGTTTTTGTTCTTCAGTTAGCCGTCCAGCTAGGATACCTGTGCAAAACTCTGATTCCTTAGCAGCACCTAGCTGAATTAGGAAGAACACATGTCTTTAGCTGAACTCAACTATTACAGAATGAAGGGGAACTTATTCACCTCTTCTGTTTTCTTTTATATGCATTTCCATAGCATTTCTGATATTTCAAGTCCTAGACTTTGTTCCTAATGACATGTTTTAAATGACATTTCTCCTTCTCAGTAGGTATGTTGCTATATGCAATCTATTAACTTTACAACTTCTGTCACATAAACAAAGAATCAGTATCCATGCATATCATTTTATAAGATAAATCATTATTCTATCTACAGAATTCCAGTGGAGTTGCAAAAACCATTGTTTAAAGGAGTTGTTGCCTCAATAAAATGCTTAAACACCAACTCAAGAAAATCACATTCCACCTGACTTTTAAGCACCAAGGAATAGTATGCAGTTTTAGTAGACAAAACAATGTGGGAAGAAATTTTGGTCCATTAGAAAAAGGGAATCCAAAAGCAATAGTAGAGTAATTTGTTTATTAGAACCAAAAGTCTAAGTAATTTTTTTTCTTTTTATTATTATTTATGAAGTTTATTAGTCATTTTTTTGCCACAGCAACTCAAAGCGAGTTATAGAGTATTTTAAACAAATAACCCAAACACATAGATACATTAAAACCAGCATTGGAAAATAACCTTCCACATTAAAACATCTCACCAACACAAAAAGGCCACTGAGAGTTAAAATCCAAATGATTAAAAAGGTATGTTTTTGCATAGCATTTAAGGATATGGTGCCAGGCGAACATGCCCTGAGCAAGCATTCCACTAGCAGGGAGCTAGCCCAATGAAAATACCTTTCTCATGTTGCCATCTTCCAGAATGCCTGTGGAGGGGCCCCACAAAGAAGGGCCTCGGATGATGATTGCAGGGTCTGGGTCAGTTGGGGGGGGGGCACCTAAGACTTTACAGGTCAAAACCAGCACTTTGAATTGTGCCTGGAAACTAACTCATAATCAGCGCTGTCAGGCCAGAATTGTTGTTATATGCTCAGCCTTTCTTGCCCCAGTGAGAAACCTGTGCAATCTGTCCTTCATTCAATCTTCAGCTATTACCACAAACAGGGCTCTCCATTATGCCAAGTAACTATTACATCTGTCTTCCTCACAATCCCTACTAGCCTGATAAAAGTTATGAACTCAAAAAAGCTTTAATTCACTTCTTCTATGACTTGAATTGGTCCTAGCAGAATTATGCTATTGATTTCAGACTTTAGTGTTTTAAAGCAGTTTATCCTGACTTAACATATGCACACACATACAAATATTTAAGCCTGTAGACAAAACATTTTATTATTAATAATATACAGTGCAATGGTAGCCAGACCTACTCAGAAATAAGTCCTAATAAATTAAATTGAGCTTACTTCTAGGTAAGCAGTTAGGCACACAGCAGCCTTAGTCAGGAGGCTGGGCACTGAGAATGTGTATGGATTAACTCATTTCCTTGTTTTGGCATCACAGTTGTGCCCTTTTGTTCCAAAATTGGGGAAGATATTATGAACTAGGCCATGTATATGACCATTCTGGCACTATTCCTTCTACAAACAGTCACCAGAACGAGAGCTTTTTCCTTTTATTTTTATTTTAAAACCAAAAATGCCCCTTCACTTATTAAAGTTGGTTATAGTCATGTGCAGCGTTGGGTATTTCCAGTGCTTATACCGGGAGCTTATACCAGGAAGCAGCCCGGGAGCATGGGGCAGCGCCGTGCCACCTGTCCACCACTCCGAAGCCTCCTAAGGAAGTGGGGGGGGCAGGCTGCCGGCAAAGCGGTGCAGCTTCCCCCCTGAAGGAAGCAGCGCGGGAGCACGGGGTGCAGCCCACCTACCCACCGTTGCCCAGGCCTAGAGGTAACTCAATTGTGCATCAAGGAAAGCTGCATGAATAGCACCTGTCTGCTTATTCTGAAAAAGGGAACTATGGGGAAGAATGCGAAGGAAAGCGTAGCACTAAAGCCGTATATCTAACTCTGAATGTCTTATTCAGCAAACCCTCAAAAGTTAAGATTTCTCAAGATTCACAGACACATACTTTCAAGAATATTTCTACTAGAAACTTGCCTTTAAAAATAAATAAAAAGAAAGTTGAATTGTGAGGTAACAGTTTGCAATCAAATTGCACACGTAAACAGAGTTTCAGCAGCAATATATGAATTTACCTGCACATTCAGCATAGGTGGCTGTGGCTTGGCTAAAATGGTCTCTCAAGCCAAAAGGAGAGGCTTGGTGGACATAACTGGGCCCACAAGCCATAGCTATTACTTGGTTAAAAAGAAATGTTTCAGTCAAATATTTATGCATTAATTTTTTTAAAAAAGGTCAACCGTGACTATTCAGTTTCTTCCCAGAAGCCTACAATCAGGTGTTTTAG
This sequence comes from Podarcis filfolensis, assembly GCF_964270895.1. NCBI lineage: Eukaryota > Metazoa > Chordata > Lepidosauria > Squamata > Lacertidae > Podarcis > Podarcis filfolensis. Next base: position 33,767,525 of record NC_139616.1, on the reverse strand, counting down.
GGAGATATACACTATAAAACATCCATACTGACTTCTTCCCTATTTCTGGCAGGAGTGGGAGGTTGTTTCAACCAAATACAGCACAAAAGAGTCACTTGGGAAGTCTTCCATTGTGAAGTATTGTGAAATGCACATAGCACACATAGGCATACCAGCACAATATGCTAGAAACTCTCTCCTAGATGCACAAATTATCTGCATCTGGCAAGACCTACAGTTTTAAGTCGTATTCCCAAATGGCTCTATAATATGATGTTCCTAATCATACATAGAGAGCTGGTGTGGCATAGTAGCTAAGAGGTTAAACTATGTCAGGGTGACCCTGGTTCAGACTTTACCTCTACCATGAATTCAGCCTAACAATCTCAGTCTCCCCCCACTATTTGCACTTTGGGGATAATACTGATCTACCTTACAGGGTGTCTGTTAAAGACTACAATAAGATAATGCATGTAAAATACTTTGAGTGGTGAAAAACATCACATAGTTTTTGTTTAGGGAAGTTTTTAATGTTTGATGTTTTGTCGTGTTTTTAATATTCTGTTGGGAGCCACCCAGAGTGGCTGGGGAAGCCCGGCCAGATGGACAGGGTATAAGTAACAAATTATTTTTTATTATTATTAGTTGTTGTTGTTGATGCAAATATTATACAAATGAGCTATAAATTAGTTTGTCAGAAGGCACACTGGGTTTTTTCCTTGACTACTTCAGGTTTATGTTGTTTTTCCTCAAAAGTATGGGTGGAGAGCACTTGCCTGAATTCTGCTTTATTACTGAAGGTACTGCTTTGTTTCCATTACAGAAACTGGAGGAGATAACCAGGATTAACAGAGCATTATCACACTTTGTCAGATGGTAACTAAATTCCCACTTAAAGTGAATGACTGACTCAAAGGTTCACCCAAGGATTAGACACAGGTCACAAAGGGCCCACTTCACTGAATGATTTTTTTTTTAATTAAAAAAAAAATCCCACTCTTATCCCAGTTATGTGATAAGAATAAATTCTGCATCATAGAAATTCTTATTTTTTTATTTAATAATTTTATATACTGCCCTTCAGCCAAAGATGACAGGACAGTTTAAAGTATAAATGTACTTTGCATCAACTCTCCTGTTTCTATAAACGCAGTAAGGGCTAGAAACTCACTTTGCTTGCCTCAGGAAACTATTTTTTTGCAATACAATCTTCTATGCCCCCCTCAAATTGCAGAACACAGAGCCCTGCTTATATCTTGCCTTTCCCTTATACATAAAATGTAGCCTGTACTTGAATGAAATATCCACTGCTCAGCAGACAGAAATCATTTAATAGGACATGATTAAGACATTCCTCAGGCCTTGCTCTTTACCCAACCTCCTTCACTGAATTATATTATAAATTACATGCCATACTGCTATTTGGTTTGGTGTGGTACATCAACGTTTTCATTTTCAATCTGTTCATTAATCTATGCTGGAACTAAACAGCATTCCAGATCTTTCGACCCACTTTTCAAAAGTTTCCACTGCAAATAAAAGCATATTGCAGTTTCTCCCTTCTCCTTTTTTGTTCCCATCGCATGATGTTGTATTATTTCTTACCTGCTCTTCACCATAAGCTCCCATAGCAGGTTACAACAATATAAAAACGTAAAGTTAAAACCAGTTTAAAGAATTACAAAATTCTGTAATCCTTTAATCTTTACCTAAGGGTGAGGAATAGCAACAGCCTTGAAGCACTGACATGTATGCCCCAATTATTAGAGGACATATACCTGGCTAGAAAATAAGCACTCTCTCGTGTGGCACTGTCAGTCCAAATATTTAAGCTTCAGAAAAAGAAAAAGCAAGTATAGAGGAGGAGTTTATGCTGTTGTCTAAAGCATAATGTGTTGAATACTGACACAATGGCCCAGTTTTTAAATGAAATTATCATATGTGGGTGCTTACAGCATCAGATCATTGGTCCATATATCTCAGTAGAAATACTTTGTATAAGTGCAACCTGCAACAAAATGTAGCAACACGGAGTACTTTTTGTTCACTCCCCATTACTTTTCTCCTTCCACACGGTTATCAGGTTTTTATTTTTCCTCCTTCAACATTTTGTATCATTGAAGTCTTACGGGGATGTTTGGGGGTTTCCCAAACCCCTTTGTTGTTGTTTTCCACTGAAGATTACTAAGCACCCGCAAACCTCTATTGTATCTTGAATCTGCTAATACCTCTCTCTTGTACGTGGTTGATGCAGTTTGGGCTCCAGCTCCTCAAGCACGGGAAGACTTGAAGCAGAAACAGAGGGATGGATGATTATGATACAATATAGAAGGTTCTCCTGGGATTGTTCACGCAGTTCCCAATGGGCTGTGCAGACCAAACTGTTTGCAAAATCCACCATGAGGCAAATGCCTGACCCCTTCCCTTGGTTCTCTGTACGTGCCACAGAGGTCCCGCTTTACTTCCTGCTCCACTTGTTTATGGAACCCAGAAGTTTGAATTTTGCAAATGAAGATGGTCAAAAATGCCTGCCTTCGATGGGGGCGGGGAGAGAATGAACTAGACTGCTTTTCAGTTTTTTTTACACCAACCAGTTTCTTCATATTTCACTGGACATCACTGATATCAACTGCAACAATATTCAACATGTAAGTCTGACTTTCAAATTAACAAACCGTACATTAAACCTGCAGCCCTCCAGGTATTACTTGACTAGAATGCCCATCATCCCTGACCACTGGTCATGCTAGCTGGGCTGATGGGAGCTGAAGTCCAACATCTGGAGGGCCACAGGTACCCCAGCCTTGATATAAATCTCAATGCCAACTACATGCTGTCAAATTCTTCCTAATGCAGGAAATGTGGATGTGTGTTAAACTGTCTAAAAAAAGCTATGGACATTTCTGATGCCTAGGTAAGCTGGTACATCAGCTTCTTCAGCCTTCACCAGCACATAGGCTCTAGAGGTTTCTGCTGCTAGCTGATAAATTAAGACTATTTTTACTGGTCATGAAATTGCACTGTGCCAGCTTTTCTACAAAGGCTCTAAAGTTTAAAAATAGATCCCCCTGGCAGAAAAGAAGTGGGTACATACTGATCTTCAGTCCCAAAAAACTTCACAAAGAAGCACTTCTTCCCACGAGGCTTCTTCAGGTCCTTAGGCGGGTTAACAATCTGAGAGAGAAACATAGGAAGCCACAATTAGAGGTAATAAAAACAGAACTTTTTAAACATTCTCCACCCACCCACCCCGCTCCAAAATCTTTGCATGTATTGGTAAAAACTGTTGTGAAACAAGATTATTTGGGGGGGGGGGGGAAAGATACCTTGTAACTAAAGGTATATTCATGCCAGAAAAAGAAGGCCCATATTCCTGAGTGCAGTGCTACTCTTAAAACTTTGGGCTAAGCTTATTACAAAAATGCATGTAACGTGTTTTTACAGGTATATGTAAAAATATCTCATTCTGAGATTTTTCTGGAAATCAATTATGTCAAACTACTTGTGTAACACATTTTAGGACTCTGGGTCACTAGGTTGTACCCTAACAACTTGCACCACTCATGTCAATCAACGAGCAAATGAGGCTATCTGTGTATTATGCTGTTCAAAGCATGATGCCTCGCAATCACGCCAGTTACGTTGATATAGACTAAGTTTAGATGGTAATTCTGCAACAGGCTTTGCATAGTTAAGTACACCATACACAACACAGCATCAGGACAGACTGTAATTATCCCTAGAGTAACAAACTGATTGCAAGGTAAATGCTACAAAAGCACCAGCTTTTCAGGAGATAAAGCCAGACATCTGTCACACTCGTCAATCATTTATTCGAGTGAATGGAAGCAATCAAACACTGTACTAATCGGTGATATATCAAATAATGGAATAAAGTAATTGCAGTAACTGTGCCTTTGATTCTAGCACACAGATACTGAATTGATATTGAAACGCCCACACTGAGCTCCTCCTACTAAAATTTTGCTAAGATGTTCCATTCTTTTATACACAGCAGAACTGTGAGAGGCCAGAGAATGAAAAACAGGCTGACAGCATTTCTGTAAGAGAATCAAACCCAAGCAATGAATTATGGTACATGAGCATGCTTTTCCTGCAGATCTAGAGTAACGGCACAAGAGAACAAGACTGAGTAGCTTTGTAAGGTACGAATGACATGGACACACCATGCCACTGAGCAACTCCTTTTCACCAGCCTGGCTGAACCGATTAATCTCTACAGGGCCCCCAAGAGCCTGCCCCCAGCAACTGCAAGCCAGGCCAACTATGTGTGATTCCACCAGCATGGCATCTCTCAGCATAACATCATGGAACTTCTGGTGGATATTAAAGGTAAAGGTAAAGGGACCCCTGACCATTAGGTCCAGTCGTGGCTGACTCTGGGGTTGTGACGCTCATCTCGCTTTATTGGCCGAGGGAGCCAGCATACAGCTTCCGGGTCATGTGGCCATCATGACTAAGCTGCTTCTGACGAACCAGAGCAGTGCACGAAAATGCCATTTACCTTTCTGCTGGAGTGGTACCTATTTATCTACTTGCACTTTGACGTGCTTTCAAACTGCTAAGTTGCCAGGAGCAGGGACCAAGCAACGGGAGCTCACCCTGTCGTGGGGATTTGAACCGCCGACCTTCTGATCGACAAGTCCTAGGCTCTGTGGTTTAACCCACAGTGCCACCCGCGTCCCTTTCTGGTGGATATTATTTAGGCCTAAATCTGGAGCTTTTGCAAAACAAAAATACATTTACAAATAAATCTTTAGCCTTCAAAATTTTCCTTTGGCAGTTATTCATTGTCATCTGAGTGAAAGTCCCTCTGAACGCAAATGGGACTTATTTCATTCATAAGATCTGATTGCACATTTTATTTGAGGGTAGTGTCAGGGCTTACTTATGAAAAAAGGGAAAGCAGTTTTTCAGAAAGACAGAAAAACGGCTAAGTAGCTACATCCAGGAGTACAATTGATTTCAAAACCCACCTAAACTGGTCTACATTCACTTTGGTTTATGTAACATGCTGTGGGTCAACTGATAATTGCAGGAAATGTAGATCTACACATTGCATTTGACATTAATAAAAATATGTTACCCCAATAAAGAGAACACCAAAAGTAAGTGAAGTGCACACTAGAACTCACCTTTCCTGGCCAAGGAGGGTATCGGCCCAGCTTCCCCCTATAGAAAAACCAGAAGTCAGCCAATGGCTATGACAAACAGCAGCAACTCTTCAACATTCTTCACTTACACAGTACTACTAGAAAAGAAAACTGAGAGCAATTTAGGGGGGGAAGTATGAATCCAGGACAATATTCTTCCATGGGTGCTAAAGAATGTCCTCTTCCCTGGAACTGAGGCAAAATCTTGCTAGTATCTTCTTGAGTGCATGTTCCCATGCATAACAAGTTGACTTACAAACATATCCAGACACATTTGCTGGACTGCCTGCAAAATCAGTCTTTTTTTAATCATCAAATTTCCCAGCTTCTTCACATGAAGGGAATTCTTTTTTGCCACAGGCATTCAGCTCAGTGGCTATTTACAATCCTTGTGACAAGCCTCCCAAGGGCAGATGTCAGTAGGACAAATAAAGCAACCAGAAAAATAAACCAGAAACATGCTTGGTTTTCCTAAATTTTCAACTACCCCCTTTTCATTTCTCCTGCATAAATTGGTTGCATGCATGTTTAGCTTGCAATGAGTACAGATTGCCTCAGGACCATACCAGGTTGAATCTCATAACTGTATTATCCATCGAATCCCAGATCAAAGCTAGCAGTTCCTTAAATGGACTACTTTCAAATTAAAATAGGATCTCTTGGGTCCCACAATATCTGAAGAGCCCAGATCGTTCACATTTGACTGTTTCCTCACAAAGAGAGCTACCATATATGGAATAACATTGACATCTATCTACATGATTATATATGAAAACTGAGCTCCCTGGAGCGCATGGTCTCATCTAGACATGTATTCATGACAAAAGACAGGCATGTGAGTTTTAAGTTTACAGCTTACAAAATTCTCCACACACACCATGTTGTACTCCTTAGAGATACTACCCCATAGAAAATGAAGGGGGAAAACAGATTACATATGCTCACAGTATCACTAGACCCTTAGCTTAGGTAGGGTGAATGGTTTTATACATCTTCCATTGTCACAGAACAGAAATGGTTTAAAGTTAAGATTCTACAAACAATAAAATATGAGCTAACATATAAGAAGCCAATGTTGTGCCTTCTGGATGTTATTGGACAATGGACGCTAATTCCCAACATTTCTGACCTTTGGCTGTGGTGGTTGGGGCTGATGGAATTGTGAGTTCAATGACATCTTAAGTGCAACACACTGGTGAGCCCTGCCTGGAGGTCAACTGGGAAAAGTACTTAGAAAACAGGTTTTTAAAGGGTAGCGTTCAACTAAATTTTACTCAGAGTAGACTCACTGAAACTAATAGGCCCAACTTAATGACATTAATTAATTTAAAAGGATCTACTCTGACTAAAACTTTGTTGACTACCACCCCAAACCTCTGCATTTTATTTTAGGCAATACAGTGGTACCTCAGGTTACAGACGCTTCAGGTTACAGACTCCGCTAACCCAAAAATAGTACCTCGGGTTAAGAACTTTGCTTCAGGATGAGAACAGAAATTGCGCAGCAGCAGTGGGAGGCCCCATTAGCTAAAGTGGTGCTTCAGGTTAAGAACACTTTCAGGTTAAGAACGGACCTCCAGAGCGAATTAAGTTCTTAACCCGAGGTACCACTGTATACCTGTCTGACACCCCCCCCCCCCCGGGGAAAAGGTTATCTGCAACATTTTCTGACTTTTTTTACTAGGACGCATTTAAGAAAATAGTCCTAAAAATCTAAGTTTGTTTCAGGCTGGTCAAAGAATGTGCATTTTCATTAGCTTCATGTATTGAGGTTTCTTTAATGCTGCTAAATATGGAAACCTAATGATTTTCTCATGAAAGAATGTGCTGCAGTCACTTTTAAGTAACTTATTCTGAATTGTTCATGCAACTACTTTACATGGAAGGGAAATGGAGTGCACACAGCAGTAAGGTACCTCAAATACTGGAACTTGTCAGAAATAATGGGGCGCAGGATATGTTTTGCCCTAGCTATTATATGCCAATAGTTCACTGTCTGATTGTTATACCATTTCTAGCAATAGTCCAAGTGGAGAAAAGGTTGGTGTATAATGTACAATTGATTGAAAGACCAAGTCTCAGAGGTCCAGGTGCTATGTTTTTACTTGAGTACAATCTGATAAACAGGTTATACACACTTCACAATGTCTATTCAGCTTCTTTTCCATGATGCTTCCACAAATCATGTTAATATCTTGTGGATCTTTTTCAGTGGTTCCAAACCTTCTAGGGCCTAGGTTGGGCAAAGAATATGAAGGGTTTTGCCTCAACCTCTTACACAAACCAAATTTTGGAAAGAATTTTTAACCCAAGGAATGGAGGGTTGTCTAGAAAAATAATAATGCAGAGATTAAGTAATCACCTAAGGTAACCACAAAACACTGCAATAATGGTCCTGATTTTGTAGTCTACTAGATAA